>NW_026901034.1:0-1317762 GCF_033783945.1 Neopsephotus bourkii
GCAGCAGTCTGGGCCTTCTGGGTAACTCCCCCCAGTTTATATACTGGTCATGATGTGCTGTGGTATGGAATACCCCTTTGGCTAGTTTGGGTCAGGTGTCCTGTCTCTGCTTCCTCCCATCTTCCTGTGCCCCTCCTCCCTGGCAGAGCATGAGACTGAAAAAGTCTTTTATCAGAGTAAGCATTACTTAGCAAGAACTAAAAACATTGGCGTTTTATCAGCACTGTTCCCAGCCTAAGTTGAAAACAGCACTGCACCAGCTACTAAGAAGGGGAAAAATGACTGCTACTGCTGAATCCAGGACAATACTGTAACAGAATGAAGGAACAATGATATATTTAATTAGCTGGCAGCACAAGGGTGATGTGACTCTTTCATATTCTTATAAAATCTTTAACTAAGTTTACACTGCATTCTGAACTTCCTTGAGCAATATAGTTACACTAGTTCATCTGATAAATATTTTGATGATAGGGGGATGTTGAAGAAGATGAAGCTATTCCAGATAGTGAACATGATATAAGACCTCGGTTTCATCGTTCACGGACAGTAGCTCAGCAACACGAAGAAGATGGTATTGAAGATGGTAACGATGACGACAGTGATCATGATGATGATACTCTTTCTGACTGGAATTTAAGTATGTCAAAGTAATGTGTAAAATGTTTTAAAATATAGCTATTTGCTTAATACAAGAGTCACAATAAAAAGAGGAGTTTGTGCATAGGAATTCAGAGTCTTTGCTTTTAAACATAAAAAGAACTATCTGCTGATATAATTGGTGGTTGGGGCAGAGGGCATGCCTTTTAGGTGATATTTTGGCTGTATAACTGTATTGACAAAAGCTAGCCACCTGTAAGCTTATTTCAAATATTGCTGATAGAGCTACAAACATAAACTTGGATGCAATTCAACAGAAGCTTTGGATTTTGAATTTTCATTGTTCTTAGCTTGAGGAAGCTCAATAATGCTTTATTTTACTTCAGTCTTCCCTCTAATCTGGTTTGTGTGATAGTATATTTTTTTCCTCCATTTGAACTGACAGCCATTACTAGTAGTTCTGATGTAGTGTAGATGAATGTACCTTGAAGTTTATGGATCAAACGACTTTGAGGCATATCTAAAATTTTAAATTATTATTATTTTAGAGGAAAATAAGCACAAATATGATTGCTTTTGTAAAGTATCGTTTAAAATAGTTTTTAACTTCATAATGCTGTTCTTGTGGTCATTATTGTATGTTCATATTGCAGAATTAAATGCATATTTTCTGAAAAACATAGCTGAAATGACAGAATATGCCTGTGGTCCACAGTTTTTGTTAAGATGGTGAAGAAGCTAAAGCTAACTAGGAAAGAGAGAGAACAGAACAGTTAAGAAATCTGTTTTGATGCATGTCATTTGGACTTGAAAGAATTTTTATTAGCTTAAATTCAGAACTGTGTGCCCTATTACTTATCTAGTGTTCTATATTTGACTTCCAATTTGAACAGAGAGGAAACGTCAGCACAGCCTGGCAATTAGCAACATTGCTTACTAATGAGACCTGGTTACTAAATATGGGAGCCTGCCTTTTTTTCCTCTAGTAGAAAGCTGAAACGGACTTAGCTTAAAGCAGTAGGTGCTGGTCTTGGGGAGTCTGTGCTGTCTATTACTGCTTTGTAGTAGAGATCTGTTCTGAGCCTTGTATATACTTTTGTTCCAATTGGATAATTTCTGACAGATTAAGAAGGAACTGAAATCATAATAAGCAAAAAAAAAAAAGGCAGTATAAATTCTTTAATACGAGCATTATTTTTCTAGACATGATAGCACCACAACAGAAAACCAGAGTAAGGATTTCTGAATCGTGTTGAAGTTATTATTTTCTGAGCTTTTTTGTGCTAAAAAATATGTGATTAAAAACTTTCAAACAAATTTTGAGGTGGTGTTCTTTCTATTGGTACATCACAGAATTAGGGGTAAGATATAAAAGCTCAGAGCAGAGGTCAACAAATTTTTCAGTCTCTAGAGACTGATGATTTTGCCTCTTTTGCTTTGAGACATGGATCATGTTTGAACATCTTTTTAATCAATTGATAATAGTTTTAGGCTATTTCTCCTTAGTTTCTCCAGTATGTGACATTTATGTCACAGACCTTCCCTTTTCTGTATTGTTACACCATCCTGAAATTATGTAGCGTATATAATGTTGCAATATAATAACATGGTTCCTGTCGGTAAGTGTTGTAATATCCCAAGTGTATAAGTCCTTTCAGTGGCTATAGAAATGATGCAAAATTGGTTTTCCTAAGAGCTGTGACTTTGTACCAGAGCACAGTGGATCCCAGTGTATTGTAATTAAATGGAAGTATCTTTCCTCCTAATGCCCTGGCAGCTCAAAGTTAAAATGAGGATTATGCTTGTCTGACTACAACTGCTTTTGTAATAAGCAGTTTACTGCTGTTAATTCCCCTCAGGGAAATGTTCTGCTGCTGCTCTAGATGTCTTGGCTAATGTATTTCGTGATGAACTTCTGCCACACATCTTGCCCCTTTTGAAGGAGTTGCTCTTCCATCCTGAATGGGCAGTTAAAGAATCTGGCATCCTTGTTCTTGGAGCAATTGCTGAAGGTAAGGCAACAGTGCATGTCAAGTTGTGGAATTTTTGATTGATTCTAAAGCAGCTCTTTGATTCCTTCTAGGTGAATTTACTTCTGCAAACAAGTATACGTCTTTAGCTGACTTGGGTTTAGTGATTAATCTTTACATCTGCTCATTGGTGACTGCAGTTATTTAATTTTTTTGTTTTAAATATCTGCATCTTTTGGAGACATAAGGCATAACTTAGTTTCTTTAATTCCTCTCAACTCTGCGGCATATATTTATAGGTTTCTTATGAAGTACTACTTTGATTTTGATATAACAGGAATATTTATTAAATTTGAGCCTTACATTTCATTCATTGTTTTTAGAAATGGAGACCAGTCCTGTGACTTCAGTGCCTTGAGCTGCTTTTTGTGGATGGTTCTCTGATTTAAATGTGATAACTTCCATTTCTTTGTATTTACTCACAGACTTGGCTTTTTACCCATATTTCCATCATTCCTGTCCATTTTTGCAAACTTAAGGAATATGTTTGGGTCCATGCCTAGATTAACTCTTTTCCTACAGTACCTATTTAACATACATTTTGTTTGTTGCTAGAAAACATTTTTGTTGATTTTGATTTCAAGTCAAGTAAGGTAAAAGTTTGTACTCCTGGCAAATTTCAGTGTATTACTGCCCTTGCTGACTTGAAGTGTGTAGATTTCTTAAGGAATGCTTTTTAACGATATGGTTATTTGTTATCAAGGCCTAATCTTTGTCTACTTGTTGTCTTGGTCACTTTGACTAGACTGGCATAGGACTTCCAAACTTTATGAGCTAATATTATTTGGATGTTCTTGCTGTACTCCATTTAATAAAGCAGAATTTCTGGAGAATGGGGAAGCACTGAAGTAGAAATATAGTTGAAATGATTGTAAATTTGATTGGGAATTTCAGTTATTGCTTATGGTGAGGTTTCTTTTTAGGACTTAGCATAAATTAGGTAGAATTATTTGTATAATGTTAAAATCTATTGCTACATGATAGAGGAAGAAAATGCATACCTTCTAGGAAATATCATAAAGTTATGTTTTCTAATTCTTGTACTGTAATAGCTTTATTTTTCCTTCTAGGCTGCATGCAGGGTATGATTCCATATCTTCCTGAGCTGATCCCTCACCTTATTCAGTGCCTCTCTAACAAAAAGGCTCTTGTGCGCTCCATTACATGTTGGACTCTTAGTCGCTATGCCCACTGGGTAGTTAGTCAACCCCCAGACACATACTTGAAGCCATTAATGACCGAGTTGCTAAAGCGTATTCTGGATACTAACAAGAGAGTACAAGAAGCTGCCTGCAGGTGAGCAAAAGCTTAAACAAAAAGCATTATCCATGACACTGCTTTTTCATGGGAAACATTTAATGCTTTTATCAATGAATACACGACTGCATTTCTAGCTCTTAATGTATTTTAGTTTTTCCCTTTTAAATTGGAGTAGGTTCTTCTGAAGTAGTCACAAATTACTCCGAGTTAAAATAAAATGTATTTTTTTTGTCCACTTTGTTTTCAGAATATATGAATCACCAAACTAAACAATCTCTTACAGTAAAAGAAATTATCTATATGTGACAGCTGTTTATATTCAATATTTTAAGTTTCATTGAACAGAAATCTGGCTTTTATATGCCCTATGAACAAGGTCAATACTGATGACAAAAGGAAAACTGTACTATCATAGCATTAGTGATGTTGTATATATTTAGCTCAGGATTACCAAAACATTTGGGTTGCAGTTATTTCAAGGGATATTCCCTTTCTCTTGAAAGGAGATCCTTGGAGGTAAGATTCCCTTCTCCCACTTGTTTGCTAATATTAAAAAAAAAAAGAATGGACACACCATTAATGAAATGGGTACACCTCTTATGCAGGAAGTTCAGCAAATAAAGCTTTCATGTGTCAGTTTGTGTGGGGCAGAAGTGTACACAGCAGACTGCCAAGGAAGTTTCCTTATAAAGCAGAATTAGATCTGTAACATGTATACGTAACAGGTTTTACAGGAGTAATTTTAAATTTTACTTATCACAATATAAGAGCTGAATCTTTGTGTTCAGTCAAAATAGATTGATTTTGTCTCAGTAATACCATTTTGAAAACATACCTTGGATGAATTTGAGGATTAAAAACAGCTCTGTGTTTAAACAGATAGTTTGGGGCATTTTGGGGTGGTCTTGTTTTGTTTTTTCCAAGATACTGACTGACCTGTTTGGGGTGGGGTTTTTGTCATTCAGTGCCTTTGCTACTCTAGAAGAGGAGGCTTGTACAGAGCTTGTTCCTTATCTTGCATATATACTTGACACTTTGGTCTTCGCATTTAGTAAATACCAGCATAAAAACCTGCTCATTCTTTATGATGCTATAGGAACTCTAGCAGATTCTGTAGGACATCATCTAAATAAACCAGTGAGTATACCTTATGCACTTGTCATATATTGAAAAACTGGGTAGGTGTTTTTTGTCATGTGCTTTATATGTTATAAAACAGAAATACTGACCTTTCTGTGTAGGCTTCAATAATAAATATTTACATGTAAAATACATAGACTGCATGTAATTTTCCAAATACCAAATATGTGGTGGCTTCTGAAATGTGCTTGTCATTATTGCGATATTTTTTTTTTTTCCTCATTCTCAGAATTTTTCAACTCAGAGGAGATACATATATCAATATAGATATGAAATGGGACTTTAAAGAAATTGGTGGAATGTGTATGCTAATTTCTACTGACTATATTTATTTTTTTTAACCACTTTCAGTATAGCTAAACTTCTCTGTATGTCTTACTAGTGTATTGGAGCACATCATTATTAGAAATTGCTTTATCAGAGAGTGTGACAGACATGTATTTTATATATGAAAACACAGAATCCTTTGGACAAAGCACAGATAACACACAGGCAAATATAGTGGGTTTTTGTAGTGTACATAAGTTTTTTAATAGTATTTGTATGCATGCCATGTATATCTTATGATGGCTATTTGTTGTGGTTTAACCCCAGCTGGGAACTTAGTACCACACAGCCACTCGCTGATTCCCACTCCCCGTCCAATGGGATGGGGAGGAGAATCAGAAAAAAGGTAAAAATCCACAGGTTGAGATAAAAATAGTTTAATCACTGAAATAAAGTAAAATATAGTAATATAATAATAAAAGGAAATAGAGGGAGGAAGGAATAATACACCCTACCATCCCCCTCCAACTCCTAAAAACAAGCCCATTCCTGAGCAGCAATTGGTCCCTTCTGGGTAAGCATGATGTGCTGTGGTATGGCTAGTTTGGGTCAGGTGTCCTGTCTCTGCTTCCTACTTCGTTCCCGTGCCCTTCCTCACTGGCAGAGCATGAGAGACTGAAAAGTCCTCGATCAGGGTAATTACTACTTAGCAACAACTAAACCATTGGTGTGTTATCAGCACTGTTCTCAGACTAAAGCTGAAACACAGCACTGCACCAGCTTCTAAGAAGAAAAATAGCTATCCCAGCTGAAACCAGGACAGTACTGAAATTTCCTTTATTTTTCTATAGTGTTTTACATGACATAGACACACTAAAATAAAACAATTTGGGTTGTTGCCATGAAATTTTACTTGCTTTCCAAAGACTCCACACCATCAAATGACATTTTTCTCAATGTCTATCTGGCCCTGGCCAGCTTCACATTTGATATCACCAGGAGGAGGCTAAATGGGAGCTCCTGGTGATGGTGGGACTTTCTTCAGTCATTTAGAATATTGTGTCTTTGGACATGGCATTAGCTGGCAGCATGTGTTGGCTCTTTGGATACAGTACTACAGGACTACAGGACTTTGGATGCAGTACTACAGTACTACTTTGGATACAGTACTACAGGGATGCTTTGCTTCATGCCCTTGTGACTGTGACAGCAGTGGAAAGATGCAACATCTTTATGCAGAATTGTTTAGTGCACCCTTCTGGAGGGACAGAAAATTACTTCATGGATAGGTAGTTGCTTGAGGAGGTTTCAGGAATTTGGGGGGATAGGGTTGTAGAATCAGGGTAATGAGAGATGGTTGAGAAATGGCAGATGAACAACCAGATTGCATTGCCAGCAAAAACATTTTTCTGTAGGCCCTGAGGCAATCCTATAGATTAGTAAAAACCCAGGCAGCTATTAAATGTTGCTAGACTAAAGCTAAACCTGGAGGAAATGATTCATTCTGGAAAGGTACTTATGTGACTCAGCAAAAAATCTTAAGACATAAATTGTAAAATCTAATACTTCTACATAATTTATTACTTCTACATATTGAAACAAGGATTAAATTACAATATATCAATTTTCTTTTGCTTAAAAAATAGAACATATCAATTCTTAATATATCAATTTTCTAACTAGTATGCAATGATGTGTTTCAGTAGATGATATATTTTCATCCTAAATAGGAATATATTCAGATGCTAATGCCTCCATTAATCCAGAAGTGGAACATATTGAAGGATGAAGACAAAGATCTCTTTCCTTTATTAGAGGTAAATATTAAAAATTTAATATACTTTATCAACTTCTTTTATGAATTGCCCCTATTACTAAAGATGCTTCTCCTAGTAAGTATGACTATAAAACCTGACAGTGTTAGGTATCTCCCGTTACGGAGAAAATATGACTGTAGTTGAGAAAATCTTGTGACTGAGGAAATGCCATCAGGTTTAGCAGAAATGTTTAGATGTTTGTTTTTTCTGCCATTCTTGAGTGTTATCCTTGGGATTCTATGATTCTAAAAAAATTATTCAATCCCCCTGTGGTTCTTCACTCTCTCTCCTTGTTCTCCCTTCATCCCTCCATTAAAACTGTTATCAGACAGTCTGAAGGTATGAACTATGTAGTCTATTGTCTTTACTTTCCAAGTGTGAAGCAGAAAAACACTTCTAGAGAAATGAGTTTCATAACTCTTGGGTAAAGTTAGGGCTTGTACGTGGTCAGGATACTGAAATATAGTGTAAGTGATAGCTGATTTATAGTAACTGTATGAACTTTCTTGTCCACCTCTAAGAAGATGTTGCTTCTAAGAAATTATCTTGACTGACATAAGTAGGAGTGAGTAACAATTAGCTGACAGTTGCCTTGGCTCAGCTAATTGGTATTGCCTTTCTAGGTTGTTTTTATTTACTTGTGGGTATAATTCACCTCTCCCAAGTAAAAGGTACTTTGGGGCGGTAGGGAAGGTTAGTGTGTCTCTTGCTCTTTTTGTTGTTTTTTTTTTTTTTTCTTCTTTATTTTATTCCAGTGCCTGTCATCAGTTGCTACTGCCTTGCAGTCTGGCTTTCTTCCATACTGTGAACCTGTATACCAGCGTTGTGTAAATCTGGTGCAGAAGACTCTTGCACAAGCCATGGTATTTTTCTATTGCTATTCCAGTGTTTTCAGAATAACTCCTCAAACCAATGTATTAACTACGTAAATTATGGGTTTGCAGGAAAGTTTGTAGTATTAGCCACTGAATATTTAAATGAAGCTGCAGTTCTGAAACTAATTTTTTGTTTGGTTTATTTTTACTTTTATGCATACCCCTGAGAAATACTCATTTTCAAAATGTGTACTTATTTGTTGCAGTTGCACAATGCTCAGCCAGACCAATATGAGGCTCCAGATAAAGATTTCATGATTGTGGCCCTTGATTTACTCAGTGGTTTAGCTGAAGGACTTGGAGGCAACATTGAACAGCTAGTGGCTTGCAGCAATATCCTGACATTAATGTACCAATGCATGCAGGTGAGATGAGTAACCTGTTTAACCCAAGGATTCCCTTTCTTAAGGGAATTTGAAACACTTCTATAATTGTCAGGTTTTTTTCTTCCTCTCTTTAGGATAAAATGCCTGAGGTACGGCAGAGTTCTTTTGCATTGTTAGGTGATCTGACAAAGGCGTGTTTTCAGCATGTTAAGCCTTGCATCGGTATGTTTCTTTTACTTATTAAATAATTAACACATTTTACGAACTGTTGAAGGGGCTGGTTTAGCCATTGTTAAATTCCCTTTTCTGTGGCATGCCTTCTCATGGTGTTAGAAGCTTTCATTTTCCTGGTGTCTGTAGTCTTTTCTCCTTTGAACTGTGTGTTTAAGACATACTGCTCTTTTTGTAGACAGTGCAAAAGTTCATTTTGCTGCTTGATTTTTATAATGTCACATGCTTTCTATTGTACTGGAATACAGTAAAATATGTACTTCAACTTCAATTAGAACAATTGTTTTCTTTGGTAAACACTTTTTTCTTTTAAAAAAACCCATCAGCTTTAAATAGTTGGGGATTTTTGTTCTGGTAGAATCTTTTGTTACATATAATTTATGTATATTGAAATTAGAAAACCTGGTTAGAGTGTAGGTTTGGTGTTTTTTCTTGTTTTCTTTTTAATTTCAGCAGGGAAGTAGCATCAATTATACACTTCAGTATTCACTGTCTCTTCCCTCAGATACTCTCAAGATGCACTTAACTTCACAAATGAATGCCTGGACAGGCTTAGAATTTAAAATTTATTTAGCAGATGTTATAATCTATCTTTGTGACTAATATTTTATTAAAATTTATTCAAGGCTGTGATTTGCTTTCTAGGATTCATTGTTGTTTGCCACTGTTTTTATTTTTTTTGGGGGGGTGGAGGATGGGGTGCTGTGTTTGGTGGGGGGGGTTGTTGGTTTTGTTGTTTGGGGGGGTGTTTGGGGTTTTTTGATTGGCTTGGGTTTGGTGTTTTTTTTAGCACAGCTGAATACATAGCTATCCAGATGGTGAGGTGTTTTTTTCTTCCCCCACCCCCAGGAAGGGGAGGAAAAAAAGGCTTCTAGTGTTACATAAAGCTTATTAGAAATATTTTTAAATCATAGTTTGAAAAAATTTGCATTGATCTGCTTAGGTTGTAAAATTTACGTTAATCTGATATGTAGCAGAAATAGAACTCCTATAATTCTGGTGTAAAGCTTCAGAAGAATTTAAATACGCTTACATGTTTTTTTTAAGCACACACACCCCTCCCCCGTGATCTTACAGTAATGGGACAAGATTGTTGTATTGTGTGATGAGATTTTAAAATGTTGTTCTTTCTAGCTGATTTCATGCCCATTTTGGGAACCAACCTAAACCCGGAATTCATTTCTGTGTGTAACAATGCCACCTGGGCAATTGGAGAAATCTCCATCCAGATGGGTAAGGTTTTTAACTTTTCTTTTTTTCTTTGAATCTTTGCAAATTTAGAATGCTGTGTCTGAGTTGTGTTTTTTAATTATTTTTAGTGACACTTACACATTTATATTTAAATTAAATTTTATATTCTTGTCCTTGGCAGTAAATTCAATGTACCAGATCTAAATAGGTCATGTATATTAATGGTAATTTTCTTCTGAATGTTTCTTTTTGGCTGTTTCAGGTATAGAGATGCAGCCTTATATTCCAATGGTGTTGCACCAGCTTGTAGAAATAATTAACAGACCCAACACACCAAAGACATTATTAGAGAACACAGGTACCCAAAAACTGAAACATTCATGGTGAAGGGAATTAGAGGGC
Source organism: Neopsephotus bourkii (assembly GCF_033783945.1). Lineage (NCBI taxonomy): Eukaryota > Metazoa > Chordata > Aves > Psittaciformes > Psittacidae > Neopsephotus > Neopsephotus bourkii. The sequence goes on from NW_026901034.1 coordinate 10,140, forward strand.
TGGTTTGCTTTTAATAATGATTTTTTAAATTGCATTGAACTTATTTTATTGCTATGTATTTGGCTTTTATAAACAAAACTAAATCTTTTGCAGAAGATCTTACAAGTCTCAGTCTTGCAACAATACATCTATCATGTATCTATATTATTAAAGTTATTGCTTTCTCACCTTTATTACATTTCATATTTGTAATCTATTTAAATATTCAATTTTATTTATGTATACGACAAATGTATGCATTGACACTTTGAGACTTAGTGACTTTACACTGATTTTAATATATGCATGTCCTTACATGTGTATTGCATGTATATGTCTAGTGTTTGAAACAAATGTAATTGGCATATATAAAACAAATAATGAACTCAAATCACGAATTTACAAAAAATGAACTTTTTTAAGGGTTAATTTGTAGTAATATGTGCAAAAATCTAGATCTGTGATGGCAGTTTAACCACAGCATAACTGAAATTATGTATAACTTCTACTGTCTGGTCACTTAATAAAAAAATTCTGAAAAGTCTAACTGGCATGCTTATTTTTATGTTCTGGCCAGCAGCTTTGCCTTCCAAAATCTCAATTTGGAAGCATCCCCCAAATGTTTTATTGAATCAGAATTTCTGGGGCTTGTTTCTTTTGTGTTTATAGAGGGCGTGTTCTGGTATGAAGAGCACCTTCCCTACTTCATCAAAACTTTATTAATAATTTAACAGGTTTCTGGTTAGCTATTTTACCATTTGAGAATCTTTTGACTTTTTTCTGTTTGAAAACTATTTTGTAAGAAAAATGATATTTTGGTAATTATGCTTAGCATAATTGAAAATTATGTAAATTCAGTGTTAGTTACTTTTTTTCTCTAAGTATGAGATAAATTGGAGAGAGATATTTTCAATGCGTATTTATCCTCCAGTATTCTCTACATACCAACCCCATCATTTAGTATGGAAGGTGAACTTGAAGGAAAAATTGCCTAGTTATCTGGCATATTATAGGTACTGCTTTTTTAAAAGGTTATTTTGAAGCAAATAATTGCTTGTTACACTATGGAATAGTTAGTATAGCAATATAAATTCTTTCTCCCTGTCCCAACCCCCATCATCTGTACTGATGGATATATAATACCTATAACTGAGAAGTATCTAGTACTTAAAAGTTTGCCTCCATCACTGCTAGAGAATTTTTTTAAGCATCCAAACACTGACTTATTTTTTCTTTTTTTTTTTAAGCATCTTAATAGTTACTTTAAATGCGGATGCCTAACTGCAGATAAATGTTGAGTGTGGTGTACTTATTATAAGTTTGTTGTGGGATATTGTGCTGCATACATGCCATTGGTAGGTGCAAGAGTATTACTGTTTTCTACTTTAGGTTGTTATGTAATGAACTATGAAAACACTTCTATGGAAACATACAAAGACCACCTTAAGTAAAAGTAGTTGCATAGAAAATAATGAGTACATGACAAAAAGTTAAGCTTTGACAGAAATTATTATTCCTTGTACAGACCTGTGAGAACTTACAGATAAACCTTAAAAGTGTATTTTCATTTGAAAGTGCCACTTCAAATACAGTTTTATAAGTTACATCTGCCAAAAATTTAAGACACTGCATATTGAAATTTTATAATGTCTGGGCAAAATAGTACGTTACCAGTGAGCCACAGCTTTTATGGAATGAGTACATTTCAAACTGCTCGTATATCCTACACTAAACTTTTATTAGAGAAAGCATCACCTACTTTATTGCATGTTTCATGAAACTGTTCACAAATGCCTGTTAATTATTGTTGCATAGTATGTCCCTTGAACACAGGTTTCCTTTCTTTGCTTCATATAAATCTGCTGGATTTTAGTGTTATTCGTGTATTTTGCTTCAAATAATCCTGATATGTTATTCCTACCTTCTCCTTTTTCTAAAGATTAATATTTCATGAGTTGAGCAAGCACCATTAAAACATGTTTGCATGATGATATTTTATTCAGTCTCCCTTAGAACAAAAGACAACACTGCCTAATCATGCAAAGAAGCAGTTTTGTTTGTCATGTGTCCTTATGCTTTTGTATAAAAAGTAAGATTCTTATACAACTTTCATGAGGAAGCTTTTTCTGAACAGGAGAAATATTGGGATTAAAGAATTAATTTTCTGCAGTCAGTTGCTATGAGTTAGTGACCACTTAAAATTCTCTACAAGATTATGAAGAAAACGTATTTGGTGCTCTTAGAGAAGTGTTTAATCTATTTATAGCTTATTAGACCACAATATATTCATTGTAAAAGTATGTATAAATGTATTTTTGCTGATAGATAGTAGGCCTATTAAAATCTTGATTTCAAAGTACTGAAAAATTAAAATGCTTAGGACTGCTTAATACTAAAACTGAAAATGTGTAATTCCTTTCTGTCAAGAGTATCCATAATAGTACTTTTTATTAAAAATTTTGAAGTGTATGGTAGGTAAATTTACTGTAAGAAATGATTCTGAAGATGGCAGAGTGACTGCTTACATCAGAAAGCCTTTGGATTTTAAATTGTGGATTTTGGTGTTATCTATCTCATTTTCTTCTTTAATTTCTCTTTTACCCTGGAGAGTATGCCATATACATTGCTGCCTCTAATTTAGGGGGTGGTAATAAACAGCACTGGTGAAATCTTAATTTTACTATCATACACAGATTCTGTTTGCTTCTGTTTCTGAGTTATTTGTTGTTTTTTCTTTATTTTTTTCTCCTCCCCCCTCATTTGCTCATGTGTTGGTTGGCGTTTGGTGGTGTATAACCGTGGTTGCATTACCTTAGCAATAACAATTGGTCGTCTTGGTTACGTTTGTCCTCAAGAGGTGGCCCCCATGCTACAGCAGTTTATAAGACCCTGGTGTGTATTATTAAATCTTTATTTTTTAATTCATTTTTTCTTCACTTTCTTTCTTCTGTCTCACTTTTAGATATATTTTCGGTTGGTTACAAAATCTCAATCCTTAATCATTGCCAACCATGTGACTAATCTTGTCCTATCAGGTTTGTGAGTTTTTAGTAGCATTGTCATATATTCTTTATGTTGTGGCTAACAACTAATTTATGCATGGGATAAGATTGTCACATGCTTGCGTGTTAAAGCTTGACTACAAAAGAGCATTTTAAAATCCACCAGAATGATAATACAATGCATGCATATACTGTAAAATTTAAACTGTGTATTACTTCAGTCTGAGGCTTGAATTGCTGTAAGGAATATGTTTCTAGACTTGCTATGTATAAAGTAGCTTGCTTGCTGCTGTAAAAGTTAAATAACTGTTCCGTAAGTGATATCTGACATAATTCACACTGCGATAGCATTATACATTCTGCTTTTAGTAATGATAGTTTCTATCATATGCATGTTTCTTTTGTGTTTAATGGAATACAGGCCACACTTTCTAACTGTATACAGCGCAACAGGAAAGCAAGATTCTGGAGATGATACCTAATGGGAATATACTTGTAAAGACTGTGCATCAAGTATCTTTCTGAGTTTTCAAAATAGTATTTCAGATAATCTTATCGGTGTGACTTATTCCATCAAATACTGTCATCTAGTTCTGACTTGATAGAATGAAAAAGTAATAGAATTAACTAAGTTTTGCTCTCCAATTTACTAGGTGCACCTCTCTGCGAAACATAAGAGACAATGAGGAAAAGGATTCAGCATTCCGTGGGATATGTACCATGATATTGGTCAACCCCAGTGGAGTAGTCCAAGTAAGATAAATAAATATATCTTAACTTTTTTTCTTCTTCATGTAAAATTTAGTGAAAGCTGTATATGGAGTATAAAAAAGTTTAGCTTGATGTTGTTTCCTTGTAGTACATGCTGTAGCTGCTTTTTTGATGTCAAGGATGCCAATGTGTTTATATTTTATATTATACATATCATGATACTTCAGGATTTCTGCTTCAGTAATTATCACTTACGGAAAGGACAGCATTGTTAAATTCATTTTTTGTCTTTTACTTACGAAGAATATATAAACAATGGACTTTGACTGTATTTTGATACTTCTGTCAGTCTTTTCTATGTTGAGGATATGTATGAAAATACAAGGCAAAAGTTGACATACTAAAACCTATTTTTCAGGTGTGATCTAGGCTTTTAAAAAAAGAAACAGAACACAAGCAATAACCACCCCTTCATTCTTAAAACTTAGGTAGGGAAGATTTTGTTTCAACTTTGGATATATTGCCTAAATAGTTAATGCGACAAGGAAGCTGCATCTCTTTAAAATAAATGGTACATCTCAAGAACAGCGTATGAGTCTCCGCAGCTCCAAAATAACGCTATCACAGTATCACAGTATCACAGTATGTTAGAGATTGGAAGGGACCTGAAAAGATCATCTAGTCCAATCCCCCTGCCGGAGCAGGAACACCTAGATAAGGTTACACAGGAACGTGTCCAGGCAGGTTTTGAATGTCTCCAGAGAAGGAGCCTCCACAACCTCCCTGGGCAGCCTGTTCCAGTGTTCTGTCACCCTCACTGAGAAGAAGTTTCTTCTCAAGTTTAAGTGAAACCTCTTGTGTTCCTGTTTGTACCCATTGCCCCTTGTCCTATCATTGTTTGCCACTGAGAAGAGCCTGACTCCATCCTCGTGACACTCCCCCTTTATATATTTATATACACTAATAAGGTCACCCCTCAATCTCCTCTTCTCCAAACTATAGAGACCCAGCTCCCTCAGTCTTTCCTCATAAGGGAGATGCTCCACTCCCTTAATCATCTTAGCTGCCTTGCGCTGGACTCTCTTCAGCAGGTCCCTGTCCTTCTTAAACTGAGGGGCCCAGAACTGGACACAATATTCCAGATGCGGTCTCACCAGGGCAGAGTAGAGGGGAAGGAGGACCTCTCTCGACCTACTAACCACCCCCCTTCTAATACACCCCAGGATGCCATTGGCCTTCTTGGCCACAAGGGCACAGTGTCGGCTCATGGTCACCCTGTCGTCCACTAGGACCCCCAGGTCCCTCTCCCCTACACTGCTCTCTAACAGGTCGTTCCCCAACCTATACTGGAACCTGGGGTTGTTCCTGCCCAGATGCAGGACTCTACACTTTCCCTTGTTATATTTCATCAAGTTATTCCCCGCCCAACTCTCCAGCCTGTCCAGGTCTCGCTGAATGGGAGCACAGCCTTCTGGCGTGTCGGCCACCCCTCCCAACTTAGTGTCATCAGCAAACTTGCTGATAGTACACTCAATTCCCTCATCTAAATAATTGATGAATATATTAAATAATACTGGTCCCAGTACCGATGTATTACCAATGTAATATTTTCTAAGAGGGAAATGAAGGTGAATTTCCCTCTCCTCTGCCTGGAATCCTTCTTCCCGAAACACAAGAATTGATCCTGTATCATCTTTTGAATTTTTCAGTTCATTTCACTTATCCCTTATTTTGTACTTAGCATTTCCCTCTTCTGCTGTCCATTTGTTCTTTCACACAGCTTAAAGGGAGAGAGTAATTAAGGACTGTCATCGTAATCCCAGCTCCTATGGTAGTTGTCCTCTTCACTTCCTATCCAAAAACGTGCATTATCAACTTAATCATTAAGACCGATGTTTTAATGGTATAGTAGGAGGTAATGCATGACGATAGATGAAATAAACATAGGGATTTTAGGGTGGCTTTAGTTTTGAACCTGTATGATAAACACTATATGTATCCCAGGAACAACTTCTGGCTCTGCAGAAAGAAATACAACACTGGAAATACATGAGAGTGAGTTGCAAGTGTGGTCTTGCACTTGTCGATTGTTATTAAGATGATTCTCAAACTCAGTATGTGCACCAAAAGAATTAAGACAAGTGTGGTGTAGGAGGGGAGGAGGTGTTTGTTCGATATGGGTTTTTTTCTGAACTGTGGTTTTATTTAATAAAAAAAATGATTAAACAAAGCTATTCCTATACTCAGCTATTTCTATTTCCATACAGTTAAGCATACAATAAATTACCATTGTTGTCTGAATTAATTGCAAAATAAAGGCATAAAACCAAAAGCAGTTGTGAATTAGGATCAAACACCCTGCATAGTTCATAGAACAAACATCAAGCAATGTTTTCAGACCTATAAATTGAGGTTTCTAACCTATATGATTGTTTAATCTTTTAGGACTTTATTTTTTTTTGTGATGCTGTTGCATCATGGATTAGCCCAAAAGATGATCTCCGAGACATGTTCTGTAAGGTAATGTTTCTAGTATGACAGTATATCTGAACTATGATTGTTTTGGATCCTGTTTCTTTGTCACTTTCTATTTCCACTATTAGCACTTACTGTACTTGTGGTCATGAAGGCTTTCTTGCAAAGTCATAAATTTTCAGACAAAGCTTCATAAAAAAATCTGAATTTTTACCTATATTTTTTTACATGCTTTCAGGTTATTCCAAAATCATTTTCAACAGTGTTGAAAAGCTTGCTTGAGATCTTATTTGAAAGGATAATCATCCTCAAAGATCTTCTCATAATGTCCTGCCTTACTACATTTTGACTGCATTTGGAAGAACGGGGGGGTTTATGCCTCCTTTTTTTTTTTTTTTGAGAAACATCTAGAAAATTGCAAATCATAGAATCATAGAATAGTTAGGGTTGGAAAGGACCTTAGGATCATCTAGTTCTAACCACCCTGCCATGGGCAGGGATGGTTCACACTAAACCATGTTGCCCAAGGCCCTGTCCAACCTGGCCTTGAACACTGCCAGGGATGGAGCATTCACAACTTCTTCCAGTGCTATCCTGATCTGTTTATCTTGCTTCATCTGAAAATAAGATTTTTTGGGATTGCTTAACCCTCCTCAGAATCCCTCTTGGAGAAGCAAGTCTTCAAGAAACTAACGTACAGTGATAGCAAAGAATGCATCCCTAGACAAACTCAATAGAATTTAAGCAATAAAATAAACAAAAAAAAAACCCTAAACACTCAAAATAACATGTTGTTTTCACACTACTGTCTTAGGATAAAAACCAGAAAAAATTAAATTTATTTCAGTTTCATGAACAAACGTCGTTACTGTTCAGTAGCGTGGCTCTCATCATATGTCACAAAATGAAATCTCTGTTTAGGAAGGATGCATATCAAAAGTTAATAAATCATAGAATACCAGGTTTGAAGGGACCTCAAGAATCATCTGGTCCATCCTTTAACCCTAAACACCATCTTGAAGCTAAAACAGAGCATATTTCTAAGTACGACTCATGGGTCAATGTTAGCACTTTCTCCTCATTGCCAAGTGTGCAGATCAGAAAAGAAGACAGAAATTTGAATCCCATCTTGAGTAGAAAACACAAAAATCTCACTATCCTAGTTAGGGGACTAGTTATCTGCAAAGCTTCAAAGGAACATCAGAAACAGGAAAGGCATAGCTGTGAGTATTCTCATACTCTGCATCAGCAGAAGGAAACAGGAAATATGAGCTTAAAAGAAATTCCAGGGTGCTGTCTGTGGTGATTATCCAAAGCAGTTTCAGTGCATCAAAGAATCACGGAATCAGTAGTGTTGGAAGGGACCTCTGGAGATCATCTAGTCCAACCCCCCTGCCAAGGAAGGGACATCTAGACCAGGTTACACAGGAACATGTGTGGGTGGGTTTTGAATGTCTTCGTAGAGGGAGACTCCACAACCCCCTAGGCAGCCTGTTCCAGTGCTCTGCCACCATCAATGTAAAGAAGTTCTTCCTCATGTTGAGGTGAAACTTCTTGTGTTTTACTTTATAGCCATTGCTCCTTGTCTTCTCGCTGGGCACCACTGAAAAGAGTATGGCACCATCCTCCTGGCACCCACCTCTGAGATATTTATATGCATTAATGAGATCCCCTCTCTGTCTGCTCTTCACTAGACTAAGCAGGCCCAGCTCCTGCAGTCTCTCCTCATAAGAGGGATGCTTCAGACCCCTGAATATCCTTGTGGCCCTCTGCTAGACCATCTCCAGTAGCCTCCTTGTACTGAGGAGCCCAGAACTGACCACAGTACTCCAGATGTGGCCTCACCAGGGTCAAGTATGAAGATAGGCTGAGAAAGTTGGGGCTGTTCAGTCTGGAGAAGGGTGCGTGGAGACCTCATAGCAGCCTTCCAGTATCTGAAGGGGGCCTACAAGGATGTTGGGGAGGGACTCTTCACTAGGGACTGTAGTGACAGGACAAGGGGTAATGGGTTCAAACTTAAACAGGGGAAGTTTAGATTGCATATAAGGAAGAAATTCTTTCCTGTTAGGGTGGTGAGGCACTGGAATGGATTGCCCAGGGAGGCTGTGAATGCTCCATCCCTGACGGTGTTCAAGGCCAGGTTGGACAAAGCCTTGGGTGGCATGGTTTAGTGTGAGGTGTCCTAACTGTTCTATGATTCTATATTGTAACCAGAGTAGAGTAGATCTTTGCAATCTGGACACTACGTCTTGCTTGTGTAGGATGTACTATGGAGCACTTTGGTACTAAATGAAGTAGTACAATCAGCTTGTTCTTCTAAATGCTTTGGGCTTGCTTGCTTTTCATTTAATTAAAATCCTTTAAACACTTAAGTCATTTTCACAGAATCACAGAATACTTAGGGGTGGAAGGGAACTCTGGAGATCAACTATCCAATCCTTCTACCAAGGCAGGGGCACCTAGACCAGGTTACACAGGAACATGTCCAGGCGGTTTTGGAATGTCTCCAGAGAGGGGGACTCCACAACCTCCCTGGGCAGCCTGTTGCAGTGCTCTGCCACCCTCAACATAAAAAAGTTCTTCCTCATGTTGAGGTGAAACTTCTTGTGTTTTATTTAATGGCCATTGCTCCTCATCCTGTCGCTGGACACCACTGAAAAAGAGTATGGCACCAGCCTTCTGGCACCCACCTTTGAGATATTTATATGCATTAATGAGACCCCCTCTCTTCTCTAGGCTAAACCAGGCCCAGCTCCTGCAACCTCTCCTGCTGGCCGCACTCCTCCTGATGCACCCCAGGATACTCTTGGCCCTCCTGGCCAAGAGGGTACACTGCCCTTTTGCCCATTCATGATGACTACATGTCATGAAAGACATATGCCGGGACTAGGAGAGTGAAGGCCTTAATCCCACTGTAGGAGAGGATCAGGTTCAAGACCAAGTCAACTTATCTACCAACACTCCCAGGTTCTTCTCAGCTGAACTGCTCTCTACTAGGTCAGCCCCCAACCTGTACTGGTACTTGGTGTCCTTCCTCCCCAGGTGTAGTACCCTACACTTGCCCTTCTTGAACCTCATGAGGTTTCTCTCCACCCGTTTCTCCAGCCTATCAAGGTCCCACTGAATGGTAGCACAGCCTTCAGGTGTATCAGCCACTCCCCCCAGCTTTGTATCATCAGCCAACTTGCCAAGTGTACACTCTAGCCCTTCATCCAGGTCATTGATAAACAAGTTAAATAAGACTGGACCCAGTATTGATCCCTGGGGAACACCACTGACTACAGGCCAATGACTGGATACTACTCCACTGATCACAACCCTCCGAAATGTGCCATTCAGCCAGTTTTCAATCCACCCCGCTGTCCATTCATCTAACCCACATTTACTAACTTTACCTACGAGAATGTTATGGGAGACAGCGTCAAAAGCCTTACTGAAGTCAAGGTAGATAACCTCCACTGCTCTCCCCTCATAGACCCATCCTGCCATGTCATCATAAAAGGCTATTAGATTGGTCAAGCAAGATTTACCCTTGGTGAATTCATGATGACTACATGTCATGAAAGACATATGCCGGGACTAGGAGAGTGAAGGCCTTAATCCTATTGTAGAAGAGGATCAGGTTCAAGACCAAGGAACCTGAATGTGCACAAGTCCATGGGACTGGATGAAATTCATCTGTGGGTCCTGAGGGAAGTGGAGGATGAATTTGCTAAGCCACTGTTCATCATATTTGAAAAATCATGGTAGTGAGGGGAAATTCCCAGCAACTGGGAAAAGGGAAATATATCCCCCATTTTTAAAAAGGGATGGTTGAAGCCTCTGGGAACTACAGACCAGTCAGTCTCACCTCTGTGCCTGGCAAAATCTTGGAGCAGATTCTCCTGGAAACCATGCACACGAAAAACAACAAGGTGGTTGGTGGCAGCCAACATGTCTTCGCTAAGGGCAAGTCATGCCTGACCAATTTGGTGGCCTTCTGTGGTGGGGCTACAGAACAGATGGATAGGGGCAGAGCAACTGACGTCTACCTGGACTTGTGCAAAAAGTTTGTCACTGTCCTATATGACATCCTTGTCTCTAAACAAGGTGGGCCAATGCCAACATCATGAAGTTCAACAATGTGAAGTGCAAGGTCCTACACCTGGGTCGAGGCAATCCCAGGCACAGCTACAGGTTGGGTGGAAAAGGACTTGGGGGTGGTCTTTGATGAGAAACTGAATGTGAGCTGTCTTCAGTGTGCGCTCACAGCCCAGTAACCAACCATATACTGTGCTGTATCAAAAGAAGCATGAGCAGCAGGTCAAAGGAGGTGATCCCGCTCCTCTACTCTGCTCTTGTGAGACACCATGGAACAGTTGGAACAAATCCAGAGGAGGCCATGAGGGCGATCAGGGGCCTTGAACACCTCCCATACAAAGACAGGCTGAGAAAATTGGGACTGTGCAGCCTGGAGAAGGCTGCATGGTAACCTCATAGCAGCCTTCCAATATCTGTAGTGGGCCTACATGGGTGTCGGATAGGGACTCTTCATTAGGAACTGCAGTGATAAGACAAGGGGCAATGGGTTCAAAGTGAAACAGGGGAGATTTTTGTTGGATATAAGGAAGAAAATCTTTACTGTGAGGGTGGTGAGATTCTGGCACAGGTTGCCCAGAGAAGCTGTGGCTGCCCCATGCCTGGAAGTGTTCAAGGCCAGGTTGGACAAGGCCTTGAGCAACCTGGTCTAGTGGGAGTTGTCCCTGCCCATGGCAGGGGGGTTTAAACTAGATGACCTTAAGGTCCTTTCCAACCCAAACCATTATGCAATTCTATGATTCTGTTTTTCTCTCCTGGTCCTTCAGCATTCTGTACATGCTTTAATAATCCATGTTCCTCGTTTTTAGATTCTTTCCAGGATATCCATGTGGGATCTAATACATTCAAACTAAACACAGTATTTCTTGGTCACTTGGCTTAAAGACAGCCTTTCTTTTTAAACTGTATTCTTCTGTACTTTTTGCCATGCAAGGAAGGAGACAAAGCTTTCTTCAAGCGATGGCATGGAAATTTTTTAGATTACTTCCTCTTTAGAGTGACTTTATATGCTAGCTGAATACATGATTACCTTAGTTAAGCTACATGTTTTTCCAACACTGGAGCTGAGAGTGAAAATGCCTCTTCCAAGAGCACAGGTAAATGACCTGACAGTGTTGACAACTGATACATATCCTATGAATTGCATCACATTTTATGAAAGCAAAACATCTGAAAACACTAGCTGAAGCTCACTTGCTAAAACTGCACTGGAAGGTGATTTTTTTAAAAGTGGTCCTTTTTTTGTACCTGAATATATCTGAAGGGGGCCTACAAGGATGCCAGAGAGCAACTCTTTGTCAGAGACTGTAGTGGTAGGACAAGGGATAATGGTTTTAAACTTAAACAGGGGAACTTCAGGTTAGATATAAGGAAGTTGTTCTTTACTGTGAGGGCGGTGAGGCACTGGAAAAGGTTGCCCAGAGAAGCTGTGAATGCTCCCCCCCTGGCAGTGTTCAAGGCCAGGATGGATAGGGCCTTGAGCAAGCTGGTCTAGTGTGAGGCATCCCTGCTCATGGCAGGGGGGATGGAACTAGATGATCTTAAGGTCCTTTCCACCCCTAACCATTCTGTGATTTTATGATCCTTAGATTTTTTTCAGTCATTTCTTCTTTTCCCCTTTTATGCTGGCTTTTGGCTATTGTGTTAAAAAGAAAACGTAACTGTTCTTTTGAATCATAGAAGATTTTAATAGTTTCCTTTTTGCTAATAGGTGTCTACAGGTTCCATGGACAGAACACAGCTCTCACAGTATGCTTTTGTATTTGCTAGAAATTGACAGACATTCGGTCTGTCAAATATTGGTGGTGACATACATATGCACATATGTATATTTTTATATATGCATAATATAATATATATTTATATATTTTATACTAATTTGAGTACGTAGCTATATTCTATATGTCACCCTTAACTGAAATGTTTGGGTTTGTTTTATTTTCCTTTCAGACATTACTAGACTTCATTTGTTTCTTAGTAACTTTTAAAATATGAAGCTGGGTAATTCAAAAGGACAGATGCACAATCCAGCAGTTTGTGAGTTACTGCATATGTTGCTTGAAATAATGATCATGATTCTACTATTTAATTATTATCTTGACTTCTGCCCCCCTCCCCCCATTTGTAGATTCTTCATGGATTTAAAAACCAAGTTGGAGATGAGAATTGGAGGCGTTTCTCTGACCAGTTTCCTCTTCCCTTAAAAGAGCGCCTTGCAGTTTACTATGGAGTTTAACCTTATGTGCTGTAGCTGCAGTCCCATAATTAGAGGTAACCACACAAATCTGCCTTGCTAAGGGGGGTAGTGAGATTCATAGTAGCATATCAAGGTAAGATTGGAAGTGTAGGTGTAATAAAGTGCCTGTTTATGTTTAATGAGCAAAATTATGATTATAATCCTCAAGCTATCATACTGAAGTCACAGGCTCCCCTATGTCTTATGAATTAGTAGATGACGGATGTGGTCTAAGCAGGAATATTTCCCTAGGATAGGAAAGCAAATTTAAGACGCTAGCCATGAGGAGTCAGATACATTCCTAGCAACATACTAGATGATCTTTGCACTGAATAAAGGATGCTAAGCTAATCTGTAACTCTACTGACTGTAGAGCTTGATATTTTGGGGAGGCTGATGTGTTTATTATTGCCACATTCCTATTTATGCACCAATTTAGTATTTTTATAGTTCTGTCTGGAGAATGATTCAACTTCAGGAAAGAATTGTGATTGTGTATTCTAGAATACTTGTATTCTTATACCACCTTGCTTTGTGTGCTATTTGTGCACACTGTATAAAAGCTAAGTTCCCTCTGGTAAAGTAGTGTGATACTGTGAAGATATTATTATACTACTCCAAAAAGAGGGCAAATTAAGTTTATTCATTCAATCTTTATATACATTTGATACTTCCTCTAGAATTTTTGTACTGAAATTATGAGTGTGAATCATGCAGTTCTGTTTTATTGTTGAATGGACAAGAGTCAGCCAAAGTTTTGTCAGTCAGTGACATAAGAGAATTGCATTTTTGATCTGAATAATGGATTACAACTAAACCAATTTCAAACATTTATGTGCTGATAAATGAGGGCATTTTAATTCTGAAATAAGTGGTGTTTTTCATCCTAATGAAGAGGAATCTGAAGTGGTAAAACTGCCACTTATCCTCAATTTGTACTGATGAGATACTATGACTGTCTTGTTTAATCCACCTGAAAGCGAAATTGTTTGGTCAGTAGAAGGTATGTTAATATTTTTTCTCAATGTCATAACTACCTTATAATCTTGTACTAAACCAGGAAAAGCTTGTTAGAATATATAGGACAGCTTTTATCGTAAATCTAAGCTTAGCCACATACTGGAATTGTCAGTGTAGCCTTAAAGTATACAGTGCTGTTTCATGAATAATAATTTTTCTGGTATAAATGTGGTCTTTTCTTAAACAGTCTTAACAGGTGAAATCTAGTCATAGATTAATTTTTAAGTTAAAAGTTTTCACCTACTGCTTAAAAGAAGACAAAACAAGCTCTTTGTTTATGCACCGATCTGTCAGTTAAGGTTCATGGTTAGATTTAACTATACCTCTATCTTTTCTTTTATAGGTCCTTCAGTCTGGGAGACTATGAGGGAGTCTCTGCACCCAGGGAAAATGTTACCCTTTACTGGGGGGAAGGATAAACCAGTAGGGAATAGAGTACAATCCCAACCCTACTGGGTGGGGTGGGAGGGAAGTGTTGCCGTCACTGTATTAAGTCGATGTTGGGAAATGTTTTAACATCCGAGCCTTTGTGGGTGGATATCTGTCTCCTATTACAACTCTGCACTGGATGTGAGGAAGAAGGAAAAAAATAATCTATTAACAAAACAACACATTCTGGACTATTGTGGGGAATTGTACCAAAATAAGAACCATATAATCGAACCATAGGGATACATAAAGAGGAAAACTATTTTGCACACAATAAAAGAAACCTAAGAATGGGGGTCACAAACAGTAAAATGCTTTCTTTTTTCTTTTATGTTGTTTTTGTTTGTTTGTTTGTTTGTTTGTTTTAAGTAAGTGTTTTCTACATTATTTAATCTTGCTTGATGGGATTCCTAGGTGATTTGCATGTTTACTAATAAGTAAGCAAATTAAGTTAGTGCAGTTAAAATGCAGATTGTGTCTGTATTAGGAGCATACATTTGCAGTGTGCAACTTAGAAACTCTGTTGTAAATCTATAATCATAGAGTCATAGAATGGTTAGGGTTGGAAGGGACCTTAAGATCATCTAGTTCCAACCCCCCTGCCGTGGGCAAGGACACCTTCCACTAGACCATGTCACCCAAGGCCCTGTCCAACCTGGCCTTGAACACTGTCAGGGATTAATAAAAGTTAACTTGGACAAAATTAAGTAACCTGCAAGCTGCCAAATGAGTTACTCCTTTCACTTTTGGGGTAAGGGGAGGGACACTTCAAAGGAAAGATTCCCACATTAATTTTTACATTTAAAAAAATCAAGTACCAGATATTTGTTTATTGTATTTAATTAATTTCATTTCTAGTGTAAATAATTTTTTTTAACATGCTGTTTAGGGTTCATACATGCATTCTGACTTGTAATTTAAATTAGTGGTAAAGTAGAATTCTTGCATCACATACGAGTGAAATTGGTATACATTTACCTATGTTGTGCCAGTCTTGTGTTGCAGTTTACCAATTCAGTATAGCCCTGCATTTAAAATTCCTTTTCTGAGATTCTGTGGATCTTATTTTTATTAAGAATATAAAGTACTGTAGTTAACAATTAGGCCTTGAAACACTTTTCTAGGATCTGTTAAGATTAAGATTGATATTGTATTGTGTGTAACCTGCACAATGTGGAAAACTGATATAACTGTGCAAGATATTTGCCTCTGTGCTATCAGTGTGATGTGCTTTCTGCATGCTTATATGCTAGTGATTTTTAGCAGAATCTCTAAAAGAGTGACATGGTAAGACCCATTAAAGGCTACATAAATGTTAGCTGATACATAAAGACAGTTGTAGAAGTCAGTGACATGATTGCTATATTTGTGTGTATTCCCACTCAGCATATTACCTTTTATGCTTTCTGTTCACAGCATGATCTTAGGGATGTTTAACGGATGTAATGTACGGTATCTACAATGTATTAGCACATGTTGATAGCCCTTTGTGATGTAGCTAAATGCACAAGGGTAAAAGTTTAAAGCTACAGAGTGAAAGCTGGTTTGGATCCTCTTCATTTCATTTGTTTAGCTTTTCTGTTGATGTTCTGGGGTTTTTTTTGGTTGTTTTGGGTTTGGTCATTTTTCCCTCTATACTTACATGTATTCCTGTGAATAAACCCTTGTTAATTCTACTTTTCTTTCCATGTGTATTTTCTTATGTACTGTGAATGTGTAGCCCTAACTGGTACATTTTGATCTTGTGTTCATCTGAAAGTGGCAAGTCTTTCGTTTATATTGCCTAAAGAGTATCCCATGATGATAAAGGAAAATGGAGAAATTTTTAAATCTGCTGGTCAGAGGTGAAGCTGCACTTTTCCATTTTTTCAAGTGCTGCATAATGAGCCTGCAAAACAAAAGTAAGCCATAACAGCCTTTGTATAGATTTAGTTTCTCTCCTTTGCATTGCAAAATTGGATATTGGATAATAGTTTGGATGGGAGTTTTGTGGTGGTTTGTGCTTTGTTTCTGAGGTTTTGGGGTTTTGTTTGCTTGTAGGAGGGGTGGTTTTTGAAGAACTTGCTGCTCTTTGCATGTTTTTGTTCTTTGAGTGTTAAAATGATTTAGCTGCTGCACTGAAGCTTGAGCTGTATGAGTGTGAACTTATAAATGCTGTTTGGGGGCTTTTTTTAATGCATGATAGCATACGTGCTTTAAATGTGTCTCATTGTTCCCCCCTCCCTTTCTTTTTTGGGGGGGGGGGGCTTTGCAAATTTAAATGGATTATGCCTGAAGAATAGTTTAGACATGTACTGTATGAAATACATTCAGTAATGCTAGTACATAGTATTTGTTCATTTTGGTCAAATTTGCATGTGTGTCCTGGTTTTAGCAGTAGCAGTCATTTTTCTCTTTCTTGGTAGCTGGTGCAGGGCTGTGTTTTGACTTTCAGCTGGGAACAGAGCTGAAAAACAATGATGTTTTGGTTTGGCCAAGGACTTTGTGGGCCTCATGCTCTGCCAGGGAGGAGGGGAGCCGGGAGGAAGCAGAGACAGGACACCTGACCCAAACTGACCAAAGAGGTATTCCATACCACAGCACATCATGCCCAGGATGTAACTGGGAGTGAGCCAGAAGGACTAGGTGGACGGCAGGGTTGGAGGAGGTATCGGTCGGTGCTTGGTCAGGCTGAGGGGGGCGAGTTATCGGTCGGCTGGTGATGGGGTGTTGTATTCTCTTCCCTTGTTATTTCCTTTATCATTACTATTATTGGTGGTAGCAGTAGTGATTTGTGTTATACCTTAGTTACTAAACTGTTCTTATCTCAACCTGTGGGAGTTGCATTTCTTTTTGATTCTCCTCTCCGTTCCCCCAGGAGTAGGGGGAGCGCAAGAAGGGGGGGAGTGGGTAACAAGCTGTCTGGCTTTGGGTTAAACCACGACAATGTGATAATTGGCTTTCAAATTACATTGCTTTGGTAGCAAATACAAAATCTCAATTAATAACGCTGAAGTAAATTAGTAATAGTTTTAGTCACTAAAAACACTTAAAAAAATTCTGGAAGAAGAAGGAAAAAACTTTAAAGCTTAGCAAGGTAGGATATTATTTTAGATGCAAACTTGCTTTAATTTTGAGTGTGTTTGAACATTAAGGAAGAGTTTCAGATAAACAACATTTAAAAAAATTTGTAGAATAGAAAATCAAATAATACTGTAGCATTACAGCTGGAATCTGAGTTTAACTAAACTTTAAACCCCTTTAACCAAATAAAACCACTGCGCCTCAGGTTAGCTTAGGGAGGCACTTTTTTTACATAGTCTTTTCATAAGTATTTGTATGGATGTGAACTGATCTGGTATAAAAGCAAGGAAAGTAGCTAAGGCAGAAATAAACAGTACTGACAAAATAGCCTTTTTGCCAGTATGCTCTCTCATGGCATATTTTAAAGCAAATAAACCATATTCCTAATGCATAATATAGTGCAGACATTTTCAGAAACCCTTTAGGGTTTAATCTGAGGTAAGAAAAGTTCTAAATCATCATTAACAATTATAATTCAATGATTGTGTCACGGGTTATATAAAAAGTATTTTAGTTCTTGTAGTGTAGTCTTGACAGTTCTTGAATGTTGACTGAATGTTTATACTAGTAGAATTGTGAGTTTGTTACATTTCAGTATTTCTGCCTCTTGGCATGCTAAAAGCACGGCTTCGTTTGCTCCTTACACACCCAGTATAGTGCTTGTAGTCTGCTAAACTACAGAAATAGCTGCTGCTAAGTAATGGTGTAGGTTTTCTACTTAAAAATTTTTGTTGTAGGAACCTCAGGAGGTCACTGTTTAATGTTTTTATATATGCACTCTTCCTGTTTTGAGTTTCCCTTTCTGAAGGATTCAAAAAATGAAGAAAAGCTGCTGATCAGACTAAGTTGGTACCAGAAAGGGCATTTGAAAACCTTACAAAATGCATCTTTTTGGCAGTTCTAAATTACTGTTAAATTAGAAATGCAATACAGGTTTTTATTTAGGAAAAAAAAAAGATTAGAATAGTTCATTATTTTAGGCAGTGCAAGCAAAAGTAATCAATTTTGTAATTTTCCAAAGCTTATTTTCTAAACTGGTGAACATGTATATACTTAAATTGTAATAATCTAATACTTATGCTTTAGGTTATTGCTCCTTAAAGCTTACACTCAAAAGATCAAGTTTGAAAGAGTGAGGTTATAGTCATTGTAATTTTTAGAAGTTATGAAGTAGCATAAATTTTGTTGCTAACAATAGTGATACACTCCTTTGGGGGGTTGGGGTTTTTTTTTAGGACTTTTATGTTAGCATCAATCTTACTTGCTTAAAATGCATATATCATATAATAGTAAAATGTGTATTTTAATGTTTCAGGTGGCTTTCCTCAAGCAAAACTCATTGCTACTTAGAAATATTCAAATACTAGCTTTATCTCAGGTGAATACTCTTGAAACTGAGACAAAGGGGCACAAAATCACAAAATGGAATATAGAAACCTTTAGAATTAGTTTTGAGTAATGTTAAGTTTGATGGCTTTGTAACAGGAGCAATGGAAAATTACTGAGGTGCATGATACATAAAGTACAGCCAGAGAACATACTGAGAATTCTCACAAGATAAACCGTTATAGTTGACATAGTTGTAAGAAAAACAGTCTAGAAGAACAAGACACAGGGATAAGGAGTATCTGGGAATGGCAGGTATCCAGGATGGGCTACAGTTAAACTAACTGATAGGTAGGAGGATAGGAGAATTATTATGTCTCTGGTGCTAACGAACCAATTAAACTGGTGTCCTGGGTTTAGCAGTAGCAGTCATTTTTCTCTTTCTTGGTAGCTGGTGCAGTGCTGTGTTTTGACTTTCGGGCTGGGAACAGAGCTGATAACAATGATGTTTTGGTTTGGCCAAGGACTTTGTGAGCCTCATGCTCTGCCAGGGAGGAAGGGAAGCCGGGAGGAAGCAGAGACAGGACACCTGACCCAAACTGACCAAAGAGGTATTCCATACCACAGCATGTCATGCCCAGGAGGTACCGGAGAGTTACCCGGAAGGGCTAAGTGGACTGCAGGGTTGGAGGAGGTATCAGTCAGTGCTTGGTTGGGCTGGGGGCGCGAGTTATCGGTCACCTGGTGACGAGGTCTTGTATTCTCTTCCCTTGTTATTTCCTTTATCATTACTATTATTGGTGGTAGCAGTAGTGATTTGTGTTATACCTTAGTTACTAAACTGTTCTTATCTCAACCCGTGGGAGTTGCATTCTTTTTGATTCTCCTCTCCGTCCCTCCAGGAGTAGGGGGAGGGCAAGAAGGGGGGGGGAGTGAGTGAAAGCTGTCTGGCTGGGGTTAAACCACGACAGTTCTTTTTGGCGCCCAACGTGGGGCCAAAGGGGTTGAGATAACGACAGATCTGACGATTATAGCACCGTCACAATGCTGATTTATTGGCTCTCAGAGTTGTTCCTCTTGATCTCACAGCTTCAGAATGTTGTAACTTACTTAGAGCCGGTATTTGCTGTGTTAGTGTTTATCAAGTGTGGGGCTTGGGCTAAGGTTCCTGTCTCACTGTACTTTATGGCAATGACTTGTAATACGGGCGGGCTCCAGCAGCAGGGCGGGACGGACGTGGCCGTGGACTGGTCCCTGGCCGTCCGGCTGCTCCTCACCGTCCTGGCCCTCGCCCTCGCCTCCGTCTGCGTGAGGCTCTGGGGAGCCGAGGGGGGGCGGCCCCGGGAGCCGGCGGCTGCTGAAGCGGCCCGGGAGAGCGGCCCCGGGGACCAAGCGGGAGCGGGACCGGAGGCCGCAAGGGGACGGCTGCCGGTGGAGGAGGTCGGGGCGGTCGAGGAGCGGGAGGAGGCGGCTGCCGAGCAGCGGGAGAAGGCGGCGGAGGAGCCGAGCCCCGCAGAGGAGCCGAGCCCCGCGGCCGAGCCCAGCCCCGCGACGGCCGAGAGCATTCCCCGGAAGCCGCCCGCCGAGCCCCAGGAGGACGCAGGAGACCCCGCAGCATTTCCCAGCAAGGCAGAGGAGGAAGAGCTGGACTCAGGAAAAGAGAAGCTGGTGGTGGGAGAGCCGGCAAGCACAGCAGCTACACCAGCCCCAGTGACAAGTACAGCAGCATCGTTTGAGAGTTCTGAAGGTTTTGAATGGCCTTTGGGTACCCTTGGGACCTGCCTGCTGATTGTGATGGGGATCAGCATGTTGGCACACACACAGAGTGTGTTTTACCCACCACCATTTTGTCTGATCTCAAAAGTGAAGCAGAGTCAGGTCTGGGTCTTGTCTGGGGTTAGACAACAATATGGGAGGACCAAGAGGTTTCCCCCAAGGCTGGACAGCCATGAGTGGCAGGGCATGTGGGACAGTATGGGCAAGTATCTAGTCCACTGGGCCCCTCCAGTGCTTTGGAAGCATTGGAGATGGAAGGCAGCTGTATGGAGTCCCCAGCAACAAGCTGCAGAAACTGCTGAAGGGGACAGTGAATTATTTTGAGCCTGGTGGGCCCATGACCCTTAAGGCCATCAGAGCAGAGATGCAACATAAAGAGGGACTCATGATCGAGGGGTGGACTTAGCAATGGACACTATTGCCCAGGCTATTCACAAGTGTGAACACTGCACACATCCTGTCGTGCTCTGAAAGACTGTTACAAGAGATGGAGCCTGGCATCATGGACCAGATGGACTCATCAGCTTTATAGGGACTGGCTAATGCACTACGATGAGAGTGCACTTAGATAAGAGTGATGGTATATTGAAAATGTAGGATCTGAGCATGACGTGAATGGTATGGAATAAGGGGTGGATAATGTCCTGGGTTTAGCAGTAGCAGTCATTTTTCTCTTTCTTGGTAGCTGGTGCAGTGCTGTGTTTTGACTTTCGGGCTGGGAACAGAGCTGATAAAAATGATGTTTTGGTTTGGCCAAGGACTTTGTGAGCCTCATGCTCTGCCAGGGAGGAGGGAAGCCGGGAGGAAGCAGAGACAGGACACCTGACCCAAACTGACCAAAGAAGTATTCCATACCACAGCACGTCATGCCCAGGAGGTAACTGGGAGTTACCCGGAAGGGCTAAGTGGACTGCAGGGTTGGAGGAGGTATCGGTCGGTGCTTGGTCGGGCTGGGGGGCGAGTTATCGGTCGGCTGGTGATGAGGTGTTGTATTCTCTTCCCTTGTTATTTCCTTTATCATTACTATTATTGGTGGTAGCAGTAGTGATTTGTGTTATACCTTAGTTACTAAACTGTTCTTATCTCAACCCGTGGGAGTTGCATTCTTTCTGATTCTCCTCTCCGTCCCTCCAGGAGTAGGGGAGGGCAAGGGGGGAGGGGGGGGGGAGTGGGTGAACAAGCTGTCTGGCTGGGGTTAAACCACGACAACTGGTATGAGCATCTACTGCACGTGCTTCAAAGGCTGCCAGAAGTGATGAAGATTGTTGGAAGAAGTAAACAACCCTCAGAGACCACCACCACAATTCTGTACGCATGCGGGGAACTTTCTGGAAAATTATGTAATCCATACGTAGCCTCATGAATATGTATGTGTGCCCAGGGACTATAAAAGGACGGCTTGTGTGGCAAATGTGGGACACACGTTATGAGGAGCTATCCCCCGTGTCTCCTGGCGCCACAATAAAGAATACCTGCTTGTCAGCTTGAAAACTTTGTTGGCAAGTTTGTTCCTGGTGTTTTCTCCAAATCAAAACCTTCTTGTTCAGAACACATGCTTATAAAAATGTGCCTTAATTATATCTCTTTATGTTTATCATATTAAGTAGCTTCTCTTTCTTAAACTTAATCTAAATTAACCTTCTACTGTTGGACAATAATGACTTTTGCTTCACCTATTTTATTCATACTGAATGTGTTAACAGATAAAAGTGCATTCTTCCCTTGAGGAGAATGAATCCATGTTCAAAGAACTGAAATTTTTCTTGAAAAAATCCTTAAAATGTAACATTTTATCGGAAATCTTTTGTTTCCGATTTTGCTTCAGTGCTAATGCATAAACCATAGAATCATAGAGTGTTTTGGGTTGGAAGGGGCATTAAGCTCATCTAGTTCCAACCCCCTCCCACGGACAGGGACACCTTCCACTAGACCAGGTTGCTCCAAGCCCCATCGAACCTGGCCTTGAACACTTCCAGGGATGGGGCAGCCACAGCTTCTCTGGGCAACCTGTGCCAGTGTCTCACCACCCTCACAGGGAAGAACTACTTCTACATATGGTCCACAGAATAACTTTTTATCTTAGGTAAAGGTTAAACGCTGCAGTGAAATGATTACTGTAAATTGCAAAACATCCTGCAGTTATTTCAGATAGATACTGATGTATTTTGCATGTATAATTGTGGTATATTACATATTTCCAGTAACCTCATCTTGAGTAAATAAAGCTTGATCAGTAGCTGTGTAGTTCACTTGCTTATGCCAGAATGACTTGCATCCGTATCAGTCTATTAAGTATTTTTCCCCAGTAGTAACCTCTTTTTGTCTTCTGCTGATAATTGCTCTTTGCACTTAACGGTTGGAGCAAGCCAGTTTGGGATAATTAGTTTAAATGGGAAACTCTGAGGTGAGTAGTCTTGGGTTTTGCCCTGTAGAGTATATTCTGCTACAATAAAAGGGATACTTACTTGAATGTATTTATGTGAGGGAAGTTAAAATGGCTGTATAAAAGATGAATACAACAGTATACTTTTTAAGTAAGCCAAATCCACATCTGAAAGAATTCAACACTTACAGTAGAAGAAGGGGAAAATGGATGACCCAGGGAACTACAGACCAGTCAGTCTCACCTCTGTGCCTGGCAAAATCTTGGAGCAGATTCTCCTGGAAGGCATGCTAAGGCACATAAAAAACAAGGTGGTTGCTGACAACCAACATGGCTTCACTAAGGGGAAATCCTGCCTGACCAATTTGGTGGCCTTCTAGGATGGGCCTACGGAACTGATGGACAGGGGTAGAGAGGTTGACATCGTCTACCTGGACGTGTGTAAAGCGTTCAACACTGTCCCACATGACATCCTTGTCTCTAAACTGGTAAGACATCAATTTTATAGATGGACCACTCGGTGGATAAAGAACTGGCTGTATGGCCACATGCAAAGAGTTGTGGTCAATGGCTCGATGTCCAGCTGGAGACCAGTAACAAGTGTTGTCCCTCAGGGATTGGTCTTGTTCAACAACTTTGTTGGTGACATGGACAGTGGGATTGAGTTCGCCCTCAGCAAGATTGCCGATGACACCAAGCTGTGTGGTTCAGTTGATACACTGGAGGGAAGGAATGCCATCCAGAGGGATCTTGACAAGCTTGAGAGGTGGGCTGATGACAACCTAATGAAGTTTAATCATGTCAAGGGAGAGGCCCTTCCTGTTATCCTTGACATTCCTTGCCATACTCAGTTTTCTCTGTGCCTTAGCTTTCCTGACCTGATCCCTAGCTTCCCAGGCAATGTTCCTGTATTCCTCCCAGGTTGTCTGTCCTCGCTTCTGCCATCTGTAACCTTCATTTTTTCCCTCAGTTTGCTCAGCAGGTCCTTGTCCATCCATGGAGGCCTCCAGGTTTTCTTGCCCCATTTTTTTGTCAGGATGCATCTCTCCTGATCTTGGAGCAGGTGATCCTTGAATATCAGCCAGCATTCTTGATGCCCCACCCCCACCCCCACTCTCTAGGGCTTTATCCCATGGGACCTTAGTGAGCAGGTTGCTGAAGAGGCCAAAGTCTGCTCTCTTGAAGTCCAGGCCAGTGAAGTTTCTGTGTGCCGTTCTCACTATCCTGAGGATCTCAAACTCCACCATCTCATGATCACTGCTGCCAAGGCTGCCCTGGAGCGTCACATTCCCTACCAGCCCCTCCCTGTTGGTGAGTACCTCTCCTTGTTGGCTCCTCTGTCGCTTGCAAGAGGAAGTTGTTATCCACACAATAGAGGAACCTCCTGCATTGCTTGTTCTGGACCATGCCATCCCTCAGATATTGGGGTGGTTGAAGTACCCCATGAGGATGAGGGCTTGTGAGCCTGAGGCTGCTCCTATATGTCTATAGAGGGCTTCATCCACGCAGTCCTCCTGGTCGGGTGGCCTCTAGCAGACCCCCACAACAATGTCCCCTGTCGCAGTTCTCCCTTTAGTCCTGACCCACAAGCTCTCAGTTGGCCCATCACCCATCCCCAAGCAGAGTTCCATACTTTTCAGCCAGTCATTGACATAAATATCTACACCCTCTCCCTGTCTGCCCAGCATGTCTTTCCTAAAAAGCCGATAACCTTCCATTCCAACACTCCAGTCATAGGAGCCATCCCGCCATGTTTCCGTGATGCCAATGATATCATATTCCCATAGAAATGTACACATCTCTAATTCCTCTTGTTTATTCCCCGTACTACATGTGTTTGTGCAGAGGCATAAAAGCCGTGCTCCAAATAAGGCTGACTCATTACCTGTTAACTCATGCTTTCCAGTCCTTTAATTTGATTTAAGGTTGATTTGAGGAAACATGCTATTGGCAGGAACAGAGCAGAAGAGTAATAAAGGTAGAGTACTGGTACTCTCTGAAACAGTGCTGTTGGGTTCATAATTTAAGTAGCTGAAGTAATGAATGGGTGTACTGGGTTTGTGTACTGACCTGCTGGTGGCCAAGGCTGAGCCCGTTAGCTATGGTGGTAGCACCTCTAGGATAACATAGTTAAGAAGAGGGGAAAAACTTGCTGCACAATAGCAGCTGGGAGACAGGAGTGAGAATATGTGAGAAAAAACTCTGCAGACCAAGGTCAGTGCAGAAGGAGGGGAGGAGGGATTTCAGGTGCTGGAGCAGAGATTCCCCTTCAGTCCATGGTGCAGACCATGATGAGGCAGGCTGTCCCCCTTCAGACCACGTATGTCCATGGTGGAGTAGATATAGGTTAGATATAGATATAGGGTTAGTTAATCAAGAGATACATCCTGTTACAGGATGAGGTGAAACTTGTGTATTGAATAAGTAACTACATAAGAAATGGAATTTAGGGGGCTAAGATGGTGGTTAAGCTTGTGATAGACATCCCCTGTTAATGTGTTACCAAGGAATTCAGTAACTTTTTAAGAAGTTTCTTCACCCGAATATAAGACCCCAGCAACAAGAGGAGAACTATGAAAAGGAACCACATCGATATTTGGGTGAAGGAGACGACAGGATTGGCTGAAACCCAAGACCGAGGAGTATAAGAGACTGTACCCCAGAAATTTTGGTGTGCATCTTGGGTGGAGCGGAGACTCCTCGGCGCTCCCAGCACTGCTTGCTTATTGACTCTTGATATTAATAAATTGTAATAAAACATTAATTAAATCAGATCATGGTCAAGATGGAATTTTTATGACAATCCTGTCCTACTTATCAGTTATTTTAACTGTGCCCACCCTGGACATCTGCTAGTCCCAGATACTCCCCATCCCCAGGTCCTGTTTTTCTATTCTGCTTTTCTTACACCTCTTGTACTAAGGTCCTAAGGACCTGAAACTATGTCAGCTACCTTCAAGCACCGCAGTTATTTTCCATTACAAAGCCATCACACATAGCATTGCTTAGAACTGATTATATTTTGTGCTTTTGTGCCTCCTTGTCTCACCTGTTTAAATTTTAACATGTTACCCCTTATCCTATAACTACATATTAAGTTTCTCATCAACCAACACCCCCAAGTCCTTCTCCACAGGGCTGCCCTGAATCTCTTCTCTGCCCAACCTGTAGCTGTGCCTGGGATTGCTCCGACCGAGGTGTAGGACCTTGCACTTGGCATGGTTAAACTTCATGAGGTTGGCATCAGCCCACCTCTCAAGTGTGTCAAGGTCTCTCTGGATGGCATTCCTTCCCTCCAGTGTATCAACCGAACCACACAGTGTTATCAGCAAACTTGCTGATGGCGTACTCAATCCCACTGTCCATGTCACCAACAAAGTTGTTGAACAAGACCGGTCCCAACACCGATCCCTGAGGGACACCATTCGTTACTGGTCTCCAGCTGGACACTGAGCCGTTCCCTTTGCATGCTGCCATCCAGCCAGTACTTTTTCCTCTGAGTGGTCCATCTATCAAATTGATGCCTCTCCAGTTTAGAGACAAGGATGTCATGCGAGACAGTGTCGAACGCTTTGCACAAGTCCAGGTAGATGACGTCAACCTCTCTACCCCTGTCCATCAGTTCCATAGCCTCACTTTTGCAGATGAATTCCATTATTAGCACTAAGCACATGCTGTACTGTAGATCTGATTGGAAGGGTATATTTGTCTCTTAACTTGCTAATCTTATTGAATATCAATGATGCAAAGGGTTAAATGTACAGGGGGGTTATGGTTGAGCCACTTGCTTAACAATGTTACTGCTTGCTCGTGCTTATCATACTTGCAATGTACAAGGGAATAAATCAGGACACTTGCTTAACAATATCATTGCTCACTCATGATTATGCTAGGACAAGATATAAGGACAGCTACTGTCAAGAAGTAGGGACCGTGTCTTGATTCCCGTCCTTTGGATGCCTCCGTGTATGCTAGAACTAGATATAAGGACATGGCTATTGTTAAGAGTTAGGGACCGTGACTTGATTCCAGTCCTTTGGACGCCTAGGCCGGCTGAAATTGGCTCTGTGGTTTGGACAATTACCAAGCCTCCAGGAAGCATGCGTAAGGACTAGAGGTGAAAAGTTCAGGCTCGAGGAAGACTCATTTACTTCATCTTGAGACCCTCGCTCACAAGCACTAGGAGGCACTGCGCAGGCGCAAAGGACTTCTTAACACATTATAATTCGAAGCGGGAATAAGACATGAATATGTATAGGTGTGCTGCGCAACCTCATACATATGTATAACTTTAGAGGATAAATGTAAAGGAAAAACAACGCTGAGGTGCGCATGCTTTTGGAGGAACTATCCCCCATGCACCTCACCGCTGAATAAAGCATACCTACTTTACAACTTTAACGAGTTGTGGAGTCTATCCGCACATCAATTTGGTGAGCCAGCCAGGAGACCTCTGTTCGGCTGCAGGATCGGCTGAGGGGCGGACATCCTAGGTGCCCCAGGCCGCTTGCCTGGAGGAGCTCTGCTTCTTGTCCACTCACTGCGGGGGCAGACAACAACCTGTGCCGGCTGCGGAAAAACTATATGCTTGGAATTTAGGTTTGTCATTGTCCTGGGACTTACAGGGGGCCTATAAGGCGTACGCGTGTCCCAGGGCTGCTGGTAAGGCACGCAGAGATGTCAGGCGCACAGCGTAATTCCCCTTGGCAGATAGGGCTGGCAAGCAGGGGACTCGCCAACTGATAGAGTGGCTGTTAGCAGTCTGGAGAGTGGATTGGGTGAGCCCGGGTTTTCGCCGCATCCCAGGTTTGGGAGCCAGGACAGACCTGCTAATGACTGGGCAAGAAGCAGGTGAAGGGTAAGCGGACCCAGGTTTCCGCTGCATCCCAGGTTTGGGAGCCAGGACGGACTTGCTAATGACTGTGTCAGAAGCAGGAGAAGGCTAAGTGGAACCATTGCGTGTCTGTGGGATCCCATGTGCGAGTGTTTTGAGTGACTGAGACGTGGCATAACCACGAAGAGAGTATGGAGTCCTGATCTGCGGTTCTGTGTTCTCCACGAGGAGAGCGGCCGGAGACAGGCAAAGTATATTTGTTCTGATTTAAATGTTGGGGGAGAAGTAGATGGAAGTAAACCATGACTGATTGGAAGATTAAAAAAATTTCCCTCTCTGCGCCCCAGAAGCTGTATAAGAAAAGTATAGCATAATAACTTTTGAACACTGGAACCTGACGTGGATACAAGGACAGTGTAAATTTTATTAGAACTGAAACTGTTATCTCCACTGGACATCCTGGATAGAGTTGTGCCTGTTGGAGTACATCTCCTACCTGGGGATGACCCCAAGAATGCAAGGGAACCCAATTGAGGGCAGAGATTAAAAAGGGAATAACTTTTCCCAATTGCACAGCCCATTCTTGTAATCCTGTCAATCTAACTATCTGGAACCCAGGACAATGGAGACAAGAGGAGGTAAAAATTGGACTATCAATTTATGGAACTGGAGAAGATCCAGGGGTGATTTTACAAGTAATAATTAAAGAAAAATCTAGAGAGTCAGTACAACACCACTTATTATTCAATTCCTTCTATCATGAAATGGAAACAGGAGTCCAATATGAAATTCCCACAGTTGCTAAAAATCTCTTTGTAAATCTTGCTGAAAATATAGCTAAAGCATTGAATGTAACTAACTGCTATGTTTGTGGGGGAACTAACCAAGGGGAGAGATGGCCCTGGGAGGCAATGGAGAGTAATATAAGCAACCCTGCAATCTGGAAAAATCGAAAAGGGAAAAATAGGAGACAACAATGGATCTTACAAACGAATATAATTGGGAAAAGTTGTTGGCAGAATTTAGAAAATGGTGGAAAACCAGTAGGAAATTTACCTTGTGAGGGGGGTTATATATGGAACAGAACAAAGAAAGACTGGGAAAAATGGGGGAAATCCTATAGAAATAAATCAGCGATTCAGTAACTGGACTAATGGAACTAACATACCAAATGGTTGGCCCACTCCAGATGGACATTATTGGATCTGTGGTAAAATAGCCTTTGCATTTTTACCTCAAAATTGGACAGGATCATGTATATTAGGAACCATCAGACCCAGTTTCTTTTTATTACCTATAAGCTGAGGGGAATGCTTGGGAGTCCAGTTATATACAGTAACAGGTGAACTAAGGAGAAAACGATATAGAAGAGAACTACAAATTGGTAATTGGAAAGACAATGAGTGGCCACGTGAATGAATAATTTCTTATTATGATCCGGCAACTTGGGCTGAAGACGGGTCCTGGGGATACAGGACTCCTATATATATGCTGAATAGGATTATAAGATTACAAGCTGTAGTAGAAATAGTAGCAAATAAAACAGGAGATGCATTAGGACTAGTTGCAAAGCAAAATACTAAAATGAGAACTGCAATATACCAGAATCGTTTGGCTTTGGATTATTTGCTAGCTCAAGAAGGAGGGGTCTGTGGAAAATTCAATCTCAGTAATTGCTGTTTAGAAATAGATGATGAGGGAAAAGCCATAAGTGAGATTGTGAGAGAAATGAAAAAGATAGCCCATGTTCCAGTACCAACCTGGAATGGAATCAATTTAGGAGGATTAGGATCTTGGGGACAATTTTTAAATGGGGACTGGATCACTAAAATCGGTATAGTGATATTGGGAATATTTGGAGGACTATTAATTATTCCATGTATAATCCCATGTTTCACCAGATTGATACATACAGTTGTACAAAACATGCAATTAACCATCATGCCATTGGAACCAGAAAATAAGGGAGGAACCCACTCCTTAATGATATTAAAAACAAAGATGACTCCATTATTATCCGCTGCTCAAAAGGCAGTTATTAAATTGGAGGCCAAGACACGAATCAATAAGTTGCACAAAAACAAAGGGGGGGATTGTGAGGTATATAGGAATGATTCGTGTCAGCAACTTAGGAGTTCTTATCACTGTACTTTGGGTGGAATCGAAAATCCTTGAAATCATTGTATCATGTGTAGAATGTATAAGAATGATCAGATTATGATAGATGTTCCTGTCAATACAATGATGAAAGAGAAGAAGAAACAAAGGAATAATCCTTCTTAATCAAACGCTTTGTTACTTTAAGGGGTACTTTGTTTAACTACTTGAATGTCTCAAACGCTTTGCTAATTAAAGGGGTACTTTGTTTAACTGCTTGAATGCCTTAAGGGGGTTAGGTAATCAAGAGATACCTTCTGTTACAGGATGAGGTGAAACTTGTGTATTGAATAAGTAACTATATAAGAAATGGAATTTAGGGGGCTAAGATGGTGGTTAAGCTTGTGACAGACATCCCCCGTTAATGTATTGCCAAGGAATTCAATAACTTTTTAAGAAGTTTCTTCACCCAAAGATAAGACCCCAGCAACAGGAGGAGAACAATGAAAAGGAACCACGTCGATATTCGGGTGAAGGAGACGACAGGATTGGCTGAAACCCAAGACCAAGGAGTATAAGAGACTGTACCCCAGAAATCTCAGTGTGCATCTTGGGTGGAGCAGAGACTCCCCGGCACACCCAGGGCTGCTGCTTATTGCCTCTCGATATTAATCAATTGTAATAAAAAAATAATTAAATCAGATCATGGTCAAGAGGAATTTTTATAACAGCACTTCATTATGACGTTAAATAATGTGATGATTGCCAAATTTGATTCAGATTATTTAGAATCATAGAGTAATTAGGGTTGGAAAGGACTTTAATATCATCAAGTTCCAAACCCCCTGCCATGGGCAAGGATATCTCACACTAAACCATGTCAAACAAGGCTCTGTCCAACCCGGCCTTGAACACTGCCAGGGAAGTGCATTCACAAATTCCTTGGGCAACCCATTCCAATACCTCAACACCCTTACAGTAAAGAACTTCCTCCTCATATCCAATCTAAACTTCCGGTGTGATTCGGAGAAAACTCCAGGAACAAACTTGCCAACAGAGTTTCAAGTTGACAAGCAGGTATTCTTTATTGCGGCACCGGGAGAGAGGGGGGATAGCTCCTCCTAACGATTTAGTCACATCGGAAGACCCAGAGCTGGAGCTCTCATTAACTCTAAATTTCTAAAAGCCTCCTCTGCTTTATCAGTCCAGTCCAAAGAGGGAGGGTTTCCCTTCAACAGTTCATATAGTGGTCTTACCAGAACACCATAATCATGGATCCAAAGTCTGCACCATCCTGTCATTCCCAGGAATGTCCAGAGCTCCTTGATGGTCGACGGTCATGGAGTCTGGCAAATGGCTTCTTTTCTAGCAGTTCCAAGTTCTCTCTGTCCTCCTGTTATTTCATATACTAGGTAGGAAACTCAGGTTTGGATTAGTTGGGCTTTGTTTGGTTATCCAATAACCATTCAGTCCCAGAGAATTTAATAATTCCGTTGTCCACTGTATACATTCTTCCTTTGTTTCTGTAGCAATTAATAGGTCATCCACATATTGTAACAGAGTCCCCGTATGAGCTGATGGCTTTCATGATTCTAGTTCTTGTGCTAACTGATTTCCAAAAATTGCTGGACTGTTTTTAAACCCTTCAGGTAATACCATCCAAGTTAGTTGAGTTTCCCTTCCTGTGTCAGGATTTTCTCATTCAAAAGCAAATAAATTTTGGCTTTCTTTGGCTAATGGCAAGCAAAAGAAAGCATCCTTTAAAACCAGGACAGCAAACCATTTCTGATTATTATTCAGTTTAGTCAAAAAGTCATACGAATTAACTACTACTGGATGAATATTCTCTGCAATTTTGTTGATTGCCCTGAGATCGTGAACCAATCTGCAACTTTTCCCATCATATTTCTTTACAGTCCAGATAGGAGTATTATATTCCAATTCACATTCAATTAATAATCTATATTTTAAAATTTATCAATTTTTTTTTCATTTCCTTTGATCTTCTAATTTTAAGGGATACTGTTTTATTCTAATTGGGCAAGCCACCCCTTTTTTTATTTCCACATTTTTTATCTTACCAGGAACTTCAGATGCCCGTACTCCCAGATATACCTGATTAAGTTTTTCTCCTATTTCAGGGAGGTCCTCCTTTTTGCTTTTCTGTTGAATTAAAGATAAACTCAAAACTGCAATTAATTGATTGTTTTTAACTCTAAATTCCATTTTGCCTTCTTTAAATGTTGCTTCATGCCCTAATAATGATTTTAGAGAATTTGGCATGCATAAAAATATATGCATTCCTATTTGTTTTCCCAATCTGTACTTTAAAGGTTTCAGAAAGAATGCCTCTCCTTTTTTTTTTTCTTTTTTTCTTGGTGGCCAGTACCTCCCACATCTGTAACCAATTCTTTTCTTTCTGATTTAAGACTGAATAAGTTGCTCCTGTGTCCACTAAAATTCCACTTTATTTCCTCTAGTCCCTAGTTTTAATGTAACCAGTGGATCTGCTAGGGTAGATTCCCCTGGTCCCCCTCAGTTTAGTTCCAGTTCAGTCACCGGAGGCACTCCATAGCACTGCCCCACCCAGGGCAGTCTCACTTCCAGCGTCCAAACTCCTCATAGCACGCACACCGATCTGGTCCCACAGAAGAGGAGCCCACTCCCCCACCTCTGCCCAACATCCCTGAGGGCCACCGTAGGCACCCAGACAGAGCCGATAATAGGGGAGTCTGCAGTGCAGACTTCGGGGTGTAGAGAGTGCCTGCACCATGTCTTGTGAGGGAAAGGTACAAAATGGGCAGGGCTTCACTCAGTGCTCCCTGGTGGAGGTCCTACTGCAGCAGGTGGCTGAGCTACAGGATGCTATTAATAGGCTACAAGATGTCAGGGTAGCTGAGAGGAAGCAGGAATGCTTGCTCCCAGCCCAAACTCTGCCCGGTCCTCAAGCTTCCCCTCCAGCTCATGGAGCAAAGAAGGAGGCCGTTAACCCGCGAAGCTGGGAACTGGTGACAAAAAAAAAAACAACAAAAAAAGGAGGAAAAGGGCAATTAAAAGCAAGGGACTTCCTCCTAAATCTGTTGTCCCCACGCAGAACCGCTTTGCTGTCCTGCAGGGGGCTCCGGAGGAAACGCACTCACGCCAGAAACAGCCGGCTGATGCACTGCTAAAGATCTCTACTGGCACTGCCAGGAAAAAGCGGTGGGTCGTAGTAGTAGGGGATTCTCCTTTGAAAGGGACAGAAGCACTCATCTGTCGGCCTGACTCGTTCTCAAGGCAAGTGTGTGCCTACCAGGGGCATGGATCACAGATGTGGCAGAGAGGCTGTCTGCTCTAGTAAGCCCCATGGACTATTACCCACTTCTGGTGATACATGTGGGTGATAGGGATATAGATAGTAGTAGCATGGGGAACATAAAGAAGGACTACAGAGGCCTTTTCATCTATACTCCAGGATACAGGGGAGGACCTAAAAAAAAGCTAGGAGGTTTAGCCAGGCTAATAAATAGCTAAAAGGGTGGTGTCATAGTCAGGGGTTTGGGTGTCTTGAACACGGGACCCAAGTTTGTAGGCCAAGTCTACTGGGGGCTGGTGGAGCTGGTCTGATAAAGAGGGGGAAGAGCAGTTTTGGTAGGAGGCTTGCCAGACTGGTCAAGGAGGCTTTAAACTCGATGTGTTGTGGGAGGGGGGCATCATTCTATCCCAGCTCATCCAGTCAGATGCCAGCACCTATAAAAATTGCTTGGAGCAATGTAGAGATATTCCAGGTTCTCCAACCAATGAGCCGGCTTCATTTGGAGCTCGGCTCAGATGCCTCTATAAAAATGCCCATAGCATGGGTAACAAACAAGAAGAATTAGAGATGTGTGCACGTCTACAGGGGTATGATATAATAGGCATCACAGAAACATGGTGGGCTGGCTCCTATGACTGGAGTGTTGGAATAGAAGGTTACAGACTCTTTAGAAAAGACAGGCCTGGCAGGTGCGGAAGGGGAGTTGCCCTTAATGTTAGGGATAGGCTGGAGAATATGTAACTCTGTTACAGACTGCCTTATCAAGGAGAACATGCGGATGAAGCACTCTATAGACAAATAGGAAAAGCCTCACGTTCACAGGCCCTCCTTCTCATGGGTGACTTCAACCACCCTGACATCTGCTGGAAGAACCCACTTCCCCCACCTTTGCTCGACATTCCTCCTCCATCAGTTTCAAAGCACTTCTGTCCACATTTATTCAACAACCCCTCAGTCCCGTCTGTCAACATGTCTGTTCCCACTTGTTTGCCTGCCCCAGCACCCATCCCGTGCTCAAACACAGGAGCTGCGTCAGCTCCCCTCCTTTCCACATGGTTTCCCCCCCCCCCCTTTTTTTTTTCTTCTCACAGTTGCTCACCCTGCTCTGCAGAGGTTTCAGATGCCTGCCGCTGCAACAGCACTTCTGGTTTAATGTGAACGCGCCGCTTGTTGCAGGTGACAGCAACAATCCCACACACCCACACTATGGTTCCTCTTACCCTTCTCCTGCTTCTTATGGTAGCAGGTCTGTCCTGCTTCCCAAAACTTGGGATGCAGCGAACACCCAGACTCACCCGATGCACCCTCAGGGTCACTAGCGGCCGCTCTATCGGTCGGCGAGTTCCCTGCTTGCAAGCCCTACCTACCAAGGGGAACTACGCTGTGCGCCAGCCGTCTCTGCGCGCCTTACCAGCAGCCCCGGGCCACGCGTACGCCTTACAGGCTCCCTAAATTACCTAAATTCCAAGCATACCGTTTCTCTGCAGCCGGCACAGGTTGTCATCTGTCCCTGCAGTGAGCGGACGAGAAGCAGAGCTCCTCCAGGCAAGTGGCCTGGGGCGCCTAGGATGTCTGCCCCTCAGGCCTCCTGCCTGGCTTGCCAAATTGATGCACGGATTGACTCCACAACTCGTTAAAGTTGTAAAGTAGGTATGCTTTTTATTCAGCGCTGAGACGCACGGGGATAATTCCTCAAAGTCATGCGTGCCTCAGTGTTGTTTCCCTCTACATTTATAAGGTTGCACCATACACCTATACATGTTCATGTCCTATCCCCGCTTCCTATTACAATGAGCTAAAAGGTCCTTTGCGCCTGCGCAGTGCCCCCTCTGGTCATGGGAAGGGGTCTTCAAGATGAAGTAAATGAGTCTTCCTCTTCTTGAACTTTTCACCTTTTAGTCTTCACGTATGGCCTTAGGGTTTGGTCCCAGCCATAAACCATCTGCTTCTCCCCCTTAGCAGTAGATTCAGGCTCAGCTTTTCCTTATCAATAGCTGCTTATCAGTAGAATCAGGCATCTGCTTTTCCTTGTCAATAGAACCAAGTGTCTGCTTTTCCTTATCAATAGTTAGTGCCTTTGTTCTGCTTAGTAGGCATGATAGGTACAGACAATACCTTTGCTTAAGCAAGCGAATTCCTCTAACCCCCCTGTACAACCCCCCTGTACAACCCCCCTGTACAACCCCCCTGTACATTTGTCAACCCTCTACATCAATATAATAAGGTTTTTAACAAGATCCACAACCTGTGATTAGTGACTTCTTGTAGAATTGCCCTTTCTATATGTTGAACAATGCTTACAACATATAAAGAATCGCAGACAATACTAAGAGGGGTGTCAGGCCATCGTTGAAATACTGCAGTAACAGCACTTAGCTCTAGTGTTTGTAGCAAATTGGAAAAATGACCACATATCTTCTGCTCTTTCCAACCATCGTCTGTTTGTCAAACATATCCGGCTGTGTGATTGATTTTGCTTGCATCTGTAAAGACAGTTAATCCTACAACAGGTTTACTAGGATAAAAGGTAACATCTTGAAACTGATTATTCTTTAGCACTGTAAACATATTATGAGGTGGAAAATGTATATTAAGAGGACCAACAAAACCGATCAGAGCAAACTGAACAGCAGAGCTAGATTGTTGTGCCCAGTCTAACCATACCCTGGTAAGTGGCAAACAAATTTGTGATGGATCACAGCCCATAATTTCCTGACAACGTGAACAGCCTTGTATAATCAAAAGAGCAAATACTTCTAACTGAGTAGTTACAGTAGTTACAGTTTTACGTAGGAAAATCCATTCTAAAAGACTAAATGGATAATACTCACTGTTGACAATAAACAGAATAACCTGGATTCCATTGAGCAGCATAAGAGGTGGTGATTTTTGTCATGATGTGATCTAAGGCCTTATTCTGAGCTCTTAATAGAACTTTTTTTTTCTTTTTTTTTTTCCCTTTGACTCACCGTTTAAAAGGGGCATGAGATCAGTCAGATCATCATTTGTGATTCCACACAAAGGGCAGATCTATTGAATATCACCCATCAATTTCTGTACGTCAGACAAGGTTTTTATCTGTGTGGTAACTTTAACTTTTTGAGGCCTAATTTCAGTTCTGGAAATGATCCACCCGAGATATTTCCAAGGGCTTCACGCTGCTCTGTCTGGTGCAATTACCAGTCCTGCTTTCGCTAATTCTGATTGTAGCAGGTAGAGCAGATGGTCCTTGTTTAAATCTTTGCCTGTAATTAGGATATCATACATATAGTGATAGATAACACATTTCTGCAGTTTTATCGGACTGGTTGAAATACTCAGGCAACATACAGTTGACAAAGAACAGGAGAATTTTTCATACCTTGAAGCAAAACAACCCATTCATATCTCTTAGCAGGCTCTCCCTTGTTAATTGCTGGGACAGAGAAAGCAAAGTTTTCACAGTCGCTTGGGTGTAGAGGAATTGTGAAAAAACAGCCTTTTAAATCAATATTAAATCCCAACCCTGAGGTATCATTAAAGGGCTAGGCAAGCTAGGTTGCAAAGCAACGACATTCAATTGTCTTGTGTCCAATCTAATTGTCTTGTCATATCTAATACATTTATCTGCAAAACCAGTAACCCCACTGGGGGGGGGGGCTGCTGAACTAGTTTTCTTTACAGTACACTGTTTCTTTTTAAAATGTCCCGTCCGTCCACAATTATAACATCTCATACCTTTAGCACCCCCACGGTTGCCCTAACCTGATTGTAAAAGGGGTTTAACAGCAGCAGAAAAGGCAGTAGCCTTGTATCCAGCCTTTTCCTCTGCTGTGCTCACTTTAAATCATATCTGAAGGTGGTGAGTAAGAAACAATTGAGCTATCATACAGATATCATATGGTGCTAAGATATATGCAGAAAAAATATGTGCAGTAATTGCCCGAGTATATGATGATTTTAACCCGTAGGATGTTACTGGTTGACGTGCCTCCTTTACTGCCTTTAAATCCAATGCCTCCCACTCCTTTCCCCCCTGTGGAGTGTTAAAGACCGGGAATGCCGAGGGACCCATAGCCGAAAATTCCCCCATAACAATTGCATCTTTGATCATCCCATGCCAACCTTTAGCAGGGTTATTACTGTAATCCCCTACCCCGTGCCCAACACCCCCCTCCCACTCCCCTTTCTTTACTACTGGATTGTAGGAGGGTGGGGCAGAGGGTTCGGAGGTTTCTTTTGCCTCCAATACTTTAATTTCTTCAGCAGCTGTCACAGTTGACCATCACTGAGGCTGGTTCGCATCTGCCAATGAGCCGAACTGTCTGAACCGTCTGAGTCTGAGTTGGGGTCAGGAAGGGGAGGGTACAAGTCCGTTTCTGCCGGAGACTCTGGGTCTGGTTCCAGTTCCAATTCGGGGTCTTCTTCCTCTAGGTCGAAGGTGACCGCGTTTGCACTTTCTACTTGTACTTTCGGGCACGAGCACCATTTCACTTTATCTTCCCCTTTATGCCGAGGAGGCTTCTGTGATGCCATGCCAGGCACAACGGGGGTGGCAAATACCATAGAGGTAGCACTCTTCTCTACCTCTGACTGACTTTGTGAAGGAGCAGCGGGCAGGAAAACAAATGCCACTGCTGCCTGTTCCGATTTCATTTCCTTTAAAGTCTCAA
Source organism: Neopsephotus bourkii (assembly GCF_033783945.1). NCBI lineage: Eukaryota > Metazoa > Chordata > Aves > Psittaciformes > Psittacidae > Neopsephotus > Neopsephotus bourkii. Next base: position 47,495 of record NW_026901034.1, read on the forward strand.
TTATCAACCTCCATAACGTAGAATACTTCAGGGCTTCCTTTGTCCCTTTACTAATCTCATCCCACAGTGCCTGACCTATACGTTCCCATTCAGAAACTTCTAAGGCGGCTTTCTCTGTGGGGATAAAGCCACAATCCCGGGCCCACTTTAACAGCCTCTGTGAGGCGGCACTATCATGTTGCAGTCCTCTCTTAGAGAGAATTATGTTGGAGGTGCTCCATCACTGCCTGTTCCTCTTTGGAAGGCGAGTGCCCCATCTCCTCCCCGGCCACTCACCTGATCAGGGCGAGATCCCACAGTTACTCCACTGTTTGCAGACGTCTGACTTTCACAGCGCCGGGGCAGTGCTGACTTTCGAACGGCTCTCCGCCCCCTCTTCTTTTGATCGGACCTTCAAACTTGCACGCCATGAGTTACCGATCTGAGGGTCCCTGTTCGGGCGCCATTTGTCAACGCGGGAGTCACGGACAGTGCAGGAACGATCAATGTGATCAGCGAATGCCAATTTATTACAAAGCTTTAACTCCTTATATACCGTTTCTTACAGGCACTTACAGTGATTTGGCATATTATGATTGGATACATGTCTTGAAGACCCTTAGACACTAACACATAATTGGTTAAGCACAGGTGTGAGAACTTGACCTTGAAAGCTTGCCAACAGTCCACAGTTCTCATTAACTCAATGAATTACAGCTTCTTCTTATCTTGCTTGCTTAAGCTTCCTCGGGCCTCTCATGGCCTTGCTGTATCTTTCAGGATTATTCAGTTTTTGCACCCATTATGCGTTCTCCTGTGAGAACACCGTCTCCACAGAAAACAACACTGGGGTGCGCATGCCTTTGGAGGGGATCTAGAAAATGGATTCTAGCCACTTTCCAGTGACATGCTATTTCTTCAATGAGGATCTCACAGTGCAAAAACTTTGACTTTTAAGATTTTTTTTTCTAGGAATTAATCTAAGCACTAGGGGCCTAGGGATGATGCCTTGGGACCATAAGCCAAATCATTGCATGGAATATCACTGTGACAGCTGTTTAAAGGTGGCAGTCTAAAAAGCAACTGGTTGCTTTTCTACAAACAAGCAGCAAAATACCGATCTGGGCATAATGGAGTTAAGGCAGCAACCTGTTCCTGTCCTTATGTGGGTGATAGGATAGAAATAGTTAACAAAATGGATCCAGGCTTATTGCCCTGGTCCAGCTTAAGCCCTGGGAGCATAAAGAAAATACCAGGTGCTCTTGCCCTGGATGGGCCCAAGCCTTGGGAACTGTGAAGAAAACACCAGGTGTCAATGCCCTGCTCAGGGCTAAGCCTTGGGAACTGTAAAGAGAAAAACGAAGGGTAAAGATTGGTTAGCAAAACAAAGCAGGTAGTTTGCAAGATAAAGCAGGATGTGCATCTCAAAGACAGACCAAACAGTGTGAATATTTGTAACCCTTAGTAGTTTTGCTAAATCGGGATGATACGGGCGTAAGAGTGGAAAGTTACTGCTTAGCACTTAGTAGACTATAAAAAGGATACCAGAGGCGAAATAAAGGTCTTCAGATTTCACTGGAACTGGAGTCTGTCCTTGATACGCCACATCCTTACACTGTTGTTACTCTTGGAGGTCAGAGTATGCCTCAGTTACACAGAGGGGCTGTGACTTGCAAAGTGCTGCTGATGCAGAGGGTTGACCAATGTACAGGGGGGGTTGTACAAGGGGGGTTAAAGGAATTTTGCTTGCTTAACAGAAAGTATTGTTTGCAAATATCTATCATACTTGCCATGCAGTACCAGGACAATAAGCTACTGATAAGGGGAGAAACAGACTGATAAGGGGGAGAAACAGTTACTTAGTTCCAGTGAAAACCAGCTTTGTGGTTTGAACTTTGACCAGACTCCTAAAGAGCATGGGTGATGGCTAGAGGTGAAAAGTTCAGGCTCGAGGAAGACTCATTTACTTCATCTTGAAGACCCCTACTCACAAGAGGAAGACTCATTTACTTCATCTTGAGATCCTCGCCCACGACTATGGGGGGCACTGCACAGGCGTGAAGGACCTTCTATCTCATTATAATATGAAGTGGGGATAGGACATGAATATGTATAGGTGCATTGTGTAACCTTATGAATATGTATAACTTTAGAGGATAAATGTAGAGGGAAACAACACAGAGGTGTGCATGCTTTGGAGGAGCGATCCCCATGCGCCTCAGCACTGAATAAAAGCATACCTGCTTTACAACTTTAACGAGTTGTTGAGTCTATCCGCATATCACTGCCAGATTTGTCCATTGTGTTATCTGGTATTCACCAACATGCTGACTCCTCTTGTCTTATTTTACTATGCTGTTCAAAATCACAAAGTGATGGAGCATATGTCCACCTGAAAGTCATCTTATCTTTCTAATACGTCTTGATGCTTTTAAGGAAATAATTATTGTATGATGGTTTCTGTTATAAAAATTCCGTCTTGGCCATGATCTGATTTAATTAATTTTTTATTACAATTGATTAATATCGAGAGGCAATAAGCAAGCAGCGCTGGGTGCGCCGGGGAGTCTCCGCTCCACCCAAGACGCACACCGAGAGTTCTGGGGTACAGTCTCTTATACTCCTCGGTCTTGGGTTTCAGCCAATTCTGTCGTCTCCTTCACCCAAATACCGACGTGATTCTTTTTCATTGTTCTCCTCCTGTTGCTGGGATCTTATCTTTGGGTGATGAAACTTCTTAAAAAGTCATTGAATTCCTTGGCAATACATTAACAGGGAATGTCTGTCACAAGCTTAACCACTATCTTAGCCCCCTCAATTCCATTTCTTATATAGTTACATATTGAATACACAAGTTCCACCTCATCCCGTAACAGAATGTATCCCTTGATTACCTAACCCCCTTAAGGTATTCAAGCAGTTAAACAAAACACCCTCTGTAGTTAGCAAAGCATTTGAGACATTCAAGTAGTTAAACAAAGTACCCCTTAAAGTAACAAAGACTTTGATTAGGAAGGATTATTCCTTTGTTCCTTCTTTTCTTTTCATCATTGTATTTACAGGAACTCCCATCTTAATCTGATCATTCGTATACATTCTACACATGATTTTCGATTACTCCCAAAGTGCAATGATGACAAGGACTCCTAAGTTTCTGACACGAATCATTCCTATATACCTCACAATTCCCCCCTTTGTTTTTTGTGCAACTTATTGATTCGTGCCTTGGCCTCCAATTTAATAACTGCCTTTTGAGCAGCGGATAATAATGGAGTTGTCTTTGTTTTTAATACCATTAACGAGTGGGTTCCTCCCTTATCTTCTGGTTCCAATGGCATGACGGTTAATTGCATGTTTTGTATAACTTTATGGATCAATGTGGTGAAACATGGGATTATACATGGAACAATTAATTAATAGTCCTCCAAATATTCCTAATATCACTATACCGATTTTAGTGATCCAGTCCCCATTTAAAATTGTCCCCAAGATCCCAATCCTCCTAAATTGATTCCATTCCAGGTTGATACTGGAACGTGGGCTATCCTTTTAATTTCTCCCACAAGTTCACTTATGGCTTTTCCCTCATCATCTATTTCTAAACAGCAATTACTGAAATTGAATTTTCCACAGACCCCTCCTTGAGCTAGCAAATAATCCAAAGCCAAACGATTCTGGTATATTGCAGTTCTCATTTTAGTATTTTGCTTTGCAACTAGTCTTAAAGCATTTTCTGTTTTATTTACTATTATTTCTACTACATCTTGTAATCTTATAATCCTATTCAGCATATATATAAGAGTCCTGTAACCCCAGGACCTGTCTTCAGCCCAAGTCGCTGGATCATAATAAGAAATTATTCGCTCAGGTGGCCACTCATTGTCTTTCCAATTACCAATTTGTAGTTCTCTTTTATATCGTTTTTTTTTTTTTTCTTAGTTCACCTGTTTCTGTATATAACTGGACTCCCAAGTGTTCCTCTCGGCTTATAGGCAACAAAAAGAAACTGGGTCTGATGGTTCCTAATATACATGATCCTGTCCAATTTTGAGGTAAAAATGCAAAGGCTATTTTACCACAGATCCAATAATGTCCATCTGGAGTGGGCCAACCATTTCATATGTTAGTTCCATTAGTCCAGTTACTGAATCACTGATTTTTTTTCTATACGATTTCCCCATTTTTCCCAGTCTTTGTTCTGTTCCATATATAACCCCCTTTACAAAGTAAATTTCCTACTGGTTTCCCACCATTTTCTAAATTCTGCCAACAACTTTTCCCAATTATATTTGTTTGTAAGATCCATTGTTGTCTCCTGTTTTTCCCTTTTCGATTTTTCCAAATTGCAGGGTTGCTTATATTATTCTTTATTACCTCCCAGGGCCATCTCACCCCTTGGTTAGTTCCCCCACAAATATAGCAGTTAGTTACATTCAATGCTTTATCTATATTTTCAGCAAGATTTACAAAGAGATTTTTAGCAACTGTGGGAATTTCATATTGGACTCCTGTTTCCATTTCATGATAAAAGGAATTGAATAATAAGTGGTGTTGCACTGACTCTCTAGATTTTTCCTTAATTACTACTTGTAAAATCACCTCTGGGTCTTCTCCAGTTCCATAAATTACTAGTCCAATTTTTACCTCCTCTCATCTCCATTGTCCTGGATTCCAGATAGTTAGATTGACAGGATTACAAGAATGGGCTGTGCAATTGGCAAAAGTTATTCCCTTTCTAATTTTTGCCCTCAATTGGGATCCCTTGCATTCTTGGGGTCATCCCCATGTAGGAGTTGTACTCCAACAGGCACAACTCCATCCAGTATGTCCACGAAAATGGTAACTTCTTTTGGATTCATTATCATATTCCCAATCTGCATAACAACCTGTAGGTAAATATGATTTCTCTTTTGGTCGGAGACAAATACATTATTCGCATTCTCTATAATACCTCCTCCAATCCAAGTTTCCACAATTTGAATATAGGTCATCATCAATAGCATCACAGGCATCAAAGGTTACTCATACAGGTTGTCTTAGATTAGTTATTATTTGGCTTGTTGCCATTAGTCTTCCTTCTGCTGAGTTTGTTCTTATCTCTATCCAATATTGATAGGGGAGGTTTTTTTTGATTAAAACATACCATTTTAGTTCCTTCTTTACAAAGTCCATATTGAGTTTGAATATATATATAGTAGCCAGTTACCATTCCCTTGCATTCATACACAGTGTGATAGAACAGTGTTTGAGAGGTCACTTCTCCTTGTCTAGTTGTAGTAACATATTCACTACAGTTGTTATTTCTAGCAGCCACGGCAGTTTCCCATACGGGTCTTATCAGGACCAACACGAAAAGAGGTCCGGTCAGGATCATAGTGCTCAGCAGTCACAGCCCCAGGGGTTGCAGCCCTCGGCAGACCTTTTCAGCTGCAACACCTTATTCCCTCCGGTCTTGCCCTCTCTGGTAGGTCAGAGGTATATTTTCTGTCGGTTATTATGGCAATATCATTTGCCTCAAAACAACTGTCCCAATGAGGTGATAATTTTACACCAAATGCAAAAGGACTGTAACTGATTTCTCAAAAATGATTCCTGGTCCTCCCTACAAACAGTAATATACTTTTAACAATTGAAACTCTGAGCCCAGTTATACCTGTATTTCCCTTATCATTTTACAAGAGTCAATACGAATTCCCTCAGTTACTCATTAAGTCCTTTTTAGGGTCAGCTTGATGTCTCCAGGTTCAGTCACGACCTTCCATTATTTTACCGGTCCTTTTACTCGTGACGTGTGTGTCCACCCTTTTTCAGCAGTTCTTATCACCATTTCAGAACACCATAATCATGGATCCAGAGTTGACACCATCCAGTCATTCCCAGAAATGTCCGGATATCATTAACTGTGGATGGTCAAGGTGTTTGGCAGATTGCTTCCTTCTTAGCTGCTCCAAGTTCTGGTTGTCCTTCTGTTATTTTGAATCCTAAATAAGATACTCAAGTTCGAATTAGTTGAGCCTTCAGTTTAGATACCGGGTATCCATTTTAGCCCCAGAAAGTTTAACAATTCTACAGTCCATTGAACACATTCTTTCCCAGTTTTGGTAGCAGTTATCAGGTCGTCCACATACCATAGTTAAGTTCCTGTCTGGGTGGGTGTTTCCCAGAATTCTAATTCTAGTGCCAATTGATTTCCAAACCTGGTCATTCTATTTTTTAAATCCCTGAGGTAACACACTGTTCACGTGAGTTGTGTCATTCTACCTGTTTCAGGGTTTTCCCATTCGAAATCAAATAAATTTTTACTTTCTTTGGCCAGGGGCAGACAGAAAAATGTATCCTTTAAGTCCAGAACGGTAAACCACCCCTGATTAGTATTCAATTTAGTCAATAAGGTATACAGATTAGCTACTACTGAATGAATGTCCTCCACAATTTGATTGCTCTGAGATTTTGAACTAATCTGTAAATTTTCCCATCGGATTTCTTTCATGGCAAGATAAGAGTGTTATATTCCAATTCACATTCAATTAATAATCCATTTTTTTTTATTTCTTTGTTTCCCTTTTGATCCTCCAATTTTAAGGGATATTGTTTTGTTCTAATTGGGCAGGCCCCCCCTTTTATTTCTACTTTAACAGGCAAAGATTTTTTTTTTTTTTTTTTTTTTCTTACCTGGAACTTCAGATGCCCATACTCTCAGGTATACCTGATTAAGGATTTCTTCTATTTGAGGGAGATCCTCCTGTTTGCTTTTCTATTAAATTAAAGATAAACTCAAAACTTCAATTAATTGATCATTTTTGACTCCTAATTCCATTTTGCCTTCTTTAAATGTTGCTTCTCACCCTAATAAAGATTTCTGGAGGATTTGGCATGTATAAAAATCTATGCATTCCTATTTGTTTTCTCAATTTATACTTTAAAGGTTTCACAAATTCTTTTCCTCTGATTTAAGATCAAATAAGTTGCTCCTGTATCCACTTAAAATTCCACTTTATTTCCTCTAGTTCCTCGTTTTAATTTAATCAGTGGATCTGCTAGGGTAGATTCCCCAGGTCCCTGTCAGTCTAGTTCTAATTCAGTCACCGGAGCCACCCCATGGTAGTCCCCCCAGGGCAGTCTCACTTCCAACATCCAAACTCCTTACAGTATGCACACTGATTCCATCCCACAAGAGAATTCAGTTTCTCATCTCTGCCTGTCATTCCTCCTCTACCTCTGCCTCATCCTCTCACATTAGTCCCTCCACCAGTTTCTACTTGTCCCAAAGCAGCCACTGTAGCCGTGCCTATAGCACGACTCAGCTCTTTCTTCTCTACATGTTTCCGATTCCGATACACTCTCCACACTTCTTTAACATGCCCAAGTCCTTCTGCTCCCAATATCACAGGCTGGAAAACATCTATCCAGCTTAGCTTTATGGTTTTCCCTTTCCTTTTCCAAAGCCAAAATTAGGGATCTGGCAGAGCTATATTAATTTAACATTCTGTCTGCCACTCCGGGTGGTTTCTTAAAGTGAAAAATATATCTGCATACATCACTTTATCCCATTTTCCCTGCCGCCTCAAAAACAACATTAATTGTAACAATGTATTATAATTCAGAGTTCCATTTTTAGGCCATTTCTCCTGATCTTCCAAAGTATGCAAAGGCCACCATTGGTTATAATATTTTATCAATGTTTTCTTGTTTACTGAGCCCCCAGGAAACCCTCTCAGTTTTTTCCAATGTGCCAAAATGCACCCTAAAGGACTCTTTTTCAAGATCTCTCCACTCTGCCAATTTCCCATTATTAATCTTGCATTCACACACATACACACACAGGATCCCACAGACATACTCCACAGTTACAACACTTGAAACAGAGACAACAATTAATAACGCAGTTATAACAATCTGTCACCAATACCAAAATCACAAGACCAAGTCAAACAACCCACAACATAAGTCAAATACCAGTAAAAATCCAAAACTTTTTCTACAAGACGCCCACTGCGTCTTTGCAGGACCTAAACCACAAGAAGCCCCCTGCTTCTTGTGGGTGTATACCAAACAGACACTAGCAGCCAGGTATATGCGTTTACCCACGAGATTTCTTCTCTCGATTTACGGAAGGCTTCCAAACTTTGCATACGCTTAGCAAAGCAGTTTACCAAACAGAGATGCCCCCTGCATCTTACAGACTATATAAATGAAAAGAATACCTTTTATGAGATGGTCCTTGTCTGCTCCTGCCGGGATCCGAATGAGTCAAGGGGTCCCTCCGGGAAAAAACTCCCGAGGGCCCTAGGGGAGCCCTGTCCTCAGCGGGTCCTGCAGCCGAGCAGAGAGGGTCCCATCTGGGGTGCCAAATTGATTCGGAGAAAACTCCAGGAACTCCTCAACAAAGTTTTAACTTGACAAGCAGGTATTCTTTATTGCAGGGACATGGGCATGCATACAGCAATGTGGTGGTCTTTAAGGGTCGTTTACTTTCCCAACAAGCTTAATTAACATTACAGACATAGCAATCATCCTGCCCTTTTACTTATCAGTTAGTTTAACTGCTTCCATCCTGGACATCAGCTAGTCTGGGATACTCCCCAGTAGATGTTTACACCATCTTAATGGCTTTATTAACACCAAACATAGCAATTATCCTGTATTTTTATTTTACTCCTGGGACTGAAGAGAGGGGAGGATGGGGGAGCCAATGGAGAAGGATAGGGTGGTATCGGTGGTAAATGCCTTCCCGATCACCTCTCGAGTCCCACCCTTGATAAGGGGGTGGTAAATTATCTAAAGGCTCCCATGATGGTTTATTTGGTTTATTCACCTTCCCTTTCTTTTCTGTTAAGGGAAATAACGAAACAGTTATAGATGACCCTTTCCATATTGCAGCATAATCACTCTCCTCTTGGTTGAAAGGTTCCTTGCCATTTACATATAGATTTAAAGCCTGACAAATCCAATCATCAAAATACCCGAATATTGGCCAATATGGTCAGGTCGTATTTCCTCTGATCCACACTTCCATACAGTAATGGACCTTTTTTTTTATTTTTCTTTACTTTTTCTCTCCTGGGACGGAAAAAAGCCCCAGTACTTAAGTGTTAACCCCAAGGGACTGTCTGGGGGTGTATCTGGTAATTGGCTCCCTGTCTTATTCCTGGGACCTCTCCGTGGGCCTCTCCCTGGGTTAGAGTTATGACTCCTACTCTGACCCGTTTCCTGTCGGGTGTGTCTCCTCTCAATCAATCACTATCATTTCCCTCCTTCAGCGGCCAAGTCCCTCGCGGGAGATTGGAAACGCGCTTAGAAGAGGTCCACACTTGCTTCACAGATCCCGATGCCCTGGCCCGTATTTCCACAGGTCCAGGATACTCAGTCCGTGTCTCAATGGTGCACAAACACAAATCACCAAGCAATCCTTCTCTGCACCTGCCAATTCCCTCAGGGGAGATTGGAACCGCGGTTAGAGGAAAACATCACAGTCACACTCACACACCGGCCCTCCCACCCAACCGAACGATACTCACAGTCCATTGTTCTCGTCCGGGTCTTCGTGCACAAGAATTACGGGTACCTTATACTGCAGTTTTTACGGGAGCTCGAATTCCTTGGATATTGCCTCTCTGTTCGTTGATCTCGTGGGACTACCCGGGACTACAACTCCCGAGCCACAAATTGTGGGGCGCCTCCTCGTAAAAGCTATAGTCCCAGGCAGCCACACAGAGATCACGTCGGGGTCACCAATTTTGTTATAAAAATTCCGTCTTGGCCATGATCTGATTTAATTAATTTTTTATTACAATTGATTAATATCGAGAGGCAATAAGCAAGCAGCGCTGGGTGCACCGGGAAGTCTCCGCTCCACCCAAGACGCACACCGAGAGTTCTGGGGTACAGTCTCTTATACTCCTCGGTCTTGGGTTTCAGCCAATTCTGTTGTCTCCTTCACCCAAATACCGACGTGATTCTTTTTCATTGTTCTCCTCCTGTTGCTGGGATCTTATCCTTTGGGTGATGAAACTTCTTAAAAAGTCATTGAATTCCTTGGCAATACATTAACAGGGAATGTCTGTCACAAGCTTAACCACTATCTTAGCCCCCTCAATTCCATTTCTTATATAGTTACATATTGAATCTCTTTCACGGACACCCCCTTGTTGTGGGGAAAGAGCTTGCGTGCCCTTGTGAAGTTGGGAGTTATGCTGGTGGTGGCTTATGCTTCTGGTAGGGTCTCCCATGCCAGTCAGCTCTCAAATGAAGGGTCAGACAAAGTGTGTCCATGGGCAGGATGGGCTCACTAGCCTTCAGGCAACCATCCTAGGAGAAGGACAACTCCAACTTCAAACCCAGGCAGATGGAGCTCGTGTAGCCCTGTAAGGCCATCCATCTAAGAGAAGGATACTCTAATTAAACCTACGACCTGAGGACTTTGCTGTCACCGTCCAAGCTTGCTAGGCCCTGGCAGATAAACCTCAGGTGTAAAGGGTGAGGCCAGTCCTGCGCACGCTGTGCCTCACCTAAAATAAATCCACTGCGCAGGCCCGAAGGGTTTACCCACACTTGCAAAGCCCTGCAGCGACAGGCGAGGGACGAAACGGCAGGTGATAAGGTGCACTGGAAGTCACAGACCCAACCCTGCATGCAGGCGGTTCAGGACATTGGTCGCTCAAGTCTGACCCAGGAGATGACAGTCTTGTTCGGCAGCATCCTGAATGACCAAGCAGCCTTTTTCAAGGACAGCACTGCTTGCTCCATATGGAGAGAGGCCTAGAAAAGGTGGCCTAACCAAAGCTCATCTCCCCCTCCACCTGGTTGGCTAGCCGCGGCCAACAGGCATCTTCTATTGCGGTGAATTAAAAACAAAGAGACAAAGGCATACACCTGCCTCCAAAGGTGTGTCCAGATTGACACTCGCATGTTGGAACATCAGAACCATGCTTGATACAGTGAACAGTGGGCGTCCTGAGCGCCGTTCTGCGCTAATTGCCCATGAATTGTCACGTCTTAACATCGATATCGCTGCACTCAGTGAAGTTCGCCTTCATGAGGAAGGTAGCCTCAAAGAACATGGTGCTGGCTATACACTCTACTGGTCAGGCAAACCCAAAACTGAAAGTCATCTTTCTGGAGTCGGCTTCATGATTAAAAACTCCATAGCCTCCAAACTTGAAAATCTGCCGATAGGTCATTCCAACCGTATTATCTCCTTACGTCTTCCACTACACAATAAGCAACACGTTGTTCTTTTCAGCATATATGCTCCAACTCTGCAAGCTGACCCTGCAGAAAAAGAAAAATTCTACTCCGACCTGCGTCACCTCACTCAGAAAGTTCCTATAGAAGACAAGATCATAATCCTTGGTGACTTCAACGCCCAAGTAGGTAAGAACTTTGAAGCCTGGAAAGGAGTACTAGGCAAGCACGGTGTTGGCAACTGCAGTGATAACGGTCGTCTCTTACTAGAGTTCTGTGCAGAGCAACAGCTTACCATCACCAACACTATCTTCCAGCAGAAAGACAGCTGGAAGACAACCTGGATGCATCCACGATCTAAACATTAGCACCTTATTGACTATGTTTTAGTGCGCCAGAGAAATATTCGTGATGTCTGCCAGACCAGAGTGATGCCTAGTGCAGAATGCCAAACAGACCACCGCCTTGTGCGTTGTAAACTTAATTTCCACTTCAAGCCCAAACCTAAGAGGGGCGGCATTCCAAGGAGGAGGCTCAATGTTGATAATCTTCAAATAGCTGCAGTGAGGGACAGCTTTCAGGCTAACCTTCAAACTAGGCTTGAAGACCAACTTAAAGATTCTTCTCCTGAAGCGCTTTGGCAACATATCAAAAACAGCATCCTGCAGTCCTCCGTAGAATCCATTGGGTTCTCCTCAAAGAAAAACAAAGACTGGTTTGACGATAGCAACCAGGAGGTCCAGGAATTGCTGACAAAAAAGAGGTCTGCTCATCAAGCACACCTCGCTCAGCCACTCTGCCATGTAAGAAAAGCAGCCTTTCGTCTTGCATGTAGCAAACTCCAACAGAAACTTAGAGACATCCAGAACAAGTGGTGGGTCAACCTAGCAGAAAAGACTCAACTATGTGCAGATTTGGGTGACCACAGAGGATTCTATGAGGCTCTGAAGGCAGTGTATGGACCCACATTCCAGGTTCAAAGCCCCTTACTTGGTGCAGATGGCCAAACGCTTCTTACAGATAAAATCTCCATCCTGAATCGCTGGTCTGAACATTTTCAAACCCTCTTTAGTGCTAATCGTGTAGTTCAAGGTGAAGGAATCCAGCACATTCTGCAACATCCGGTGAAAAACGAATTGGATTTAGCCCCTACCATGGGAGAGACTCTTAAGGCCATACAGCAGGTGAAAACTGGCAAGGCAGCTGGGGTTGACGGAGTCCCACCTGAAATATGGAAGCATGGAGGCCAAGCACTCCACGCTAAATTTCATGAGCTAGTTGTGTGCTGTTGGGAACAAGGCAAAATACCGTCAGACTTTCGTGACGCAATCATCGTCACTCTGTATAAGAAAAAACGTGCCAAGTCAGACTGCTCAAACTACCGTGGTATAACTCTGCTCTCCATTGCTGGTAAAATTCTTGCAAGAATACTATTGAACAGACTAGTACCTGCCATCGCAGAAGAACTTCTACCTGAAAGTCAGTGTGGTTTCAGGGCTAATAGAAGTACCACAGACATGGTATTTGTTCTCAGGCAATTGCAAGAAAAGTGTAGAGAACAGAATAAGGGGTTATACGTAACTTTCGTTGACCTCACCAAAGCCTTTGACACTGTGAGCAGGAAAGGCTTGTGGCTGATCTTAGAACGATTAGGTTGTCCCCCCAAGTTCCTGAAAATGATTATTCTGTTACATGAGGATCAGCAAGGCCAAGTCAGGTATGGCGATGCACTCTCTGAGCCTTTCCCAATAACCAATGGTGTGAAACAAGGTTGCGTTCTCGCACCAACCTTATTCACAATCTTCTTCAGCATGATGCTCCAAAGGGCTACAGCAGACCTCGACGAACAAGACGGCATTTATATTCGATATCGTACCGATGGTAGCCTATTCAATCTAAGGCAACTGAAGGCCCACACTAAGACCCTAAACCATCTTGTCCGTGAACTGCTCTTTGCTGATGATGCCGCCCTTGTCGCCCACACAGAAGCAGCTCTGCAGCGTTTAACATCTTGCTTTGCAGAGGCGGCTGAGGTTTTTGGGCTGGAAGTCAGCTTGAAGAAGACAGTAGTTCTCTACCAACCTGCACCCCAAGAAGATTATCGCCATCCCCATATTACCATCGGCGAGTCAGAGCTTAAGACAGTTCAGCAGTTCAGCTATCTGGGAAGCATCATTTCCTCGGATGCCACGATTGACAAAGAGATAGACAACAGAATAGCAAAGGCATATACAGCCTTTGGAAAACTCCATAAAAGAGTCTGGTGCAATAAACACCTGAAGAAAAGTACAAAGATCAGTGTCTACAGAGCCATTGTATTGTCTACTCTTTTATATGGGTCTGAATCATGGGTCATCTACCGTCATCACCTGCGACTCCTGGAACGCTTTCATCAGCGCTGCCTCCGTACAATTCTAAACATCCATTGGACTGACTATGTGTCTAATGTCACTGTCCTCGAACAGGCAGGGGTCACCAGCATCGAGGCCACATTGCTGAAACTGCAGCTGCACTGGGCAGGGCACGTCTCTAGAATGAAGGATCACCGCCTCCCCAAGATCGTGTTTTACGGTGAACTTGCCACCGGTAGCCGCAAGAGAGGTGCCCCAAAGAAGAGATACAAGGACTCCCTGAAACAATGCCTTAGCCTTGGCCATATTGACTACCATCAGTGGTCCACCTTGGCCTCCAATCGGGAGACTTGGAGGCACACCATACATAATGCCGCTGACTCCTTTGAGAGTTCACGAAGAACTAGTCTCGAGGAGAAAAGACAACACAGGAAGAATCGTGCCCCACCTGTTCCACCCAAGGAGACCTTCTGCTGTGCTTTTTGTAGCCGGATTTGCCTATCCCACATTGGCCTTCTTAGTCATCAGCGCGCCTGTAGTAAGCGTGGGTAAATGCCCTTCCCAAATCTTCGTTCGCGAAGTCAAGCCATGATGATGATGATGATGACATATTGAATACACAAGTTTCACCTCATCCCGTAACAGAATGTATCCCTTGATTACCTAACCCCCTTAAGGCATTCAAGCGGTTAAACAAAACACCCTCTGTAGTTAGCAAAGCATTTGAGACATTCAAGTAGTTAAACAAAGTACCCCTTAAAGTAACAAAGACTTTGATTAGGAAGGATTATTCCTTTGTTCCTTCTTTTCTTTTCATCATTGTATTTACAGGAACTCCCATCTTAATCTGATCATTCGTATACATTCTACACATGATTTTCGATTCCTCCCAAAGTGCAATGATGACAAGGACTCCTAAGTTTCTGACACGAATCATTCCTATATACCTCACACTCCTACCCAAGCAAATGAAAAATTTCCTGCTGTTGGTCTGTGGGTAGAAAAAAAAATTAGGGTTTATGGTTAGGTAAGTACCTTGCTTGTCTGTTTTCAGCTCCTCATTTTCTCATTGCATTCTGTGCCTTTGGGATTTTCACGTCATATTTACAAGCGTTATGCACACTTGTGAGAGTGAAAATGCTAATGTAAAAGAAAAGGAAGGTATGTTGGCAAAAATACCATGTATTTGAGGAGAAAAAAACAGAGTATTGTTAGGTTATAGTATTCTTTCCCTTACTGTAAATGCTAGACAGGTTCTAAAGGCTGCTGCCTGAAGTATAGTGGTGCAGTACTGAAACTTCCGCAGGGGAAAGAAGCTGAACATTTAGACTGTTTGGCGTTTGTTTTCCTGGTCAGAAGTATGTGCTGTGTGCTTTTACTCAGTGACCTGTGGCTAGTTTGGGCACTCCTGTAGCATGTGTGTAGGCACCAGCAGCAGCTGGCAAAGTGTGGCTGGAGAGATGGTGCTCCAAGCTTTTTACCTTGCTGGGTTCCAGCCCAGGTCCCAACCTTCTGCTTAGGGACCTGGGATGCAAGTTGCAAGCACAGACAAGTAAATCGCAATTAAATCCTTAAACCCTCCATTTTGGATTCATACTGCTGGTGCCTGTGTAAGCTGAAGACTGACATGTGGAAAAATACAATATAATGTGATAATCCATGGTTGGAATCTTGAGCTAATGAAACTAGCACTGAGGTTTTGTGTCTAAGGGGTGGCGCAGTGCCTGATATCGACAGCTTTTTATGTGAGGAAAATTTGGGGTTTTTGAATCTAAATCTTCTGTAGGATTTATTCTGTAACTGTTCTGTGCCTGGAACTTGGTGTGCAGTGCTGAGAGCAGCACTGCAATATGAGAAAAAGAGAGGGTAGAACAAAACAAAAAGCAGATGTATTGGCCAGTAGTATCTAAGGAATTCATATTCTTTGCCTCTAAAGTAAGGCAATCTAATATTCTAAGTGCAAATCAGGTTTTGAGGGAGGCAATTTTAAGCTGGAAAAAGGAGTTCATATTTCAGAATAAAAGCATCTGTGTGGTAAAGGGAGAGATATAAAAGATCATGTTTGATGAATTTCTAGCTATTGTCCTTTAAAACAAAAAACTTCTCAATGAAGTCTATGTCGTAAGCTCAAGGAAGAGCGTTTTTCTTTCCAAATCCATTTGCTAGAACTCAGATTTTCATCTTTTATTTCTGTCTGAAAAACCCCCACCTATTTACAACACCACCTTTCTGCCTTTTTCAGGTGAGGAGTCTGGTGCCGTTAGGAGGACAGTGCTGGCTCCAGGCTGTGGTACAGCTGTCCAGCTGCTTTCTTTTTCTCTCCTTTTTCTTGCATTCTTAACACAATATGGCCACAGCCTGTACTGAAACTGGAGAGTCTCATGCTCTCTTTCATGAAGAGAGAGATATGTTTGAATTTAAACAAGGCTGAGCTGTGAAACCATGGAGCTGTGTGTGCTACTATTTTATTTAACAACACTGCTCCTTCTAGTAGCAGACAAGTAAACTAGAAAGGCAGTGGTGTATCCCACAGCAAATGCCTCAAGTAAGCTGCTGGGCAGTCTGGAGGAGCCTCTCAGATATTGAGTAGGCACCTCATCTCTATTCTCCCCTTTTCACAGTGCCTTCCTTGGTGTTAGAGCTAGAAGACACATTTCCATGGCTTCCAGGAGTCACTTTTTCTTGGTGGCAAAGGTTGAGCAGCTTGAAGGGTTGCCCAAGTTCACATCCAAGCACTCTGTGACTGTGCAGATCCAGGGCCTGCAGCAAGGCTCACCTCAGCTGCACGTGAACCAGAACCTGGCCAGGCAGGAGCTGCTTGTGCAAAAGTATTACAGTGGGAGCACAAAAAGGCGCCTTTCTCTTTTCCTTCCTCTGCTAATCCTTCCACCATCAGTAAACTGTTTATTTAGCAGTATACAGTAGCTCTTCCTTTCTAGAGTGGTATATTGCTAAAAAATATATAAAAGTATGCAATGTTTGTCTTACTGTGCAACTACTGTGTGGTTGTTAATGAGATTTGCATATTTAACATAAAAAATATTTTGCAGTAGTAAATGGAAGAAATAATTTTTGGAATGCAGTTTCAATGCAGTGACCTAGCTTTATTGCTGCAATAATGCCATTAACAAGAAAATCTGAGTTCTGGAAATTGTTAAGATCTGTAAAACATTACCACCTTCACCTGTGCACTTCATTATTAGTTGATTAGTTGAAGTTGCACTTCATTATTCTGCAAATATTTTCATTGTGGTCCTGTGGATGGTGTGTGGAGCGTGTGTCACACAGTGTTGTATCCTTTGTTGTTACCAAGTGAAGGAGGACCAGTGAAACTCCTGTTTGTGGTACACTACAAATGTTGTCTGGTACTAAACTCATGCTACATCACACTTTCCAAAATGCCCTCATATAGCAAGGGATGAATTGACTGTGGTAAGTTTCTGAGTACAACAAAGGGCTCATTGATATGTCTGGCTCAACCATTGGTGTCTCTCTGAAGCTAATGTCAATGGTTTACAAAGAAATCAGGAGTGTTCAGTTGCCAGGGATATTCCACACTTTCCACCTGTCTGCATTTATTGGTGGGCACAGATCCTGATCCTGGTGGCTACTTCCTTGTGGATTTGTGTTTTGGTCAGAAACAATCCTGCTTACCTAATCTGAATGCCACTTAATTCCCACCCAAGGCCCATTGAGTGTTATAAGGCCATAGTACCCATTCTAACACTGATAATTAACTGCCTGATACTTGAAATACCCTTGCATTTTAAAACAAATTTTATACCCCTTGTAAATAACAGTTATCAGGAAAAAAGGTAAAATTGTATGTTATCCTGTTTTCACCATACACAATTTGCAGTTCAAAGTGACTATATTTGAATGAACTTCCCTGCAGCTACAGTTTACAGTAGCCTTCAAAGAATGATGAAAGCTTTAAAATAATGTAAAATATTACATGACTTATTTTTCAGAACACATACACTGAATGTTTTAGAGTGAAATGTCTGTGTTTCAGATTAGATGGTTTGCAGACAGCTGCTGTATTTACTGAATGTTACAGATGGAAGGGAAAATAAATGTAAGGAGAAGTCAAAGAAAATGAAGGATTCTTAAGGATGCCTTATACTTGAAGAGCAGTAACTTAAAGGCCAATCAGATTATCTCAGACATCATCTTGATAGTGAAGAAAACCTCACTCTCTTCCTCTTAAAAAAAAACAACCATAAAAAATTCTATGTATATTTGCCGTAAGTTTTCTGGGAGAGGGATGTGCTGCCTTCTCCTATTCCCTTTCCAAATTCTACTGGAGCTCTGTGTTACTTATTGCCAGCATTTCTTGTCTGCACTGTTTTATCCAGGAAACCTTTAGGTGCTGATAAAATGACGTTATTAGAGAGTTTAAGCAACAGGTAGACATTTCTCCATTAGATTATACATTTTTTTTAGCCCAGAATTCTTTCTCTCAATACATTTATAATGCTGTAAATACCACTTATGTGCATGCTTCTTGACTGAATGCAAGGTGAGTAGCAAAAAGACTGACCCAAATTCACACTGCTGACTGAGCAGCTGCATATCATAGAATCCCAGACTGGTTTGGGTTGGAAGGGACTCATCCAGTTCCAACTTTCTGCCATGGGCAGGAACACCTGCCACCGGACCAGGTTGCTCTAAGCCCTGTCCAACTTGGCCCTGAACACTGCCAAGGATGAGGCAACCACAGTGTCTCTAGGCAACTTATGCTAGGGCCTCACCATCCTCACAGGAAAGAATTTCTTCTAAGATCTCATCTCAATCTCCCCTCTGTCAGGTTAAAGCCATTCCCCCTTGTCCTGTCACTATGTGCCCTTGTAAAAATCCTCTCTTTAGAATCCTTGTGAGCCCTCTTTAGGCACTGTAAGGCTGACTTGAGGTTGGGCTATCTACCTATCTTTTTGGGTTTTGCACTTTTAACTAAGCTTTAGGCTGTCAAAATTACATTGCTTACAGTATAAAAGACTGCTTAAATTTGTCATAAATTGTGTCTACACAGACCACAGGCATGCTGCCTTGTAAAAGTGTGGTACAAGATGCAAACAAAAATGTCATTATGTATGTTTCTGGGATAATTAGGAGAAATAGCATAAAGCTTTACACTTTACAAATTTTCAAATTGAAATTCCTTTGTGGGTTTTGTAAATTCCCTGGTTTTACACTTTTATTTTTTTGTTTGTTACACATGATCTCTTCTGTTGATTAAAACAGATGGACGCCTATCAGTTCCGAGCTTTGCTATGTCTCCAAAATGTAGAATTTATTCCCCAAGAGGAATAGGGCCAAGAGGGCCCTGTTTCTGCCTTCTCATCCAAAAACTCCCCAAAAGGTTACAAGTCTTCTAGGGAACACTGGATGGACCATTGTGATGCTTCCCATAGCCGCCTCACCTGACAGCTTACAAAAAGGAGTTTGCTCTGGGCTTGCTGCCTTTGTGTCCCCTTGATGACTGGTACACTGGGCCCTGGAGGACAGTGTGCTTTTATAGCTTTATGGGGTGTGTGCTGGAGGAAGCAGGATTTTTAGGAGGTGAAACATTCTCTTAACTGCACTGGTCTGGGGCGAGGATTTCAGTGGATGAGCTTTATTTTGGTCTTGAGGCTATGAGGTTTAATATTTAGGGGTTTTTCTTCCTTGGCACTGAGCACTTTCTGGCTTTGTTACAACTGCTACAGCACATCTTATGTTGAGACTTTCTCCTCCTTCTTTTTTTAAAAAGTACCAACAGGTGAATATTTTGATGTTTATCACCACAAATTGGCAGATGGGTTAAATAGGACACTGGGTTTCTTGTGGTACTTACCAGGGTAAATTGCTAAAAACCTATAACAAAACAAGTTTAAGCCACAAACATAAGGTTATTTATTTCCAGATGGTATCACAGTTAAGGAATATTAGAGAGACAATAATCCTTAATATAAGAATTATAATATACAATAACTGACTGCAATAGCAGTAATACTACTTGAGACACAGAAAAAAGAAAACTTCCTTCTCTGGAAAAAAAACCAGTGTTGTGGAAGATCTGAGGTCTCCAAGAGAAATGATGTAGTCTGTGTTAAAAATAAACAACAGGAAAGCATTCTATAAACAGAAGGATTTATTTAGCTCTTTTCTATTGGCATTTGCACCATCTGTGTTAGCTTTTGCTGGTTCCAACAGCACTGTACCCTCTGATAGCTTTTGACCCTCAGTGTCTTCTGCTGCTTCCTCCTTTGACGTATGTTATTGGTTGCGCTTTGTTTTCCATGTTATGGTTGTATGGAATGTTGTATGGAGTTCAGAGCCTTGTTCAAAGTCTTGTTTGAAATGGAATTTGGAGATATGTCTGGCTATATTTGTATCTAATTATTTTCACAATCTCTGGTGTAAAGCAGCCTGGGTCAGTGCTAGTGATGAGAACTATAGCCCATCTGATGTATCAGCTCCTTCCTACTTGAAAGGATCAGATGGGTCACACACACACTCACAGGAGTGCCCCAGCTTGCAGTTGCACAGCCCAGGCTGAAATCAACTACTGAAATCAAATAATAGGTGCAAAGAGTGAATTATGCTATCCACTCGTGTAAACAGCTCTCCTAGTTTAGAGCAAAACTTGGTGGGCAAAGCAGTGTAAGGAAGCTCCACAGCTGCCCCTACATTACTGTAGTTGTTGAGCTGCAGACAGAACACTTGATCTTAGGGACTTAGCAATCCATATGAATATTTTCCAGCATGAATTTTTAATTATTTTTAATAAAAAGCTGTTACTCAAAACCAGTGAGTAGCTAGCATTCCCTGGATTCAGGATGGAAATTGAGCCAATGACACTTTCCTCTCACATAAGTGAAATTAGAGTATATATAAGTTATTTCATCATTATATATTATTTATGATGCCTTTATAAATGTGGTATTTTGCAGCAGCAGTGTAAAAGAAATGAATCTTTAATATTTGTATCGAAGTGAGATTTAATGAGTAGAAATGTAGTTCTTTGCAATAGGAACCAATGTCACTAAAATTCGAGTTCCCCTAATTGGAGGAATAGGAGTCTTCTGATGAATACGCAGAAAATATAAATTTATTATAACACATATTACAGGAGCTGGAAATAACCTTCCCCTGTAATATTCTTGTGAAAATTGGGTTAAGGTTTGGGAATGTTCTTCTCAGTAGGGTAAAGTAGCCTATGTGCAAGCCTATTCTGCAATGGTTTAGTTGGTTCCTTATTCCTTAATATTAGTAATTGCAAATTAAAAAGAATAGTAAGAATAAAATGGGTTTTCATACAGCTGATGGGTGAAATGAGGCTGATGGAGTGCTTTGTGTTTGCTTTTGACCTATATTTAAACCCAAAGCCCACAGCTGTTTATTAGGTGAAGCTGTTTTCCCCAAGCATATTTCTGTACCTCTTGCAACCATACTACAGCTGTGGTTTATCAGCCTGGTTCTCTGTCAGGGTGTCTGCACCTCTCAAGTTTGCTCTTGAATCTTCAGGGCCTTGGGATGCCTCATGGCACAGCTGCCCCAGGCTGCAGTGATCCATCCCCAGCATGTTCCTGCCTGGCTGTTCCACAGGGATTGTGCAGAACTGCTGCTTGGACCCATCCTGTGTCTATTTGACAGAAAAATATGTTAATGTACTTAGGATTTTAGAATTTAATGTGTAGAATTGGAATTTAATGTTGGCATATATTGTCTTCTGTGGCCTTAGATAAAATCTTTTTTCCCCTTTTTCTTCAGTTCTGGCTTTCTAGACTGAGGGGGAGCAGTATCACACTACTTGAAGAAATGGTCTGCAAAAACATATACTAAAGGTATTAAAAAGGATGGAAACAATAATAATGAGATCCTACACATATTCTCTCTTGGGCTATAGGTTTTATGTTTCCATAAGACAAGGATATAAGCCATTCTCGTTTGTCCAAGTAATATCAAGGAAGATTTAACCAAACTTCTCTAGGGAAAAGGCATTCATTTGCTGGCTCCTCCAGTACAGTTACCTTTGAAATATGTCTAATTTTTTAAATACATGATTCCAGAAGCAGTATTATTTAATATGGTATTTATTTTATACATTCATTATATTCAGATCTTGAAGGTCTGAGTAAATAAAGTCAATACTATCCATGCATATTTATGCATTTAGGTTTTCATGTACTTTCCATTAAATGAAGCAAAAGATATGAAGGCATTGTACACCATTCTGAAGCTGCATGTCCCTGCTCAGTTTTCTTTCAGGAAAAAAACAAATACTGAAAGACTTTTCTTCTGTTATAGGGTATTAGCCATGACTTCAAGAAGTGTAATCTGTCATTTTCAACTGTTTTACTGGCATACATAAGGAGTGGAGAAAACAGAGCCTTGGGAGTGAAAAATTGAGTCATACAAAATAGGTTTGTGTTTAATCTCAATAAAATGTCTTTCTTTCAAAGCAGAAGCTTCAGCCAACAAAACTTGAATACAAGAAGTCTAATTTTGTGGTAACTGTCAATTTGTGTAGTTCAAGTATGATAAAGCTTTAAAACTGAACAGTTGCACTTTATTACATGTTGTTCCAAGTCTGAGCTGTTTTACAGATAACGATGCCAACAGTGCAAAAGGCTTTTAATTTATGAACGTAATTATTCCAGTCCTCTACTTTAACTGCTCTTCATGTGTGTGTCACAGATACATGAAGCTTTATGGTTATAAAGTGTATTTCTTTAGCAATGCTATGGAGTCTGCATTAGGGCAGCTGAAAGGTTGAGTTCCTATGACTGAAAGATGATTTTTTGGAGCTGCATGATAAAGGACTGATACAAGGCAATGTGTTCTGGATTGAAAGGTGTGGAAATCAGCAGGGCAAAATTCACACTAACAAAATAATCAGAGAATATAATAATATTTTCATCTCAAATGGCACAAGTTTGTAAAGTGCTTCCTTTATTGGATTCTGGATGTTTTGGCATGTTTTCCACTAGCTGGTAGAAGCTGGTAGAAGCTATTGCTGTATAGCTGTGTCCTTCTTCCTGCTGAAAGCAGCTTCTGGTGGCTGTTCTCAGAATAGCCAGCTAGGCATATAGATTTTCCTAGTGGAATGGCCAAAAATGGTTCGTGTTCTTCAGTATCAGACCCAGGATAATTTCACATTAAGACTAATTTTTTCCCCTCCCCCCCCCAAAAAGAAAACAAAAACAAAACATCAAAACCCCTACATTTCAGGTTGTTCTTCTGTGGGCAACTTCTTGACTGAACCAGGTTATCCTTGCTCTTTCCTATTTCAGCGAGGAGGTCTTGTAGGCTGCCTATTTGAAACCAATTATTTTCAGCAATAAAAACCATGATGATTTAAATAGGAAATGTGTATGTGTTTATAACAAGGTTTTATTCTGTAAAAATATGAAGAACTTTATGAAAAATACATGACAAAAATGCCCCACAGCCCAGTAACAACACAAATGCCAAACACGTCCTAAGTACTTACTCAGTGTGTCTGCTTTGCCTTCTGTGATTTCAAGTGCACTACCTAGGGGATGACTGAGAGTTTTTTACCTAGTCAGAAAGTCTTCTTTCATTCAGTTCTAATAATAGTAGAAATGAACTTTTAAACAAAATGGGTATTATGAATAAACATACCTGTGCTTGCTTGAAATAAATGTTTCATGTATCTATAAATATATCAGGAGAACATAGACTATGTAATGAAAACGTGATGCCTGAGACCAAAAAGTTCAGTGTGATCTCATAGGAACAGAATTCCTGTCAAAGCATGTTATTAATACATAGGTCACTGAACCTAAAGATCTGTCTTTACCAAGCAGCTGATCCAGATTTTTCCCAGATTTTGAGCCTCCATGAGAGAAAGTGTTATACTATGTGTACACCCCCTTCCCCTCGCCCCCACCTTTTTCCTTTACTGAGAGGTTCCTGAATTAAACCCAGGTGAAGTGGATCCTGTAGGAGATGCTAATGTGTTTCACAGCTCATTCTTATCTTTCTTGAAATCTTTATGTCCAGGATGAGGTCATCTTATACAGAGGTTCTTAAACCACAGAACAGAATTCTCCATGGGACTCTGTTGCTGGAGGCTTGCTGAGTGGGAGTCCAGTGGGAGGAGGGAACTGAGGAGAGCAGTAACACTGAGAGAAGTGTCACCAAGTGCAGAAAGCAACAGAACCTGTGGAAGCCACAGTGCTGCTTCTTACTGGGACTTCTGGACTGGAGGATTATGTAAGGTGGGATATAGCTCCTGGTGAGTGTGGGCTCTCTCTGCTGCCCCTCTCTATGCAGTCGATCACTCTGAAGCCTTGTCTTTGGCACAGAACCGCCTTCTCAAACTAATGCCTCTTTCATGTAGACTAAAGTGCAGAAGCAGGAAAAAAATGCCAATATTTCTCTGTGCTTATCAGCATGCCTGTGAAAGATGGATCCTGCTTGATGCAGATGTCCTGGAAGCAAGTCCAGGAAGTGTCATGGCCTGAAACTTGCCCACCATGTCCTGCAGAAGCAGAGGTAAGGCACTGCAATGTGTGTTGAACTTTGATGTTGCAGTTACCACCCCATTTTTAGGCTAAACTAGATCCCAGAATTATCAATAAAGAGTAGTTTGGTAATCTGCAGGTGTTTTAGATGCTGAATGAGGCATGTTGTCAAGAAGTCATCTACTACTAAGTATACGCCCAAGTGCTTTTAAAGAATTGTCTCTCTCATTCATCCAACAGAATGACCTTGACAATTGATTTAATTATATAGGCAAGTTATTACTGTGCCTTGCTCTGGATTAACTGCAACTCTGAAACCGATAACGTGTTCTTAATTTGTGGTTGTTGGGGCCAATAAAATGAGAAACAGGAAACCAGCAGAAATAACCACTGGGAAATGTAAGAATTCTTATGTTCATTAACATTTTAAATCTACATTGAAATGCATAACGATGACTGTAAAGATACATTAATTTGATTTCATGTAAGCATACAGTTCTTAGCAAATGTAAGCCAAACTGTTGCATCAAAGACAGTTGAAGTCAGTGGACTGGGCTCTGAAAACTGCATTTTAAAGGATTTTGTCAAATTCGTAGAATCCCAGACTGGTTTGGGTTGGAAGGGACCTTAAAGCTCATACAATTCTAACCCCTTGCCATGAGCAGCGACACCTTCCACTAGACCAGGTGGCTCCAAGACCCATCCAAACTGGCCTTGAACACTGCCAGGGGTGGGGTAACCACAGTTTCTCTGGACAACCTGTGCCAGCGCCTCACAGGGAAGAATTTTTTCCTAATATCTAATTTAAATCTGCCCTCTTTCAGCTTAAGGCCATAACAGAAAGAATTACAAAAATCTGTATACATTTTAATGTATTTTTTCTATTAACAGCATCTGCAAGAAATTGATATAAAAATACTTTAAGTTCTCTGTAACTCATATGATCTTTGGAAATTGGGCCAGTATTGATCTTCATCCATTTAGTGAAGCTTGCGTATTGCGCTATTCTTTCTCCATTGGAACCAGATTTTTTTCAACACTGTCTTTATCTGTAAGTATTCAGTTCCATTCATACCAAAGTTGTGTTACCTTCTTTCTTCTGGGGTTTCTGTTGCCCCATCACCCTTGACATCAAAATAGCAAGGGAAGCAGGCAGGGCATCATTGTAGTGAATGTCTGTTGTGTGTGAATTCTGAAAAGCTGGACATACAGACTTTCTTTAAATCTGATTTTGTTGCAGTCTTGGTTTCCATCACTAATTAATTGCTTTATTAGGTGTATATTATGGGGATTTTGAGAAGTTCTCGCTATCTGTATTTGGGACCCTAAGCTGGATTCCAAAGAAAGTTCTTTTATAATATAAAATATTGCCTAAGATGTTCGAGACCAACACAGTCTGTTCAAGGCTAAACTCATTAGATCCAGGAATATTCAGATTGAGCTATGCTGATCTAGGCTACACTGCTATAAACCTACCACAGATCAGTTGAGAAGGGCATTGACAGTTACTTTTTCATCACTAATATCTCAGTTACTGCAACTGGAGGAGGAATAACTCAGGTGAATATTCAGGGAAAAGAGGATGGCAAGTGCTGGTCACAACCTTTCAGCATACCTTGATTTTTCTAGTTTTTGAAGTTTCAGTCAGAGAGGTAAAAGCTTTTATTTTTCCTCCTACAGTTTCTTGCCAGTATATCACTGTTATGAATATCTTTTTAATGAAAAGTATAAAGAATTTGAAAGGAAAGGATCATCTTGATCCTTATATCAGGCTTTTCCTATACAGTTTTTATTTTTGCCATAAGTATGCTTGAGGAAAACAGCTCTTTTTTCTTTCAAGTACAAAGAAAAATTCATATTTGTATTTCTTTTGCAAAGGCCCTTCAGTGAATATCTGCCTGTAGAGAGTATTGATTGTAATGATAGATCTTTCTTGTTCATAGCTCAAGATGTTAGTCTTATATATAAGAAGACACAAGCAAAAATATGAGTCATTCTATGCCTCAAGCATGTGTTAAAAAAATTATTTGAGCAGAATTTTGCAACCTGAGCAAACCAGTGCTGAAATGGGATGTGACTGATTTTTGGCAAACATTTGAAGATGTCCAGAATTCATGTTTGAGAATTCAATTGGCTCTTTATAAACTTTGATGATATATCAGAGTGTGAGGGAAATGAGTAATTACAAAAGTGCTTCCAGGCTTCAGGCCAAATGGACAAGTACCATCCTTGAAACCTTTTTATGGATCACGTGTGGCCACACGAGTTTGATACATTAGCACATTTTTCTGTCAAGTAAGGTTCTGCTGTACTTGCTACAAACTTTTGTAATGGACCTCTGATTTATGGTGCAGTTTGGAAAGCATTATTTTACTGTAACCTTATAAATTTACTTTTTGAAGTATAAACATTACTGATGAAAGTCCTAGTCCTATAGTTCTTGTCCTTTTCTGATCTTGATAAGGTTTTGGCTATTCTTTAACAGGTTTTATTTTGGACCGTTGTTGATCTCTAGGGGGAGTCCTTCAATTCAAAGCTTTATTGGGATATCTCAAATTGCCACTAAGATTCTTGCATTCATCTAACGAATTTCTGTGAAACCCTGGAAAAGTAAGTGCTGCACCAGACCACGTGGTCTGTAGCCTTTCACTGTCAGTGCATGTGAAACCTTGTTGAGTTTCCTAGTAATTGTTTCATGCTTTTTAAAGCAATCATCAGACATAACAAGGAGAAAAAATGGGAGGGAAGATGTCCACTATTTTGTGATTCTGGGAAAGGGACAGCATTCAAATGTGATGTATTTTTGATAGTGCTAATTAAATTCTCATCAGGTTAGAAAAAGAGTACAGCTCCTCAGTGTTACCAGGGTCATCCCTGTGTGCACCAGGCAGCTAAGTGCCTTTCAGTAATGTGTGAACAAAGCTCTTTATTATGATGAAAAGGAAACATTGGCTTTTGTTTCAGAAAACTAGGGCAATGTAAAATAGATGTATTGAGTAGGAAAACTGAAAAGTCTTTTAATTATTTCAATTTTCCTAGTCTGTCTCTTGTTAACAATGTCTTTTTCTCTAAAGTTTTATTGTTAATATGAACCCAGATTTCTAAAACCTGGTTGTCATACAAATGTTATCTCACATAGCTTCAAAAAAAGTATATGTTTTAAGAAGCATTATTTCATTTTTCATTTATTAGAATATAAATCATAAAACCTTTTATGACTTGCTAAAGTCACAGTCTGTGGCAGATGAGGGAACAAAACCAAACTCTCTTGAGTGTGATCACAATTCCTGCTCAGTCACTGAGTATTTAAAGATGTTCAGACATTGCTTACTTAGCAAATTGTCTGTCCTCCTTTATAATCAAAGACAGGATTTAGAATACCTCTCCTATAGTAAATGATGAATCTTACTAAAGTATAATTCTGAAAAGTAGCAACTTCTAAGATTGTTGGTAGTTATGACAAATGCTTTTCTCAATGGGAATAAAGATTCATTTTTTCTTCATAAAGAGTTTAAAAATGAAAGGTAGTTCCATGATGTCACATATTTGGTATAATTTACATGAACAGATGATCGTAACACTTTTAAAAAGTTTGTTTATATTATCTGAGCAGGAATTGTTAAGAAATTATATAGGGAGGGATCTATTTGGTCCTGTTCACTGGACTTATCATATGCAACTTTTGGGGATGTTTACTAAGTTTCCTAAGTGTGCTTGGACAGTGGGTTACATGGAATTAGAGGATGACTGAAGGCCTGGCTCATGTGTGGCTCTACCATCAGCGCAGCCTGCCTATAACTGCCCACAGGCATGCTGTGCATTTTCCCATTGCTTGACTGGAAAAGTACTGTCAGAAAAGTAGTTTTGGGAGCTTAGGAATACTGGCAAGAGATTCTGACTTTCATTTAATTTGATGAAAAAGAAATAAATACTGGAGAAGTACTATAAAAGCATAATAAAAAACCCAAACCAAACCAAACCAAACCACCAACAAATCACAAAACCAAAACCGATGATACAAAACAAGGCAACAAAAAACACCCAGTGTGCAACCACCACCAAAAGAAGTGTGATCAGCAGGTCGAAGGAGATTGTCTTAGGGTACTTTCCAACCCAAACCATTCTATGATTCTGAATCTAAAAAAAAACCAACTCACAACACCCCAGGGAAACTTGTACAGCTTTTACCTAGGTTATAAAGAATAAGAGAAATGTGAGGAGTTAAGGACAGAAACCAGGCTGCCCAGGTGGGTGATGGCAATGCTGCAGATGTGTAGAATTTGAACAGACAAGGCCATGAGCAACCAGACTAAACTCTGCAGTTAGCTTTGCTTTGATAGGTCGGTTAGTCTAGATGAGTTCCAGAGGTAGTTTTCAACCAAAAGGTTACTATGACTCCATGAATGCAAATGCTAATATTGCTGGAAATCTTCCATGCAGTTTGCTTTTTTGAGTTTAGTAATAACAAATAAAGAGACTTCAGTAACACAAAGGTGCTAGTAATCAGTAGTCAGTATGCAGAACTATTGTGTGGAATAAAAGTAGAGCACTCACTACCCTGAGCTGGGTAACAATAACTGGGTTATAAACTGGTATACTGGTGCTCTAAAGACTGCCTGCAATGAAGTGTCAATGCAGTTATCTGGTTGTGACCCACTTGAGCATCCAGCAAGAAGAAATGCATTAAATACTCCTCATTAACTGGCATGCATATCATGATCCAATTCAGTTTTTTCTTAGAGTGAGGATTGGAAATGACTTGTTTCAGGAATTGCAGCAGCCATTTAATATAGATAGATAGATATTCATTAGTACATTGCTAATTGGTATCAGTAAGTTTAAGGATCAAGAAAAGAGAACAGAAAGTAATGTATCTGAGCTAGTTTCCTGACCTCATTCCTGTTGCTAGATAACATTAGACTCTGAAAATGTTTGCACCAAACTGAATAATATATAACCACTAGCTGTTAATTGCCAGTGAAGGAACAAGAGAGGTAGTAAACTCTGAATGTCTTCAATCTTACCCTTAATAAAGTCAAATTCTCTTGCCAGGAAAGACAATCTGATGAGTCTCTGTATTGCCATTAAGTAAAATGAATTGATCAAAGGCTTTAAACAAGGTTTCTTGGGGATTTTTTTGCATCATCATCAACCACAGCTGACTAATTCTCTTCCTTTCCAGCCTTGAAGGCTGGCTGTATTCAGAAGTCATTTATTTTCAATAAGCTGTCAAATAATTACCTAGTTTCTCTAGTAATGTTTGTGTTCACAACTCCTTAAATTTCTTGGCTGGAAAGAAAAATAACACTGAAAATCACTGTGCTCTTTGGAGGTCCCTGAGAGCTGTCAGAGCTAGGCTAGCTGACCTGCTTGGCTGGGGACTGCAGGTCATGTCCATGTCCGGCACAACACAGCCCTCACCATGCCAGCCCAGATTCTGTGTGCCTCTATACAAAGGATGCTCCTCCATATCCTGCAGTGAAGGCTGGCAGGCACTTTGTCTCTGCAGCACCCTGTTACCTCTTGTCTCTTTTGGGACTCGCTATGGGTGTCTTTGAGTAATGAGGGTGAAAAAGGACTGAGCTGCATTCAAACTGGGTGTGTGTGTGACTGTGTCATTTAACAATCTATGTTTCCAGTGAAAGGCGATTTGGAACTCAGTGGCAAAATATCCCTCAAGTAAAGGGAGGCAGCGCACTGATGGCCATAGAAAAAAACACTTTTAGTTTAAAAAAGTTCATCCTCATCCAGTATGAACGTGCCCTAGTTCTTCTGAAATCATTAGTTCAGAACAGAGGATGTTCACCCACAAGTTACACAGTATCACAGTATCACAGTATGTTAGAGATTGGAAGGGACCTCAAAAGATCATCTAGTCCAATCCCTCTGCCGGAGCAGGAACACCTAGATAAGGTTACACAGGAACGTGTCCAGGCGGGTTTTGAATGTCTCCAAAGAAGGAGATTCCACAACCTCCCTGGGCAGCCTGTTCCAGTGTTCCGTCACCCTCACTGAGAATAAGTTTCTTCTCAGGTTTAAGTGGAACCTCTTGTGCTCCAATTTGTACCCATTACCCCTTGTCCTTTCATTGTTTGCCACTGAGAAGAGCCTGGCTCCATCCTCGTGACACTCCCCCTTTATGTATTTATATACACTAATAAGGTCACCCCTTAATCTCCTCTTCTCCAAACTATAGAGACCCAGCTCCCTCAGTCTTTCCTCATAAGGGAGATGCTCCACTCCCTTAATCATCTTAGTTGCCCTGCGCTGGACTCTCTCCAGCAGGTCCCTGTCCTTTTTAAACTGAGGGGCCCAGAACTGGACACAATATTCCAGACGAGGTCTCACCAGGGCAGAGTAGAGGGGAAGGAGGACCTCTCTCGACCTACTAACCACCCCCCTTCTAATACAACCCAGGATGCCATTGGCCTTCTTGGCCACAAGGGCACAGTGTCGGCTCATGGTCACCCTGTCGTCCACCAGGACCCCCAGGTCCCTCTCCCCTACACTGCTCTCTAACAGGTCATTCCCCAGCCTATACTGGAACCTGGGGTTGTTCCTGCCCAGATGCAGGACTCTACACTTTCCCTTGTTATATTTCATCAAGTTATTCCCCGCCCAGCTCTCCACCCTGTCCAGGTCCCTCTGGATGGCAGCACAGCCTTCTGGCGTGTCGGCCACCGCTCCCAGCTTAGTGTCATCAGCAAACTTGCTGATAGTACACTCAATTCCCTCATCTAAATCGTTGATGAATATATTAAATAATACTGGTCCCAGTACCGACCCTTGAGGCACTCCACTAGATACAGGCCTCCAATTAGACTCCGCCCCATAGACTACAACTCTCTGGCTTCTCTCCTTCAGCCAGTTCACAGTCCACCTCACTACCCGATCATCCAGACCACACTTCCTCAATTTAGCCGCAAGGATGCTGTGGGAGACCGTGTCAAACGCTTTGCTGAAGTCGAGGTAGACCACATCCACCGCTCTACCATCATCCATCCACCGTGTTATTTCCTCATAAAAGGCTACGAGATTGGTCAAGCATGACTTCCCCTTGGTGAAGCCATGTTGACTGCCCCTCATAACCCTCTTATCCTTGATATGCCTTAAGATGGCACCAAGGATAAGGTGTTCCATCACTTTCCCAGGAATGGAGGTGAGGCTAACCGGTCTATAGTTACCCGGGTCCTCCTTCTTGCCCTTTTTGAAGACAGGAGTGACATTTGCTTTCCTCCAGTCCTCAGGCACCTCTCCCGTTTCCCAAGACTTGGTAAAGATGATGGAGAGCGGTCTAGCAATGACCTCAGCCAGTTCCCTCAGCACCCGCGGGTGCATCCCATCCGGACCCATGGATTTATGGATATCCAGATTGCTCAACTGGTCTTTAACCCATTCCTCATCGAGTAAGGCAGACCGCTCCGTTGACCTATCTTCATCCGGGGTCTCAGTGGTACAGGGCTCTTCAGGACTGCCTCCAGCAAGAGTAGACAGACAAAGAAGTCATTCAGTAACTCTGCCATCTCTGTATCTTCTGTCAGCAGGGCACCCGTCCCGTTCATCAGCGGGCCTACATTGCCTCTGGTGTTAGTTTTACCTGCCATGTATTTGAAAAAGCTCTTTCTGCTGTCCTTGACCCCTCTCGCCAGCTTTAATTCCAAGTTAACTGGTATTGTTAAGTATTGTTTACAGGAAATGTGTTCCTATTAAAAAATAATAGAAGAAATGCAGACTTGACAGCAGTACTGGTTGGTATTGGTTGGACCCTTCCTCTGCAAGTGGAAGATACTTACCATGATGTTGCCTGTTGGAGGTGGTGACTCAGTTTACTCTTGTTGCTGCCATGCAAGCAGTTTTCTGGACAGAAATAGTTTTTCCAGTCATGGCTCTCTGAAAACTAACTCCTGGCCAATGCAAATCAGGGTAACACTACTGGCCAGGGTGATACACGCTGTCTTGGAAGGCATAGCAAAGGACAGCCAATGGTGCTACCATAATTGATATGTTAAATGGAAAATAAATGGAGGATAATGAGAGAGAAGGCTGTTGCCTCTTTTGTTCTTCCTTCTGCCACTCCATGGCTTCTTTTTTCTCCAAACATCTGGTATACTGTTTTGTGACAAAGTTTGCATTGCCTTTACCCCAGTCTCATACAGAATTTCATAGTTGAACATGGAAGAAGAAAAATAGCACTGTTTAAAAATTAAATTACATCTGAAGTGTAGTATCTATTTTTTAAAACATAAGCAACTGAATCTTGCATTGGAAATGGATGTCCTTGAGGGATGCTTATTCCTGTGTTCACACTTAAGTGGATCATGTTGGAGGTGTTTATTGTGACCTTAAATTGTAAGCATGCTTTCTGAATAAGTAAACCACTACAAAGGGCAGTACACATGTTAAATATATGTAGTTTATTATTTAGCAGTTTTCATTTTCAGGAGTTTCTGCAGTTGCATATTGATTTGCGCTTATGTGCAAATACGCTAAAGAGATTATAATACTAAAGTAGAGTTGTCAAGTTTCCATTCTCACTTTGTTGTTGTTGGGTTGTTTGTTTTTTTATGGGTGGGAGGGTGTTGGATTTTTTTTGGTAGTTTTTGTGTTTGGTTACTTGGCTGGTTTAGAATACCTACAGCTTCCTTTTTAGACAGTATTTTCTGGTTTTGCCTTGCTAACAGTAAATAATGACAATAATTAGTCATAATCTACACAGATGACAGCATTCTGAATTTGAGGTTCTTTTTACATCATATATGCATTTTTAATACTGCCAAACTGGTTGCAGGGGTATTTAATAACCTGAATATCGGAAGTTCCTTGGTAACCACCCATATCTGTTCACTGAATTGCAAAGAGAATTTGCAGTTTTACAAGGAGGAATAGGTTACATTTAGCTCTTGGAACCAATTAAAACCATGTAAAAGATAAAAGCATATCCATTCAGATAGAAGTGTATTCCCCTAAGATGTTAAAAAGTACGTGTGCAAAAATTCAACTATCCTCTGTAGCAGGTATGAATATGTTTTTGTCAGCTCAGAACATTGACAGGTTTTTAAACTTCAAAATGTGCTTCCTGACTACATGAGAATACTCTGTAACAGGTCTCCCAGGGAGACTAACACAAACAGATATGGAGTCAAGTAACATAAAAATTTCGTAATAACTTTCGGAAGTCTAAACCTAACCCTAACCCTAAGCCTAAAAGTAACCTTAAGCCTAACACTAACACATAACCCAAACCAAAATGCTAACACTAACCCTAACTCTAAAAATTCACCATAATCCTAACAGTTAACCCTAACACTAACACTAACTGTAATGCCAAATCCTAACCCTAACACTCATCCCTATATCTAATCCTAAACCTAAAACATAAACCTAACCCGAACCCTAACCCCAAACCCAACACCTGACACTAACCCTAAAACGTAAGCCTAACACGAAACCTAATGCCTAAAACTAACCCCTAACTCTAACACTAACAAATAACCGTAATCCCTAACACTAACCATAACAATAACACCTAGTCCTAACCCTAACGCCTAAACCTAAACCCTAACTCTAACCGTAAAACCTAACCGTAACCCCTAACCCTAACCCTAAAAATAACCCGAAGCCTAACCCTAACCCTAATTCTAACCCTAACCATAACCATAACACTAAATCTAACCCTAAACCCTAAACCTAACACTGATCCTAACCCTAACCACTAAGACTAACACATAACCCTACTCCCTAAAATTAACTCATAACCCTAACCCCTAAAACTAAACATTAATCCTAAGCCTAACCCTAACCCTGACCCCTAACGCTCAACCTAAACACTAACACTAACCCCTAACCCTAAACCAAACAATAAAACCAACACTATCCCAAAAAGTAACCATAAACTGTAACAAGTAAAATTAAACCTAAAACTAAACCCAACACAGCCCCTAATGCTAACACCAAACAACAAACCCTAAACCTACACCTAAAACCAAACCATAATCCTAAACCCTAACAGTAACAAAAACCCTAACTGTAACACTAACACCTGACGCTAAAACAAACCATAACCATAAACCTAACACCTAAGAGTAACCCTAAAACTAACATTAAAGCTAACCCTAAACACTAACACTAACACCTGAACCTAACGCATAACCCTAAACCTAAGCCATAACCCTAACCCTAACACTAACTATAAAACCAAACTCTAACCCTAACCCCTAACCCTAACCCTAAACGTAACACCTAACCCTAAAAACTAACCCTAAAACTAAAACCAACCCTAACCCTAAAGCTAAAGCCTAACCCTAACCCTAAACCTAACACCTAAAACTAACCCCTAAACCTAAAAGTAACAACTAACCCTAACATTAAACAGAAAAATAAACCCTAACCCTAAACAACAACCCTAACATGTAACCCGAACCCTAACCACTAAACCTAACCCCTAAACCCTAAACATAACACCTAACCCCTAACCCTAACAACTAAACACTAACACTGACCCCTAAACCTAACACTAAACCTAACCCCAACCTGTACCCTAACCACTAAACCTAACCCTAGCACTATCTCCTAAACTTAAAACCTAAAAATAACACTAAGCCTAACACTAAACCCTAACCCAAACCCTAACCCTAACCCCAACCCCTAACTATAAACGCAACCATAACCATTAAACTAATACCTAAAAATAACACCTAACCACAAACCAAACCATAGCCATAGCACTAATTCCTAATGCTAACTGCTAATACTAACGGTAAATGTAAGCCCTAACACTAACCCCTAAAGCTAACCCTAACCCTAACCCTAATCCCTAAGCCTAAACCTAACCCTAACACTAACCATAATCATAACACTAATCCCTAACACCAAACCTAACACTAAGACTAACCCTAATCCTTAACACTATTCCCTAACCATAACCCCTACCCCTAACTCTAAACCTACCGACTAAATCTAACCGTAACCTCTAACCCTAAACCTAAACCTAAACCTAACCCTAACGCCTAAACCTAACACTAACCTGAACCCCTAAAACTAACCCTAACACCTAAGCCTAACCATAAAACTAAAGCCTAAACCTAACCCCTAATGCTAATATTAACAGCTAACCGTAGTAACGAACACTAACCATAACACTAACCCCTAACCCTAACAATAACCCTAAGACTAAACAGTAACCCAAACCGCAAAAACTAACACTAACACAATCCCTAACACTAACCCCAAACCCTAACAATAAACCTAAGCCTAAAGCTAACAGTAATCCTAACCCCTAACCCTAACCATAACACTAAATCTAAACCCAAACCATAACCCTAAAACTAATCCTAAATCTAAACCCTAACACTAACACCTAAACCTAAATCTAACCCTAATCACTAAAACTAACCCATAACGCTAACCCTAATCCCTAAATCTAAACCATAACCCTAAGCATAACCCTAACCCTGACCACTAATGCTAACCCTAAACGCTAACCCTAACACTAACCCGTAACCCTAAAAAAAACAATAAACCCAACAATATCCCTAACAGTAACCCTAAACAATAACACCTAAAACTAACCATAAAACTAAAGCAAACACTATCTCTAACACAAAAGTTAAACAACCCCTAAACCTAACCCTAACAATAAACAATAACCCTAACCACGAACACTAACCCCTAACACTAACACTAACACTAACCCATAACCCGAACAATAAACTAAAACTTAACCTTAAAAATAACCCTCACACTAATGCGAAACCTAACCCCCAAAACATAACCCTAAAACTGACCTGTATCCCTAAACATAACCCTAAAATTAACGCTAACCACAACACTACCCTAAACCTAACCCTAATTCTAACCCTAACCATAACCCCTAGCACCTAAACCCTAACACTAAACCCAAAAAATTAACTTAAAGGTAACCCTAACCCTAAACATAACCCCTAACACTAACCCTAAAATTTAACCCTGATCCAAACACTAACCCTAAACCTAGCCTCAAAATTAACCCTAACATTGACCTTAAAACTAACCCTAAACCTAAAGCGAAAGCTAACCACCTACCCGTAACCTCCTAACCAACCCTAAACCTAACCCTAACCCTAACCCCAAACCCTAACCACTAACCCCAACCATAAAACTAAACCTAAAACTAACACTAACATTAATCCCAAAACCTAACCTAAACCTCACCCTAAAAGTAAACCCTATCCCTAAACATAAACCTAAAACTAACCCTAACCCTAACACTACCCTAACTCTAAAACTAACACAAACCCTAACCCTAACAATAACCCCTAGACCCTAACCCCTAACCCTAAGCCTAATGCTAACCCCTAAACCAAAACCTATCCCTAATCCTAACCCTAACCATAAACCCTAACCCTAACACTTAAACCCAATCCATACCCCAACCCTAACTTTAACCCCAAACACTAAAACCTAAACCTAAACCTAAACATAACTATAACCCTAAAACTATCCCCCTAAAGCTAACACTAATCCATAACATTAAGCCCTAATCCTAACCCTAAACATCATGCCTAACCCTAACTCTAAATGCAACTATGAACATAACCTTAAACCTAAACACTAACCCTTAACCATAACCCCAACCTAACCCCTAACCCTAGGCCTAACAATAACACTCACCAATAAAACTAACTCTAACCCCGAATCCTAACCCATAAACCTAATCCTAAACCAAACCCTAACACCGAATCCCAACACCTAAACCTAACCCTAAACCTAAACCTAAAACTAACCCTAACCCTAATGCCTAAACCTAAGCCTAACCATAAACATATCCCTAAAACCTATCACTTACCCCTAACGCTAACCCTAATATCTAACACTAACCCCAAACCCTAAAACTAACAAAAACCACAACCCTACCAATAACACCTAAGCCTAACCCTAACCCTAACCGTAATCCCTAAAACTAACCTCTAACACTAACCGTAACACAACCCACTAACCCTAAACCCTAACCCTAACCCTAACCCTAACCCTAACCCTAAACCTAACCCTAACCCTAACCCTAAACCTAACAATAACACTAAACCTAACCTAACGCTAACACTAAACCTAACCTAACCAGAACCCTAACCCTAACCTAACCCTAACCACTAAAGCTACCCATAAACCCAACCACTAACCCTAACCCAAATCACTAACCCTAACCCTAACCCTAACCCTAACCCTAACCCTAACCTAACCATAACCCTAACCGTAACCACAACCTAACACTAACCCTAAAACTAAACCTAACGCCTAAACCTAACCCTAACCCTAACCCTAAACCTAACCTAACCCTAGCCCTAACCCTAACCCATAACCCTAACCCTATCCCTAACCCTAACACTAACCTAACCCTAACCCTAAATCTAAACCTAACCCTAAAACCTAAACCTAAAACTAAACCTAACGATAACCCTAAACCTAACCAAACCCTAACCCTAACCCTAACCCTAACCCTAACCCTAACCCTAAACCTAACCCTAACCACAAACACTAACCACTAACCCCAACCATAAAACTAAACCTAAAACTAACACTAACATTAATCCCAAACCCTAACCTAAACCTAACCCTAAAAATAAACCCTATCCCTAAACATAAACCAAAAACTAACCCTAAACCTAACACTACCCTAACTCTAACACTAACCCAAACCCTAACCCTAACAAAACCCCCTAGCCCCTAACCCCTAACCCTAAGCCTAACGCTAACCCCTAAACCAAAACCTATCCCTTACCCTAACCCTAACCATAAACCCTAACCCTAACACTTAAACCCAATCCATACCCCAACCCTAACTTTAACCCCAAACACTAAAACCTAAACATAAACCTAAACATAACTATAACCCTAACACTATCCCCCTAAACCTAATACTAATCCATAACATTAAGCCCTAATCCTAACCCTAAACATCATGCCTAACCCTAACTCTAAACGCAACTATAAACATAACCTTAAACCTAAACACTAACCCTTAACCATAACCCCAACCTAACCCCTAACCCTAGGCCTAACAATAACACTCACCAATAAAACTAACTCTAACCCCGAATCCTAACCCCTAAACCTAATCCTAAACGTAACCCTAACACCGAAACCTAACACCTAAACCTAACCCTAAACCTAAACCTAAAACTAAACCTAACCCTAATGCCTAAACCTAAGCCTAACCATAAACATATCCCTAATACCTATCACTTACCCCTAACGCTAACCCTAATATCTAAAACTAACCCCAAACCCTAAAACAAACAAAAACCATAACCCTACCACTAACACCTAAGCCTAACCCTAACCCTAACTGTAATCCCTAAAACTAACCTCTAACAATAACCGTAACAGAACCCACTAACACTAAACCCTAACCCTAACCCTAAACCTAACCCTAACCGTAACCCTAACACTAACCCTAACCCTAACCCTAACCCTAACCCTAAACCTAACCCTAACCTAACCCTAACCCTAACCCTAACCCCTAACACTAACACTAACCGCAACCACTAACCCCAAACACTAACCCTAAACCTAACCCCTAACTCTAACCCTAACACTAACCCTAACCCCAACCCTAACACTAACACTAACCTAACACTAAGACTAAACCTAACTTAACCCGAACCCTAACCCTAACCTAAACCTAACCACTAAAGCTAACCATAAACCCAACCACTAACCCTAACCCCAATCACAAACCCTAACCCTAACCCTAACCCTAACCCTAACCCTAACCCTAACCCTAACCTAACCATAACCCTAACAATAACCATAACCTAACCCTAACCCTAAAACTAAACCTAACGCCTAAACCTAACCCTAACCCTAACCCTAAACCTAACCTAACCCTAGCCCTAAACCTAACACATAACCCTAACCCTGTCCCTAACCCTAACACTAACCTAACCCTAACCCTAAACCCTAAACCTAAAACTAAACCTAACGATAACCCTAAACCTAAACAAACCCTAACCCTAACCCTAATCCCTAACTCTAACCCTAACCTCAAACACTAACACCAAGCACTAACCATAACCCGAACCACTAACTCTAACCCTAAACCTAACGCTAACCCTAACCCAAACCCTAACCCTAAAGCTAACCTAACACGAAACCTAACCCTGACCTCACCTGAACCTAACCCTAACCCTAACCCTACCTCTTCTAACCCTAACCCCTAACACTAACCCTAACCTTAACGCTAAACCTAACCCTAACATAAACCTAACCCTAACCCAAACCTAACCCTAACCCTAAACATACGCTAGTCCTAAACGTAACCCTAACTCTAAGCTAAACCTAACCCTAACCCTAATCCTAACCCTAACCCTAACCTAAAGGTAAAGCTAACCCTAGCCCTAATCCTAACCCCTAACCCTAACCCTAACATAACCCTAACGCTAACCCCTAACCCTAACCCTAACCCTAACCCTAACCCTAACCCTAACACTTAACACTAAATCTAACCCTAACCGTTACCCCTAACCCTAGCCCCTAACGTTAAGCCTAAGCCTATGCCTAAGCCTAACCCTAACCCCTAACACGAATCCTAACACTAACCATAACCTAACCGTAACCCTAAAGCCAAAAGCTAAACCTAACCCTAACCATAACTTAACCCTAAACCTAAAGCTAATCCATAACAGCAACACTAACCCTAACCCTAACCCCTACTAACCCTAACCCTAACCTTACTAAACCTAGCCCTAACACTAACACAAACCCAGCAGTAATACTAACTCCAAACCCTAACACCTAAACCTAACCGTAACTCTAACCCTACTAACCATAATGATAAACCTAACCATAACCCCCAAACTCTAACCCGAAAACTAACGCAACTAACCCTAACCCTAATCCTAACCCTAACCGTACAAACCCTAACCCGAACCCTAACCGCCTAACCCTAACCCTTACCCTAACCTAAACCTAACTTTAAACCTAAACTTAACCCTAACCCTAACTCTAACTTAAACCTAATCCTAACTCTAACGCTACCCTAACCCTAACCCTAACCCTAACCCTACTAACCCTAACCCTAACTAACTCTAACCCTAACCCTAACCCTAACCCTAACCCTAACCCTAACCCTAACCCTAACCCTAACCCCAAACCCTAAC
This sequence comes from Neopsephotus bourkii, assembly GCF_033783945.1. NCBI lineage: Eukaryota > Metazoa > Chordata > Aves > Psittaciformes > Psittacidae > Neopsephotus > Neopsephotus bourkii. Next base: position 87,617 of record NW_026901034.1, read on the forward strand.
CCTAAACTTAACCCTAACCCTAACCCTACCAAACCCTAACTCTAACCCTAACCCTAAACCTAAAAACTAACCCTAACCTTAAAATCTAACCCTAACCCTAACCCTAAACCAAACCCTAACTAACACTAAACCTAATCCTAACCCTAACCCTAACCCTACTACCCCTAACACTACCAATCCTAACCCTAACCCTAAACACTATACCTAAACATAACCCTAACCCTACCAACCCTAAACCTAACCTAAACCCTAACCATATTAACCCTAACCATAAAACTAAACCTAACCCTAAACCCTAACCCTTACGCTAATCCTAACCCTAACCTTAACCCTAAGACTAACCCTAAACCCTAAACCTAACCCTAACACTAACCCTAACCAAAACCCTAACCCCTAACGCTAACCCTAACCCTAACCCTGAAACCTAACTCTATCCCTAACCCTAACCCCTAACACTAACGCTAACGCTAACCCTAACCCTAACCCTAACCCTAACCCTAACCCCTAACCCTAACCTTAACCCTAAACCTAACCGTAAGCCTAACACTGACCATGACCCTGACCCTGACCCTAACCTCACCCTACTAACCCTAACCCTAAACCTAACACTAACTTTAACCCTAACCCCTAATCATAACCCTACCCCTTACTAACCCTAACCCTATCCCTTACCCTAAGCCTAAACCTAACCCGAGTCTAACACTAAACCTAACCCTAAACCGTAACCCAAAACCTAACCTAAGCCTAAGCCTAACCCTAACCCCTAACACTATCCATAACCCTAACACTAACCCTTACTAACCCTAACTCTAACCTTACTAACCCTAACTCTAACCCTAATCCTAAACCCAAAACCCTAACTCTAACACTAACCACTAACCCTAAAGCTAAACCTAACCGCTAACCTTAACCATAACCCTAACACTTAATAACCCTAGCCCTAAGCCTAACACTAAACCTAACCCTAACCCCTAACCCTAACCCTAAACCTAACCCCTAACCCTAACCCTAAACCTAACCCTTACCCTAACCCTAACCCTAACCCTACCCCTAACACCCTAACCCTAACCGTACTAACCCTAACCCGAACCCTAACTGCCTAACCCTAACCCTAACCCTAACCCTAACCCTAAACCCTAACCCTAAACTTAACCCTAACCCAAACCCTAACTAACCCTAACTCTAACCCTAACCCTAAACCTAAAAACTACCCCTAACCCTAAAATCTAACCCTGACCCTAACCCTAAACCAAACCCTAACTAACACTAAACCTAACCCTAACCCTAAACCTAACCCTACTACCCCTAACCCTACTAATCCTAACCCTAACCCTAAACACTAAACCTAACCATAACCCTAACCCTACTAAACCTAAACCTAACCTAAACCCTAACCATATTAACCCTAACCAAAAAACTAAACCTAACACTAAACCCTAAACCTTACACTAATCCTAACCCTGAACTTAACCCTAACACTAACCCTAAACCCTAAACCTAACCCTAACACTAACCCTAACCAAAACCCTAACCCCTAACGCTAACCCTAACCCTAACCCCTCAACATAACACTATCCCTAACCGTAACCCCTAACACTAACGCTAACGCTACCCCTAACCCTAACCCTAACCCTAACCCCTAACCCTAACCCTAACCGTAAGCCTAACACTGACCATGACCCTAACCCTGACCCTAACCTCACCCTACTAACCCTAACCCTAAACCTAACACTAAATTTAACCCTAACCCCTAGTCATAACCCTACCCCTTACTAACCCTAACCCTATCCCTTAACCTAAGCCTAAACCTAACCCGAGTCTAACACTAAACCTAACCCTAAACCGTACCCCAAAACCTAACCTAAGCCTAAGACTAACCCTAACCCCTAACACTATCCCTAACCCTAACCCTAACCCTTACTAACCCTAACTCTAACCTTACTAACCCTAACTCTAACCTTAATCCTAAACCCAAAACCCTACCCTAACACTAACCACTAACCCTAAAGCTAAACCTAACCGCTAACCTTAACCATAACCCTAACCCTTAATAACCCTAGCCCTAAGCCTAACACTAACCCTAAACCTAACCCCTAACCCTAACCCTAACCCTAACCCCTAACCCTAACCCTAAACCTAACCCTTACCCTAACACTAACCCTAACCCTAACCTAACCCTAACCCTAACCCTAACACTAACCTTACTAACCCTAACCCTAACACCCTAACCCTAATCCTAAACCCTAACCCTAACCCTAACCCTTAACTTTAACTGCTACCCCTAAACCCTAACCTTAACCCTACTCACTAACACTGACCCTAACACGTAACCTAAGCCTAACCCTAACTCCTAGCCCTAGCCCTAAGCCCTAACCCTAAAACTAACCTTAACACCTAACGCTAAACATAACCATAACCATAACCCAAAACCCTAACACTATGGCCTAAATTTAACCCTAATCACTATCACTAACACTAACGTGTAGCCCTAACCCTAAACCGTAACCCTAAACCTAACCCTAAGCCTGATCCCTAACCCTAACTGCAACCCCTACCCCTAACCCTATCCCCTAAACCTAACACTAAATCTAACCATAAACCTTAACACTAACCGTAAAACCTAACCTTAACGCTAACGCTAATCCTAAACGCTAACACAAAATATGACCATAACCCTAACCCTAATCCTTAACACTAACACCTAACCCTAACCCTAATACCTAACACTAATAACTAACCCAACCATAGTCCTAACACTAATCAATAACAAAAACCCTAACCGCAACTGTAACACTAACACTAAACCCTAACCCTAAAAACAAAACCTAATACTGACACAATCCCTTATATCTAACCCTAACCCTAACCCTAACCCTTAACTTTAACCGCTACCCCTAAACCCTAACCTTAACCCTACCCACTAACACTGACCCTAACACTTAACCTAACCCTAACCCTAACCCCTAGCCCTAGCCCTAAGCCCTAACCCTAAACCTAACCTTAACACCTAACGCTAAACATAACCATAACCATAACCCAAACCCCTAACACTACGCCCTAAATTTAACCCTAATCACTATCACTAACACTAACGTGTAGCCCTAACCCTAAACCGTAACCCTAAACCTAACCCTAAGCCTGACACCTAACCCTAACTGCAACTCCTACCCCTAACCCTATCCCCTAAACCTAACACTAAATCTAACCACAAACCTTAACACTAACCCTAAAACCTAAACTTAACTCTAATGCTAATCCTAAACGCTAACACAAAATATAACCATAACCCTAACCCTAATCCTTAACACTAACACCTAACCCTAACACTAATACCTAACACTAATCCCTAACCCAACCATAGTCCTAACCCTAATCCTAATCAATAACACAAACCCTAACCGCAACTGTAACACTAACAGTAAACCCTAACCCTAACAACTAAACCTAATGCAGACACAATACCTTATATCTAACCCTAAGCCTAACCCTAAACCTGACTCCAAACCCTAAACCTAAATGTAACCATAACCATAACACTAATCACTAACACTAACCCCTAAACATAACACTAATACCTAAAGCTAAACCCAACCATAGTCCTAACCCTAACCCTAATCACTAACACAAACCCTAACCGCAACCGTAACACTAACACTAAACCCTAACCCTAACAACTAAACTTAACGCTTACACAATACCCTAAATCTAACCCTAACCCTAACCCTAAACATGACTCTAAGCCCTAAACCTAAACATAACCATAACCATAACACTTATCACTAACACTAACCCCCAAACATAACACTAATACCTAAAGTTAAACCTAATCCTAACCCTAACCCTAACTCTTAACACTAACCCCTAAACCCTAACCATAACATTAACCACTAACCCTAACCCTAGATCCTAAGACCTAACACTAACCCTAACCCCTAAGCCTAACCACTAACCTTAACCCTAACACTAAAACCTAACCCTAAACCTAACCATAACCATAATCCTAACCCTTAACACTACACCCTAACCCTAGCCCAAATCCCTAACTCTGACCCCTAACTCTAAACTCTAAACCTAAACCTAACCGTAAGCCTGACCCCTAACTCTAACGTTAACACCTAACCTAAACCCTAACCATGACCCTAACACCTAAACCTAAACTCTAACCCTAAACTTAACCCTAATCCAAACCACTAACCTAAACTCTAAACCTAAGCCTAACCCCTTACCCTAACCCTAAACACTTACTCTAAACTCTAAGCCTAAACCTAACTAATAAACTTAACTGTAACACTAACACTAAACACTAACCATAACGCTAACCCTGCTCACTGACACAAACAACTAACCATAACCATAACTGTAAACCCTAACACTAAAACCTAACCCCTAATGCTAACCACTAAAAATAACCTTAAACCTACTCATTAACACAAACCATTAACCCTAACCATAACCACAACCCCTAACCCTTAACCCTAACCCCTAACCCTAATAATTAACCGTAACCCCAACCCTAACCCCTAACACTAACCCCTAACCCTAACCCTAAACCTAACTAATAAATTTAACTGTAACACTAACCCTAAAAGCTAACCGTAATGAAAACTCTGCTAATTGACACATATCACTAACACTAACCCTAACTGTAACCCCTAAACCTAAAACCTAACCCCTAACACTAACCACTAAAAATAACCCTACAGATACTCGCTAACACAAACCATTAACCCTAACTCTAACCACAACCCCTAACCCTAAACCCTAACCCCTAACCCTAACCACTAACCTTAACCCAAAACCTAAACTTAGCCCCTTACCCTAAACTCTAAACCTAACCCTAGCCCTAACCACTAACCTTAATCCTAAACATAAGCCAAAAATTAACCATAACCCTAACCAGTAACCATAACCATAACCATAATTACTAACACTAAAACCTAACCCTAACCCCTAACCCTAACCACTAACCTTAACACTAACCCTAATCCCTAACCCTAACCCTAAACACTAACACTGACACTAACCGTACCCCCAAACCTAACTGCTAACACTAACCACTAACCCTAACTCTAACCCCAACCCCAAACCCTAACCCTAATGCTAACCATAAAACCTAACCCCTAAACATAACCCTACCCCCTAACACTAGCCCTAACCCTTAACCTAACCCTAACCCTAACTACTAACCCTAACCCTAACCACTAACCTTTACCCTAACCATACCCCCAACCCTAACCCCTAACACTAACCCCTAAACCTAACCCTAACCCCAAAACCTAACCCCTAATTCTAACCGTAACCCCTAACCCCTAACCCTACCCCTACCCCGTAATACTAACCCTAACCCTTAACCTAACCCTAACCCTAACCCCTAGCCCTAGCCCTAACCCCTAACCCTAACCCTAACCTTTACCCTAACCTAATCTGTAAGGGCCTTCTGAAGCATCATCACAATGTACGGTAACTGCATGAAGTGTATAAATTGCTGATTTTGTAGACAGACAGAAACGAGGCAGCTTTAAATAACACAATTTATGTGTTTAGTTGTTTTGCTCCCACCCCCTTGAACATGAAGGTCTGTGTGCCTACATGCTTTAGCAGGGGTTCTTTGGGAATTAAAGTGACATAGAAGTTATGCCATAATATGAATATCTCAGTTGGTTTCAATTAAAGAAAAAAACAACTTTTTCCTAACATTTCAAGAAGTATTAACCGTCAGTGTGAAGGAAAGAAGTAGTGTCATGTGTAAAAGGAGCTAAGGAATAAGTGGTGATTTGGAGAAGGCAGAGCTATGTCCGTTCTGCCTTTTGCACCTTGGGACTGATTTGCTGTAGATCAGGCAAAGCTGTGGGAAGCCATGGACATGGCCTGTGGTAAATTGAGGGATTAGAGAGGAAGATTTTGGTGAAGATTGTGATAGAAAAATTGAAGTGAACAAATCTGCACACACATAAATCATTCACAGCTAACACAACTCCTGTGGAGTTCAGAGGCGCTAGTGTAGCAGTGCTGTAGAGGACACTGCAGTTAGCTGTTCTGGCTGTGCTGATGTCCATGCTTGCGTGGGGCAGTAAGAGCTTAGGGAGGTCAGTGACTGCCATGTGAGGTAGAAAACACCAAGTGAGCTGCTTTTTTCAGACTCTCCTGGGTTGATCCTGGTCATGTTGCCCAGTGAGCTATCTGGAAATAGCAACACAAAACAAGCTCTTCTGTTATAAGGCAGCTTATAAAAGTCATTGTAGTCCCATTCCATCTGGGAAGGTATGGTAGCCTACCTTAGCTGGTGCTCTGACTCTATAGTTTATCCCATGTGTTACCTTGCAGTGGGTAGAATTTGATAAGCACCAGGAAACAGCAGCAGGTAGGGACTAGCAAACTGTTATCCTGCTATTTTTGGAAAATTAACAGCATGAAAATACTTTGAGCAAAAGTTTGTCTTTCAACCTCAAAACTTACTTGGTTTAGTGAGCTCAGCAGGTTATGAACATATACGGAGTTTCAGTCAGAAGTTTACATGTATCGAGTTGTAGTACTTGTTTTACAGGATTAGGATCCATGAACTGCATGGAAATTCACAAGGACAGGGTACTGGTTTTAGGGAGATAATGGAGCTTTTTTCTTCTTCCTGCCCTTATCTTGATGAAAATTTCAGTGCTGCTTGGCAGATGTGCACATTTCACCCAAGTGAGACATTAACCTTTTGCTGTCCAGTGCCTTCTTCAACAGCATAACAGTGTCTTGTCACTCTCTTGTGTCAGAACTGCAGCCAACAATTATTCAGCTAATGCTCATCAGCAGGTTTAACAGCCCTTCTGACAGTGACCAGTGTTGCACACTGGTGCTATAAGCCCAAAATGGCTTTCTCATTTGGCTCATGGCTCCCATTAACTTCCAGGTATTTATCTCCTCCTTGGCATGCTGGGACACACGAACCTCCTGAACTTTTTTACTAGGAATCTGTGGGTTGAATGTAGCATAAATGGTTCTTAGTCAGAGCCATGGGGAGAAGGTTTATCAAACAGTGCTGAGCACCATCTGTGCTTGTATGTAAAAATGCATTAGAGTTTAAAATGTCAACCATTAATTAAGCCAGGTGCTCCAACATAAAAGGTTTACTGCTGTTCTCCTGTGAGAAATCTAATTAGGATGTCTGAGTTGGTAAAACAGAAGATGCTAAGGTACAGTGTGCTTTCAGCTGCCTTAGAAATAAGATTTCTTCCTTTTCACACAGTTTATCACGGAAAGCTAAATATCCTCTGTTTGTCTTACAACAGTTGCCCATCTTGATATTTGCAGTGCTTCATCCCTGCAGCATGAGATTTTCATGACTTTCCCTTCAGGTTTGCTGCAATATCTTTTGTGATGGGTAAATTGGCTTCACATGTGCTGTTCCCAAGCAACCCAGCTCCTCTGAGGCTGGGTTTCCCTGGATCCATGGGGAGTGGGTGTTCAGAGAGACACAGGTGGCAACTCAGTTTGCCTCTGTCTAGGCTGTGCTGATGAGATAGAAATTTGGCCACCATGTGAAGATGATCTGTTTTGTAGCTGTGCCTGATGTTGCAGAAGATACAATGGAACATCTAAAGCTGAGTTTTTAAATACTCATTTTAAAGAGAAATTTTAAATACTAATATTAAAGAGGTATGCGTGCATGTGTGCGTGAGATATTTAAAGCTCTTGATAGTAGAAAGAAAACCCAGAGCTAGCTGAACAGGCAGGATGAGAACCTTTAGTTGTGGGTTTTGTATTCATGAAGAGTATGTAAAGTAAGTGCCTGACTAAATAACAAAAGAAAAAAGGTATAATAAGGGCAGAAAAATGCAAGAAACTGAAGTTGAAAAGCCTGAGGGCATCTTTCAGTGGCCTTGGTGATTTTACAAAACGTCAAATAATGTTAGAAGAATGGGGTTTACAAGCTTGGTGTGTTCATTTGTGAGATGTCTGGCTCTTACTAACATAAGGCAATGCCTGTGTACTGGCAGCATTAGTCTCATGGTGTGGTTAAATGATGCATTATTTGGAAACTGTAAATTGCAGGATGGAGTTAAAAAGGAGTTGTCTGTCTGAACACTGTCAAGTTGGGCTAAGCTGTGTATCTCATTCAGGGTGCTGAAGGTTTCTTTGGAGCACAATTCTGTAACAGGGAAAAAATACATGAGAGCTGTCAAGTCTTGCTGATTCAGTCTGTGACAGGCAGTTTGCAAATGGAAAGCAAGATGAGAAATCTTTGTAATTCTACTATTTCCTTCAATCAAGCCAAATGACAGATTTCTGAGTTGTCCCAAGTTATACTTTGCCCTTTGAAATCAAGCATGGAAGAAAGAGAGTGCTTGGGAAAATCAGAGGGTCAAATAAAAGTCTGTGGAAATGGAGCTGGGAAGAAGCCAGAAAGTTTCCAAGCTTCAAGCAGAATTTTTCTAGAGAAAATAGCAAAAATAAAAAGGGGCCTCCAGATGGGTGGCTGACATTAAAATGGATGTTACTGCTTTATGAGTGCAGTACAGAGCCAGCGAAGTATTTCTGTTTTAGAAGCATTGGCAAAAGAAGAAATTGTCATTAAACATGTTAGAGCCATAGTGAAAAAAATAGTAAATGGGGGTGAACTGAATATTATTGGATTTATTTGCACAATTACAATGGAAGTATTTACAATAGCATTTCCCTGACACCCTTTTACCTGTTGCCCAAACTCAAATCGCATGAGTGGTTGTGCTTAGAAAACTTCTGGAGTTAAATAGTTGGTGCAAGTGGTAGAAAAGCCCAGGTCCTTAAACTACCATGTCATCTCTCTAAGAGTCTTCAGATATTTTATAGGTTGAATTAAACCTCACAGCATTGTTGATATGTGCATAGTATCTTTTTTTGCCAATGAAGAGTTGATCTAAATGAGAATATTTGTATTTATATTTTATTTGTATATATTTATATATTTATAACCATAAATGGGGTGTAAACCTGAATGTAGTCAGATTCAGTGTGATGTTTGGAGGAGCAGAGGTAAAACTGAATAAACCTCAGCCTTTGATGGTAGACTTAGCTGGAAATGTGAAGCAATCGCTGTCTAATGGACAACACTTTCCAATTAGGAACATACAACTGGTACCTCTTCAATATATGATTATATGATTATTCCCTGCCATTCCCAAAAAAACTCTGAAAGTAGAATGATTTAGTGGCACTGAGGATTTTTTTTCAGTCAAATACCCCCTGTGTGACCATTTAAATGTAATCATCTATCCAGGTTTTCTGACTGACATGGCTTATGATCAGAGCTTTTCATAAATACTTGATAAAATATTCTACATAAGAGCCTAAGGTGAATGTAATTGTGACAAAGTGACATTGTTGGCTGCAGAACAAATATAAATCTGTCTAGTTAGTGTTGGTCTAATAGGCACAGATTTCACTTAGTCATTAAAGTTTTCTTAACCCTATCTTGGCTGCATTTTCTGTGAGTTGCTTGTTCATTTTGAAATTATTAGTATTTTATATTTGAGTTGCTTGATGTTATCATAACACAGTAACACACTATTTTTTCTGTAAAATATAAATTCTAGTTAGCTGCAATGTACTTTTGGAGGAACTTTATGACTTCTTGTGAGCACGTGAAATGTGCTGGATGGCTGATGGAAAGCTGTACTCAGAATTTGTGAAGAATCAGACTGGGACACAAAGTATTTCACTCTGATGTGCTTTTAAGTTGTGTTGTCACTGATTCACCAGTATAGTATACTATAGAGAAATACAGTCACTTCCTTAAAGCAGAAGAAAAGAGATATCATAAAAGATGCAACAATATTATGGTAAATTGTTTTCTTTATTTAAAAGAACCTAAACCCATGCCAAGGCATTGCCATTTTAAATAGAATATGGTTATATTCCTGCCCTGTTTTCCAGTTCATCATTTTTGTCTGAAATACCCAGATGGAATAACAGTTGTACATAGATTTATAAGTAGAAATCTGTCCCTGCGTCACTCCAAGTGATTCTCATCACTTCGCTCATCAGCAGTGTAATTCATATGCCTATGAAAGAGGTGTCTGATGTAGCTCTGCTGGAAGTGAGGAGTCTAAACCTGTGATGCCATCATGAAGGGTGAGTCAGACCTAACAGAACTTTGTGCGTGCCTGATGCTGATGTTTCCCTCCCTGGGCATTCGTTTCTGTGCTGTGCCAGGAGCACTGCGACTCAACACAGGGGGTGAATATTTTTCACTTTGCAGCTCTTCATACTATGTGTATAAAGTACCTGAGAGGACAATGTCCCAGCCCTTCTGTGGCGTTAATCCTTCGGACTGTTCTAGGGAGTGTCATGGCAAGGTTAAAAATATTCAAACTATTTAAAAATAGTATAAAAGTCTAATCCTTTAGTTTAGAAACTAGTAATTGTGGAATAGTGATAAAAAACATATTTGAAAATCAGATGTCACACTTTCTATGGGCAGTGTTGTTTTCCATTAGACATTCACCAGCATTCTTCTTCCAGCTATGTAAAGATGAAATGAGATTGATCAGCTATTTTCCAGTGTACAAGCCTAGCACCATACTACTGTGTTACCTCTGTAAGTACTGCTTCAAAACAGCCTCAGAAAAAATGTGAAATCTTGGATCTTAAATCACAGTAGTGATGTTTGGTGTGTAAATTCCAGTTAATTTAACATCTTGCCCTTTTTGATAGTTGACTGACAATAAAACTTACCTCTCACTGTTACTTTTGACTGGTGTTAGCTTACTGATAAAGTGGCCTTTTGAAACACTGGGCCTAAAAACTCCCATGAAGACTGTTTTGCATCTCTGCAATTCCCAAGGAGAATCAGACATGTAAGATTTGTTATTTATATGTCTAATCCTAGCCCCACTTTGATTTTAGTTTTTAACCATCTGTAATGCACAGAAACACTGTTCTGGTGAAAGAACATTCTTTTGCCGGAAATGTAATGTGGAATGATGGGGTTGCAAAACTGCAATCTAAACATGGAAGAAATACTAACTGAAAGTGTTCAACTACCCATTTCTGCTTTTAATTTGCCAGAGTCTTAAAAATTCCCTAAATCTACTCAAGCTTACATGGTTTCTTTTTCATACTTGCTCAGAACTAATAATTTGAAATACTTCTAGTATCACTGGGAATTCAGATATCAAGCAGAAGATATATCCCATTGGACTCTGCATTCAAATTTTTAACCGGTACCTAGTAGATTTTATTTCTGTTTATTTTTTATGAAACTTTCATTATTAATAGTGTTCTCAAAAGGAGCTAATGAACTGTAATAGATTTGCTAGAAATGAAGACTGATAATTTATTCATGGAGATGGCACACAGAATGAAGAGTTGCATTCATTCTCCTAGGACTTAGCTGAGAATACTCTGCTTCTCTGTTGTGGGGATTTTCACAACAGTTTTCAATGAAACAAAAATAGAGGAAAATTCCACTTAGCAAAAGTGACTTGTATCACATAGTGTGCAAAGCAGTTCTGAAATCATTCTGGCATTGAAATTATCAAGAGTTGATTTAAAAACTGTTGAAATTCAGGAAATTGTATATCCTGCCAGAAGGTGTGTTCTGGGGGCAGGTGAGTAGGGCAGAAATAATTTTTTTCACTATTGGCATTAATCAAACACTTCTTATCCTGTTCTGAACAAACATTAAGAAGTTCTTTCCTGTGAGGCCTTGTCACAGGCTGCCCAGAGAAGTTGTGGCTGCCCCATCCCTGGCAGTGTTCCAGGCCAGGTCAAACGGGGCTTTGAGCAACCTGGTGTAGTGGAAGGTGTTCCTGCCTGTGGCAGGGATTTGGAACTGGATGAGCTTTAAGATCCCTTCCAACCCAAGAATTCCATGATTCTCTGATTTTGCTCTTTTTTTATCCACTTTCCTTCTAAACACTGCATAAAATGAAATTCTCACATACTCCCCTGGGAGGAATGATACATACTATCAGATGAAGGCAAAGAGCTTATAGCAGGCAGTGCTCTCAGCCAGTGCAGCTCTTGCTGCCGAGTACAGATTGTCCATTGCCCACTCTTCAGACAACATTGATCACAACTTGAAATTCAAACCTGAAATTCAAAACTTTTCTGAAGAAGAGAAATTAGTCTGTGGCCTCTCTGAAACTGTGTGCCCTAACAAATGCATAAAGTATTTCCTACCCAGTGGTTTGATACCTGAAATATGTAATCTGTGGGGAGAGCTCATGTTTAGGGTGGACATACTTTCCCTTCACTTGGAGTTGTTCAGTGAGTTAGGTTTACTAAACCAATGTTTAGTGGTTGGAATGAATCTGAGTTATGACCTGAAATTTGGTTGGTGTGAATGTTTACATCTGATTTTTTGCTCATATAGCTTTTAGAGCAGCACTGAGAAAAGGGGAAGGTTTGGTAAAAGTCCTGTTGTATTTCAGGTTTACAGTGTGTGCAGTCCTGGGATTTCCTCAGCAATAAATGGTTGGGCAAACTGAAGCAGAGTTGCTAGATGTGCTGAAAAAACATGCTAAAAATTGTGTTTTATGGGGAACTTTCATCTTGATGACACCTACATATATGCAGGAGAAACCAGTATAAATCTGTAATTTCTATTCTTTATTACAGAAAATGAAGCTGCAGATTTAAGCTCTGAAACCAAACTCAATTGCTGCAGAGATGTTCACAGCAGGAATTATTTTTCAGGTTGCACAAGAGAAAACAGGCTGTTGGCTGTGACAACAGTATCCACTTTAGTTTTATGGTGATTCTTGTTAGTAACAAGTCCTAAAATATTACTGAGTTTCTTGGGTTTTTTTTTTATTTTTTGTTTTGTTTATTTTTCTTATTTATTTTTAATAAAGTAGGTAGTGTCAGATAGTAATTAATATTCTGTAATTTTTGAAAAAGAAATCTGGATTTAATTTTCAACATGACATGTTACAGATGACAACTGGAGACTTAATTGTCATTCTGATATATACCCTGATAGACAACAATTGTATTTGTTACTACTAAAGTCTATCTGAAAGAATTCTTTCAGTTACCAAAGAAAATAATGTTCTGACCTATTTCTCCTTCCCTTTCCTTCCTTCCTAAGCATTTGTGGATATCCAGATAGGCACTGCATAGTTTTTCATAACTCAAATAGCTCCAGAAGCAGAAAAAGCCCACAGAGACTAAAGCAGAGCTACAAATATTTGTGGCTCTGAATTCTTCTCCATTTCACAGATGCTGTGAATCCTTCTTCTCAGAGTTATACTGGTTATAGTTTGAGGTTATTCAAGTTCAAGGGCCTTGAACTTGTCAGGTTTAAATTTTTTTGTTTAATAATATTGTGCCAAACCAGTTCATTTCTCAGGCTGCTTAAACAGATGATGATTGAAGGCCAGGTTGGACAGAGCCTTGGGAGACATGGTCCAGGGTGAGGTATCCCTGCCCTGGGCAGGGGGGTTGGAACTAGATGATCTTAAGGTCCTTTCCAACCCTAACCATTCTGTGATTTTATGACTTTATGAAGTGATATTAAATTTTAAGGCCTTATGAGCTGTCACTCCAAATTCTACTCTTTCTGCTCTTGCTGCTCTAACACAGGATGTACATGTCTTCTGAATACAGAATTTGGAGATAAACATGTGTCCTGGTTTCAGCTGGGGTAGTTAATTTCCTTCCTCATAGCTGGTACAGTGGTTGTGTTTAGCTTTAGTCAGAGAATAGTGCTGATAACAAATCAATTGTTGCTGAGCAGGGCTTACACTAAGTCAAGGACTTTTCAGCTTCTCATGCTGCTCAGCAAGTAGGCTAGGGGGCACCAAGAGCTCGAGGGGATACAGCCAGGATGGCTGTTGTGCCTAAGGTGTTGTGCTGAACAATAAAACTGGGGGGAGTTGGTTGGGGGTGGCTGCTGCTGCTCAGGGACGTGCTACGCATTGAGCAACTGCATTGTGGGTGGTGAGCAACTGCAATGTGCATCACTTGTTTTGTATATTCTTCTTTTTCTGTCCTTATCTCAGCTCATGAGTCTTATCTTTTCTCTGATTCTCTCCCCCACCCGCCAAAGGCTGCATGTCCCACTGCCTGCTGGGTTCAACCACACCACCACATTCCTGGTGACCAGCATGTTCCACCTTGGCTAACAGACACTAATCCTGTTTTAATAATATCCTGCAAGCGCCCATGTGTTTCTATGCTATTTTGACAGAGCAGGGAGATTCTTAAATATTTCTTACTGCATTATTAATTATGTCTCAATTCATAGTATGGATGCTGTTATTTGATATAGGCACAGATAATTTTCTTACAGTCAGTGTTTTCAGTCAGATTTGTTTTACCTAAGGGATATCACAAACCAGAGAACAGTGGAGTGTAGTAAAAGTGATGTGTGTATGTTTCTCCTTGACAATTTACACAACTTGTATTATGAAAGAATTGCAGTGAAAGTGATGTGTCTTCTCATTGAGAATAATAAAAAAATATTCATGATGGGATCCTGACGTTTGGTTATCCAACTAAAGAAAATATTCCTCAGCACTGGAAAATTACTGTATCCAGGCTGTAAGAAGTCAGTAGCTAATATCAGGTGAGATTTCTATAATTAACTATATTTGTGTATCTGTCTCCATACGTTACTTCACAAATCATTTACTTTTCTAAAATTTCTGTTAATCAAGAGTTGTCGCTGATTCAGTTGTATCTATGATTTTTTTAAATCCTAGTGCTTTCTTGGCTATACAGGAATTACTGAGGAAAGGCAAGTAGCTGAATGTATTGAGTTTTGAAAGCTCAGGAGTTCAGAAGAAGTATCAGAAGGGAACTCTGTATTAGAGGCAGAAGCTGAAATGAGAAGACAGTTTAAATTTGGAAAGGTTTAGATAATTTTCCTTATTATAAAGACTATCAATAGTAATGGAGAGGGTTCTCGTTGAGTTTGGATCACATGGTAAAATGTTACTGGTTCCAAACATGTCAAGAACAGCCCATGGAGTATCACCTCTCTTCACAGGGTGGAACAGGTCGAACAAGCTTGAAAAGTGAGATGTGAGAGGAAGCTAGCCTGGTCTGAAACATGAAGACCTGTCAGTCTGAGCCCAGAAGAGTAAATTGCAGGATGGTTACCTTTTTAAAGAAATGTACCTATCTTCCTTTGGACTAATTTTCATTTAGTTCTTGGTGGCCAACTAATGAATTTACTCATCCCTTCTACTCCAGTTGCTCTTCTCTTCCTCAGATGTTCCTGAAGAACAAATTAACAAAAGGATTCAAAACAAATCTCCAAATCAGATTCTACCTACACTTACAGGCAAGCTGCAGTCATGTGTAGTCCATCATCATGCTGATTTTTGTTTGTAGATTAACTCTCAAACCAAACATCCGCTTGCTTTAAACTTTCTTCCTGTTTCACCCAGGGGGAAGTAAGTTAGCATCAGAAAAACCTCATATAAAGTAAATTAGAATGGTTTTCAGAAGAGCTGAAGCTGCTATGCTTTTGCTTATATTTCCCTTGTGTGTTTGCAGTTTTTGGGAGATTAGGAGTTCGAGGTTTAGGAAAACAAGCATTTGAAATAAACTCCAGAAAGTTGAAAAACCCTCCCAGATATGCTCAGATATTCTCAGTCATGTCCACTAAATGATAGATGTTATTTACCTTTTCTGCTATAAACTTGAGGAATAGAACAATGAACTCTCAAACCCCTTTTATTTGTGTGATGGTTGGCTGAACTTGACTGCTAAGCACAGTATGTATGAATGCTGTCCCTGCTTTGTGAACTGTTAGCACTTGCTTAATCACATCAACTAATCACATTAGTACTTTGATGCCCTTTAATGACATCTTTAGACTTGCAGAAACTTGTGCTATGGTTTTTGTTGAAGTATAAACTATTTTTATGCTATTTTCTCTTTAGATACCATTTTAACCTTCTAAAGCTATTTAGGGTATGTATCTTGTGAGAACTCAATTTCCTGTCTTAATTGCACATAGTTACATCCCAAGATGGAGCGAGCATGCTGGAAATACTAATTCTCTAGTGCAGTATTCTGTTTGGAGAGGAAAGTGGCTTGGAGAGGTGCAGACACTGGTGAAGAGCTCTAATAAACAGGAGAGTTGCATGCGGAGGCATAGCAAAATGTAGTCCTTGATTTTCACCTTACCCTTTCAAAAAAGAGTTGTTCATGACTGTCTTATAAAATATTTCTGAATTCTATGAAGGCGCTAGTTTGCCAGTCCAGAAATGAGAGCTCTTCTGGGCTCAGAGCGAGGATTTGCTTTATGCCTGCCCTCTGGCTATCATTTTCAAGAATACAGGGAAGTCTCCAACAGACTATAATTTTGCTGCCACACAGCTGAAGACCAATATTGAAGCACTATTAAGTGTAAGTTAATTTTACAGAAGTCCTCAAGTATCAGTAACACACATCATGGCTACAGTCAAGCTCCACTGAGATTGTAGTGGAGAAATGGCTCAATATGAATTGCTGAGTTGTTTGTTTTCTCTCCTCACTTAGTGCTGATGTTTTCTTCTTACTGAAAATGGTTGCAATAGGTCAAATTAGCCATTGAAATGTGATGGTTATTTGATTTTTTTAAAAAGTATATTCTCAGTAAGGAAAGACCTGAAATTATTCATTAATACTTTATTATTATTTCTGGCTTCTGCTCCTTTCCCTATTCTCACTTCTGCTTTTTTGTAGAGATTTTCAGCACTGGTTTTGTGTTGCACATTCTGACTGTTGGATTTAGCTCTTGCTTTTAGTGCCCTATATTTGCAGTGCAGGTTTCACTGTAGCAGGAAGGTCTTGTTTTTCTTTCTGTATGCACACAATAACCAAACTCTGGTTCATCTTGTTGGGTTTTGTGTGCACTGCTTCTGTAGCAAGATTAGCGAAGAGGAAAAAATTGAGGTGGGTCTTGGGAGGGGGTGAAATGATATTCAGAAGTGCCTGAAGAAACCTAACTCCTCCTGGGCATCTCATTCACTAGAAAACTGTGGTCTCCTGGATTGTTTGTATATGCTTCACTAGACTGTGTGTTTGGTCCAGTATTGTATGCTGGATGAAGATCCAGCGTCTGATAAAGGCTCTTGGAAATCCCATTGTAAAGAGAAAATGTGTATTACCTGAGCAAATAGGAGTCATGCCATACCCAAGCTTATGTTTCTTCTTATTTTTGCTCTTCTAAAAATATTCATGAAGACTGTAGACAAAGGGGCAAATAAATAAATCAAAGTGGATCAAGTCTTAACTGTGATCAGGTGCATGTTGAAGAGTTTGAATAATATCCTTTGCTGAAGGAAATTATTTTTTATTGATATTTACACCTGATCTCAGTACACAAGCTTTTGCCATCACTTCAGGTTCCTGCTGTGAACTGGAGCTACACAAAACCAAAAAATTTCTGTAAGAAAAGATGTGATAAAAGCTCAGAGTAAACATTTAGTAAAATGAAGTTACTTGCTATTTGAGCTTGGAGCTTTAAAAGCTGGATGTGTGAGCTTCTTTGTAGGGATTGCAACAGCCTACAGGTGTCCAACAAAGTATCAGAATTTCAGTACAACATATGTTGATCAAGGTCAGGCTCTAATGGCCTTGGAGGGTTGCACTTTTGTGATGGATTTCATTCCTCCCTTGATGAAAAATGAGTTTTGGGTGAGACTCTTCTATCTTTAGGTGTATATATTTACGTGTAAGCTAGGCATCTTGATTCCCTTCATAATTAATGGACAGACTTCCTTTCATCTCATCCTAAGGCTGACAGCTAAAACAACTTACGTGAATACTAGGTTTCTGTTCATGGACTTCAAAAGGAATCAAGATGTCTAGCTTACTTGAAGGTATCCAAGCATAGGCAAGAAGCTCTTGCCAAGCATCTAAAATAAAGAGGATCAAGACACTGAAATAAATCAACTCTTAGAGTTAGCTGCATAGTATCTGGGAATGCAGATTATTTCTGAGCAGAATTAATCATAGCACTAAACGCAACCATGCTGTGGTTAGAGAGATGAAGGGTACTCAAGTCTGTGCTGACAGAAGACAGGAGTGCCTTCAGTTCTCTTGACTACAGTAGTTTCTCTTTGGTCTGTGTTCTCAAGGTAAAAGATTAAGTAAACTGAAGTGCTGGCTTCCACTGCCAAATTTTTCACTTACCTCTAAGGAGATGAAGTCAAGTTTGAAATGTCTTGGAAGGGAGTAAAATACACAGTACATCTGTCATTGGTTCATGTTATCAAAACATATTCCAAGTTAAGTCTTATTTTTGCTGATGAAGTTGTAGCTTAGGGCAATGTTTGCTTTGAAATCATCTGTGCAATAACTTACTCCGGCAATTATTGGAAAAAAGCAAAAAGTGCCCATAAGCTAGCATAAAAAAGGCATAAGCTAGCAGAATAGGATATTTTCATCATAGATAGTTTGGATTATTTAAATTTATGTCTCTCCTGAATGAAACACATAGTGCTATTAAATAACTTTACATGAAGTCAGTAGACAAACTCCCACTGAATCAAAGTTCGCTGTGTTCGTATCATTCCAGATAAGCAGGGAGGACAGACTCACTCTGTGTTCTGATCTGGAATTGCTTCACCTTGTGGCTTGGATAATGAGATATTGATTTTCACAGAGCAGGTCATATTAGAAGAAAAATGAGATACTCAGTTGCAATTATGAAAGTCATTTACAGCTGGAAGTGGGGAAGGGTTTTATGTCTGGATAGCAGATAATATTGTTAGCTAAGCCTTTACCACTGTTGCCAGGATTTGATACAAAGGGGCATAAAACTGAAGATAAAAAGATTCTCCACCAAATATATATGCTTTTATTTTTATAAGTTAGGAATATTTGTGATAAAGTGGTATTTAAAGGATGTTCTCAAACTGTTTTGCAGGAAAGATAGAGTCTGTTAAATACCTAAGGTCTCAAAGTTACAGCACAAAGGGGGGCTATTCAGCATGGAGAAGAGAAGCTGTGTGGAGACCTCACAGTAGCCTTCCAATATGGAAGTGTGCCTGCAAGGATGCTGGAGAGGGACTCTTCGTCAGGGACTGTAGTGATAGGACAAGGGGTGATGGCTTCAAACTAAAACAGGAGAAGTTCAGGTTAGATATAAGGAAAAAGTTCTTCACTGTGAAGGTGGTGAGGCTCTGGAACAAGGTGCCCAGAGAAGCTGTGGCTGCCCCATCCCTGAGTGTTCAAGGCCAGATTGGACAGGGCTTCGAGCAACCTGCTCTAGTGGAAGGTGTTCCTGCTCATGGCAGGGAGGAACTGGTAAGGTTGGAAATATAGATCCTGACCTTAAGGTCCTTTCCAACCCAAACAATTCCATGATTCTATGAAAAGTCTCACAGAACTCCAGTTTCAGACATACTTGGCAATCTTTCCAGCTGACCTGCAACTGTGGGAACAGCAGGAAACGTAACCTTCAGTACACTCTGTTATTCTTACAGGCACAACATTCCTCATTCCTAAATGCAGTTGAGTACTCTTGCTAGAACCAAACTCTTCCTCTCCAGGCATGTGTCTCTGGCAGCCTTTCTCAGGAGTGGATGTAAGTGGGTGGTGAACCAGCAGAAAAGCTGGGGGCTGGGTAGGGAGGATCCAAGCAGGATCCCACAGTGCTGGGGCTACTAGGGTGGAATTGCCCCTCCTCACAGAGCTGGTGTGGTGTTGTGCTTTGCATTTGTGACACAGTGTCAGTAACACACCAATGGTTTAGCTGTTGCTGAACAGTGCTTGAGTGGTGTTGGCCCTTTCTGCTCCCCTGTGGGGGGGAAATTAGGGAGTGGCAAAATGTTAGGAGAGGAAGCACATGAGACAGCTAACCTGAAATAGGTCAAAAGGATATTCAGTGCCATATAACATGCATGACAATGTACATGGGAGGGTTTGGTCTTTCCAAGGTATCCCTTGCTGAAGGTCTAGGTGGACATTGCTCTGCTCATGGGAGATGGTAAGGAACTGCCTTTGCAGGACTTATTTTCTTTTTCTTTGTCCCTCATTTACTAAACTTTGTCTCCATCCAAGGTTTTCTTGCTTTTGCTCTTGTGATTCTGTCCCCATGCATCTACAGGGGCAGTGGGAGAGCAGCTGGGCAGGTGCTTAGCTGGTGGATAGGCTCAGCTCCTCAGAGCTAGCAACGTTTTCACCGGGCCCCATGGAAGTATCACCTTTTTTCTCGGAAAGGTGGTGGCTTCCCCCTCTGCCCTGTTGAAAACACAGCCACAGGAGACCAGTCCTATTTTACTCTATTCCTCCTTCTGCCTCTCTCTTGTCTTGCCGCCTGATTTTTCCCTCCTGGTAGCCACTACTCCTTGCTCCACTACTGCACTTTTGCTAGAGCTGGGCTTGCCTGGTTTGCTGCAGGTATCATGGCAGAGGGCACCCAGCAGTCATTGCCACCAGTGGTTCTTTGAAGCTGGATCATATTCTTCTTGTTGAGAGCTACCATCAATTTCTAGTTGTGATTTCATGTTAATATCTTAATACATTTAATTTAGAAACCAGAATTTTTTCCACCAAGAATCTGATTAGCAGTGTAATTTGTAGTCTTCTTGTGCAATATTATCCTCTCCTGTTTGGAATAATCTTATTCTAAGATTTTTAATACTTATATAAATTATTTGCTCAGGAAAAGTGCTTGTGTGAGTAACAGAGGTGACATCTTCAATGCTTTCTAGCTAGGGAAACCACAAACGAATTGGTCCTTCGTCATTTTCTTTTTGGATTTTCCCTGAAGACATTGTTTTTCTTTTTACTTTTCCTTCAGGAATACCTGTTAGAGGGTAAGAATGCTATCTAGGATTGTTAGCGTGTTCTTTGCAGTTGATTTGCTACAAAAAGTAAGTGAATATTAGAGAATATTTTGTTGGTTTATATATAGACTACTTTAGACTACTTTTACCACTGGAGAGCTAAAAAGCTGTTTCTTTTTCTGTTAGTAACTGCACTGCTATGTCCTCTTCTCTGCTTTTATTTTTTGTTTATAGCACGCTTTTCCATTTGAGTGCTTCTAAGTTGCTCTGCAACTTTCAGTATCTTTTCAGTACCCAGACTAATAAAATGAATTAAAATGTGACCGTGAAAACATTGTATAGAAGGGAAGTAATGAAATGAAGATGGGAAATGCCACAATAAATTATATATTTTAATATATGACTGTACACTGTAGAATTTCAATTACAGAAAAACATACTTTACACAAGAAATTACTGGAGGAGCACATCCATTCATTGAGTTACAGGACATAAATTCTTCCTCTGATTGCATCTTCCATTGTGAGGAGAGCAATCACAGGCAAACACCAAGTTCTAGTAACACCATCTCTTTAGGTTTAGAACTTACTGCTGCGTGGCGAGTGCGGAAAGACTAATAAAAGGTTGCTGCTTCATGTGCACTAAGGGAATGAATCAAACTAGTAAAAGGCAAAGCAAGAGCTCAGGTCATTGACAGGTGAACTAGCCATTTCTTGTCTTGTACATGCCTTTCAGTAGGTATTTGAGTTCAATAGGTCTTTAACACATTTGTGAATGTGTTATGAATGCAGACAGACGGCTAGTATGCATTTTACATCCACAATGTAAGTAAAACCTATAAGAAGAGAGTGGAACGTACCTGTGTATGGTAGGAAATACTGTGTTTCCCTGTCTTTTACATGAGATTGACTGAGATTTTTGGTGGCTTTGTAGTCCATTTTAGATGAGAGCTAATGGTCGAAATGTTTGTCTTAATTCAAATGGCTAATGCCTGATCTGTAGCATTACCTCTCAGCCTTCTGGAGCTAACAGCATGGGCAGTACAATCCAGATGGATCTTATCCTCCTCTGCTGGGAAATATGAAGCAGAGATTGGTGCTTCTTCAAGATAAGAAAAGGTGAGCTGGACTCTTCACAGCAGTGAATGTAGCATGTCCTAGGGCATCTTCATATTTTGGGATTCAGCATCCAGCTTACCTGAGGGGAAGTGGTTTTCCAAAGGGGAAAAAAATGGCAAATGTCCTGAATGGAGGTGTGATGGAAGGAGCTTTTTTGATTGCTGCATGTTGGAAATGAGAAAAATTGGGGGAAAAAAGAACTGAAAAAAATCTATTTTAAAGTTTACATCAGAAAAGTGTGCAATATATGCCATGTGATGCTGTATGCACAAATTTAGCAAGAAGAAGAATAGAAATATAATCTCATTCATTTAGTGTAATTGTTTCCTTAGGTGACATGGACCCACTTCCTGTTTCAGTTGGTTCATGCCTGAGACCAGTCCAATGATTTAACAGTATTTGTTTCCTTCTTAGATGATAAAAGTTACATTTGGTAATAAGGTGCTGTGTCCCTAAGCCTGTATTTTGCAGGGTATTTTCTTTTCACCCCAGTAAATGACCTTTCCTTTTATTGTGTAACTAAAGATTTTTCTCTGCCCTGATACTTGTATGGATGCTTATGGAACTGATGGACATGGGTAGGGCAGTTGATGTCATCTACCTGGACTTGTGCAAAGTGTTCAACACTGTCCCACATGACATCCTTGTCTCTAAATTGGAGAGACATCAATTTGATAGGTGGACCACTCAGTGGATAAAGAACTGGCTGGACGGCTGCACACAAAGAGTTGTGGTCAATGGCTCAATGTCCAGCTGGAGACCAGTAACGACTGGTGTCCCTCTGGGATCAGTGTTGGGATTGGTCTTGTTCAACATCTTTGTTGGTGACATGGACAGTGGGATTGAGTGTGCCCTCTGCAAGTTTGCCAATGACACCAAGCTGTGTGGTTCGGTTGATAATGCTGGAGGGAAGGAATGCCACCCAGAGGGACCTTGACACGCTTGTGAGGTGGGCTGATGCCAACTTCATGAAGTTCAACCATGACAAGTGCAAAGTCCAACACCTGGGTTGGAGCAATCTGAAGCACAGCTACAAGTTGGACAAAGAAGAGATTAAAAACAGCCCTGCAGAGGACTTTGGGGTGCTGGTTGATGAGAAAATGAACATGAGCCGGCTTCAGTGTGCGCTTGCAGCCCAGAAAGCCAGCCATATCCTGGGCTGCATCAAAAGGAGTGTGACCAGCAGGTCAAAGGAGGTGATCCTGCCCCTTTACTCTGCTCTTGTGAGACCTCACCTGGAGTATTGTGTGCAGTTCTGGTGTCCTCAGCATAAAAAGGACATGGAACTGTTGGAACAAGTCCAATGGGCAATGAGGATGATCAGGGGACTGGAGCACCTCCTGTATGAAGACAGGCTGAGAAAGTTGGGGCTGTTCAGCCCGGAGAAGAGAAGGCTGAGTGGAGACCTCATAACAGCCTTCCAGTATCTGAAGGAGGCCTATACAGATGCTGGGGGTGGACTCTTCATTAGGAACTGTAGTGACAGAACAAGGGGTAATGGGCTCAAACTTAAACAGGGGAATTTTAAATTGGATATAAGGAGGAAATTCTTTCCTGTTAGGGTGGTGAGGCACTGGAATGGGTTGCCCAGGGAGGTTGTGAATGCTCCATCCTTGGCAGTGTTCAAGACCAGGTTGGACGAAGCCTTGGGTGGCATGGTTTAGTGTGAGGTGTCCCTGCCCATGGCAGGGGGGTTGGAACTAGATGATCTTAAGGTCCTTTCCAACACTAACTATTCTATGATTCTATGATTGAATTTAGAAGTATTGGTATACTTGTACCTGCTATCAAAGCAAGGAAATTTTCCCTTTTTTTCCTTCTATATTTACTCTTCATGCCATCTTTTTTTTTCTTCTCAACTGGTAACATTGGGATTTTTATGCTTCCTTAGTCTATTCTTATTATGCCATGAGTTCAAGTATGTTCTTATAGGACTTGGTTATACTTTTATCCTAGTATCACCAGTGGGTTAATTCAGCACACATATTCTTATTACAGTATTACTCTAGACTTCTTTTTTTTAGCAAAAATATCCGAGTTCTGTTTGAATTTCCTGTGCAAAAATAATCCAGATTCATAAATCCACTGTAGCATTTTCAGAATTCATGAAATATTCAAACATGAATATTGCACAAATATATATTTACTTGATATTTGCTTGATATTGTTGTTTTTCATTAAAATGTCATGAGGAAGAAGTGTAAAAGTCCATTAATAGTAGATGACATGAGTTCATAGAATCATGGAATGGTTTGGTTGGAAGGGACCTTAAAGCTCATCCAGCTCCAACCCCCTGCCATGGGTGTGGATACCTTCCATTCGACCAGGTTGCTCCAAGCCCCATCCAGTCTGGCCTTGAAAACTGCCAGAGTTGGGGCAGCCACAGCTTCTCTGGGCAACTTGTGTCAGTGCTTCACCACCCTCATACAGTTCTCATCGTATGTTACTGTCTTCCATTTGAATAAAGTGCTTTTAGCAGCTTGTCTGTGAAAAAGAAAATACTGGGAAGTTCTTGTGACAACAAGGTAACAGTAATTAATTTCAAATTAATGGTGAGCCATTAGCAATACTCATGCTAAATGCTATTTATATAAATGCAGTATCTGTGAACATAATTTACACCTATCTAAACATAAGTAAATCATGGTATTCAAGAAAGAAATTCCCCCATACCTGTTTTGAGCAGAGGCTTTTTTTTTTTTTTAAATCTGGCTATCTGTGTCTGTCACATTCATCATTTTCCTTGTGCTCAGGAAGATTTGTAAGTGCTCCTTTTTTTTGAACAAAAAGGGGTGATTTGTAACTCCAAACTTGAGAAGTTTTGGAAATGCTCTGCAGTCATGCTTGTTAAAGTTGATATTAATAGGATAGAGCAAAGTAAACTTACTTACTGTAAAATTTGAGTGCTTTGTCGTGCATTATAAGTTGGATTAGTCCCCAGGCATTCTCATACTGGAATGCAATGGCAGTCAAACCTTGGATAATATTCTTGCTCTGTCCAGCTGTTGAATGTCATCATAACTTGTTCTTACAAAGCATTTAATCCACTTCCAATTTCCAGTGTAGGCTGATCAGGGGTGTTACAGAATCCACTGCCCTCCACAGGAGAGGTTCATCATTGTATCAGTACCATCTGGATGTTCAGGGATGATGAAAACTGCAAATAGTCAACCTAGTGAGGTGTTGATCTTTAACCAGCACCTGTCATCCTGTGTACTGGCCGCAGCCAGGTCTGGTGGGCAGGTTTGGCTCATGCTCCTGTGTTGTACTTCCTGATGTTTTGAAATGGGAAAGAGAAAACAGCATCACTGCTAGCTGGGAGGTATCATTGGCTCTTATTTGTTTATTCCTGGGAATATGACTAGAGATTACTGATTCAGAAACAGACTGATTGAGAGTAGGTACTGTAAAGTAAAAGGTTGTTCAAATTTCTTTTTCTTGCCTAATTCTTTCCAGCATTCTCTGGAATATGGACTAATTCTCTGTGAAATCAATTAAATCACTTACAGTGTCATGTAGGTGTAGCCTTAGGTATACTGTTTTATTGTCATAGATTGAAACGAGCAATTTCTTTGCTTTGAATAGCTTAAACACCAGGGTAAATGAGAGAGAAGTGCATTTTTTATTTGTAGAAAGGAAACCGCTCCAAATCCAACACAGAGTTTCCCACTCCTATAGTATGCAGCCATTAGAGAACTGAAGGTGCTTCTGGCCCTGCATGCTGGTAGGCTGCACAATTGTGTTCCTGTTAAGCTGTCATGGGCCATCGAGGTGCTAGCAAGCACAGTAAGGCCTGTATTAATAGAACAAGCTAGGGCATGTTTTTATGCTGTTGGCGATGCCTTTTAGTGATAAGAACAAATCTGAAGATAAAAAGAAAATATTAAAGGAAACTTTTTTCTTTTCTTTTTTTTTTTGTAAATGGAACTTTATGATAGCAGAAAAACAAAAGGGAAAAACAATAACTGCAAAGCAAACACATGTTTGCTCACATGCTTGTTTACTCGCTTTTTCAGTGAAAGCTTTGGCTTTAGGGACTGGGAATTCCTTTTATAGTTTAGTACCTTTTGCATTCAATAACTTCCAACCTCAAATTGGCGTCAACTAAACTGACCTGAGCTTTATGGGGCAAAACTAATTCTAAATCTTAATCTCTATGGCAAAGGTTGGACTAGTTTGAATACAGATGTG
This sequence comes from Neopsephotus bourkii, assembly GCF_033783945.1. Lineage (NCBI taxonomy): Eukaryota > Metazoa > Chordata > Aves > Psittaciformes > Psittacidae > Neopsephotus > Neopsephotus bourkii. The sequence goes on from NW_026901034.1 coordinate 113,625, forward strand.
ATATAAATTACTCCATTTAAGTGTAGCACAGGCATTACCACTATTTGGCTTGCTCCAGAGGTCTGTTGCAAAAGCCACAGCATGAATTGAATGCTTTTCACGTGATGCTGCCTGGACACAGCTCCTGCCCTGAGTTAGTTGGGCTCTGTCCACAGCACACACCAGGAGCTGCCTGGAGGCAGCTGTGAGGAGTGAGGAGAGCTGACAAAGTGAGGAGGAGGAGAGATGAAAAGTTGGAACATATACAATTACCTTTAACAATTCAGTTGTTTGGGCATCCAGTTTAGTTGGCCTCATACCAGGCACTGAAGGGCCTAGGAGGCAAACAGTGAGACATTGAAAAGACAGAGCTCTCTCCCTAGCTGCCTGTCTTCAATCCCCCTTGCACTTCATCACCTTAAAAATCTTCCATCCCTGGATGCTTTCAAGGCCAGGTTGGATGGGGCTTGGCGCAACCTGGTCTAGTGGAAGATGTCCCTGCAAGGGGTTGGAACTGGATGAGCTCTAAGGTCCCTTCCAACCCCAGCCATTTTATGATTCATTCCAGCAGTACCTGTGAGTTTGCCCTCCTGAAACCGCTGAACTGTGAATGTGTTAGAATGCATGTTAGTCCTGGAGCAGATCAGGATTGCTTGCTCAAGGGTGCTTCCATGGAGCTCTTGGAGGTGGACTGGATGTGCACTAGGACTCAGATGTAGCTGTGATATATTAAATAAAATTCAAGTCAAATCAGTAGGCGTTTATGGAGAAATATACCTGTAAGAGAGTGCTAGAAAGGGAAGTGTCAAGCAGTTCAGTTTGTTTCGGGGAGCAGAGTGACTGGAAAAAAGTAAAGGGAATTGTGAGGAAAAAGAAGTGTCCTTGGTGAGTTTTGTGTTAGAAGGCAGAATCCAGAAAAATTAGCCAGAAGAGGGAGAGGGTGCGTGTTTACAGACATGTAAACTTTGGATGAAACCTCCGGATTAATCTTAGCTAAGCTTTGCATTCCATTGGTCCTGTACATTCCAGAAAACCAGTTGTGTGTGTTTGCATTTATTCTGTGGATTAGGTATGTATCCTTTCCTGGTTGTTTCATGCCTCTCCTTATGCCCTGCAATATAGAGAACATCTGTAGGATCCTGATGATATTACACTTTTACTGATTTGAAAATGAATTGAGAACTAAAGATGTCATTCCTCCATCTTTTAGCAAGTGCTACTTAAGATGTCAGTGTGATTTTTCTTGCCAGCCTGACTGATCATTAAGTACAGAGCTTCTCTCTCATTCTGAAACCCAGGTGATTGTGTATGATTTACTCATTTATGTTTTCAAGAAGTGCTTCATTCTCTTTGTTTGCAGAGCTTTTGAAGAGCAGTGAAACAAACAATGATATCTTTCTCAGGTTTATTTTCTAATTAATCAAGAATAGAGAAGAAAACAAACAGAGAAACAGAAAACCATGTAACTGGTAATCTGCAATTTCTCTTTGTTAGCTGAAGAAATAAAGAACCTACAACCTTGAAGCATGACTTGGGATTAAACCACACATAATATTAATGGATATATTTTTATAAAAAAAACCCAAATCTGTTAATTTTTAATGAAAAAATAATTCTTTGACTATTGCTGTTTTTTTCTCCCCCCAGATGTTAACAGTCCCATCCTGAAATACGTATATGAAATCATACAGACCCATGGGTTTATTTTTGGGAATATTAAACCCTACCTGCAGTAGAACAAAGCCAGTTCATCATAGTATGTTATCCTTATTTTTATTCATAAAAATGAGTAACTTATAAATTATTTATAATCTTTATTTTATATTTTTATGCTTTTGTTATTCAAGTATATATTTATTCCTTTTTAGAAGGTCACTTCTGTAAAGATTTGCTTGAAACTTCCATTGGATTTTTAGCAAAGAATGACCACATTCCCAAGTCAGCAAGTGCCTACCTGGAGCTCGACATGAATCAAGGATGAAGGAGGATGTGGGTAAGGAAGCAAGAGTAATGGTGCAAGCAAGATAAGAAGAAACTGGAATGTGCTAAGATACAAAATAGTGAACTGTTGGCAAGTTTTAAAGGTTAGGTTCCCATGTTCTTTTTTGACCAATTGTATACTAGTTGCTGTGTGCTGCAAGAATATGTATCAAAACATAATATACTAAGCTATTGTATATGTATCCAATTGTAACACAGCAAGCTATTGTATATGTAGCTGAATATAATACAGCAAGTTATTGTATATGTAGCCATAGTCGCTGTGTGCTACAAGAATATGTATCTGATTATAATACAGATGTAATAATACATTTGTAATAATACAGATGTATAATACTATTGTAAGCAGATGCAGACAACAGTATAAAGAGGATAGATGCTTTGTATTAAACGGCTTTTGTCTGATCACATTGATCTCTGAGTCCATTTTTTCTGCAGCAGGCAGGTGTGAGTGTCATCCAGAGAAATAAAGGTTAAAATAGCCCCAAAGCTCACTGGGGAGGAAGTTATGGAAAGCCAAGCATAGCAAAGGTGTTTTTGCATGGTTCAAGTGCCTTTGTGGGAAGAGCAAGTGGGCTCTAATGAAGGCAGAATTTGAAAATTTGTGAATAGTCTTACTGGTGAGTTTTTTCTGTGTTTCTAAAGTGGAAGTGGGATGATAATGATAGCTGATTTCTAGACTCCTGATGCTGATGGAGGATATGAATCAAATTGGGCCTGGTTATAAAATGACCCCCTAGAAGAACACTGTAATCAAACTCCTAAGTGTATTATAATCACTGAGAAATGGAGTAAAACGCTGTGCAAAAACCATCAGCTGTAGGCACAAATCCGAGGTTGGTTACTCCTGATTTTCCCACATTTTCTCATTCTGCCTGGTCTGTAGCTTTATTTCAGGATGAATGTGCACTAGTAATCTTGCTAGGTTTGTTTAATTAAGGCATTTCTGAAGTCAAACACCTCAGTTGTTAAATACATGTAAATACACTTTAATGTGAAAGCACTTAGTGGCAGAAAACTGAGTGGTGAAAGTAGAAAGGAAGCTATCCATTATCAAAGAAGACAGACCCCTGGCAAAACCTTGGCCAGCACTACAGCTTTGGTGCCATTCCAGCATCTGTGTAGCTTTGAGGCAGGAATGGCAGCAAAGGCTAGGCTGTCCCAGAATGTTGCAACCTGTATGTGAGAGGCCAGGTCTGTAAGGCTGTGACTAAGACATCGATCAAATGTGGGTGGTTTCTACCGTTTTGCTTGAGCTAAACACCCAAGGAAGGAGCGAGCTTTTCCGATCAAATGAGGAAACTATATTTGATATATTGCTAATATATCAAATTCAAGAAAAACTAAAGCCCTTTGTAAAAATTAGAAGGATTAAATACATAATTTACTATTTTACTTGGCAATTCACAGGGCATTAACTGAACTCTCTGCCAGCCACAAGGAGGTTCTCTGTGATACTTCACTTGCATTGCCAACCACATGAAGGGCTGTGAAAAAGTATCAAATGTACCAGGGTATGATGGATGACCACTGCCAAACTGTGTGTGTGGAGTTTCAGATGCTCCAGCAGTGACCTGTAAGCACTGAGTTGCATTGTTGTTGGTTTGTTTAGGTAGCTTGGTACTGCAAGTAACATTTGTTGATCAAAGTAAATGATTTAATTGAAACTAAACCCACTAACATTTGAAAATAAAAAAAATACAGTTAGACATGTGTTCTGAAACATCAGCGTGCAAGGTTTTCCTACAGTAAGATGATTATTTCTAATAGGGAATGCCTATATGTCATGAAATTTCAGTTTTAGTTACAGTGCATCATCATCATCATCATCATCATCATGGCTTGACTTCGCGAACGAAGATTTGGGAAGGGCTTTTACCCACGCTTACTACAAGCGCGCTGATGACTAAGGAGGCCAATGTGGGATAGGCAAATCCGGCTACAAAAAGCACAGCAGAGGGTCTCCTTGGGTGGAACAGGTGGGACACGATTCTTCCTGCGTTGTCTTTTCTCCTCGAGACTAGTTCTTCGTGAACACTCAAAGGAGTCAGCGGCATTATGTATGGTGTGCCTCCAAGTCTCCCGATTGGAGGCCAAGGTGGACCACTGATGGTAGTCAGTATGGCCAAGGCTAAGGTATTGTTTCAGGGAGTCCTTATATCTCTTCTTTGGGGCACCTCTCTTGCGGCTACCGGTGGCAAGTTCACCATAAAACACGATCTTGGGGAGGCGGTGATCCTTCATTCTAGAGACGTGCCCTGCCCAGCGCAGCTGCAATTTCAGCAATATGGCCTCGATGCTGGTGACCCCTGCCTGTTCGAGGACAGTGACATTAGACACATAGTCAGTCCAATGGATGTTTAGAATTGTACGGAGGCAGCGCTGATGAAAGCGTTCCAGGAGTCGCAGGTGATGACGGTAGATGACCCATGATTCAGACCCATATAAAAGAGTAGACAATACAATGGCTCTGTAGACACTGACCTTTGTACTTTTCTTCAGGTGTTTATTACACCAGACTCTTTTATGGAGTTTTCCGAAGGCTCTGTATGCCTTTGCTATTCTGTTGTCTATTTCTTTGTAGATCGTGGCATCCGAGGAAATGATGCTTCCCAGATAGCTGAACTGCTGAACTGTCTTAAGGTCTGACTCGCCGATGGTAATATGGGGATGGTGATGATCTTCTTGGGGTGCAGGTTGGTAGAGGAGTACTGTCTTATTCAAGCTGACTTCCAGCCCAAAAACCTCAGCTGCCTCCGCAAAGCAAGTTGTTAAACGCTGCAGAGCTGCTTCTGTGTGGGCAACAAGGGCGGCATCATCAGCAAAGAGCAGTTCACGGACAAGATGGTTTAGGGTCTTAGTGTGGGCCTTCAGTCGCCTTAGATTGAATAGGCTACCATCAGTACGAAATCGAATATAAATGCCGTCTTGTTCGTCGAGGTCTGCTGTAGCCCTTTGGAGCATCATGCTAAAGAAGATTGTGAATAAGGTCGGTGCGAGAACGCAACCTTGTTTCACACCATTGGTTATTGGGAAAGGCTCAGAGAGTGCATCGCCATACCTGACTTGGCCTTGCTGATCCTCATGTAACAGAATAATCATTTTGAGGAACTTGGGGGGACAACCTAATCGTTCTAAGAATTGGATTTAGCCCCTACCATGGGAGAGACTCTTAAGGCCACACAGCAGGTGAAAAATGGCAAGGCAGCTGGGGTTGACGGAGTCCCACCTGAAATATGGAAGCATGGAGGCCAAGCACTTCACGCTAAATTTCATGAGCTAGTTGTGTGCTGTTGGGAACAAGGCAAAATACCGTCAGACTTTCGTGACGCAATCATCGTCACTCTGTATAAGAAAAAAGCTGCCAAGTCAGACTGCTCAAACTACCGTGGTATAACTCTGCTCTCCATTGCTGGTAAAATTCTTGCAAGAATACTATTGAACAGACTAGCACCTGCTATCGCAAAAGAACTTCTACCTGAAAGTCAGTGTGGTTTCAGGGCTAATAGAAGTACCACAGACATGGTATTTGTTCTCAGACAATTGCAAGAAAAGTGTAGAGAACAGAATAAGGGGTTATACATAACTTTCGTTGACCTCACCAAAGCTTTTGACACTGTGAGCAGGAAAGGCTTATGGCTGAGTGCATCAAAAATTCATTAAATAAGACTATGATGAGAAGACGCAAGGTAGAGCCCAAGGAACAGAGATAAAGAGAGAACAGTAATTGACAGAAAAGTGAATGGTCTTATGAGGAGTATTAAGTACAGAAAAAAAAAACAAAACAAAATGAATGAGCTTCACATAAGGATGGGAAATAATCTATTTATTCTAAGAATTAAATTTATTCTCCTTTAAGTAGTATAGGATGGTTTTTCAAACAAAATATTTAGTAAGAACATAGAATCATAGAATAGTTAGTGTTGGAAAGGACCTTAAGATCATCTAGTTCCAACCCCCCTGCCATGGACAGGGACACCTCACACTAAACCATGCCACCCAAGGCTTCGTCCAACCTGGTCTTGAACACTGCCAAGGATGGAGCATTCACAACCTCCCTGGGCAACCCATTCCAGTGCCTCACCAACCTAACAGGAAAGAGTTTCCTCCTTATATCCAATTTAAATTCCCCTGTTTAAGTTTGAGCCCATTACCCCTTGTTCTGTCACTACAGTTCCTAATGAAGAGTCCACCCCCAGCATCTGTATAGGCCTCCTTCAGATACTGGAAGGCTGCTATGAGGTCTCCATGCAGCCTTCTCTTCTCCGGGCTGAGCAGCCCCAACTTTCTCAGCCTGTCTTCATACAGGAGGTGCTCAGTCATCATCCTTCATACAGGAGGTGCTCCCTGATCATCCTCATTGCCCATTGGACTTGTTCCAACAGTTCCATGTCCTTTTTATGCTGAGGACACCAGAACTGCACACAATGCTCCAGGTGAGGTCTCACAAGAGCAGAGTAGAGGGGCAGGATCACCTCCTTCGACCTGCTGGTCACACTCCTTTTGATGCAGCCCAGGATACGGTTGGCTTTCTGGGCTGTGAGCGCCCAATGAAGCCAGTTAGTGTTCATTTTCTCATCGACCAGCACCCCAAAGTCCTTCTCTGCAGGACTGTTTTTAATCTCTTCTTTGTCCAACCTGTAGCTGTGCTTCAGATTGCTCCAACCCAGGTGTTGGAATTTGCTCTTGTCATGGTTAAACTTCATCAGCCCACCTCACAAGCGTGTCAAGGTCCCTCTGGGTGGCATTCCTTCCCTCCAGCGTTATCAACCAAACCACACAGCTTGGTGTCATTGGCAAATTTGCTGAGGGCACACTCAATCCCACTGTCCATGTCACCAACAAAGATGTTGAACAAGACCAATCCCAACACTGATCCCAGAGGGACACCAGTCGTTACTGGTCTCCAGCTGGACATTGAGCCATTGACCGCAACTCTTTGTGTGCAGCCGTCCAGCCAGTTCTTTATCCACTGAGTGGTCCACCTATCAAATTGATGTCTCTCCAATTTAGAGACAAGGATGTCATGTGGGACAGTATCAAACGCTTTGCACAAGTCCAGGTAGATGACATCAACTTCTCTACCCCTGTCCCTCAGTTCCATAGCCCCATCATAGAAGGCCACCAAATTGGTCAGGCAGGACTTCCCCTTAGTGAAGCCATTTTGGCTGTCACCAACCACCTTTTTGTTCTTCATGTGCCTTAGCATGCCTTTCAGGAGAATCTGCTCCAGGATTTTGCCAGGCACAGAGGTGAGACTGACTGGTCTGTAATTCCCCAGGTCATCCATTTTCCCCTTCTTGAAAATGGGGGTTATATTTCCCTTTTTACAGTCATCAGGAACTTCAGCTTACTGCCATGATTTTTCAAATATGATGGATAGTGGCTTAGCAATTTCATTCGCCAGCTCCTTTAGGACCTGGGGATGGATTTCATCAGGTCCCATGGATTTGTGCATGTTCAGACTTTTTAGATGGTCTCAAACCATATCCTCTCCTACAGTGGGGCCAAGGTCTTCATTCTCACAATCCTTGTGTCTGCCTTCCAGGACTTGGGTGGTGCAGTCAGTCTTTGCCACTGAACACCGAGGTAAAAAAGTCATTCAGAACCTCAGCCTTGTCCAAATCCTGTGTAGCTAGTTCTCCCGAGAGCTTCCTGAGGGGGCCTAAGTTGTCCCTAGTCTGTTTTTTATTTGCTATGTAACTGTAGAATCCCTTCCTGTTATCCTTAACATCCCTAGCCAAGTTTAATTCTAACTGGGCCTTAGCTTTCCTAACCTGGTCCCTAGCTTCCCGGACAACATCCCTGTACTCTTCCCAGGCTGCCTGTCCTTGCTTCCATTTTTTATAAGCCTCTTTTTTCCTTCAAATTTTCCTTGGCAGCTCCTTATCCATCCAAGGAGGTCTCCTGGCCCTCCTGCTGCACTTCCTTCTAGTTGGGATGCAACACTCCTGAGCTTGTAGCAGGTGATCCTTGAATATCAACCCAGAGTCTTGGGCCCCCATACCCTCTAGGGCTATATCCCATGGAACCTTACTAAGCAGCTTCCTGAAGAGGCCAAAGTTTGCTCTTTTGAAGTCCAGGGCAGTGAGCTTGCTGCTCACTCTTTTCACTGTCCTGAGGATTTCAAATTTGACCATCTCATGATCGCTGCATCCAAGGCTGGCCTGGAGCATCACATTTCCAACAAGCCCTTCCCTAATGGTGAGCACGAGGTCAAGCATGGCATCTCTCCTTGTCGGCTCCTCTATTACTTGCAGAAGGAAGATGTCTTCCACACAATCGAGGAATCTCCTGGATTGCTTGTGCTGGGCCGTACCATCCCTCCAACAGATATCAGGGTGGTTGAGGGTCCCCATGAGAGTCCCCCTGCAAGTGTGAGGCTGTTCCTATGTCTATGGAGTGCTTCATCTGCAGGTTCTCCTTGATCAGACGGTCTTTAACAGATCCCCACAGTAATGTCTCCCATCGCTGTTCTCCCTTTAACCCTGACCCACAAACTCTCTGTTAAATGCTCACCAGTCCCCAGAGAGTTCCATACTCTCCAGCCTATCCCTAACATAAAGGGCAACTCCCCCTCCACGCCTGCCAGGCCTGTCTTTTCTAAAGAGCCGGTAACCTTCCATTCCAACACTCCAGTCATAGGAGCCATCCCACCATGTTTCTGTAATGCCTATTGTATCATACCCCCGTGGAAGTGCATACATCTCTAATTCCTCTTGTTTGTTCCCCATGCTATGGGCATTTGTATAGAAGCATCTGAGCCGACCTCCAAATGAAGCAGGTTCATTGGCTGTAGCAGCTGGAATACCTCTAAATAGCTCCAAGCATTTATTACAGGTGCTGGCAACTGACTGGGAGTGTTGGGATGGAATGATTCCCCCCTCCCCCAACACATCTAGTTTAAAGCCTCCTTGAGCAGTCTGGCAAGCCTCCTACTAAAAATGCTCTTCCCCTTCTCTATCAGACCAGCTCCACCAGCCCTGGCCTACAAACTTGGGTCCCATGTTCAAGACACCCAAACCCCTGACTATGACACCAACCATTTAACCATTTATTAACCTGGCCAATCCTCCTAGCTTTTTTTAGGTCCTCCCCTGTATCCTGGAGAATTGACGAGAAGACTGTCTGAGCTCCAGAGCCCCTAACCACCTCCCCCAGGGCTCTGTAGTCCTTCCTTATGTTCTCCAGGCTACTGCTATCTGTATCACTAGCACCCACATGGATCACTAGAAGCGGGTAATAGTCTGTGGGACTTACTAGAGCAGGCAGCCTCTCTGCAACATCCCTGATCCATGCCCCTGGTAGGCAACACACCTGCCTTGAGGTGCCTCAGGCCAACAGACCAGTGCTTCTGTCCCTTTCAAAGTAGAGTCCTCTACTACTACAACCTGTCACTTTTTCCTGGCAGCACCAGTAGAGATCTTTACCAGTGCATCAGCTGGCTGTTTCTGGCAGAAGTGCGTTTCCTCATCAGCCTCCTGCGGGACAGCAAAGTGGTTCTGGGTGGGGACAACAGATTTAGGAGGAAGTCCCTTGCTTTTAATTGTCCTCTTCCTCCTTTTTTTTTTTTTTTTTTTTGTCACTAATTCCCAGCTTCCCAGGTTAATGGCCTCCTTCTTCATGAGCTAGAGGGGAAGCTTGAGGCCCCTGCAGTTTGGGCCGGGAGCAAGCATTCCTGCTTTCTCTCAGCTACCCTGCAGCCTATCAATAGCATCCCGCAGCTCAGCCTCCTGCTGCAGGAGGACCTCTACCAGGGAGCACCGGGTGCAGCCCTGCCCATTGTGCACCGTTCCCTCCCCAGAGCAGTGCAGGCACTCTCTACACCCCGAGCTCTGCACTGCAGCCTCCCCTCTCATCGGCTCTGTCCGGGTGCCTAAGCTGGCCGCCGCCGGGGCAGCCAGAGCAGAGCTCACCATCCCGCTCGCCTGGCCGCGTAAACCACCTCAACCCGCTCCTGATCGCCCGCGCTCCCTTGGGCAGGTTTTTAACCAATCAGGGCTGGCGCCGTTCCTCCTGGCTCCGCCCCCTGTGGGTCCCTGCTCGCGGGAGCTGAGCTGCCGGCTCCGGGGCAGGTCCTGTCGAGCACTTGAGGCTCCCTCGGTGGCTCTGCTCTTGTCGCTCCTGCTCCTGTGTTGAAGGCGTCCTCTCTCGAGCTACTCACCTCAGCAACTGACCGGCAACGGTTGGTGATGCCCGGTTTAAATCTGCCGCCGCTCCTCCTGGCTCCTCCCCCTTAATGAAACAACCGTAGCTCTTTTCAGAAGTAATAGTTTTTTGTCATTATCACTGATTCAGGAAAGCAGAATAAATATCTTTGCCTTTTAGCATATTATGTAGATGATTTTAAAAGGCTGAAAGCTGTTTACTGTTTCATGCCCAAAATGCCCTGTCACCTCAAAAAAAGAATTGAGTTGATCTGTTAGGGCTGACAAACAGACAGTAAGTAGTGTGCTGTTTCCAGAGTTTGGAAGCTGAAGTTTTGAGCCTGAATGAATATTCTGTCTGCAAGTATAATCATCACAGAGCTGTAGTAGGTATACTGATATACATAAAGTCAGAAGGCTCAGGACAGCAACAGGTAGCAAGTATTTGGTGGCAAAGAAACACAAGACCAGCTACTGTCCTTACTGTTATAGCCACTTTTCCTCAGCTACAGAAACATTAGGAATAAATAATGCTCATCCCCAGTGTCTATGGGCTGATTTGTATATTTTTCTTTAAAGAAGTCCTTCCAAATAGGCTCTCCCAGGTGTCAGCTGTGTAAAGAAGGAAATTGCTTTACTTTGTTTTGTGAAATCTGGTTTGTTGTTTCTCTTATTCACGTTTTTCATATACTTTATTACAGCAGTGACTTAGGCATGGATGGTGACTTGATCATTGTGTGTTTTCAGCTCCTACCAACTCAGGTGTACATCCCCAAACCACCACCCCAACACCCCCATCTTTTTTGGGGGGCAGCAGGCTGTCTTTAACTGATGTGAAACCACACTTTGGTTGCTTTTCTAGCCTGAGATGTTTTTTTTTCTCACTGACTCATGCTCAAATATATATTTTCCTGTTTAAGTGAGTAGTTTGGTGTTCTGTATTCCATGGTACAAAATGTTCCACCACTGCTGCAGTAGTTTTTCTCATGGCATGATACAGGATTCTTCTCACTAAAAGTCAAACTAAAATTCTGCTGAGATTCCTTTCAGGTATTTATTAATTTTACCAAAAATGATGTTGAGTTGAAATGTGAAATGAAAGACAATTGCAGAGATGAGGTGATTTTAATATGAAGAGGGTAGACCAAGATTTTGGAATCAGATAAAGTAGCACTTCCTATGATCACGCTCATGCAGTGAAACCACTGTCTGGTGCTGCTGTTCAGTGCTATTGAAGGTGGGTGCTGGTGTGCTTTTTAATCACACAGTGCTATTGAAAGACAAGTGTCTCAAAGCTTTATGAAGAGGAAGAGACAGTTCCTAAAAGGGACTGCAAGTCCCAGGCAGTTCATTACTCAAGGTTCATCAATATTAACATCAGACTTTGGAAAGTTCATAATTTATGTTACTTCCAAAGTCATACCTGTGTTTTAGCATGAGCAAATTAACATTGACTTCCCACTGAGTATGATTAATGGGGTCTGATTCCTGTGATCCCTTTGGTATCGGTTAGCCTTGGCTGTGCTGGCTGTGAGACAGCTTGCTGGACCTTGGCAGAAGAGACTTTTTTTATTGTATAGATTATATTGTTTGAAACAACAGTTTAAATGTACTGACAAACTAATTCCACCAAATACCTGCAGAGAAAGTCCTCTACTGATGTAACTATTTAGCAACAGCACCTCTAAGCTGTAGTAGTCCCTTGTTTCTCACATTTGGAGGCTTGGTGTGATCTGCATTAACAGGTGAAGGAGCTGCTCCAGGCAGCCATCAAATGGTAACTTTTGTCATTTAAAAGAACTCTGCTGTCTTATTTTGACTTGTTGCCTTCTCTTTACCCCATCTAGCACTATCCACCTCGCTGTGTGAAACAAGTGGAGGCAGAGGGACAAGGTCAGTGCCTGTTCATATGAAGAAATGAAGAATCTTTATAGCTTTTCAATGAGTTACTCTGAAAAGCAAACAAAGGGCATTTTGTTCAAGACCTGATTTTTGCCACCCTGTTGCTGAACAGTATATTTCCCTGAACTGGGTAACCTGTCAGGTTTATGTGGAGCAGACCTAGTTGGAAAGAGTCAAGGTGAAACACTAACCTGCCCTGAATACCTGAAATAACCTACATGCATTCCTGCCTCCTCCTATGCTGCAGTAATTACAAGGATACCTTGAGTTCCAGGACAGGAAAGGAAACAAAGCAGCAAGCAAGCTTACCAGGCAGCAGCAATGTCAAAGATGGTCTGTGTCAGCATCTCTTTGTTATAGAGGAATGTGTGATATAAAGTAGCAGAATAAAGCAGCTAAAATCAAGGCAGCTTTACTGCTTCTACAGCTACTTTGTGTTTCAAATATGGTATTTAGACAGAATTTTGTGCAATATCTTTGTCTGATTTTTATATTCTCCAGTGTTGGAGTATGCATGTAGACATAGTGTCCAATGATGGGCAACAAAGCTGGTGAAGGGTCTGGAGCACAAGTCTGATGAGAAACAGCTGAGGGGCCAGGGAGTGTTTATCCTGGAGAAGAGGAGGCTCAGGGGCAACCTTATTGTTCTCTACAACTACCTGAGAGGAGAATGGAGAGAAGTGCAGGTTGGTCTCTTCCCCCAAGTAACAAGTGGTAGGACAAGAGGTAATGGACTTGAGTAACACTAGGGAAGGTTTAGACTGGATAACAGGAAACATTTCTTCACTGAAAGGGTTGTCAAGCTCTGGAAGAGGCTGCCCAGGGCAGTGGTGGAGTCACCAACCCTGAAGGTATTTAAAAGATGTATGGTTTTGGCTCTTAGTGACATGGTTTAGTGATGGACTTGGCAGTGCTGGGTTAACAGTGGGACTTGATGATATTAAAGGTCTTTTCCAACCTAAATGATTCTGTGATTCTATGATAGTGTAAATTCTCCATTTCTTTTACTACATAGTATTAGCAAGAAGTTTTCCTTTTTCTTCAGACTTTTCCATAAAAATGCACTGCAGATGATACGCTCACAGCAGTTAATATTTCTATATATGTGTATTCATGCTGAGGTACATAAATTCAACTTATACTACAGCATCTATTACTTTCTGGAGATGTGCCTGTTTACCTCTTACATTGATTAATACTGCTGCAGGTCATGATCTATCATGTTTATACAAATTTTTCTTTATTAACTTGAAAATTCATGTTATATTAAAAAGATTTTAAGTTTAAATAACTAGATATGTTTCTATGAGAGTATTTTAAGAGGATATTATTTATAGCGCCTCTTAGCTTTTTGCCAGTTCATCTCTAAATTATTGTTTGCAGCGGAAAAGCAAATGTAAAGCAGCTGTGAGAACTTCAGACTACAGGTTTGCTACCCTGAACGAGCATCAGCCTCCCAGCTGCCTTCTCATTGTTAGCTTTGTGCACATAGTTATTTTGCATAGAATTATGGAAAAGAGATATGTCTACGCTTTCCTTACTTATCTTTATAACACAAATGGTGAGTAGGGAACTCGCTTGCAGGAGGTTTTCCTTGATTTTTTCCATACTGTCTCAAGAATAAATTTTGGATTATTTAAAAGGAGAAAGGCATTCACTTTCACATCTGGAAGTAGTTGGTCTGTCTTAATCTGCAGTGAAATAAAAAGCTAGTTAGAGACAAAAGTTTTAACTTGCGTGAAAAAAAGAATGAAGTGTGTGACTGAATTATGTATGTGTCAGATTGTGGCAAGACTGAGAGGCAGATTCTGTGGTATAATTTCATTGAGGTTTTTTTCAGTGAAGAATCTGGTTCTCTATTTACTGTCTTGGCAGAAATTTACCTGTACGTTATGCATAATAAGAAATCAAAATAGGCTCTGCAGCTGGTAGCATCTTGTTAGAATAGTAGGGGAAAGCTAGGCATGTTCTCAGGAATCTTCACAAAATTGCTGTACTTCCACCAAAACCAGGTACTAAAGGTTCTGCACATGTCCAGTGGCAACGGCTGGATTGGTGTGTGTGGCTAAGAACATCAGTGTTTACGTGTGAACTGAGGTTCTGGATAAGAAATCACTCACACTTTATTTGGTTCTAATAACCTACATTATACCCATGGGATTTGAGGAGTTGAAAATACATCTATTTGAAATGTAAGCAAATAAGTAACTTGGTTTTTTTTATTTATAAAGTTCAGCTAAAGCTCAAGATCTAAAGATAAATTTGATATTCTGTCTCCTTTTTATTGCTCTTGATGTGTAGAAGAGTTCCATGCAAGAAGGAAGGTTTCCTGCTGTGACTTCCAAATGGGAGTTTACATTATTCTTCAAATACCTAGTTACCATTTTTCCTATTCACTTACTTAAAATGTTTTTGGCACAGATACTCTCTTCATGGGTTAGTACATTTTTAATTTTTTTTGTCATTAGAGATAATTGCACCATATCAGTCTGGAAACATACAGGGAGATTTGCCTGAACAAAGAATTCAGAGCTGGTTGGAAAATATCTTTTTTTTTGAGGGACATAGTACAGCAGTGTTCAAATGAGGTGATAGAAGAGCTAATTTGACAAGATTGTAAAAAGTATGCCCAGCCTTGACTCAGCTCTGTAGAACTGGGGCTTTTTTTGAGATTTCTTGAGATAATAGCATCAGTTCTACTGATAAGGGTCACACTTTTGATTAAGTTTTTGTGATGTTTCCCTGTACTCTAATGCTAAGGCCATGTCCTTGAAAATAGTTTTTTCCTGGCATTAGGGCTCACTGACGCTTCCTGCTGTTCATCTAATGTACAAAACAGAAAATGTTTTGAAGTACAGGGTGCTAGATACAATTCTCTAAATGGTTACGTATTGGACAGAGCTTAACACTGACAATCTCCTACCTTTTCATAATGGAAAACTTTTGAGAATTAATGAATCCTGCAGTTTTGGGTTTTCTATCTCTCTTGTGCTGGTATGTGCTTCATCTTCATAAACCTTATTTTTATAGCAAACTATTACAGTCATGTAGAATTAAAGCATGCAGTTAATGAGGCTGTACAGTATATTTAATTCACGCAAAGTATTTTCTGTCAAAGTAATCACAGGCTCCCTGATGCCTGCCCTGTGCTGGGAGCGTGACACTGTTTCCTTTAGTGCCAGATGCCAGGTCAGTTGTAATCCATAGTTACCATACACGTCCTGTGTGCTAAATAGTTCATTCTATAGGATGTGTCAGAGTCTGGATCTATGCACACTTGTAGTGTTTTGCTCTTCATTTCATTAAAGCTCTACCATATTGATTACGTCTACAATCCCAGTATAGTTATTAAAAGTCAAGCAATTCAACGGGCAGACCCTTGAAGCAGAACCTCATTCAGCCCTTGTATCTCCACCTGCCAGTAGCATTTTATTACAATATAGTGAAAACTGGACAGCAAGTAGACTATGAAATTATCAGCTGCTTCAAGCACACTGCTTCAGGCAGTTGCATATCAGTATTGGGGCAGTTGCGTAGCTATGAGGACATTTCAGGATGTCTTGTCTTAGTGATCTGCCCATGACATGACTGATAGCAATATGCATGAGGCTGATGAAACATTTGGAAGGGGACATTGTGACGTTGCCTACAGCAAATGTAATAAGAACTATTGTTTTTTAGTAGCAGTTAAAATTTGCAAAACCAAGGAGTAATAACGAGAAGTCAGAAGACAACATTGTGGATTTCTCATAATAAAAACCTGTAGTGCTTACTTCAAAATGGTTGAACCCCTAGCACCAGCCACCAGTTGGCTAAGGCTTTCTTTGGGTTCTTGCCACTCCCATAAAGAAGAAATCGGATTCATCATCTAGGGAAGATAATAACCATGCCGTCTCAGGCAAGATTATACTTTCCTTGTCAGGGTAAATTTATTAAGCAGCAGAATATGTAACAGGCACAAAATGATACCAAATGCTAAGGAACAGGCACCCTTCCAACTCTCTGCAGCTGAGCAGGAGGAGGACATTATTACTCTATGCCTTATTCTTCTTTCTTTTTTCCCAACCTCCTTGTACTTCTGAAAGCACAGGTTTTCTGCACTGTGAGTGGACACCATTTACAGTCTGCAATTAAATGATCATCCTGGCAGCCCAACGTTACTTGTCCCTATTCTTTAGTTTCTTCTTGGTATTTTTATTTTTAAAAAGTCCTGTTTTGGAGCAAAGTGCTGGTAAATTCATGCTCCCTTCCCATGCAGGTACAACTTGCTTAAGTTTTCTGGAGCATGCTGAGGTCAGTAAGAAGATTCCTGTTAACTTCTTAGCGTTTGAGCAAGGCTTTGACTGCACATAATATTTTTATTGATACTTAAAAACAGGAAGAAATATCACCCACTAGATAATCTACCATAAGTAACACAAGCATTAACTTCACTTGCTGATAGTTTTAGAGAGTTTTAAGTTAATTATTGTTTATTACTTAGTACTTTGGGCTAGAACATGAACTAAATTAAATATTCTCCTCCCACTGCAGCACCCAGAAGTAAACAAGAGCTCAGCATTTACATGTTCTGTCTCTTCTATTGATTTCCTGGGCACCCAGCGCAGATCCTTTCACTTTGCACTTTTTCCTGCTTTCACAGCGTGACTCCATGAAGGTAGGTAGCTGCCTGGGGCAAAGATTGATTTTTGCAGTCTTAGAGCCTGGTACAAAGGAGTCATGTACAACTACTGCCCACATGTTTTGCAATACTAAAAAGACTTGTTATATTCTTAAGCTGATTGACATTTTAAACACATGACCTAGATACTACATTCCTATTGCATTCTACAGGACTTTTTCATCAGAAATTCCATCAAGCCTCAAAGCTTTTCATGTGCAGTGGATGAGCTGTCACAAGATCCAGTAACACTGCAGGTGATACCAATTCAGACAGGTAAGAAGCTGTTGCAGTCCTGGCAGTATGCTTATTAGGAATAGCAGCAGTGCTTTAGGCTCAAATATAAATCAATCTGGGTGGTTGGATTTGCAGTTAGAAAGGCACAGTCCACTCCACACAATGTTTTCACACAAAAATGCAAGTCTATAAGAGCAGGGCCATGGTGGAAAAAATGTGAAGGGTATCAGCCTAGTGGAACTGAAATGTAATGAGTGTTTGTAGCTCATCCTATTTCATGGCATATCCCTGCCAATGATACAGTAGTTCAGTATATGGAAAATGACTGAATGTCTGGGAGTGCTCCATAAGCATTGTTTTCTGCTTTTATTTGAAAAAGCTCTTTTTTTCTTTTTTCCTCTGCATGAGTTAAATCAATGGAATAACTGCCTACGATGTAATCAGTAAAGTAAGAAAAGGCGAAAAGGAGAATTTCAGAGAATCTGGAAAACCGCTATGCATAGGCCAATAGTTTTGATGGTTTTGGTCAGGTGATGTTACCATCCCACCACTCAGATCTATGATACCTGTACCCAGTATTAAGTTATAAGGAAAAGACTAATGTGCTTCACTAGCAGAAACACCATGGAATAAAGTCATTATCTTTTTTTACTTTATCCCTCAAATGTGTGCATAGATACCAACTTCCTGTGATTTCCTGAAGATTGATCTCTCCAAAACATTGTTACTCTTCTGACTTCCAAACACAAAATTCGGTGTTCATTTCCAGTCATTAGCTGACAGTTATGCCCTACGCTTCAGGTAATGTAATTCCAGGCAAACAGTTGGAGCCATAAACAAAATATTATTCCTTTAACATCTAAGTGAATTATGCTGCTATTTAATCACTTCATTTAAAATTAAGTTTATGATTCATAGAAATAATAATGCACAACAGATGGATTGTTACTGCTGCTAAATGGAGGGATATGAAACATTCCTTCAGCTTAATAGAAGGTTTACGGTTAGTCATTAGGTATTTGTTGAAGAATTGACAACACATATATTACAGTTCCAGTAGTAATGACATAGTACAGTTACTCTGTGTTACAAGAGAAGTGGAGAGTTAGGGTCAGGGTCTTAACACCGTCTAAAAAGGCAAAAATGTAAACTCATAAACAAGATAGATCTGTACATTCCATGGAATTTCGAATGTAATTGAAGATAACCTTTTTTCAGGTTTGCCCCTTCAAAATCAGCTTTATTTTTGGAAATGCTATTGCTAATGCACTGGACATATATGGAAGAGAGAATGGTAATAGTTCTTATTTCAGGAAAATGAGATGAAAATGTGAGTTAAGTTCAATTAAAAACCAAATCTGTAGCTTTTCAAAAAGGATTGATTAAAGAGATTCTTCAAGGTAAAGGATTCAAGCGAATGTTTGAATTCTGAAGTGTTTGCTGAGTTAAGAACTCTGGAATGTTCTCCAAGTTCTGCTGTACCTGGAAATTCACTATAAAAGCTGTCAGAGTTCATCAGTACTTCACAGATTCTTTGTATAGCTGGGTGAAGTATCAGCTGAGGAGCTTCACAGAAAGAAGAGACTATAGATTTAAAAGTAAAAAATTCTGTAACCTTTATAATGAGCAACATAGAAATCACTGAGGATGCTTACACTGAATATAGTGGTTCTAAACCTTCTTCCTTATATTGTGGACCAGAAATTGAGCTTTTCAGAACTAAAAAGTATTTATTATAAGATGATAAAAAAATAAATTAAACCCTTGAGATTGTTACATAAAAGGGTCTCTCACTGCAAACCACTATAGATACACCATCACCTAGAGCATGACAACTCTAATATTTGAATGGTTAGGATTATCGCATTTTACATTTGCTGAGCAGGCCATTAGGAAAAGATATGTTGAAGGGTGTAGTCCCACTTCCAGGGTGCATGTCCTGGCTGTACTCTGAAATGCAGCTCGCTTCTCATTCTTGATTATCTCACCATGGCATATGATGGAGGATGGAGTGACTCCATCCCCACCTGCATACTCTGTTTCCTTCCAGGGGAAACTCATGAGATGTTGTGTTGACTAAACCCCACTCCAGAGCAGCAGTTATTTTATATTCATGTTTGGAAGGTCTCAAAGCTTTGAAGAAAAGAGTGAATTTAGGAAGGGAGCTTATTCTTTTCTCCTGAAGAGTCCATCTTCACCATAAAGAGATACAGATATTTCCCTGCTCTATGTCCCTCCCTCCTTTCCTTCTTCACTTTCTCTTCCCCAATATATGGCTGAAGTACTGTACATGCTCTGTGATTGTTAATTAGACTTTCTGATGATTTTTAAAAAGTTGGATCCTTCTGATCAATTCCCACATTCCTGTCATTCCAGTGACATGTTTTCATTTGTGCAAAAAAAAAAAAATAATACATTCCTTGCTTGAAGTGTACTGTGTAAGAAATTTGATCCCCCAACATTAATAAAATTATACTCTAATTCTCATCCTAGGAGATCTCTCTTGTTTATTCCCAGACAGTTGACACTAATTGTATTTTTCAATGCAAAATTGATTTTAATGGCAGCAGCACAGAGCGTAGTGTAGCAAATCCTGAAGGTGATCTGTTGCAGAGTATAAATGGATTTCTGATTCTCGATGCCAAAGGACATATGTAAGATGTTCTCTGATACCAGCACTTAAACTTCTGGGAGCTTTGCAGTATATTTTGGCAGTGTTATTGCAGGAGACATGCTTTAAACCCAGTATTTTTATGGGTCTCTGAAACTACAAATGCCTTTTGTCGTTACAGTTCAGAAGGCAGAATAGACTATATTTAGTGGTGTTATTGTAAAAAAGATATATACCTCCCCTACAGCAGTTAAACATTCTGATTTTTCTGTCTATGTAACTTTCTGTGGCTTTTATTTTTGTGTTTTTGTGGTATAGCAACTGAAAGGGAGCATGTTGGATTGTGTTGCTGAAAGCGGGGCAAATATAAAGGCTGCAAAATGATGTTAAATAAGGTTGTGACATTTACATGCTGTTTACCTATCCTTTTACAAGATCTGGTTTTATTCTAAAGACTTGGTCTGATTCCTAGTACAACCTCTGTTACAGTCTCTCAAGTGCTACTTGACAGCAGGTCAGTAATTTGCAGGAAAAAAACCTTTCATGTCTCTTTAATCTTCATTATCATAGTGTCTCATCTTTTGGAAGCACGTTGGACAGTGATTAAGATTTGTCATATATACTTGTGGCTCTTGATCTCTGCAGAGGGAGACTTGTATGCGCAATTTTGTCAGGGATTTGAAGATAGAGTCAATTTATATAGCATCAACTTACATAAGTTATAATTCCCCTTGGACAAGATAAATTTGCTTTCTCATCTAATGTACAGGTTGTGTAATTTGTACTTTGATCAGAACTTCAAATTTTGAAAGGACAGAGGAAGAGATCATGCTTTAAGGAAAAACACTCCACTTTTGTGAGTGCAGTTGCTTTACAGTGTAGGAAACTGGTTCAAAATGAGAAGGTCTTTGTGCTCATGCTTTAATGTCATAAATTCTTTTGATTGCTTTGATTCATTCTGTAGCTTCTTGTCCTCTTCAGGGCCTTATTTTCATTATGCTCTTTCTATCATAGAACAGAGTGCAAAGAACATAGGAGAGTGAAACAAATTGTGCTGTAAGTCCTTCTGCTGAAGTTTTACAATGACTATTGTATTATTTCTCAGAATCACTTTAGTGGAAAAACCCACGCTGCTTTCTTGTGTGTGGCTAGAAATTCTCCATGGGCCTTGAGATAACTAAAAGGAAATAAAACCCGTACAAAAATCCAAATGCACAAATCTGAAGTGGGTCTGTGTGTTCATTTAACAACAATGTGCAGCAAATTGGTAAAGTTTAACTTCAATCATAATTCTCTATCCTTAAATTCAAGTATTTAGGACTTGGTTTTCAAAAGATGTGTTTAGAGCTTTCAAAAATAACAGCAATCATGGGTGGATTCACACGCTTTCTGCAGCCAGCAGCTGTGTACTTCCAGCAAAGCTTGAGGAAGTCTGATCACGCTTCAAAGGCCATTGCTGACGTCCCAGGATGAGCTCATTCTAAAATAGTGCCCTAATTCCTGTCTAGTCTTTTCCCAATAAATCTTGCTGTAGTTTCTTTTGCAGAACTTGAAGGAAAGAGTCTGATCAGATCTGTTAAAGCCTTTTAAAAATGAGAATTTATTTGACCAAATACCTACCAGTAAGCCTGGAGAAGAGTAGATTATAAAGATTTAGGATACATTTTTAGCAATCACACGAATCATCAGTCCCTACAACTTTTGCAAATCTTGTCAGCTGTCTTCAGTATTGTCATCAATATTTATGATTGAAACTGTAAGCTTTTAATATCAGTATTCACATAAACTAGTGAGTCCCAACTGGGAAAGTTCAATTTATCACTGAATGGATTCAAGGGATAATGTTTCCAGATAGTTAATCTAAAGTAATTATCTAAATGGGAATTAAACCATCTTGGAAAGACACATCTCAGTGCAGTTGCAGAGAAGTATTGAATAATTTGCAGTTTCCAAAAAGTGAAAAAAATCTTCTGAAGAAAAAACTTCTGTAAAGGAAAATTCCTGCTTATTTTTTTCATTATATTCCCCCATGAAATGGGGAATAGGTTTTGAATTTAAAGGTCTCCATTAGAAGCTGGATAGGTCTTTTCCTTTTGGATCATAGAGGAGTACTTAGACTTGTACTTCATGACAGCTGCTTAAAAATTGAGGTTTCTGAAACAGAGTTTCTGTGCTTGAAAAGAAAAAAAAAACCACCTTAGTTTTCTCACATCAGGAAAACGATGGTTCAAATGTAAGAATAAATATTCAGTCATTAGTCACTCCAGTTTTGACCTTAACTTAAAAGGTAATCCCAGTCATCACATAATGAGTTTTTTGTTCATGTTTATGCATTTCAGGAAGTTTGTTTGCAGACTGTGTTTGCTTGTTGTACTGTTGCATTTGAGCATCCATGTGTTAGTGTTACATCTTCCACTTAAACCTGAGAAGAAACTTCTTCTCAGTGAGGGTGACGGAACACTGGAACAGGCTGCCCAGGGAGGTTGTGGAATCTCCTTCTTTGGAGACATTCAAAACCCGCCTGGACACGTTCCTGTGTAACCTTATCTAGGTGTTCCTGCTCCGGCAGGGGGATTGGACTAGATGATCTTTTGAGGTCCCTTCCAATCTCTAACATACTGTGATACTGTGATCTGAGGGATGGATTTTGCTGTTTGTTTGCTTGTGAAATTTTGTGTTATTTTTACCGTGAATCTTAAAATTTGGAGATATCAGAATTAGCTTCCTCACTGAATATGAGGTTCTCCAATATTCCTGGAAACAGAACATGGTGAGTTTTCAAAGAAATGTAGTTGCAAGGAAGAGCAAAAATGGCTGGAGGGTACTAATTATTTATATAGGTTGAGTTGTTTCTAGCCTTCTCAGTCCTCCAAGCCTGTATCACATGGAAAGGATAGACAGATAATGCTAAATAACACATAATTTGTACAGTTCCTCTGTTATTTAAAATTAATTTGTAAAATCTTTGGGAAACGGGTGTGTTAGCAGTATGCTGAGAGGAGGTTTACAGTATCCGTAGTAACTTCAGTCTTGGAACAATTTTATTTCCTCAGTAGAAATAGGATGGCTTCCCAAAGAAAAGTAAACTGTGCTGAATAACTAAGAACCTACCTAATAGAATACAGCTGAATGGCATGAATTATGTTCCATAAAATAATGTGAATTACACAGGTGTGTTATAAGATACTCCCACTTCCATGATGTTCAGTCTCATTACCTATTCCTGTCATTATCTGTACATTCTTCTTTTGTTCATCTATCTAAAACCATTTAAATTCTTCAAGGAAAAAAAAAAAGAAGGGGGCAATTTGTTTGAAAACAACATTCATTCTTCAGTGTCATATGCATTTATCAGATTTATTCCCTGCAATCATATAAGTGACAAGCCCGTATTTAGTGATGGCACTAAGCTCCCTGCTCTCTGGGCTTTACGTAAGCTTCCTGCAGCTGGATGCCACCATCACAATTGTCTTGTGCGAGTCAAGCAATTGAAGAGAAATCAGGCATGAAAGAGGGGGAAATAAGTTCAGCATGTTGAGAAATGATGTCCAGTACTTTAATATATTGGCTGCCTGGCACAGTTTATAATTTGCATAGAATAAAGACTTGGTATTTCTTCAGTCTATCTGCCACCCTTGAGTCGTTAGGAACAAATACATGAACCCTTGAAGGCTTGGAATAGAAACCAGACCACCTGTGTCCCTAACCAGAATCCAAGCTCATGATAGCAGGTTTTATAGAGCTAATATAAAATTCTTCTCCTATTACACAGCCTACCAGCGCTAGTGAAAGAGGCTATTATATTTAGGGTGACAAATAAAAAACTGACTTATACTACTGGGACTTGTGTCCTTCACGCAAAACTCTGATTTCCTAAATGTGGACTGAAGAAAAATTTTGCTATCAATAGCAGTGTCCAGATATTCTGCACTGCAATAGGTGACACATTTCTTCACAAAGCAGTTGCTGAATCTGTAAGAAAACTTCTATTTTAGCTGTGCTCTTGGTTGCTAATAAGGATATTGTAGAATTGCTTATTGAGGAAAATACAATAGACCAGGAAACCACTAGTTAAAATTTGATTATATTAAACTGAAAAATAAAAGAGGCAGATTTTCTGTTACAAAAGCTGAAGCTAAGAAAAACACAGTAGTGGAAGAGAGTGAGCCAGGCACTGTAAGCTCTTGAGTCTCCTCTCCATAAAATGTAAGTCTTTAGGACATTTTTTTAAAAGTAAGAGTAAATAAATAACAATGTTAATGAGAAGTGGAATAGGGTGTGTTATTCTCTACCAGTGATAAACCAGGTGGTCTTAAGGTATTATTATTGAGAAGGTAACTGAGAATTTTATCACTGTGGATTTCAGAAATAAAATAGAAATATAGAAAATATTAATAGAACATTAATAGAAAATGATTAATTTGGGTGCAGAACTAATGATCTGTCCACACCTTTATGCAAAAATTCTAAGGAAGTTATTAAACAGTGTGTCTGTGGTTTGCAGTGAAGGGGAGAGTGCCAAACTAACGCATTTAAAATTCCAAGGAAACTGCGCGTGATCTTGACATAACAAGTACAAATGTGCTAATTAATTTGCTTGTAACTCAGGGTTGAGAAGTAGTAGAATATTAAACAGGAAAAAATGGATGATATTTAGGGTTGTAATGACAGAGATAGGATGAAAGTATACGAACACAGCATGTGAGGTCAGGAAGATATGTTGGAGACTCAGCAATTATAATCAAGAGTCAAGTCCTTACCGCTGTGAAAAGGGTTCATGTTGATCAAAAGGAAAATATTAACTGGTGTGTGATATAAAAGTGTAAAAACATGTCTGTGATTTGAGGAGCTGGGGCTTTACAGTGGAAATGAATGCCTTCATGAAAGACGCTATTGGACTGAATTAAATAGAAATACCTCTTCATGTGTACATTTGCTTTCCTTTATATTTGTAGTATGTGGATATTATATGTATGTGCAATAACTTTATGGGTGACCTAAAAGATTTAGCACTACTTCATGCTTATGTTTTAATTGCAACTGGAGAAAAAGCCATTTTGGTGTATAAACATTCTGTGGTATTGGTATACAAACATTATTCTCTTACTAAATCCAAAATGCAACACTCTACCAGCTACTAGGAAGAAAATTAACTTTATTCCAGCTGAAACCAGGACACATTCCTGTATCCTGGGCATGACATGGGTTTGCATTGTCTTAGTTGATGCAGAGCACCCCACTTGCTCCATCATGCAGCTTTTCTCCTGTCAGACGAAAGAGGAGCTGTGAGGCTCTAGCAAGCTCTGTACAAGGTGTCTTGTTGCCGTTGTGTCAGTGCAGGCTTTGAAAAGCAGCCTGTGGCACTGCAGTACAACTGGAAGGAGATGATCAGTGTGGCTGACAGAATGGGAGAAAATGACTTTTGCATCAGCCTCTCGTGTTGCTGGGCACTGCCAGGAACTATGGCGGTGCTACAGCCTGTCAAGTGTGTTTAACTACAGCTAAACAGCAAGAGCCCAGGACTTGAAAACTCCAGTGTTAGAAGCTATACTGAATACATGAATTTTAGTTGAATCACTGCTGCTTAAAGTCTACAAGATCTGTGAACACAGGCTAACTGACTGTGGTCTTCACTGAGAAGTTATCAAACAGAAAGTTGCAAGAAAGCAGGTCAGAGAATGCGGAAAAAATAGTAGTGTTTGTGTGAAATAGTGCAAAGCTGCCATTGGACAACCATGAGTCTGGGAGTCCGAAATATTAACCCAAATACGCCATGAAGGAACTAGTAGACACTCAGTACTACAATGGTTCTTTAGGAATGCCTGCCGTAAGATACAACAATTAGTCAATTTTAACATTCCAGTGGTTTTATTCTATTACTTGCATTTGCATCTAGATGGTCTACATGACCCAGCCCGCAGCTGGAGCACTGTGTCTACTTCTGGGCTTCCCAGTAAAAGAGGGACCTGGAATTATGGAAAGAGTCCAGCAAAGAGATACAAAGGTGGTGAAGGGACTGAAGCATCCTTCTTATGAGGAAAGGCTGAGAGAGCTAGGGCTGTTCCCCCTGGGAAAGAGAAAGCTCCAGATCCTACAAATCTGTCTAAATACTTGAAGGGAGGGTGTAAAGTTATCAGAGCCAGGCTTTTCCTAGTGGTGCCCAGTGGCAGTCCCACAGGCAGAGGGCGCAAGCTGAAACATGGGTTGTTCCCTCTGAACATCATTGAATCATGGAATGGTTTCAGTTGGAAGGGACCTTTGAAGATCAACATCAGGAAGCACTTGTTTACTGTGAGAACTGACACAAGTTTCCCAGGGAGGTTGTGGAGTTTTCTTCCTTGGAGATACTCAAAAGCCATCTGGACACGGTCCATGGCAACTGGCTGTAGGTGGCCGTGCTTCAGCAGGAGGGCTGAACCAGGTGAGATCCCAGAGGTCTCTGAAAACCTCAGCCAACCTGTAATTCTGTCACTGTAGTTCTTAACCTCAGAAATCATATCCATACCTAGTTGAGGCAAGGTAAACTACTTGCTGCTAAAGGTATGACAATGAACTTTATAGCAAGCTGCTTTATTAAATCCAGAGGCAATAATAGCTGGGTGTGTTGGTGACTGATTTACTTATAGCACAGTGAATTCTTCTGAATTGTTGCATTCCTGCTGCATCACCTCCCTGCTTAGCTGTACAGAAATACACACTATGTCACAGTGAAATTAAACCCATGGCTCTGATGGAAAAAGCTAGCTGGTCCTTCCTTACGTTAATATGCCAGGGCAAAAAAAATGCAGGAGTCCCAGTGCTAGGAGGAAATTAAAAACCTAGCGAAAACCGTACTTCATGGCTCTGACACCGAAGTGAAGAAATCGGAAGTGTGAGGAAAAACACATTGCAGATTTTATAGCATGTGAATAACTGAAGTCTGCTAGACACAGTGATGAAAGTGGATCAAAATTACTAACATATCTTAACCATCTGTTGGGAGGTGGGAGTGGGGTCTCTGCTAGTCCTTCTTCCTGTCTCATACTCCAGCCTGTTTGCAACTGCCTGAGATAGTTGCTGCCTGTGAGCTGCTTGTGACTGTTAAATTGCAAGTCTTACACAGATGTTTCAACTGTACTTTTTTCTTTTCATATCATTTGTTTTCTGTATCTAAGTATCTGTTGTGCTGGTGCCCGTTACCTTAGCATCAGTTCTGTATAACTGCTTCTGCCATTATATACGGCCAACAAGTATTGGAGCCTAAAATTCCAGATGGAAAAACTCCTTTTCTGAACAATTGCAAATGACTTACATATATTTAGAAAAAAATATTTCAATTATAATGAGTGTATTTTTGTTCCTGCTGTGATTGTTCAGGGGCCTGAAACTTGTCAGTAGGACTGTCACATCTGTTCTGAACGGCAAGATCTCTTAAAGGGGTCTCCCTTTGTCACTTACAGTTGTGTCAGCTCTGCTGTCATTATGTGACTGAAGGATTCAGACTGTTCGGAGTCTGTTGATTTTAAAATGGGACCATGGCATTCAGAAATACTGCAGGTCCATCTTCTGCCAGTAGGGACTGAGTAAATGAAAAAGAACACAATGTGGGGCTCTAAGGAGCAGTCTTGCTGTGTCAGGCTCTCCTGGGGAGTTCTTGCAGGCTTTATGTGTTTACATGAATCTTTTTGGCTTTAAGTAGACCTCAAGTTCTAATTTTGAAAATAGTGTTCCTGTATCATTTTAGTTAAGACAGTGTTTTTGTTGGTATTCAATGAGAATGGGTTTGATATAAACAGCAAATGGCAGAAATGTGAACCAGGATGCTCTGATAGACACCCAGCTAGTTAGGCCAATGAGAAAAATTAATGTTAATCAAACGTCCAGTTTTTAAGCTTTATGCTAAATTTATAACCAATGACATGTATTTTCTTGGGTATTTTTATCTTCTTATCACAAAAGATGCTACTAGATAAATATGATTCAAGGCAGTTTTAGAGTGAGGTTGAATTCATTTACTTTTTCTCTGACATGAGATTCCTCAGCCTTTCCCAAATAATTTCACCTGTAAGCCCTGGCTTTTGTAACTGGACAAATAGTGGAAAAGGCTTGGGTAAGTGGGCAAGCACATTGAAATGTAGAGCTGAAGATGCCTGAAAGCTTATACAGCTGAAAGTCTTCCTTAGGTAAAAAATCATCCCACTGTGAGTAGCAGAGTAGAATTACTCATATGTGAAATTTTGCTGGAGTGTGAGTATTGACTGCTACAGGTGATTCCTGGTACTATTTATCATGCTCACAACAGAGCTGTGGTCCCTACCATCACCACTGCAATGAGAAAATAATAACAAACAGAATAGAGTGTAAAAAACCCATGTGTACATTGTGATTCTCCTGCTCCATATACTGTGCAATGGTTTAACACATTGTGTTATAAAGCCCCCAAGGTGTTAATAAGACAAACTCATAATATATTCTTATAAAGACAAACAAACATTTAACAAACTATTCTCAAATTTACAGCAAGTTGATTAAAAAAATTTCATCTTCTCCCCCTCCTTTTTCATGTGAAATTACTAAGTTCCCTCACTAATGCTTTCTTAAAGAAGCTAAGAGTAGGATCTCAAAGAAAGCATTAATTTACCCCCAGCAAAGTTTCTGAGCTACTCTAATTAGCCCAAGTGTTCTAGCATTTGAAAATAGAATTGCTTTTATGGCATGGAATGTGATATTTCTCATAATACTCCAGTGCCTCATCAGCACAGCAAAGAGAAAGGTGAACTGTTCCCTGAAAAATAGAAGTAAAATTCAGTGTATAAACAGCACAAAGCTGCTATTACTACCATGCTGCCTAATCTTATCAGATCCCGTTTTCCATCTGGTACCTTCCTGTGGACCAGCTAAAGCATCAGTGTATAAAAAAGCATATAAATATGCATATAAATAAGCATTGAGGAAAGCAATCATATGTTTAGAAAATGGTGCCTATTGTCTCTCCCCTGCACCTAAAGGGGGAGAAACTGGGCACAAGAAAGCAGGGCTTGCTCTGTGGAACGGGAAGCTTGGATAGGGTGCTCTCCTTACAGTTGTTAGTCACACTGACTCAGTACCTGGCCTCTTGGGTTTTCTTGGGAATTGTAGCAGGGTTTATTTCCTCTGAAAGCCCAGGGCTGCATGTTTGACTGACAGCAGTTAATTTATTGGACATCTAGCTGTGGATCAACCTAAAGGCATACTCATCCCAGCCATAGAAAAGTAGCTAGTGCTTGATTTCAGAAAGCTGGTACTTTGAAGGTTAGTATATTAGCCTAGAGAAATATCTGCTTCTGATTTAAGCTCTTCTGAGAATCTAATATAAAGCAGCTCCATTTAACATGAAAAATGGTACAAACTTTCAAAACTAAACTAGCCCCTGGCAACACATGACAAGGCGAGCCTCTCCTCCTGCCTGCACACATCTCTCATTCAGCATTGTCCTCAGAAAGCCAAGCAGATACTTTCCAGCACAGAATAACTAAACTACATGCAAGAAAAGGTGTCTGAAATCATGCAAGCTTAAGGACAAGACAGCTGTCTCTAAATACTTTTCCAAGCCATGTGCAACAAGACGCAAGGGGAGGGGGGGCTTTGGGAAATTTCATGCCACTTGATTTCACTTGCTTTTTGGTTACATCCCTTACTCTGATAGGTTGCCATAAAACTGTTTTTGTGGTGTGCAGCAATTTCAGGACCTCTCCTCAAATGAAACTCCAGAGGATCAAAATGTGTTGTTTTCAGTGGGAGCAGGGAACTGGCTGTGCACCTGAAAACACAGCTTATTTCCTGGTCAAGAGTATTGCAAAGTGCTATTACAAGGCAATTATTTATTTAGCCATAGAGTCAAGGTTTAGAGATAAGTCAATAGCATCCTGAGTGACGACAGATACAGTGAGGGCTGGCAATGAATCTAGTATTAACAAAACAGCTGTGCCTGTTGAGCCCTGGACACCAGACTGTAAAGTTTAATATATATTTGAAGTTTCTTTATGATTCTGCCACATCAAGCTGTTTTATTGATTTCCCCAGGAAGTGACAAAAGTTTCAGGAAACTTGGTTTGAGGAGAACATTTCCACATTTCAATGAAGATCTCCAATGTGTTGGCAGTTTTTATTGCAGAATGACGTTTTCATGTTTGTGCTGCTGGTCCCTTCCCCCCACTCAGAGCAGCTGGGTTTCGGTTCGAGGAAGTGTCTCATACTCTGTCTGCTCTGTGGCAGGCAGTGGAGCGTTACTGCATTCACTGGGGTTATTCATTCAAAAGGCTGTGCAACTGCTGTGCATGTCTTGATGAAATAGTTGTATTTGGGGTTTTGATCAAATGTCTTTGCAGCTTGTCTCCAAGGTGTGACAATGTCCTGGTCTATACAGGAACAGGATGAGCCATCAGCAAACTTTTACATATTAGGGCAAGATGTGTTATGCTGGCTAACTGTACTAAAGGTGAGAGAATTTGTTGCACAGTAGTAAATTCACTCCTGCAGTCTCATTTCTCTTTTTCCTTTGCTGTTCATTTCAGTGAAATGAAATCCCTTTTTCATTATCTAAAAGTTTGTGCCCAGTGACAAAATTTTGTAAACGTTTGAAATGGAAAAGAAAAAAGAAGACAAAACTCGCTTTGACTGATAAGCCTGTTTAAAAAGGCTGTGGGAATTCAGAATATAAGGGCCTTGTATATTTGAGGACCACTCAAATGTAGCTTTTCCTCTGGGATTTGGACTTCTAATGGAGTAGGGTAAGTTGGGATTTCTAGTCCTTGACTGTGGTGGCTTATGTGGCAACACAGTCCTGATTTCAATCTAGTTTGTAGTTGATGAGTCTGCTGTTTGCTGGCACTACCAACAGAGAAGAAAGGACTGAATTAGCAGAGAGTTTTAAGTGAAAATCCTGTATTTATTCTCTGCAGATGACAGATGAAGAGCACTTCTGGGAATCAGCAATGTCTCGTCATCAGTGACTGTACTGAGAACAAATGGAAGGTTTCCAGTATTACAACTTTCACTCAATGAAAATTAATTTATATCTTTTTTTTAAAGAAATGTTTTCTGCTTAATTGTTAAAAAATGTCATACATTGTCATTGTGACTTATGGATGGTCTTGGTATGGATATGGATGGTATGTATGGTATGGATAAAGTATTCTTTCAGTGACTTGACACAACACAACTGGCACATCATCATAGATCTTCCTATTTGGGAGTTGTTAGGTTTCTTTGCCAGATACTTATAGTCTGTGTCTTTGGATGCTTTTACTTAGGATAGGATTAGATCTGAGGCCATATATGGAACAACAATATAAATCAGTCAGTGAAATTAGGGAAACGTAAGTTTCATTAGAAACTTAAGAATACAGTGCTGGGACTCTGGTGATGTATACCTACAGAAAAGACTGACTCCTTGGGTCACATTTTTATCTATGCTGTGAGACTCTTGGAGTCCAGCTGCAGTTTTCTGCCTACCACAGTGGCAAAAACTCAGTGTTTTAACCTTTCCTCATCTCCTGGCATTTTAATCTTTAAGCTTCTGCTAAGACTTCTTTGTGTTTTCAGGGCACCATGAGGACCTCCCTTTGATTTGAGACTGCTGGGTGTTGTTGTGCTACAAACAGTTGATAATAATACTACAGCACTGAAGTATAGATTACTAACCCAGCTCTTTTGTCATTAACAAGCCAAACTTCACCTTATGATGCTGTAAACCCATCAAAGAGCTGGCCTTAATGTAGTGTGTTTTCCTCATTCCCATCGGCTCTTTTCTAAGAAAGCAAGAGACAAGCATACTCTTACCAGCTACTAGCTTCTTGAAGTCTCAATCATTGTACCTCATCTGTGCATCCAGGTACACCTCCTTCCTTTGGGTAATCAGAAGTTTAGATTAATTATGCTAATCAGCTACTCCAGGCTGACACAATTAGCCAGAACACACAGTATCTCTGGAAATCCAGATGGGATCTTTCCTACTTGATGACTTTAATTTCATGATCCAGTGCAAAAATTACAGGAAAAGAGAGAGCTCTCTGTCATTCCACATTTCCATTAATTTTCATAAAACTTGCCCCAGATTTTGGGGACAGAAAGTCCCTTTGTCAGGCTGTCTTTGCATTACTTGCTCTGCAGGGATTTTTGTGTTCTGTTATCTCGTAACTCAAAAGGTGTGTTTATCCACAGTTACCAAACATTTAACTGAAGCACATTTCTGTTAGACTCATCACAGAAAGATGCCAAGTAGCTCTCCTGTGGATCTGGCTAGTGGAGCGATATATCTGTAGTGGCAACGTAGATAGGGCTTGTAGAACTTAAACTGGGAATTAAATTATAGACAACACAGAGAAGATGAATGTGAGA
Organism: Neopsephotus bourkii; assembly: GCF_033783945.1. NCBI lineage: Eukaryota > Metazoa > Chordata > Aves > Psittaciformes > Psittacidae > Neopsephotus > Neopsephotus bourkii. Next base: position 145,519 of record NW_026901034.1, read on the forward strand.
AGCTAGTAAACACTATCCTGCTGCGCTGTAAGAATGTGAAGAAATATTTCTGTTGTTTGTTTGGGTTTTAAACAACGATAGTAATATTTGTATTTAACTTAATGGTGCATCTCCAGGATTAAAACGAAAAAGACCTTATCTCCAAATGATACTCTTTTCTTGACTGCAAGTATAAATACTATTAATGCCAGCATGAACATTCCTTGTAGATGATGTGCAGAGCTGTAACACCTGAGTTAATTATAAAAGAGAGAAATCAAAAATATTAGAATAGATCAGAAGAGAATCTTTTGCTTAGCATTTGAATGAGAGGAGCTAGTATTTTGTATATCAGTATTCTAAAATACTGATTTTGCATATTTCCGTTTCAGTCAAGTAATTTAACTGAGGAGAATTTAGATTTTGTTCTTACCTCTGTTTTTAAATGTAACTATTTCTGCTTGATCTGGCTAAATGTGAGAAGAACTAGAGTTGAATGTCTGTGATCTTTTCAAGACAGGACCAACTGTCTGCTTGCCAGCTCTGAAGCAGAGGCCGTGTTCGCTGGTGTAAGCCCAGACTAGGGAGTCCTGCTGAGATGCTCAGCCCCTTGGTAATATAGCCATCGTCCGACTAGAGCTGGCTGATAGATGCTTGTCACCCCTTATGCAGTATAGGTAGAGGGTGTTCGCCTCTGCCTTCACAGTGGAGACATTATGAGTAAGACTAATTTTTATGGGCATGAAATTTTCTAGCGGCAAGAAGCATAACAATTTCCAAGTTATTTTTAAGGACTATGAGAAGTTTGACAGAGTATCATGACTGCAGGTGTTCATGAAGGGGTTTTACTAAGTGTGAAGACAACTTTAGAGAAATGGAAGTAATTTGTTTGAAAACGTAATCGGTGAGATTTGAGGGTGAGCATCATGGTTGCTTGATCTGTCAGTACAGAATTATACTGATAAGAAGCTGTGAGCGACCTTAAAAACTGCAGAATAAAAAAAAGGAAAACTAATGGAAAATATTGAGAAAGATTTTTGGCTTTTTTTCCTGCAGTCCATAGTTTTGTTTTCTTTCCACTGTTATAACAGATAAGCACTGATGCTTCAAGGGCTTAGTCCATCTCTGCAGTATTTTTTTTTTACCCTTGTGAGAGTATTTTATTCTTTTTCTTTCTCTCCTTTCTTTTAAAATGATAGTTGCAGAACAGAAAAGTGACTTCTCTGAAAGCTATAAATTTTCATTTATGCCTTTCTTAATATGTACTCACTTCTCTTGACCAGTAGTCAGACATCTTTTCTGCTTGTGAAAATCCCACCTTCATCTGGTGATGTATCTGTGTCCATTCAGCTGTCAGGCACTCAATGGTAATATGTGCCATCTTCTTTGTCAGGAAGCTCTGAAGTTGATGTTCAACCTGTTGTAGATCTGCCTGTGGTCAGATGTAAAGAATCACAGAATCAGAGAATCCCAAGGGTTGGAAGTGACCTCAAGAGATCATCTGGTCCAACCCCCCTGCAAGAGCAGGGTAACCTAGAGTACATCACACAGGAACTTGTCCAGGTGGGCCTTGAATATCTCCAATGTGGGAGACTCCACAACCCCCCTGGGCAACCTGTCAGTGCTCTGTCACTCTCACAGTAAAGAAGTTCTTCCTGATGTTAATGTGGAACCTTCTATGCTCCAGTTTAGAATGGCTCCTTGCATTCTTAAGGACGATAAAGCATTAGGTCACCTTTGTCAAACAGGTAGACTGCAAATGGCAGGTATGGGATGATACCCTCAAACTTATATTCCAAGGGGGAGGTTAGATTTATGCTAAGAAGAAATGCTATTTTTTTTTCAGTTCCTATCTATTATGGGCACTTGTGATCTATTTACTGGTAAGTGAATTGTTTTTGCAGCAGTAATCTGAATGGATACAAGTAGGCCAGAGAACGAGATATTCCAGTATTTGAGACATGAGGTAATGAGATTCTTGACAAGAATTTGGCATGTGAATATTTGGCATGTAAATGTTTAATGTAGTCATGCTACAACTCAGAAAAGGGGAGAGAGCTAGTAAAGGAAACGAATCAAGTTACCCTGTGTAATGCCACTGATCTAGCTTTGAAATTCCTTAAAAGGATTGCACTCTAGATCAGTTAAATCCTTTGCTCTCCCTAACAATGCTTAACAATTTTTAGTATCTCCCTAGATTTCTAACATTACAGAGAAGACAGTTATGAGTCAGATTACTTTGTCTGTTGAATTTTAAACATGAGCCATAAATCCCTGAAATCCTTTGTTGTTCAAGCAGAATACATTTTACTCTCTCTCCATTTAGGGTTTAGTCATCCTTTTCATAAGTCTTTTGATGAATAAGGTCATTAAAATTAACACAATATTAAAATAGCTGGTCTCAGTAATTATAATGTTTAACCATGGTTTCTCTTGAGATTAAAACCTCTTCATTTTATCTTCCAATCCAAGAACTTTAAAAAAACTTATTTATAGCAGCCTGAAGACTTGTAACTGGGTATAGCTTAAGGCAACCACACTGTTCTTGCGTATCAATGACATCCTATGTTTCTATGGTGAAGTAACTTTTAATACTCTCTTTTTCACTCGTCATCTCACATTTAAATGTGTTGCTTGTTTTTTTAGTAATCATTTAAAAAATATCTCAGTCCTTCCTAATGCTAATAGGTATTTTGTTTGATAGTCTCATTAAGTTTTCCGTTAACAAATTTTACCTGTCACATATTCCCACCTACCCATTAACTGAGTCACTGTATGTTGACATGTATTGTGTGATGGGTTTTATGTAAGAAGAACCAAAAGTTTGGTGCATAATAAAATATGGATTGAGATCATATTTATGGAAAAGTTTTCTCTACAAATGTATTACAAGGCTTCCACTCTAGTTGAATATGATGACCAGGACCTGCTGGAACAAGAAAACTATAGCTAAAATTTCATGCCTTTCAATAGTGGTGAATATATTTAATTTCCTCTATTTAAATGGACCAATTTCTAAGCTATTCTTAAAATATTTGCTGAACACTGACTATAGGTAGCCCTAAAATATTTGCTGAACACTGACTACAGGTAGCCCTAGGGAAAAAGCAAATTCAATATGGATTGAGTAAAGGTGGTAGTTACTTAACTAATGAAATTCAATAATTCATAAATCCTTGAAAGTCAGAGACTGACTTTCTGCATTAGATCACTAAGTAGTTGGAAGGCATATCAGTTCAAAATGCTTGGCAGAGCCTTTTGTGCACTTGCTTGTGTTCACATGTCAGTCACTGTCTTGTTGAATGACAGTATGAACTTAGTTAAGGGAAAACACTGCTTTGATGCATATAAACCATTCACAACGAAAAAGCACTCTGAAAGCTTTTGGCTACCTTGGGTTTTCATGGTATGCACAACACCATGAGAATGTGTGCTGGTTTTCACTGGGATAGAGTTAATTTTTCACATACTAGCTTTTATGGGACTGTGTTTTGAATCAGATTGTTGACTGATCAGATGTTGATTGAACACTGTGATGAGTGTTGGTAATAAATCGGGGATACACAAGGAGCTGGGAAGGAGACAGCCAGGATAGCTGACCCTACCTGACCCAAGGGATATCCCATGCCTGTGGCATCATGCTCAGCATATAAAGCTGGAGGAAGAGGAAGGAAGGAGGGAGGACACACACATTTGAATTAATGCAGTACTTTGTCTTCCCAAGTAACTGTTACTTGTGATGAAGGCAGGCTGTCCTGTACCTGCCTGACCATGGAAAGTGGTGGACTGAATTCCTTGGTTTGTGTTGCTTGCATGCACAGCTGCTGCTTTCCCTGTTAAACTGCCTTTACCTCAACCTATGAGTTTTTTCACTCTTACCCTTCTGATTCTCTCCCTGGTCCTGCTGAGGACAGTGAGCAAGTGGCTGTGTGGGGCTTTGCTGCTGGCTGGCATTAAAGCATGACAGAATCCCACTTCTGAGGGTAACAAACCCTCAGCTTCACTTAGGAGATTTATCAAAATATTTGCTTTGAATAGTGGAACACACATAGAGGAAATAACAGCATATTTAACATAACAAATGTCAGTATTGGGTTGAGGATGCTTAGCTGAGTTTTATGATAGCTGCTCCAGTTCTTTAACTTCTCCAGTAGGCACCTACTGTGAAGATTTTCATTGTTCCTATTATCATAACTGGTGGTTGGATCTATCCAAAGGAGCTGATCTTTGCAACTGGCCCTTTCTTTAACCTCAAATCAATAGTCCTGCTTCCCCTCTCAGCTCATGTTTATCTTCTGAAACTTGGAACCAGGATATAATGTAGTTCTGTGAAAAATTGTAATTTCTTCCTCTTGCCTTTATTATGGCCTTATGGTTAGAATCTGTCGAATGCCCTAGTTAGCATGTTTCTGGCTCCAGGCTGTTTTTTCTTGCAACTGCTATCTGAAGAAACTTTTAAAAGTCATACTGTAAGGTCTCCTTAAAAGTGAAGTTTTCTCATTGGATGCAATCACTGTTCTTTCTCTATGAACATCATAAAAAGATAAACATAATACCGTGAAGAATGGGAATTGTGAGAGATGCTACACTATTGTTAAGGCAAGGCTTCTGGAAGCACTTCATACTGGTTTGTTTTTTTTTTTAAGGATTTTAGCATAGCTCACGCTGTACCATTCTCCTCCTTACTCTATTTATGGAGTATATTCTGAAAAAAGCTTAATCAAATTTTGCAAGAACTTTTTGGGAAGAACTTTGCTAACTTTCTGCTCCTTTGACTGTAATGTCTTCTATAATCCTCTCAGCTGAGATGAGCAAACTCTTCTCCTGGGCAGTGCAAACTGCAGCATGCTGTGAGCTAATTACCTCACATTAGCCATTTCAGAAATGACTGGCACCTAATCTTCATAAAGCTAATCAGTCAGGAAAGAAGGCACCCAGCAAATAAATATCACACATCTTTGTTCTTGGAACAATTAGGACTGACCCTAATCTGATTTACAGAATTGTAATGCTTCCAAAAAGGGAACAGTGTGTGGCTGCCTCCACTAATTCTATAAGGCTCTTGTGGGTTTTTAATTGACCTATCTTCTCAATGCACTTTGTTGTTTTTCTGTTCTGATCCCTCCAAGATTCAATTTTCAAAGCTATTATAAATCCAAGAAGGTAATGTCAGCTTACCCCCTTCATCACTTAGTGCTAGCTTTTAAGTCTGCTCTTCCAGATACATTATAAATTTCAAAAAGTTAATGTAAATATTTGTCTTTTTCTTTTTTTCATTTCACTCATGCTTGAGTTTTGGAGAGAGTTAGAGTATTTTTAATTTCATACAGGATCTCTCCTCCACCCGTGTCCTGATTCTGCTATGCTGCTGAAGTGGTTTTACAAATGATACCACTTCAAACAACAGTTTCCAGGTTTTGCTGTGTATACAGTTTATGCTGCTTATCACTGAAGACAGAAGTAGCCTGAATTCAAAATACTTAGAAATAGTTTAGCACCTTGTACCTTGACATGGTACCTTGCTATGTTAATTAACATCCTACAAGACACAACTGAACATGTTGTTAAAGGGAATTTCTGCAGATATTAATAGGTATATGTTTAATACAGATGGTCTAAACCAGCCTAATCTAAATGCCTCAAAACTTAGGAAATATTAAACCCATAACCTTGCATCATGCACTGGTGTGAACATTAACCATATACTTACACAGGAAAGAAGAATGATCTTAACTGATCAGGGAAGGCAGCAGAGTTGAGAGGTGCTTGGCACTCAACAGAGGAGAGTGATGCCTGCCTAAAGATGACAAGAAATTACCATCTCTCCTGTGTGACCACGGCTCCTTCTCTGTACAGTTAGATACAGAACAGGCTGTGCAGTTCCCCTTGCAGGAGTGATAAATGGGATTTTTTGTGAGATGCTTTGAGATCTTAAAATAGAACATGCTGTAACTGAGTATTGATTATTCTTCCAAAGTTGATTTCCAAATGGGAAGGTTGGTCTGGTATCAAAATGGGGTTTTTTTCAGCTATAGTTGAAATCAGTTATGCAGAAGTTTGTAAATGCTAGATCCAGAAATCCAGGTGCCCTTTGGAGTCCTGAACTACTTTACAGTTTGTGACAATTAAAAGCAAGGGAAATAAAAAAAGAACGTAAAGTATTATATATTGTCACTCCCAAATGAAATCTAGGGGAATGCTCTTAAGGTTACTCAAAACCAATCAAACTCAGAAAAGTACGCGATTATTTCAGATAGAAACGCTGCTGTGAATAATGTGGTGTAACAAGACTGATGCAAGATTCTAAATGATTGCTGGACTCTTAGCTTCCATTAAAGCAAAAGAATAAAAGAGCTTCCAGGTCATCTCCTTGATGGTGTAGGAATACTGCATGTAAAACGAGAACTAAAGAACCTTGTCAGTGAAAAGGACTAATGTATGCTAATGAATTGGATTAATCATTTGCACGTTGGCGTATTTAAACAAACAGGGGATAGCAAAGCTAGAAGAAATATCTGTTGCTCTTCCCACCCCCTGATCCTGTCACGACCCATTGCTCCATACCTCTCTCCCTGGGCAGATGCTTTGTGCTACAGAGATGTCTGTAGTCCTGGGCAGTAGGGTTGCATGTGATGAAATAAACTTAATGGAATTCTCTTCTTTTAGCACATGATGTCTGTCATCTGATCCACTGGGAGATGGCCACTGTGGCAGCCTGTTCCAAGTTAAGCCAAATGAGTTTCAAGACCTGTGGAGTTAATAGTATTAATCTAGTTTATGAACCTAGCCCACTTCCCACCTGCATCCCATTTTGGGTTCCCTGTACAAGGAAGATGTGGATAAAGGTGGGCAAGCCCAGTGGAGCCCAATGAGTTAAGGGAGCTGGAGTTTCCTGTGAGGTAATGCTAAGGGAACTGGGCTTGTTTAGCTTGAGGAAAAGGCTTAGGAGGGACCTAGTAACAACCTTCTAATGCCTGGGTTTTATGATTCCATGTGAAGTAATTGTACTTAGTGGAAAAAAGGCCTAAATCACTAAGACACAGGACCTGGTGTAATTTGGGAAATAATTGAGCATTCTTGTACTCAGCAGAACTGCATAATAAACAAACTTGTATGAATCTCCTCAGATCCATGTTTCAAGTTATGCAGCAAATATCAAGATACCCAGAAACAAAATTTGTTCCCTGTTTTTGCTGAAGGATGAAAGAAGAAAATTCTCCCTATCCTGAGTTGGGTAGGATGGATTCCTTACTCCATTTTTTGTTGGTGTTTTTTTGTTGGTTTTCTTTTTTTCCCGTTTCATATCCCTGTTTATCTTCTGGATTCTTAAATGATATCTAATCTTAGATGTGAAAATTAGAAATCTAGTCAAGAATCACTAAAACTAGTTGTAACTTGTCTTCAGTTTGTGCTTAAAGAAGGGATACAGTGACAGGCTCTGCCTGCTTTCTGATTTGTGTCTTATTTTCCCCTCAATCTTTATTCTTATGCCTTGCACGTTTCAAATGCACCCAAGGGATATGGAACCTACACAGTATTTTTCAAAGAATTGTAGTGTCCCTCTGGTGTTGAAAATTTTATGTGCAATGCCTGGTTATTTCCAAAGAAACACAGGAGAACCACTCATGACACACACTTCAGGTTGCCAACTTTATAATGCAGACTTTGGAGAACCCTTTCCCAAAGATAACTTCTTTTTGTTTGATTTTTTCCTTCTCCCTGAGTTCCTTCTGAAATAGTGGGGTTTCTGTTTCTAGTAGTCACTATCCCATATTCTTACTTGGATCCCTGCAATTCTACAGCAGAAGCATGTCATGGCTACACATGAAAGGAGTTTAAGGCAGCTGCATAGGTTTCTTTTACAGTAAGTTTTCTGCTCATGTGAAAATATTTATCAGCTTTCCCACTACTTCCACAAAGCAGGTCAATGGTTTGGAATTTCAGTGAAACTGGCTCTTAGATTATTGGATCATTGCTATAAATAAGCATTTGTCTAATTTGAGTACGCTGTAATTGCTACTTTGCACTGCAACATTTTCAGTGTCAGAATAATCAAATTAACAGGGAAGACCCTTCAGTCATTCATTGACGCCTCTGTTGCGTTGTCGAAGGTCTCATTTTCCAATTTGCCTTTTATACAACAACTTTTTATTGTTGCTGTTTGTTCTGCTGAGGCATCAAGATGTATATTGAGTATGTTCTAAAGCAACCACTCCCCAAACACCTCAAAGTTTCATTTAGACCAAGAAAATTAAAAAGGAAAGGGAAGGAAAGTAGTAGGAGACTGCAAAGTATGATATGAAGGCTCACATACATTGAGGGGGAACTGGAGAACAATTTTTTAATTTTTATAAATTATTAGTATCTCATTTTAAGTTTGTCATGTTTTAAACCCCAGCCAGACAGCTCATTCACTCACTCCCCCCTTCTTGCCCTCCCCTTACTCCCGGAGGAACAGAGAGGACAATAAAAAAAATGCAACTCCCACGGGTTGATATAAGAACACTTTAGTAACTAAGGTATAATACAAATCACTATTGCTATCACCAATAATAACAGTGATAAAGGAAATAACAAGGGAAGAGAATACAACACCTCAGCACCAGCCGACCGATAACTCCCTGCCCCCCCCCAGCCCCACCAAGCACCAACCGATACCTCCTCCAACCCTGCAGTCTCCTAGCCCTTCCGGGTAACTCTCAGCTACATCCTGGGTATGACGTGCTGTGGTCAAAGTCAAAACACAGCACTGCACCAGCTACCAAGAAGGAGAAAAATGACTGCTACTGCTGAACCCAGGACAAAGTTGAAATGTGTAATTAGACATTATTTTTACATGCTGGTAGTAGCATACAGTAGGAAATCTTGCAGGGGAGCAAGGCTTATACAACAGTCTTTGTTGTCCAGATCAGAAGCAAATGCCAATGCTTGGAAGTGCAACAGGGTTGTACAGTGGGATTTAGTGACCTGCTGCCTCTTCCACCTTCTTCTTAAACAGCCAACAAAAAGCATCTGCTTAACTACTTTGGAAATAGGGTTGATCTGGAGCCCTGTGTCTCAGCTGGTGTAACACCAGGCAGAATTAGTGCACAATCATTCCCAATCGTTCATTAGCTGGCATGATAGGTAGTGGTGGTTCCTAGCAGGGAATGTGCACAGGGATGAAGATATGGAAAAAGTCTGGGTGGGAAAAAGGAAGTACTTACATTAAAAAAAACCCAAATCAGTGTATTTTGAATGAGGAAGATCCAGAATGGCTGTTGTTACTGCTTTTTGCTTCTTGACTCTGTTGGCATAGTGAGGTACTTGATGCCTGTACAAATGAATCAGTGCAGGAGAGCACCACTGGAACTGCTTAATTCTGGATAATTAGAAGTTATTTAGCTGTATCTATACTTCACCATAATACTGTTGTATTTCTCATAAACCAGTTTTTCCACTCTGAAACTACTAACTTTGTCTTCCCTTCCAAAATGCTTCCACCTACATGGACTAGATACTGTTGTCTCAAAGTGTTACCCAGTTGGATTTCTGCTGTAAGATGCTGGCCTGCTTTGGGGCTTGGTTTAACTTTTGTAAGTAATGGCATTCAGTGACCATGTTAGGATTTTGATGCACTGTCATAAAAGGCAAAGCAAACAATCAGTCTTCTGCTTCATTTTCCTTTATTGTGGGATGTAATTCTGTTGCCCCAATGAAGCTAAAATGGTTGATGCATGCTTTGTGCTCAACAGAATTTTAATGAGAAAAATAAGAAAACGATCTGAGTGCTGCTATTAAATTCCAATGTGAAATTAGTTTTGAATGCTTATATTCTTTTTCCATTAAATATAGTATGAAAAGTAACAGTATTAATAACAAAATTTTAGAGGTTAGCAAGAAATAGATGGGTTTTTCTTTCCAAAAAACTTGAAAAGAAACCATGTGGCAGGGAACTAAGTGTCACTATTTGAGATCTTTTTTATTTTGTGGATGATTTTTCTTTTTGATGGGTAGTATTTGCCACAACTGTATACAGCTTTGATATTTGGTTAAAGGAAAATAATTCTGTGACAAAATGAAAGAAAAAAATAGAAAGAAAAAAAAAGGATGGTATATTTAAACGGTAGGGTTTTTATTAAAACACAAACACACTTTGATTTTTACCAGTAGTCTAGATTTAATATACATAAAAGTTCTTCAGTTTGCTATCAAGGGACCTAGTGGTCTCAGATATAGTAATTTCAAGTATAATCTATAAATTGTACTGACAGATTGTCTACATGATAATAAAAACTAGCCCCCACGCTTTAATTTAAATACAATCATGTTATTTCAGTCCCTATATAGATTTATGGTATGCATCTCTGCTGATGGGAAAACAGTTTTAGCATGTATGAGAGTTGCATATATTTTGGGGGGGGGATGGGAAAGAACCTTTTCATTTCATCTTTGCTTTAGCAAAACAGTTTGGTCATCTTGAGGGTATGTCTTCAGGGGAAAGGCATTCGTTTCCAAGTGGCAAATTTCTAATACTACATTTTAGACTATAAAAAACCTTACCCCAAAACCTTTTTTTACTTCACTGCTTCTCGTTGATAAAATCCTATCAGCCCAGAGGGAATTTCTAATTCTAGCAATTGCACCAGATGATTACTACCTACAGGAGCAATCACTTCTAGTACATCACCTGTGGACTGATGAACCATTTATTATCAAGGGTTTAATTGCATTTAATACATCCTTGTGGCAATACACACACACACGTATACCTAGTTTATACATATGTATAGATACATGCCACTTGTTAGGGATGGAAAATGTTCAGTTCAGATAAGATTCTGCAAAATTAAAAATATCCAGATTATCTTAGAAGCACTTGAATCCAGAATACAGACTTACAGGCTGTGTTCACCCTTTTCTGGATTCTAGTTTAAGACAAAAATTAAAGAAAAAAGAGAAGGAAAGTGTATGTGTGTGCACAGGGTATTATTTATTTATTTGAATCTTGGTGGGAGTTGTTACATAATAGCTGGAGTTTCAGGTAAAGATTTTGGGGTTCTTGTTCAACCATATCTATTTATATCAATTTTTAAATTACTATTTATTGCATGTCTCGTTTTAAATTATTGTTTGAAAGTGAACTGGTGTTGTGTGTTTAAGAAGCTTATGGTGGGACAACCAGCAAGAGATGCTTCCTTGCATGCTCTGCACAAATGGGCAGGAAAAGACCCGTGAGACACAATTAAATGCTTATCAGCACTGAAATTTGTTTTAACTGAATAACTTTGCCATTGGCTATATTACTACTTCAAACAGTGCCAGAGGTATTTAGCAAAACATACTCCAGATCACAGTTGTTGATGTTAAAGCTGGGAGCCAGTTGCAAGGTATAGATGAAGCTAGCACTAGATACAGGGTGAGGCAGGAGAGAAAAGTGACAGGAAATGCTTCTCTCCTGGTCCTGAAGCTGTGTGGAAAATGAAACAAACACTGGCACCATGAAGAGAACCTGAAGGCTTATTTAAATTATGTTACTGGGACACTCCTTACTGTATCAGCTGGAAAAAGCTGGACTGCGGCCTTCTCTCTGTGTACAGTTCTGCACAACAGGAAGTCTGGAGGAAAAGAAAGTTTGGTTTAAATAGAAATGTGAGGACAAAAAGGTTGTATGAATCTACCACTGAGACAGTCAGAGTTAGAGATATGAATGTGAACTTCACTTGCTTGTTCTTGTTACTCTTCTAATACAATCCTGCATGGGCAAGCTGCTCTGGCCAAGTGCTGGGAAAGCTGCCCTGCCAAGTGCTTGGCCAGCACCTTGCTCAGGATCTGTCCTTCCTTTCTATCAACTTCCTTTAAGGCATTCTCTCCACAGCTGGGATGATGGAATCAGGGTCTTTGCAGACTATTTACAGTGGAGGAACATTTGTTCCTCTGGGTCCTTGGGAGCCTGGGTGCTATCTGCAACTAAAATATGAATTCCATGGTTAAAGAGATTAATGAAGAAGCCCAAATGAGAACATTTCCAAAAAGTGAATATTGCAACTATTCTGGATTCCATTAGAGACTTCTAATATTGTTCATTAATATAGAGTTAATCCATCTGCTCTATAATGAGAACATTGTAAAATATGCTACAGGCAGCAGCATCTAAATGTTTTTTATGAGAGATCGAATCCTGCTTGCCTCATTCATGCAGCTAGTCCCACTGGATTTAAATGGGAATACCACAGTGAATACAACAAGCAGGATTGGTCCTATATGTATTATTTCTATGTTTAATTTTCCTCTTGATTTTGGTTTCATTTATAATTAATGCAGTGTACTGATTAAATCATTAACTGTATAGTACATCTTTCATCAGTGGCATGTAGATCCTAATGTACTGTAACCCATTGCTGTGAGATAGCTATGAAAGTTTTGATTTATGAAGGCAAATATTTCTGTTCTGCTATCATTTGTGATGAAGAAATGATACAAACAAATTTGTCTTACATAATCACTTCCTCATGTCTGCCAGCGCTAGAATATTCCTCATAAGGTATCTGGGATAAAGGGGAAGATGAATTTTTAGTTATTTTGGGGTATATTAAACTCTTGCAGCTTCTTTGAGGTAGGAAGTATAGAGACTAGAGATTTACTGAACTGAAGGGAAGTGCCCTTCCTTTCATGTCACTGTTGTCGAGATGATGGCAGGGTAGAGTCAGTCCCACTGGCAATGACTATGTAGATTTTGTCCTCTTGTTCTATCCCAGCTGCTGAAGGTCTGAAATTTTAAATTCTTTGTCATCTAGGTCCATCTAATTCAATAATTGTCTCAGCAACTTTGCATTGTAATATTCTAATGAAAAGCATCTAACTTACCTTGGGAAATGTTGTAAAGAAGTGTTGTGTTTACAAACTTCGTTTTCTTAGCAGTGACTTACGGCAGCAGCCTTTTGAGTACATTACAAAACTACTGTCATCTTCACAGGGTGGTAGATAGTGGCTATTGGGATACCTTGGAAAGATATACACCATCTCCTGGCTGGAGAATTTTGTCCCTGGAACAGATGCTACAGTACCATCTCCCGAGCATTCAGCAATTTACAGGGCTCGTCAGTGGTGCATTATTAACAGTTCTTTATCCAGTAGATGCCAATGTCATACTTAACACACAAGGCATTGATTGCAATAATGAAGGTTTAAAATATCTTCAGCAAAACACAAAATAATTTTAATGTTGCCATAGGAGAAATAATTTCACAAAAATACCTCTTGGAATTTAAATATTGTTTTCATTTACAAATATAGCTCCTGACTCTGATCCCATCTTTATGAGCCAAAACTAAATGTGAAAAGTGGACACACATTTGGCATAAGGTGCCATTTAAGACTCCTGATGTTCCAATTACTTCTCCCAGGCAAGTTCTGTGATGTGGCTTATTGCCAATAATGAGAAATAGTAGCCACAAGATGTCCTCACAAGAGAAATGTTTGTAGCCAGCTCTTCAAATACAGGCAATTGTTTCTGTTTGAACGGGTGCAAACCAAGCCAGTGCTCCTCCTGTTTAGGCATCTGGTGGGTTTGGACACCTACATGGGCCAGCAGTGTACCCCTGTGGTAAAAAAGGTCAATGGTATCCTGGGATGGATTAGAAAAAGCGTTGCCAGCAGGTCACGGGAGGGGATCCTTCACCTGTGCTCAGCGCTGGTGAGGCCACATCTGGAGCACTGTGTCCAGTTCCGGACTCCCCACTGTGAATGACATGGATATGCTGGAGAGAATCCAGTGAAGGGCCATGAAGATGATGAAGGGACTGGGACATCTCTCCTGTAAGAGAGCAGGGGCTGTTCAGCCTGGAGAAAAGAAGGCTCAGGGGGATCTTATCAGTGTATACAGATACCCTAAGGGAGGGTGCAAAGCTGACAGAGTCAGGCTCTTTTCAGGGATGGCCGGTGTCAGGCCCACAGGCAATGGACACAAACTGAAGCACAGGATGTTCCCTCTGAATCTCAGGAAGCACCTTTTTATCGGAAGGATGACTGAGCACTGACACAGGAGACCCAGGGAGTTTTCCTCCTTGGAGATGTTAAAAATCCATCTGGACATGGTCCTGGGCAACTGGCTGTAGGCCCTGCTTCAGCAGGAGGGTTAGATCAGGTAAGCTTCCAGAGGTCCCTGCCAACATCAACCAGTCTGCGATTCTATGAACTAAAATTATTCTTGTGGCAGTGCTTCAGATTCCTAAAATATTTGGAAAGCCAATGTGGCTGCTTTAACTAATCCATTTGATGAATAATACCCAAAGATATTCTAATCTTAGGATTAGCTGGCCAGAAAAGGTTAGCTCGCAAATCATCTGAAAATTGTTAACAGGATAATTTTATCTTTGTTTGAAAAGTAGTTATTGAAACAAAGAGAAAATTGCCACTTATATAGCAAAATGAACTTGCTCGGTCACTTCCAACTATAGCTTTGCTGTTGCCCAGCAATATTAAGACAGTGTAAGAAAACTGGATATCCCTGTGGTGCCTCAGAAAGCAGCCTGCTGCAGCACCTCCATGTGGGAGTACTGACTGGGAATGTCACAGAAGAGCAGATCAGGGAGCTGTCAGCAGTAATGCACAGGGTTCTGCTCTCACAAACTCAATGAAACTCAAAAGTAATTATGTATACTAGCCTGGGGATTCTGAGAGTGCCATCACCCTGCAAGCATGAACCTGTGATAGGCCCTGATTTCTAGCCTACATCTACAGCAGGAATAATGGACTGTAAATACTGCTTACATCTGATAGCATATGGACTCAAACATATGGGTTGAAAGTCCATTTCCCTCCTCTGTGTGGTTTCAGCTAATTTCTTTGGGAAAAAAAAAAAAAAGCAAAACCAAAACCAACAATATTTTCCATGTTCTGATTAATTGTTGCTGAATGGGTGTCATAACAGGTCTAAGGCCTTTCTTCCTGGAGAGGAGGTACTCACACCTCAGCCAGTCAGGACATAAATAGGTATCATCAGGCAGTAATTCCACAAATAGTGAGTAAGCATTACTTGCAGCAGGAGTTCTGCAGAAATGAGACTGGTGATAGAGTTTAGCTTGTAATAGTTAACACACATGCTTTGTTGAGAAATCTGACAGAAATCTGAGGAAACCCTTTCTTTCAATCAGTAAAATAGCATTAGGAAGATGAACACCACAGTGGACAAGAGAGAGTTAATTATTTGATATCCAGGCAAAAATCTTTTATCCCTAGGGGATGTAGAAAAATTCACATACTTCTTCCTAAATATGGCTGTGTTAGAGCCTAGTAGAGAATCAAAAGTATGTACGCTATCCTGAAGCATTGTGCTTAGGATTTTTCTCTTCTCCCTCCTTTTTTTTACATCTCACCATGATCCTTTCCATCAGGTTTTGATCACAGGTTCTCATTTCCCTGCAGCTCCTTTTCTGTCTTTGATCAATGTTTATCTTTAATCTCCATGTTTCTGTCTTTCTGTTCTTTTGTCTCCAGTCCATGACTATTTTATTTCTCCCCCTTTTTTTTTTTTTTTTCCTCTGCTATTATTTGCCTTCCAGTGGCTCTTTCTTCTTGTTTCATTATACTCTGTCTCTGGTCAAACTGGTGTACCAGGTGTGAGCAATAAATGCATTGATTTCAAATGAGTTGATGACAGTGCTTAGCCAATCCATATCACACATAATAGCCCACTGAGTGAGTACAATAAGACTCAAATAAAAATGAATTCACACGGATTCTTGGAAAATCTGTATGGAAGACTGGGTTGTGTAACTAGAGTTTGAAGGAAATCTTTTTGAAGTAGTAGAAAGAAATCCATGGCTACCTTCTACTTTGTTATCTTTGGCTAAAACAGATTAACGAGTGTATAAATGATTAGTTAATTAGTAAGAGTGGGCCCTGAAGGCTGGTTACCAAAGGCATTAGGAATGATGAGAGGTGACTCTAAAAATGTAACAATATTGAAAAACATAAAAATGCATTCTGGCCTCCTGTAGAAAATCTGCAAACCTGTAAAAATGAATCCAAGCTTTAGCACAGGCTGCTCAGGTGTTCCTCAGAGGGGATGCTGCTGTGTTGCTGCTCTGTGACTTATACATGCCAGTGTAAAGGAAATAGAAATAACCAGGGAGAGAAGACTAATAATTGAAAAAGCTTGACAGAAACTCCTTTGTGTCATGTTCCCAATCTGGGGTTTGCCACAGGCTCATTCCTAATAATTCCAGCTATTGAGCTAAAAGTGTTACCCAAAGGATCATGTCTGAATTTAAATTAGTTTTTCAGTTGTTATTTTCTGAGTGGCTCCATCAAATATATATAAAACTAGGGGAAAGGCCTTGTTGTTTTTAAACGCAAGTGCTCTCTCCATAGCATGCCAGAACCTGACATTTCTTTGAAGCTTTTCTAAATTTGAAAGGAGGTAATATATTTAAAACATCCCAAAGTTTTTACATCCCTCTTTAATTATTTTTGATGTGATACTTCTCATGACATATTAAAGGAAAGCATCTTCTGCCTGATCTTAATTGAGAAAACTCTTATCTCCTTCTGTAATTACTGATGAACAAGATTTCTACAGGGATTTAATTGCATATCCTCACAAATTGGAACAGGCTTATTTTCTTCTCTTTAGTAAGACGTTTTTCTGAAGCTCTGCAATGTCTCTTTCACCATATAAACACTGTATTTACAGCTGTCCACAGCTGTATTATACTGACTGGTATATTATTACTTTTATTTCTGCAGATTGTAACTACCTTAGATATCCAGAGAGGATATATAAGCATAATTACTGCAAATGGAGAGTATTACCATGGTGATTCCATAAGACTTATAGGGAAGATTCTCAGGAATGTACCAAGTCCAAAAGTGTTTACCTCAACCAAGGTAAAGCACAGTGACCCAGACAAATCAATTTATGATTGCAGTTTTGTCTTGGAAATGGTATCGCACAGTACCTGTATGAGTGCCCACTGCCTGGGGGAAGCTGAGGTGCTGCACTTCCCACTGCCAGCCACCCCACCTTGGGGGCCTTCTTGCCCCATTGCTGTGTTTCATGTTCTGTTCAGTTTTGTAGTTTTGGACTGAAGCTGGATGCTGGTATTGATCAATAATATCCTTTGGCTTCCTTCAGATATAACTTTGACTGATATTCTTCCAAAGAATGAATGTCTACATTGATTTTTGGTTTTAAACACTTCAAATGAATTTGAAACACTTTATTTATGCTAAAAAGATTTTTAATTTCTCCTGTCTCCCAGGTCTGATTGTTTGTTGGGTTTTTATTTTTTGGTCAGGCATGACCTTCATGCAAGTGATTTATCCAAGTGTGTCATTCCCGTGCGGTATCTAGGGCATCACAGGGCCTGCAGGTATTATGGAGATGCAATGTTACTACTTCAGAGGGAGTTGTGCCATCCAATGAGTTGCCTTTGCTGACCATTGGTGATAATAGAAGGGTAAAAACCCCAAACAAACCAGGAAAACCAGTTCAGTTGACTTTATCGGTTTGTTGCTGTCTTTTATTGCTCTGATCAGAAAGGTGTAATTGAGTTAGTAGTTCTTGATGTTTTTGTGGGTGCTGAAGACATTCCTGCAGGATATTAGGCATTCAGTTGGTGTGCTCCCACTGACTACCTGTGGATGCACATTTTTCACAGTGCTATTGCACATATTTGTCATCTTGTAAAGCAGAAGTGTCCGTATAACACAAGATCTCTCACATGGGTTTTGTTTAGGAGTAGCTGGCAGGAATTTTCAGTAGGTAAACTAAGTGAAGCATGAAGCAACATGTTATTAATTTTTGGTATGAAAAGAAAGCCACAAACCCTGAGAATCCTGAAAGCAGTCAAGCAGACTAAAGGGCTCAAAATGTAGTGTGGCTTTCAGTCTAAATAACAAAACATCAAGATGTTTGCTTAAGTCACACTTGCAGTATACTGCAGCAATTTTCTTACTCTAATGAGCAAGCAAGTCACAGATTAAATCTAAGTTATAGCATCAGCAAATGCCTTCATTTTTACAGACCTGATATTTCATTATTTCGTTGCATGTGCTGTTCAAGGGTTGACTTGGACAGACTTGAGAAAACTGATGAATGCAAAGACATGTCAGTTAGATACGAGCAAATTACTGGGTCTTCTCCATCTAAGCTTGAAGTAAGGGCTGCAAGCTCATGTGTGTGGTTCACTGAGTTTTGCCACAAAGACTGTCAGATTTGTTAATCCTAAAAAATGTGGTGTATGCTGTAGGCATAAAAAACTGCAGGGTCATGTTTAGAATAATAGTTTATTCAGAAATAGTACTCAAATTGCTCTGAAATATCACAGCTACATCTTCATTCTATTATCTGCTTCATTCTTCTGAGACCTTTTCCTAGCAGACTATAAAATCATTCCAAATATAAGGTAATAAATTAATAGAACAAAGCAAGTTGGAGTCAGTAGGAGTGCATTTAGCACTAACAAGACCCGTCTGAGTTCCCTATTTTCTCCTGCAATTATAAAAAATAAGGCCATTCCAGAACCCGTCTTTTCTCTAACTGTTGTTACACAGAGCTCTCGATATTTTTTATAAGGGGTGATAGAAAGGAGCAGTCTCTCAAATCATGACAAATGTAATTTCTTCTAAACTAGGAGGAGGAAACATGAGGTATGACAAGAAATGCATTTCCAATCACCTGTGGCAGAAGGAATGACTGTTTTCACACTTCACCACAGCGTACAGGCTTGGCTTTCGGGTAAATACTGCTAAACATTTGCAGTAAGTGAAAACTCAAGCAAGACACATTAAGGGGTGGAGAGTTTCCTGAGATGTTTGAGGAGACAAAGTCTCCTGCGCTCTTCCTGAAAACATTAAAGGGGTTTGGTTTTGTGGTTTTTTCTCCCTATGTTGAAATACCAGTGTTTTGATAAAGATATTTCTTGTCTTCCAGTGAACGCTAACAACTTGGAAACTAAGGAACAGAGATTGTATTCTTGTGGAAAATAAGACCATTAAGCTCTGCCTCTTCACCTGATGCTTATACTGAAACTTTCAACTAGCAAGCACCAAAGATGCTTGATTTGCTGATTTGTTCTTTGATTTGATTTCCTATGATTAAGCAGTTTTTGCCAAGCACTTTTGTTGTGTTTTTATCAAACTCCGTCATAGTTCCTTTGCTTTAGTCAACTCTAACAGCATCCCTGTGTAAAAAAACATTTAAGTCAACTTGTTGGGAATAGAAGTGACTTGATTAAGAATATAAGAAGGTCTAGCTTTCAGAGGCTTTCATGTACTTATTTAGTGTTGCAATATTGTCTTCCTACAGCCAAAGATGCTTTCCTTTGCTTAAAGGCCATAGCAACATTTTGGAGAATTTCAGATGCACCACTGTGTCCGTCATGGCGACCTCTCCAGATGTGGCAGAATTTATGTGCCTTTTTAGGCAGCATTGGGAACATTTGAAAAAAACTGTCAGCTTTAAAAAACTCAGATATGAGCCTTGGGGTTTGAAAATTGTGTTTACTTTCTGTTATAAGCCTTTCAAAATCATTTGCTTCATGTGCATTAGAACCATTTAGTTGGTTGGAGAGGGAATTCATCAAGTCAAAGGAAAAAACCATGGAGTGGGAACTGAAGCAAGTCAGCAAAGGTAAGCTTGTCAGTGATATACTTTCTTTCCCTGAAACAGGTAGCCTTTGCTGCAAGGTGGTCAGCATTGAAATGTTACGCAGGGAGAAGGCTGACCACAGTGTAGTGGAATTAATAAAGTTGATCAGCTCCACATGGGTGAAGTGATGCTGCTTACTAGAAGATGTTTTTAGTAACTCTTCCCTGTTTCCTCTTGAAAGAGGGAGGTGATGAAGGAGCCAACTTCTGTCCAAGGGACACTTCAGTAATTTGGCCAGATGCTAAGCAGTTTTCTGCTGAATGGAGATTTCTACTGTTTGGTAGGAGTAGAAAGATAGATTATTACAGCGCTCTATCTTTAAGAATAAATTGCTTTGTCCTAAATACAGTTATGGATATTAATGGCATTTGAGATTTAGTAATGTGTCACTGTATTTGTAAAATTTGTATTAATAGCATTATCTTTCTCTGCTAGTGATGACTGAAATCAAAATACAGCTTGTTGTTCCTGGTCCTTTGCCATTGCCTGTGTCTTTTACATGTGTCATAACATAAGAAGCCTAGCTAAGCTTCCAGCAAGCTTTCTAGCTTCAACTAATTCATATCAACAGTATCTTATGGACAGAGAGACCTTTAGTGAACAGAAAAGATTGAGAGTTTGGTGTCCTGGTTTCAAGCACATAATAGAAAGTGCTACAAAGTATACGGGGAGCACAAAGATTTCTGCATTTGCTAAATGCTTATATTTTGTTGCTATTGAATTATTTTGCAGTAATTATGAGTTCATTCCTTGAGAATGTGCTTATCAGGGAAGGAATAAGGTAGGGGTTTCTTTCACTTTGCAGAGTAAATGGCTTGAAATTAGACTTTCACAGGACTTAAGTATAATCTGTAGATTAAGCAAAATAATATGGAGTACATTTGCTACATACATTTAGTTTCATTCCCTGGATGTTAGGTTATTGAAAACTACAGTTATCTTGACTGAAATGTCCCCCAAAAAATTGTGGAGAGGAGGAAAGTATATTGTACCTCAGGAGTATATTGATATCTTCAAAGCACCAGCAGTTACTCTTCTTGATTATTAGACTGCAAGTGTGAAAATCTTAGTAGTCAAAAGGTCTTTTTCCCCACAGTTCAGAACATGAGAACGTGAACAATTGATTTTGATCTTGTAAGCCCTTGTAAATACTGAAGTTTATATCAAGTGGTTGCACTGAGCTTAGATTCAGAGGCAGCTGATCAGATGTTTATAATATATGAGTGTAGCCTTGCTAGTTACAGCCTATTTTTTTAAACCAGAAAAGAATACATTTGAGATACTAACCGTTCACTATGTGTTTCCCTTCTGACTTTTGAAATGTGCTCAAGTGTTCATTTAAAACGTGTTCAGTATTCCAGGCCAGGCTGGACATGGCAACCTGGGGTAGTGGAATGTGTCCCTGCTCGTGGCAGAGGGTTGGAACTGGATGATCTTAAGGTCCTTTTCAACCCAATCCATTTCTTGATCTCAGGTGGCTGTAAGGGTATTTTCTTAGTGTTCAAATTCGTTTTGAGCTTATGTGCTGAGCTGGCAAGCTCCAAATTAAGCTTTCAGCCTATTTTACATTAGGCATTGTCCCAACAAACCAGTTTGCTTAATGCTCTTACAGGTTTCTTAGTTTTGAGCCTGATTCTGACAATCATTTGCTGTCATTGATCAGGTCAGCTTTTTCATGGACCTTTTTCCTGCTGAATAATGAGGTAGACAGTGTTTCCCTACCTGAAAGACTTATGAGAATTATTACTTAATTCAAGTTATATTGCTATGGCCTGCCGAACTTAGGGGTTGTTTTAAAGTCAGGAGGCAGATAAACCTTGTTAGAAAGGAAGACTTAATTTTAGGCTAGAGAGTGATCCCATTATGGTAAATGCTTGATCACATCTTCAGATAAAAGTAAATATTCAAATAATTACAGTTGAGGGCTTAAATACAGTGGCAGCAGTCGTTGTTTCTACAAGAGACTTTGTCTTTGGCTTTGGCCACTAGCGTCTCCTCCAGATAGCTCCCTGGAAAAGGTCAAGAAGGTCCTGTTGACTTCAGACTGGATTAGGAATGGCCCTATTCAAGAAGGTGTATAAGCACTATCAATGTTTTTTTCTTCCTAGCATGCTTGATTTTACGTATATGTGATAGATTATTCACATATCTGCTTTAGGTGTTCACAGCTGCTGCGTATATTAGAGTGTCTGGAGGGGTCACAGAAAGGCTGCCTTGTCCTGTCTGGCTCCAGGGGACCTGGCCAGTGGAACAGGAATGTGGACCCTCCTGCAGAGCAGCTGTGTGTTCTCTTGAGAGCTTTCTGCAGTACCCTGGAGCAGAAAGTGTGGGAGAGGGCTTGAAAGAGGTGAGGAGCGTAGATTACTAGGAATGCCTCTTAGAAAAGCCGAGTGCAGGACACAAAGAAGCCTTAGAGGTGGTGGCAGATAGCACTTTCCATGTATAGTAATCAAGAAGGAGCTGAAAGACCTTACTGGAAATCAAGAAGCCACAGAAATGTGTTGGATTATAAAGCATAATTAAAGCAAACGTTTCATCCAGTGAGGATGAACTGGAAGGGAGTAGGTCTGTTAACAGATCATTTCATTTTAAGCTGTTTCACCCACCAACTCAAAGTTTTTCTACTCTGAAATTCTAGCTTACTTTCAAATAGAATTCAATTCCGTGTTTTAGTATTATTTTACGTTTGTGTTAAAAAAGGCAGATTCATCTTATAGCCTTGGCTAACTTGGGATCCAATGAAAAGTGTCTTCTGAACATGGACCTGTCAGTGTTTGAGTAATGGTTTTCCATTGCTATGAATCAAAGTAACTTGAAAGTCTGAACAACGCAAACAAGTACAAAAGCCCCAGTGATGACTGAAGATCAGCTTTGTGATCTTGTTAATTTCTGTGCCAGTAAATCTAAACCTGAAAGCAAATGTGCCAGAACAAAAGTAGAGACTTTGCTTTTCAAAGGCACTTTTAAAAAGTTCATGATTAAAGACTAACTTCCAGGCTCCTGTCAATAGTTCCAGAATTATGTTTGTCATAACACTTTATGCAATGCTAATGATAAGCTATTTATTGTGTGGAAAATGTCAGATTATTTCTTACTCTCTTCTTTTGATCCAGTATTTCCTGACGTGCTGAAGTTTGAGTAATTAGGTCTCTGCAGTGACTATGCATGGGAAACCTCTGTAGTTGGGTTGCGAGGGGAGATGTGTGAAGACAGGGGAGGGTGCAGCACCTGCATAACTGGTTGAAGGGTACATTGAGGCCCCAAATTAAGCATGTCTTTCTAACTTTGATCTGGTATCACAGAGGACTGTTTATTGCTGATTTCTGTGTTAGTTATGTTGTGCAGTTGATGTGAGGCCAAGAGTAGATAAGATTAAGTGAATGGGTGGGAAGAGAGAAGAGGCTGTAAACAAAGGAATGGCTTTAGGGCAGGAGGAGGCTTTCCCTTGGAGAGCCTGTGGTTGGCTGTGGTTGATTTTGTTCAAATGAAACCATCATCTGCACCGTTAGAGTGGGACTGAATAACAGCAGTTGTGAATGGAGTCACATTGTGCAGCACAGTGAGAGGAGCTGCCAGTGGAAAATCGTGTTCTGCCCTGGCCTGCCAGGCGTTAAGAAACAAAGAAGAAAACACAATCTGGAGACCGTTTTCTGTTTCAGTGAATGTTTCACCATTAATTCAAAGGACAGCAATGTTGATGACAAGGACTGAGAATTCATTCTTATGTTCCAGCATAACTGGTGTGTCCATGATCAGGGGAACCCCATATACAGAAGTAGGTTAAGGGCCCACAGGCAGAAGACCTGAGCTCACCTGCAGAGCTGTTTGGTAGAAGGCTCTTCCTCTCATGAGATTGAATCTCTCTCCAACAGAATTTTCAAGCTAAGGCTCTGCAGCTTCTTACTGATTAAAAAAAACTTTGAGGCCAAATACAGATACAAATTTTCATCTCTCTTACTGTTAACTGTCAAGCTCTGCACAGGGTTTTGCCTGGTGTAAGAAAACACGTGTAGGTGAGGCGGCAGTATTTGCATTCTGTGAAGAACTCCACTAAGATCCATTTTGACCTTCTCAAATAACTTATCAGTTCTAGGAGGTAACATATCTTGAAGTAAAAAATTCAGTGTTAGAAGTAATCCCAAATGGAACATAAAACCATCGAGTAAAACATTTTATTTTTAATTTCATTAAGACACTTCTAAAAGCCCAAGTCATAAAATCATCATCACACATTTGAAACACACAAAAGTAATCTTCAGACATAAACCATCTTTTAGCAGATCTTTATGAATACTTGAGTTAATAATACTCTCTAATTTACTGACAGGAAAGTAATGCATCATCATCTTATTTATTTTCCAGTTGTTGGAGTAGGATAGTGGTAAAATATTTAAGTAAATTCTGAAACAGATCATTGTAAATAAAACAGTCTGTCTCTGCGTTCAGGAAAGATGCACACATAATCCCTCTGCATTTCTGTAAATACTGTTCAGTATCAAGAAACAAACTTTAATCCTGCTTTTGATTTACGAGTAAATTACTATTCTGTAAGGAATTTTAAGTAATTAATGATTTTTACTTTTTTTTTTTTCTCTCTATTTAAAGAGTATGTGTAAGTTAGAACTGAAGTGCCACATATATCTTACATAAAGCTGGATTTAATTTAATGGAATTATTTCTTAAAGCTCAATGGCTGCCCCCAAACCACAGGTCATCAATTCATCAGAAAGAGTAACCCCATCATTAACCCTGGTCTTCTGCAATCTCCAGTGCAGGCCCGACCCACTCTCTGCTGCAATTCCTTGTTAAAACCAGACAAAAAGAAGTCATGGAAGGACAATAACCTCAAAAATATTTTCTTGCCAAACTTCTGTGTATTTCTCCAGCTACTGCCCTAATGAATTGAATCCAAGACTGATTTTGGTTGGAAGGGACCTTAAAGCTCATCCAGTTCCAACCCCCTGCCATGAGCAGGGGCACCTTTGACTAGATCAGGTTGCTCCAAGCCCTGCCCATATAACCTATATGGACATATAGGTCTGATCACTGATTTGTTGTTAACTGCAAAGTAGCTCAAAAGCTGAGTCCTGTTGGCATGTGATCAGAATGAAATATGTGTCTACCAACTTGTGACTTGTATACAATATTTATGAAGCTACCTATGTGATTTCACTTTAAATTATATTATTCATGAGTAACCAAACAACTCCTCCTAGAAAAAAATATTTCGGGTTCTGTTAGGAGCATTCTTGATTTTTAAAAATCCAAGGTTCAGAGAAATTATGTTACATTTTCCAAGTATTCTCAAGGTGTGATTAATATTCTCCGTGTTGACTCCTAGGTAGTCACACAAGGTCATACAGATCAGGACTGCTCAGTACAAATAGACTTCCAGACATTCAGAAGGACTTAGTCTGTGCTGCTTTTGATTAGCAAAGAATGTGCTTATACATCAACCTCCTACTCTTTTCCTTGATCAATTATTTCATGTGCTTATATTTGCTTTCTTAAAGTGAGTGGTGATATTCACACAAGTCGTTGTTCCTGTTCCGAGTAGGTGATAGCACACAGGGTGATAACTGCTTTCTCAGCAGAATTTTCAGTACAAGAACATGTGAAGATTTTGTGCTCACATATTTAAACTGGCACATCTCTGCATTTCTAAGCTGTGAGTATATTTTAAGAGTTAACTTGCATTCAGTATATTTTCCCCAAGAAAAGTAACTCTATCCATTATAATGACTCATACTTAAGGTTCCTGATATGCTGGATCCTATTCTCTGTAGTGTGAAGTATGACAGCAAAACAAATGCAAAGTAAAAACATATCTGGTGGAATGGAGCTTTGGAAGCCCCCACCCAGTTTCCATTGATTTCTTGGGAGCTGGATTATTCACAGGTGGCTGTTTGCAGGCTCACTTTGCTCTTCACCTCACTTTATTGTAAGAGGAATTGTGTTGTTTCCTACTTGTTCTTGCCATAATCTTAGGACATGCCGTTCTCAAAGCAGCTGTACGAAAGAACATCAAGGAGCAGTAAAGCTGAGTAAACCAGAGCTTGACTGGTTGAAATTGTTATTTGCATACTCCTTTAAACAGTTTTACTGGGATCACTGCAAAATGGTGATTTTAGAATGTTGGGGTTTTTTTGTACCTTCGTCATACCTAGTATGAAAGAACTGTTATAAAACTAATACTACATGGTGCAATAGAGCTATATTTCATCATTGTACAACAAAGTCTCAGATGAAAACTGGACATGATGAGAGTACATTCTTTCTACCATGTTCCTTCTAAGGTGTAAGTAGCTGAGGGAATATACTCTGATATATGGTGTGTTGTTGAAATACCATATTTACATCCAAGCTAAAAATACAGAGCAATTTAAATTGTCAGGGACCTCTGAAGGTTATCTGCTCAAAGCAGGGCTAATTTTGAAGCTTGATCAAGCTGCTTTGGGTGTAGTGTTGACAGGTTTTAATATCTCCAAGGTCTGTGTCAATGTTTGGTGTGCCTTACTATGAAGATTCTTTCTGGGTATATCTGGTTGTACTTGTCTTTGATGTGCCTTGTCAGTATTGACCTTTCACTAATCTTTAAGAAGTCCCTGGCTTTGACTTCACCATCTCAGGGAAACTTATGTTCCTTGAACTTTATGAAGCTTATGGCTCCAGCCTTCTAATTGGCTCCAGTAATTTTGTGCTGGGGGACAGAAAACTGGGGGCAGTAGCTGACCCCTTAAAGGTCCTACATAAAAGGGAATACTCAGTTCCCTTCACCTGCTGCCTATGCTCCTGCTAACTGTGCAGTTAGCATCCATTGCCCCAAGGGTGCACTGCTGATTCATGTTCATCTTTTGTTCACTTCCTCTTCCCTCATCAGCAGCTTCCCCCCTTCTTTCTAAGAAACAATAACCTAGGAGTTACCAAACTTATCATAACTCTTACATGAGACCCGTCCATTGTTAGGATAGCTGTGATTTCTACAAAACTCATTTCCAGAGTGAGAAATCTAAATATGCTGTTGTTCAGATTATGTGCAGAGCAGAAAGAGGTAGAAATAAAATAGTACCTTTCATCCAATACACAGAATGCTGTTTGAGCTCTCAAACAGTGTTTAAACAACA
The DNA here is from genome assembly GCF_033783945.1 of Neopsephotus bourkii. NCBI lineage: Eukaryota > Metazoa > Chordata > Aves > Psittaciformes > Psittacidae > Neopsephotus > Neopsephotus bourkii. The sequence continues at coordinate 172,255 of NW_026901034.1, forward strand.
GAAGTGGCCACTTTCTGCAATTAGGGAAGTATTTAGAAGATTGAATGCTGCTTATACTAGCTATCCAGGACCCTTATTTTCACTCACTTTAAAAAGAAGAGAATGCTGTAGACCTACATTATGACCTCTGGTCATTTTTTAAAAAGCTTTGCACTTTCCCCATAATGCAGGTAGTTTTACAACAGGTCAATAACAGCCAACTGAGTACTGTTAATCTGGCTAAAGCTGGTTTTCTCTTCTACAAATTTCCATCAAATGAAGGTGGTTACACTACCAGGGAAGTGTTTGCTTTCAGTGCCCCACATCTTTTTTTCCTTACTTTCTTCCTTTACTTTTTTTTCTGGGGTGATTAGGATAGAGAGCTATCTTACCAGATGCAGTAATTTAAGATAGAGGAACATTTCACTAGCAACACTTCTGTAGTTAAACAGAAGTTATAGCCAAGCATGCTCTTTACTCCCACAGATTCTATATTTTTCATTAGGTTTATTAATAATTTTACCATTGAAAGATAAATAACTTTAAACATTCCTCCTTGTAGGAAACAAATGGTCTAATTCTGGCTTCCTAAGCAGACAGGCTTTGTTTATTGAGTTTTAACTATGTTATATAACTCTTCTTATCACACTTTTAAGAATTCAAAGGCAGTTTTTTAGCCTGAAGGTTTCTGATAACATCATGTTTTCTCTTGTGTTTTTCCTACCTACATTTTCCAAATTCATGGCACTATTAATACTCTTCCAATAATTTTACCTGGTCTCTTAAGAAACAGTGTAACCTGACTTTTGTGATAGATGATATTTTCCATACATAAAACCTCTGTATTGTATAACCAATTTATTATTGAAATCTTATTTCTCTTGGACTGGAATGCTAAAACCTTATTCAGTGACAACACAGAGCAATTAACATTTGGTGTTTTCGTTGCAAAATTTCAAATAAGTAACTCAAACCCCAATATCATATGGTTTGTATCCTTTCAGAAGGGGATACTTCTCTATCAAGTTTGATATCCTTTCAGAGAAGATTTAAAGGTTTGTATAAACTGTTATAGCAAAGTGCACTTTCGTGATTTGCTAAGCCGTATCTTGAATTATTTGAGAAGAGTTGTGAATCCTCTGTACTTTGATCAAATCAGCGGTACACATTGTTGTTGAGAAAGCTTTGTTGTTTCATTTTTGAAGTCTACCTGAGAGCAATGCCTTTTTGTTTTTTAGCTACAGCTCACTTCTATAGCAACTTCTGCAGTAACCCCTAGGTAGACTTGTCCCTTAAGATTCCATTGTCTTCCCATTGCCTTGAAGTGGACACTTTTGGTCTGTTGTCTGCCGGTTCAGGCTGCTTCTTAGACTCCTGTAATGCCTGCTAAATATCTTTTTGCAGCTAAAATCAGGTTTGTAGCTGTAAGTCAATCAAATCTGTTAAAAGAACAAGCAAGAGTGGTACTTTTCAATTTGATCACTGATGTAATACAAAGAATGACTAAAGCTGGGTTGCCAAAGCTACAAAGCTGCTTCCTTCTTTGTGCAGATTGCAAGAAACTTGTCAAGAAGCCTTTGACTAGGGCAGAATGCAGCTCAGCCCAGCTCTCTGCCAGACCTGCTGTGGAGCTCCTGGGGTACAAGGACTTGTGGAAAACACTGAATTTTCTGTTGGTTCAGTGAAGTCTTGGGAGGGAAATAGCACTTGGTTTGCAACACAAATTATAGGGGTTTGACAGCAAAGCTTGTTGTGTATCCGTGATCACCGCTATGTTTCCAGGAGAATGCAAAAGGAATCATCAGGAAGGGATGTTTACTGTCACACTTGATGAAGCTGCATGGGCATGGAAAAAACATGCAGTTACAGGCATTACTAGCTGTGGCAATTACTCACTGGAAATGTGTCCTTTTTGTGCTTTTCTCCTGGTCTGTGCTATTTCTGTTACATGTAAGTTTTTTGTCATGTAATTTGGATTCATGAATTCCAGCATATGGGCTTTCTGATTTATTTATGTTGTTGATGGTGGTGTGTGATTGCTTAACTTCTTTATCTTCCTTTTTTTATTCTTTCATTTCATGCCTGGAATTCTGACAAAATTTTAAATAGTGAATAATGAATTAAGCAAGATGTTTGGCTGTACCAAATGTTGCAGTATCTTTTATGATTTAGAAATACTGCACTCATACTGGCTTTGGTTAGAAACTTGAGTGGGTGTCAGAACATACCTGTCTGAAGTGCAAGGCTGAGGACTTAAACAGTGGTGAAACTCGTGCTTTCCAGAACAGGAGAGAGTTGTAGCTATCTATACCACTACCTCTCTTCTGCAAGACGTAATGAACTTCTTGGTCTTATTTCACATCTTACAGTTCACAGTTTTTTGTCCTATAGAAGCTAATGGAAGCTTTTGACCCAGTAATCATATAATATACATGTTAAAACAGGCTAGTTTGCCTTTTGCAGACCTGACAAATGCACACAGTGCCTTCAGCCTAACATAGGGGGTTAAAATAACTCAGAATGTAACTAATGGTTACAAAACCTAAGAAAACATATGATAAACCCCCAAAGTAGAAGTCAGTTTCTCTGAAGTCCACTAGAGTGGCTGGATTTTTTCGATTAACCTCACAGAGAAGTTTGGATCCCATATAAACTGGTCTCTAGCACCACATCTGCATCCCTTCCAGCTTTTTAGAGGGAAAGGCCTCTGACTTGGGAATTCAGTTCCAGCCACAGTATTTTCCCCCTAAATTCCAGTGAATATGCTGCCAATTCATTTCCAGGTAGGTAATATATTACATGCTGATTTTCATGTGCAGCCCTGATTGCAGTGAGACATATATATACCAAAGTATAGGGGTGTTATATTATGCTTCACCTCAGCCTAGGACTTAATCTGGGGTATAAGTTTGTGTTGTTTTCATTTGTTCTGATTATGTATGTGTGGTGGGTGCATGTGATGGACTTCATTTGTGTGGTCTCCACTTGTGATTAATTTCTACTTTGATTTGTGGTATTTAGTTGTGGGATTAAGACATGATCATTATTCCTAATACATGAAATAAGTTTTATGTCTGTGTTCATGTACTGCTGGTAATTGCAAATTCTTCCTGCTAAAGAAGGTCCACAAAATGCAATGACATGATTTAGGAGGTGGCAGAACTGTGGAAAAACCTTACTTCAATACATTCTGAAACTGACCCTCTCCAGGTTTTGCGACACAAGAGGAAACCAGGTAGGCATGAATGGGGACTAGCAGTGTGGACTGAGCCTGGGAACCAGAAGCTTAATCTCCAGTTTTATCACAGACTTTTTGTCACTGCAATTCTCCAACTGTAAATAAGGAATAATGTCTTGCTAAATCGAGTGTATGTTAGAAAGAAATCCATGAATGATTGTGAAGCAGCCTGATGCTGTGGCAACAATGGCCATAAGGTGACACAAGTGACACAGGGTGCTAACATACAGCTAAACAGATAGTGGAAGACGTAAGTCATTTATTCATTAAACCAGAACTTGTGGACTGTGGTATTATTCCTGCAGTTCATCCAGAGCCATCTGCATTGCTATGTTAGATAATCTGTGTGTGCCAAAGGAAACACCCCTGAGGAAGATCTGTAGCTTCCTTTACATTCTCTAGTCCTGAGCACTTTCTGGCACATCATTACCAGTCTTCTTTCACTACAGGACTGTAGTGATTAAAACCTCTTTAATTACATAAGGCCTTTTGAGAAATATTATCTAAAAATTCAGCAATGAACATCAGAAAATGTGTTACCTAGGCAGCTGAAAGATTTTGGGTTTTTGTTTTTAATCAGTCTAAATAAACAGTTAGAGACCAGTCACAAAGTGGAAATCTTTTGTCATATGTGACACTTTTTAAGATTTCCGATTACTGACTAATTATCACTAACTGAGATTTCAGCTTGTATCTGGATGCCTGTTTCTGTGCCTGGACACTACAAAAGATGTGGATGATGTGTATTTTTTCTGCATTATTTTTAATTTTCATTTTATTTCTGTAATCCGACAATCAAATCTAAAATCTCCTGGTCCTAGGAGTGGGGGGAAACCCAGACTCATACTTTTTGCTGTTTGTTAGTGAATATGAAATCCTTGTAGTGTTGTGTTTTATTTTTCATCTTTATTGGGATTTGGTTTTCATACCAAAATCTAATGAATTTCAAGTATGGGTACAATGTTGTTGACTGTTGTGATTATTCTCCTTTTAAGTGCAAGCGTTATCGTCTTACTAGTAGACCATCATGGTAACCAAAGTGACATTCAGAAATGCTATTCATGCTTATGTATGAAGATGGCATGTAGAGTAATAGAGGGGATGATCTGAATGATTTGAAAGGACTAATATGTAGTTACATCAAGATTTATAATTGTATCTAACAGTTTGCTAGGAGCATGTTGTAGAGAAGGAAATGTTATTAAAACTAGTGCTAAGAGGCTTATAAGCCGTTTTTGTTCTTCCACAAGATAATTAATGAAAAACACATCACCTCTAAGGTAAATGCTGTCATTCACATTAACTGTAATTGAGAGCATAATAAAAATCTTCATTTGTTGTAATTTCATTGCATTTTATTACAAGACACACCCAGAGACGTATCTGTGGTATGCTCCTAGCAGTACCTACCAGTACCTGGGATTATTCAGCAACCCTTGATTCATCCGTTAGACTGGTAGACTTGAAAGAAGTCTTAGCTATAAACATGATGAAGCTGAAGTTTTGAATATTACATTAAGAAATTCCTTGCTCATACTTTCATGCTTGCCAGGCATCTTTTTAACATTCATACTCTGTGATCTGCAACCCAGGCAGCAGGCTCCTTGTGTGATATTTAAGGCCAGCAGTTTAACACCCACAGTTCCCCAGCGTCCAGTCCCTGTATGTGTACTTTGAGAGATTATAAGAAAGTGAATCTCCAGCTGCAGTAGGTGAGATTATCAGAGTGCACACTGGGAAACATAGGGTACCTACCAAATGCAGAACACTTAAGAAGGAACTGCCAAAGTGACACTGCATCGGCAGCGTTACCACACAACCTAACAGCTTGCTTTCATTGTGGGAGGCTTTTATCCTGTCTTTCTGTCCTTGTGATAAACTTAGAGCATCCTAAGGAACAAAACAGTTATGGAGCTACAAAAGCATCTGTGTTTTCTCTGACATAAAAGTCCACCAGCTTTCTGGAGATGCTGATAAAAATGCAGTGACTGAACCACTTGACAGGTTTATGAAATAAGTCAGCCTCAGTAATAATTTCTTCAGTGCTATCCTTGGACATATTTTGAAATCTCATTACTAATATTGCAGATCTGACAAAACCAGCTTATGTTCCTATACTTGATCAGCTGTCCAGGAAGGAAAAAAAAGATGCACCAGACAAGTGTTTTAATGCAGATTGTTGTTTGTGTGATGTGAATGTATACATGGGGAAAAAATGTGGACAAGCAGCATACTACTAGTAGCTTGTGACGAAGATGTTAAAAATAAAAGTCAGTTTGAAAGGGCATGGCTGCTGTCTGCTGAAGGTACAACCAGAGGTTTGTAAGAAAGCCATTAAGGTCTGAGTCTTAAACCAGCACAGTGATTCTGCTCTCCAGAATGTAGCTGTCTAGCAACAGGTTTGTCTGGAAGCCTAAGTACATGCTTGTCACTGGCTGAGACAATGTTACTGAGAGAGTATCTTTCTTGTTCTCCTGTAGATATGTGTTGTTAATATCCTCTTGCATGTTTACTAGATGTTCTGTTGTAATGGTCCCTGTGTGGACCAGAGCCCAGTGCTGGAAATCAGAGCAGATTCATGTAAAGGAGCTGGCTTGCGGCTCTCATGCAGTGACAGCATTACCCAGAGGAGTGGGACTGACACTGTTCACTTCCCCGCAGCAGCTTTTGTCACTTGATCCAGCTTGGTCACTGGTAATGACCACACATCTGAGAACATAAAAAGGTTTCCTACCACTAATATGAAAGGAATTAGTTTGGTAGACAAACACTTGCAACCCTTTATATTTTATTTCTAGAATTTGCTATTCTTTCCGCTTTGTGTTTTATTTGCACACAAAAATTATTACATACAGTACAAAATGCTTACTGCTTTTTCTTATGCTTCGTTTCTTCAACTATGTTTTTCTTTGCAGATTTTAAATTGAGACCCAATTAAAACTATAGGGTTTGTGTTTTTTTCCTTTTTCTTCACTTCTCTTTTTAGGGACCTAACCTGCTTCTACATGTGCAGTAAAACTTTATGTCTTTCCAAGGAGCAGGTCTCTATATTAAAAATAGTAATAGTTTTTACTTGCTTAGCTGTTTTAATATTAGCTTTGCAGTACAAGTTAATGAAGTTCTGTACAACTGCTGGTACAGCATAGGCAGGGATGGGTAAATTGATAAATAGAATGGAAGTACTGTTTCCCTGAATTCATATTGCGATGAAGCCAGCTCTGTGATGTTTTGTTTAGCCCCTTTGGAGAGGTTTATGCAATGTACAATTCTCTTGTTCGGTGTTCCATTTTCGTAGTACATAAAAGAACACATTGTTTTGCACATTATAAAAGTGATCATTGCCTTTGTGAGAGACTGTTGTAACCATAACGTTTCCCTTACCTCTCCTGAGTTGGTCTCTTTGACTAAGTTTAGTTTCACATTTCCTCTATGCTTCCAGGACCATAAATATTCTTACTGCCAAACTGCTCTTTTTTTTTTTTTTTTTTCTGAAATCACATCTATATCCTTTTCTTTTTTAGCGTTTTTGCATTATCAATCTTACCAATATCCTTGCCAAAGTTTTGTGCTCCATTTGCTTACAAGGAATTACTAAAGCTACAGCTCATTCTGACTTCTCTGTGGTGCAAAGAAGTCACACAAAAAAAACAACAGTGGAGTGTGTTGTGTGCATATACACAGCCATGTGCATACATTTACACAGGAAGAAGCTATAAAAATAATATCTACTGAATTCTGAGTCCTCAGAATCAGTCATAATTCCTCTACATTTCTCATTATCATTAATTTACCTGAATGAAAGTATGATGAAGGTAGAGGTAGACTTTTATTTCACAGCATTCTTCTTTAACATATTATTTTAAAATTTTATCTCAGCAATGGAAAAAGCAAACCACTTGTACCAACCAGAAAAGTGCCCCCCCAAACCCAAATTAATTTCTAGATTATGAAACTAGAATTTCAGTAGTTTTAGGACTAATGAGTGTGATCTTGATCTGTTCTTGACCTATTAATAAAATGTAAAGACACCACAAGGCTTTCTGAGGTTGTGTTTAAGATACTGTGTCATTTTTCACTGAAAATTAAAAGCAACAAAGGCATATAAATGTTTTAGGTCAGTGAATTAATGTCAATTTGTACTCTGCACTGGATGTATATCTGTATTTTCTAAGGTGTCAGAAGTCAAAGGGTCATACTCACTGCATGGTCAAAATAAAGCACAATTGCTATATGCGTTCTTATTGCAAGGTTTATAATTCATGCTTGAGTTAAGTTACAGTTTGCTGAAACACAAGATAAAAAAAGTCTTCAAAGCTGTCACTCAGAAAAACTGCCTTCTTGGTGTTCTCCATTAGACATCATGTGCATCATTTTAATCTCCGAATTGCTAATAGATTTGAAGATAAGTTTTGTCAGCCATCAGCAGCTATAGGTTTTTATATATAATAGGCCAAGAATATGCCCTCAAATTTCCAAAAGAATTCAATTTTGCATTCAATTTCTGTTTCAGAAACTAGCATTAATCAATTCTACCATATTAAAATTCAGGTCTACAAAAAAAAGTCCAAAACAAAAAATGGCCTTTGGGAGCAATTCCTGAAATGAGTTCACCTAACAAGTTTACCCTCAACTATGAGATTTATTTATTCCAAGTATGTTTTTAATACTTTAAAAAAAGTTCAAACGTGGAGATAGTGGCAATGTTTGCTCTCTGGGAGGCCTCAGGCCATGTAAGTTTATTCGTTCCACTACTCAGTTCTACTCCATAACAAACAAGACTTGCTGGACATATTGAGGTGTTCTTATTGATTCCAGTAAAGCTGAATAGGATGAGCAGAGTTTGGCTGCTAGTGTTACACATTTTTACTTTTATTTTCAAATGACAGCCAGGCTTCCTGAAGCCAAACTGCTGGAACAAATAATTTTACTGATGCTAATGAATGAAGACAATAAGTGAACTGTACAGGCAGGGGATTTAACTGCTACTGAGAGGCTTGGCAAATGCACAATAGAAGTTTGTATGGTAAGTAAAACATCAGTATAATTTGAACTTAAACAGCCACAAAATAATTGACCTTTTGTTAAAAAATTGTATCAGGTCTGTTCAGGTACATAAATAAAATTTAGAACCAGTGTAATTGGATGCACAATTTCTAAAGATTATATTTGAATGCCCCTATTCTTAAATGTCTGAAATTTGATTAATCTAACTACATCTGTCACCAATATGAGCTGTAAATTCCAGTCTACTGGTTGTCAAATATGTGGAAATTCCAGGGCCAGTCAGATATAAACCGGTGTGGAAAAGGAATCTTGGGATGTTTCAAGTTGCAGTCTTTGATTCATATTGGATCTAAAACTGAATGAATTTCTGGTCTTTAATTAAAGGAAAAAAATTTCAGTCCCTCACTGAATATCAGCTTCTTTTGGGAAACAACAATATTGCATTCTGTCTTCAGGACAGTATTTACTTAAACAGGATTCTGCCTCAGCCTAAAAGGCATAGTCATTATACAAATTTCTGTGGTATTTTGGTGAAGATTATTCAGAATGCATGTGTTCCAGAACTGCTAAGCATTTAAATAACTAAATTACTAATAACACTTTTTTTACCCCCCACAGGATGTACCAAAAAATCCCAAGTACTATTTTGCATGAGTCTTTCCTGATTAAACAAGGGCAGCTAGTCCTGTGATTAATTCATATTGAAAAAATCAGCTGGCTGCATACTTAAAAGCAGAGATAGACAAACACAGCTACTTTCTAAATACAGCTTCCTCATACCTGCTAAGCTACATGCTCTTTTTCCTCTTTTTTATTCTATTTTCCTTTTTTTTTTTTTTTTTTTTTTTTTACTTTTTAGGAGCACTCCAGCCACATCAGTGACAAAACAGACATCAAGCAACTAGAAGCTATCCATTAGAGTCACATCTGGTAGGTCTGACTGACACTCAGTAGAACTGCTTAACCACAGAATAACATGCCAGAAATGTAACTGGAGAAGTCACTTCTGCCTGATACCTATCAATCACTCGCTGTCTGCAAGTACAAATGCACATTCACAGAGGAATGAGTTTGACCTACACTCTTATCAGACTAATAGTGAGAAACAATTGCCAGACTTTTAGATGGGAAAAATAAAGTACAAGCCAAATGCCAGAAAGAAATTCACAGATGGGAATGCATGTTGTTAAATGGCACTATGGCATATGACCGCCAGAATCACAGTTCTCCATATTGTAGGAGATGCGTTCAATACGATGATTGCCAGTACTTGAAATACAGAGCTGAAATATGTAAGATAATAGATCAAAATTCTGATGCAGTATTTTGACAGCTCAGTGCTTTAAAGATCACTTTTTCCATTAATGCAAGAGATAAAATAACGTAATGCTCAAAGCAAAAAGCAAGGGTCTTGGAAGTGAGAGCTGCTTTTTGGTCTACATTAAGTAAGGCAGTTAAGCATGTGCTAGAGTATCCTCCTGACATTTTTGTTGACTCAGAATATATTTAAGTTCCATTATGTGGAACACGCTTATGTGCTCTGCATCAGTGTCTTAGCCTTGTGATTTCAGCTCTCACACTATCTGAAAATAATGCAGATCAGGCTACCTTGCTATCCAGGCATGCTGAAGGGAATAAAAAAGTAACTCTTCTAATCCTGAAACTTGAGGCATCACTGAACTGGGTTGCAGTTTCTTTTCATTCAGAGTATTAATGGGTCCTGGACACCATGGTGTGGTATTGGGATAATGTGAGTCTGTTGAATGGAGTTGGGAGTACAGTTTTACAAGCCTCTGACAGAATGCAACATTCAATATAAAATCCTTCTTTGCCTCCAGTTTAGGGAGTCTCTTCCATATACCCTCCAGTGCGGGCTCTGGCAGGACAGAGTCCAGAGTTTAACAAAAATTTAACACCATTTGTCAGAGAGAATGCACAAAAAAATTATTCTCTGGGCCACCTTCAGGATTCCCCAAAATGAGCCTTTATATTTAAATCCTTTGAATCTGTAGTGCTGTTTGACTGTAATTTGGGGGGGGGTTGTGGACCAGAAAGGAAGATTTTCTAGCTTCTAAGTTTTGAGGAAGCCAGAGACCCCACTATATTTTAACAGGTACATTGTACAGTAGCTTTCACAAATGGCTCCATTCCAGCCTGTTGAAGCTATTGCTGAAAAAAAACAAAAAACCATACCTCAGCCACCAGGTTTGCCTATATATTTTCTAGACTTGTGTATACCAGGACCAACTCAAAGCAGGGATGGGCTGAACGGTAATAACCACTGAGAACAGAGCAGGCTTTTACACTGGAAATAATCAGTCTATCTATAAAAGAAAATACCCATTACATATAATTATTTCCTCAAACAAAAAGTCGTAAGTGTAGAGCTTCACAAGAAATGACTGTGCAATAATCTTTTTTAAAGAAAGTAGCTTACTGAAAGCAAGCCATATGCATAATGCCCACTAATAAGAGATGAATCTGATTGAAAATAACTGTGCAGATAATCTCATTCCATTTTTAAGGCACTAAGCACTGTGTGATTGGCACAATTGCATTAATAATTTATAGCCATTGGGAATTGTTGGTTTCTGCCTTTTTTGGGAGTGTGAATCATGAATGATTGCTCATTTTAACAATATTGGAAAAGATTGGAAAAGTAAAGCTGAGGGGAGGAAATGTGCTGACAGAATGTGCAATGATTGTGTTGGCCAGCCTGGCTCCTGGAGCTGGCTATCAAATGTACTTTTTCTACTCCACTTGTGAGAATCCTTATATGAGGAAAATGTTTTCTCTGGAAACAGTGCCCAGTGGCTGCTATTGTTTGAGAATGTTGAAAACTCCCTATTTTGTTTATATTCTATATGTGGTATAAAATAAATTCCAAAATGCGCAGCTAGGCTTTATTTGGTGTGTTGCAATGTCAAAAAGCTTTAACACTTAATCTGTTGCTGCTGTTCCTGACAGAGCAAAGTAGGACAATCAAAAATGATGCATGAGAGGAGCTCCTTGTGCCTGACTTCACAGTTTTTAGCATGCAGTGATATAAAGTTGTTAACTGGACTTGTTTCTTTGGGGGTTGAATGCAGCATGTTTTGCAGAAGGATCAGCCTTTTAATATAATATCAGTTACTTTTCTTACCATTTGAGACATATGCTCAATCCACTTCTGCAGTTTTGAAAGTGTATATATTTCCTGTACTGTATTATATACCATTTAGCTGTTTTCTATTTGCTAGAATGCAAATCATGTATTGGAAAGTTTGTCTTTCCATCCATACAGACACAGAACAAAGATACCCAGACTTTAAGAGGAACAGCTGATGGCTTCTGAGCTATAGAACCAAATCCAGTCAGTGTTGCAAACCTTTACAAACATATAGCATTGTCAGCCCAAGAATCGATTTGAATTAGAGGTTTCACACATCTCCATTTGTTTAACAGAACTCTATTAGTAGCATTTACTGTGCCTCTTCCAAACTGGAGTTTTGAAAGCCTCACTCTATCCATTTACTAATGATGATATTCTATCTAAGCAAGAAGTTCTGTTTGATATATTTAGTTCAAATTTCTAAGAAAAAACCAAAATGTGTGCCTTCTGCCTTCTAGTGCAGTAGGAATGCACTTTGGAAATAACTACAATCAGCTTGTCACTGGGAATACGACTTGGACAGAAGAGTTCCTCACAAACTATGGTTTGTGATTTTCACCTTGCTTTTTTCCCTTGCAGCTGTCTGGGCTGCCTCCTTCATTTCTGTTTCCCATCTTCCAATGGATGGATCCTTGGAACAATTTTTCCCCAGCAGTACAAAACAGCTGTGAGAGTCCCAACCTTGGCTCTATTTTCTACTAACACAGCATTAACATTGAAAGGTACAGATTAAGACTGTATTCTCTCCAGCTGCCTCAGTCCTGTTGTGGTTCCTCCCTGTCCTGCCAGCTTTTAGCGGCTGCCACTCACACACTTCCCAGAGGCTCCAAGTACCCTTCCCAGCAGGAATGCCCAGGATGGTTTGAGGCAATTCTGTCCTTGGTGGTATCTGGCTTCAGTCACAGAAATACATGGTTAAACCTCATAGTGAATCTTCTCAGGAGCCAGCACACCACCTTTCTTGCTTCACATAATTTTCTTGTTTCCCTGCACAGGGAATTCTGGCAGAGGAGACCAACAAAGCACCTCCCTGCTCCTCAGTCCACCTTGGCTCTTCTGCTCAGGGATGGCCGACCCCCAGGCACATTTCAGGTAACCTGCCTCCCCTGGGGTATCTTGCTCTCTTATGTTTCCCTCCTCTTTTTTCTTAAGCTCAGAGTGTGCTTTCCTCACCCCAAGCCTTTTAGGGCATGATGGGGTACACTTGTGATTTTTCTAACAGAAATGTTGCTTCTTGTACTTTAAAGCTCCAGCAAATCAAGAAGGTGGTACAATGTACATGACATCAGGGCTGCAAAATCTGGATGGGATCCTTTCAGCCATCCTCTCTCCAGCTGGCTGTAAGCACTTCTGAAAATCCATGCTACAATTTGCAAAGGAGCTTAGGGGAGTAGGTGTCTGATCTCCCTGGATTCCTTAGAAAATCCCATTTTTTAGGCTTTTGTAGCATTAAAATGTGTTCTCCCTTTCTTTTTCAGAAAAAGAGAATGCTTTGTTTACTTCAAAAGCACATAGTGTTTTAAGTTTTTTTGTTTGTTTTTGTTTCGTTCTTAATAGCTATGCATTTATAGTTCTCTATTAAGGGTAACTGTTGACTTTGGGAAGCATGTGTGGAGGCACTCAGTGAATAGATTGAGCAGATAATCCTATTATGTCTACTCTGATTGCAGGAGTTACTATAATTTTTGTTTTTGTAAGGAAAGGTGTAAGGCTTTTATACGCATGCCTGTATATCTGAGTGTTAAGCAACATGCAATAATTAGATAAAGTCAGCAATAATAATAAACTGGAGATTCCTATTAATCAGTTCTTGAGCTATTTTTGGTGTGGTTATTTGTGAGGAAATTAGGAAGATGTGAACCATTAAAGCCTAGCAAAATACAGAGCTCTGCCCTATGAAAAATAAATAACAAACCAAAAGATAATTACAAAATATATACTTTGAGGCAAATTACTTTGCAGAACTGTCATTCTTGCCACAGTGTAACTGATTATGATGTGATAAAGCTTAATTCCCACTGAATGCTTTAGACTTAACTCCATACTCCCTGGGGTCAGGGAACTCTTCCTGGCAGCAATGGCTATTTCTGGCCTTTATTTGTTTTTCCACGAATATCTCATCTATGATCTGCTGTCTAGACTCATTTTGCTATTGTTTGTTAGTACATTTTACTAGTCATTTTTAAAACAAAAGCCCCAACTCACTGCACAAACCCCAGAAGTATCTGCAGAAAATAAGTCATCAGGCTTATAATTACTGATGCTGAATGCTACCTTATTTTCAGATTAGGTCTGTTGAATCAATCTCAATGGAAGGGTGTAGGATACTACTTAGTATTCTGAAATCAGAATCTGATCTGTAATTATGAGTTATAGAATATTAACCAACTGTACAATTATATCTTTTTTCCTGAGTACCATGTCAGGAAAAATCCCTACAGTGTAAAAAGTAAGAACTACCATATACTTAGGAAAATTCTGCCACAATTTTAGCATTCTTGAGCTATTATTCTTGTTTTCCTCCCAGTATCCAGTGATTTAATCCAGATTCAGAAGAGCACAATGGCTTTTGCTGCCATGTTGGATGCAATGTAAATTATTTAAAGACAAATGTCAAATTTTCATGAAGAACAAGATATTAAAGAGTAGGTAAATGACAAGATTTTGTTAACAGTGTAGTCTGAATGCAACATTTATAAACTGTAGTATATTTTGTATTGTGTTCTAATTTGTTTTGGTGTAGTTTTAATTTCTTTATTCAGGGTACATATTTCAGAAATCACCAGATTATTTAGCATAGTTTGTGATGAGCATTTTATTATCTAGAAGTGAACACCTGAAAGACAAGAGCAATCAAAGAACAGCAAAACGTATTTGTTTTAAGCAATAGACAAGGAGAGTGATGATTCATAATAGGAACTGTAAGTGTTGATTTTCAAGATGTGATGGGAACAATTGATTATGCTACTGTGATTTTGAAACAAAAAGATGCAAGAAGGGTAAGCAAGTGTCTAATTCTTCTTGATGCTGGCTCAGAAAAAAATCTCTGCTTTAAACTGAGAAAGGGATCATATATCCCACACTGAGTTAACAAGCCTTTACTGTAGGTGTTTTCATTATTGCTATTACATTATAGGCAGGCAATTATATCAAGTATAAAACCTTTTTTATACTTCACTGATTACATTTTTAGTAACAGGTCATGAACAAATTAATCACCTCTTTGGAGATCTTTTTTAGTCTTTCTCTGAGGCTTTCCAAGTTTGTGTAAACAATGATTACAGCTCACAACCTGATACTCTGCTCACACTGAGTAACACCTTCCCACAGTGATGCTGTGGGATTGCTGATGATGTAAGTGGGAGTTAGCATACACACTAGAGGTTCTATACCAACCTGAACTGCTTCAGTGATAGGAAAAATCACTAGAAAGTACTTAGGGCCTTTAAAGCAATTATTCCATCAACCCATCCTCCTGCTTTAGAAAAACAAGAGCTTTAGATCACTCTTGACTGCTCTAAGTTGATAAGGTTGTATCCAGACCATGTTAAAGGTCTGCTAGTTGTGTTCCCTGCACTCATCATTTTTGCTCATCCTTTTTGAACCTATTTACTCCTTTTTCTTCCACAATTACCTGTAGTCATGAGATCCACAATTTAAATGTGTGTGGTTGAAGAATGAATTTTTTTGTTGTTGTTGAATATTCTGCTTCATAATTTCAATGGCTGTTTCCTAGTTCTCACTGCTCATGAAGAGGAGAATTTTTTATTTTCACAGTGTTAAAGGAGATGTTAGAGCAGACAGTTGAGGAGCTGCTTCAGGGGCTATAATCTCTCTTCTGTGCAAATGGACTTTGTGAGTTCAAGGAAAACCATGTGTCTGGAACTCCAAGCATCTGCAGTGGATTACCACATCCTCACAAGGTATTAGCTGAAACTCATCAAAACTTTCTGATTTTTAAAGAAACTGTGTTACAAAGCGGTATCCAGATGAGATCATTTAGCATTACAAGTCCTTATGCAGCTTTTAGTAGAATCACTTATTTGCTAAATAGAGTGCAGCAGCTCCTTGGGAGCCATTCCAGTCTATCAGGTAAATCTGTAATTAGTATCCAGTTGATCTGAAGCATGGTGCTGTCATTATATTGATATAGACATACACATTAGAAAACATTACTGCCTGGGCACAGCAGGCAATTCACAGACTCTAATAACTTAGCCATTTTACTTTTTAAAAGCTTAATTATTTTTCTTTCAGACTTAAAATAGAAAATCATAATTACAACAACACTTTTAATTTTAAGTTAAGCATAAACCAGACAAGACACTTGTAATCTTTGCTGTGATTTTTATGTTTTGAAGATAGTCTATTAGATTTTTTTTAAAGAACTGAGGGCCCTTTTAGTTTTTAAGCATATAGGTGGTGTGGTGACATTAAACTGGTAGCAAAAGGGGAAGAAAAAAGAGCAAATATTGGCAGTTGGTTTTATGAAAATAAATTTTAAATAAAACCCTAGAAGTTTGGATTTAGTGCAGCTAAGTGGAATCCAACTTCATTTTGTTTGAACTTCAAAATTTAGTTCCCTTTTGCACTAAATAGAGATCCCATGTTTCGGTTTAAAAGATGTAGCTATGACTGAAATAGAAGAAAATAAAATGAAGTGTCAGCTTTTATCTACTATACTTCATCATACTGAATTAAAATTAGGATAATTACACTGAGGTGGATTTGGCAGTGTAAAAGATATTCAGGCATAAGAATGCTGTGAAGTTTCTCTGGCCAGGAGCAGATGTACAACTTGGTTACTTTGATAACCTCCCCACCTGATTGCCTATTGCTTCGCAAGTCACTCAGTCTTCTATTGAATCATTGCTTAAGCCATCATTACTAACCAAGCATTACTTTTTGTTTCTCATACATTGACTAGAGGTTTGGGATATGAAATGGAAAGCTCAGAGGTCTGATGCTTAGAAAATGGTTACTGTCTGCAGGTTTAAATACAGGAAAATGGGTCTATTTTGTAATTTTTTTCATGGCCTTAATATACCATGGCCAGTGGAAGCATAAACCAGATTTCTTCATGGGCAACAGGAATAATAAGTCATTCTCATTTGCGTGACCTGTTTGAAAGGAGCAATGTGAACAAAGTGTGAATACTACATGGAGGATTTCAGTTTGATACATTTTCAAACAGAACTACAAAAGCTGTGAACCATTACGTACATACAGGGTTCATTGATTTTGCTTTAAAATCACATCCAGTAGGAAAATTTGTCTTAAAAATAAGCCAAATCAGGCATGCCAGTATACCTGGCTTATATAAAATCAGAAAAGGGAGTGCTTATTGAACAAGACATCAAGACCAGTTTTGTGAAAAATGCAATAGACTGGAGGGAGGGAAACCTGAGACATAAATATTTCTCAGTTTATTTGTAAGGTGGAGGATAATATGTTTAAGAGAATAACTCTTAATTCCAGTTGTGAAATATTTTAAAACAAATGGAAACAAGTTTGGGTCAGGCAAGCACTGGCTGACCTACATGTTCATTTCAGTAGAAAAGTTAAAATTCAGATTGAAGTATTCACCCAGCTCTGAAATGAGGGCATCTTCTACACTGAGGTTCTACCTTTTTCACCAGTTCCTCATATACCTGGGGGGAATACATGCAACCTTCTCTTGTCCTTGTCCCATGAGCTCTTTATGCAGTTTATGTACATCAAGTAGCATAGGTGGGCTTTGCCCTTCTTGGGACTATGGGCTTTACCTTCATAAAATTGTGATGTAATTGGGATTATTTTTAAGCTATTGATCTTGGTGCTGAACAGGATCTGTAAAGATAAAAACTTTGAGAAACAGAAATCTCATTCCAACATTATGAAATGCCTTACTAGCAAATCCTTTGGATTAATTCATCACCTATAGTCCTTCAGGTAGATGTTTATTCAAAAACTTTTCATCATATGTCCAGGGTTCAACAGTAGCAGCAATTTTTTTTCCTTTTTAGTAACTGGTGCAGCGCTGTGTGTCTGACTTTAAGCCTGGGAACAACAGTGATAACACCAATGTTTTTAGTTGTTGCTAAGTAATGATTACTCTGATCAAGGACTTTGAGAGTCTCATGCTCTGCCAGGGAGGAGGGGAAATCGAGAGGAAGCTGAGACAGGACACCTGACCCAAACTAGTCAAAGGGGTATTCCATACCACAGCACGTCATGCCCAGTATATAAACTGGGGGGAATTACCCAGAAGGCCCAGATTGCTGCTCAGGTTGGGCTGGGTATCGGTCAGAGGGTGGTGAGTGGTTGTATTCTCTTCCCTTGTTATTTCCCTTATCATTATTATTATTGATGGTAGCAGTAGTGGTTTGTGTTATACCTTAGTTACTAGACTGTTCTTATCTCAACCCGTGGGACTTACATTCTTTCAGTTGTCCTCCCCATCCCTCCGGGAGTGGAGAGAGGAAGAAGAGCTGGGGAGTGAGCGAGTGGTTGTGTGGTTCTGAGTTACCGGCTGGGCATAAACCACAACATCACAGATTCCATATTTTACTAAAAAGAAACTCTTAACAGAAGTAACTTTGTTAAACTGCACTGAACACAAATACAGTGTAATTGCAGTGAGCAAATAATGGAAAAGAAGAAAAACTGGAAATCAGAATTTGCAAAACATCCATAGAGAATAAAAATTACAATTCATTTTGTAAACGTGTTGCCAGTAACACTGGGGTTAAGACCTCATCCATAGCTTAAGAGCATGTTTAAGAAGGGAACTTCATATTATTTGAATCTCTCAGCTTCTGTTGACAGGCTGTCTGTAAAACACCTCCTGTTTTCATTTTAGAACACCGCAAATGATAAAAATAATGTTCAAAATCCAGTAAGAACTTCAAAGTTATATTAGTAATATTAATAATTTAGTTAACAATCTTGGGCTGCAGTGCCACCTGTAACAGTCAGACTGATGGTCTAATTCACAAAACTGTTCTGTCACTGTAAAAAATAAAGTAGGACAATCAAAAAGTGCAGTAGAAAAAGTCTGGTGAGAGGCTGATCTGTAATTAGTGCTCCAAATAAACTGAGATTTCCACACACTCTGTTGCTATGAACCTCTACTGTCTGCTCCAAAGCATGCCCCTCAACCTCTTATACCAGAAAACAAACTGGAGGTGAATTTGTATGTTCATGTGCTGATACTTTATCAGGAATTTAAGGTAATTTTAACAATATATTTATATTATCTGGGTACTGAAGTTTTGTGACAGCTTCTAATAAATATCCAAGATTTTGTTCACAGACAGAATAACAGAATCAAATATTATCATATTATTAAACTGTTATATACAACAGTGTATTTTGTAGCCTATCTCAGGCCATCTGGGTTTCCATCAAAGTAAGGGCAAAGAAAGCAGAAAAGGCAGAGAACCCCCAGGGGGATTAAATATCACAGCAGCAACTCAAGAATGTTGAATCTTGACTCAAGAAATCTCCAGCTGTCAGAAAAGCTTTTATGTATCACTCTTCATATATGTTTTCTTTTCTCAAAGATCTCACTAATGTTCTGGTCTGGAAATCTTGTGCATTTACCATCACTCTTTTGAACATGACTTTATTGTTACTGTGAGAAAAATGAGTTTTGTACTTTTATTTCTTCCCATGAAGTAAGGATTTTTTAAGACAACTGTCACTTAAGTGCATCAGCAGTAAATAAAGCTTCAAGTCAGGATAGAAAGGAAGTATTGCCACACCATTTTTAACTGTTTAAGATATCAATAGGTCTTATGTATTCTTGAGTTTCACTTTTTCCACTTCCATATTTGTGAGGACCAGGCAAGAGATCCAGGCATAATATAAGGAATCTGTTGATCAGAAAGCAGGTTTGCTCATCTTAAAATCTCTCCAAGATGGAAAGCAATTTTGCAAAAGTGTTATTTTCTTTTAGCTAAATTTTCATGTCATTCTTTTTGCTTTTCTTTACTCTCTGCCCAGCTAGTGGGAATTTTACAGGGGGGGTGGTCAGTTCTCTGTTGAAGGAGAAACAAATGACAGGAAGACAGTGCACTTTCTTAGTTGAAACTCAGTTTTAGTGTGCACAAGCAGAAGTACTTATAAACAGCCTGTAGTCAATCTTGGTTTTAAATATACCAGCCTAACATCAGCAGTGCTTTTCTAGAAGGCACTGTGCCTTAAGACCTTGCTGTAGTTACACTTGCCTCTTGCGAGGGCATTGTAAAATTATCAATACATCTTTCCTGAAAGTTAAGCTACACTTCATCAGGTGATCATTCATACCTTTTCACAGTGTTACAGGTTCACTTGGATCAAGAATCACACTCCAGATAGATGTACAAATCAGCCAGAGTATGAGCTTTACACTTGCTTTATTTCACCCTTAGGACAGATGATAACTCTCCTGTTATTGTTCCACAAGATAAAACATTATTTGGGTCAAAGGGTTGTGTTTTGATTATATAAACGTTTGATGCTGTGATTGCACCTATGAAAGCCCCAGTAACTACGTAAAATACACCCTTGGCGTAAGTGGGTCACCTTGCCCTTAAACCTGAGTCTTGTGGGACAGGATATATGCGTTCTGTCAGGCAGACTTTGGCAGCCTACAGTTCTGTTGCAGGGAAATGTTTTTTTTCCCCCATCTGACTTATTATTTTCTGTAATGAAGATTATGGTGATTTGGGCTCAGTCTTTTGGGGAAGGAGAGGGGAAGGGCTGGTTTAGATCAAGAGGGTGGCAATTTTCAGCGAATACTGGCCATGTAGGAGTAATAGAGGTGAAAAACAGAACTAGATAGGAGAGCAGGAATGGATATCACTGGGTAATTAGCAAAGACTTTCAAGCTCCTGGGAATTGTTTGTGAATATATTCTGAGGAACAGAACATTGAACAATTAGTGTGTCAAGATGAAGGCACTACAAAACACCAGATTAACTTATCCAGGCTGTGCTTGTGTAATTGTTTTGCAGGTTAACTTCTAAAGGTACAGACAATTCCATGTTACAAAGGCTTCTGAGAATCTGCAAGTGTGAAAAGCTACTGAGAAGGCTAATGAGAAAGGTTATATTTTCATTTCCCAAAGATAGATACTGGACTATACACCCAAACATGGACTTAGTTTTATTTATTTCAGATAACTTTTGAGGCAGTTTGATCCTTGTTATCACTTACACTGGATGTTTATTGAATAAATATCCTTTTATAAAGACTTATATTGAATTATTACTGAAATATCTGTTCAAGTTTGTATTCTGTGGATCTAATTCAAGATTATAGGTTCCAGCAGAATTTGAACAGGGTTGCATTTGTCTCCCTTTGACCAACATTTCTGTTTCTGTTTCTAGTTCTTATGCTTTTCTATATAAGAGCCCTGAATCTATGATTGAATGTTATTTATTAGGCCCTTTCCTTTGAGAGCTATGTCAGAGAACAAGTATGTGAACAGACTGGTAAAGGAATTGTCAACTTTTACCTTCAATTCATCAGACTTGAAATCATTGCTACTTTTCATTTGGTCATTTTCTCATTTCTTTAAAATCAATCTGTACTCAAAGAACAGTTTATAAACGGAATACAAATCATGGATATCCTCTCAGCTCTGAACCAGTTGTATTTGTTAAACCTCACAAGCACCTTTGTATGTGTAACACACGTTTTACAGAATGCCTATCGAGAATATAGGTAAGCTACCTTGCTGACAGGCCCATTTAACATATGATAGAAACAAAGGAGAGGATAAATTGCTGACATACCTTACCTTTACAGAGCTATTTCCTTCATTAACTTACTATGTTTTTCTTAAACTTTTTATACTGCTTTAAATATATTACTTTTGTTAGATTTGGACTAGGAATATTTTTACATGCACCGCACGAGTCATGGGATATGCGCGCATCCTAGATGGAAGAAGATTATTTTATTCTTGAGATAGTTGTGGAAAACTACTGCTACTGTTATTCCAAATGCAAATGAAGCTCATCCTGTTTAAGGTGTTTCCCTAAAATACTATCTAGTTGCAGAAGTAAGGAATTCCTTGTGGATTGCAGATACTGAGAGCAAACTGTAAGTGAAATACCTGGTTTACTCTATGTATAGCTGAATAATAAGAAACAGAGGCAAAAAACTTTCACATCTGGAATACTGTGTCCTTTTTGATGCCCTGTACAAGACAGACACTGACATACTGGAGCCAGTCTGGCTGAGAACCTTGAACATAAGGAGCTGAAGAACAATGTAGCAGGAGACTATGTGTCTTAGGGAAAGCCAAAGCGAGGTAGATCTAATTTCTGACTTCAATTGCCTAATGGGAGGTTATAGAGGAGGCAGAGCCAGAGTATTCTAGAGGTGCACAGCAAAAGGACTAAGGTCAACAGACACAAGATGCAGCAAGGACAAGTCCAACTACATATAATGAAAAAGATTTTTCATGGAACAGGTTGCCCAGAGACACTGTGGAATCCGTCTGGAGAGATAATCAAGCAAGAACCTGACCAATCTGACCTAACTTTGAAGTTGACCTTGCTGTGAGTGGTACTGGATGGAATAACTTTCAGAGATCCCTTCCAATCTGAATTATGTTACTCATTTCAGCTCTGGGTTTCTTAGTATGTACATAGGGAATGTGAAGTCAGAGCTTTGGAGGCTACCCAAGTGAGAAGGGCAAAGTATACTGAAATAAAAGAGAATAACAAAAGGGATCTGTTTACCCTTTGGAAAAAAAATCACACATAGTAGTTCTGTCTTGAGTTGTCAAATACTGTTTTGCAGCTACTACAGGTTTTTTAAAAGCTTCACACAGAGTGAGACAGCTGAAAGTGTATTATTTTTGCCTTGATATGAAATACCAACTGTTATAAAAGATTTAATGTCTTTTAAATATTGTAGCGGGGGGGGGGGGATCAGAACAACCTAACAAAAGAATTAAAATTGTGTTGTTCAAAACAAATTAACATTTTCAAATGCCTTAGCTTAGTGATTCCTGTAGAGGCATGAATGATCACAAGATGGCCCTAATTTTGTCTCTAGCTGTTTTTGTGATTGCCTAAGCTGTTCAGTGACAAGATCAGTGATGATGTTACAGCATTGGTGGATAGGGGAAGGGCAACTGACATCATCTATCTGGACTTGTGCAAAGCATTTGAACACTGGCCCACATGATGTCCTTGTCTCTAGACTGGAGGCATTTAACAGACAGACCGCTTGGTGGATAAGTAATTGGCTGGATGGTCACACTCAGAGAATTACAGTCAACAGTTTGATGCCCAAGTGGATCCTCGGGGATCAGTAGTGGGACTGGTGCTGTTTAACATCTGAGCAGCAATTTGGACAGCGGCATCAAGCACCTTCAGCAAGTTTGCTGACAACACCAAGCTGTGTGGTGTGGTTGACATGCTGGAGGGAAGGGATGAGATACAAAGGAACCTGGACAGGCTGGAGAGGTGGGACCATGCAAACATCATGGAGTTCAACAAATCCAAGTACAAGGTTCTGCACCTGGCTGGGGCAATCCTAAGCACAAACGCAGGGCTGGGGGAGCCTGGATGGAGCAGCCCTGAGGAGAAGGACTTGGTGGTGTTTGGTTATGAGAAGCTCAACATGAGCTGGCAGCATGTGCTTGAGCCCAGAACCCTGCTGTGTGCTGGGCTGCATTCCCAAAGCATGAGCAGCAGGTTGAGGGAGGGGATTCTCCCCCTCTGCTGTGCTCTGGGGAGACCCCCCAGAGTCAAGTGTCCAGCGTCAAGCGTCCAGGTCTGGAACAACAACACAAGAGGGACATGGAGCTGCTGGAGAGAGTCCAGAGGAGGCCACAGAGATGCTGTGAGGGCTGCAGCAGCTCTGCTCTGGAACCAGGCTGAGAGATCTGGGCTGGTTCAGCCTGGAGAAGAGAAGGCTCCAGGGAGACCTTAGAGCAGCTTCCAATGCCTAAAGGGGGCCTACATGCATACTGGAGAAAGAATTTTTACAAGGGCCTGTAATGACAGGACAGGGAGGATTGGTTTTGAACTGACAGAAGGTAGATTTAGGTTAGATGTTAGGAAGAAATTCTTTAGTGTGAGGGTGTTGAGACACTGACACAAGTTGCTAAGAGAAGTTGTGGCCATCCCATCTCTGGAAGAATTCAAGGCCAGGTTGGGGAGGGCTTTCTCAATATTTTTACAAATCTCCACTATCATTGAATCATAGAACAGCTAGGATTGGAAAGGACCTCAAGATCATCTAGTTCCAGCCCCCTTCCATGGGCAGGAACACCTTCTGTTAGACCAGGTTGCTCCAAGTCCCGTCCAGCCTGGCCTTGAGCACTGCCAGGGATGGAACACATACATAGTTGGTTTGTTTAGCTCATTCCATGGCAGAAATTCTTTTGTAGTGTGCTGGATATTGCATTAGAAGGCTGCAAAAATTTTCCAGTATCTTCATCTGAAATTTATTCACCTGCTGGATGCAGGAAATACTGGGAAGTTACAGATATGCATCTGGAAGGGTCTTGATCAGAATTTTTACCGAAGTTCCATAATATATGATACTGTAAGGTTATGTAGCTTCATATGATTAATGCCATTGAAATGCAATAAGGAAATATTATTTTGCTTAGATTGTTTTATATCTGATGAATATACAGATCTAAACATAGATTTAGAAACGAGGGCTTCCAACTAGAAGTGTATTAAAGGTAGAAAATAAAATTGCCAGCCAGGCCAATGGAATGGTTTAGTAATTCTGAGAGAGCTGGAAATAAAATAGAATGTAGTAATGAATTCTGTTGAAATTTGGGATGAAATACTGAAATATTTTATGAATAAAACCCAAGATGTAGTAGGTGATCTTCCAAATTTGCTTGTTTTGTTCCTCAGTGCACAGAAAGAAGGTGAAATAGTTTTTCTCATAGTACAAATGTACAATATGAGTTTAAAAAAGGAAATTAATTAAAAAATAACCAATTTTTCTTCTCTATGATAAATAGAAATGATAGAATAATAGTATAAATTGCACACCACATACTGTAGCTCTTTCATCCTGCATCTTCTTTCATCTTTCCTCAGTTTCAATCCTCTTCTCACATGGGTTATATCATCCTGTACTAATAGGCTACACCTACCCAAGTTACAGAAATGTGTAAATCATGTTAACTTATACCTACATGTCAAACTACTTTTCAAGAAGAAGGTTCCTTAAAAAGAGAACGTAGTGTGCTCGCCTTTCCCTCCATCTGCTAGAAAAGCTCATTTCTTACATCCTGTGAGAAAAGGCTACTTGTAGAACATACAAAAACAATCCTATTGTCTGCTTCTTCCCTGATCATTTTCTGGGGTGTCAAGTTGTGGGGGTTTTTTAACATTATTTAGATCTGAGGAGTTTACCTACTTTTGAACTCAAACCCACACATATGGAGTGACTTAGGGTCTGTCTCCCATTTGCTTTGCTTCTGATCTTGGTCTGCTGTGTTACAACCTTGCTACCAAGAGATAGAAGGAAGTTTAAACTACAGGTTTCTTGAATAACTTTGTGCCTTGAAGTGTATTCATAGAATGAGATAGAACATTGTCCTGGGTTCAGCAGTAGCAGTCATTTTTCTCCTTCTTGGTAGCTGGTGCAGTGCTGTGTTTTGACTTTCGGGCTGGGAACAGAGCTGAAAACAATGATGTTTGGTTTGGCCAAGGACTTTGTGAGCCTCATGCCCTGCCAGGGAAGAGGGGAAGCCGGAAGGAAGCAGAGACAGGACACCTGACCCAAACTGACCCAAGAAGTATTCCATACCACAGCACGTCATGCCCAGGATGTAACGGAGAGTTACCCGGAAGGACACAGGGTCTTCTGGGTCAGACTCGTTTTTTGGCGGGTGGCATCGTATTCTCTTCCCTTGTTATTTTCTCTTATCATTGTTGTCACTGATGGTAGCAGTGGTGATTTGTGTTGTACATCGGTTGCTGGACTGTTCTGGTCTCAACCCGTGGGAGTTGCATTCTTTCAATTCTCCTCCCCATCCCTCCAGGAGTGGGGAAGGGGGGAGCCCCCGGGGGGGAAGGGAGACAGGGGCCTCGACTGCTTCCAGCCCAGCACCACTCACTGGGAGTGAGTGCATGAACTGGCTGGCTGGGTTTAAACCACGACAAACATCTCCATGCAACTGAAGCAAATATTAATGTTGATCTTTGTTTTGTCCTCAGCCCAGAAGGATTGGAAGACATTTTTTGGGATGTTTCTGTTCTCTCTGTTATGTTCTCCAGTGGGTGGAAATGGAAGAAATGACAATGTCACACAAATACATGTGAGTAATGGCACAAGCACTTGTTAAGTCAGATGTTACTCTGAAACATCAAAACCCACTAAATTTTCATGGGAAGCTTGAAACACTGTACTAAAGCACAGTCACTTGAATAGCAGCCCTTGACTTCCTTTCTGAGACCATCATGGCAACGTCGCATACCAATGAAGAAAACTGCTTTGTTAAAATTGTTATGCCAAAATGAAACTGGTTTAACCCACTGACATTAAACATTGCATGGGTATCAAAACAGTGAACAATTTTATATGGACTGTTCTACAAGGCATAACTTTGAATGGCAGCCTTAATTTTTCACTAGCCTTGATGAAACTGAGTGTTTGGAAGTGGATTTTGAATTAATGGTCAGAACTGTGAACTATGCCTTTGGCTCCAGTCATCTGCAAAACTATGCTGCACTTTCTCTGAGCTTCTTGTAGAAATCAACACTTGGGCTATATTCATAATCAAAATGCAGGACCCACAGCTCTTAGTGGCATAATACATACACCCTAGTGACATGAATGCCAGGTTAAACATCGCTTCTTTTCTAGTCAGTAACATCTTGTAACATAGAACCATAGAATCATAGGGTTGGAAAGGACCTTAAGGTCATCTAGTTCCAACCCCCCTGCCATGGGCAGGGACACCTCACACTAAATCATGTCACCCAAGACTCTATCCAGCCTGGCTTTGAACTGAAATGGAGAGATGGAGCATTCACCACTTCCCTTGGGCAACCTGTGCCAGTGCCTCACCACCCTCACAGTAAAGAACTTCTCTCTTATATCTAACCTAAAGTCCCCTGTTTGTTTTAACCCATTACCCCTTTTCCTACCTCTACAGTCCCTAATGAAGAGCCCATATATCATAATGCCAACTCAGGCTAAAGCTTATTCCACAGTCTGGAGCTTCTGCTGCACAAGGTAATGCATTATGATAACTTTCTATTTCATGAACATACATCAGGTCCAAAAATTAGCAAGAAAACAGCAGCACTCAAACACTCTAAGCTTCTTACATGTAGCACCTCATAGCATTATGTTCCAAGTGTATATGCTGGGCAGCACAGCAGATCAAATAGTAAAATTTGTTTGGAATACCTTGATTATACTTTGTACCACTATAGTTAGATTTTTGTACACATTTAAAAAATAGTTTCAAAAGTCTGAATTATTTAAATTTAAAATATTATTAAATAGCCAAGTTTCATTATTGCTAAATATTGCTTAATACTGATTAGCTGCATTTCCATTTATAGTAACAACGATGGGAAACAAAGAAAACCGAAGGGGTCAACTTCTGGCACCCTTCAGGCCAATAGTACTTTGTTCTCTGGTACAATATTAAGCAGCACAAGTAAGTTTTTCAAATTTTTTATAACATCATTGTTGCTATTGTAACATCATTGTTACTGCAGTCACCCAGTAAGACTGATGTGCACAGTATCAGGAGGTTCAGGGGAAAGCAAAGATCATAACTGAATACACGTTATATTCCTCAAAATTTTTCCAGCAGTACAAGAGCAGGAAGAGGTTCTGATCTCATGACTAAGCTTTGGCAGTATTTTACTCTAGAAGTCTTGCTCAATGGATGGTGTGCAGACTATTGCAATGAAATCTGGTGTCAGAGAAGTTGCCATACACAGCCATGGCTTGAAACTAAAATCTCTTGTTGATTGTAGTAATAATGCTTTTTTCCACACACACATGCACAAGAATACAGTTAAAGCTCTCAAAGTTCTTAAAAGCCTATTCAGTACTTAAATTTTTTAGATTATTATTTTTTTTTTTTTTAGAAGCTAGTCTGAATACTTGTTTGCAGTATAAAATTCTAGATTCTGCATAGGAGAAATAAGTTCCTTCTGTGAAGTTTCCTCCTCCCCTCTAGCTCTGCTAGAGAAGATCAAGACATATTCCACTGAGAGAAGAGGGAGCACGTCTCCAGCAGCAGCTTCTCTGATTTCAGTGCAGATTCTTGTACTCTGTGTAATAAATATAAGACAAGTTGGCTTCTTAAACACCTGTGTGAGATTGTAGCAATGGCATCATTCATCTGTAAGAGATTAATGAGAAGCCTTAATTTGCCAGCCCTCCTACAAGCACCGTATGCTTGCTGACAGCTGGTATTTCCCATGGTGGCTGGAGTTAACACATTTCCAGGGTAGTGCTACATTGGAACCTTTATCACCTCATCAGCAGCTCTGCCTATGTTGGCTCTACACAAGGGACAGGTTTTAGGCCACCTCTTCTTGCTCAGAGACAGCTCAGTCCCTACAGAATGTGAATGAGGCTGCTGAACTGCCAGCTTGCCCTGATTTTGTATGTTTTATTTGCTGTGCAAACAATTGGAATGCTTGAAGGTGATTCCTGTTGTTTAGCCAGTCTGTTAGACAGGTGCATTATGTTCCATTTTGTGATTTTACTGGTCTGCAAAGCACATTGGATATATATGATGTCACAAAAGAATTATTCGGTATAAACGTAAAACTTGAGACTATTGCCTAGAGAAGAAATACCCTAATAAGGACAAGAGAAAACCTTTCACCTTGTAAAATTTCTCAAAATCTTACTTTTAGTGAGCAGAGAAACAAATGCTTCTTCCATGCAGGCAAGGCTCTTCCGTTTTCTTTGCATTTAATATTGAAGTAAAAAAAAAAATAAAAATCAGAATAACCTATTAGCAAATTAATTTTGTAATACAGGCTAGAGATTACAGGAATAAGTTCCTTTTAAGATATCCACAGTGGATTAGAGTGGCAGGTTGAATGTAGAACACCCTTATCAATTGAAGTTTTATAAAAGAAAATCTATTTGTTGTTCAAATTACATATTCTAACTACTTTGATAGTTTTCAGTCTGTGTTGTAGAAAAGAAACATGCCATAAATTCATGAGTGGCTTTGTTAAAGTCTTTTCAGATAAAGTACATCAGTTTTCATCTGGGCTGATACTCTTAACATTCTATTGCGGATTTGACATGCCCATTTTGCAATTGCTTGCAATTTTTTTTTCCTTGGATGTGCAGTTCTGGTGTCCTCAACATAAAAAGGACATGGAACTGTTGGAACAAGTCCAGAGGAGGGCCGCGAGGATGATCAGGAGACTGGAGCACTTCCCACATGAAGATAGGCTGAGAAAATTGGGGCTGTTCAGCCTGGAGAAGAGAAGGCTGCGTGGAGACCTCATAGCAGCCTTCCAGTATCTGAAGGGGCCTTGTAAGGATGCTGGGGATGGAGTCTTCATTAGGGACTGTAGTGATAGGACAAGAGGTTATGGGTTAAAACTTGAACAAGGGAAGTTTAGATTGAATATGAGGAAGACCTTCTTTACTGTGAGTGTGGTGAGGCACTGGAATGGTTTGCCCAGCGAAGCTGTGAATGCTCTGTCCCTGGCGGTGTTCAAGGCCGGGTTAGACAGAGACTTGGGTGACATGGTTTAGTGTGAGGGGGGGCGGAATGGCAGGGGGGTTGGAACTAGATGATCTTAAGGTCCTTTCCAACCCTAACTCTTCTATGAATCTATGATTCTATGTTTATAAATATAATAGCATTAACCCTGTAGTGTAATAGTATGCTGAAGAGGTCATATGCCTGTTAATTGCTTTAATTTGGGTCAGTACATCAGAATGCATGATTTGTTTGTAATTAAAGTTCTGTACACTTACAGCACACGCAAACACCTCCCAGTATGCCTATCATGCCATTTGTTCTGAAGTACCATTTTGCTACACCATCCTGATGGATGGACAAATCATTACCTTACATCCTTTTCTCCTAAATATAACTGCATATATTTAGAAAGTTAGCATTGTATCAGAAGGACCTAAAGTCACATTACTTGTTCCACTGTACATTGGGAAGGTCTACATTTAAAGCACCCTACTTTCTAGGTGGTGTATTTAAGTGGCTGGATTACTAGAATTTCTGGTATAACAGAACCTTGAATGTGTTTCCTTCTGAGCAGTGCTCATTGCATATCCATGTACTTATGGACTCACTTCTAAGAGAAATTTACAAAATAGAAACTTTCTTCTTTTGTTTCATGCTTGGTATTATCATGGGATATAAACAAATGGCCTGAAGCTAATTTTAAGGAAGCATAAGCATATGCTGTTGTTCATTTTCAAATGCATCTTCTTTTCTTTGGAATTGTAATGATTCACATTGTGCTTCATATTTTCAGTAGATAAACAACTTGATTGTGCCAAGCCCTTAACTCCATCAATACCAATGCATTTATCAGCAGCCAGGCTAAATTATCTTTTTAATTTGTTCTTCTGAGGGATTTCCTCCTGTCTTCCACTGAATTTCATGTTAAAACAAAGGATAGTGTCAGGGAATTAGGAGAGGTATTCTGTGAAATATCCTCCTTAGTCCTAATAGTCCAGCTGAATGCAAAAGAAGCCATCCTAAGCAAACTAAGCTTGGTGAAAGCAGCAAAGAACTAACCAGGTTTCTGTTGTAACAAACTGACATCTCTGGAAAATATGTAAATAGTATTATAACATCCCACAAGTTAGTTTGCAATACATATCAGTTGGCAAAAAAAATTAGATGTTACTAAAATGCTTGTACATTTTGGAAGTTAAGTACTTTAAAGCATGATTCACTGTATGTACAGCCATATGGCTAAAAAATCCAGCCTAGTAAAAGAAAAAAAACAGAATAGGGAATACAGAAGTTTATGCTGTGTTTGAAGCAGTTTCTGCCTACTCATCCCCTTTCACCTCAGGGAATGCTCTGCCTTGTTAGGGCAAGAGTTCTGCTCCCTTTACCAGCCCCATAAATCTGCTGTTACTTTCTGTAGTGTGGCATGGTTTTAATGGAAGGGGTAAAGAAAGGCCTAGGTGAGTTGTGAGAATATTTTGCTCTCCAGAAAGGTGGGGAAAATAAGTTTTTACAGTTACTTCTTAAGCAACACTTGACTTTGACTCCCTTATTCCACATTAGTGCTCTCCTCAACACAACAGGGCAGAGACTGCAACAACAAATCTTCTAAAGCAAAACTAAACCTTTAAATTCTTTCAAGTTCAGCCTTGCAAGCTTCAAGTGGAAGCAGATGCTGCCTTTCAGTAACACGTATCTATTGCCTTTCATGAAAGTGAAGTTTTTCAAGAGCTTATCCTGAATGTTTCAGTTTGTGCTGCCTTTAGGCAGCTCTTTGATCACCATACTCATAGTCAAGGATCTCAACAGGAAGCCTGTGACTCCCAGTGCCTCTCACTAAAGCTTCCACACCCAATTCAGAGCTATGTATGTGAAAGCTCAGAAAGCTCAGTGTTCAACTCCTAAATCCACTCCTCCCAAGCTTTATTTTATTTATATAGGGCTTTTTTAAGCTGAGCTTTTTGTACAAGTAAGGAGGCCCCCACTTAATTGGAGCCTTCAAAGGAATATTTAAGAAGCCCCACCTGAGTGGGATGAGCATGAGGTGCTGCAGAAGGAGCTGATTCTTGTGGGTAGCTGAGGTGAAGCAGTTGGGTAGGAGGTTGTGTGGAAGAGCATGGAAGTGGTCAGACCGGAGGAATTGGAACCTGTTTTAGGAAGTGTGGAAAAGTGTTAAAAGAAGCTGCCTGTGGCCTGTTGTCTCACTCATGGTGGATTTTGGAGGAGTTTAGCTGCTGCTAGGCTGCAGTGGCTGTACCGTGCATAGTGCAAAATGGCAGAAGAACTGCTTTATCTGTGGGTGACTTTTAAAGTGCATAAAATAAGCTGGGGTGTTTCTAGAAGCTGTAGCTGAGATTAGGATAAATAGAAGAACTATAATGGAACGACTGTGTGATACTTTTTTAGGGCATGAGGGGAGGGTAAAGCTCTTCCTTAGGGGTATCAGGGTGTGATGATGGTAGGGGCTTGTGAATTAAGATGGCTGCCAGGGTGATGTGAGGGGAGTGACTGAGGCAGATGCAGGTTAGTTTTGCGTTTAAAAGCAGTTAGCTCAGAACACAGGCATAGAATTTAAGTGCCTTACATTCAGTTTGCTGAAGAGATCTACTGCTCTTGTCCATGAGGTAGATATTAAATTGAATTTAAAGCAGAATTTTAGATGATACTTCAGAAGGCTGACTAAATTCCTGTATTTTCTCTAGGGAAGTACAGGTTTAGCTGAAGGACTAAATAATTTGTGTGCTATAATTTTTCATCTTGCAAGCAATAATAAAAAACTCCATGGTAATATGAGAAACGCTGAAGCTAATAGAGACTGAAGTGGCGTTAGATGGTTTTGCAGGTTGTGGTCCGTGTGGAGATCAATGTGCTTCATTTGAGAGTGTGACTACAACAGTCAAAAGGCTTTTCTGCTTGGTGAAACTTGCACATTTCATGGCATGGATAAAATACGAGTTGCTAAGTTGCTTGTAACAAGGTTATTGGAAATAAGTTTGCAATGATGAGGATAACGTTGATTCTTGTGGTTAAATGGTGTAGCATTGTAGTTGGAAGACAAAATGGTGCATTAAGCTAACTCCTTGATGGGATACAAATCATCTGGGATAAAAGATTGATTAACTGATGTTCAAACTTAGAACTACGTTACTCAATAGACATGGTGCTAGATGATTGTCACCTGTATTAAAAGTAATGCAAGTAAAGGAATTGATTTCTTGTGGTTATCTCTCTACATTTTTGCCCACTCGGGCTGTGAGGAAAGGTAATGAGAGTAGGTGGAATATAGGCCCTTGCTTCCCAGCTGCTGATAGCACCTTTCCTGATCCTGCAGGCAGCCTGCTTCCCTGAAAGCAGTAGCTCCTGGAACAATTGGGGAGCCTTCAAGGTGAAGTTGCTGTCTTTCAAGTAGTAAACTAAATGCATTAGGTGGAATTACCATTTCCAGTCTTACTGGTGTGACTTTTAATGATCTTCAGGAAGTAGATACTACGGTGTGTCGAGGGCAGGTAACAGGGAACAGTTGTGTGCATAACAATGTTAGATACTTGGTTTAATGATGGAAAGAATATGACTGTACCAGGACAGGAGAAGAAAAGCATGAAAAAATGTGTCTGGTATGTTAACTTGTATGTTAACTGGAACTCATGCTAGGTTTGTATGGGTTAAGTACGGCTGAAAATGCAATTACGTTTCTTAAACTCCTCTGTAGAGGTGTGAAGAGCACAGCTGGTAGTCAGAACTCAGCTGCATCTACAACATTTCAGAGAGAGGGGTGACATCCAGTGTACTTGCCCTGCCTAAACTTTAGTCTACTCAACAGAGGGGAAGAAAAAAGCCTTTATCAGGGGTCATGAGCTTAATATGAGTGCTCTTAAGGGTCTTCTGGAAAAGCCTGTTTCTCCCCATTAATTAGGGATGCATTTTTCTTCACATCAGCTATCTTTATGTGCTGAAGTTAATTTCTACTGTGGTGAAAAAAAGGCTAATGCAATCCATGTATAAATGATAAAAAATGCTAAGCAGGCATGAAAAGACTGCACAGCCTCTGCACTTGGCACTGGTATAATTGCTATTGGAGTATTTTCTAGTGTTTGCAGTTCTAGAAGGAGACTAAAAGCTGCATGGTTTAGAGAAGCTCTTTTTTTCTGACTTAAAATATAGAAAATGCCTCCCAAGGTCAAGAAAATAACTCTATTAGTGTATTAAAGCAAAGGCTGAAGAATAATGTGATTGGTCTATAAATTCATGCAACTAATTCAGTAATGTGATAAAGAATTATTCAGTCAGTTCAGCAGACAAAATACAACTAAAAAATAATCTTGTAGTGGAACAGAAACCAACTTGTGCAATTTTGGAAATTATTTCATAATTCATGTAGATTAACTGATTTTGGAAGCACTTACCTTGGGTGATAATTATATTATTGAAACTTCTTTTAATAATACTTGAAATGCTTTTCAAGAGTATAGACTGTAGTTCAAGTAGAAATATCAGATGTGAAGAACTAATACAAGGCAGTCTCATCGCCTCTAATGTGTAGGGCATTGGGCTGAAAGATTATAGAGGTTCCTCTGATCTGAAAAAAAAAGAAGGAATTGTAACAAATTTCCTTTAATTGACCCTCAAATATGACTACATGTTACAAGATGCAGGAGAAAACTGCCTTCTCAAAGGTGATGGAAAACTGTATGATCCAATGCTCTGCTTAATTGATTAGCCAGCACCAAAGCACTGCCTGAATGAGCGAGGAGAGGAAGTATATTTTTGAACTGACAGATCCCTACTTTAAAATCCCTTAGTTCAAAAATTTATCTATAATTAGAAAAAAGACATCCATATGGTGACTTTTCTAGTCCCAGATGGGTAGCTGTCATTTTGCACATGATCTTTGCTTCTCTTTTGAAGTAAAAATGAGTAATCTTGGAAATATTAATCTGACTTCAACTATATTTATCCTTCTATCAGTGGTGATGACACACTTTGATTTCTGTCTTGGCATACACAGTATGTGCTGCAGTGCAGAGGATTCCAGTTGCCATAATTTTCAGTGGAAAGAATAATTATCACAGGGAACTGGAAGTTATAATGAAATATTTGTATATTTAATTAGCAAAACAAAAATTTTCAAGAGCAGTGATGCAGAGATCTGCCAAACTTTGAACTCTGCTAAGGGGATGATAAAAGGTGTTCTGCAAGTGCCTAACAGTAGCTCCCCTTGGCAGTGATGCGTGTGTTACCTTGCAGAATAGCAACCATACACCTCCTCCTGCCTGGCAGACCACTGCTACAAAGAGTTATGTCAGAGCAAAGAAAACCAGTTTGCCATGCCGGAAAAGATGTTTAGATATCTGACTTGCTTCTCTTAACTACTGGAACATTAATCCTTAGGATGGATCTTTCTGCCCTTGTAAATCCAGTTCATGTGGTGACATAACTGCAGGCATCTTGTGTGTTTAGACTTTTGTTTTCTTTTTATGGGGGGAGGGGAGGTTTACTTGTCTGTGTAAGGGGAAGGTATAAGTGTTATGTGTGTGCCCTCTCATTTTACAAAAAATAATTGTGGTTGCTTGTGCTTAAATATTCATATATAGAGAGGGCAGCAATCTCTGGAAGTGGAGCAAAAACTTGGCATTCCTCCTCTTAGTAAGCATTTTCCTTAAAAAGCAATCTTATTTTGGACGGGGGAAAAATATTACAGTACAGGGGTTTTTTTTACCACAGGCAGTATCAGAGGCAAGAGGCCAGATCCAATCACATGAAGTAAATGGAATTACCCTGAATTTACTCCTTTATAAGTGAGAACTTGTTTCAAGCCCCAAGCTACATGAAAATGATTGCTGTTCTTTTTGCTAGCATTGCCCATGTGAAAGTTGACATAAATATGACCTGGAGTGAACTTACTTAGCAAGTGATAGGGTACATATTTTTCACCATGACTGGAAGGCCTTAAGAATGCAAGTCTCAGATGCAAGAAGAACTAGAGGTGCCTGAGTTCCATGAAAATCAGTAGGAGTTAAAAGCTTAAGTGATTCAGGCCTATGCCTTTGAAAACATTCAAGCATTTCTTAGCAACTCAGCAGTCATAGTTTCTTCTCTTCAACACTATCCTTATGATAAAATTTGATTTTGTTAAACTCCTGTGAAACACAGGTGATGAACATGAATATCAGAGTTTACTTTTTTTAGATTAATATTTTTCATAAGCAATCAACATTTTGGTGTTGGCCTGACACTAGAGAAAATTTTAGTATAGTTGTCAACTTTACAAGTAGCTGAAGGGGTAAAAGAGCTGAAAATTAACTTTTTTGTTACAAGGGTCGGGGAGACCTGCACTCCACTATGAGGATAATCCACCACACCTCCCCCCATATGTGAAATCTGAGAATATGCTCATATGTAGCCATGTTATGACTTCAAAAGTACTTCATATCTTGGTTTTGGACTTTTCCCCAGCTATAGCAGGTGGCAGAAGAAAAAGAGGTTCTGTCCCTCTATCTACCTTATTCTTAAAACTTTCTCTGGGATTTCAGCCCACTGCTTCAAGTCCCTTTACTCTTTTGTTTTGTTTACTCTTAACAGTGCTGTAGAAAAAGATGCTAGCTTGAATTGTGCCTCTAAATGCTTGGCTAAGGACATAAGTTTAATAAAACTTGTACATGTGCTTGAAATATGTGCCAGAGATTTAAATATTGTAGCAGAACCCAGCTCCAATGGATATAGGCATATTTGTTGAATACCTCTCACCCTAATGAATCCTTCACAAATACAGTAAGCTGCCTCTAAACTGTAACTAAGACCAACTGATTTGTGGCAACAGCAATATTCAGATCTTCACTTCTCAAGAACCTGTGGAAAATGTAAATTCAACTGAACCAGTAAATTGTGGTTAATTAGATGGAGGGCAAATGTTATTACTTTGATTAAATGGTGGAAGCCCAATGAACGTATTTGAATTAGACAGTTTCCAAGGTGTTCAATTATGCTGGGTTTCTGCCCCAGCACTGAGAAGCACATGCACCTTGAAATGTGCAGAGAGAAGCTCAGCAGTATAAGACTTGATACCTGCTGAATTTTCAGGTTTGGTTTTTGAATTTGAGAGTTGTGGGTTCTCTTAACTGACTTTTGTTCAGTTGGAGCCTAATGAGTACCAGTGGGGGCAAAGCTTCCTAGGTCCTTTTCCATTTGCAGTTTCTGCAGGAGACTTGCTACCACACTAAATTGGCAGGAATCTTGCAGAAAAGTACAGAAGTACTAGAGAACACTTAATCACACACAACACACTAGGAAACTGCTTTCTTCCTTGTAGAACAATGGTAGACATCATGTCCAAATCTTTCTATCAGTCAAAATGATTCAAGATAAGGAAATTCTGCTGCTGTATTTCAGGAGTTCTCCTATTAAGTGATTGATGTTTAAGAAGCCTTAAAATACGTATGCACACCCCTATGGGTTGTTGGGCTTTTTCCACAGTTTCACTAAGTACAGTCAAGAACCAAAATTCATATGGAATGATAGTTATTTAATGAGTCCTTAAAATTTACTTAGTGTTACCTGTTTTCTTGACTTCTTACAGAATTAATTAAAGGTAAGGAAGCAAAAAACTGAATTCATAATGGTAAGAATGATTGTCAATCTTTGAGTTTGGGGTTGACCAAAGTATAACATAGCTCAAGCTGATAAAACTTATTCTTCTGCTGTCTTTAACATTTGATGCACTTCTGTCAGATGTACACTGAAAAATATTACTGTCATGTAAACGTTAAAAAACCCCAACAGGTCAGTAGAAACAGGAATCTCTATTATAAAAGGGACAGTTATTGCATAAAGAACTTCTAGGCTCTCAGTAGGTGAAGATCAATTCAGGTGGGGGTTTATTAGTTTAGGAAAAGTTATTAACAGCTTTCAGTATAATCACCCAAGTAGAGGGAATAGTTCTATCAACATGTGTGCAGATATAGCACCCTCCAGAGAGGTTTAGAAATCTGATTCCTGTTCTGATCTTCTTCATTTAATTGCATGCTGTTTGTCAGAATCTGGGACTATTTTAGAGCTCAGTGCTCAGAGGGGAGGTT
Organism: Neopsephotus bourkii; assembly: GCF_033783945.1. Taxonomy (NCBI): domain Eukaryota; kingdom Metazoa; phylum Chordata; class Aves; order Psittaciformes; family Psittacidae; genus Neopsephotus; species Neopsephotus bourkii. Next base: position 209,355 of record NW_026901034.1, read on the forward strand.
CATACTGTATTTTTTGTTACTGTTAATGGGGATGCTTTCACGTCTAGCAAAAACTAGAATGCTTTTGCAAGGTGATGAATTTTAATTCGTTCCTGGTTCTAGCTTTAATCCTGTATACAGCATGTAGATGTCAAAAGCCTTTAGCAGGTGTAAAGGCTCTACTTTAATGCCGATATATAGAAAAAAGGAATGAGCGCGTGCAGTCATTCAGAATGTAACAGCAGGGAGCTATAGGAAGCGTTGCCCTGTGTTGTTGCACATACTGCTTCTTCATAAGGCTTCAGGCAAATTAGAAATTATATGATCTCTAATATCTTTAAAGAAATTCAAGAGGAAAGGTAAAATTAATGTCAGTAACAAATTAATTATATGAAGACTAATGTTCAATTATTTGTCTAATTTGTTTTCAACACATTTATGTAATTCATCTGCATTCTGAGGCTTTGCGTTTGTTGAATTCATTATTGACCCAAGGTTCATCTACATATTTCTCTCTACTTCAAAATCACTTAAACACAAGGAAAACAAATGCTTACAGTTTTTAATAGTATTGAAGTGATGTTTTAGTCTGGGCTTTGGCCATACTTTTATTAGCTAGATCTGTGTGCCCTTTAGGTGGGTTCTGTGGGGTGTATTTGGCAAACTGCGTGGGTGGGAGCCTGGTTATATGAGACTTGCCTCTTTTTTTATGGAGGAAGCCAGCTGAGGTGCTCCAGTGCCTTCTGGTAATCCTCTGCTGAAGTTCATGCGCACTCACATGGTTATGGGAGACTTCTATAAAACCTCTACATCATTTCTTATAACCTGTACCTGATTGTTCTTTTGTTATGTTGTGTCCCCTCTTTCTGTATAGATAAGGTGGAATGATCAGCAGTTAACAAGGCAGAGTCAAACAGTAGAAGAGATGCTGCTTCTGGGCACCAAGATGAGTCTAATAAGGGCATTCTGCTCTGCAGGAATTCCCCATGTGGGAATTATTCTATCCAATCTACATTGTAACTCCATTTCCAGTGTCCATTTCTCAACTACTTGGAAACTGATTTCCAAAGGGATGCATCTTATTTCAGGACTTCAAAATTATGCATGAAATTTACTGCTTTAAGAAAACACTGAGTTATTTGCTCATCGCAAAAAAAAAAAAAAAAAAAAAAAGGAGTCCTGGGACTGCAGGTGATTAGAATGTTGCAGGGCTGCTTTATCAGCCATGTTATGTACTCTGAGTTATTGCCGTCAGCTGTTCTTTATCTGATGTTTACAAATACTTGTTTGCATCAGTGTTTGCTGCTGCTTTTTTATTTCCTTTTTATCACTGTCACTGAAAGCTGGTTCTGGCACTCTCTTCTAGTTACCCAATTTTCTGCCTCTGTTGACTGGCTAGTTGTCACAGTATTATTTCCGTGTTATTGGAAAGCAACGTTTTATTCTTTTTCAGCTCTCTGCCTCTGAAAGCTGTGATTGCAAAATCACACCAAGCAATTCCATTGGGTTTTTATTTATCTCCCTCTGCTGCTATTTGCATTTTGCTGAAAATAATTTTTTTTTCTTTTTAGTAAACATAATTAGCTCCTGTGAATATGAAACTGGTTTTCATTATTGCTTTTTCTTGAAGTACTTTTTTTCACCTTCTCCCTTGAGATGAAATTGTAAACAGGACTGTTTTGGAAGGTATTCTTCCTTGCTTTTGGATTTAGAAACAAGGGAGATTAACATCTGTTATCATGTAACGCCTTACTGAAGATTTAAAACAGTTGTTAAACTGATAGAAAGACTTTGAAGTATGTAAATCTTTACTTAATCTACACTAATTGGAAATCTTACCTATTTTTTGAGAACATGGAAAGCCATGTGCCAGATTTAATCATTGACTTGTACTGACAGGAGTTCCTGAATATCTTTCTCCTCAGTTAATTAGTTCATTCTCTAATAGGGATTATTTGGAAGGTACCTCTTGGGAATAGAAACAATATTGAAAGGTGCAGGAGCCTTCAGTGATTTGATCATATCTAGATGTTAATCTGATTATCCGTATGTTGCTTATGTTCCTTTTCATGAAAACCCCAAAGATATTCTATCATCCAAATTACATTTCCCAGTTGTGACGGATCTGTAAGTCTTTAATTCACTGTTCTCTATAACCTTTGGTAATGTAGATTTCTTGTGTCAGCTTTTTTACTTTAAAGGAGTGTACACTTTTAACATGGAATCATCTTGCATTTAGAAAGCATATGGGAGGTGCTCCAGTCCCCTGATCATCCTCGTGGCCCTCCTCTGGACTTGTTCCAACAGTTCCATGTCCTTTTTATGTTGAGGACACAGGAACTGCACATAATACTTCAAGTAAGGTCTCACGAGAGCAGAGTAAAGGGGCAGGATCACCTCCTTCGACCTGCTGGTCAAGCTCCTTTTGAGCAGCCCAGGATACAGCTGGCTTTCTGCGATGCAAGCGCACACTGAAGCTGGCTCATGTTCATTTTCTCATCGACCAGCACCCCCAAGTCCTTCTCTGCAGGGCTGCTCTGAATCTCTTCTCTGCCCAACCTGTAGATGTGCCTGGGATTGCTCCAACCCAGGCGTAGGACCTTGAACTTCTCATGGTTAAATGTCATGAGGTTGGCACTAGCCCACCTCACAAGCGTGTCAAGGTCCCTCTGGATGGCATTCCTTCCCTCCAGCGTATCAACTGAACCACACATCTTGGTGTCATCGGCAAACTTGCTGAGGGCGCACTCAATCCCACTGTCCATGTCAGAGATGAAGATGTTAAACAAGACCGGTCCCAACACCGGTCCCTGAGGGACACCACTCGTTATTGGTCTCCAGCTGGACATTGAGCCATTGACCACAACCCTTCGTGTGCAGCTATCCAGCCAGTTCTTTATCCACCAAGTGGTCCACCTATCAAATTGATGTCTCTCCAATTTAGAGACAAGGATGTCATGTGGGACAGTGTCAAACGCTTTGCACAAGTCCAGGTAGATGACATCAACTGCTCTATCCCTGTCCATCAGTTCTGTAGCCCCGTCATAAAAGGCCACCAAATTGGTCAGGCAGGAATTGCTCTTAGTGAAGTCATGCTGTCTGTCACCAAGCACCTTGTTGATTTTCATGTGCCTTAGCATCCCTGGCAGTGTTTAAGGCCAGGTTGGACAGAGCCTTGGGTGGCATGGTTTAGTGTGAGGTGTCCCTGCCCATGGCAGGGGAGTTGGAACTAGATGAACTTAAGGTCCTTTCCAACCCTAATTATTCTGTCATTCTATGATACTCTGACTGGAAGATTTTTGACGAAAGAAGTTCATAGGAGGCAGGGGCACTGGGAACAAGGCAAAATAACACAAAATGAATTGCCAGTTAAAAGAATTTTGATTTTTTTTGAACTAAGATGAGACTCAGGATGATTGATTTTTGTGTTTTTGTTTTTGTTTTGTTTTGTTTTTTTCTATAAAGCATGTAACTAGAAAAATCTGCTTGTTTAACTTGCTATTTTGCAAAGACTTTTGTTGTTGTATAATTTGAATGCAGCTTGTGAATTTTTATGCAGTCTGTCTTTTGATACTGATCCGAGATACCTTGTGATGATTCAGCTGTCAATAATATCTGTAAGCTGGAGACAGCATGGTTTGTTGCATTGACTTTTAATCCTCGCTGCAGAAAAAGGACAAAATATTAAAGGAGGAATCATGTTTCAACTGGTTGATAGTCTTACTTGGGGTTGGTGTCCTCACATGTTAAGATACTAGGTGTATTAAGTAGTTCTTAAAAATGTGTAATTATATTCAAACATGGTAAATTTCTTTCCACAAGCTTGACCTGTCTTAAATCATTCTATGTCAACAAAGCTGGCATGCTTATATGGCAAAGGTGTGACAATATAATATATCCCTCATTGAATTCCAGTAAGGTACGTGGTGTTGCATGTGTTTAACATGCTGAATTTAAGTCATACTTTGGTGTGGCCTGTCTGTCAAGAAGTGCTGAAGTAAGACACTAAAATCTGTGGCTCGTATCCTGGTAATATTGAATTATATTTTACCTGCTACATATACTGGAGATCTCTTTCTGATAGGTGCTTATCTCAAGTAACCTTTACCCATAACTGTTGCCATCTGCTGATAAGTATTTACTTGCCTCTTTGTCCAACAGTTGAGGTGCAGTCCTCCACATAGTTTGCAAAGTGCTTGATCTCTTTTGGGAATTGAATCTGCAATAAAAATGTAAGATATGTCTAGAAATGACATGGAAAAATGGTTTGGAAAAGAATAATCTGTAGTTACAGCTTGACAGTGTTGTAGCCTGGCTTAAGCTCCCAAACAGGAATAACTAGGTACCAATGGCGGGGGGGGTGGGGTAAATCAGCCTCTTGTTGGGGTGTCATGCTGCTTTTCTGATGTATACCAGTACTCCGTTATCACAGATGCCATCAGAAAGGCTTTTTCCCTTTCAGTAAATACCTTTGGGGGCAAAGCAGGTGACATCACTAGTGACTGGGAAATTTTAGTGTAAAGCAAACTTAAAGTTGAAGCCACAAATTCTGATTTCCTTTCTTGACAGTGCTACAGCACAAATATGGCAACATTCATGCTTTGATTAAATGTTGGAGAGAAAAGAGCTGGGGACAGGAAGCAACCTGAATCTTACTTTAATCTGAGTTTGTTCTGAAAAGACATGGCTTTTTAAGCATTAATTTGAAAATACAGGCTGATGAAGTGTTCTAGGGGAACCTTTGGAAAAAGACACACATTTGCAACACATTTTCAGTGAGAATTTGGCACTTTGTTGTCCTGTTACTTCTTTGGACACTTTCCGATTTTATTCTATATTGTATATAGTATTTATTATGGTGGGTGGTAATTTCAAGTTTTCTTCATAGCTCTTGGTATCCAAAATTGATGATCAACCCTAGATCTGGTATTCTGCTGTTATCCTTAATCTGCTTTTCTCAGTAGTCTCCTGGTCTTTGATTGCGCTGCAGGCTCCCAGGTCCTGCTGAGCTCTTCTTGATCTCTACCTCTTTCTCCATCTGCCCTTTTGTTAGTCTGAAGCTTCCTTCTCTGAAAAGAGGGTAGCTTGAAGAGCAGTTTTCCTCTTCTCAACAAAGGGTTCTATGTGATCCATTCATGGTCTTGAATAACATGACATTGTAACATAGAGCAAGTGATATCTATTGTGTCTCTTCAGGTGCTGCATTGTCTACTGGTGTTAGGATCTACAGGTTCTGCATGTATCCATAGTATTTTGTAGATTTAATTTGGTGCGTGTGCCAAGACTTCCCATATTTTTATTTGTGTGATATGTTTGCTTTTAAACCCATAATTTTGAAGCTCAGTTTTCCTCATTTTGCTGTAAAGTCTGGTAAGACCATTGGGTTTTTTTTTTTGTTTGGTTTGTTTGGTTTTTTGGTTTGGGGGTTTTGGTTTTTTTGTTTGTTTGTTTTTGGGGTGTGTTTTTTTTAACTTCATGAGTAGGAAACATGTAACAGGAACCCTTTATGAGGTACTAACTTTTATGTGCCCTCCATGCAGATGTAAATCCCAAGCATATGCACCATTCTATGGAAAATATGCAGCTTTTAGAAGTGTTCCTTGAATTGGCACAGGAACAGTTAAAATCTAGTAAAATAAAAAGAAATGGTTTGATTCGATTGGCACATTTCAAAGCTTTTAAAAGAACTGGCTGTGCTAATTTGGTATGTTTATCTCAGCCACATTTTCAGAAACTTTGACTTCTGTTTCTTGAACAAGAAACACTTAGCATGACTGTTCGGTTACAAGTGTGCCTTTTTGTCACCTTCAAGCCCTGTTTTCAAGGAGAAACATTTACATATTCCCTTAGCAAAGTACTTAGTTTCAATTATTTGGCATCTTAAATAAACTTACAACTATTACAGCCAGTATTCTTTGAAGTTATTCTAAGCAGCTATAATAGTTACTAGCATTTGTTAGGGGACAATGTGCGTAAAATGTAGGTTTGTTGTTTGGCTTTCTGTTTCATTTTTTTAGTCTCATTTTCCTTATAGGAATTACTGGAGGTGAATTATCCTGAATATATTTATATCCCTTAATCATAAAGACCAGGCATAGCTGCAGTGTTAAATAAATGGTTAAGAATTTATGTGCTAGTGATATAGATAGCAGTAGCCCGGATAACATAAAGGACTACAGAGCCCTGGGAGAGGTGGTTAGGGGCTCTGGAGATCAGATTGTCTTTTTGTCAATTCTCCGGAATAAAGGGGAGGACCCTAAAAAAGCTAGGAGGATTGGCCAGGTTAATAAATGGTTAGAAGGGTCGTGCCATAGTCAGGGATTTGGGTAGGTAGAACATGGGACTCAATTTAGTAGGTCAGATATACTGGGGGTTAGTGGAGCTGGTCTGACAACAAAGGGAAGAGCGGTTTTGGTAGGAGGTTTGCCAGACTGGTCAAGGAAGCTTTAAACTAAATGTGTTGGGGAAGGGGGGCATCATTCCATCCCAACACAGTCAGTCAGTTGCCAGCACCTATAATAAATGCTTGGACCAATTTGGCGGCCTTCTATGGTGGGGCTACAGAACTGATGGACAGCAGTAGAGAAGCTGATGTCATTTACCTGGACTTGTGCAAAGTGTTTGACACTGTCCCGCACAATATCCTTGTCTCTAAATTGGAGAGACATCAATTTGATAGGTGGACCACTTGGTGGATAAAGAACTTGCTGGATGGCCGCACACAAAGAGTTGTGGTCAATGGCTCAATGTCCAGCTGGAGACCAATAACGAGTGGTGTCCCTCAGGGATCGGTGTTGGGACTGGTCTTGTTCAATATCCTTGTCAGTGACATGGACAGTGGGATTGAGTGCGCCCTCAGCAAGTTTGCCGATGACACCAAGCTGTGTGGTTCGATCGATATGCTGGAGGGAAGGAATGCCATCCAGAGGGACCTTGACACACTTGTGAGGTGGGCTGATGCCAACTTCATGAAGTTTAACCATGCCAAGTGCAAAGTCCAACACTTGTGTCAGGGCAATCCCAGGCACACCTACAGCCCGGGCAGAGAAGAAATTCAGAGCAGCCATGTGGAGAAGGACTTGGGGGTGTTTGTCAATGAGAAAATGAACATGAGCTGGCAGTGTGTGCTTGCATAGCAGAAAGCCAGCTGTATCCTGGGCTGCTCAAAAGGAGCTTGACCAGCAGGTCGAAGGAGGTGATCCTGCCCCTTTGCTCTTTTGGAGTATTGTGTACTGTTCTTGTGTCCTCAAGATAAAAAGGACATGGAACTGTTGGAACAAGTCCAGAGGAGGGCCACAAGGATGATAGGGGGCTGAAGCACTTCCTATATGAAGACAGGATGAGAAAGTTGGGGGTGTTCAGCCTGGAGAAGAGAAGGCAGTGTGGAGACCTCATAGTAGCCTTCCAGTACCTGAAGTGGGGGCTATAGGGATACTGGGGATGGAGTCCTCATTAGGGACTGTAGTGATAGAACAAAGGGTAATGGGTTCAAACTTAAACAGGGGAAGTGTAGATTGGACATAAGGAAGAACTTCTTTACTGTGAGGGTGGTGAGGCACTGGAATGGGTTGCCCAGGGAAGCTGTGAATGCTCTATCCCTGGCAGCGTTTAAGGCCAGTGTCGTGGTTTAACCAATGCCAGACAGCTTGTCTACTCACTCCCCCCCCCTTTCTTGCCCTCCCCTATTCTCGGAGAGACGGAGAGGAGAATCAAGAAGAATGCAACTCCCACAGGTTGAGATAAGAACAGTTTAGTAACTAAGGGATAACATAAATCACTACTGCTACCACCAATAATAGTAATGATAAAGGAAATAACAAGGCAAGAGAATACAACACCTCAGCACCAGCCGACCGATAACTCGCCCCCCCAGCCCGACCAAGCACCAACCAATACCTCCTCCAACCCTGCTGTCCACTCTAGCCCTTCTGGGTAACTCCTAGTTGCCTCCCGGGTATGACGTGCTGTGGTATGGAATACCTCTGTGGTCAGTTTGGGTCAGGTGTCCTGTCTCTGCTTCCTCCCATCTTCCCTCCTCCCTGGCAGAGCATGAGGCTCACAAAGTCCTTGGCCAAAACAAAACATCATTTTTATCATCTTTGTTCCCAGCCTGAAAGTCAAAACACAGCACTGCACCAGCTACCAAGAAAGAGAAAAATGACTGCCACTGCTAAACCCAGGACAGCCAGGTTGAGCAGAGCCTTGAGTGGCATGGTTTAGTGTGCGTTGTCCCTGCCCATGGCAGATGGGTTGGAACTAGATGATCTTAAGGTCCTTTCCAACACTAACTATTCTATGATTCTAAGTGTATTGCAAAAGTCTCCTTCAGAAAGTACATGAAAAGCAAGAAACTATATTAGCACAAATACATGCTGTACAGAGAATGAATTGGGAGCAGCCCTGAGGAGGACTTGCGGATGTTGGCTGATGAGAAGCTTCCCACAACCCACCAGTGTTCATCTGAAACCAGAACCCCCTTTGTGCTGGGCCACATACCCAGAGAATGAGCAGCAGGCTAAGGGAGGGGGTTCTTCCCCTCTACTCTAGTGAGAGCCCATGCCTTTCAACTGACAGAGGGGAGATTGAGATGAGACATTAGGCAGAAACTTTTCTCTGTGAAGGTGGTGAGGCCCTGGCACAGGTTGCTCAAAGAAGTTGCAGATGGAACTAGATGGTATTTAAGGACCCTTCCAACCCAAACCATTCTATGATGATTCTGTGATCATATGGAGTTTGTTCTTTAAAGTGTCTCTTACATGCTGCTTGCCATTCAAGTCCAAACAGTATTAGTAGCAGTATATGTCTTGATTGTAAATGTAATTTATTCATGTAGGATTTTCCTTTGTCACTTTATCTGAAGTACTGTTCTGAAATTCTTAGAAGTGGCTCAGAAAACATGACTGAGCATAGCTAAAAAATCTCCATAGTGTGCTCAAGTGTCTAGATGGAATCAAGAACATTATTGTATTCAAGTCTGCTTGTTCATGGAAAGTGATGCTTCATTGCTGTGCTTCCTAAGAAGCTTAATGTTTGTTACTATAGAAATTTAGATTAACTGTAAACAAACAGTAAATTACTTTATATTCACTAAATTCAAATATCCTGAGGTACAGTTCAATGCTGCCTAGAATGTGTCACTCTGACTCCTTGTTTTACCTCCTGTTAGTGGGGCAGAACAAATACCTGCAGTTGTGGGCTTAATTTACTAGCTACTAGGGCATCAATATTGCTGCAGCAAAGCAAGAGATTTTCCAGTCTGTCAGACTTGATTGTTTTTGTCACAGAGCACAGAGAAGGATACAGTTCTCCAACAAACAGATTTCAAAACAGTTTTTATTCTGTCCCAGTGTGTCTCCAAACTCTTTTAGATTAGTGACATCTACAGCTTTATAAAGGCATCATGATTTGAAATACCCACACTGTTAAGATTAGATTAGTTGCCTTTTAAGGACAGACTTGTGCAAAAGCTTCTTTGATATGACCTCATAGTCTGACAGCAAAATATTGATAATGGTTCTGAATGCTTTGTACCCTTGGCACCTTAAGTGTGGTAGCTCTGCAGGTCTCTGATCCTAAACCCTGGTATGTAAACCAAAGGCTAGTGTCTTGTAGATAAGTATGTGGCACTAGCGTAAAAATCTACCTGAAGAGCTGCTCTTTAGATTTCTGTCTTTGCCAGTCATTTTGGTGCAGCATAAAGAGCTATAGTTGGAAAGTACACGTGCAGTCTTGCTTGTATTTCATCTCTTCAGTATGATTGTCAGATGGTGCATGACAACTGACAGATCAGTTAAAGGTAACACCTGTGAGTCAGTGAGTCTAAATAATTATGCCCAGCCTCTAGCATGTGTCTGTATTGCTTCGTGATAAACCCTTTTGAAATGGTATCTCATAAAATCATTAGGAAAAAAAAGACAAGCTATACTTGTTGTTCTTTCTGTTGCCTTCATAAAATCATAGAACCAGACACGTTGGAAAAGACCTTTAAGATCATCCAGTTCAACACTTACCCCAGCACTGCCAAGGCCACCACTAAGCCATGACACTTAGGGCCTCGTCTACACCATTTATGAGCACTTCTAGGGTTGGTGACTCCAGCACTCCCCTGCGCAGCCTGTTCCAATGCCTGACCACCCTTTGGGGAAGAAACTGTTCCCCTGGTACAGCTTGATGCTATTTCCTCTTGTCCTGGCCCTTGTTCCTTCAGAGAAGAGACCAGCCACCTCCTGGCCTCATCCTCCTTTCAGGTAGCTGTAGAGAATGATAAGGTCTCCCCTGAGCCTTCTCTTCCTCAGACTAAATCCCACCCAGTTCCCTCAGCTGTTCCTCATCACACTTATGCTCCAGGCCTTCCACCAGCTCCATTGCCCTTCTCTGGACCCACTCCAGCACCTCAGTGTTTCCCTTGTAGTGAGGGTGCCAGAGCTGAACACCAGTGCCCAGTGCAGGGGCACAGTCATCACCCTGGCCTTGCTGCCACATTGGTGCTGATACAGGCCAGGATGCTGGTGGCTTCCTAACTGCCTGAGCACAAGCTGCTCATGCTCAGCTCCATCAAACAGCACCCCCAGCTCCTTTCCCACGAGCAGTTTCCAGCCGCTCTTCCCCAAGCCTGGTGCATTGCAGGGGGCTGTTGTGGCCCAAGTGCAGGACCCAGCACTTTGGTCTGTTGAACCTCATCCCATTGGCCACTTCATCTTACACTTCAGCATATTTTGATATTTACTAGTGGTGTCTAAGACTTTCACAAATGTTCATTTTAGTAACATTTTCCTGCACCTCTTCCAAAATGAACTGTTGGGAAATAACCATGGTGGTGCAGCTAAAGGTAAGTCTGCTGCAGTTAGGCCATGTGATTAGCATGGAGTCTGAAGAGACTTCCTCCTGTTTTGGTGTGCTGTCACTTGGTCTATTCTCACTTGTCTCTCTGTGGATAAATCTCATCATTCTTTGTGCCAAATGTCCAAAGGTTATTTTTACCCTCAGGAAACTGTAGGAGAATGTTCCTTCTAAATACAGAAGGACATTTAACAACTCCTGCACTCAAATGACAGCAATCATCAGAACAATATATTGATTTTTATTTTCTTTTCATGTAATATGGGCAAAAACACTTATAGAGACACAGGTGAAACCTGCAGTGTAGGCATAGCCATAGTGCGACAGTTCTTCACAGAATAGACTGAAATGTTTCAGATTTAAAGAAGGTGTAAGAGTTCTTCTAATTCTGGAACTTTCTTCCAGCTCGCTTATTTTGTCCTTTTTTTTTTTTCCTTGCCCTATATATATAAATTTTTTTCTGCTGTGCCTTCCTTACTGCATCTTTCCTTTGAACCTTCTCTTCCTGTATGTTACATTCAAACCGGGAGATGCTCCAGATACTTAAGATGGCCTCTCCATTACTCTCTTTGCACACTAACTACACCCCAACAGAAGATTTGCCTGTTTGGCCCTCAAAGGGGGAACCTGGTACCTCATGAAGACAATGTCAGTATGTCAAAGATACCTCTTGAGCCAGAGCTATTTATGTTGCTTGCTTTACTTGGGGCAGCAGTACTTCTCACAGACAGTAAATCTGAGCTGCCTGAGTGGTGGAATCTGATCACCCTGCTTTATTCAACCAACTGCTACAAAGAGCTGAAAAGTAGCAATCCCTTTGATGCACATTATGAGTGGGTTTTTCTGTGTTTGTTTTGCAGAAACATTCATGTTTCACATAAAGAACAAAGAAGCTCAAACACACAAACTTGCTGTTATATGTTGAGAAATAAGGTAAAGTTTCATATAAACTATGACACACTTGTATGAGTAAGCCAGCTCTTCTTTTACTCAGACTGAAAGGATTACTGGTGATGGGTTTTGGCCTAAAACCCTCCAAACACCTGCCCTGAATAGTCAAAAAGTACCCTTTTAGTCCTGGTGTAGGTTCCTTGGTCAGTAGCAAGTTGTGCATAACCCACCCTTCCCTACTCATTTTAACTCCATGTTGATATGCATGTCGCTATCATCTCTATTATTGTGGTTGTGTGGATTTATCAGCTACTGTGATTAGTTTATTAGGAGACTAGAAGTTGGTGACATGCAATACTTGGATATCTGGCTTAGGGAAGAAAATAAATTTGTAGCAAGGGTGAAATCAGTGGGCTTTTCCATTGTTATTTTTTTTTGGTTGGTTGGTTGGTGTGGTTTGGTTTTTTTCTACAGTGATTCTTAAAGCAGTTTGCTTCAATGTTTTAAATACTCTGGTGCAGGGAAATACTAAGTTTTCTGGAAAAAGAGCTCCTAAATCTACCTTATCAGTGCTTTATAATAGCTGTAGAAGGAACTCTGTTTGCTGTGAATCAACAGCCTACATTAGATAGAACTGCCAGGTTTAAAAATAATTTTGAAAATCACACATTTTTTATTTGACACAAATTAAAAAAAAAAAAAAAAAGGCAACTGCTGGTCACTAGCATAGCTTTGAGTGCTGAAATAAGAAGTTTTCTTCTAGCTGCTAGAAGGGCTGCTTGGAAGTGCTTCACACAGTCCTAGCTGGGAAATAGGGAATTGGCAAGTGGATGGAAGCTGGTTCTTTCACATGGCTGCCCTCACTCTGAATTTTATATGTACGGGGTTCTGTGCATTTTATTTGTGTCTATTTGTTCTGTGTAAGGTGATCTGAAACTGTACTGCACTGTGGTTGGAGATCTACCTTTGTGGACTGTGAATCCAAATCCCTAGTACCAGCTTTTGCCCCCAGACTAAATGGATCTATAATAAATCAATTTTATTGGGAATGAAAATGTCAAATGTTGGCATTTCTGATTAACAAAGCGTGTTGATTTCTTAAAATTTAATATGTCCCATGTCTCTACCAAATAGTGTCTTACAGCTGTAATTCTGTTTACTTGACACCTCATAAATAATAATTTTCACATGAAGACTTCTGTATGGAAGACACTTCAGATTATCTGAATGAATCAATATATGAGAATTTTATGTGTTGCAGAGAAATGGGTGAAATTAATACTGAGTACTAAAAGTCACCAACAGGAACTGATAAAACTCCTAAGGTTGTTAATGTTGTGCTATAACCTCCCTTCTGTTAATATTTTATGTAATTGGGTCAGCAAACAAAAAATATCCTGCATAATAGGAACTCCCAACGTGAGAGGATCTTGCTAGTTCCTTTTAGGGTAGAGAGAGAAAAGTAATCCTCAGCAGCAACAGGGTGGCTTTCCTGGGAGTTTGTATGTGCAGCAAGTGTAAAAAAACAACCGAAACCAACCCCCTGTCCTCCTGCAACAGGTGGATTAAAAATTCCTGTTTCTAAGAGGTAATAGCACATTATTCTGCCAGAATTCATATGCTATGAAGTTTCACTGCATTTCTGAAGTTGAGAGGTTAAGTCTATCGTTTTAAAAGTGTTTTCTCTAAATTCTTTAAATAGCACTCTAAGGAGGGTTTCTGACTAATCAGTATTGTTACTGGGCCTTGAGGAAGACAAGTTTTGGGGATTGGCCAAAAATCAGACCTGTTCAGATGATCTGAGCTTACCCACTGGCCAGAATGGGGGGGAATATCCTGCTTCTAGGGAAGGGGAGTGCTGGCTTAAGAGTGCTCTCTGAAAGATCAAAGTCTCCATCATTTTAGTAATGGGACATTCTCTTAGAGGCAAACAGAGTGTGAAGGGCACCAAGTTGATTGAGACTTCAAGCAGGCTTGGACTGAAAAAGGGGATCGCCAGAGCCCTTCTAATCTCCTGTGGCCTTTACAGCTTTCATCTTCTCCTTCATCTTTATCTTATAAAGGAGCAAAATGCTTAAACCCTTTGTTCCTTTATTTCTGAGAGGTATTGGAGAGCAGTGAGCTGTCCTGGCAACGCAAACTGGTAACAACCTGTTGCCAGGGAAAGAACTATTCTAAGTTTTTACTAGTTACTGTAGTGAACATGGCAGCCTTGATTAGATGGAGCAGTGGTGTTTGTCAGTATAACAAATGGGCAGTCCTCAGTTCAGACAAAGTTCCTACCTCAGGGGCAACAAAAGTAAACTCTTCCCTGAAGTGGGAAGGCATGCAAATGAAGGAAACCAATTGTGTAGCATGTAGTCTTGTAAAGGGAGTTTGTGCCTGCTGTCCTTCAGTGCCTGGGCATCTGACTATCTTAATATAGCCTCTCCAAATCCATCTCCTTACACTCCACAAACCTCTGGTTGTGCTTCCTGCTAACCTCTACCCCGAGGGTCAGGACAATCTGAGCTGGTGTTTGCGATCTGTTTGTAAGGCATGCTATATGCCCCAAAGTAATGATAGAGCTGTGCTTTCCTGTAATTTTTTTGCTTGATTCACAGAGGACTAACCTCATGTCTAACAATTCTGATGTGGGTTGTGGGGAAGGTGTGTTGGAAGGTAGGGCAGTGGTGCTTGCTGTAGTAGTGGGTTGGTTGGTTTGTTTGTTCACCCCTCTGTCTTGCTACTACACTTTGTCCTTCTTGAGGTGATTGAGCTTAACCAATCTCTAACTCCCTAGTCAGGGATGCCCTGAGATTCTGTAGGGGTGTTTTACTTGCTCAGACTCTGTTCTGTGATTAAGGTATTGGAATACTGTTGGTTTTGCATGCTCATCCAATTCCATATAAGTTTTGTTTTAAACAAAGTTTAGCAGTCAGTTACCTTGGTTTGCCCAGGAAACTGGCTGTTAGATTAAGGTTGCCTATTGCAGGGCACACGCCAGCTAAATTTATTGCAATTCTTTCTTATTCTCAGGAGCAAGCTTGAAGTACCAGCATTTTTCTGTTTATTTGGCATATGTGATGTGGGTACATTTTTATTGCCCACATTTGACCTCTTTATTAGTCTCATTGTCATGGTTTAAGCCCACCCAGTAACTCAGAACCACGCAGCTGCTCGCTCACTCCACCTACCCTTCCTGCCCCTGCTCCCAGAGGGATAGGGAGGAGGATTGAAAGAATGTAACTTGCACTGGTTGAGATAAGAAGTCCAGTAACTGAGGTATAACACAAACCACTACTGCTACCATCAATAATAATAATCATAAGGGAAATAACAAGGGAAGAGAATACAACCACTCACCACCCACCAACTAATACCCTGTGGCATTTCACGACACTGACTCAAGCTGATGCAGAGACTCAGATCCTTGTTTATTACCACTAAGCCCTTTTTATCCACTTGTTCGGTACTTTCCTAACCTGCACATATGTACAACATTCAATCTCATTGGCCTCTGTAAAACTCTCCAGGTAAATAGTCCAATCACAATGCTGCAGACCATCTCACAACCCCCACATCCTCTGGCCTCCAACTGAGATTCCCACCACAATTACATCCTGGCCCATCCTCCCAAGGCTTGTTTACTTTCCCTTTCCTTCAAGGTTCCAGCGTATCACCCCAGGTCTTGTCAAGCAACAAGGCCTTAGAGCTCATTCTGAAACCTTTTTTCATGCAAATCTTATCACCTTCACTCCCCACAATACCCAGCCTGACACAAGCAGAGATCTCTCCCTTCTGGGTAACTGTCCCCAGTTTATATACTGGGCATGACGTGCTGTGGTATGGAATACCTCTTTGGCTAGTTTGGGTCAGGTGTCCTGTCTCTGCTCCCCCCCCCAGCCTCCTGCCCTCCCTAGCAGAGCATGAGTCTCAGAAAGTCCTTGGTCAGAGTAAACATTACTGAGCAGCAACTAAAAACATTGGTGTTATCAGCACTGTTCCCAGGCTGAAAGTCAAAACCACAGCACTGCACCAGCTACTAAGACGGAGAAAAAATGACTGCTGCTGCTGAACCCAGGAAACTCATTCTTTGTTTTCATCTCATAAAATGTGAGGATCTGCCACTTCTCTGCCGATTTCATGATGGCCTACACTGGCAAACACCCTGAATAGCGCTGGAGTAATTTCTGCAGGTAGAAAGGGCAGTGTCTCTGAATGTTTCTTTTGGATGATGTCAATTTTGGTGTTTAGGCACTGTGTATTGAAGCTGCACTTTCTAGCTGTTTTAATCTCTGAATCCGATTTTTTGGGGGATGGAAGCAGAAACTTGTGACTGAAAGGGACCTATTTTTTAATAAAGTTCACTCAGCAACTTGCTGGTTTTTTAGATTGTTTTTTGTATAATATTTAATTGTTTTGTTAGTTCTTATTTCATGGTTGGGCAAAAAGTAAGGAGGTTTGGTTTGAGGTATATCCTTAAGTGACAAAACTATCATTTGCATGGATCTATAAACATCCTCCAAATTTCTACTCATTTGCCATGCCTGGGAAAGAGAAGTTGGCATATCTAAATGGTAAGATTTCTCAGCGTGGCATGTGATGTTTGCCATTTCTGCTTTCCAACAAGTAGGCTTTACTTTTAAGTCGCATGATTGGAAATTATTTTTAATTGAATATAAATATTTGAGACTTAATGTTGAGCAGTGGGAGAAAAACTGTCAGACTTTTCACTACCCCTTATGTAGCCACATGCATCAGCACAAAGGATTGTACCTTCCTAGTATTTGCAAGGTGCAAAATAAAAAGTATTCCCCCTTTATACTGCAGTGAAATTACTCTAGTTGCACAGTAGCAGTCATTGAAGCATATAGCAGCCACATAGGAAATCTCAGGCTTGTGGAATGCAGCATTTCTCCTGACTAAATCCCACTGCCCTTGAGGCCTTACAGTATCAGGAGGGCTGCAAAGTCTCCTGTTACTTGCTGAACCTTGATGTTAATGAATTGTGTGCTCTTATAAGAGGATGTTCAGGTTTGCAGTTAGCCAACTCTCAGCCAAAATAAAATTCTATCCTGGTCTCCTGTGGCAGGCTTTGCATCAGAGATCAGCTGTGGAACCTTGCTGTCAACACTGCATGCTGAGATCCTTCTTTCATGCAAATTATGACTTTTTCTGCGAGCAAGTGATAAGCTTTTTCAATCGTAACATATAAAAAGCTTCCATATTCACATCAAGGAGTGGTTTCTTTTGTATGCCTCTTAGTGACCTTAATTTCCATGTGATTAGATTTTGATCTTATAATGATTCACTGTGATGGTGACAGAGAAATGAGGGACAAGCAGGAGAAGCTACTGCATCATTCCTTGCAAATGAGCTCATTTGAAAAATACATAAAATAGATTTCAGAAATGAAGTGAACTGAATTTCTCTTCAAACTAAATTCTGTTGTATTCTCCTTATTGTTATTCCGTCATAATGATGGCTGGATTTCTGATTAAGAAACAGATCATCGAATACAACTTGACTGAAGTATATCACAAAAATAATTGGAGAAACCCTAGAAAACTCCAGCCACCTAATGTTTCCTGTGCTACATATTTCAACTAATTCAACTTAGTGGGTCAGGCTGTGAATGTCTTTGCTTGAGCAGGCATTATTTCAATATTTTTGAGTATTACTCATTTTAACTAAGTTATTTCCCTGTAAATTACATTAGGGTCTGTTCCATATATGACAAAATAGGTGTACAGGGGAAGTTGTTGTAGAAGAGCAGTTAATACAAGGGCAGCATTAAGCAGGATATTGATTCTTGTAAAAATTTCACAACGTGGATCTATTAAATGCATAGAATTTTGATTACTGCACCATCTTGAACATGTAAGCTGTTTGAATCTGACCTGATTTGTTTACTGTAGTATTAAAGTCGTTGTCTTATTCTGCTGTAAACCAAATGTGAGTTAAAATTAGGCCCAAGTTTCCCAGCTGAGGAAGACTGTTAATGCCACGTGGGATTATAGTTCCCCACTAGCTTAAGTTCTGATTTCACTGAGAGATTCTTTTCAGCAAAATCACTGCGAACGTTACAGCTGTTTTCACAAGAAAAGGAAAGTGCCACAGAGTACGCTTGAAATCATGACTTTAGGTTCTCCACCAACAAGGGAATCCTCTACCTGAAATGGCTCTCTGGTAAGACTATAATTCAGACTTTCACTACTGAAAAGTCTCTGCTGGCATAAAGTGGTAGTTTTCCTCCATTAGGTGTTACTGCTTTACAGCAAATCCATTTTGTGCATGCTTCATCTTAATCAGGAGAAAGGTAGGTAGATGTATGAATAAAAGATAGTAGAAGCCTCTGGAAAACCATACTTAGCTAAAATCCATGGTAGCCTGACTTCTTCCCTGCACATTGCTGACCATAGCAGGTTCTTTGTAAAGAACCAGTATTGACAGAGATGTTCAGACTTGTTATTGTCTATTTTTCCTCAGTGAATTTGCCCCTAGAATAAGTGTTTTAATGAAAACTGGTTTTATCTGAAACATACAAGCTTATAATGGATGGGAACCTAGCTGAGAGTTGATTCCCTCTCATGACTGAGAGACATAACAAAGTTTGGCTTTTGTTACAGTGCATTTGATAGAGTATATATGTTTATGTTCATTGTGACTGTGTCCAACAGAGACAGGAAAACCTAGGTGTGCAGCTGCTCTATGATATTCATACTTGTCTGCACTGGGGTGCCTGGCCAATGCTCTCAGAGTGGACAATGGTGAGATCACAAGGAACTGCACGGTCCCATGAGTAAACAATGAGATCTGGCCTAAAGCTGGTTGTTTCTCTAAGGGTATAAAAGTGGGACCCTTTTGTGGCCATGAGAGAAGCCTCACCTATGGGTGGATGCACTGTGCAGAACTTTTCCCAGTTACCTGAGACTCCTGGCATTGGCTGCAGCGGGGTTTCCCAGCTGGAAGTGTAGGCCTGCATGATGATTTAGTGGTAATTGGTAATATGTTTCTTCTTAATCTCTGTTCTCTCTATACAGTAATGATTTAATGTATTGCTAACTTTCTTTGGTACTTTACTTATATACCTATATCTCTGATTTGCTTTATTGTACTTATTCACTATATATAGAGAGATATTTACCTAGTTCACATTAGTGTGCTTGCTTTTAGTGTACCTATTGGCTCTGGTGTGCTTGTTTAATGAACTCTGCATATTATATAGCTAGTGTGTAGTCACTTTGTGGCGTACCTGTCTGTCAGTAGAACAGAGCTTTGGACATATATGTGACAATGCCTGTAAAAGAAAAAAAAAAACCAAAACCCCAACCCACTACCATTTCCATATCCCCCATTAAAAAAAAAAAAAAAAAAAAAAAAAACCAAAAAAACCCAAACCAAAACCAAGTAGAAGAAAAATGCAGGGAACCTTCCTCAAGAAAATGTCTGTATCTAAGCTCATGCTAGAAAAGCTGATTGGTTTTTGTACTACACTCTGAGCACAGCTCTTGTATACACATCCTCACATATTTGCTGAGGACTAAATCCCCTTTCTTAAGGGGCAAGATTAAAAATTCTTCCTTCATGGGCAGCAAGTGTGGTGGCAAATATCATAACCATTTTGCTGTAAAAAACACAAGTAAGGGAGTATAGATGCAGCATCATGGTGACTTTGACACAGAAAATACTAAGTTTTTTTTTTTTGTGCTGGTGTTCTTTGCATACTGTTTCACCCGTTGATGTTAAGCATGCACAAGGAGAAGCCGAACAAAATAACACTGGATGTTTTTTTCTTTCCATTTGTAAATATTTGTATTTGTGGTCTATATCTGACAGTTTTAACTGTGACAAGTCACAAGGCTTCTTTTGCACAGTCAGATAGGCCTTTTGGATCACTAGACCATCCCCTGTGTCACAGTTGAATGTAGCAGAGCCAATCAGGGGAAAAAAGGGCACGTACAGCTACAGGTAGAGAATCACTGGTGGTAATTTACCAGCAGTTTTGAGCCAGCATTAATAGAATGATCATGACCTCAGAGCAGTTCCTCTTTGAGAGGTGTCACTTGTGATTACAATTACATACTGCCATCAGTTAATGGCTATTTGTAGAATTGCAGAGCAGTATGGGTAGCAAAGGTCCTCAGGAGGTCACTCCAACTCCCCATTTAAAGCAGAACCACTAAGATTCAGCTTATAAACAACTTGTGTCCCTCTGCATAACACAGGCTGAGAAATAGCCTTGGTATGTGTTTAAACCTAAGTAAAACACTTGCTCTTGACAGAAACTTGTAACTTGTGATTAAAGTAGCTTTGTGTCTGTTCTTATTGACTAAAAATGTGTGGGGTAAACTTGGGGCATTCATGTGTTTTACATAACGCAAGCATTGCATTTGCCTCCAAGTTTTGCATGTAATGCATCTTTTCAGCTTGGAAGTGAAGGCAATGCTAGCGATATATGAAAAAAATGAATGCCTGAATTTTATCTCACATGGATCAGAAGTATCCGCCTGTTAAGTTACCTGCATAATCTTACTGCTGTGAATCGGATTTCAAATATGAAAACACAGTGAAGCAGACTATAGAATCCTCCTGCATATTAGAATATGTTGAGATGAAGCTGAAGAAATTACTATGAATATAGATAAGTTCCTGTACCTATTTCAAGAGAAATAAAAGATTAGCTTTTGTATTTCCCAGTTGTTTCGAGCCAGCTCTTTTACCTCCAGTCTTGTAGCTCTAGTCAGGAGCCCTTCATCTAGCAAGCATGTCTTTTATGTACTTTGCATGTACTGGATACCAGACATTGCAGTTCAAACAAAAACTGGCTCTAACAGATCTTTGAAGAATCTTTGGCAGTTACATGTTTATATATAAAATGGTCCTCAATCATATGGGTTTGGAAGCACCAAACAATTGTAATGCTAACAGCAGCCACAGGTGATTCTGTTCAGATACTTCAGTATGTTTCAAGAGCATCATAATCTGAATGGTTTTTATTTTCCAGTGCTCACATGCACTAAAAATGGCTTAAATGGTTAGCACAGCAGCCTGAGGTATGGTTGTAGGTAAGCACAGGTCAGCCGAACAGGACAGCATTTACTCTGTTCCCAAGAAATACCACATAGGAGAATTGTAAGAGATGAGAAAGCCATCATTGGAAGAGAATTATGATCAAATCCCAAATATGAGAAAGCTCTTTAAAACTTCCATTCATTTCACTGTTTTAATAATGTAAGTTGCAAAAGTATTAAGAGAAATGCCTCTGCAGTAATTAAAGCAAAGGCCAGCATGCGCAAAACTGGGGGGAGGGCGGAGGAGGTGTGTGTAAGATAAAACATAACAAAAATCAGGCAATACAGAGAAGGAAATGCAGTGAATAGTCAGCACAGCTTTTCTTTTGTGCAATTGCCAAATCTCAGGTGGTGTCATACGCTGCCCTTGGCAGCAACTTTGCTTCAGAAAGTTGTTTTTACTTTGGGTCATTTCAAATCTGTGTCTATGACAAACTGTGGTGTGGGGGATAAGTACAGCTGGCTTGGGCAAAAGATGTCAGATGGATGTGGCCATTTCTTACAGTGGTTTTGCCACTGAGGAGAATATAATATATAAGCATGTCCTGAAAAAAAAGTCTGTGCAGGAACTGAACTATTTTTATCACCTTAAACAATGGTTAATCACTGTATAGGCAACCTTACTCATAATGAAATTGGGCTTAATTTTGTTTCATCTAAATTACAGTGAAGGTGAATTAAGACACATGAAATAAACTATTTAAATTCTGAATTAAACCATCTACATAGTTTTATGCAATTTAATCAATGCTTTTCAAACTCACAGGCTTCAAGTAGTTAGTTTTTCTATAGTTCTGAAGTGCCATGATGGCAATTTGAGTCTGAAAACTCTCGTGGGATGCAATTCTGGGGAGTACAAAGGCAATATCTTTCTAAAATCACATTAGCTAAATTTAAATAGTTCATCCATTTTCTTGACAGACAAAGGTCAGCTTGAACAAAGCATGAATGAACTTGCTCTGAACTGACAGAAAGTGTTTTTTGCAAGTAGAATTGCAACCCTGGACTTTAGCAGGGCAAACTTTGGCCTCTTCAAGCAATTGCTAGGGGAAATCCCATGGGCAAGGCTGCTTGAAGGTAAAGAGGCCCAAGACAGTTGGTATTCACGGATTGCTTTTTCCGAGCTCAAGATCAGAGCATTCCTACATGTAGGAAGTCAAGGAAGAAGGCCAGGAGACCTGCGTGGCTAAATAAGGAATTTCTGGGTATGCTGAAGTGGAAGAGGAGAGTTTACAGGTCATAGAAGGAGGGGCTGGCCACTTGGGAAGAATATAAGGCTGCTGCTAGAGGATGTAGGAAGGCAGCTAGGATGACTAAGGCCTCCTTAGAATTAAATCTGGTGAGAGGGGTCAAGGACAGCAGAAAGAGCTTTTTCAAATACATGGCAGATAAAACTAACACCAGAGGCAATGTAGGCCCACTGATGAATGGGATGGGTGCCCTGGTGACAGAAGATACAGAGATGGCAGAGTTACTGAATGCTTTCTTTGTCTCTGTCTACTCTGCCGGAGGCAGTCCTGAAGAGCCCTGTACCGCTGAGACCTCAGATGAAGACAGGTCAATGGAGCAGTTTGCCTTAGTCGATGAGGAATGGGTTAGAGACCAGTTGAGCAATCTGGTCATACATAAATCCATGGGTCCAGATGGGATGCACCCACGGGTGCTGAGGGAACTGGCGGAAGTCATTGCTAGACCGCTCTCCATCATCTTTACCAAGTCTTGGGAAACGGGAGAGGTGCCTGAGGACTGGAGGAAAGCAAATGTCACTCCCGTCTTCAAAAAGGGCACGAAGGAGGACCCGGGTAACTATAGACCAGTCAGCCTCACCTCCATTCCTGGGAAAATGATGGAACACCTTACCCTTGGTGCCATCTTAAGGCTTATCAAGGATAAGAGGGTTATGAGGGGCAGTCAGCATGGCTTCACCAAGGGGAAGTCATGCTTGACCAATCTCGTAGCCTTTTATGAGGAAATAACACAGCAAATGGATGATGGTAGAGCGGTGGATGTGGTCTACCTTGACTTCAGCAAAGCATTTGACACAGTCTCCTACAGCATCCTCACAGCTAAATTGAGGAAGTGTGGTCTGGATGATTGGGTAGTGAGGTGGACTGTGAACTGGCTGAAGGAGAGAAGCCAGAGAGTTGTAGTCTATGGGGTGGAGTCTAGTTGGAGGCTTGTATCTAGTGGAGTGCCTCAAGTGTCAGTACTGGGACCAGTATTATTTAATATCTTCGTCAATGATTTAGATGAGGGAATTGAGTGTACTATCAGCGAGTTTGCTGATGACACTAAGCTGGGAGGAGTGGCTGACACGCCAGAGGCTGTGCTGCCATCCAGCGAGACCTGGACAGGCTGGGGAGTTGGGCAGTGAATAACTTGATGAAATATAACAAGGGAAAGTGTAGAGTCCTGCATCTGGGCAGGAACAACCCCAGGTTCCAGTATAGGGTGGGGACCGACATGTTAGAGAGAAGTGTAGGGGAGAGGGACCTGGGGGTCCTAGTGGATGACAGGATGACCATGAGCCAACACTGTGCCCTTGTGGCCAAGAAGGCCAATGGCATCCTGGGGTGTATTAGAAGGGGGGTGGTTAGTAGGTCGAGAGGTCCTCCTTCCCCTCTACTCTACCCTGGTGAGACTGCATCTGGAATATTGCATCCAGTTCTGGGCCCTTCAGTTCAAGAAGGACAGGGACCTGCTGGAGAGAGTCCAGCACAGGGCAACTAAGATGATTAAGGGAGTGGAGCATCTCCCTTATGAGGAAAGACTGAGGGAGCTGGGTCTCTATAGTTTGGAGAAGAGGAGACTGAGGGTTGACCTTATTAGTGTATATAAATATATAAAGGGGGAGTGTCACGAAGATGGAGCCAGGCTCTTCTCAGTGGCAAACAATGACAGGACAAAGGGTAATGAGTACAAACTGGAACACAAGAGGTTCCACTTAAACTTGAGAAGAAACTTCTTCTCAGTGAGGGTGACAGACCACTGGAACAGGCTGCCCAGGGAGGTTGTGGAGTCTCCTTCTCTGGAGAGATTCAAAACCCGCCTGGACACGTTCCTGTGTAAACTAGGAATTTATCTAGGTGTTCCTGCTCCAGCAGGGGGATTGGACTAGATGATCTTTTGAGGTCCCTTCCAATCTCTAGCATACTGTGATACTGTGTGATACCTGGAGAAAATGACCGGTGGAAGTTCTTGTGTTCACACCTAGTGCAAAGCTTGATAATTAATTTTATCATAGTTTTGAGGCCGAATGGAATTCTGTCAGCAAGGCTGATTATTTTATAGGCAATATTTCAGTTAGAAGCTAAGAGATCAAGGCAAGAAAGTATAAAAAGTAAAACTGTTTTGAGTCCTTTGGAACTGAACTGACTTTACACTTCAGTTTTAGATTTAAAAGAAGTATCTGTGATTTAATTATGTCCTCAAGAAATGCAGAGAACTCTGTTTTCAGAAGTATGAGGATTAACATAATAAAACATTTCTTTTTTATTTTATACTATAATATAGTTTTCTCTTTAATATAGGTCTTTGTTTTAATCAGATAGGTTTTCTGATTTTACATCATGTAGTAAAATTTAAATTACTTACAATAATCTCTGCCTGACCCTGCCTCCTTCCCTTACCTATTTTATATGGTAATCAGAGTCTAATTGCTTCTTTATCAGCACAGTGGTCATTTTATCTTTCTTTATTTCATTCCTCCTTCTGCCTCGAATGTATTCTAGCATTTATAGGACATTTACTTAACAAGTTGAAGGGAAGAAAATGGAATTAGCACTGTGATGCAAGCTTCCATGGGGACCCTTGAGAAATTTGTCCATGTGCTAAACTCATTGCTCATGTTTCTCTTGCCTGAGGGAACTATATTAAGGTCTAGTCAATGTCACTACAATGTCTGTCTTTATTAGAAAACACCAAGACAAGATGATTTAAGTGAGAAACTTGGTAAATTATTGTAACAACAACTTGAACTTTTTGACAAGTGTTATTTTAAGGGACTCAAAACCAAGTTACGAATTCTTCAGCTGTGGTATTGTTCTACACTGGAGCACTGAAGATAGAGTATTCGTGAGTATTAACAGTTACAACTGCAATTATTTGCAGTGTACTGAATTCTCACTCAGAATGAACTATAAATTGGGAATACGTGTTTTTGAGCATCAGTCCATTCTTACAATCTATTCTTCAGCTATGACTTGGGTTCAACTATATGTCTGAACAGGAAACTAGAAATACCTTGCTTGTTTGCCAGCATTCTTGATACTTTTGAAGAAATTAAAAGGAGAGAGTGCCACTTTTTTCCTATGGGGGAGATGCACAGGCTTCTCAGAGCAGGTGGGAACAAAAGGTAATGGTACATTTTAACCCTCTGGAAGATGCTGGTCTGGCCTATAATCCTCACTCCAACAAAAGCCTGACTTTTCTTGAAGTGCAATTACACCAAGCATTTTGTAAGGTTGTGGAGATATAATTGTAAAGATTTAGGAAGCATTTTGTAATTAAGCTTTTCAGTTAGTCACTTTGCTGTTAGAAGTACTTGTAGCTTGCATGTGTATGTTCAGTGTCTGTAGTTGAGGACAACGTTAATGCTATTTGCACATTCCGTGGAAAAACCCTGGGACATTTTACAGACCCACAGTCCTCGCAGTGTTTCTGGGAGTCATGAAATGTATGTGGACATCAGTTTTCAGCAAGGTTTCACTTAAGCCAGTGATTAATAGCTGGGGTTTTGAATATTATCTCACAGTGCTAGAGACTTTCATTTTGCAGAAATGTTTGTCCTTTTCCCAAATGAGAAAGCCCTTTCAAGAAGGTATTTTCCAAAATTCATCACCTAAATTGTGGTTTTCTGAGATGTTTTCTAAACTATAATCATCTCATGGAAGCCTTTTACAGGTTTTTACACCTTCAGAAAGGTTACATTTCCATTTAATAGGTGTACATAGAGTTCGGTAGATACAGTCATCGGAACACTAAGAACAGAACAGGGAATTCCTCAACAGTAATCTGTTTTTTCTTAGAAGGAATTACTTCACATGAGGTTGTTTTGGGTGTTTTTTTCCCCAGACAATAGAAATCATAAAAAAGAATGATTAATTGCTCACTTTTTTACAGAGTTCTGATTCCCACTACTTCAGTTAAGATTTCCCACTGTGTATGTTACCTCAGAGTAACAGCATTCATATGCTGGATATGGTATTCCTACTAGTGATATTTTCTTTTGACATGCAGTACTCACAAATACACAGTGACAAGTTATCCCAAGCACATGACAGTTGTGATTTAGGAAAATAAACACCAAACTCAAAGGAGGAGGTTGCAATTATGGTTCTTATGCATCAGTCAAACCTGCCTCCAACCTGGCAGTGGCTGATTTAGAGGTAGGAGTTAAATTCCAGACTTTTCGTTGATATTTCCAGTAAATATTTTTTTTCCCTAATACTAAATATTTTCTGTCTATATCAGCAAGTTTGGTGTTTAATGCATCAAATATTAATATAGTTGGCTTGACCAACCTGAAAACATTTAAAAATGTTTATGACTTTTCGACAATATCAGATTACTTCAACTTGCTGATCACTTTTCTCTTGTGAACCATTTTCTTCGTAGTAATGAAGCCCAGGATTTGTCTCACTCATTTCTCTTTATATCATCCTAACAGCTGAGAGAAAAGGAAGCTGTCACTAGGTGATAGACTTCTGCCAGACTTGACTGCCAGTTGAGTCTGCGATGTGCTTCTGTGCATTTCCCCCTACTGTGTTTTTACCTAACATTTCATAAGCACCATTTTGATGGAGTAAACTTTAGCGTCTGTGTTGAATCTGTAGTTATAATGCCAGATTACGTCTGTGATCTTTGAGGCAGTACCTTTTATACAAATGCTTTCCTTACTACAGTTCAATCTGCAGTGGATTATTTGCAAGTATCCTGATTGCTGTTCCTGATTTCTGTTCATTCCAGTATCAGCCTGACTCCAGCCCTCTATCACCTCCAGATTTAATGAAATAAAAGAAGAACTGGAGAAGAACTTAGACACTTACCACAGAGATTTGGTACTTTTCATCCTGTCAAATTATTGGCAAAGGGAGTCTAAAGATGATTTTAACTCAGCAGTCCTGACATAAGGCAGCAAATTGTTGTTTCTGTCATTTGACAATCAAAATGTGTGTTTGGCTAACCAGCTGCAGACCACCCAAGTCTACTGGATAGTGATGCAGACATTCACCTAAAACATGGGTTAGTCTTGTTATTTGGAGATCTTTAAGGGAAAATGCAGCTAAGTATAGAGGAAGGCATCCTCATTAAGTACCTGTGAAATTCAGTCCTCAATATCAGAACATTTTTCTGAATCAAAACTTAGACTGTCTTTTTGAATGGTTTTATAAGAAACATGAGAATCTTTGCTAAAACTGATAGTTAGATGATTGGAAACCATAGTTTATGCTCCCACAGTTTTTCCATTGCTATATGCTGGTTTTAGATTTAGGGGGAGAATTAGTAGATAATGTCTAAATCTTTAATATGTAAGTATAAAAATGCTGTTTCTTGTCTCTCTTTTTCTTGTATTCACTTATATTTTCATTAATTCTGATCTAGTACTTTAAAAATACAGTTTAAAGTTGAACCACAGCAGCACAGTTTTATTTTAACTTTTAAATATCTAGTTTTAAACAATTTCATTTCAACTTTTGAGTAACTTCCTGATAGCTTCCCCAGTGTTAATGCGGTGTTTGCATGTAGGATGTATAAGACATTTTGTGTTTATCATTTAAAATGAGTTTGTGGACCAAGTTCTGTCTGGTACTGAAAAAGGATTTAAAAGTGAATTTGCATTTTGCTGTGCAGAATTAAACTGCCAGCTGCACAGCCATTCCACCTGCATCTCAGAGACTCGTCGAATTACTCTGATAGTTGGGAAATTCAGCATCATCCCCTTAGCTACTGTATACTGACCTTAGAAGGGGCGATCATAGTGCCAAGCCATTCAGATTTATTTCAGCAGCAAGTCATGAGCATTTTGTATTCTTCCTGCCTTTGGCAGCACCGAAATTAAAGGTTGACTATAACTGCCTTTCCCTTCCCCTTTGGATGGATTATTTTAATATGCAAAGAACAAACCCAATACTATTTGTGCTTGAATTTGTTTTTCATTCAGGGAAAGCACTGCCTATGACTCTATGTTGTAACAAACTTTCTAGACTAGTTCATCTGGGTACATTAATTTGATGTTAAATTACTATGGACAGCAGCATGAACAAGATACTGGAGGTACATGATAAATTATTCCAACCATGATTTTTTTTTTCTCTTATAGTGAACATAGTGTACTTATTTATTTATTTTAATACATGCTGTTTGCATTTTCATTACATGTTTAGAGATTAGAGGAATAGTGATATTTGCAGAACTGTTTGAACTATTAAAGTGATTTGGATATTAATAACTAAGACTGGGTGAATAAATTATGGAATATAATTATATACATGTAGTATAGAAGCCAACACAAAATAAACCAGTGGTAGCTTTAATAATCTGCATCAGTTGAGCCAGGACTTCATATGTGACAGATAAGTGACAAACATTTTAACTAGAAAAATGGTTTGTGGGCTGAAGGTGAATTAGAATTACATTTTGGTTAATGTGAACTTTACAAATGAAATGGAGGAATTGCTGTAGTTTCTTGTTAAAAGTTTAAAATACAGATAAAATAAGCTTTCAAGTTTTGTCACCCATTACAGCAAATAATTGTCTGTGAACAGTTTACATAGAGAAGAAACTGGGCATTAGATCAATTTGCAACTCCTTTCAAGGGCACTTTTCAGGATTTAGGCTTTGCCTTGTTACTTTCCAATGTAAAAAGTAGGCTTTGGCATGGAATCTTCTTGCTTACAATATGAGGTGGGTGCTAACAAATCCACTAAAATTCATTACTCCCAAGACCTTCTATAAGGGAATAGATGATGCTTGTGAAGTAGTAGGGAATATCTACTGTGTTCTCTGTGAGAGCAGATCTAGACTAATTTGGAAATGCTGGGGTTTTCCTGTTAGGATTGTTTGGTAAGGGAAGAGAAAAACAGAGGAAGCAGCAGAGTCACATTACCTCCCAGGGTTGATCCTGACCTAGTCCAGGATTACTGGACTCCTTACTTAGAATTTTGTTTAGACATAGAAAGTAGGTCAGAACTAGTTAAAAAATAGGTTATTTTCTTGTTCCCAAATCACTTCAATTTAGACTCCTTTTCTGTAGTATACCATCAGTTATAAGAAGGGCTGTCTCTTCGTTTAAGAAGAAAATTCAGTCTTTCTCTCCTAGCACTGGTATTACTCTGCCGTGACAAAATCTTCCATTTTTTGCTGGGCAAGTAAAGCAAATTCTCCAGTTTCCATCAGAGCATGTGCATGAATGCTGGCATATCTAATATTTGACACATTTGTTAAAAACAAAGTAGCAGATGTTACCTTACCCACATATATTAGTTCATTAGAGAGCACACTTATTTCATTTTAATTTTAATGTTAACTCCTACACGCACTTTTGCTGCTAACAGAAAAGCCAAAATGGCCTTAA
This sequence comes from Neopsephotus bourkii, assembly GCF_033783945.1. Taxonomy (NCBI): domain Eukaryota; kingdom Metazoa; phylum Chordata; class Aves; order Psittaciformes; family Psittacidae; genus Neopsephotus; species Neopsephotus bourkii. The sequence continues at coordinate 238,695 of NW_026901034.1, forward strand.
AGCTAGTGATTTATGCTCCATATTATGCAGTGTTAGATGTTGGGTTGTTTTATTTTGGGTTTTTTTTGTTTTTTTTTTTTTTTATAAGGCAGTGGGGCTACTTTTTCCTTAACTAAAAGCCAAATAGTATCCTGGAACATAATCTCATAGAAACATAGCCTGGTTTGTATTGGAAGGGACCTTAAAGCTCATCCAGTTCCACCCCCTTGCCACAAGCAGGGACACCTTCCACTAGACCAGGCTGCTGCAAGCCCTGCCCAACATGGCTTTGAACATCTCCTTCTTAAACTGAATTTGCTTACAACGTAGAGTGATGAAATGTATCTGTACATTTGTTATGTATATAGAAAAAAAGGTTCAGAAAGAAGAACAGAAGGAAGCTTTGAGCAGGAAGTTGGACTAGATAACCTCCTGAGGTCCTTCCCATCCTGATCTATCCCATGGTCTATATGAGGTGGCTTGCAAATACTAGTGCCACAGGGAAACAATGAGTTAGTGAATCACTTCCACATCAAAGTTTGATTCAAGTCATCCATGAAATGGGTTCATTGGTCTTAGCCTGAAGGCACAGCTTTGATCCTGCAAGCTGCTCTGCTGAAGTAGTCATCTGTAGATCTTCCCCAAATGTAGCTAGTCACCCCTCTGCACCTGCGGCAATCCAGACAGTGCGTGTTTTAAACTCATTACACTTAGAGCTTCTATGTGACCTTAAGTCAGCTCTTGAGGAATTAATTGTTAGTGTGTTGTTAGGGCTCCTGACCCTGTCTTACACCCAAGAACAATTATTTGGTTTCTGGGCTTGGAACTCCAGTGATGGCCACAATCTTTTGGAGGAAGTTATACCTATAAGATAGCTGTTTAAATAAGCTCCCTTTGGAGGGCAATGCACTTACAGTAATAGAAACTCCGGCTCTACTTGATGAGATCTATCTGTATTTTATCTTTAAAATATCTTTGTGACTTGTCCGTGTACATCTTTACTGACAGAAAAATCTACTGGGAACAAAGTAATAATAAAAAATCAGCTTCACCACAAGTTAGTCCTTCAGTGAATTAAAAAGAAACCAAACACTGTATTTGTATGGTGAAGCAGTAAATGAAACTGAAGTAAGCAGAGGATTGCAAAGTGAAGAAAGGGTATTAACCTTGTGATACACAAGATACCCTTGCTACTCATTGTGTAGACAGTGACTTTAGAAACAAGCTAGCATTGTATATTGGGTGCAACAGAGAAATTCCACGGTTAGAACTCTGTGAAATGCAGAACAAAGTAACCATGGAAATGAGTTTCTACATCATTTCTCAAAATATAAATATTTAATTATTTCAGGACTACAGCTGATGATGCTTCTTCAGGAGGTGCATCTTCTCCTACTTCACCAGTAGAGACAAAAATAAGCCACCTTATCATTGGTATCTTTTATTTCACCTTTGATTGATTTAGATAGCTCTTGACCAAACTGTTCTATAACCTGAAAATATTTTAACATCTTGTCAACTGAAATTGAAATTCAGGTAAAAAAATACTGTATTAAGAAATAGGGGAATGTCTGTATTTTTAACTTGAAACTGAAAATGTTTTTCTTTACTAGTTAGAAATGAAAATTCTCTGAGTTTTTTTTACTAAAAAGAGAAAAATGGGTAATATAAAGCTGCAGTTTTAACCTATAGCCAAAGAACTAATTGACAATCTGTTCAGCAGTATTTGAAACAACAAAAAAAATCTTATTCTTTACATTCCTTTTGCAACAAACCGAAGGAAAAACCTTCTATGGACCTGCAAGTGATAGAAGGTACCTAACCAAGTTTTACAAACTATCACCAGTTTCTGTATAACTGTAACTGCTTACTATTGGTCTTTTCCCAGGAAGAGATTGTATTTTTTTCCTCAATTAGTAATTTTGATAGCAAGATTACAGTTCAACATACTATTTTGCATTAGAGTGTAGGGTTCATTGTATTTGTATGTTCTCTCTTCATTCTTTTAATTGCAGTTTTATATTTTTATCTATATTCTAATTTTCATGGAATTAGACATGCTAATCTATCCTTTAATAATGTGTTTACATTTTGCTTCTTTCAGGATGGGAGTAAATTTTGGTGCATTTCCATATATCTTTGTTCTGCGTTTTCTGAAGTTTGTGTTGCAGGTTGATATTTTTGAATAAATGCATATATCTCTAACTCTATAGATGTGTATCATAACATGCATATTGAGGATCAGTGGAACCTCAGTGTAGTCTTACACATCCTGGGGTATTATTTCTTTCAGAATTGATTTTTGTTCCTGTGGCTTCAGGGTAATAAAAAACATTAAATGAATGTCTTAGTGACTGCTGGTAGTGGAGCAGCTCTGGGAACTACTGAGATGTTCTCCCTTGTAGAAGGGAATTGAGTATGGGATAATTCCCTGAGCCAGTGACATGATCATCTGCTCAGTTCTTGCCAACATTGCAGAAAAGTCTTAGCCAGCTCCTTAGCCCTGGTTTTGAATACATTTCTGTGCCACAGAGAAGTGTGCTAAGTTAACAAAGGGCAATATTGGATAAACCTTCTTTCTTCCAGTCATCTGATACTCCTCTCCGCCAGCATTAATCACTTTAGTAGGAGTTATGAAACTGAAAGGGAAGCCACATGAATGCATATTAGATAGAATGCAGGAGTTTCAATAGTATGTTAGACCTGTTGCCCTTGTGTCTGCTGCAGCCATGGTTGCCACAAAATACAAGAAACCTATTGTGAGCCATTGGGTAGTCAGCTCTCAGGATAATAGTGCTTTCTGTCCTGAGACTAATCATTTTATATCTGGAAGTATCAAAGCTTGTATCCTTTTATTTTCTGTTTAGTTGGCATGCCTCATTAGAAACAGAAACCGAATGTCAACTACGGTACAAAATGATTGTTTCAGTTAATGCTTTCTCCCTGGGGAGTTTGTGGTGGTATGTTCTAGGGTTTTTTCATGAATTGCTTTAGAAATACTGATATATAAGGAATTAAAACCTCATTCAGCAAGGTGCTTAAACAAGTACTATCTTACATATTTATAGTCACAATAATATTAGGGGGAGTGCTCATAGGCTTAATATCTTGTTGTACTAAAGCTAAAAGTTTTTAAAACCCCCTTTTATGATAAAAGCCATGCTTAGGATGCAAAATCTTCTGATGAATGTTGCTGCAGCAATTCCTGGCATTATATCACCATCTTCTGTGCCATAGGTTAACGTGTTCATACGTGAGTTGACAGAGAAGGATGTGTTTGCACTTCTCACCTTTCTCAGTTGACAGACTGGCATCTCTTGTTAAGTTTCTGTTGGGAGTGACCTCTATGTAATGGTTGAGGTTGACAGCTTGGGGCAGTAATGTCTTAAGCTGCAAAATTCCTCATTCCTTCAGTACTTAGAGAACCACCAGGGAAAAGTACAAGTGAACAAAGAGCTGCATATTAGAAGACTGCTGTGCAAGGAACACCTTCCCATATTTTTGGACCCCCCTTTTTAGACATCCATCACATCAACATGCACTTGCAGTTTGAATGTGCCTTGTACCCACTGCTTAGGCTCACACAAGTGTGTTATGATAAATCTGGTCTGCAGGATCTAGCCCAGGAAAATTGTGCCAAGACATTAGGTTGCTCATTATTACGATTAAAGTATGGGATTCAGTTACTCCATAAGTACTGGATGTTGTATTTCCCTTTTTAAGTTGCACTGCTGATCTACAGTCCCACTTATAATTTGAAGCTTTTTTTTTCTTTTCATCATTTTAATTTTCTGCATTTCACATGCTTGTGCAGTGAGGGGATTTTGCATGTTTATTTTTAAAGGAAAAATATGATAAGAGTGGATAGAGACCAGTGTTCTTTTCCACAAAGGAGTAGGTGGCAGGATAGTTCTTGGTGATTAAAACTTAAGACATATTATTACAGGCTATAGAAGGTAATGACCCATTAGAAAATGCTTTAGGATACAAAGATTCTACCTTTTCCTGATGCCTCACTAATTGAGGTGGATCAGCCCCCTGAGGCTGAAGCAGACAGATTGTCTTCACAATGGACAGACTCCCTATTGGGTATCCACACAAAGCTGCTGGGCCATTAAGTCTAGCAAGGTTCATTAATGGTGAGGTGAAACTTGAAGTACCTTTGAGAAAAATTAAAAGAAAATTACATGCAACTAAGTGGTGTGAGATGATGGGACTTGGTTGTCTTCATTAACACGTAATTCAGCATTCCATTGGTGTTGACTTGGGCAAAGATTCTTTCTGGTGAAATGCTAGTTTTGGGTGAACTTGTAACATACCTATATTTTAGTGATCTTGCTATTATAGCAACTTGTAAGTAAGAGAGGTTAGGAGGCAATCTGTCATCAAAAGCCATCCAGAAGATTTACTGTTACACTGAGCAAGTGTAAGCCATTTATTGCACTTACTGAAGTTTTAGTTCAGCATTCTGAAAATGAAAGCCACTGATGCTGTTGTGGTATGAATCTCTTCTGCGGGTACTGACTGAGGGCCAGTCACTACTGAAATTGCTGGGATTGTATCAATATCGCCATGCTGAGTTAGTGTCACAGCATTAATTTAATTTTTTTTCTGTTGTTAAGCCCCCATTTTGCACATAGTTCTGTATTCCTTGTGTAAAGAAGAAAGCCTGGGAGTCTTGGCAGTGACACAAGGTTCTCAGGGCACCTGAGGGACGAACTGTGTCCAGCAGAAACCAGCATCTGAGCTGGCCTGCAAAAGGGAAGAGTGTATGTGAGACCACCCCCAAGCCATTTCAGCAAAGCAGTGTGCTGTACTTAGAAAAGGGACTTTGCCCTTTAGTTAAGGGGATCACTTCAGCTGAAACTTTCTCCTGTCTGTTTTATTGATGTTATCTGTCATTTAAATGCCCCAAAGATAGGCTACTGTTAAATAGCCTGTTAAATAGCTGTAAATGTTAAGCTGGACCATGGTTTTAAATAAGTAATGTATGATTTGTTTTTCAAAGAGACCTTCTATTTTCTGAGTCTGCTCTGCCTATTTGAAACCAAGGCAATCCTAACTTTGAAATAGGCTGCAGTGTAACTTGTAATAACTAGTTGTAAATACATTACTGATAAACTATCCATAAACCATTCCCATTTGTATGTGCATTATGCATTTTTCTAGCAATTTTAAGAGCTATGAAAGGCGTGAGGTTTCAGTTACAACATTATAGTCATACACACATCACCTCACACACTGTTGTTCCCGTCTTCCTGTCAGAAGCATGCTCTATTTTCCACGGGATTGCATTAGTATCTCAGGCTATCTCACTTTGCTTTTAAAATTATTACTTAAATCTAGTTTCCTGTTCTTTCTTTATATTGTTTTGCCTTTGATCATATCTATATCTGGGGAAAAACTGGAATAGGAAAGACAGCGATTTAATTAGTGGTGATGGCTAGAGGGAATAACTGTCATTACCAGAATGAATGGCTGCTTTCCCATTGAGGCAGCAGAACTAGCAGAATTGTATCACCCAATTTATCTACCTGTTATTCCACTCCGGGCATTCCCATATGTGTTCATCATATACTTACCAGGTGATTGATTAGTCTGCAGCAAGACTACTGAACCTGTCCACAGATGTTTGCAGTTTCTTCCATTTGCAGCTCTTCCATTTTGTCACATCTTGTTTTCTTTTACTTGGACTCCAGAGAGATCTGTACAACATCAATGTACTTATGCAGATTAGTTTTGCTGTTAATGCGCAAGTCCTGTAACTGATGTGTCCTCCTTCCATTATGACTAAACTGCTGAATTGTTTTCAGTGAATTAAAAGAGCTCTGCTGTTGCTTTCTCTTCAATAGGTCTGTACAGTTCTAATTTCCTGTAAGAGAAGCTGTTTATTAAAAAATCTGTCTGTTCATTACTTGTGCTTCTGAAGGTGGAGCAACTTCATATGCAGAACATAATTAGCACTTGGGATTGTTTTGATCTTGTTTTCTCTAGGTAAAATGTTCACTAATAGAAGATGTCCACTGATGAGAAAAACTTCTCTTTTAGACTTTCAGCATCAAAGCCCAAGTGAAGTTCATTTTTCAGTTAGGCTTTCAGTGCAGTGCAAATAATTTGAAATACCTTTCTCAAACACTACTTCTTATGCTAATTTTTCTTGGGGTTATTGGGGGAAAATAGCATGAAATGCAAAATATTTAATGAATAAATTAAATAACTGAAGCATAGAACTTCAGTTTGAGGGCTTTATAGAAACGTAACGTGCTGAAAAAATCATCTACTTCCTGTGCATTAAGATATAGAGAAGAGAATGGGAAATATCTGTCATTTGAATGGCTGCAAGCAACTAAGAAAAGGTTTCTTGTGGGAATCTGTCATCTATTTCTGGTATTTTGAGGTGGTTGCATTGGGCAATCTGAGGCAGTTCCTTCCATTGCTGATCTGCTCATTATGCCTCCATTGTCACACCTTCAAAAATCTAGGAAAGAGGACCCTTTTCCATGTTGGGGTTCTAGATTAGGTTCAGTTTCACTAAGAATGCAGATTAGGATGTGATCCACGTAGTAGTGACAGACTCATTCTTTTGAAAACTGAATACACATTTTATCTATTACTGGTAACAAATCTGAAGTAATAATGCTTTGAAAACCCAACTGCATTTTCAGCTGCTGTGTTATAGTACTCTATTTACTTTTTGTCTAATGTCACATTTCCATCTTGTTTATACACGTGTTAAGAACTGAAGAAATGATGAGTGTAGTGTGATAATCAGTCAGGTTCTAAACATCTCAAAAAATGTCTTTTTTATAAGAGAAATGTTTCTCTTTACTGACTATTCCATTTCTAATTCTCTTTTTTCCACCTCATTTATAAAGTGATGAACAATCTTCTTTCACCAGAACAAGAGCAACACAAAGTTTGTTTGAAGCCAGATCCTTTCACAGAATTATAGAATGGTGTGGATTGGAAAGGGTCATCCAGTTCCAACCCTCTGCCACAGGCAGGAGCGCATTCCACTAGACCAGGCTGCTCCAAGCCCCATCCAACCTGGCCTTCAGCACCATAAGGGATGGGGCAAGCACTGCCCCTCTGGGCAACCTGTGCTAGTGCCTCACCACCCTCTCAATAAATAATTTATTCCTTATATCTAATCTAAATCTCCCCTGTTGTTTTGAACCCATTACCCCTTGTCCTATCACTACAGACCCTGATAAAGAAGTGTTACATTCATACAATAAAAATATGTAGAGCTAGACACACAAACTCCTGCTCCAGGCTAGTATTTTTGGCTCTGTAGAATATATTTGAACATGAACAACTATATATCTTCCATTTAACTATAATCTTGATTTAATTTCACTTGACCTAAGGAGCTGAAAGCATTAATCTTCCATATTGATTAACCATATGGAAAACGCTTGTTCACATGATAGTAAGGTGACAGTCTTATATCCAGAGAACAAATTCTGATGTCTTTAATTTCCTTGCAGATTGAAATGATAAGGTACAGATTATTTAGACCAAAGTTAGAAGTTTATTCTCATTTACTAGTCATTCTTGCTCAGGCCATTAACAAAGACTCTAGACTCAAAGACACAAAAATTGACAGTTTGGTGGAAACATCAAAATAATACAATTAAATTTATTTCCATACAGGAAGCAAGTAGTTCACATGAAGTGCATGCATACTTTGTGTATATATAAAATATATACACAAACATTGTGTACTCCTAAGACTTCCCTCAGATTTGTTTTCACTGATAATTTAATGAATGCAACAACTGTTTCTTTTGAATCTAGGTTATTCTTCTCTCATTCTGTTTCATGTCTTCTTCAAAGAGGAACAGGCATCTCCAGTGCTAAATGTGTACCTCTGCCTATCTAACTTTCAACCCACTTCATCTGGAATGAAAAAGAGCACCACCTGATCTAGTTTCATTTTGCAGAATAGTCTGTCTTCTCTGCGTAACACAGAAAGTCTGTAACATGGAAATTAGGAAATGCAATTGAAACAAAAAAAGTCTGAAATGAAGAGAAAGTAAGCATTATAATCCTTAACTTAGTTATTATCACTCTCCCCCTTCTGTTTAAGCCTCTTTGCTGCAATAATCAAAACTGCAGTTGCTTAGTCACTGATAAACCTACATCATAAATTCATTCTGTTATTTTCCTGCAGGCCCTAGAAGTGCCTTTTGACCATCGTACAGCTTGTCCAGTGATTGACAAGTGTTCTGATAGCTTGTTTCACAGCTTTCTTGCATCTTAGGGGCTGAACTGCTGGAGGCACAAGCTGTGCAGAGAGAAAATCAGGCCTTATCAGTGCTTCCCAAATACTTGGTCAGGTTTTTCTTCTTGAGCTTCTGCTTTCCTTTACTGGTTTAATTAATGCTTCTATGTCCCTAGGTTACATACCTGCTGACTATAAATCTGTTGCCATTTATCTATTATTAAAGTAACATTCTATGCCTGATGACTTGGCTGACAGCTATGGAACTACTGCCAAACTCCCTTTCCCATCAGAGATCCTTGGAAACAAAAACATGAAAGATTTTTTTATTATTTTGTTTTTAATGAAAAGGGATAAAATTTATCTTAATAGTTGAAAGTCTGACAACCTGAAGCTCCTTAGAAGCTAATTAACTTACACTGCATTGACTTGGATATTGTCATTTCTCCTTTCATTCATGTCAGTGTTGCACCGGAAAAGAGCTCTTCTAAAAGAGCCACTTGACTGCTTTTAAGGGTGAAGTTAAGGAAGTTAACTAATGGGCTGGTAGTATCTTTAGCCTTAAACCTGTTTCTCTTGATCTGGACATCCTGCTTTGAAGCTTAAGCTGAGGTCAAGCCAAGAAATCAGTCCATGTGCCAGGCTCCAGACACACAGTGTCTATGGCCCAACATAGCTGTGAAAGAGATGGAGGCACACAATGATACATCTGAGGCAAAGACTAAAAGCCAGTGGTGAGTTGAAATGGGGCTCCTGTTCCCATGGGCAAAGGTTGCAGGTGGAGGCTGGTCAAGGGCATCAAGACTTACTGGTGCTCTTGGGGCAAGATGAAATGATGGCTCCTGCCTACCTTTCAACTTTACAGCAGCTTTATGTCTGCCTCTAGCAATGGGCTGGAAGGCAAAGTCCCTGAGGAACACCGATACCTCCTGTGCTTCCTCAGCTCATTTCTACAGCTTAATCTTCACAGGGCAGCTGACCAGTGCCCTGCAAAGCACCTACCACCAACCAGACCCTAGGGACCACTGCTGCTGGGACAGTGTCCCAGTGTCACTGTCTCATCTAATGCAAGGCACTGCACAGCCCTCTCCTTGGGCTGACCACAAAATTAGGAGGGAGGGAGAGATCCTACATGGGGCACTACCAGTGAGTGCCTGCTTTCTGACATGTCTGGGTGGCCGGGCAGGGTCTGAGAATGCTCATGGGTGGACACTGGGGCACACAAGTCAGCATGGCTCTGGCACTGACCAAGTTATCATAGTATCACAGTGCTAAGAGGCCCCCCCTGGGGCCAGTTTGTGCTTCCCAGCACATACACCACGGCAGCTTCAGCCAATGCCATTCCTCGAAAAAAGTTCTCCCGCGGTAATGGTTGACTTGATGATTTTAAAGGTCTTTTCCAACCTGGCTGATTCTATGCAAAGGAAGCAAAAAGGGCTTATGCTTCATACAACAAAAAATGTTACAGAATGACTTTCTGCAGGTTTTTGAGGGTCCTGAAAATTCACATGTGTAGAAAATGACTGGGAAATGCAATGAAAGGAAAAGAATCACAAAGAATTCTTCATAGAAAGATGTCATACTTGGCTCTGGGAATCCTGAACTTCAAACGGCTGGAAACCAGAGGAGCACAAGTATGTTTCCTCTGACCTTATACTATACTGAAAATTGCTCCTATTTCTGAGCCTCTCTGCCCATTATGAGAGATAAGATTCAGGGTGATCCTTTACTATTCTTATTTTACTATTGAAATGCTTTTTCCCCTTGACCCTGTCTTTCTGTTGGACTGCTTCAAGATTATCTCCTTGGTTAAATATTTGCTATCTCTACTGTGTTAATAAGAGATATCATGCAAGATGTATTCGTTCAAACTTTACTCCTGTGTAGATGGCATAGGTGTTTCCACTGACATTCTTATGCCTGGTTTGATTTAATCTTTTTAACAATGTTTTGTCCAAGTTTAACATTTGAGTGGATAAAATTAAAATTAACCTCATAATTTGAAAAATAAGTTTGGGAGTCCCATATGCCATAAAATTTCTTGTTTTAAACACAGCAAGGTTTGAAAGCATTCAAGTCCCAGAATGATGACTTTGTTCAGTAAGATTGGCATCAATTCCTCTTGGTTTTTTTTTGTTGTTTTTTTTTTGTTGGTTTTTTTTTTTTAATAATCTTAGACATTGTAGTCTTCAATTGTAGTTGTATTTTAAGTAGCTTTTATATTTTTGAAAGATGATGCTATGCAAATAATCTGCTATGATCAAAACTGTAACATGTAGATTCTGAAATACGCTGAATAATTCCTTGATGTATTGATATGAAAATGTCTTTGTCTTCCTTTTCCCCCACTATATTTGAATAAATTGTGAAACTGGATCTCAGAAACTTCTAAGTAAGTATTTATTGTCATTACAAAAGGAGGGGCCATGTCTTGCTTTGAATAATATAAACTGTTATTTCAGTTGGATAATAGGAAATGTCATTTTAGTTCACAACTAACTGTACAGTGAATGAATCCACATTTGCCATACAAATAAGCAAGGTAGCAGAGACAACTGGACTTAAAAAAAGTAGAAAAATAGAATTTTGAGTCCAGTATATTTTCTCCTGTCAATGAAAGCTTTTAAAATCCTTTGATTCTTTTGAAAAGTTTGGTTGTATTTCAGAAAGCTTGAAAGAAGGCTGGATGGATATGAGCTACTTTACTCATTCGTGATGAGTATCCTGTTTAGGTACTACACATGCACATAGAGACAGTTTCAGATGTTACTACTGTTATGTCAGGAGCTGGAGTAAATTGTTTCTTAATGGTCAAAACAAGGCATTCATGGGGAAATGACATTTAAGAATAACTTTTTCAGTTCAGGTTGTTAGAAAACTTTAGATTCATCAGTCTCCATTAAACAGGGAAATAAACATCCAAATTTTCCATCTAATAACTTTCCCTTTTTAAATTTACAAAATTAAACTAAAAATACTTTTAAATTTCTGTGGCAGAAATATTTCAAAATTAAGTAAATTTTCTAACATGCTGAGTCAGAAGTAATTACGTTTCATGAAGCAAATGTCCAAGGCTGCCTTTTTATAATGTGAATTCAGCTCTTTCTGTGGTGGAAGAGCTGAGACAGTAGTGGAGAAACTGTGTCCAGCTCAGCTAGTCTCTGTAGAAATTTTGCTGTGGTGAGTACTGTCATGGTAACCAGTATACCCACTGTTGTGGGTTTGCCACTTCAATCTCCAATATTTTTTCTTGGAATGGAGTGAAATTTTTCTTCCTCCTTCAGCTCAGTCTTTGCTTCTGTCTTTTGTTATTAACATTGTCCTAGTGCTCATACAGGAGGAAGACAGCTTTGATTTGTCTAGAGGAATCCAAACCCCAACTGTCTGGTCCATGAGAGATCTTAGTTTTGGGAGAAGAAAAGGAGTATCTTTTTCCCATTTGTTTTCATTGTTAGTAGTTTGCTACATCTATTCTGGGCTGCTCCTTTCTTTTTGCCATGTTAAGTTTCCCATCATCTCTGTATTGGCTACCAGAGAGGAGGTTGGCTTCTCATTTCAAGCTGTCTTAGGTGAGATTTTCTGTTGTCAGGGTTTCATGACAGTTTCTGTTCTGATTTCTGCCTGTCTTGAGGGTGGAGTGGATCATATTGCAGGATGACATGGGAAGGCAGCTCAGGTGGGTCACCTCATGTACTGGTGTTTTTGCATTTTCAGCAGCTAATTTTTGAAAAGGTTTAGACATAATCCTATTGGTCTAGTTCCAGACCCAGGTAATTACATGTTGCTACTCTCTTGGGTTTGCTTCAAATCAGGGCAACACACTGACAATGGGAGATGAAATTCTTCCCATTTCTTGTCGTGATTTTTAGTTAATAATGAACATGCTGAAGACGTTGCAGGCCTGGACGATGCCTTTTACAATATGTGATCCAAGTGTTAGATTTCTCTTGGCACAAAGGGATATGCATTTGTTAGGGTTCTGCAATCATTTATCTTCCTAAAAATCACCAGTTCTTCTGAAACAGATTGATGTAAGTTTAAGACTGTATTTAAAAGAGGCTTAGGGTTACACTGTCAGTAATGCTGGATTTCAAGGCTGAGTCACATTGGCAGAATGTAATTAGGAAACAGTTTTCTTTCCACATTGTACTTCAGTCTGGCTAGTGTTATAAATCTATTGGTTTAATAATCATTCCCACACACGCACAATAAAAGGAGGTGTATCTGACTTGATTGTTTTAAGTTTTCTGGTTTCTAGCTTCAGCTGCTTCTTTTACTTCACTTTGTCTCTTCATTTATATTCAAGGAAACCTCATTGAAATCCAGTAAGCAATTGCTTGTGGTGTAGCCATGAGTAATATTGCTGTTTACAAACACTTAAGATAGCCTATTCCTTGACAGGAAATGATATTATGTAGATTGATACTGCCTTAAAAAAAAAAAATTAAAAAAATTCTGCATGACTTACTATCCATCTGTATAGACATTTATGAAATATCTGACTTCATTGCAACCTCCCATTAAAACTGGAGATGATGCTTTATCCTATGATGTATATTCTGCTAGTGCTTGCAGAGTTGGAGAGTGTATACAAGCTGCATAAAGTCACTTATGGAAAGATAAAGTATGGCAAGAGAAAATCATGAAAAGCTCATCTGTGGATAATGTGTGGAAGTGAAAACATTTTATTAAAGGCAACCTTTTATCCTTTGAAAACACAGAAAACTGAAATTGAGAGGAATATCATGTATCAAAGCTCTCACGCTTGCTAGATGGCTGTAAGTCATTCTTGGGGGATGTTAAGACAAGCTGCTGACCTTTATCATCAAAGGACAAAAAAATGAAAAGAAAAATCATCTTTTATAACCTGACTGGACATGATTTCATGAATTTGAGGTGAGGAAGCTCCCTCAGTAGCTGTAAAACATTTAATACAAATCTGATGCTAAAATCATAGAATCATAAAATGAAAGTCTCTTCAATGCACTTCTTTCATTTGGCAATATACCCCTGTTGTGGTTTAACCCCAGCAACAACCCCAGCTTGTTCACCCACTCCCCCTGCTTCTTGCCCTCCCCCTACTCCCGGAGGGATGGAGAGGAGAATCAGAAAGAATGCAACTCCTACGGGTTGAGATAAGAACTGTTTAGTAGCTAAGGGATAACACAATTCACTACTGCTACCACCATTAATAGTAATGATAAAGGAAATAACAAGGGAAGAGAATACAACACCTCAGCACCAGCCAACCAATAAATCGCCCCCAGCTCCACCAAGCCCCAGCCGATCCCTCCTCCAACCCTGCAGTCTCCTAGCCCTTCCAGGTAACTCTCAGTTACAACCAGGGCATGACGTACTGTGGTATGGAATACCTCTTTGGTCAGTTTGGGTCAGGTGTCCTGTCTCTGCTTCCTCCCGGCTTCCCCTCCTCCCTGGCAGAGCATGAGGCTCACAAAGTCCTTGGCCAAACCAAAACACCATTGTTATCAGCTCTGTTCCCACGCCAAAAGTCAAAACACAGCACTGCACCAGCTACCAAGAAGGAGAAAAATGACTGCTACTGCTGAACCCAGGACAACCCCTTAGCGTGCATCAGTCTTACAGGGAATGAAGAGACTGATCATTTTGAATTTATGGAGATCTACTAAGGGATCCCAGATCACCTCAAGTTGCTCAGGCCTTTCAGAACCAACCATTTGTTACCAGCAACCACTTTTGTTCGGGTAACTAGGATTAGCTAATGATACAGTTTGAAAAAGTCTCTTCATTTTACTCTCCCTTTTTGCAGTCAGAAGCTTTCCTTTTTCTTCTTTCCTTTTCAAAATGTTTATTTAATATCATTTTATTAAAAAAAAAGAAAAAGAATGTTTAGTAATATAGGTAAATATGCAGTTGTCATACAACTTTGTAGTTTAATTAGAATTTAATGCGTCTAAATTAAATAATAATTAATTTAATTTAATTAGAAAATAGTGACCACTGGAAAAAGTAAATGATACATGTAGAAATTGAAATAATTTGCAAGCTAGGGTTTCCTACTATATATTACTTTAATACTTTGTGTAAATAATGAACAAATTTAATGCAACATCAGACAGTTTTGTAGACGACAGAATAAAAGATTTTAGGCAATTCTTCCTTTTGTTGAGGCTAGATCAGTTGTTGCAACACAAGCATCTTGCTGCAGAAGTCAATATTGAGCAAAACAACTCTAGCAGAAATTGAGCTCAGCATGCAGAGAGCAGTTAGTCATATTGGGTTAAATAATCCAACAAATTCAGATCCTATCCTTTTGATTTAAATAACTCTGCATGCTTCAAAAAGGTATTTTCTCAGCTAGAATGCAGTGCCATAAGATGCTTAAGAACATGCTTAGCTTTAAGTACAGAGCCTTTGCTCTTAACTACCAGATAACTGTCAGATATAAGGCATATGCTTAAGTACTTTGCTGGGTAAGAGTCATCAGGTGTGAGCTAATCCTTATGGAGGTCAGCAGGGAAGTATCTATAAGGATTACATCTGGGCATGATGCTGCCTCTTGTTGAAATAAAAACTCGTGAAGTGCTCATACTGGCATCAGTGGTGGAGCGTTTTATTAGTTTTGTCTAGAGTTTACAATGATTTTTAAAATAGTAATCCAATTTCTACTTCTCTTAGCGATCTCTATTTCTCTTCAAGAGTCAAGCTTATGTATATAAACTCTTCAAATTATGATTGCCAGCATTACTGAGCAAGTATCACCACTCTCCCTTTGAAACAGCAGAATAATTGTTTTGCATTTAAAAAGTGAACCAATTTTCTGTCATCTAATGAGATCAGTAAGTTATCTCTAAGCTACAGAGTAACTTGTAGGGGTGCTTTTTATGTTTTATATATAATTGTTTTCGACCAGGTCCATATTATTTATAGAATGTGGTTGTCTATAAATGGTAATAATACAAAAAATTTATGTCTTTTTTTTGACATATATAGGAGTTTCTCCCACAGTCTGTCAAGGGAGATGGATTCTCACCAGTACAAATGAGAATAAAAGTCTTGCTTAATGATCTTCTTTCAGTACATCTCACAACACCCTTCTAGTAGAGATCATGACATTGGTTTAGAAAATTAAAGGCAAGGATTCTCATACAGCAACAGCAGGGCAAAACATCATCAAAGAAAGCATTGACAGCAGGTAGAAAGTTAGTGGCCAAAACTTATTTAAAGTTCTAGACTAGATAATGACTGCTTTTTTTCAGATGCAAGTTTGCAGTCACATCTGAAGTTTGTATTATTTAAGCCAAAGTATTTCACAATTAAAAGAGGAAACAGTTTGCCCTAGAAAACAGTATTTTTTTCTTTCAACTTTTTTTTTGAAAAGGCTATAAGGAAGGAAACTAAAATAATTACAGCTACTGATAATTTGAGTTTCCTAATGTGGGCCTCTGAATGGTGATCTCACTGGGAAAAGAATTAACATGCTTGGATTTTCTCTGTTGCAAATGTGAGGTACTTTCAATTAGATTTTTAAACAGTTTTTCTATTTCATCAATAAAAGATGTGTGTAGGCATGCTGTATAAGTATGACTTTGGGCTATGCTTTTCACATGCACATCTGTACTGTTGATATAAATTCAACTTACATTTATTTTATAGTGCTTTTCTCTGTAGTGGGTTAGTAGCAGTAGCCCGGATCACTGGAGCTTCTCTTAAGAGCAAAGTCTCTTCTATCAGTCTCACTAGTTTTTACCAGTGTCTCTGCTGCAGCCAAGGCTATGATGTAGGCAGCAGCCCAGAATGTAAAACCAGCCCCCAAAAGTAAGTACTTGTAGAATTAAACGCTCTGAGTGCATGTGGACGACTAACAACCCCCAGATTATTTTAACCAAGTCATTGACGTAACTGTTGTAACACTGGTTACAGTGGTAGTTTTAAAGAATTTTCACATATGTATTATGATCTTGGCTTGGGAAAATAGGAAGAGAAAGATTCTAGGCCATCTTTTCTCATCCCGTCCTTTGTAAGGTGATGGCAACATTTTTTTAAGTACAGTTTAGAGTTATTTTTAAATTACAGACATAGCAGTGCATAAGATTTCCTTATTTTTTTCTGTTGCATTGCTGTAATCTTTCTCAAAGGAGTCTTTGAGTATATGAGTCCATCTGCTGTGCTGTCAAAAGAATGGGAGGTTATACTTTAACATATTCAGTTATGCTTGGAATGTATCTTTTGTTTTAGGGATTTGTTTTTGTGTCATTTCTACATAGGAGAGCTGTAGGGTGTTGTGTTTGTGACATTGTTATGCTCTGGCTAATTTATTCTCAAATCCTGCTCTTTCCATAATTTTCTTTTTGTCTGGGAAAGCCCCTGATTTAACTAATGAATCTAGTACTGATTTCTGAACAGCTGCTAATAAGAAGAATATTGTCTTGATGGTTATTCTCGAGCCTGGAGTATGAGCATGCAAGCAAGTTGTTGGGTCCTGTGGTTTGTTTTTTTTTTTACTTTCCAGGATGTTTGGCTTGTTTGGAGAGCTCTCATGTCAAATCCCTTTTATCTGTAATTACAAAGCATTATGATTTCATCTTAGTGCCAAGGGACAGCAAATGACTGCAGGGAATACTGAAAGCCATTTCATACACATGGGGCACAGTGTATTTATCTTAAGGCCAATTTCTGGTCACAGTGACATCATTGTCTAACTTCTCAGTGAATTTATCTGTTTGGAGCTTTAACCCTATATGTGCTTCCCAGGACTGACTAGAGTTTGTGTAAGCTCTACCGGGAGTAATTGGGAGAATATTCCTTTCCTTTCTCCAATAGTATGGCCTGGACTATT
This sequence comes from Neopsephotus bourkii, assembly GCF_033783945.1. Classification (NCBI taxonomy): domain Eukaryota; kingdom Metazoa; phylum Chordata; class Aves; order Psittaciformes; family Psittacidae; genus Neopsephotus; species Neopsephotus bourkii. The sequence goes on from NW_026901034.1 coordinate 255,719, forward strand.
TGTCCCAGGGAACTGACAGTCAGTCAAATTACACGTAATTTTTCTCCCCATTTTTAAAATGAACTAATACCACAAAACAGGAATTGATTCATTCTAAATGGTGTAGGAAGTCCATTCAGAACAGGGAATTGAAACTATGGTCTTTGTCAACCAAATCTTACTTCTTGGTTCAAAACCCTTCAGTAATTTTCTGCTCCTTCAAACTCTTTCTTGGAATTCAGAGACTTGATTTATTCAGATTGTAGCTGTGAGCTGACTTGAAGAGGCAAGTTCTTTCCTTACCTCTGGAAAGAAATGTTATACCGGAGATTGGGATTTTGGCCTTTTAACGACTGTAGCTGACTGCCAGGTAATGATGTGAAAAAAAGAGCTTCTGTCAAATATGTGAATGATATTGGTAATACATAATTAGTTATATTATGTATTATATATTATATATATAGTTATATTAGTTAGTTTGTGCCTCGGGATTCATTGTTCAGACAGTCTGTAGTGTGTCTGAATGTACGCACTATTAGCTACTGTGTAAGTCTGTCTAGGGAACACTATGCATTGATTTGTAAGTGCAGTGTAACCATACTGTATTTTGGGGAAATATCACATACCTTTGTGCTGCTAATTACAGTTTTCATCTACTGCTAACTGATAAAGAAATGTGAAGAAAACCTCATTCCTAGGGGAACAGACTTTCTGTCCCATCTTTGCTGTGGGCCTTGAAGAAAAAATAATAGGAGAGTTGTAGTGGAGCACCTGTGTGGTTCTGAGTTAACTGGTTGGGCTTAAACCATGACAGTTCTAATATTCTTCTAGTCCATCTTTCTTCTTCAGAAAGGGTTCAACAACATCTAAATCATTCTTGACAGAATCAGTTCAATGTTTCTTTAAAATCATTTAGCAATGGAAACTCCACAACCTCTGCATATAATCCATTTCATTGCTTGTCATTCCACACTGTTTAAAAGGGTTTTCTTCTAATACTTGACTAAACCATACTAACACCAACTAGATTATTTTTTCCTGTCTCCAGTGGGGTATATCATTTCTCTCTTTTCAGCATCTCTCATAGGTGAAATCATGTCTCTCCAGAGCTGTCTTTCTATAGAATAAAAGGAAGAAATACTCTCTGAAATAAGAGTTTTATTTTTATCTTGTCTTTTGCTGTCTTCAGTACCTTTGTAGTTTCTAATCATCAGACCATTGCTGTTTCTACATTCTGGAATTCATTTATACATTTCTGGGTGCTTTTTCAGTTAAAGCCATATCCATATGAGTAGAGGGATTATATGACATTAGAGTGCAAAAAAAAAATGCTTTTTGCAGAAAAGTTTCTTAGTCTATAATTTTCTACCTTGTCAGTTTTTCATGTTGTCATGTTGCTAGCACTTTGCAAATACTGTAGCTGATCTGCAGTTGTCTGATATAGCTTGGATCATTCAGACTCTTTGAATTCCAATCACATTTTACAAGCACTTGAAGTCCAAAGTTGTTCCTTTCTGTAAGTGTACTCTGTAATCTGTCCTCTTAAGTCATGACTGAAAACTGTCATAGGTACTGAACCCCTGGGAAATCTTAGTGCAACATTTGCATTTCTCTGATTGCTGCTCTTTGGATATCAGAGCTGGCACCCATCTTACAGTAGTTCCATCTAGAGAAATTTGTAAGGGAAAAAGTGGTTTGGGGAGGGCTGCATTGATGCTGGAGAGTTATGTGCAGAGTCTTCCACTGTTACACTTCTGTTCCCACTCAGTCTTTCCTTCTCTTTTCCCCTCATCCTTCTGAACTGAGTTTGTGATTCTTTTTATTTTCCTGGCATCACACATTTACCCTGTAAAACAAGCTAAAGACAGTATAAAAAGAGATCCCTCTCTTTATGTCTGAGACCTCTTTCCTCACCAACGCTTTGATCCCCCTTCCTTCACATTTGCACTATTCTCACAAAAGCTGTCATCAAAATAGAAGAACTCTGTAACTGCTGTTGGAATCTCTGCCTTATTCAAGTAGGATAATGTTAAAGTCCATTGGAACTTCTGATCAAAACCAGATTTTCTAAGGAGCAGCAGAAGGACATCAGCCTTTTAGAGCACAGTGATGCCCTGTGGAGGAGAGGCCTGGCTGAGTGTAATTAGAATCCTGGGTGCAGTTACTGACCTTGGTGTACTGGAATTGAGCAAATCTTTGAAACTCATTCAGTATTAGCTTCTGTCTGCTGGGTAATTCTACTTCAAATGTAAGATTTTTTTGAGAAGGGGCTGTATTTCTAAAGTATTCATAGTGCAAGCAGCTTCATACTGCTATTTAAATGTGATTTTTTGCCGGTTATTGACTACACTGTGTCTTCTTAGAAAAAAAAAAAAATCCTCTGTATTCATTAAATATCAATGGACCAGTGTCAACACCAGTGTTTGTATATGCCACTTCTTACCTGTGTCACCAATGGTGTAAGCAGAGGAGCTGAAGACTTGGAGAATAGCCCAGCTTGAAAAGGACCTTGAAAGGCTGTCAGGTCCAACCTTTCATGGGATAGGGGGTCTAGATGTGATGATCCGTTTGTGTCTTGAAACCATTCAGTGATGGGTACTCTACCATGTTTCTGGGGAGGTTGTTCCAGTCACTGATCTCACAGTAAAATTGCTTCTCCCAGTGCAACTTGTGCCCCACTGCCCTTTGTCTTCTCCATGTTCCTCCTGGTGAAGAGAGAGCCTCCATCCTCATTGTAGCTGCCCTTTAAGTACTGGAATACTACCATGAGGTCCCCATGAGCCTTCCCTTCTGCAGAGAAAAGAAAACTAACTCAGTATTTTGTCTCCAATGGACATGAACTGTTTTACCCTCTTTTCAGTGACTCTTTGTTACAAATCATATCATCTGTATGTAATAACTCTCTTCAGTTGTCCTGTTGCATAAACAACTGTAGTGTTTGCATTGTTTTCCTCGAAGTTTGTTTTCTCTACACCTCTGCATATTCATACTGATTGTTCACGTAGTAACTGATTACAATAACTTTACTAACTTTTCTCTTCTCTGGTAGCCTGCAACTGATCCTTACATCTCTGGAAACATGATGGCCAAGGCTTGATACAGTATTTTAGCTGAGATTTTATTACCTCTGAGCAGAGTGGGAAGATTACTTTATGTGATTTTCCTATTTGGCCTCTCTGATATTCTTGACTCATAGTCAGCTGTATAGTGTTACAATTCCCAGCCCTGTGTTTTCCACATTTGCTGCCTGAGATGTTACTCTGAAACTTCTAGGTCTTATGCTGTTATTCCTAGCTATAATATATAACAACTGTATGTATATGATACTGTGCATTATTCCTCAGTGCTCCATCCTGTTTATTTCATACCATCATGTTATATGGTGAACACTTTTTGATTCTTATTTTATTTTCCTTTTATAAGCTGACAGGAATTACCTGTAAATGTAATACTTTTCCTGCTTGACTTAGACAACAAAATACAAATAGATTTTGATATTTTAAAGTAAACTTTTGAAGAATGCTGCTTGATTCCTCTGTGGTTTATTAGAAGCTTACTGATAACTATGTAGTTCAATTATGGTCATAACTTACAGTAGGTTAATTTAACCCACATTTCCCAAATTTCTTATGATGATATGTATTTCTATTTGCCATCTGTCTTATTGAAGACCTTACTATTAGAAATGAGCAGCTGACTTTTAAGATGTCTCTGAGTGAATACAGGACAGAAGTCTGCACCTCTGATCAGGATGGTACAGGTAATACTTTCTGTGCTCACCAACAGAGTACCAAAAGTGCCTTCCTGATCACACCTTAGTCTGAAGTTTTGGATGAGGAACCTATAAAACAACTTCTTGGCAACTTTTCCTCCTGTTGCTGAAAGAGTGAGTTGAAAACAGGTAAGAGCAGAGGGCTCCTTTCTCTATTACAGCTTCAAACCTCATATGCAAGAATATGCACAAGGGGCATTAGGATTCTGCGTGTATGTGAAATAGCCTCCCGAGGGAAGTAAGTACGTCGTACAGCTTGAGAGACTGTACAGCTTGAAAATAGTAGAAAACATGATATGGAATAGTGTGCTAGGAGATAAGATGCTTTTTATTCCCATCTGTGCTTCAGGGGTTGAATTGGCAGCAAATTTAAAAACCTTTACTAGGCAACAGAAAAGATCATGAAATACAGTATATGCATAACAGGGCTTTGGCAGGAGGTAGTGTGTGTCCTGAGTGGATAATGGAAGCAGGTCCGGGGATTAATGCATAGACTTTCCAAATGAGTTTTTCTAAGTTCTCATGCTAGGTGAGTTTTTGCAAAGTCTTCATGGACAATGGAGTTTTGACCTCTAGTTAAAGTGCCTTTGAATAGAGTTCTCCAAGAGAAGCCTCAACACTGTATTATTTTTCTGGCATTCATTATTGTGTAACATATGGATGTGTCCCTCTGCGGAGGTTGTGTTGTCTGTCTCAGCTGCTATTCCACATTGATAAAAATACTGATTCTCTTCTCACTTGTATATATTAACAGCTTGAATGTAAGTGAACATATATGCCACCGGTTCTGGAGACTTATGAACTCAAGAGGGAAAAAATACCTCTGTTTATTATGGTGTCTCTCATGTGGTTCCCTTGTGCAGCTGACAAAGGGGAAATTAGCAGATGGTGTAGAACTTCTGTAGTTATTAACAGGCAGCACTCTTCAATACCATGTGGTTTGTTTTTTTTTTTTTGCTTCCTGCAGCTTTAGTCACCTCTTAGTTTTGTAACCTTTCTTTTGATCTAGTGGACATTTTTGATAATCTGATTTTTCCTCAGTTTTCAATGTGGACAGGAATATGGTCATTCTGGTATTAGCAAACTCAATATCTACCAACCAAACAGAAACAAGCAACAAACCCCAAAGCCAATGCAGAAGTTCATTGGAGACCAACGGTTTTGAAAATACCACACAGTTCTCCTGATCTTTCCAGATGGGTGGTAGAAAGTAACCACCAAACCATATCATACGGCAAAGCCAGTACTGATGCCACAGTAGTCCAATCTATCTTTACCTTTCAATTGCATGATCTTTTCTTTTTTCATCCCTCATATAAAAGGGAGTCAACTGGATGTCTCTGTGCTCAGTAGTCAGTGCTGTCTCCAACAGTGTGTATGAAAAATCCCAAGTGAATTATAACACCACCTTGAAAAGAGACAGAAAATTCAGCATCCTTGAGCTCTCTGCTTACCCCAGTAAGGACAAAGCTAAATCTAGTTTCTCTCTAGCTGTGGCAGGGCAATAGAGCACAATTATGATATTTTTGCAATGTTTCTGTTGCTTAAAGAAATAGTAAATAGCAAGTAAAGTGCTCTATCCATTGGGGACCAATTACTTTGGGAATTATATGCACTAACACTGGCAAAAGTCTTTCAAATAATAACTACTGTGATCAAAATGTTAGTGTAAGCCCAAATACCAGGGAGTAAAAATGAGGCCAAAAGCTGCATGCAGTGAAAAGTAGATCGTGCTTCTGCTCAGGGAGTATTAGTGGCTCTACTGACACTCCTGCTGTTTCGTAGGACTTGTTTCCTTGACAAAATAACCCTGCCAATGACCACTGTACAGGCTTGTAATTGTTGCCATTTTTCAGTTCTGATTTGTGGCTGAAGCCGAGATGGAGCAGCAGCACCGCCTGACATTCTCTCTTGATTTGAATCCTTGCTGTTGATAGCCTACTGTTCTCTCAGCCTTATTTACTGTGTATGTATATTCTGCCAGTACAACATCAACCCCTATTAACAAGTAGTGATGGCTCTTTCCATTTAAATGCAGGCAGACTTGCTAAGTGAAGGAAGCTAGTGTTGACTTAAGTAGACAAGGTGCAACTGTGTGTGTAGCTGTGAGTGTGTTGTTAAAGCCCTAGCTAGACAAAAAAAGAAATTGACCTTACAAAAAAAAAAAAAGGTAGGTTTTGCAAAATGATTTTTTTTTGGAATGCAAAATTGTTCTCAAGTTACCTGCAGAGAAAGATAGTTACAAAGAGCCTGCTCATGAATCCATGAAGGAGCACGCTTACTGTAACATTGCTTCATGCACTTAGGTACAAGTAGCATTTTATTATTTTTATGTACATAAAACAGGAGCAGCAGTAACAGATTGTGTTTCTAGACCTATCACAGCCATAGGTAAGCTTGAATCCATAGCTTCTGCTTCCTGGAAGGGGACCCTGAGTTCTGAAGGTATAAAATGAAATGAAACTGAAGAGGACACCTTGGTCTTGAAGCAACACCATTATCTTGCTGGAGAGCAGTCCTGGGATAAGGAGGGCCTGTCTAGGGAGCCCTGACCTCTTCAGGCATTGTTTGTTTTGCAGAGTCTCACGTCAGAAGAATCCTCAGAATTAGGGTCAGGACTGGTTTTATTCCAGTGTCAAAGAATGTAATTTGTTGTCACTGGTGACACATATGTTTGTCTTAAGTTTTGTTAATGTGGCAGGGCCAGCAGAGATGAATGATGTATGTTAAATTCTTCATGGTGCATCTTCTGCAGAAATGTTTACTAGTCCAATAAGCTACATTTGTCTGACAGCAGCTTTTGTGCAGATACAGGATATGACCAGTATCCTAATTTGATCCCAATTTCCATTAATGCAGCTGGATGGGGAGGAAAGGCTTGGTTTAATGCTCATGTTCCAGATTGAGTTGGCATGTATGAAGGCACATCTACTTGCAGGCTGGGCAAATTTGAGTCTGGAAATCTCTAAAGCATGAATTCCAAGAATTGTTTTTTTACAGACACTTTTCAAATTAGAGCTGTATATTGGTGTTTACATTGAAAGTTTCCCCCTGGGGTTTGAGCTGTAATAGAAATCTCTGGCTCTTTTTTTTTTTTCCCTATCTGTAGGCTGAGATTAATGTGCTATTATGTCACATTTTTCAAATGAATTGATTTAGTAGTTCAGCATAAAACACTGAAGTTTATCTTCCCTCATTAGTCACACTCATCTACCACTGCCCTCCTAAACATGGTCCTATACACCAGTAGAGCCAGCTGGGCCGATGGTGCAGTTTGCTGGAGCAGAGTATGAGTGCTGCAAGAGGTGTGTTCTGTGAGTAATAACCCAAGCTGCCAGTGACAAATTCACATTGCAGAGTCTCTTTCTTCATCTCTTCTAATGTTAGCCCTTGAAGTTAAGACTGTTGTTGAGAAAAAAACATTCATGTCTTGGGTAACACTAGAGAGAAACTTCAGTTTGACTCCTAAGCTGTCAGGATAGATATCCACACTCTTGTATGGGCAACCTAGTGGGATCTGCAGGATATGGCATGAAGGATCATCTTGTACATCTTCCGTCTTGTGGGGGGTGGCAGTTGGACAGGGTGGTCAGAACCTGATAGTGTAATGTAAAGGTAACACAAAGCTTGTAAACCCAGACAGTGTCATGGCTTCAGGTGACTTTTGGAATAATGCCATTATATGCTACATCTTCTGACAAATTCCTGGTAAATCAAAAAGTGTACCTATAATTAGAAAACCTCAGAAGTTGGTTCTTCCAAACCATTTCTAGAGGATTAGTTACCAGGAGTTTTCTGAGTAGTTCTTGGTATTTAATACATCCAACAGTGTTAATAATAGTTTTACCCCTTTAGAACTTTGTTATTGAACTAATACAAGGGGGTTTTAATTTTATTTTCTTAATTGGGCTTTTCATGTATCTGGGAGGCTATTTCTTACTGACTGTGTAATGATATTTTAGAAACAATAAATAGAGCAAATTGCTGGATAACTTGAAATGAACAGGGCTTTCAGTCCTTTTTAGCTAAAAAACAGCTTTCATACCCAAGCCATACCCATGTCATGGCTTCTGTGCTAATATGTATATTATATACTAATAATTATACTAATATTCATATTGGTACAGTACTAATATATATAATATCTATTATATTAGTGCTGAAATAAATGACACAATTTATCTGGTCTTATATACTTAGTAGACACAGTAATTTTATTTTCCCATTCATAAAAAATAAAAATGCTGACTTCTAAGTAATGTGGAACTCATCCTATTTTCACATTGTCAGCCCTTGGTGATAGATGATATCTAATACAGTAATACTTCCTGTCATAAATTTTTCAGCAAAATAAGGTTATCCATGACAAATAGAAAGATGATATAATTACAGTAAAGACTGTATTTCTGGAAGTTCTTCATGTATTCAAGTATGTAGACCAGGATTAAATAAACTGCTCAGAATTTTGTGGAAAAGGGATTTGTGGACTAGGGTTATTTATTTAATACCCCAGTTTCAAGAACCATTCCATAAGAATAGAGCAAAGCATGAATCTTTTCCCAGATCTCTTGAAATCTGAAGTCTGAGTCTTGGAAACACTTCATAGGTAGCATGGAATGTCATGAGACCTGATCCTCTACTTGTATGTCACCACATTTCAGTTTGTGTAAACTGAGGACTGTTCTCTAAAGATTTACTCACGAAAACAGATGTTTCCAGGGTAAAGGGTCTAAACCAGATAACATTTAGACTTTTAGACTCCACAGCTCTGTATATGGAATATCTTAATTTCTTGGGAAGATACGCTTTTGTTTGTACTGTGCAAGTGCATCTTTGTAGATACCAAAGAGGCTTATGGAAGAAGTGCTTATGGGAAACCATTGCAGTTCTTGCTCATGCTGGTAAAAGTTTCAGGCTAACATAAAAGACAAGAACATGCAGAGACACAAAATCAGATGCAGGGGAAGAAGGAAAGCCTGCACAGAGACCCTTCTACTAGTGAAGCAGTTGTCCTTTTTGCCATCCATGATTCCATTTCCTGATAGTAACACCATGTAGATTGGATGGGTTAGTGGTGGAGCTGTAACAGTAAGTTGTGTCTAACTACTGTAGGCTAAGCTTGTATTCCCCAGGCTCCTATGTGAGTCTCAGGGCTGCTCAGAACTTTTCCAGCATTGTGGTCACATGCCGTATGTGTCTCCTTAGCCCCTTGGCAGAATGGGGTTGATTCTGTGGTTGTGCCTGAGACAGGGAAGTGCCCCTATAACCAGAAATGGGGCATTTATTGACTACTTCATGACACCCATAAAGGCATATATGATGAAAAGGAGACTTTTCTACTGTTTAAAATGGATAGTTCCAGACACTTTTGGATTGATGTTTTTATTCTGATAATGTGTCATGGCTTCCTAGGAATCATGAATTGTTTAAAGAATTTGTACCAAGTCATGCAATATGTTGATTCTGAAGTTAGGATCCCAATTCTTCATCTCTTCTGCTAAAATTTTTCCTGTATCGTTGCAGCAAAGCAACGAGAAGAAGCTGCCCAAACACTCCTTTTCTGAGGTTCTGTTCCTTTTCAGATTTATGAGCCATTAGCAGTACTAAAAGCCTGTAGAGGACTTTCTGTTCCAGCAGACTTGGCACAGATGTTGTGTACAGGTTTTTCTGTAATGAACATATAAAAAATTTGAAGCAAAGTACAAGTGTTCAGCTATTCTTACTGTGTAGTTCCAATCCTAGGACATGGCTGAAGTTCACTGCAGAGCTCCCATGCAGAGATGAGGACCAGGATCTGGCCCTGTACATAGAATCATAGAATGGTTTGTGTTGGAAAGGACCTTTAGGTCATCTAATTCCAACCCCCCTGCCATACTACATTTACTACCAGAAAAGGTGAATGGGCTGTTGGATAAGATGCAACCTTCTGCCCCAGTCCAGCAGATTCACAGGTTAATGCATTACCCAACTCAGGCTGGAAATTTTTGGTATGACAGTGATGATGAAAGGGACCCTGGCTTCTAATCAATTCCCTTACAACCTCTGATTAAAACTGAGACTGCTGTCAATAGTGGTGAGGAGGTCCACACCATTATGTGTACAACCCCGTGGTCACCCACAGAGTTAATGAAATTAAGGGAAAAATACTCAAGATGGGCAGGAGAGTTTGAGACGGAGTGCCTGTGGTGAATCTCCCTTCAGGGAGGAGATGTGATTATGTTAAATGAGGAAGAAACAGGAGGTTTGGGGGACTACTATGATCTACCTGAGGCAGTACAGAAAGCAACTTGTATACGAGCAGTGTACGATAGAGATGAGCTGCAGAAATCCCTGATGTCAGCACCTATGGACCCAGACTGAATAAATCCTCTTATTCGCAGTTTCCCTGATTGCCTTAAGACATTTGTAGACAATATTCAGGACTGCATACGAGGTCAAGGTCGTAGGTGAGGCCAGCAGACTTATGCACTCACCTGGAATGAATTTGTACACAAAGTAGACAAACACGGGTGCCAAATGGGCTGTGTTGGTTCAGCCGGGAAAAAAACCTCTGATCACACCTGAAGGGTTCACCAAGTCTACACTCAAAATTCTAAACCTTACCAAATTCATACTCAAAATTCTAAATCTGATCGTTTTTCTACCCAAAACTCTAAATCTGATGGCAGGTTTAGGCCTAACAAGGAACAGAATGAGTTGTGGCATAAAGCCCTGGATCTGACTGTGCCTCAAGAATTCCTGCCATGTGCCTCTACAGAGGATCTCCATATATTGGTCTAATTTCTACCTAGAAGAAATAATCATAGTTTAACTAGGGAGTCCCCAGTCCGTGAGGAAAGCATGCCTTCTGCACCAGAATGCAACTTGATCAATCTGTCGGAATCCCAACAAAAAAACTTCCATCCCCGGGGAGGGCAGTGAGCCACCCTGCCTGGCAGGTGTTAGTGGTACAATGGTTCTCTAATAAAAACTCTGAACCTATTATTGCCATGCCAGTCAGACCCTGAAGAATACTGGTAGGATTTCTCATTGATACTGGGGCCCAAACTTCAGTGATCGCTAATGAGATGGCACAAACCCTAGGTATAAAACTTACCCGACGCCAAGTTAAATTCACAGGAATTCATGGTGTGATAAAGGAATGCCCCACTGCGAAAACAACTGTCTGGTTGGCAGAGGAACAGAGACTAACCCAGCAGAAGTATTAGTCAGCGCCACATATACTAACCTTCTAGGACTTGACATACTGTGTGGTCGACTGTGGAAACTCCCATATTTAACTATGTGAAGTTTTGCAGGACATGAAATAGTATCAGTCACAATGAGTTTGAGTCTGCTAGAAACACCCATAACTTTACCTCCATCTAAGGTTACCAGTGTTTGGCAATACCTGTTGCCTGTGACAGTACTTACAGGTGTTGGGGTGGGGATGGAGTTTGAGAAAAGAGGCATCATTAAAAGGACTCACTCGCCTTATAATACCTTGATGTTGCCCTTAAGGAAACCCACCATGCAATGATGTTTCACAGTAGATTATCAACAGATAAATGCCAGTACTGCACCCCTAACTGCAGCAGTTCTGAGTATTGCTGAAATTGTGACAATGATACAAGGAGCTGCCCATTCTTGGATGGCTGCCTGAGATGTTAAGGATATGTTTTTCATGATTCCCCTCCTTGAACAGGACAAAGCGTGGTTTGCATTCTCGTGGAAAGGAACCCAATATACTTTTAACTGACTTCTACAAGGATACAAATATTTTCCCACCATTGCTCACAATACTTTGGCTAAAGTTTTGGCAGAGATTCCTGTTCCACCTGATAACACAGTATATCAGTACACTGATGATATCCTGATGGGGGAGAGAACCAAGAAAGTATAAAAGACACAATGGAAAACATTTGGGGAACATTACTTTAACTAGGCTTGGAAATTCCAGACTCAAAGTGTCAGAGACCTGCACAGAAGGTCAAATTCCTGGTGGTTAGGGGAGCTGCTTCCATCCCTCAGGACACCCTGGAAACCCTAGTACATGGACAAAATCCATCTAGTGTAAAGGAATTACAGCAAATCTTGGAAACTTTAGGTTATTGGCTTAAACACATTCCTGGCATTTCCATTATTGCCCGTCGTCTTTATAGTTTGCTCAAAAGGGGAAAAGCATGAGAGTGGACTGAACAATACACCAATGCACTGGAATTACTAATAAAAGAGCTAAGTTTATTCCAACAGCTTGGTCCTATACACCCAACTGACCCTATCAATGTAGAATGAGGGTTCAGTGAACATGACTGTCACTGCAACTTATGGCAAAAGTGGCCAGAAAGACCAGAAAGAACACTAGAATTTAGCTCTCATTCTTTCAATGAAATAAAAGGAAGTATTCAGATCTTGAGAAAGGCCTGCTGTCCCTAATACAAGTGGTGAAATGAGCAGAACAACTAAGAAGAGAACAAACTGTGATCATTTGGGGGCCCTTTTGCCTCCTAGATATGGTCCGCAAAGGAACAGCACTGCCAGCTGGCATTGCCAAGAAACCCACAGTTCTTCAGTGGTATGCTTATTTAGAGGTCATTAATGAAATTATGCCAGTTTTGGAAGGCAGTGTTAGTATCCAAACTGCAAAAGGACACAGATGGTACTCTGTTGTTCCAATCTTCACTCAATAAACCATCTTTGATTCAAGAAACATCCCCTTTGAGGGAAGGCAATGATCTTACTGGAGTGTGCTGTTAGGGCATCTGGAATTGTGATAGTTCAGTATTTCAAACATGACCGAACTGAAAGTGGTAAATTGGGCATCACTCAGAATCTAAGCCCAGCTGCACCCAGCTCCTCTAATATCTGAGGACCAGCTGGAAGGAAAGGGGGGGGGGTTTATTTTCTGCCAAATAATCTTGCTTTTTAACACAAAAGCCTCACCCTAGACCAGTCACCCAAGGCTCTGTCCAACCTGGCCTTGAACTCTGCCAGGGATGGAGCATTTATCACTTCCTTGGGCAAACTGTACCAGGGCCTCACCACCCTCACAGTAAAGAACTTCTTCCTTATATATAACCTGAACTTCCCCTGTTTTAGTTTGAACGCATTACCCATTGTCCTATCACTACAGTCCCTGATGAAGAGTCCCTCTTCGGCATCCTTGTAGGCCCCCTTCAGATACTGGAAGGCTGCTATGAGATCATCAGGCAGCTTCTTTTCTCCGGGCTGAATAAAGAGCTCCAACTTTCTTAGCCTAATACGGGAGGTGACATAGAATCATAGAATAATTAGGGTTGGAAAGGACCTCAAGATCATCAAGTTCCAACCCCTCTGCCATGTGCAGGGACACCTCACACTAAACCATGACATCCAAGGCTCTGTCCAACCTGGCCTTGAACACCACGTCACCTTTTTTTCTTTCCTCCAAACTGTAATTAGCTAATGAAGTGACACAAGCTGTGTGTGGTGCTTGGAGGCTTCCAGGGCACATGGAGTTTTACAAGGCTTGCATGTCTTATGGGTATTGTGTAACATTTCATGTAACAGGCATTACACATGTGTAACATGTAAAACATGCAGCTGCTTCCCAAAGAACCTCTTGTTCACAAGACTACCAATGACAGAGTCAAGTCATCATTTGCACTGAGATGAACCCCACTGCCTTCAGTGAGAGGCCCCAGAAGCCCAGTTAATACTCAAAAATTGACCCAATGATACAAGTTTAGGAATGAGCCAGCACGTTGGATTCACTTAGAATCAGTTTTATTGCCAGGTAAGAAATTCATATTAATATAGTGAATACATATGTTTACAAATAAACATTCTTAGAAAACGAACAAACATTTTATTGTAGGAAGTATTATTGGTATCATAAACTCTGTAGTTAACAAGTATTAACACAGGTTTACTTACAGAACATACAGTTGCTAAAATATTTCCACATAAAATATGCTCAAGTTACACGAAATCTGTGTGAATTAGAGTGCAGCTGTAATGTGTATCTAAAGCATGTGGATTAACAGCAACATTCCATAATGGGTCAAATTAAGTCAGCCAGTTGTGAAGGCAATAAAGATTAAAGGAATAAAAGTAAGATAGTGGAGAATCTGGGTTGTGTGCAAAGTATTTGTCCCGTGGGCTTCGTCCACTTCTGATAGTCTCAAAAGATGTGATGATACAATTTAGCAGCACGCTTATGGAGAGATGCCGGTGCTCTCAGGATGCAAATAAATCTCAGTATAGCTAAAAAACAATGGTCGCTCCATTTAACCACATTTCAGATTTAGCCCTTGCATCCTTGACTAAGAAGCACTGCCAGTCAGTTGAATATAGTAAGAAATGCCACTTCCAATTCTTCTTACAACAGAACAGATCTCACTCCTCCCTGCATAGTCTTCCAAAACTAATCTCCAGAAGAACTGACAGCTAGTGAGAATGCAACTGTAGTAAGGTAGTTGGTTAGAATTTAGTCAAATGACTCTTTCTGGTGAAAGGGCAGAAATTTAAGTGAAAGACTGAGCTTGTTGCCTGCCATCAGGCTGTTGCAGCACCGTCATCCCATTCCAACTTTATCTCTTTGCGGATGTGCCGAAACCTTTTCAGGCCCAGGACTGTGAGTCTGCTACCAGTGCCAAATTTAAGAGTGGCTTTACTCACACAAACAAGGCATTCTGCTCATCAGAACCACAAACAAGACCACGAGTCCAATTGTTTGTTTAGTTTAAACCCAGATCTCTGACATTTGAGACTAGTCCATTAGCCTCTTCCACCAAATAGTCCACCAAGAGGGAACACCACTATAGAAAGCCAAACGATAGAGACATTATACCATATAACATTTAGTTGAACTACAGAGAACTACTATGGCTAAAGCAAATACAAAACGAGAGACTAGGGGGAAAAAGTTTAAACTGGGAAAATTGAGGGACTAACTAAATGGTCTTGCCTCTGAAACCACTGCATGGAGATATAGTCCAGTTAAACTTCAAGACACACAGAGCAGGCTGAGCAGGGCAGAACCCTTGTCACCCTTAGCAAAACATGAGGAAATAGCTTAAAGGAACAGGGGGTTCACTTTGAGAAACAAGACTGTCATTGAACAGTAGTAATACAGTAAAGGCACCACCCACGCTTAATTTCAGTCTGAAGCAGTTGAAGATAGGCAAAACATATAGGTGAAGAAAAAAGTCCTGACAGTCTGCAAACTGAGAATTGTTACCATCTGCCTGAAACCAGGAGGACTGTGAGGGAATTTTCTGATGCCCTTATTCCCTCAGCAGCTTTCTGTGTCATATGATATGTCTCTTCTTATTTTGGAGGTTCCCGAAAATTTCAAATCAAACAAAGTAAACCCAAAATCTTCTGCTGTTTGTTATCATCTTGCAGAATTCTTTGCCAGCCAGAAAGGTTCCATATGCTTTTAATTTTAACAGTCTTCATTGATTCCTTGTGAAAGAGTCTTTGTCCTTTATTGTATTTGTATTTTTTGCGCTTTCTATAGGTTGGTATGAAAGTAGATATTACAATAGTAGATGTTAGGGGCTGTACCAAGATGTTTACTCTTGGCTTTTCACAGGTCTAGTGATTATTAATAGGTTTTATACAAAATTCCTCTCTGAAACAATATAGTATATTGTTCTGTCTTTCTTCCTCTGTCTCAAGGCAGGAGCATAGTGTAAATATTTAAGCAGACATAAAGTTTCTATAGATTGTGCTACTTCTCATCATGGATTTTAGTTTCAAGTAAAAAAATTTAGTCACAAGTGTTTGTGTTCCATTGTGAAATATAAATGGAGTTTATAATTCAACCTTCAGTGTGTATTGCTGAATGGCATTAACCCACTCTTCGGCCTAGTTTTTTGGATACCAAGAGTGTCCTGGTGGAATTTCCTTTCTTCTCTCTTCTTTTTTTTTTTTTTTTGTATTATTATTTTATATTTTTAAATGTATTTTTTGCCTTTCAGTTGAGTGTTTGTGTTGTGTGTGTATTTGTGTGTATTTTTTAAAGGATTTCATTAAGAAAAATAAAAGAAAAGGAAACCAAACTCAAACAGTTACTTCTGTCTTACTGTTAGTTATGAAGTATGGCTGTGGGCCCAAATAATGTTGGCTCCGGGTTGTCAGTGGGTCACTTAGCGTTGGGTCTCCCATACCATGCTTCCCCTTGTTTGTGTACACTTGCCGTCTGAGAGACTGGTCATTGGGATCCCAGGTCTTGTAGTGGGCATTGTAACCTAGTGGGTGTGTGTGTATCTTTGCCATTCTGGATTTCTGCCCATTCTGTTTGGTTAGGCCACTGTCGATCGTGTAAGCTCTGTTTTCATCTAGGCGCACTGGATGAAGTGGCAGGCTCCCCTTGGCAGCCAGTTCTGCAAGATGCCGGCGTTTGGTGTAGAAGTCATCATTGACTTTGTCAGCTATTTGGATGTAAAAAGGGTAGAGGACAAAAAAAATCAGTTGGATACAAGAAAGATGTTACAGTTCACAGTATGTCATGCAGTTACATCTGTGGACTAGATACACTCACAGGTCCACCAGCAGGAGCAATTCATGCCACCTCTCACTCCTTTTCTCTCTGCAGCGTATTTTGGATGCCATTATGCTAGGCTTTTAATGTATTCAGACAAAAACCTGGTGCCCTTTAATAAAAGACTGAGTTTGCCCTGTATAATTCAAAGTGTACTGATAATTACATTATGGGGACAGGTGTGTATGAGAGCACACCCCTTTAAATGCAAAATGGCATGTAGGTGTTTAACCAAGCCAGTTTTAAGGTCCAATGGTGTGTGAAAGATGGAACCTGTTCTTCTAAATGGTTGGAGGTTCACTAATGCTTTATGGGGCTGAAAATTCTTTGGGTTGCTGAAGGTGATGTATTGACCCTGTGATTTTACAGTCAATGAAAATTCTGAATTCCAGATTCTGACATAATTTTCTGAGGCCAATGTCACTAAGAAATACAGCAATAGCCCTGCCACCAAATACTGCATTGCAGTTCTCAAATTACAAGTTTGCCCTCTGCAATTTCCTAGACAAGTGTCTTTCAGTGCATGTTTTTGCATGATTGTTGTATTGCTAGCCTTGCTTAAAAAGCCATGCTCAGGACGTTAAAGGCATTCTACAGTACTCCAGCAACTCATGTCAGTTTTGAGTCTAAGTATCAGGGGTTAAGGCAAGCTTAACTTAATTTTGTTTTTTGAAGATCTTGTCTTTTATGTAAAGAAGATTTATTTATCCCCTTCAAAACTCTAGATTTTTATTTAAGATGCTGCCAGATATGTAGATCAACTAACAGTGTGGTGTGTTAAACAGCAGTGGTGTGATTTGAATATATGATTGTGTCAGCCTGGATTTGACTTTTGCTGTATCCTGGCTAGATCCATCCATTTTCCTTGAAGCTATGCCATGTAAGGCTTCTCTGCAAGTCTCCTACATGTAGCTGTCTGTACAACTCAGCTCCTCTTATCATGATGAGTAGGTTTTTAATTCCCTGCACTGTTTTGCTTATTTTCCCTATTTTTCTCTCTCTCCAGTATTTCTAGGAGACTTTTGTTGCACTCTGCAGTTTCCCCTCTCTAGTTCTGAACTGGGTCTTTATGCAGGGTAGTGAAATTCCCATGAGCACCACCTTAATCTTCAAGCTCAGGCTTCAGGCCTGCATCACCCTTGTCCTGGCCTCTCAGCAGGGAGGAATATTACTAAAATCAGTTGGTGTTTATTATCTCATGACATTTATTTTGTATAATGACTGTGCAACTGGACATTTGCACTTAAATCCTTAGTTTTGTCATTAAAGAGGTGCTTCCACTTTGATGAGCTGAAATTGCTCATTTGTGCTATAAAATTAGGCTTTGTGTGCTTTAGTCATCTCCGTTTGTTTTCTTTAAACTATGAGTTCTTGCTTTCCTACAGCATACAGGTGTCTTCTGTTTCAAAAAGATCCCAGAACAGAGACAATGGCTTATACTCATTTCAGTACAGGACGAGCAGTTCAAATTGCTGCTAGACCTGCAATGTGTTACAAAGAGGACCTGCCAAGTTCTGCTTTGTTTTGAGGTGAGTTGTTTAATTTAGAGATCTGTAATCTAAATACTCAAGAGGTTGTACCTGTTTCTAGTTGGAAGAGCATTTTCAAGTTCTAAATGTGGCTGGTCCTTTTAATTTGTTAGTATTCACTGAGTGCCACAAAGCAGTGTTATGCAAGTTGAGTAAAACCAGGGAGAAATGCAGTCTGTATTTGTCATTTCTCATTTAATTTCTCGATAGTTGAGAAAAACAGTTTCAGAAAAGGCATTGTGAATATCCACACAAGTATTTATTTGTATAAGTTTCTACATCAAAGGTATTGCAAGTCAGCTGGTTGGGAGAGTGATCTTCTATGTCATGGCTTAGACTTTGTCTATCTAGGAGAAGTCACGCTAACTTACGTGATTTAAATTCAGCGTAGTTAATTATGTCCAGCTCCTAATGTAGAAACATTTGTCTGACTATTTCACATTTAAATTGGTTTAATTTGCATAGAAAAATCAAAAACCAAGCTAATCTCATGTAATGATAGAATAAAAATCTAAGTTTTTACTTTTAACTTCATCTTAGACAAGCTGCAACAATTTGTCTTACATAACCAAGATCTTTGGTGATCAAGTAGAAGGCAAATAATGACTTTTGTGCTGATGCAGTTATGTAAATGATGACCAAACCTGCAGATATTTGCATTGCCTGATTTTTGTGCCATTTTTCTCTTTTGTATGGCCAAGTGAAAAGGCCACAACAAGCTTGAGGTACTTCCTTAGTTTCTTTTCTTTTTTCCTCATTTACACCTTTCCTCCTGCCCCCAGTGGTCCCAGGGCTCTGAATCTTGTCACACACCAGAAATGTTATTCAGATCTCCAAACACATCAAGATTGATGTCCTCACACAGAGTATGTAGTAGTATTGTTCCACATAAACAACACCCCCACTGTAAAAACTAAGCAAGGAAGAAATGAGACTGACAGTGACTGTACCTATGGCACTTCTGTGATTTTGCTCTTGATTATGCAATGTTAGATATAAAATTTTCAACTGTATTTGTTTCTTATAGAAGATCACATTCAAGGTCAGGCTGGATAGGCTTTGAGCAACCTCCTGTAGGGGAAGATGTCTCTGCTGCCTGTGGCAGGATGCTCTTTAAGGTTCCTTCCAACCCAAACTGTACTATGATTCTATGACCATACAAAAAGTTAAATGATTAATTCTGTAAATATTAAAGTTACTTAAACTAAGTTAGCCTATAGTCCCTTTCTAGGACCTTCTCAACTGTTGTGTGGAAACGGCTTGAAGAGGATTTACAGATCAAAGTCTGGTTTGTTCTCATCAGCAAAGTCAAGCAGAAAGCTGGCTGGTTGGTTGTGTTTTGTGTGGCATTGACACTGTCTCTGTTTGTCCTGATCAAATTATGGTTTGTAGGGCTTTGCCTAAGTATTTTTCACGTATGCGCAGGAGAATCATGCTACCAGTGAAAGCCAGCCTCCTTCTCTAATGTTTTAACCTCTTAAAAACACAATTTCCTTTCAGCATACATGCTCAGGCTTACCCATAGGCACATGTACCGTAATTGGGTGGGGGAAGTACCATTGTAGCAAATGTGTAGCAAAAATGCTTTGATAAACCCAAATTGTTCAGTTTTTCAAAAGGGCTTTTGGCAAGTCTTGAAATGTACTGACTAGATTATAGGTTTTCTCATACTAGTGTGCTATGCCCCAGTGTGAGTAACCTGATGATAGTTTCATGCATAAACAGGGACTTTTCTTCTGATTTTCAAAGCAGAAAAGATTCAGTAGACTAAGATTCAGCATGGTTTTGTAACATATTTTATCAAGAAAAGGATGTTTATGGTATCCTCATACCAACTACTTTAGAAATCAACTAAAAATCCCAGAAAGTTTATTTTTCTTCTTAACTAGCCCCTATAAATAGTTTGTGGACTTCAAACATGTGAAGAGACAGTTTGAAGTTACAGGATGGATTTCTTATGTGACCTTGGGTACATGACTCAACTTCCCTCTGCCTTGGATACACCAGCTGTAAAATGAGCTGTTAACACATTGGAGGAGGTAGCTAAGTGTTAGGAAGTTTAATTGCTATTTGTAGAGTATACTGACTTTTCAGATGAAAGGTGCTATAGAAGTGCTTTTTGCATTGGCTTCTGTATATAAATCAGTAAAATAGGATTTAAAGATATCACTGTCATGTTTGCAAAGGGAGTAAAGAATTAGAATTGCAAAATTGCCAAATGAACAATAGGAGAAGAAGGGCTTTAATTCTGAGTGTTCTTCTTTATATTCCCTCCCTCCAGTCTTGGCAGCTAATTATAAAAATGTTCTCAGTTTCAATATTTTTGTAAGGTTTTTACTCCTTTAAGGTAATGCACCCACAAATTTAGTTACTGTTCTAGCTGTTCAGCTGGAAAAAATGTTAAAATATGATTTTTTTCCAACCAAAAGCTGTGCCTGGGAGGGGGGGAGAATTTGGACTTTTCTTCCTGCTGTGCATGAAAAGAATAATTGAAAAAATAGAGAAACAGTATAAGGATTAAAAGAAGGGCATCTCGCTCCCAGCTGAGCACCTTAACTAGCAAGTTAAAGACATGCTTTCTCTTCCTTTGTCTTTCTAGACAAATAAATATTGAATTTTCTTCATTCTGAAGCACAAGTTCATCCGGGGGGGGAACATCCCAGCAGAAGCTGGGGTTTACCTTTCTGGGTTGGGAATATAGATTTGAAATCCCACACAGTTGGAGCTCATGTATAACCATGAGCTTATCTAAAAGGTGGTATGACTCCACTCCTCACTCTTACCTGAATCCACCAGTGCCTTAAAGGTTGTTTTATTTTGATCTTGACTTGGCCAGTATCAGTGTCAAATATCTAGGTTCAGACTCTTGCTTTATTCCTTGAATTTTGATTTTGAAAGGACATAGCTACCAAGCTGCTTGGGATAGAAAGGACATGGGAATTCATACAAAAACTGCAGTGACTTTAGGCTCGTTTAGATGAGGCAGCCAGAAAGGAATTGGCTTTTGATAGTACATTTTGATTGAAGTTTCACCATTCTGCCTACATCTGTCACTAACAGAGACAAGCCTTGCTCTTAGGCTGATTGAGGACTGGCCATGACTAAACTGAATTTTCACATATTTTTTCCTAATCCACAGGTATAGAACAAAATATTGTAAACCAGTGGGTCTCTTCTAGAGTAAGTACCATGGATGACAATATGTTTTCTTGAAAATCAGTGGCAAAAATCTTTGTGGCTATAATAGGGTCAGAATTTCTCAGTGTGTGCACTTGAGTATATGTTACCTGTGCTGAGAGTTGGCCCTCACGCTTTGTAATATTGTCCTGGTCCTTGAGTTAAGTAGTTTTCCAAGTGGCTGTGTAACCACTTCTGGCATAGAGTCATGTGAATGTGCTTCAGCACTGTGTACTGCTTTCTTTTTTTCTTGTAAAACGCTGCAGTTATAAGCATTTCTGTGTAGAAAGTACAGCTAACTAAGGAGGCCTTAGGTACTTCTGAAGCAGTATTTACTCTCTTCCTCGTTGCTAATCCTCTTATCTCTGTAGGTCCATAAAATGACTGAATTCTTGCACTACTTATAGCGAGGGGAAATGTATATAGCCCTGAAAGAAAATATGTCCTACAGCTTTTGTGAAAGGAGGCACTGAGGAGCTGAAGAACTTTTGAAGTGAGAGAGGAGAATCCACAAAGGAGTGAGCCCTTATAAAAGCTCTGAAGACATTAAAAAAAAAAAAAAAAAGAAAAAAAGAAAAGAAAGGAAGAAAAAAGAAAATAAAAGCTTCAGTGAGAGCTTTCAGTCACAGTCAGAAGGTGCAAAAATACACAGGGAATCCTATACCCCAGTAGACGTTTCACAGGATTGTTCATTATCTGAACATATTTTAAGAACTGCCTTGTGAAGTCTTGAGCCTTATTCTAGCCACAGAGAGACCGTGTTTCAAATTTAGGGCTAGAGATGCAGAAAGCAAACCAACGGAAAGTACTGGGGGACAGGATAGCAATGAAATTACTACAGTGACACGCCAAGTAACAGCTAAATACACTAACTGCCTATTTGTAGGTGTGTTATGTGTAACAGTAAAGCTATCCCTATGTAATATTTACCACCTCATAGCAAGACTTTGCTTCAGCAGTCATGACTTTGCTGAGACATGAGTGTAGTTCCCTGAAGCTATGGGAGCCCTGCACTTCTCTCTCCAAGTGATGAAAGTGAAAACTCCAGGGAAGACAAAAATCTTGTCTCAAAGACACAATGAGAATTTGCCCAAGGAGAAACTAGGTTGCTGCCTTTGGCAGTGGTCTTGTTGATCCTATCTGAATGTGTGATTGCTTATTCATTTGCTTTTCTAAGACGGCATCTAAGACGGTATGTTCAAAGGCTTCCGAGATGTAAGGCAACTCTATGTGAGAGTTTTTGCAGGAATTCATCTGAAAATCAAAGAAATATAATTTTTAAACTAGCACAAGTTTTTTCTTGGGTGAGGGGGAAAAAGTTAACATGGACCTAAATAGTTGCCTTTCTTCCTTGAAAAATTCTAATACCAGTTTGCCTTTATTTAAGATATTCTGAAAAGGAAGATGCCATCTTATTTCTGTGAATTCTTTCTCATTATTTTTATTCCCTGTACTGACTGAAGTAAAGAAAAATACATAATGTATAGAACTACACATAAATTATTTTCATAACTCTGGTGGAACCTACTTTTTATGACCATGTGTTATTCCTCTCCTGGCCACCTTTATCACTTTATACATTTAATCATTTCTTGTAGTGATCTGGAGAGAGACCAGGCATGAAAAGGCACACCATATCAACCTTTTCTTCTGCAGATGTTATTTGGAAGGAGCTTGTCCACCTCCAGAAACAACACTGACTTTGTTTTCCCAGTGAAATAAAATCCTATTTTCATATCAGAAATGATCAAACATAAGTATGTAGGCCCAAACATTTCTTCTTTTTTATTGATTACTTTCTTGACAGTTTCTGAAAGGCTGAAGAGGCCAGAATATTTCTGGGGTTTGAAATGCATTAGAAATGGTTTAGAATAGGAATGTAATTAGACTTGGTAAGTAGAGACTTCAGTCTCAGCAGTGTTCTTTTTATCCACTACAGGCAGTGAAGGCTGCTGCTTGTCTGGGAACACTGAGACAGAATTTGCCTAACTCTTCAGGCATCAGACATCATGTGTGGTATCTCATGTCCAGGATTATAGTTCCCCGGAACACAGGAGCAGCCACATGTCCTGTGAGAAGAAACGCCCTCTTCTGACGGCATGCCAAACAAGCACAGCACTGCAAAGTCTGGGTTTTCTTTTAAAAAACATTTATTTACTATGTAAATTTAGACAGGCTTCTCCTTGGACATGAAAACCAGCTTTTCCTGTTTGCTTTTGTGTACTTGACTGCCTTGACTTACACACTATTAAATTGCAGTATTTATGAATTCAATTTTACAAAGTGCTGCAGTGATATGATTTGGTTTTGGTCAAAATACTCTAGAGACACACACATTGTACCTAGTGTAGAGACCAATGACATGCAGAATACTTGTATCTAAGCAGTGAAATTAAAGCAGAGCTTTTCCTAACCTCAGAGCTTTGCTGGAATCAATAGGTTCTGTCAGTCTGGAAACAAATGGTAGCTTCATCATGTTAAATTAGCATTCAAGTTGTAAATGTTTTCAGGAGACCTGAAATCTGTTGCATGCAGACAAAGATTGAGCTACTTTTCTATATGCTCATGATTGAACATTTTAAATTCAAGCATCAAAATGTTAAGCATCTGGCTCAGTATTGTGCAATGATAAGTTTGAGAAGGAAATAAGATTGCCAGTTGTATTCATGAACCAATGGATGAAATTGTAAAATAAGTCTAAGAGAATTATTCATTCAAATCTCTGACTTCTTTGGAAATGCAGCCAGTGGCTGTCCTGTAAATAACTGTAAATCTGTTTTTTCATTATTTTTTCCTAAAGGCTTCATAAGCTCATGTCCTTCCATGGCATCTACAAATGGCAAATAAATACAAAAAGTTCTACTGTGAAGTATTTATTTAGTTTTATCTCATTTAGACATATTTATCAGTTTGAGTTTTACTGGAAACCTTATATATGGTAAGAAAACTTGCCTTTTGAAATAGAAACTGTCTAAGGAGTCATGCTGTCATGCTTAATTTCTGAATAAAGCATGACTGCAGCATAAACTGATTATAGAAAATGAGGGTTCGGCTTGCTTTCTAAAAATACTGTCCGAAGCCAAAGAGGTTACACTTAGGAGATTTACTTAAAAGGCTTCTTCTGCTTCTTCCTTCAGTGAGCTTGCTTGCTTTTTCACTGATGGTTTTTAATGCTTCTCAAGAAGACAAATCAGATTGTGTGAAAAGTTTGCAGCAATGCTTTCATACCTCAACAATACTATGAAATTGTTTGCAACCTTTTTGGGTGGTGAGGACCTTCAGCTTCTTTAAAGCATCTGAAAATGCATGTTTGTTTTTCCTCAAGGTGTCAAAATGGAGACTGAAAAAGCTGTTATATTCCTGCCCACATTTATGTGTAATAACTGTTCTTAGCATGAACTTAATTTAATTCTTTTCACACATTGCTGTTGTCACAGCATTCTGTGTGCTGATTTTCATTTTAAGTTTTTTTACTTTTTAAATGGTTTTGTTTCTCTTAGTGTACTGCTGGTTATAACTCTTAAACGTGTGTTTGAATCAGCTACAAATGCTTCTAGTTGTGATGTAGAAAGCTGTGTGAGAACACAGAAAAGTGAGTACAGGGCTCTGAATACACAATTTAGATGTGGGTTTAGTGCTGGAATAAACTTGCATTTTTCTGTCTCTCAACTGGCATCATACCAGATTTGAACTGTTACTTCCGAATACAGAATGAGGCCTAAAGGCTTTTCAAATTGTGTTGGTTAAATGAAAATAGCCTCAGTGATGTAATAACTATTTTTCGTAGGACCTGGTTTTATTTGATCTGTTTCTTACTGCTATAATTTTAACAAATTTTTAGCAACTGTTCAATATTGAAGTTGATTTTTAAAAAATTAGCCATGGCCTGAGTTTTTTTTCTATTAGAAGGTTATCTTTTTCCATTTTTTTTGCCAGAAGGAATCCTTTTCAAGAGAGAGTTATTAAGGAATTAATTCCATAGCTGTACTTGCACACATTCAGTTGTTTTTTTAATTCTCCTTCCCTTTCTGTCTCCTCTTAGACTATGTGACGTTTGTATTATTAAAGTCTTCTGCCTAATTGTCAGAGTTTTCCAAACCAGAGATATGTGTCAGACTGAAAAGAAATAGTGCTCCCTGGCAAATGCCTAACCTGTGTTGTCAGAATAGAATCAGTTTCATAAGGTCTTCTTACAGATTGGGCAAACCCAAACGCCAAGCAGAACTAATGCCTGTTCTCAACAGAACCTTCTGAGCAGCCTTCACATAAAACTGAAGCTTTTGTGACTGTCAGACAGTCAACAAGAATCAGTAATGAAGCTGACTTTAATGAATATTTAATACTGTGCACGCAGACTTGAGCTGTGCTCAGCTCCTACCTCAACCCTTCTCCCCAAGCACTGCAATCCTAAACCTAAATTGGGAAGTGAGAACCAACCCTGTGGAGCTGCACATCTTCCTCCTTCCTGGGGCAAGTTGCTTGCAAGGGAAGGTGAACTTTTCTCAGGAGCGCCTTCCACAGACCTGAAAGCTTTGCAGACTTTGCCAGTATAAAAATTACCTGTTGTACTTGGTATTACTGCTAGGATGGGACAGACTGGTATTTTCTTTGTGGTGTTTTTTTTGACACTGTAGTATCATAACTGCTAGATATCAAATTCTCCCTCCCTACTCCTGTTTCTCTTTCATTTTTTTGCAATTTCGAAGGGGAAAGACTTTAGGGAAAATTAGCTGTGGGCATTACAAATCACGTTACTGCTCTTCCTCCATGCCTCAACCCCTTTGTTATTATAGTATGCATGTGTAGGTGTAAAGCAATGATCTTTGTGGCTTTTAGCTGTGTAATTTCTCTCTTAAACACATTTACTGTCTTTAGAACATCCTTTGCAGAACCAAAATAGCAGGCAGATAGCTGCTGCTATTTATACTATATTGTTATTAAAGGATTCATTCCTATCAGTTGTCTTACTAGTCTTCACTGATATTCATGGGTGATTCTCAAGAACATCACACTACTGCTGGTGACATATCCATGTACAAAGCTGAAGAATATGGAAGTTCTGAGGTTTTTAATTTGGTTAGAACCAAAAATCTGCATTATTTCTTAAGTAAACTTGCCTTGCAACAAAGTAATCCTTGTAACTGCTTTAAATTACCAAACCTTAATGTTCATGTCACAAACATTGTAAATGCAACAGACTTGATGGAATAGTTTAAAGCTCTGTTGTCTGCATCAAGGCAGATTCTGATCTACTTGGTGAAATAATACTTGCATACAAAAATAAGCCTAGTGTGGTTCAGTAGTACTATGGGAAATAAAGTAGGAGTATAGGAATTAGAGCCTGTTTCTCACTAAGTACACTCCCCAAACTCCAGACTCCTAAATTTATTCCTTAATTAAGCTTTGAATGTAGTGAGATTTCAGAATTATACTGCCTGACTTCATTCCGTTATTCTTTGGTCTGTTCCTGGGACAATTTAAATCAAAGCTCTTCCTTAAAAAGCTACTTTTCATTTTTACCTTTGGAGTTTTAAAAACTGAAACTCTTGTCTCAGTCATTGTAAGCTGATTTATGTTTGACTATTGTCAGCCTGAAAGACTACTCAATAAATAAAAGTTGTCCATGAAAGCCTTTAGTTAGAGAAACTTATAATTTAATTAAAGAAAATTCTCTCCAAGACTTTTTCCCCAGAATTTATTCGAAGTTGAAACTTTTAAATCACTTAGAGCTTCACTTCCATGTGCTGAGCTTAGAACACTCATTTGGCACTGCTAAGAACCACTTGCAGGGTATCACACGTTGAGCACCTGTATGAAACTCTTCTTGCAAAATATTGCCATAAATGCCCTGCACAGCTAATAGTACAGGAGGAAAAAATGAGTGGAGCCTGTTCCGAGCCACCTGTGTGATTTATAGGTGGGCTCCACAGTTGGTAATGTAAAAGTCATGCTTCAGGTTAAATCTTGACTTTAGCTAGGATCCCACTCTGGTGCTATTTAACTGCAAGTTTTCACAATTCTTTACATATGTTTATGATTAACCTCTACTCTGAAGTAATGATAAAAAAAAAATGTGCATTGCAGAATGAGAAGTAAGTTTGTACGTAGATAGATGTTTATAGTGCAAAATAAAACACTGACAAGTGGGGCTTGCTCGTGAGTCCTTCTTGGCTTTTCTCCTGGTCCAAAGGAAAACGGTGTTTAAAAATGTTTGCAAGCGAAAATGTTTAATCTCATTAGACTTTGTCTTTGCATGGGCTGCACTTTGTTTTTCATCGGTTCACTTTCATTTAGTGGCATTGCCTAACAGTAAAGTTTCACTCAAGTCTTCACATCACTTAATGTATAAAAAAATCTCATGCAGAATTCATTAATATTTCATAGAAGTATGTTTGAATAACCTGTGCTTGATTTAGATTTACTAATTTCCTTCCTGTGGCCATCAATGATCTCAGTAAATGGAAATAAAGCTGGTTACGGAAGCTTGTGACCTCTGAAGACTGAAGTCGTCAAAGAAAAAAGGCAGTAAATGTTCCCCTAAAGGAGCAGCGTTCTCTAGCAGTCAGCTGGACTCACACTGCTGCTGTTGTAGATCTGCCTATTGTGTTATATAAGGGAGAAAATTACTTTTTTGTTTCATTTTGATTCCTCATAATGAGGATTTTTAAAATCAACTGTTTCCAGAGAACCAACCTAATTTTTAGTGGAAGGATTTGAGTTCTCTGTGATGTATAACTGATGGATTGTGAAGTGGCGTTTATAATCTGAACTTCACCAGTGAGGGTTCCATTTTCACATGAAATGCTGGTAGCAAGATAAAATGGATGTTTCTCCATTGTAGGAGATTGTAGAGAACATGGGTGGAAAGAATATAAATTTCAAGAACAAGACTTAAGGATGCACAGTTTTAAATGTGCTATTTTGGCATGAAAAATAGGTTAAGAATTTAATAGTTCCTTATAAATAGTCTTCATCATAAGACCATTTAGTGGACAAAATTCAGAAAAAAACAAATTCCCTAGGTGTGATTCTAACCCAGAAACCAAAAAATCCTGAGAATAAGCCTCAACTAAATGCACCTAAAGGTGAGATTTCCTTTCTTTCACAAGTTCAATGTGCTGCTAAAGTCTTAAAAATGAGACACGTAGATGGAAATCTTTGAGAGCGTCTTATTCGGGTGTTAAAACTGCTTCTTGTAAAAGAAAGACCATTTGCAGTTTCCTCCCAGCGGCCTAGGTATTGTTTCTGCTAAGACCCATGTATCCCAAAGGTGTTACCCTCTCCCAGAAACATATATTTGCAAAAGGATGGTATGGGCAAAAGCTGCTTGGATGTCTGATTGCTTACAGCAGAATTCCTGAGCCTAAGAAAGAATATCACCTAAATTATTGAATTAATTTAATTTGATTTTAAAACTATTTGATTTTATATTAAAAAGTCTTTTCTTTTGAAAGGCTGTAAAAGAATGTCAGCGATGCAGATGATCTTGCTCAAGATAGTAAGCCTTTCCACAAAACAACATACTCATAATTAAAATATGGTTACCACACTAGAAGAAGAAATGAGTGTGCTGGATGATAAAATAGGAAAATATTTTGATCAAGTCTCTCCAAGCACTTTTTATTTACCTATGACAGAGTGCCTGCAGGTATCAGAAGCCAGTATGGTAAATAATGGAGAAAGCAATTAAATGATTTAGGGGAAGCAAGAAAATCTCTTGGAAGTCTGCATGCACTGGGCAGGATGTGAGGTAGGGATGGGAGGGTCTCAGCAGAGAGGAAAGTAGAACCAGTGGCACTGGCATTGCATCTGGCTGGGCAATGGAAAGGCTGGGGGAACAGCGCCAGCAGTGGGGTGGTGAGATGGGGCTGGCTCCTTGGCTTTTATCCTGTGCCTGAAGGAGAAGAGGGATTAAAGTATGAAAGACTTCCTTAATAAATGAATGCTCAAAATCTGGCCTAAGTCAATTATAATGTTAAAATTGACACCAAGCTTTCATGTTATACTTCCTTGAGGTCCATAGTTCCATTGTTGAATTGGGCAGATTGCCCAGACTAGTGTTACCCATGTCATGGAACATACCTCTAGACATATGAAATCATTAATTGAATCACCCTCTGGATATGACAAATGATGCACTAATCTGTACTTCCCTGTTTGCATGGTGTTAAACACAGGGAGCTACTGCCATGTTCCATATTTTTTTAATCCATTTTTGTGCAACTGCTTATGGAAATAGTGGCTAAAAATTTCTTTACTCTTTGAAATGAAAGCACAATTCCTTGTTAAGCCTTATAAGGAAATGTGGATATTTACCTGTCACTGTAACAATGGGGTTGGTATAGGGAAGTAAAGTACCACGATCATAGTATGTCCAGTAATCCTGTAGTTTTTCTTCCAACACTGGACTATTTCAACTCCTGTGAATGGAAGGGCAGGACTTTTTCCCTGTTGGGTGTTTCCATTTTTCTAACTACATTATTTCTTTCCAGCTCAGAGCGCAACAGGGAACAGTACAGCATCTCCTCTTCTGGTGAGATAGGTGTCAGATTCTTAGTGGGGGAGTTGTGAAGGCACTTCTATTCTCATGAGACCAATCTTGTATAGGCATAGAGTTGCACTTATTTCTATGAAATTGAAGATCTAAAGTTTAAGAGAAGGCACTACCAAATTTCACATCAGACAGGAAGATGATCCAAAGTGTTAACATTACAATGATCTTCCCCTTTGTATCCTTCTGTGTATGTAGATGTGAAGGACAAATCAGTTTTCTCACATGCTTCACCTTTTGGAGGGAGATGTTGCCATGTGGCGCTTGCAGCCACAATATTTTTTACATTAAAAACAGTGACCTAAAGAGGGGATATTTATTCTTTGAAGGTCAGATTTGCAGAATCTTTGGAGTTCTGCAGCTGCAAGCAGAGCTGGAGCACTGTCTAACATTTCCTTTCGGATCAAAGAATTGTGAAGCTTCAAGTAATGCTAGGTGCTGTAGTCTCACCTTTGTGATGGTGAGTCTGCTGACAATTATATCCTCCTTCTAGGTTCACTACGTCCAATCAATTAGATCTGATTTTATCCCACAGGGGACTGCCAGTATTACTGAAGGCTTTCTGGATCTTAGTTTCAGTAAACTGAGTTATCTCTTCGCAAGTCCTGCCCAGTCAGTTCCCTAAGGGTCTGAGTATGGAGGGAGAGAGGAAGAAGAAAATTTATGAAAGAAATATAAAACATAATTGTGTTAAACTGTAGTATACTTGTATTCTCGGTATGCATGTGTATGTCTTGTGCACCTCTCTGGCAGCTTTAGGAAGTTGGGTTTGGGGTATTTTATTAATTTAATAAAATAATAAAATTTAATTAAAAGGCCCGAAAGAACATTGGTCGCTTTGCACTCCTTGAAACTTAGGAAAGAAAATGAACTGTTGCTGAGCCAGGGTTGCAGAACAATCGCCCTGAATAAATACAGCTAATACTGCAGGACAGTGAAGCACATTTGAGCTCCAGGAAACTCTTATTAAGCAACAAGATGGACTCCAGTTTTTACAGCTTAGTAGAGTGCAGCTTGAAGTGGGATTGTTCATGCTTTCTGAATGTGTCTAAATGATGTGTATAAAAATTTGTGATGAGCTACCTTTGTATGGCCTGGGACTTGAATTTCATGAAGGTGTTCACATACAAGATCCTCATCCACTTGTAGCTTTAGGCATGTCAGGATTGCTTAAGTGAGCAATAACCATTTGAGCATGGAGTAAAAAACACGGTTGATGAACTGGAAATAAGAATAATTTATGCAGAAAAAACTCTTTTTGCACTTTTCACATAAATAATCAAATACTGCAAAAGCACATTCTTTGGTGGGACAAATTTGGCACTGTTATAAAAGATTCTCTGGCTCAAAAAATGGACAAGTAATGGATGAACAAAGTGCACTTGTCAGTCAGGCTAGAGATACTGGCAGATGGATTGACTGCTTATCTGTTCTTTTGAGAAGTGTTTCTCTGACTCATTTCCAAGGGGTCCTCTACCTTCTGCTGATTATTCCCTGCTGGTTATGTGTTAAGATATGTGTAAGGAAAGTGAAATTCTGGTGCAGTAAGGAAAACAGTAAGTAAATCTCACCTCACCATTACTTTCTTTGTACTCCAAGCACTCATGAGAGAATATAAGATAGGCACAGAATGTCATCAAATCATTCAGACATGTAAATGCCAGCAGACAGTAACAGGAAAAGGTGAATTTGGTCAGTAGCCACTGGTCAGTGCTTAAGGAATTCTGAAGGCTGCAACAAATACAGAAATTCCTAACAAGTAACGAGGAAAATATCCTCTTCCACTGAGTAAGGGTTTTGCTGTGCAGTTTGAACTAGTTCACATAAAAATATTTTGCTTTTTAAATAAAATAAAACCACATTGGCCTTTTTAACTCTGTTCTCCCCTGTTGTGCTGAATCAGACACTCTCAATGCACACGCTGCATTGCATACATGCATGAACAGGCCTACTTCAAATTGCACTCTGCTCGGCTTTATGATTTAGAGCCTAGGGTGTAGCTTTAAAATAGCTTCCTAGGGGTCAACTTGGTGTCTGTACCAAGGTATTGGTCATTCTCTTTCAGTACAAATGCAAATTAATACGTTTGCTTCAATGCAAATTAGTAGCAATGGCATTGTGTCTCTTTTTTTCACAAGTGCTTGAGTCCTAGGTGCTGAATTTAATACAGATCCTGAACATGATCAAGATCACTGTGACTTGCTTCTTCTATGAACTGAATTTTCACAGGACCCAGTCACTGAGGGATGAGTAGCTCACTTCTAAAATTAGAGAAACAAAATTGTAGGACATCTGTAATCCAGAAGAAGGCAGCTGTGTGGAATTTAATTTAATACTGCCTCTGGTAAAGCATCCCTTTTTCAGTTATCTAAACTTCTTGCTACTCATGGACACAATATAATGAGTGATATTAATGTACTATAGCTATAGTTGCTACAAAGCAATAGGAATGCTTCCTCCTCCACTCTCTCCTTCCCCTTAAAGAAGAGAATTAAGTGGACTACACCCAACCAATGGGATCATGCAGTGTAAGAGGCACTTAAACGCATATTATTTGTCTCAAACACATGGAGGAATATAGAACACATCTTTTATTACATTTCTGTTGTGACAAATGAATCCATCCTCAAGCCATTATCAATGAATGCAAAGGAAAATGGACTACACTCATTCATTAACCTGCTGTGGGGATGAGTAAATGCAACTCAAACTTAGCATCTGAAAAATGCAATTGCCCTGTGCCATGAATACCAGGTCAGGGTGAACTCAGTCTATGTCTGTTCAAAAGATGTTGTCAGGTTAAAACTGTATTAATATGCCTGATATAGGCTGGTTGCTATTTTCTCTCACAGGTCTCATAAAGCCAATCTGAACTTCGCAATGTGTGGTCTGGTAACTTGATGTCGGTGTGGTCACAAACCCAAACCTGGCTTGCATTATAGAAAAACCTCTTTGTGATCTTGCAATGTACTCAAGAAGCATCCCTTAGGAGAAATCATGGCCTTCAGATTCTGAAAGTGGTTATAAACTGAGCATATTTAACTCGTACTCCAGACAGAAGGGGTGAGTGTATCACAGTTTCAAAATCTCTGCTGTTTTCTGCTGAAAGCTCCGGGAGGGGGGAAGGGGAGCAGGAGGGAGCAGAAAGGAAGGATAGGGGGAAAGTATGGGAAGATGGTACAGTCTTCCTGGAAGAAAATGTCCCTGCAAGTTATGTTTAATTTAGTTTAAGATTCTGAGAGGCTTTACACAACTTCTGGAGTTGAAGTGCACAGTCTTTTAAGGTTGATTTAAGCGCATGGTTATAATCTAGCTGCTTAAAGAACTTGTACTCAGACACCCAAGAAATACCTACATTCTAATTTAATAATTAAAAAAACCCAACTACATTCAGTAGTTCTTGGGCAGATGACAGAAGGTTCTTTTAAGTGTTTCATCTCTCATTTTATTATTCTTAAGTACCTTTTAGCTTTGATGACTGGCTTGACCTAAATTGACACCTGAAAACGAAGGCTGATATCAGTGCATAAATCTGTGACAATCACCACATCATTACACAGTATCACCTTTCGAAGAATGAATTATAAATCTACTCTGTCTGAACTCAGAATTCAGCAAAATTAACCCTTGTCTTTTACAAACAGATTTAAAAATGCTACTTGCAACAATCAAAGCCAGCAAGATAAAGCAAAGCCAAACTATTTGAGATGGGGCTTCAACATACATTTTGTTAGAGGTGTACTATCCTGAAGTTCACATAAAGGAATGTCATAGAATCATAGAATCATAGAATAGTTAGGGTTGGAAAGGACCTTAAGATCATCAAGTTCCAACCCCCCTGCCATGGGCAGGGACAGCTCGCACTAAACCATCTCACCCAAGGCCTCATCCAACCTGGCCTTGAACACTGCCCAGGGATGGAGCATTCACAACCTCCCTGGGCAACCTATTCCAGTGCCTCACCACCCTAACAGGAAAGAATTTCATCCTTACATCCAACCTAAACTTCCCCTGTTTAAGTTTTAACCCATTACCCCTTGTCTTATCACTACAGTCCCTAGTGAAGAGTCTCTCCCTAGCATCCCTATAGGCCCCCTTCTTGTGATGGAATTTTTTTCCAGCATGATGAATACTATATTCCTAAGTCAGAATGTTCTCACCTATTCTGAGTTTTTTCTGAGCTAAATAGCTCCGTCTGGAAATAGGCAGTGTGATGGTGCTCTAAATTCAGGGGGAATGATATTAACATCCATATATGTAAGCTGAGCAAGGGTTAGTGAGAAGATATGAATACACCCACCCCTCCCCCCCCCCCAGTTTTTAAATTAGTTTTGCCTAGAAGGGCCTGAAACGTAAGGTGATAAAGGCTTTCTGTCTTCATAGGATGTGAGCAGGTATTTACAGCTACTGAAATGTATTACCAACTTATGCTTCCAATATGCATTTTTCCCCACCATTGTCCTTTCCCCCCCGTAACTCTTTCTTTGAGGATCTTCCCCTCTTTATTTAAAATCATAGTATGATATTAATCAATTGCAGGCAATAGCCTGATCACACTGTGATCTTTATTAGGAATTTTCTGATGCACTACTTGTTTGAAATCATGCGGCCTCAGACCATTCCTCCAGTGACCTACTAATGCACATCTTGCAGAAAATGGGAAAGCTCTTGCTTCAGAAACGTACAAGTACCTTCTCTTTTGGAAAGTATTTAGCAGGTGTCTAAATTATATGCTTTACATTTGCAACACATCCGATGTTTTTCTCTCTCGTTTGTTGAGTTAGGTATAGAAAATACATACTGAAATGCATAGGGAGGTATGTTCAGGGCATAAAGAAATCAAACTTAACACTGTGCATGTACCAGGTGAAACCTACTGATGAATCGTGTACAGTAGGTGTGGAAGTGTTTTGGATGCATTTCTAACTACCTGCATGTGATCACCAATACTTACATGTAATTTTCTTACACTTCTAACTAACATGGTATTCTATATGAAATTCTGTCAGGAATTAGTCTAGATAAGCAAGACTTTGTTTTTCACTTTGAAGCAAAATGTCAGCTGACAACAGCAAATACAACATGCTGCTCTGAAGGAGAAGTCATGCATCATGTTGCTTACTTACCAACTGCTTTTAGAGAGGCGTACTTGTTAAGCTCTTTGCCTGGGGGCTGTTGCTCATATGGGTTTGTGATCTGTCCCAGGCTGGGATATGAATGTTGATGTGCCATCTGAGGAAGGAGAGGAGATGTTGGCATGACATTATTCATCTGTGGTGCATCTGTATTAAAGAAAACAAACAAGCATTAAGAAAAAATAAACCAGTCTTAGGGTTTTAACATCATTATTCAGCACAGTTTAGACCGAATCATGAGATTTAATGAAACAAAACACTATTTACTCTAGCAAAGTGCACTGAACTTTATTGAAAAACAGTTCCTCTTTATAAAGAGAATCCCATTGGAACAGACTCCTAGGGCCTAAAAAGAAAATCTCAGCCTGATACATACATTTGCCTAAATCTGAATCATAACAAGTTTTAGTCTAACTGACTGTAACTGGTGAATGTTGCATTTGTTTGCAAGCTCACTGAACTGTGTGATCTGATTCCTTAGCTTTGGTTTTCTAGAGGTAAGTGAGCAAATGGGACTTTTGGGGAGAATTCCGAATGGAAAATGTAAGGAAAATGTAAGGATGTTGTTTTTTCCGCACGTAGTTAATGTAGTGATGATGGGTAAATTCACCTATATTTGGATGCTATTTTGGAAATGCTCATGATTGAAGTACAGTGGTATAATGCAAATCCTGCAGTGCACACGGGGATGGGGAGTGTAAGTCTAAACCCTGGGAAGAGTCCAATCTTGGCTGTGAGCAACAAAGAGGTTTAAAACAGGACTTTCATACTCTGTGGCAATCTACATTTGTAACTATAAAAGGCATTGGCCTTATTAGCGTTTGGTTATATTTGTAAATAGTGGTTCGGTCTCAGCAATACTGAATAGGAATTCTCTCAGAAAATAAATTTGTCTAAAACGGCTACTCAAGAACTCTCTGTGAAATTCGAGATTTTCCAATTTGAGAATTTGACTTTTTTTCTGAAATTGGATAAAAATAAATGTTAAATTTTGGGGAGAAATTAGTAGTCTATTGGATTATTTAAAGCATTTTGGGATACAAGGGAGTGGTTTCAATTGGAAGAAAGTTTACCGAGAAAAATCCGTACTAGCTTTATCACTGACCTCTAGTGTCAAGTAAGGTATTTTATACTTCTAAACAAGATACTCTGTGATTGCTGTTTGCAAATAGCTGGCTTCACTGAGTGGGAGCAACTTTAAACTGAAAGCTGTGGCTGTGCTGATACAGTACTTTTGGCAACCTGTCACCGGCACATTGTCCAGCACAGTATTCAATATAACCAGCTGCAAGGTGCCACTGCCAATTTATGTATTTATTTTTTAAAAGACAGAGAATATAAACATTGCAGAGGGTCAACAAACTGTTTGCGCCACAGCTTCTAGCAGAAACAGACTGGATTGGCACTGGTGTTACTGTCAAAATCCCGCAGTATTTACAACCTTTCTTATTTTCTGCTGAAGCAAAGAAATAGGATGCCAGGCTGCTTCCTACCCTCCCAAGGATTTGAGGAGTCATTCTGGACAAAGTATTAGTGGTTTGCTTTCTGTCTTCCAACTACCAGATCCAAAATAGGATTTTAAAAAAG
This sequence comes from Neopsephotus bourkii, assembly GCF_033783945.1. Lineage (NCBI taxonomy): Eukaryota > Metazoa > Chordata > Aves > Psittaciformes > Psittacidae > Neopsephotus > Neopsephotus bourkii. Next base: position 291,957 of record NW_026901034.1, read on the forward strand.
CTCACCCGACAAAAGCTAGATGCCTGCTGGGCAGAAATGAGACAGACACAGCCTTCTAAATGGCTCAGGCATCGGCTTCTGATCGCAGTTCTAGTAGTTGATGAAGACTGATCATTACCATATCTCTGTGTTATCTTGATCTATTTCTCAGCCTGTGCAATTGGAACTTGTATACAGATGTCACAGGTAACAGCTTACTGCATTTTTTAAGTGAAAATGATTTTTCTTTTTTTTTTTTTTTTTTTGGAGTGCTTCCCCCTCTCCTTGATTGTGAATTGTGGAGTTACTTTGGTGTGTATCACAGCGACAACAATAATGTAGTTGGTTGCTGTAGTTATGCTACACTCTATCCAATTAAGATGATGTTATATCTAATTTACTCTCTTCAGTCAGAAATCAAGGAATGAGCATCTCAGCAATTATTAAATACAAATAGGAACTAAAGATGAAAACATCTGACATACCTTGTGTATGAACGTGGTAAGACAAGGCAAGAGTCCCAAAACTTTTTGTTTGTTCTGTTTTCTGCACTGTTAGCAGAATATATTGTGCTGCTCACCTTGTTTGATTATCCTTGTCAAGGAGCTGCCAGGGTTATGGGAAATACTTGGGGTTAGAGGAAGATATGTCAGTAGGCTGCTAGCAATAATAAGCTTGTTCACTATGAACCAACAACCTGTCATGAATATCCTTTAAGCTCAGATCCTATTCTCTTCCTCTTCAGACTCGGGAGTGAGAAACCTCTTCTGTAGTGGCCTGAAAATTCACTCATTTCTGTGATAATGGAGTCAGTGATTTGGTGCTTGAAGACGGGGAGAATGAAAAGACTCCATAGGCACAGAATGGAATCTATTAGTAAATGAGCAGCTATAGGCATGAGGAAAAGAACAATGAGACAGGTGATGCAGTAACAAAACAGGAGGGGGTGGGGATGGGCAGGAATGCAGAGTGAGATTTTGCTATAAAAGCCACCTGCAGACATGCATACAAAAGCAATAAGAACAAGACAGACAAAAGAACACTGGAAGTCAAGGGGGGAAAGGGGAAAATTCAAAGCAAAATATAATAATAGCTGAGCATTTTCAGAATCTCAAGAGAAAAAACTATGGCCTGAACTAACTAAAACTGAAAATAACAGGAAAACTGAGAGTGTGAGTGATTAGAGAATACCAGTACAAAATTACTCCCTTCCCATCCGTAACTGCACTGCCACCAAAATGCATCTTTGTTTTGAGTGTATTATATTTAATTATAAGACTAGTACATAGAATCATAGAATTATAGAATAGTTAGTGTTGGAAAGCACCTTAAGATCATCAGGTTCCAACCCCCCTGCCATGGACAGGGACACCTCACATTAAACCAGGCCACCCAAGACTCTGTCTAACCTGGCCTTGAACACCGCCAGGGATGGAGCATTCACAACCTCCCTGGGCAACCCATTCCAGTGCCTCACCACCCTAACAGTAAAGAATTTCTTCCTTATATCCAATCTAAACTTCCCCTGCTTAAGTCTGAACCCATTACCCCTTGTCCTATCACTATTGTCCCTGCTGCATAGTCTATCCATCATTGAAAACCCATGCTCGTATTCCTACAAACCTTACCAACAGAAACTGCTTATACCATTTCTGAAAAATCCCGGATGTGATGAAAGCTGTCAGATTTTAACAACTAGCTTATGCCTGTAAACCAGTTCCTTTCAGATCCTTTCCTCCTTGATAATAAGACTGTTCTGCATTAATGGGACTGAGGCTCATGTTGATCTGAAACTCAAATCCTTGGTCTATATACTTGCTTTTGCTTGTCTGTAGTTGTCCCTATGGAGTTGAACTGACCCTCTCTGAGTTTTTTCTGTCTTTGTAGGTACTCAATTGCCATTGTCGTCTTTTTATTTAGATTCTTTGTCCCCTTCAGTTTTGTATTAAATGTTGTGTCTTTAAATGATACTTATATCCAGAACATCATTGCATGCAGGAGTATACAAGGGTATGCCAGGCAACAGCTAGTGTATCAGAATTAGATGGCACACTGTCTTGGTTTAAGACCAGACGGTAACTCAGAACCACACAGCTGCTCTCTCACTTCCCTCTCCCCCTTCCTCCCCCCACTCCCAGATGAATGGGGAGGAGAATGGAAAGAACGTAACCCCCACAAGTTGAGATAAGAACAGTCCAGTAACTAAGGTATAACACAAACCACTACCGCTGCCACCGATAATAATAATGATAAGCAAGATAACAAGGGAAGAGAATACAGCCGCTCACAACCCACCAACCAATATCCAGCCTAACCTAGTGATCTAGCCCTTCTGTGTAACTGCCCCCAGTTCTACATCCTGGGCATGACATGCTGTGGTATGGAATACCTCTTTGGCTAGTTTAGGTCAGGTGTCCTGTCTCTGCTTCCTCCCAGCTTCCCTCCGCCCTGGCAGAGCATGAGGCTCAGAAAGTCCTTGGTCAGAGTAAACATTACTGAGCAGCAACTAAAAACATCGGTGTTATCAGTGCTGTTCTCAGGCTGAAAGTCAAAAACACAGCACTGCACCAGCTACTAAGATGGATAAAAAATGACTGTTGCTGCTGAACCCAGGACACACACCAACTAGGTAATGCACTGTTAGTGCACATACAAACATACACTAATATGTGTGGTCCCTCCTGTATTAGATGTGTGACAGGAAGGTGCAAGAGCCCCACTGGTATTTATATGCAACTCTTTCTTTGAAAGGAGTGCGGTTACACCTTACACTAGGGGTTATGTCCCAAAACAGCAATCTTCTTAAACTCTTTGGTTTGCTTTATTAATTGTCACAAATGTGCATGGTCTTGTTCTCCACATAATCATAAAATGAAATTTCAGCTCTTGGTATGTTAATGGCACTCCCCAGCAGCATTTCCCCCAGACTAGTACAAGTCCTATGCTGAAAAAGTATTCCTATCATCGAATCTGAATTTCTCTGCCTTGCAATGTAACTGATTCGGTACTTTAGCAAGAACAGATGCTTGTATTCTAGCTTCTGTAATGTTAATTATTTTATATAGGGTTTTTTTCCCCCTACTTTTCAAATACTTGTCTCTTTTCTGAAGTACATAATTTCACTTCTTTCAATCTTTCTTCACCTGATGGTCTTTCCAAGCTTTGATCTTACTGTGGCCACTTCTCAACACTTGTACCCTTGCAATGCAGTTTCTGAGATGAGGTTCCACCCTCAGTAACACATGGAGTCATGTTATTCTGTATATAATGGTATTGTAAGTCATACCTACAAGTCTGTCCTTTATGCTATGCAGACTTTTTTGTTCTCTCAACAGTGATGCCCAAGTCATGTGAGTAGTCATGTTTTCCCTAAATGTGATAGCTCTGAGACAATACAGTTTTTTTCATGGCAGTTTATGCTAGCCAGTTATCTGTTCTGTCTCTGCATCGTATCACAAAAACATTGTTGTAACACAGACAACCTACCCGTCTAATCACCGTCACAAAAAGGATCTGAGATGAGTAGGATGGCATTTCATCCAGAAAAAAAAAAAATGTTTCTGTTTAATGGAAGTGACAGTTTACAGTGTAAATGCCTGTCATCAGACATACTGTCTTGTGCCTTCCCCTGTCCTATCAAGCAATTGTAGGAGGTAGTCCCATGCTACATGCTGTACTCTTTATTCTCCATCATGTCACTGAATACAAGTGTCTCTTGGCATACTGACACATAGTGCTGTAAGTTTTCTATTCACTTCCTACATGATTAACCTCTTGGTCTGTTGCTGTCTTCCATGGCAGAGGTTACATGGTCTTTCACACATAGATATCCTGAGGGGATTTCTGAGGAGAAGCTTTTTTTCCCAAAATAGAAAAACGCTGGACGCAGAAACTTCTTCAATTGCACAGTCAGATTCAAAAAGGTCTTAAACTCCTTATGACACAGTGGTGCTGGGGCTGTGCTGACAGCATGGAGCACAGGCAAGTGAAGTGTATCCCCTGCTGCAAGTGTTTATGAATCAGCAGGGTTTGTAGTGCTGACTAGTGCCAAAATTCCTGTTAGTTCAAGTTGAAAATTGCCTTCGATAGGATGGCACAGTAACTGTTAGCACCTTGCAGATCTAATCTGAGACACTGATGAGCAAGGTTATTGTGGATGCAGTATTTATGAGAAAGCATTACAGCAGGGAGATTCATGAGCATAATGTCACTCATCTGGACATGGAGAAGAAGGTCAAGGAGCCAGGTCACTAAATCCACAGTGCTCTGCCTTTGGTGTGCAGGAAGATTGGTAGTACTGTGGCAAAAGAGGTGTGGGAGTCCTCTGCCATCTGAGTCCAGCCAGAAAAGTATACACAATGTTCCTGTAAAAGGACCCTTTTCTTACTAATGTGATGCTGCCAGTTTATGTTTAAATCCATGGGAATACACATATAGGAATCTTATGCTTGTGAGTTCTTTGGAACTCTGTTCAGGTTACAAAACGGGAAGAGACAGCAGCATCTTTGTGTATCAGTTAAATTCAAGACCTGGTGATTGAACTTCCCTGCTGTCTTCTAGATGAAGTCTCTGATGCTGTGAGGTCAATTCTCTGTGGTTGCAGTCATTTAGGAAATGGGGTCTTTGTCATGTTTCAGGTTTTGGTTCCTTGTTTCTGGTTAGACTCCAAGTGTGTAGGAGCAGAGTTCTGTGGAATCAGTTGGCTGTTTTACTGCCATCCAAGAGGGTGGGAGGGTGGGATATCACTGGCCTTGTGACTAAACTGGCTGGAAGCCTCTCTTCTGCTTTCCATCTCCCTTGGGCTCTGTGCTGTACTATTACGCTCACATGTTTTCAGTATTTTCTGGGCTCTTGCTTTGCACAAGTGCTACAGTCTGAAGCTGATTTTTCATGTAGACTTTTATGCTGTGACACCACATCTCCTTTTATGAAGGTTATTTGTGTCCTCTGAAAGTCTGCTTTTCCTTCATAATTACTCACAACCTGACAGACTTATAATCCTCTGATAGGATTTGAGACATTGTAATCTCTGGAGCAACTTGTTGTGGCTTCACAAACAAGGAGGATTATAACCTCTAAGATGGTAATAAGCAGATGAACTCTTGAGATACCAAGACCCTGCTTTCGTGTCAATTTCCAGTGCTTGACTTGCAGGAGGGCAGGGAGCAGTGCTGTGTTCTCACTCCCACCCACATTTCTGGTTTTCTTCATCTCTTTTTGCCTCAAGTAACAGAGTTGAGAAATTAATTAAACCCACCACTTTGAGCACTGCAAATATCCTTAGCTATGCAAATTAAGAAAAGAGAAATTCAGCAAATTTGACTTACACAACAGATTTTTTTTTTGCCCAGCAGAATGTTCTTTTCCCATAAGGCATGAATTGTTCCACAAATCAAACACTTTTGTACCTTTTCACAGAAGTAAAAAGAGTCTGCTAAGAAGTACCAGCCAGCTCAGATTCTTTATTTTGCCAGTTTTGTCTTTCACTGAAATTACTTTCCTTCCAACAATGTGCCTATCATAATATTTATTCTGAACGTTTATATGCCTTGTTTATTGTTTTCTGTTACCATAATGGTTATTGATGACTAATAAGTGCCAATTTTTATGCAGCTTGTATACGATTAAAATTCCCTCACTTCAGGCATTCCACTAGTTTGTCAGCTGTCCCAATATACCAACTCATTAGAAGGAAAATACTAGACAGTATAAAAGTTATAAAAGCAAACACATTACCTACTTCATGTCATTGTTATTTGCTCGTATGTCCAAGCAGTAACTGAGTGGTCCCCTGTGTATAGCTTGTGGGTGTAACGGGATAATCATGTTGATCGTTAGCAACGGCAATTGAAGAGTTAAGATTTAAGGTAGAGGTAAAGTCAGAAGGAAGTTGCTCAGCATTATTCTACTTCAGTCAGCAAAGGCTGAGGTCAATCTCAATAGCTAATCATCCAGCTAATGTGAGGCTGGAGAAACACTGAAGTATGTATCTCACCTGGGCATATCCCAGTGGCGCATTCTGTCCTGATCTATCTGACCCAGCAATGGAGAAGAGTCTCTCTAGAGGTGAAAATATATCAGTGTGCTACAGTGAAGCTGTAATATCCAGTTAAGGATCTCTTCTTTCTGAGCCACATGTGCAAGTATTATTAACGTCAATGCCATTTTGTTTTGTTAGTCTGGGTAAAGTAAACAAAACTCAGAGAAAGGACTCAGAAGGTTGGAGAGAATTAGAGCTCTGTTCTCAGAGAAATAGCCATAATTTGTTCTCTCCGGAATAGCACAGAGCACAGTTTACTGATAACGGAGTACAATGCATGTTATCTTGTTACATAGAATCGTGGAAAATACAAATGACTGGCTTTTCAAGAGATCACCTCATTTATTCCATGCTCGTCTCTGGGAGGATTATCTGTACTCTTAGTAGATATTACTCATGTTTTTAAAAAGCCCCCACTGAGGGACTCCACAGCCTCCCTGCACAATCTGGTCCAGTTCTAATGTTATTCCAGTGGTATCCTGACCATTATAGAACTTGTCCTATATTCTGTTTTACATTTCCTTTAAGGCAGTTGAAGTCCATTAGTTCTCTTATTCTCCAGGGATATGGAGAGCAGATGATTACTATTCCTTATGCTGCAGCATTTCATGCATTCAGAAGTCTCTACACTGCTAAAAGGTAGGAATGCTTTCAGGCTTGTCATAGAGAAGCATTAGCTGTCTCAGAAACTCAGCCTTTCTGAAAATATCCCTCTTGAGGCTTGCCATTTCATATCCTCTCATATATCTCATATCTTGCAGGATCCCTACTTATTTATGCACCCTAGCATACCATTTCTTCTCTGGCATCAGCATGGTGGTGTTGATCCATTTCTGCCTTCAAGCCCTTGAATTCCAGAAATCCTTTTATGTCAGACTGCTCTTTATGTCTCATTCCTAGCCTGTGTTCACTTAGGTCGTTCTTATACATAGAACCTTGTGTATCATTTAATTGGATACGCCTTGTTTTTTCACACCATTTTCCCAGCTTTTTAGGATCTTTCAAATTCCAGATTTGTCCTTTGAGGCCTTTGAAACTCTTTCCAGCTTTGTGTTGTTCACAAATTTAATGTGTAGGTAGACTCTGTCCCACTGTCCTCCTTATTAATGAAAGTATTGCACAATATTGGAGAAACAAGAAATCCCTGCAGAACTCTGTTCAGTATATCCTTCCATTAAAATAAAAAAAACCCAAACAACCAAAACATGAGCCATTGGTGGATTATTCTCTGAATACAGTTTTTAGACCATTTTTCACCTACCTGCTAGAAACAGATCCTGAAATCTTATTAAAAATCCAGATTTCTTATATCTACAGCTTTACGCCATACAGATGGCCTGTTACTTTGCTGTGAAAGGAAATTGTTTAGGTTTAGCTCCATTTGTTTTTGACAAAACTCCATTAGTTGTTACTCATTACCATGTTTTGACTAGATCCTATAAGAAGTCTGATGAATTAACTGTTGATTTCTACTCCCTTCCTCTCCCCTGGCCCTTAATTACCAAATTAAATTATTGCTAAATTATTTTGATTGTGTTCTTTCTCCTCTTTTAAGGCTTGACAACACACCTTTGTTTTTGACAGTTTTACAGAACTTCATCCGTTGGGGGAGTTCTTTATGATAGTGGCATTTAAAAAACTCAAGACCTTTTTGTAAGTGTTCAGGATGAATTCTTCTGGGCCATTGAGTAGAAACACGTTATAATTTTTTTTCTAAGTGCTCTTGAATCTGCCTTTCTGTTCTCAGGTGTGACCCCTTCCTTTTCTGATGCTTAATTTGGGACAGTTGCTTGAAACTATTTTAGTGAGTGCTGAGACACCATCTTCTAAAACGGGCGATTTGATTCTTGTAATCTTCAGGTGTTAGCTTTGAATAGCTAAAAATCAAACAAAAATGAAGTCTCCTGGAATCCTATATGGTTCTCTTTTAATCAACACCAAGACTTTCATAAGTGAGCATTTATATGAGCCACAGTAATTTGAGTTGGCCTTGTATGTAGAATAATAGCTTAACATTTAGCTGCTTAGTTATGATGTGTTCCACATCGTTATTTCAATAATTGCTAAAGTCAAATTATTTTCTATTTAGATAGTATTGTTGTATCCAAATATATGCACAAGAGTTTCAGGGGAAAAAATTAGGTGAGACAGAACATCAGACAAATAGCTGCTTTTGAAAAAGAAAATGTTATCTTTGGAGGGGAGATATGGTATATTTCTAACTTCACTCTTATTTTTAGCCCATGTAATTTTCTTCAGGCCTCTGTAGGGAAACTTGAAATGTAATAATGCAAGCAAAGTAGACTAGACCTTGTAAGAGTAAATGTAAAGCTGCTAGATGTCCATCTCATTTTCTTTAAAGCAAATAATTTCTAACAATACAGCCTAGCAAAGAGTTTATTATGGTACCTTGCAGACAGGTGGTGTGACTACAAGTTACATATCCTGTTAAGAGAGCTTGATGTTCTCACCAGAAAGAAAACATCCTTAAGCCCCTGTATGACTTAAGAGGCTTTGGAAACCTTGTCAGCTTCCAGTGTTCATGGATCTTTCTAGTCATGGCATTGTACTAAGCGTGTGACACATGTTTAGGTGGTAACTCTTGCTGTGTACTTGACATTGGTCACAAACCAATCATTTGTTTGCAATATTCTCCTTACTCTCAAATGGTTCCTAGTGTAGCCACTGATGAATTTCAGCAGAGGTGAAATAACTTTCATGCTTAGGCACTAGAGACAGGAAAAAAGAAAATTTAAAAAAAAAAAATTTAAAAAGAATTAAAAAAAAAATATTTTCCTTTTTGCACTTCAAATTGTGAATTTCAGAACCTAGCATGAGAAACAATGAAAGAATATCTGCCCATTTTTTCCTGGAATTATCACCCAGGTATTTATTAGGGGAAGGGACTTATTCCTACTTTTAAAATCTTACTTTAGATGACAGTTTTGAAAGGAGATGATCATAATATTACCAGATGCCATTTAATTTTACTGTTCTCAATAATCTTAAGGATCAGTCAGAAGTACACTGAGTGACTTCAGCTTCCTGTTACTTGATCTTCCCTACTGATGATGTACCTCACAACCTATTGGAGGAAGTGCCAAGAAGATATGAGGATGGGGGAAAAGGAGGACAGAGAAAACCTTTCCACAATTAGGACATAGGCAATCCTGTATCAACAGAAACTTTTATTTTCCTTTTAACATTTCAGTAATGTTCCTATTCTATTTTGAACCTTCAGACTTAAAAGGCAACTGCAATAGCTTCTATCTCAACCCCCATGTTATTTTAAGAATCTCTTATGTGCAATTTCTGTGATCAATAACGTCCATGCACATACACTGACGTGCAGCATAAGGATGACCTAGTTCTATTTCTGCATTTTAACAGCCTTTTGTAGAATGGTAACTACTGTTAAAGGGACAATGACGAACAGACCTTTTGGTAAAGGAGAAAATCCTATTGCTTAGAAGAAGCAATTCCAGTGGCTTTTAAAAAAAATCAGCCACCTGAAGAGAAGTTGAGATTATCCACCCTATTACCATCTTTTTGCCAAAATGCAAACATTTTCTTCTAAATAGTCTTTACTGAAAGCAGTTATCAAAATAACTGCAGTAGACTAGGCAGAGATCACTGTTCCTCTGAGAATAAGACATAGTGGGTTGTATTATCATACCAAGTTGCCTAGTCAATAATACTCTTCAAGATATGCAGCTGACAAGAAGGGAAAGCTGGAAAATGCCTCCCCTTGTCCAGTGGTGGAAATCAGAATGTACTACTCCTGTAAGGTTCAGCACCTGGGATTGTGTGAACTGTTGTGCTATGGGCTGTAGATATACTACTACACTTCTCTTTTTTAGTGCATACTTAACGTTAACACTGCTGTTCTTAGTGCTGCATGTGTGGCAGCTAGGGCCTTGTTGTCACGTTAGTGTCCTGAGTGTATGTGTTCTGTGATTATGCACCTTCTTCACCTTTACCCCTGCTAAACCAGAGGTAAATCTAAGACCTGGGGTTCTTATAACTGGAGAATTGTACTGTGTCACCAGGTTTCTTTCAGAGCCTTTTCTTTCTTTATGCTTATTTCTGTTCTACATTATCCTAAATTAGATCTTTTTTCTGTGTCTCACTCTTCCCCTTAATCTGTGCAGGGAAATGACCACTTGGCTCTGTGGCATCTTCACCTATGTCTTCTCCAAGTTTATAGCTGTCTGTGCTACATCTCCCTGAAAACCACCTGCATTGCAGGTATCTGTAATAGCTCAGAGAGGCAGGAATAGGACATGAAACCATGAAAACATCTTCAGCCTAAGCTTCAGTCCTCACCTTATGCCTGGAGAGCCAAGTTAACTGGTTCTGGAGCCATGCTCATCACCTGCTCTGTGTCTTTTACTTCCAGTGGCTGCATTTAAGGAGACTGTTACAGCAGGAGAAAGATACGCTGTTGTCTCTGAATACCACACAGGTTGCTCCCCCTTCTCTGAGACGGTGAGAAATCATATATACCAGTACTTTGGGGCTCTGAATACCTACAGTACCATGCTAGCCTGAAGCTGCAGGGACAGGAGTACTCCCATTGACATAATTGTGTCCAGAATGACCACATCAGACACATTTCCCATCTGCTTTCTTTTCTCCTCTATTCTCACTTGTGGCTGGTTTGAGAAAACAAAATAATGCTACCTTTCTGTGGCATAACAAGGCAATGAGAGGAAGAACATGATTCCCTTCTAATTGTTAAGTTATTTTTAAATAAAAGGTGTCTTGCTCTTATGATTATAATATAAATTCCTCCAGTGTGAGTCTACAGCAAAGAAGCTGGCCTCTATTTATTGGACTGTTTCACTTTCTTTTCTTTTCTTTGCAATTAAAAAGAAAAAGATAAATAAGAAGTCTCAGCTCCTAGGTTATTCCTTTTACGGCTTCTATTTGCTTACTATTCATTCTTCTCTCTTAACCATTACAAATTGGTGCATTGTATAATCAGTAAATTGAGGCAAAAATATGAAAATGTAGATGTGATATTTTGAGAACCGTCTTCTTATTCAGGGTGAGGTTTTGGTCAGTGCTCAGTCTTTACTTTGCTCCCAGTGAAGCTGAGGCTTTTCAACAACAGCGGAATCAGGCAAACATCTCTAAAGCTTTGTCTGGCTGTATTTTATGAACACCTACTTTAGTGGAGTTAGGCCAATATTTTGAAACTGAATTGCAGTAATTTAGCAAATCATCTGTAGTGATACCTCATCGCTGTTAAATATACAAATGTGCTGATGCTGAACTAGATTCACAGTACCTTTTGTACCTTCAACAGACTGTGCATGTCAGTGTGTTTACTTGCACTCCACATTGCCAGTGTGCCCTAATCTCACACAGGAGCCCCATACTTCACTGAGAATGTTTCACACCATGCAGCTCTTTTGACCTTCCTGGTGAGACCAACTTACTAAGTTTCTCTTTCAGAGCTGTATTTTATAATGTGGTCACTGCAAAGTGACTGAGATCATCAACCCTTCTCACAAGAGCCACTGGATAAACATGTGTTGTTAAATTAATTCTCAGTCCCTTGCAAATGAACATGGGTTATGTTTGCACTGATGCCTTGGAGATGGGGGTGGTTGTTATCTCCTGACATTTCCCTGAGCTCTGTTTCTATCTTTCAGTAAGCCATAGGAACTTTGTTTTGAGTCTGGTATATAACCTCTCTCACTGGTCTCTGTATTCATGCAGTATTATCTTTCCTAAATGAGGCAATGTACTAATGACTGACATTTCTGACTTAGGGATTTTACTTTGTTTATTTAGTTACAATCCAAATAAAAAGCTGTTGTCTCACAGTCCTTTCCCTCTTAGTGGGTTAAACTGGGTAGGTTTACTGAATGCAAGAACCCTTTCAAAACTGGACCTTTTCCCTCCTGACAAATTGATACTCAAACAGGAACACAGGTGTGGGGGTTTAATAATTTGTTGCAGTGTCACTAAGTCTGATGTAAGTTCCTTTAAGAGCCATGATTAGCTGATACAAAATGATGAATGGGGTACTGGGACAGTTTATTTAGTAATGATGCTGATTAACATTGCTGTTGAACTCAAGTGTGTCTTGGCAAGAGAAGGATAACCAGAACAGATTTGGAGAGCCTGTCCAGTGCTACCTGCTTAAAGTAAACTGTCAGAAGGCAGGCTGGATAGGGGACACAGTTTATGTCCCTCTATAACAGGACTTTTTTTGTCAGTTCTGTTTCCTTATTAGCTGAAATGTTGTCACCCACTGGTTTTTCACAGTGCAGTTCTTAATCTCACAAATAAGGTACAGGCCCAAAAGGAAAAGTGAAACTGATGCTTCTATTCTCAGCCATTTCTAGTTACAATCTATTACTCTGCATACATTACTTTTAATGAATTGCAGAGTGCCTCTTTAGCTTTTTCAGAATGTCTTCCAAGAACACAGGCTCCTGCCAAGCACACACAAGTATGGTTTGTACGCTGCCCTTCTCTTCCTGGTAGCAAAACTGTTTTGGCAACAGCCTTTCAACACTTCCTCCCCCTTACTCGGCCCCTCCCCCGCCCCTTACTCCAAAGCTTGCAGAAGCCAAGATCTCAACCTTCTCTGCCCTAGTGTCAACTCCGGTCAGGTACTGAGGCCTTTTCATTTATGATAGCTTAAATTAATAACCCCTGGAAGAACCGGAATTCAAGGCACAGCAATAGCACCAGGAGCTAGGCACAGGGGCAGGTTTTGATCCCTAGGACTTTGCTCATGAGCAAGAAGCTTCCTGTGCAGCTGACTGAAGCAATGAACTCTTGCAGTATTACACTGATTGTTATGAAAGCTTTCCTATGCCGTCTTAACCATTATTTATTTATTCCTGATGTGTAAGAATTTGCCAGAAAGAAAAAGGCAGTCCCTGCCCCAAGGGGATCCTGCTGGAAGCTCTGATATTTGGGTGCCTGTGAACTTCCTCTGTGCCCAAAGGCTATGTCCTTGTGTTAATTCTGTCAAAACTATTGTTTCTCACAGCATGTTACTGTAAAATAAACCCTGTTTACAATAACAAATCATTACTCAAACTTCCCACAGAAACTCAATATGCTTTAAATGTGTTTCCCTTTGTCTTAATCATATTTTACCTCCAACTTTAATCAATGCTACTTCAGGAAAATTTTGCGTTATATATTTACAGCCAGAAATACTGTAGTTAATAGTTCCTTTCCAGTATAATTGAAAATAAATCTCATAGCAATAATTTACTCTTCCCTTCTGTATCTTGATTATGCATTTTTGGACCATTTCCTAATCTTTTATGTAATGTTTCTATGACCTATTAAACAACTGTCTTGTTTCACCCAAGGTAATTCTTGCTCATAGTTTTAATGATGCTTTTGGTCTATTGGTAGAGTAACCTGCCTTTCTCTCTCTTTGCAAGGAGAAAACAAGTAGATGTTTAGTTAACCAATAGTAATGCATTCAGAGTCTAGTACCTCAGTTCCTGACTACACCACAATGGCCTTGTGTACTCATGGTGAAGTCACCAAAAGGTTTGCAATGCAATTAGTTCGTCTAGCATATTTTTTAGAAACATTCTGCCAATTTTTTTGCGTTTGCAGATGGGCAGTTGTTATAATACAACAATGTTTTTTCATGCTAACTGATCTGTACAAAGCATCTTTACAGCAGCTAGTGTGGGCTCGCTGCACTGGTCTGGCAGAATGGATTCATGTGTGGTTAGAAAATGATATTATCATAAGGCAGCTTAGTAGGACTGTTTTGGTTTTCAGTGGGAAGAAATGGTTGAAATATATGAAATGAATGGTTGGTGATATCCTACAGCCTTGTTTTATCAAATAGTTGGAGACAAAAATCAAGTTAGACAGAAGTTTATGAGCAAGGGAATAGTAATAATGTCTGCAAGACAGAGGGGTCTGCCATCCTAACACAGCACATTGAGCAACCGAGCCTTTCCACATCCAGTACAATCCAGAGACAATGTAATTTTGTAGCCAGCAACTCAGATGACTATATTAGAGCTTGCTTTCTTAATGCACAGAAAGTGTATGGACAAGTAACCCCGCCATTTAAAATCAGCAACAAGATCTTTTTGATTAAATTCTGCATCTGAGAGAATCGCTTATATTTACAGAGAGCCACTGATGATTTGTTAAATCAGCCAGTGCTTAGGGGAGCTCATGTAAAAATAAATAAATGAAAAACTTTTGAAACAGAGTTTGCATCTTGTTAAATACCAGCTGTCCTTGCAATGTAGAGTGAGCAACTGAGTATAGAAAGCGGACAACACTATACACAGACACCTGACAGGGCATCAGAATGACTTTTCTTCTCAATACTCCATCTATTTTATGTTGGGATTACTAAATGTTCATTAATCACAAATGTTGCAGAAAATCGTTGGGGAAATAAGAGGATTATGTTCTTACACCACGTACATATTTCATTGAATGTTATAGATATTCATGGTGCAGTAGCCATGCAGAACACAGAAACTAGAAGTGTCCAGCTTCTTTCTATATTTTTATTAGCTTTTATTTAAATGTTTGGCATGGAAGAAACTTGGATGTGTTTCCAAGCTGTAGCAAAATTCTGTGGTTCGCCTGCAATAAGAATAAGATGGAGGAAGGTGTACAACTTCTGTCCCATGTGTAAATACCATAAGAATGCCTCCTTGTGTGTCAACAGTTATTGCATTTATTGAAATAAATGGCAAGATCTTTCACTGTTCAGATTAGAGACAAACCCAGAAGGCAAATAAATATGTGCTTAACTGCCAGTTACGAATCTTTTTGGACTTGGTGGGACTAAAGAATACAATAAGACTTTTCTGTCTCTTTTATTTGAAATTCAATAAGAATAGCATAAGGATTTTTCTGTTATGTTTTTGTGTTGTTTTGGAGGGTTTTTTTCCTCATGGGTGGATGATCACCTTTTGCTTAGCAATTTTTTTCCACAAAATAATAGAAGCACAAAGGGCTTTTCTGTAACTTATTATACATGCATCAGTCCACTTGACTAGAAATTGCTGAAAGAACCTGACCTTTATTATGACAGAGGGAATATAAGTGGGGGACAAACTTTAGGTTGTAGACACTCTGTCTTGTACATGTATTTAAAGATCTGTTTGGTTTAGAATGTTAAATATTGTCACTTCCTAGCAAAGTTTCCTTACAGAATAGTGCTTATTCATAGTGGCGCTTGGACTTCCAACTGTGCATTTAAAACAACGGCTTGAAAGATTTTGCTTAGCTTAAGACATCACCATTGAAATGCGTCCAGAGGAGGGCAGCAAAGTTGGTGACAGGGCTGGAAGGCATGGTCTGTGAGGGGCGGCTGAGGATTTTGGGCTCTTCTAGTTTGGAGGCAAGGAGGCTGAGGTATCATTGCTCTGGACAAGCTTCCTGAGGAGGGGAAGTGGAGAGGAAGGTGCTGAGCTCTTCTCCCTGGTATCCAGTGACAGGATGCATGAGAATGGTTCAAAGCTGTGCTAGGGCTGTTTTAGACTGAACATTGAGCAGCTTTTCTTTACTGAGGGGGTGGTCAAACACTGGAACAGGTTTCCTAGAGAGGTGGTCAATGCCCCAAACCTGTCAGTGTTTAAGAGGCATTTGGGCAGTGTCCTTAGTAACACGTTTTAACTTGGTCAGCCCTGAATTGGTCAGGCAGTTAGACTAGATGGTTGTTGTACAGCCCTTCCAACAGAAACAGCCTAGTAAGTATGAAGTTAAGAAAGAGACAATAAATTTAACACCTGTTTTCCAGAAGTACTTTCTGGCACATGAACTACATACTCTGTGACAGAGGATATTAGAATATGAGGCTTTTCTATGGAGTGAAAGTGAAAACAGGTGCTGTCATTTGTAATGAGTTATTCTGCTAGCAGCAAGGTTGCTGACTTTAACACTCATTTTATACCAGTCTGCTTGGGGAGGCACATTGCTCTGCCACTGGTGTCATATAGTGTATAACAGGCCAACACAAACATTATAAAGGAGGGAAACAAAGCAGTATTTTTGTATTTTACATCAGAAACTGTAAAATCTCAGCTCTGGGCAGGAGTACACGTGAGTTAGAACAGCCTTAGCATACAGCTATCCCAGCAGGGTCAGTTGTGTCTGGAAGAGCACAGCACTGGTGCTTCTAAAGCCAAGCCAGCTAGGTCAGGTACCACACAACCTTGTCGTACATATAGACACATTATTCATGTGAAGTTCAAGCCCAGCTGAGCGCAGGAAGGGACAAAGTAGGCTTTCAACTATAATATTTTATTCTCCACAAGGGGACCTGTCTGATAAAAAGCACTTGAATGCAAACATCTAAAGCCAATCCACACAATGGCACTATACAGGCACGTAAGTCCTTTTCTGGATAAAGATCACATATCCTCAGTCTCATCCCTGATGGTGGATCATTTTCATTGTATGCAGTGGGGTTTGGAGAAAGCCCCAGATTTCAGCAGTGCTGCTTACAGAAATTGCTGTTTTCAGGATCCAGGCCTATGCAGTTCAACCTTCAACCACGCAAACTGATTATGCAAGGAAATAGCCAAGATTTGCATAAGGCACTGGAAAACATGTTATAAAATTTTCATATATCCTCCTCCAAATCACTTTAGTTCGTACCTATTTTTAGGTAGAATTCAATTAAGCAGTATCAGAGCCAATATCAACAGCACAAAATGATACAGCTGTACATAGCTATAAGTAACAGTACCTGTTAATAATCCAAATCATTATCTTCTGTATCTTATTGTTGCTATTCTTTCCAAAAACAGAATTGAGAGAGATGAGCTAAAACTCTAAAGTTTCAGTGATTATCATACATTAACAGCAGTTTTATGGGAACCAACCACCCACTCCTACATTTGTAGCTGTGTAATACTGAACATGTTTAAATGTGTTGATAGATTGTAGCCAGGGATTGTATATGCACCTGGTTCATAGAAAATCTCTGTTTTGACAGTGTAGTGGATTTTACATGGGAACAATGCTATCAGTAGGAGAAAGGGTTGAAGGCTCTGGATGCTGAGCCTGTTGTTATTTTGCCCACTGTGATTGCTCTACAGGCAGGGTTGATCCTCTGCATGCATTTTATGAAAGTGATTTGAAATAAACTATGGCCACTTTGGTTTTAGGAAGAAAGCCTGATATATTTACTCTAGAAAAAGAGTAAACTTTTCTAATTAAAACTCCTAGGAGTTTTGGCCATGTTAGGAAGGCCTCTTTGACCCTGGATAATCGACAGTAGGCATATTTAAGTTGACAGGCTTACTGACTGTAACAGACTAGGATGCTTCTAGGCTTGTGTATAGGAAATCTTTAAACTTTTAGTTTTGGTGGAACACAGCTGTAAATACTGATTGGATGTTGTAGTCATGGAATGAATTAAAAGCACCCATAGTAAGAATTAAAAATACATAGCCTGGAAAGATTAAGGTAACATCAGTGATTGCTGGGGAAGGTTAGCCACCCTCTTGAGAACAAGCCAGTTGAATCCCAGGTTCAGAGCTGAAAGTTTTAATAAAAGGTAATAATCCTGAACAAATACAAAGACCTCTGATTTGTTAAATTCTGAATTAACTTTTATTTTTCAAAACATCTGAAACTAAAGGCATCTGTGCAAAGACCTGAAGCCTTGTAATAAAGCTTCAGGCCCATGGCTCAACACTGGTGGGTCTCAAAAGAATTGTTCCGATTTCAAAACGAAGTGCAATTAGAACAGCCTATTGAATGTCAACTAAATACAAGTATCATGACCCTCATGTAAGTAAAATACTGAGTCTTAATTCTAGCTATGTAAAATTAGATCAAATTCAGTTGTGAATTCATGTTTTCCTGTAGTTGTATCAGTGAGAGGAAAAAATCCCCCAGAAATAAATGTCTATGGGCAATTCAATTATAATTGCTGCTGGCATTAATGACATTTATTATTCATGGGTTTTTCCCCACTCCTAAAAGCATAAGTCATTAGTAATATTTTTCATTCTTCAAGAAGGATAAAAAGAGGACTAAAAATGTAAATATTATAAATTCATGTAAATATGTTTTTTTCTTGTCCCAAGTCTTCAGAAACAGACTATTTCACAAGAGTCTTAAAGAATGATGTTGTTTATCTCTTCATCGTTCTCAGTGTGAAATCCATTGGGCTCTAATCCTGAACACATTAAAGCCCGTGGAATCAGGCCTGCATCCCAAGAATGGGATGCTCTCAGGAGGGTAGATTTGCAAAGTAGTCTGGTGGAGGCAGGCATCCAGCTCTTGTGGAATTTGTGATTTGGAGCCTCAGCTAAAGCTGGTCAGAAATGGTTTGACTGGAGAATGGTAATTTGTGAAGATCAAAGTATTACCCAGGGACAATTTGGTTTTAACCAAAGGCTAATGAAAAAATGGAGAGGTTTTGAAAGTAGTATCAGTCTCTGTCAGCTTATCTGCCAAGAACCTCTGCTGCCTGCCTGGCGAGCTGATGGGGAAACGAAAGCTCAGAGCTGCTCCCCAGCTCCCTCCTCTTGTGTGGCACAGCTGAGGAGCTGCCTGGGAGCTGCCCAGCTCCCGGTTGTTGTGCAGCTTTTCTGCTGCACTGATGTGGCACTGGGATTTTGGCTTTCCAGTCTGCAGTTCTTCAGCAGATAGCTGCCCAGCTGTGGCCCGTCCAGCGAGGTGTAGGACAGCCAGAGCTTCAGTGCTGGACTGGCCTTCCACAAACAGTGCCAAAATACTTAGTTTTCATCCAAAGCAGCAGTAAAACGACTTCAGAAATGTTAAAACCCTTCCAAGTGCAAAGCATAATCTGCTCTCCTTACTTTGTTACTTTTAGTTGTAATTGTTGTGGGCTTTCTTCTGGTAGTAAACAACAGCAAGGGATGCATATTCAGTTATTGCTGAGCAATAATACGTATCTGGGATTTCCATGTCTTGTAGCTACTGTGTCCAGAACAACCCCAAAGTACAGAACATATTCTCCCAGCAAATGCGTAAGCAGAAAAAGATTGATATAAGCAAAGTTGCATTGTATTTTGAAAATCTAATTACAGTGGAAAAACATTCTTCAGTGACTGCAGTTTGAAGAGGAAGTAACCCAGCATTCTGCAGACCTTTACACATTCAGCATTTATGTAGGGTTGAAGTGTTTGACAGATATTTCTAATTCAGTTGTCGCAAACAGACCCCAGACCTGTGGCTGATCTGTATCATGAGTAGAGGCTTCATTTTAACTTTTTGTAAGCTCCAAGCTTGACCTTACACCATCCCCCATAGTCCTCAGCTGCTGGATAACTTCTGTTTCCTCACAAGCAAAAGGCTGCTTGAAAAAAACCCTTCATACAACTGAGATAGTAAGGATAATAAAAAGGTAATCTTGGCAATTACTGTTGCTTACACATTCAAAACCAGAGCCTGTCTCTGTTCCAGGAACCCCACTGTGCCAAGCTGGCTGATAAAGGAGACAGGATACAGACTTGCTGTTCATATGCATACTACATACATATATACATGAGTGAGAAGAATGTCTTTGATCTATATGCTTATAAGCAGCAACAGTGTAGAGTGTTGCTCACTATACAGACAAGGGCATGAGACATAATAAGAAAATGTTTATGACCTATAGAGCTCAGTAACACCAGCAACCTAGACTCCAGCTCTAGCTGGTCACTGTGTAATGCCACTTACTCACTGATCTGGACTCCTTTCCAGTCAAACTGAGCTCCTGATTCAGAGCAGCTGGCAGGGCAGCATATGTTAAATTGTAACAGAGAAAGGAAAAATGGGGAGTGACAGTGTCTGATCCCATAAGCCCTCAGACCAGTCAGGCCTCTTGCAAGCAGAGAATGAAAAAGGCAAATATGAAAGAAACTAAATCTTTCAATTCAGATTTTACTACTTGAAAGTGTGTAAGAGGGCTTGTCAGGACTCCATTGTTACTAGAAACAAAGAATGACAATAATCAGCAAGAAAAAAATATCATAGAGAGTATTCTAAACTAGAAACTGACTTTCTGAAACCAGTTTTCTCTCTTTCCTTACTATCAATTCTCTTCCAAACAGTGCTTCTGTAGGTGAGAAAGTAGTCTGCCCTTACAAAAACTGTTTCTATATTCCATTAAAGACAAAGGTATAACTGTATCATTAAACTTCATTACTTTTCTGGAGCTAACATAGAATTCCCTTTATTGTGGACACACTGCAGTAGTAGCAGAGGCTGTTTACAGCTAGACTTACACCTCATGCAGGCAGTTATGAAATGTGCTGTTACACTTGTAGATCAGTTACTGTAAGACAGGAGTTTCTCTGACTCTCCAAATGCTGCCCTTTGTAGCTCAAAGATCATCTCTGCTTTCCTGTTAGTGTAAAAGATTATACACTGGGGGGAGTGGTAAATGGAGGGAACACATAGACCAAAAGACAAGTGGGTTTTATTTGTGCCCTGTATAACAGTTCTTAGTAGATTTTGACTAGGATTCCACAAACCAGGATGGCTTTCTTTAATAGGCCCATAGGAATAATTTTCATGGCCTCATGTGCCCATGTTAGCAGTGTAGCTGTGTTTATTTGGACAGTTGGATGTGAACCCAGTCATCATTGTGCAGCACAGCACCTTAGTTAACCTGGGAGGGCTGCAGGGACCACGAGATGGATGTGCTGCGTTTTGGCAGTACTCTGCTCCCCAGAGCCAGTGTAGGGGATTACTGTGGTCCTCCCTACTCCACTGGGCTACCTGAGTCCAGAGCTGCTTGGATCCTTGCATGCCCCCAGAAGAACAGGAGTGGCCAAAGGGCTGGTTCAGGGCTGTGGATGTGAGGAAGCACATTGGCCAGGGGATATGCACGCTGCACAGCAAAGTGTTTCAGTGATGCAAAGGCTGGGTAGCTGAGTGGGAAGGGAGCCAGCTGGGCTTTCTCTTCAACTAGTGTACACAAAAACATGAGTGTGAGAGTTATTTTGATGGGGTCAGAGTCACAGTAACAAGTATTATGCTTGTTGCAATGGTGTAAATCTACTTTTTTCCCAATTTCTTTCTTGTACATCTTTTCAAAAGGAGTAACAGGAGAAGAATAGCCTAAGAGAAAGGCAGGCAGCGCAACTCTGGCTCATAAGGCATTGGTGCAAAGGAACTGCAGGAGGGCTTTCTTGAGGCCCCAGAGGAGGGGTTGCCCATTTTTTTTTGGCTCATTATGCACACACCAATTCCTCTGTCCCTGCCTGCCCCACAAGCTCTGGTCCTGCTGTGGGGAAGAAAGGAACATGGCTTCCCTATGCCTGCTGGGGGCATTGGTGATGCCTCTAAAGAGCAAAAGGCTCCTATGTTTGCCAGAGATCATATTTTATTGTCCTTACAAGTAGCTGGTAGGAGGCAGGGGAGAATTGCTTTTAATTCTCCCACATGCTGTATATTTGAAGAAGTATCATGTAAAAGCTGACAAAAAATAGCATTTTATTCCTTTTTTTTTCATTTAGTTTCTTTCTCCCATTAGCTGCTGTTTTTTACACCCAGAATTGCAAGCATTCAGCTCTTTATGAAATGACCTTTTTAAGAAAAAGGATATAAAAAGGGTTATGAGCATAAACCAAAGCCTCTCTAATTAATACCTCAGAGAAATATTTTTATTTAATGGTTTCTTAATGCCAGTGTCCTAATATTATAGTGAAATATGTTAAAATCCCTGCTACTTTGACTTTACTGATATAAAGGAAACGTACTCTGTCACCTACAGTAACCATCCCACTTATAATGGAATTATTTTCCCTATTTACATGATGTGCTGGTAGTCTACATACTCTCTAGTTGTAATGGTGTTTATAAGCAATTAATCTCTAACAAGATTATTGGCATCACGTTTTCATTCCAGGGATTCAGTTTTCTGTCCAGACCCTCCAAAAATTTAATGGTAAATTGAAGTATTAATAACCTTAACACTTAAATACACTTAATACACTTGAAGAGCACAGAGACTGTGCTATTTCTTTTAAGCATGCCTCTGATTTACAAGAGGTTCTAGACTTAAATATATAGCACTTTCCATTCAAACGAAGGAACAGTTCTGTCTCTTTTTTACCCGGCCATTTTTGATACAGGTTGAAATAGTGTCCAAGGATTAAATAGTCCAAGGCTTTCACTAAATTCAACTGGAGGAGTTTGATTGATTTGTTAGTAACTGTACATAGAAAGCAAGATGAATTGCCCTAGATAAAACAACAGGATCTGCCAGCTCCAAGCTGCAGAGGAGTCACCAGGGCAGCAGAGAATATTCTTCCAAATGTTTTAATAAAGGAAGCAGGAGAAGAAGATCAGTACTGATTAATCATGTCACTTGTGTTTTCAGGGACATAGGCTGATAGAGAACCAAATGTTAGGAAAATATGTTTCGAGGGAAGGACAACAGAAAGATCAGAGGAATGCATCCACTGACAATGTTGTGTAGAGATTTAGAAGAAAATAGGAAGGAAGAAAAGCAAATGAAAACCACACAAATAATTATTTTTAAAGGTCATAGCAATAAAAGAGGAATAAAATGAACAAACAAACAAACACAAGAAAATCCAGCTCCCGGACATTGTTTTCTTGTGAAAAGCTATTGCAGGTGTTGAGGGTTTGCTTGTAAATGACAAAATGGCAGAGTCATCTGTGTCCTCAAGTCATCATGTGTAAATTGAATAAATACTGAAAATCTACTCTGACAATTTCTCATCTTGGACACTGGAATTTCCTAAGCCACTACTTGTCAGTTAACTTCTAGAGACACTTCCTTCTGCATCCTTGCAGGATAATGACCTCTGTTACCGACACATTCCTACTGGGAATTTTGAAGGCAGCAGGATGTCAGCAAATGCAGGCGAAGATGGCAGCCAGGCAGAGGGAAGAGGGTCCAGCACATTCTATGTGCTGAGCATTACCACACTGACACTAGCCAGCATCCCTCTGAAGTGGAGACTTTTGTTTCAGTGCAGGAGATGAAAAACACAGATTCTGTATCTGACAGGACAGTTTTATTTGAAAGATTTAATGAACTTCATGGTCTTACAGAAGAACAGGAGGGCTTTTTTTGTTGTCAGAATGATTTATTAGTAATTGTATCTATTAACATTTTTAAATGTTCAATAATTCCTTCAATACACCTTGTAAATTAATCTTAATAAATATGCAGCAAGAATCAGCTTACCCTTGTAACTGACATTTAATAGCTTACAATAGCTATAATTTACCAAGATACCTTCTCAGAGTACATTAACTCTTAGTCAGCCCTAGGGAAAGAGCTAACCTCTCAGCCAGTTATTTTTGGAAAGTGTACTGTAAGAAAACAGGCATGAATTTATTTTTTTCATATTTCCATAGATTCGTTTTCCTAACTTTTCATAATTCACACGTATGAGAACAGCCATCAAATAGAAAATAGAAGAGGATAAATATGTTTCACTTTAATCTGCTGCACCTACCACCTTCAAATTCACAAGTACAACTTTGAATTTTTTATTTTTCTTTAATACAATTTAAAAACATATCATTACTTAACTGTACTGTGTGGGTTGACTTGGACTAATGTGAATTAAAGGAGGAAAGATTCCCAGCAATTCTGCTTTCTCTAGGAGAGTTACAGTGCTCTAGACCAACTTTTAGTGGGGACTTACCCAAAACTGACATGTGATGATGGTGGGATCAGAGTCTGAAAGGAAGTTGTGATTTGAGATGGAGATTCCTTCAGATATCTTGGCCTCATATACCTTAAGATCTGCTGATATATGACCTTCACTTCCCAAAATCTGTTGTGATGGATAGTTCTGCAAAACTGATCCACGGTAACCTCCAAAGAAAACTGGAGATTGCCAGGAGAGAGGCTGTGTTCAGCAGTATGAATTGCTTGGGGTAATGCAGATACTGAAGACATTTTTCTGGCCACATATATTTATGCATTATTGCCTATCTTCAGAAGTTTCATTCTAAGCACTCTCATTTTGACTTATTCAACTCATTTAAACAGTCTATTGTGTTCCTAGTGACATCTTAGTTCTTACTAAAGAAATACGTTTATGTGATTACATCACTACTATTAATTATGAGACCTCTCACTTTTCTTGTGCTTGCTACCATTTTGGGCATGCTGTTTTAACAACAGTGACACATCACAAGAGAAGATGCTTTGAAGTGCAGAGCAGCCAAATTCAGCTTTCAGATGTTATGTCTTTTTCTAATGTTACCAAGCCAAAGTGTTTCAATTTATTTTATGTATAAAACTATATTTACTATGCAAACCCACTTAACCAATAAGCAAAGTAATAATTACTGTCAGATTGCTTAATAATATAACTTTATTTTTGTTTGATTCTATTTCTAGTTCCTTTAATTATCTTTTATGAAGTCATGTGTCTTCCACTTTAGTACTCCTGTATTTTGAGGCTGCATTTCTATTGTGGTGATTTTCTTTGTAATCTTCCTCTATTTCTCTCTGTGTCCCTCACTCTCCACTTCCCTTCCCATTTCCACTTTGATTATTTTCTGGCCGTACTTTGCCAGCTGTGCACAACCATTTAATTTCAGAACTGCCCTTTCCATTTAAAAAAAAAATAAATGGCAGCACATTCCCTTTTGCCTCTTCTCAGCCTCATGTCAGTGAGATTTTCTGTTGCAATTACACAGGAGTCTAAAATAAAGTTTTCAGCCTCACACCATTATAATCATTCCCTGCCCACACCAGTTGCTGCTTTGATATAACTCAATGTGATTTAGGTTTTTCCCAGAAAGCAAGAAGTACCAGTTCCTTCTACCAGCTCATTCCAATGTTCAGAGAAATTGCCTCATCATTAGATAACACAAGGATACCTTCTAGCAGTATGAGGTGTATTTTCAAAATGGTACTTAGGAATGACACATCTCATTAGCAAATAATTGAGGCTCATTGGAACAGCTCACTTGTTCCTTGGAAAATGTTCCTCCATAAAACCTAGAATTTGCTGAAGTTAAAAGACAGCAACCTATGTTAGTGTGCATCTTAACTGTCAATGGACACATATGTATGTGCCTGGAAATGCTCATTCATGGGTAAGTACCTGAATCCTGTGTCACCATACTTACCCTGGCCTATTGGACATGGAGATGGCATAGATTCCTTCTCCATACATCAAGAAGACATACTGAGGAAAAAAGTGTAGCTCTTCTGCCTTATACCCAACTGTACCTGAAATAATGCAAAAAAGCCTTTCTCCGTTTGTATTGCACTGCCTGGCCCACTGCAGAAAAATAAGGAAAGGTTGGGGCTTGGAAGAGATAAGGAGCTTGCTACTGCATAAACTGAAAACCAAATAAACCCCTGCAAAAGGATACCAGGAAAAAAATATTCTCAAATAGTAAAAAAGCTCACTGATTAATTCTCCCCCCAAAACAATTTTTCTGTTTCTGCTCTCCTTGTCATTGAGGTGGTTCTGATGCTAAGTACTCCCATCTCCAGTACCACATTGTGTTCTGTTGACTTGTCCAGGTACTTCGCATTAACCAGGATGCGAAGGGGCATGATTTGCTTTACTGCATTTATAACTTGTAATTTGTAATGAAATTCTGTGCAATTTCCATTTCCCACCTGAGAATGATGAGCACTGAGGCACAGACTTTCCTGACACAATCTGCTTGGTGCTCATGCTGAGTGTGCTCACCTTACAGCCAGCAGCCCAAGGAGTTTTCAACTCCCTTCCATTGTCATTCTGAACCAGACTTCTTTAATTTCAGTATAGCTAGGTATCAGCTCCCATGGAACAGCTTAAACAGGTTCTTTGTCAGTTCTTGTCTCTGTTGTTATCACCCCAGAGAAATCACTTATGCATGTTGCTTTAGAGTGTTTTCTAGAAATGAGAAGAGTTTCTAAGCTGGTGGTGTTGTAAAGTAAAAAGCAGCACCCTTGATTTTTGATACTATATACAGAAATATTACAGAATGATGAAAAAGATATGCTAAGCAAGATTTTTTTATTTTTCTTGGTGGGCTGAGTGACTACATGGGGGAGGTGTTTTGTGAGTCTTTCCATTGGGAAAGGCTCTTAGGCTCATATCATTATACTTCCTGTATACATCACTTGGTCCTAGCCAAGCTGAAAAGATGTGTTCTGTGGAATTCCATGGATGTCTTCTACCACAGAGTTTCTTCATCTAAGATCAGTGATAATCTTGGTTATGAAACTTGACATGTCAATGTGTGATAAGCCTCCCCCCCTTTAACATATGTTGTGTAAAACCTTTATTCTTTCTAAAATTTTACTTTATTGATCATTAATGTAATGACAACAGAATAAAATCTCAGCATAGTTCATCTGCAGACAAGCTTTATGTAGAATGGTAAATCCTTGTAACCTGAAAGATAAGAGAGCCTTTCATCTATATGCAGCATCATGCCCTAATTAAAAAAAAAAAAAAAAAAGTAGTTCTTAGTAAAATAACCCTGTTTTCTACCATTGCTTGTAGCTTTGAAATGCTTCTTCACAGACATAAGAGCATACTGGAAAATGTGATTAATACTTATAAATATATATCTACATTTAAATCATTAACCTGTCAGGCTAAGAAAGTTGAGGCTGTTCAGCTTGGAGAAGAAAAGCTGCATGGAGACATCAGAGCAACTTTCCAGTATCTGAAGAGGTCTACAAGGATCATAGAATTTTAGTTAGGGTTGGAAAGGACCTTAAGATTATCTAGTTCCAAAACCCCCTGCCATGGGCAGGGACACCTCACACTAAACACCTCACACTAAACACCAAGGCTTCGTCCAACCTGGCCTTGAATGCTGCCAGGGATGGAGCATTCACAACCTCCTTGGGCAACCCATTCCAGTGCCTCACCACCCTAACAGGAAAGAATTTCCTCCTTATATCCCATCTAAGCTTCCCCTGTTTAAGTTTTAACCCATTACCCCTTGTCCTACCACTGCAGTCCTTAATGAAGAGTTCATCCCCAGCATCCTTATAGGCCCCCTTCACATAATGGAAGGCTGCTACAAGGTCTCCATGCAGCCTTCTCTTCTCCAGACTGAACAGACCCAACTTTCTCAGCCTGTCTTCATACAGGAGGTGCTCCAGTCCCCTGATCATCCTCATGGCCCTCCTCTGGACTTGCTCCAGCAGTTCCATGTCCTTTTTATGTTGAGGACACCAGAACTGCACACAGTACTCCAGGTGAGGTCTCACAAGAGCAGAGTAGAGGGGCAGGATCACCTCCTTCAACCTGCTGGTCACGGCAGAATACGGTTGGCTTTCTGGGCTGCAAGCGCACACTGAAGCCGGCTCATGTTCATTTTCTCATCGACCAGCACCCCCAAGTCCTTCTCTACAGGGCTGCTCTGAATCTCTTCTCTGCCCAGCCTGTAGCTGTGTCTGGGATTGCTCCGACCCAGGTGCAGGACCTTGCACTTGTTATGGTTAAACTTCATGAGGTTGGCATCAGCCCACCTCACAAGCGTGTCAAGGTCCCTCTGGATGGCATTCCTTCCCTCCAGCATATCAACAGAACCACACAGCTTGGTGTCACTGGCAAACTTGCTGAGGGATGCTGGAGAAGGACTTTTAATCAGGGACTGTAAGCGAGAGGACAAGGGGCGATGTATTTTAATTTAAATAGGAGAGGTTCAGGTTACATGTAAGGAAGAAGTTCTCTACCGTGAGGGTGGTGAAGCTCTGGCACAGGTTGCCCAAAGCAGTGGTGAATGCTCCATCCCTGGCAGTGTTTAAGGCTAGGCTGGATGGGCCTTCGACAACATGATATAGGGTGAGGTGTCCCTACTCATGGCAGGGGGTTGTCACTAGGTGGTCTTAAGGTCCTTTCCAACCTAAACCATTCTATTATTCTGTGATAGAAAACAAAAGTCTATTTCTATACAGCTTTTCCACAATGGGGATACACACCCCTTACACTCCTTCAGTATGAGTTGATAGGTACAGTAATACAGGGTGTAGACAGCTAAGAAAAGCATCATAAAGATGAATTACAACATTTGTGTAGGGACATGGCAAACTGAGAGTAGCTTCACATCAGTGTATAAGCTGACACACAGCAGAAAAGCACTTCATGGAGTGTGACATGGATCTAGTAGGTGGGACAGTAGTCTTGAAGTATGACTAAATACAAAACAATTGTAAGAGAAATTTCAGAAACATGGAAATTTGCCCTATACCTGCTCTTTTATTTCAGCATTTAATATTTGTTGGAAACCGTAGGTATTGTAATTTATATAATCTCTTTATTAGAAATATCTTGGAATTTCTTAAAGTGAGCATCTTAACAGAGACAGGCAGCCACCCTATTTGGATAACTAAGCATCTCTCTCCATGGCTCTGTTTTCCTTATCCTTCTGTCTAATGCATTGTCTTCTAGGGGATAGGATGGACTATGAGAGGACAGAGAATATATACAAGTCCTGAAAAGGAAAATACCTTTTCAGCTTTAAACTTAATTCAGTTTTTCCAATAATGTGTTTGTTAAGATTCAGCACTGGACAATATGTTACCTTTTTAATAATAAAACCCCAAACCTCTTGACTATCAGAAAAAGACAGAGTGAGAAAGTGCAGGCTTCTATGTGTGTGGTTTTCCACAAACTGCAGAGGGCCAGGATGATGGCAACATGCTTAAACCAAGCCAGTTTCAAAGAGTGCAACAGATTCCTTCCATTTTGGAACAACCAGTTGATAAACTTGCAAGGGTATCCCTCCTCTTTAGTCTTACACTGATTTCTCTTACATTTGTTTTCTTTGTATGTATTTATCTAATTTCTTTTTAGTACTTGTCAAAATGAAGGTCCTATATTAAAAATGTGGACTTTCACCGTTCTATGAGGAGTCTCCTCATAGACTCCTATGATAGTCTGTCTGCATGTTTCTAAGGCAGGCCCATCTGCCCTCCTTCAGAAAACTTCCTTCTGAACCACCTAACTGCTTCTGAAATGAAGCTTAATTGCTTGAGTCTGGCTGCTGCTTTATGTACTTGGATGAGGGATGTGAAAATACTTGCTGCTTAAAAGCAAGAAGTGCCCTAGTGACTGGCCTTTGTCCTGGTGAATCTTTTCTTCTGCTCGTACCAGAGAGGAAAACAGGATATTAGTTTTGCAGGGGTATTAGTTTTCAAGGGGTAGGTGAAGCTGTGAAGATGAAAACACATGAGGCAAAAAGTGCTGCCTAAGAAGTGTGTTATGGCCCTAGTCCTCCCAGCAGTGAATTTGACAGGGTGAGAAAATTGAGACTGTTCAATCAGGAGAAGGCTGTATGGAGACCTCGGAGCAGCTTTCCAGTACCTGAAGAGAACTTACAAGGATTCTGGAGAGGGACTCTTCATCAGGGACTGTAGCGATAGGACAATGGGTAATGCGTTCAAACTAAAAAGGGGGAAGTTCAGGTTAGATACAAAAATGAAGTTCTTTACTGTGAGGGTGGTGAGACCCTGGCACAGTTTGCCCAAAGAAGCGGTAAATGGTCCATCCCTGGCAGTGTTCGAAGTCAAGTTGGACAGAGCCTTAGGACACATGGTCGAGTGTGAGGGATCCCTATGGCAGGCAGTTGGAACTGGATGATCTTAAGGTCCTTTTCAACCCAAACCATACTATGACTCTATGATACACTGGTCTCTTTCATCCTGCTGGGTAGACACTGCAGAGAAAGTTGTGATCTCCTCCAGAAGTGCATCTACTTCATCTCTGCTTCAATGCCTGCTCATAAGTGGCACACTATATCCAGATATGTGCCATCTCAAAAAGCAAAGATATTTAAGCCAATGCTAAAGTTCTTATTGAAGTACTTGACCAGATCAGGAAACAATGAACCATCCCCACTTATTCTGTGAATACCTGAAAGTTGCTGTTGTAGTACAAGTTAAAAAGAGAGGAAAGACCTTTGCTTTTTCAAAATCTGTTATTGAGTAATATATATTGCATATTGGAGAAAGGTAACTTAGCAATCTACAGTCATATCTTGAGTATTAGTTCCCTGAGGTACATGAGTGGAGTTGGGAAAAAAGTTTCAAGGGTTTTGGATTAGTTTTAGAAAACAGACCTTGTTTCACAGGTAGAGAAATGTTATCAGTTTCCTAGAGGTGAACAGAAAGAAACGAGGAGCACTGAAAAAAAAAATAGGTACTTCAACTGTGCCACTGGTCAGAGGTTGATGCACAGTTTTGATAAGGCAGTGGTTTTGTGGGAGATGGATTTATCTGCAGTCTCTTTGCACTCTGGATCTCTTCTTCAGCTTGA
The DNA here is from genome assembly GCF_033783945.1 of Neopsephotus bourkii. NCBI lineage: Eukaryota > Metazoa > Chordata > Aves > Psittaciformes > Psittacidae > Neopsephotus > Neopsephotus bourkii. Next base: position 322,182 of record NW_026901034.1, read on the forward strand.
GCTCTGCTCTGTCACTACTCTCTCTGAGTGCTCTGGAAGCCATCAAGCTTGAGTCCTTAAAGTAAATATTCTGCCCGTAATCATAGAGCAGTGCTTTGTTGTCCAAGTGGGTATAATTTTCCTAATTTCTAGCAGAAGTTATTTCTTGAGTTACACTTAGGTTATCTTCTGGTGTATAAAAGTAGAAGAGGGTAGATGTAGATTAGATATTAGAAAGTTTTTTATTTTGAGGGTGAGACAAGCACAGGGTGCCCAGAGAAGCTGTGGCTGCCCCATCCCTGGCAGTGCTCAAGGCCAGGCTGGACAGGGTCTGGTGGAAGGTGTCCCTGACCATGGCAGGGGGTTGGAACTGGATGAACTTTGAAGTCCTTCCAACCCAAACCATTCCATGATTCTGTGGAATCATTTGAATTCTACAAATGGTCTCAAGTAATTGGACTTTTGCAAAGAAATAACACCAAATAATAAAGCAGCCTACAATATGACAGTTGTTTTTTTCTAGTTATACTTTCCCTTCTTTACTGGAAAAAAGTGATGGACAGAAGGTACAGTGTTATGAGAGCTAAAGCTTTTAGCTTTTTTTTTTTTTTGCTGAATGTTTTATGCTTATATGCTTGAGTTAATGACTGTATGGATTTTTACAGCTGCCTCAGTTTTTATCAGTTGAATTCGAAAAACTACAAAAATACCATACCTGTTACTTTAAGGGTATTTCTTGTCTTTTGTTGTCATTTCTGTCATAGATTCCGATACCACATTCTTAGCTGAGTCGAGTCGCAGGCTTAACTCAAGCAGGTGCTTTATGAAACAGATGCACAATGACCATTGGTCCGTGACATTCAGATGATACGAAATCACATGAAAGATACAGTCTGCCTTCCACTCTCCAGAATGGAAGCTCTCCTTATGGAACCATGTTTAGCCATGATATGGCACAAATTAGACCCAAAGCTTATAAATTTTTTTCCCCAGTTAAAAAAGTTACAATTTGAAGCATTAAAAGAAGCGAACAAATCTAATTTGAAGATTAATGCAATTAGTAAGTTGTGCTGCTCCTTCTCCCAGTGTAAAAGACAGCAAAAAGGAATGATAATATGTGTGATAAATACAAAGAGCCTATCCACTGTTAGAACCACATCTAAATACAATGTGAACTTGGTCTCATAACTGTGTAGCATTCACTCTTTGCATCATGTGTAGTGTTTTTCCAGCTAACCCAGAATCAACATTCCTGCTCTAAGAGAGCCTGAGTCTGGAAAATCCAGTTGCCTTGTTAACCATGTGCAACACTCATGGTTGGCTAATAAGGGAGTCCTTCTAAACTGTGGTACTTTTAATGCATAAAATATGCTTCAAGAAGGACATTAATACTTTCTTTTTTACCTAATTTTTAAAAAGGACAGAACAGCAAGTTAGTACAACATGTTACAGAATATATTGATATTTTAATGTGCTTTGATACTACCAGAGCTGAAAAGTGAAGCTCAGATACAATGTTTGTCTCATTATAAGTTCCTTAGGGGTAAAAAAAAACCAACTGAATTTCTAATTAAGGAAAAACTGTGATAAATCTTTGTGCTTTTAAGAATTATTTCTTCTTGTTTTCAAAGCCAGAATTATTTCAGAAGTTAATTTTAATCTGGTGCTTGAAGTCATAGAGTATGGAGTAGTTTCACTTGCTGCATGGGCATTAAGAGACGAAGCAGATCAGAGTTCAAGGGCCTGATGCTAAAAGCAAATATTTGATCCTACAAATCCTTGTTGATTAGAGTACTTCCCATGCTTCCCAGTTCGCCACAATAATGGTTTCTTCTAAGGAATGTGTACCAAATAGTATAATTATAATGCTGCTCCTTTCTGTGCTGTTACAAGCCAAGCAAGGCAAAGAGTAGATGACTTGTCTCAAGATTAGCAAGGAACAGTACTTATTTCCCTCTCCCTATCCAGTCTGTCCTGTTGCATCCCAAGGGGGATGTGTAAAGCAGAGCAGCTTGCCTGGTGTTCTCCCCCACCCCAAAAGGACAAACACAAAATGCCCAATAGGGATCTTTAAGAGGTTGTTAGTGAAGCAGAACACTCGGCTCTGCAAGGAAAATAAAGCTACCTACTTCAGTAAATCTGTATTTACTCTAGTGAGAAATGTTAACCCAGATTTTAAAAATCCACTGAAAGTTCGTATCCAATGAAAAGTAGTCCTTCCCTGTCACTGGTTGGAAATGTCCTTACTAGAATTAGATTAGGGAAATTTCTCTTAATAGTATGAGTCTTTCTGGGCATGGTGGCTGGAGGTGTCTGTTCTGGCACTGCAATCCCCTGTTCCTGCCTCCTTGTCCCTCCACATTTTGCTGGCCACTGAAGAGAACCCCAAGGCATGGCATTATTCCAGGGCATAAATTGTGTTTGCTAGCATGGGTGAGAAATGTGAGAAACAGTGCACTGGAACTCTACAAATCTGAATCAAACATTCTCTATATTTAGTTTGTTAAACATAGCAGCAAAGTCAACTGGGAAATCTTCAACTCTGCTGTGGAGAGCAGAGAGCTATTAAGAAGGCACAAAGCTGTGATGTATGAAATGGTGATATGCTCACCCACTGGACCTTTGTCTCATTTGCTCTGCTACCCAAATCTCCAGTAAAACCACAGTGTTTCATCTGTTTGTTCATATGGTCATCTTATTGAAGATGTTCTTGATAAATCTATTGAGCAGAACTGTTCATCTGTTGGATGTTGGGTTGCCTGGAATATCCTCTGCTCATATGCCTCAGTCACAGCAATACAACACACAATGAAAGACTGAGAAGGGCTCAGGATATTATTGATTTCCTTGATGACAGAGGCAATCATGATGTTCGTGCAATGTGTTTATTTGACAAATAAGAGCCACAGGGGTGTTTAAGTTGCAGTAGCAGAGAGACTCCATCTGCTTTACAAATTTCATAACATTGATACAGAATGCACAAACTGCTCCCCAAATGCTATTAGTTGCCAGGCTTAGTTATAGTAAGTGATGATAGAAGACTTGCAATCAACATATATATATAAATCTAAGAGAGAAATAAATGGCAAATTTTCCCAGATTTGTCTTTGATGCCCATTTGAGGATGACATTTACCTAGTGAGCTGTAGTCAGTTAAATCTTAAACTCCTCCACTGAAAGGACTGCATATTAATTTCCAAATGGCAGTGTTTTGCATTCTTGCTTTTCTGAAAGATACATCAGATAATCAATGTGATGTCTGAGAGAGCTCAGTGCATCTTAGCAACCAGAAACTTCAGCACTTGTAGTACTGGTCCTCAGGATTACTCAGAAAGGTTTGGTCACACTGACCTTCTGAACAAAATGTTCCAGTCTCATCTCAATTTCTGAGAAAGCAAGTTCTCCCCTATGCCTGTTCTGCAATCCCAACTGGGCTTTTGGAGTACTTGGTGGGAAATAAATCTGCTTTGAGCAAATAGTTAATTGATGTATGTGGCAGTTTTCCTAAGAGTTTCTTTAGATACATGCACTTCTAGGTTCTTTGCACCTTATTCACCCTGAGCCGTGTGTTAGGATTAATGTCACAGCTATTACACAAGAACTGCAATTACCTGTTTCTTCTGGTTCATTTCACAAATTCCTGGATTTTGGCATAGTTGGAGGTTCTTACCTGTTCATCTTTTCACTTCTATTATAATTCATCTCCGTAGAAAGAAAAAAGACAACATAAAATTGTACTCACATCTTTGGTCTGTTTTCTTGTAAGTCTTACTGCTAGCAAAGATTATTTAAGATGCTCCCACTCCTCCCCAGACTCTTATTTGTCCTGCCATGATGAATTTTACCATATGCTCAGTTGCATAGATGCAATTCCTTGTGGGTCTAAGTGGTAAAATGGGTTATGGAGTTATCAGGGTTTTGGGTTTTTTTAAGAGCAACACAGGGGATAGGGGTAAATGATGAGGACGAGGGCAGGTCAGCTCTGCTTCTGTGGTGAAAATTATTTATGGAATTACATCCATATCAGTTATAACTCATCTGTTGTGTTCCATAGTACAGACAATGTCTTAACAGCTAATAGAGCATAGTACAGTAATGTCAGGACAAAATAACTTATATTTGTGTAGTCATTCCTTCCCTGCCAGGGAAAAATGGGACAGTATATGACATACTTTGGACCTGGTTTTGGCCTTGGGAAAAGCCCAATCAGAAGGTGTGCACAAGAGTTGCCCCTCCATTGCTGCTTCACGTCTTTCACTTGTGTGCTTTTGCCATTTCCTGTACATGCAAGTACTGTGTGTGTTCCCATGGCTGCTTTATGTACTGCATAGTGTCAGAAGTTCTTATACAGGATTCAGCCTGTCATGCTATTATTGCTTTATTTTTCCTTTGTTGAGTCTTTTTCTTATTAAAAAATAAATAGAATTTTGCTTTCGCTTGTGGGATATTTTTTTTTCTTTTACAGAGCAGTACCTAATAAGGTTATTTTTTGTGATGAGAATCCTGCCATGATAAGGATGATAGCAAGAAGTCAATCTAACCCCAGAGGTCTGTTTATCCTTGTGTATTTTTGAACAATATCTGCTTTTGTTTATCTTCCCCACTTCGCAGTGCTCTCTCTGGCAATTCCATCAAGCCTTGATTCATCAGACTTTGATTTTTTGTTTCTTGGGAGAGTTTGGGGGCTCTGGGGCAGCTTATTGGTGAGACTGAATTTTATTGCTCAGGAAACACTGACATTGCCCTCTAACTATTCTTTTGTCTTCTCCCTAGTGAATCATATGTCTCGGGTGCTCTTGGCAGACAAAATGCTGTCACAGGTGGACTTGCACTTAAACTCAGCAAATGCTGATAAAATGTCTGGGTGAGTGACTAGACTGTGTTTTAAGCTGTTACACACACACAAAAAAAAAAGGGGGTTCTAAAAGATTTCTAAACCCAGATGGAATCAGCAATACCCCTATTACATCATGCTTTTTAATGTCAAGTGCCATATCTGCTGCTGCTCAGCTAAATGCAGATTTACTGTTCCTTCTATCCATCAGCAGGAATGGAGAATCAGTTCTTCCCATTAGGCAGACAAGTGAAAAGGCTGTTAAACTGCATGGAAGTGATATTTGCATTTCCTTGCAGTTTGTGCAGTGTCAGAGGGAGCAATGAGTGTAAGCAGAATGGTTATTATGGCAATAGTGAAGAGGGTCTCCAAGTTGGATGGCCAGTAGACATGTTGGGATCAAGACAGTAACAAGGAGAAATGTTCCTGTCTTTCCCTAGTGCTTTATCTTTCTGTCGTGGTTTAAGTCCAGCCGTAAATCAGAACCACACAGTCTCTGTCTCACTCCCTCCCTCCCCCCCGACTCCTGTAGGGATGGATGGGGAGGAGAATGAAAAGAATGTAACTCCCACAAGTTGAGATAAGAACAGTCCAGTAACTAAGGTATAACACTAACCACTACTGCTGCCACCGATAATAATAATGATAAGCAAGATAACAAGGGAAGAGAATACAGCCACTCACCACCCACCGACCGATATCCAGCCTAACCTAGTGATCTAGCCCTTCTGTGTAACTGCCCCCAGTTCTGCATCCTGGGCATGACGTGCTGTGGTATGGAATACCTCTTTGGCTAGTTTGGGTCAGGTGTCCTGTTTCTGCTTCCTCCTGGCTTCCCCTCCTCCCTGGCAGAGCATGAGGCTCAGAAAGTCCTTGGTCAGAGTAAGCATTACTGAGCAGCAACTAAATACATCGGTGTTATCAGTGTTGTTCTCAGGCTGAAAGTAAAAAACACAGCGCTGCACCAGCTACTAAGAAGAAAAAATGCCTGCTACTGCTGAACCCAGGACACTTTCTCTTTAGATCAATAAACTTACTCTAGTTGCTTAATTCTGCTTTGGATTGTAAGAACTGGGTTGTGCCCTGCGCTTCCCTCTGTGTCCCGATGCATAATGCAGAAAGTTCTCCACATTAAAAAGGGAAATTCAACCCCATTTATTCATAGAGGATTTGCATTGCCAGCACTGTTTCGGTGCCTTGAAACTACCTTTTCATTCCTTCCACTTTTTTAGAAGCTAAGGAGCTAATTTTCTACACAAGTCTTGTGTACTGACCTGCACACCATCTTTCCTTACACAGGAAAAGGGGTTTAGGCTCTTCACAATGTAGTCTTCATCCTGCTTCAATTTTTTTCACTTTCTGTTGCTCCTTTTTCAGGCCCTATAATCAGCCATTTGTAACACAGAAAAGTCTCTCTGCTGAGTACAGCTATTTATCTTCTGCATATTACCTAGTTTCTGATGCCCGCTTTATGCTGATTAATTTGTAAGAAATCTTGTGTCTTCAAAGCAGAGACTAGAAGCTGCTGGTTACCTGTAATGATATTGCCAATTCAGTTATCTTCTAAGTGCAAATAAAAGAAAAATGGAGGGGGAAGAGATGGTTGTTAGGCACTGAGTAGGATGAAACACGTAGTAGTTTTAGGGAAGTTCTTTAAGGTAACAAGAGCAATAGCACTAAGAGATACAGAACTGTTGTAAACCTCCATATCTCTTGTTCTGAATTCTTTACTGAATTGCTAAAAATACTTGGTTATATTCGGAAAGTTGGTGCCACAATATCCAATATTTTTGCTTCAATTTTTACTTCAAATATATTGTATGCAAGCTGGAGTAAAAGTCAAAAAGGTCTGTAAACAAGCTGTTCTTACCTGCCTCAGTGGTGGCAGAAGTTTATTGTGGCAGGCTGGAGTCCATGTTACTGTAACTGCTGCAGTGCTAAGTCCTGCAGGCAACTTTGGGGCTTGTTGAATTCAAACAGGTGTCTGAAGCCAACTTACTCTGTTAGGAGGAATTTATTTTCCTATTCACAATGGCATTTGACTCCAGAGTAAGGTCCCATTAAAGCTGAAACTGCCTCACCCTCATCCTATCTCACAAACTGGAAAATGAAAAGCAAAGAAAGCAAAAAGAAAGAAAAAAAAGAGGAAAAAGCAAAAAAGGATGAGAGTTTCTACCTTCTGCTTCCTCCACCTTTAGGAGGAAGGAAGGAAAGAAGGAAGAGTGGGCAGTTCCCCAGCTATTGCCTCACCTCTAATTTGGAAAAGCAACGAAAAGGATGAGAGCGCAGAGCTCTGACTGTTGATACAGCACTGGGAAAGGCACAGGTAGTAGCTGGAGCTGTGCACAGCACTCCTGGAGTTCCACCCACTACAACTGGGACAGCAGTAGCCACAGCCCAGTCATCACCAGCTTCTGTCAGTGTGGTCCTTGCTCCTTTATACTGCTTGTATCTTGCCTTGCCCAGCCCAGCCTGAACCCCAGAGCAAGGGCTGCTTTGTCCTGAGCTCAGGCTCAGTTCCCCTCCAAAGGGAGAGATGGGTCCCATGGATGCCTGTGGGAAATCTTCAGCCCTTCTTACTACTGCAATCTGAAAAGACATTCTTAGCCTTTGCCATTCCAATGCAGCATTTGCTGTGGCAAAAAAAACATGGTATATCCTGTTGAGCTGTGTGTGTTAGGTGCACATATGCTGGGTATCATTTTTCATTGCCCTAAATTATGTAAAGTCTTCCTGCCAGTACTAAATGGATGTCTGATACTGATCTAGCAGCACTGTGCACCCAGCACTTGTTGTTTTATTGTGTGGTGGGATAATTTATCAACCTGTATCTAAAGTACTTTCTTCCCTGGAGACAGATATTTAAAATCAGCTGCTAGGAACATTAACTTCTTTCACTAATAGGAGTGATCAGAATGTGCAACTACTTGAGATATTTTATTTTGTAAAATGGTTAGTGTGTGTGCTGTGACTAATTGCCTATCACATTTCATGTGCATGTTTAATGGTCACAAACAGGATTTGTTTACTGTAATTTGGATTCTATACTAAAATACTGTATTTTCCCCCTTTAACTCATTCAATACTGCACCTAGAATAATGTTTTCTACTTTCATTCAGCCAGAACTGGACTGCTCTCATTTACACAGTAAGAAAGAGAGAACTTGGAGGAGGGCAGATTCTGGCCCAGAAAATGACATAAATGCTGATGACATGAGTACCATCTCATGTGAAATGGGACTTCTGTGTAACTTGTTGGGAATTAGTAAATAAGCAAAACCTCAATTTTTTTAATTTCCTCTGGTTTTACTTGATGCTTATGAAGCATTTTCTTGGCTCACACAACAGTGGCCTCAGGAAAAATGACTATATAGAAAAGATATTAAAAAACATCAAAGCTGTTAGTGCAATACGAAATATTTCCAGAAAATGTTAAAATGTCCCATGTGGAGTCATATTCTAATAAAAAATATGGAGCATGTCAGCCTGGTATTCCTACCCCTGTGGTGCCATACTGGGGGAGTTTCATGTGCCTGGCCAAAAAACACCAACATACATTCCTACTTAATTGCATTTTTCTGTCTCAATCTTCCTATTGTTCTAAGTAATGTATTTCATACAAGATGAATTAAGCAACATACTTCTCAACTCTGACATTTTTCCTCTTATGGTTCAACATAAGTATAGACTGGTATTCTACAGAAGTACACACTGAATCATTCCCATTAATTAAGGATTGCTTTTACATCCACTTCAAATTATTTTAATAATAGTCTTGAGATTATCTGTTTTGTTAAGATGAAATATATGAGCAGCTGTGTTCCTCCTACAGCTTTTGGCAACTTGCAGTAATGCAGCACCTATGTGCAGTGCAGGGTCCTGTGAAAGCAGACATAATTGCCCATCCATGCAGATCTTTGCATACCTGGGGCCTGATTGTTCAATTAATATTCACATTAGTATTTGGTTTGTTATTGTACTGTGATTCTCCGCAAGCAAATACTTCTGGCAGGTTGGTAAGACTGGCAGAGCTGAGTCTCTTGTGGGTTTTTTTCATTGAAGAGCCTGAAATTGGGAGTATTAGTCATCTGCTTAGTCAAGCATGTACCTAAGCACCTTGCTGAACTGAAGCTGTAACATGGAGACCACCACAGAAGTCTACTGCTCTTGGCTGTCAGTAAGAGTCTGAATACCAGCACAGTATACTTGACTTTTGAATAGGTTCCATACTAGCAACTAGGTAACTAAGGTAAGATAACTGAGAAGAGATAGTGCTGCATTGTAGTGGCTAGGATCCTGTTTCTTACTGCAGTAGTGACAACAGTTACAATGGCAGTACTGCTGAGGTGGCTGCTTTCCCCAGTATCCACACAGAAAATACCTTTTCTTAGGATTGCCAGCCTGCTGGTGACAGTCACAGCACTACTTATTATGACAAGTGCAGCTCCCTTCCTGCTGATGCTATAGTATTTTCAAGAGCAGCCATAGGCCTGAAGTCTTCTTCCCATAGTTCTACACATCTATCCCGCTTTGTGTTCTGATCCAGCTTCTGGCTCCCAGCCACTTCTTTTGCCTCTGATCTTAATCTTCTGAGTGACCAGCACTTTAAGCTACTGCAGCAGATCTCACTTCACCATTCCCGCTGGCCTTGAGTAAATCCCGGCAGCTGACAAGCCTGAGGTGATGGTACACAGAGCACTGAGCTCACTGCAGAAGGGACTTTGAGATGCTGATCATCTTTGAGGCCCACCTACAAATCTTTCGTAAGGCTTTCCTACTATATCTGAAGTTTTATATAATACATCAAACGTAATCACTGAAACGTGCTCAGTTTCTATGGTGACGGGTGCTGGTAGAGAACTCTGAGACAGACGAATAGAAGAACAAAAGAGCACAGAAAGCCCAGAGCCCAAAGTGCACCATGAAGATGTAATTTGTCTGTGTTTAAAGAATACAACGAGGAACACTACAGGAAAAAGTAAAACGGATGTAACTAACAATGGCTCTCATCTGGTAATAGCTTACCTAAGGTTGCAATGTTCTTTCCTGTGTTCATTTATTTCTTTCATGTTAAAAATAATTGCACAGGCGTAAGGAAGCAATAGAGAAGTTGGCAGCTGAACTGGAACTGAACAGTCACTGGAAAGGGGTCTGAGTTTGAGGTCAAAATTGTCAAGTGTTAATGGGAGTGTCTATGGAATCATTGGAAATTCTTGGAAGACACAAGCTGCTATAAGACAATAAAACTTTAAAAATGCAAATGCTTCTGTTAAGATGTACTTGTAAAAATGTTATTCATGCAGTAATCAGATATAGATGTAATACGTTTTTTTCTTCTCTCATCTTTGTGACTTATATTCCATTCTCATTTTATTGAGGAGTTGCCCAGATATAGCTACTTGGTTGGAGGTGGAGGAAAGGGGGTGGGTTTTTAGTTTTTGTCTGTAGGTTTATACTCATTGCTTAACTTTGTAGCAGGTGGAGCTTTAGTCAGGAATCTATGCTTTGTGAGAATCATAGTCTAAACTATTTGGTATTAGTCATCCTTTGTGAACTGTTTATTAAACTAAGCATAAACAATAAGTTACACAGAATAAACGTATAGAATAAATAACTCTTTTCAGATTGCTGTCAGCTCTTCCGAAGTCTTCATTTTACTGAAGTAACATTCTCTTTGTAAATTGATGTATTCAGAGCACACTTCTGAATCTACTGTCATTTACAGCACCATAAAAAAATAGAAATTCAAACAGAGTACTTGCATTACTGGGAAGACAAACGTTAAAGGCACTTATGATCTTCATGACACAATTCTGAAGGAATGGCTAAATGTGCAGGACACACAAATCTGCCTTTGTGCGGTGGAGTTGGATGGGATTACCGAATTCCCAAATTGACAGTCTCCCTGCTGCACCACAGGCCTTTCAGGGCAAGAGGAAAGAAGCCAACAGCTACAACAGCACTGAGCCATTCCCCTCCTGTCTCTCTCTTCTGTAGGACTGAGTATCTGTGATGTTTGCTGTAACCAGGGAATTGTGAGTTTATGCTTTTTATGCTATTTTAACAGCTGACAAGTTTCTCACATGTCTGTGCTTGGAGTTAATGTAATATGTTGTGCATGTTAAACACCAAGTCCTGGAACAGTGACTATGGCAAAGGTAAACCTTCCCCAGAGCAGCTGTAGGTGTTGAGCACAGAACAAGCCAGAGTGGTTCTCAGTGGGTGAGTCTATGCAGCCCACAGCAGTAACCGCAGGCAAACACTGCAGACACCATTGCTGATATCAAGAGTTTCCCATCTTGCCTCCAGCTGCCTCTCCAGGAAAACAAAGGTCTTGTAATCTGTGAATCTGCCAAGCCCAGATAGATGTGTCAGCCACTATAAGGTGTCTAAAATGATAGGAGATGCTTACGTTTAGGAAAATGAATTCCACCCCAGGTGTCAGAGCTAAGGATTTTTTGTAGCTCTGACCTTCCAGTTTTCCTGTAAGGGAATCTGCTACAGAAGTCAGACCTTGAGCCTTTTTTTTTTAACTCTGTTGCAGAGTCTCCTTGTTCTGTCATTCTCTGATGAAAGGTAAAACCTACTGCAGCCATTTCACTGGGTCACTTCTTCAGTAGGCATCATAGGCCTGGCTGCAAAAGCCTTCCCTGCAAATCTATGACATGCAGTGACTTAAATAGGTTCTAAAAGTGGTTATGTCTCTCTGTTTCATAGTTTGGAAAATACAGGCTGGACTACCATGTAGAGTTTGAGCTTCCCTGTACACTAAAGGTGCTGATGTTGTAAAGTATGTCTAGTGGAGGGCCACCAAAGTGGTCGGGGTCTAGAGCACATACGCTGTGAGGAGGGCCTGTGGGAATAGGTTCATTCAGCCTTAAGAAGAAAAGACTAAGAGGAGGTCTTCAACTCCCTGATGGAACAGTGGAGAGAAAGTGTAGCTAGACTCTTCGAAGGAAAAAATTACAGAGCAAGAGGAAATGAGCGTAAGCTGGAACATGAGGTATTCTGGTTAGAAAAAAAAGTTCACTGTTAGGCATGTACTATAAGGGGATCCCCAAAGAAGTTGTGGAATCTTCATCCCCAGAGGTAACTACAGATTTGACTAGACAATGTCCTGAGGATTTAAGTGCCCTGCTTTGACCAAAGGGTTAGACCTGTAAAGGTCATTCCAACCTAAATTATTCTGTAATTCTAAATTATAGAATACTCGACTGGTTTGGGTTGGAAGGAACCTTAAAGCTCATCTAGTTCCAACCCCCTGCCATGGGCAGGGACACCTTCCACTAGACCTGAATAAGAACAGGCCCATGTCCATGCTTCCATTTTTACCAAATCTGAGCCCAAACCAGAATGCTTTGGGATCCTTCAGGATCTCTCAGAACTGGGTTCAGCCCTGTTTCGACTATAAATTTCAATTGCTCTTTTTAACTAAGTTTTCAGGGTAAATCTCTGCATGACTCTTAAGCTTTTACAGCTCCAAGTTGTCAGTGTTATTCAAATAAGAGTGCTCTGCTAAAACTCACTTGGGAAATTAAATAAGTATAACTGTGACATGTGTATTGGTCCAGTAAATCTATTGTAATACCTTCAGAGACTCTCAGAGGGTAATTACATAATGTAGTATCCTCGTGAGTGATCTTTGTACACAGAATTTTTTGGATAATCAGTAATACAGGCCTCAGGACCTGCATTTAGTGGAGTTCACAGTTTTACTACAGCTGTTAGATTTCCATGGCTGTTTGCTATGCTGTTTTCAATGTTTCCATGAAGTTTTAATGAATGTTTTCATTTCATGCAGTTTAGTGATGTGTGCGTGATGCAGTTCAACAAAAACACTTCTGTTTCAGTTGAAAATCCTACTGAACTAATAACAAGAATGTTGTGTGTAATTGTAGAACTGCAACATTTGTCCATTATGATCATCTTGTACTGTTCCTATCCCAAGTGTTATACATTCAGTATAGTACCAAATAATTTTCTAAGCGTGGGATTCATTTTCCATTTCCTCAGTGGATATTGTCAAGGAACACACTTCTGTGTTTTCTCATGTCATTGCTTTAACCCTATTTAGGCACCATCTCAATTTTGTCCCATTCTTATTCAGAAAAATTTTTATTGAGTACTTTTGGTAGTATTTAATGTTAAATAAAACTGACACATTTTTACAACTTCTAGTGTTTAACCCACAAATCTAGAGGTAAATATCCAAGTCACATAAGATAGTGTGAGTGCATAATACTACAGTGTATGGGATGAGTTGGCCACATTAATTATATGAAGTATTGTCCATTTAGTAACTTCCTCCATGGCACCTAACTTGATATAAACCCAAGGAATTTAATAATGAAAATATTTTTCTTTATCATTAGATTTAAAAATAGAGCACTGCTTGAGAAATGCAAAGGGAAATTTACACAACTACCACTTATTATTCAAGTGTATGAGTCCTGACAACACCTTTTTTTTTATCTTCCAAAGAACCAGTGACTGAGATCCGTCAAATTCTTTTGCATGGTTCATTAGCTCTATTGCCTCCACATTTTCACATTTTTAAAACATTTTAAGTGCAGTCAGTCATTCAGATTTTGATGAACAGAGCTTTGCTTCTCATTTTAAAATGTGTCATTTACCAAGGAAAACCAGAATCCTGAGACTTTTGATCAGACTGAGGTTTTCACAAGATTTTTGAAAATAATTTATTTATCCTTTGGTTGGACAGATCATTGAATAATCACACTTTCTGGGAATAATGCCATCATTTCAACTGTTCATCACTGCATGGCAACATTCTGATCTCCTCCCAGAAAAAGCTGCTTGTTTGAGTAGAACATATCCAAGATAGCAACACCAGCTAATCTTCAAAGGGCATAAATATCCATGTCCTGTTGGCTGGCCAGTTACGTTTAAAAGTACCCAGAACTAACTCAGTCCTGGTTAAACTGCAGCTGTCACCATACTATATACAATAAACTCTGGTTAAACTTTTCACTTAGGAGTTTCAGTAGCGTAGCCAAAATTGGGTCATGTTGCAGAAATTACTGCACTATTGAAATTCTTTAAATGGTACAAGAGCATCTAGCAATAAATCTTGCCATCGCTTGCCATAGCTGAACAACCTAGACTATTAAATCCTATAGACGTCCTATACAATAAATACAGTAAGTGATGAAAATGAAATGTTATCATCAGATAGCAACAAAAATTCAATTTCATATCTGCTTTTCTGAAGTAGACTATGCTTGCATTGGTATTTAAGCATTTCTCTTTCAAAAGTAACTGGCCATTTCAAGCAACATTTTTATGTACCTCGTTTCCTGCCTCTTTTGTTTAGTCCTGAGAGATTAGGATTGTGGGTCTGGTTTTGGAGCTTTAGATGGACCAGCAGCTCAGGGTTAGCCTTTGTCCAAGCTTTACAGTGAGGGAGGAGGTCACTTATTTGGATGGGGGGACAAAGAACAAAGAAGCAGAGTCATTAAGCTAAGAATGGTGATGTGGTCACCATGCTCAAAAGAAAGGTATTGAAGTTCCCTAAAGTATTGTTTTTCTATGCTCATTCCTAAAATCAATCTATTCTTCTTTCCCACCCTCCAAATTTCAATAATACTCCAGTGTAGAGGATGGAAGCGATACACTTGTTTTTTCTTGGACCTCTTCCAGCTCTAAGGAGAGGAAGACTGCTGATCAGCTCCTGTAGTTTGGAAAATGCTGGCTTAAATTTAATTATTTTAATTATTTGGGCATTTTTTACACTGGAACCACTGTACTACAGTTATTGTAATGCTTTGATGTCTTGCTTCTAAACCCCCTCAGTACATCTCCATCTTCTCAGACCTCTGCTCTACCCTGAAATATCTCTCACACAGAGCAATAGAGTGCTAACAAATCTTCCGGAAAAGAGTTATGAAATCCACATTCACCAGGAATTGAATATTCCCAACCATTTTCCTCCTGCCACCAATACACTCTTACAGAACAGCAGAATATATTATTAAAGGCAAAGGTTTTAGCTGTTTATTTTATCTGCTGCTTTGGTAGGAAATCCAGACATGTCCTGTTGAAGTAAAGAAAAGATGGGGAATGGTGTAGTGCAGTGTGCAGGTCATAGGTCCTGGGTATTCTGTGTAACCTGTGAGTTTTGGAATGAGATTATACCTGCTGTGTGCACATGAACTAATCTCCTTCATGCTGAATGCAATGTGCAATTGGACAATACAAGGGTATAATCAGAATATTACCCTACTTCTCCCATTCTTGGCAGAACTGGTACCTCTATTTTAACCCTTACTTCTCCTTTCTGTCATCTCTCATGCTGTTCCATAGTCAGAGCTGGCTAAAATAAGAGATTATGGGAAAATGTCATTGCTGACAAATGGTAAGGTTTTGTTAATCTTTACTGCTTTTTTGTTTTGGTGGCTGTTGGAAAAATACAAATCAGAGCCTAATTTTCATCCCAAAGAATTTAGCAGCTGTACAGTCCAGTTCATCTGACATACAAAAACTTGCATGTAAATGCAATCTGAATCTGAAAAACAATGAGTGGGAAAAAGTCAATTATAGGAAAGCTTTCAATGTCAATAGAAGTATTTTATAAAGGTCTGACCATCTTCTATTCCTGTTTCCTAAGTTTTTCTAATGAAGACTAAAATGTCTTTTGGGGGTAGGCATTATTGTTATCAGCCTACAATTTCCTCAAAGAGTGCTTAGTATTTGGTTAGTTCGTTTGAAGGTCTAGATAAAAGCTGAGCTGTTTGGAAAAATCTGGGTTTCATTTTGCAGAAAAACACCTCTAGAGTTTTTAATTTTTTCAGCCAAAAGAAATTAATGTCAAGTTTTATCCAGATAAAGGATCTCCCAGTATTAATGTTTTGCTGCCGGAATGTCTTTGGACAGCTGTAATATTTGTAGCAGTTCTTTTAAATCATCACTTCTGTCAGTTTGAAAATGTCACAGTATAAAGTTTACAACCTTTCCCTTTTAGAGTGCCACCCATTGCAAATGCTGCTGTACTAAGGAGTCAGTCAATATGGCATTATATTATATGGTTGCTCTTATAACAATGGAAGTAGAATAATATCATAGCTGGTATATGTCATGTTGGCCTGAAATTTCTGCACAGATTGTCATTAAGATGCAGTTTGCATTCAACTTTAACCAAAAATGTTAGATGTTCTCCACTCATTTTTGATATACAGCTTGATTTCAAAAGAGAATTCTCAGCAATACAGTGCTTTGTGCTTCTAGAGAAAACAAAACTAAAGCAGGAAAGAATAATATTATGTCAGATTACTGCTAGCTGAGGTGAGTTTGTACATATCTGGGATTTGGAGCACATTCCAATATTCCAGTAACATTTACTACAGCACTTCAAAAAATCAGCTGTGGTACTTCAGATGAGCATGTGCTTTCCCAACTGCATGTTTTGATGCAGACTTCAGACTACCTTATGGACTATCTTTGCATCTTTTTATCACCTAAAAGACTCTGAGTATTTGATGAAACTGGTTTAATTTGTAACATTATGTGATTGCCAGCTTCTATGACTGTACAAGACTATGCTTTCTGTGCAGTCAACCATAGCATGCTGACTTTCAGTATGATTGGTAGTAAATGGAAAGCTGTGATTGAAATTAATGAAAAGTTTGCTGCCTTTTGGTAGGAGTTTTTTTGTAATAGCAATAATAATAATAATATACTGTTTGCATTTTAAACTGTCTGCCTAAAAAAGTTCTCAAAGTGCTTGTTCCATTTACTTTCTGTATCTCAACCCACCTAAATGCATAGGCCCTGTTCCACAGACCCTGTTGTTCATGTGAAACTAAAAAGTTCTGTCAACATGGAAATTCTCCAGACTGTCAATTCCCTTCACTAAGATAATTTCTACAGACAAAGCATCTGCTGTGCATTTAGTAAGTGCTGTATTTACTGATAGGAAGAGAGAAAGATACTGGTGAGGGAACAGATCTGAGAGCTTCTGCAGGAATCAGTGCTCTATTTTCAAATAACTAGTAAAAGTAAATACAAAATACCAGCTACTTGTGTTGAGGAAGAGCCTTTGGATCTCCTCAGTGGGCATCTGTGTTACAGTTAAAACAGGTAATTGTATATTAGGAACTTGGCCTTAGAACATAATGGAGTTACTGATTCATGTCATGGCATAACCTTCCTTCAGTGGCTTGAGCAGATACTGGTCTACACACTAATTTCAGTCTTTTACTCATTCCTATTGAAATTAATAGATATTCTGCACCACTGATTTCAAAACCTCATCTAGCAGGAAGAATATATAAGAATAGTAAAAAGACACTTTGTAGTAAGAAAAAGAGGTTGTTTGTATGTTACACATGACTCAGCAGAGCCCAGATTTTGTAACTGTTCAAAGTTCTCCCTGGTCAGTTACTCCTGCTCCCAGTGAAGTCTTGGCCTTGGGCATCTTACCATATGTTTGAGGTGGAAATGGTGTAATGGAAAACCCGCAGCTTTCTTCAAGGCTGAAATAGAGCAGGAGCTGCAACACTGTGATACAGATTAGTTACTATGTTAAATCACTAATTAACTTTATTGTTATTTAAAGTTAATTTTATATTATGTAATCTACGGTAATCCCAGGATTCTAACTCTGATGCACTATCCAATGTCAAGAGTCCACTCAAGAGTAAAGTGTGTGTACTAAACTGTTTTCAGCTCTCTCCTGTGTGGGGCAGAAAGAGGCTGCAAGATGAGCAGGAGGGGCATCTGCCCATCTGTCTTGTCTTCACCTAAAACATCTGAATTTCTGGGATACCCCTCCCTTCCTGATCTTTCCAGGGTTACTTGGTCCTTCCCCACAGTGTGCCATAAGTCCTGCTCTCCCTCACAGCCCTGGGCATAGTTTATAAACCTGGCTGCTTGCAGCCGCCTCACAGTGGGCTTTCTAAAAGGACTTCTTCCAACAGCTGGCTGGGCTGGACTGGAATGAAGAAGAAAACAAATTACTGTCCTGGAATTTTTATCTTCTGCTGAATACAGATGTCACCTGGTTCAGTTCACACTCCTCTATCAGGATTTATTTTGTTTGATCTGATGTGCTCTTGTCTTCCATAGTGTGGCCATAGCATCCCTCATAGGAGAAAATTGGCATAAGGAAGATTTTTAAAAGTTTCTAGGTGCCTGAAGAGGAAGAATATTCACACTAGAATTTTGGGTTTGTATTTAGGTGCCTAAATGTCTTTAAAGCATTGAAGTCTTAAGCTTTACTTTCTGAAACTGAAACAGAATCCCAGATCTTATCAAGATGAAACTCATGTAAAGAAGAGCAAGGGAGAGGAGGGATCAGTGCACAGATGTTTTACTTATACAAAGAAGACTGCAGGTTTTACAGAAATATATCCTAAAGATAAAAATCTAGAAAGAGGCAAAAAAAAAAGAAAACAACAAACCCAACTCCAAAATGTATGCTTTCAAGCATTTCTTTTTTTCAGTTGATCTTGTGGTGGTCTGGGGTGTTTTGAGGCCTGATTTTTGAAAGATGGCTTTGGCAACATTATGTTCTTAAATAAACACCCAGCCTGAATCACTCACCCTCCTGCTGAAGTATATACAGACAACTGGAAGATTTTAGCACAAAGTAGCAGCTTCATGTCTGAATATCTCCATTTTTGGCAGCTTGTACCTCATCCTATTATTTAAGCATGGGGGAAGGATTTGAATATAGAGTGTTGTTTTTTTTTTAGTTTGTTTAATTATTAGCTAGAACCAAAAATAGCGCAAGTCCTGATTTACTTTAACACCAAGGTTCCTATTCATAGAAAACAAGCCACAACCATGAGAAAATTGCATAACTTAGGAACATAATAACTGTAATTACTAGAACAGCAAAGGTCACTGGGTCCATTATCATTGTTTCCTAATTTCCCTTTTACTTTTATCCCTTTATGTGTATAGTCCTATTTTATCAATTCCTTCTTTAAACATCTTCACTTGTTTTAAGCATGAGTTAATTTGCTATCTCTGAATTAAGTAGCACAGTAACTTTTCTAGAATGTCTCCATTTTCCCCCTGAATACTACAACTTTTCAGTCCTTCCTTCTTCTGCATCACATCTTTATTTGAATTTTTAATAAATAGGGATCCACTGAGAGTGGTGGTGTTCTTGCCATCAGCTGTCCTTAAAGCGATGTCTATGGAATTCTTCCACCAAGGAAAAGCATTTACTTGCCTTTCTCTTCACAATATTCATTTGGCTAATAAGAAATTGTATTTTCATTCAACCCTTGCCTGTTCAAGGCTGCATAGCCAGTTACCTGCCCTTTTTAAATCGAGTTTATTGTAGGGTCATGGGTGTTTCTTTACATCCTTGGAGGCTGGCTGTTGTTTTCACTTCAGAAAGAAAACTTGTCTGTAATACTCTGTTATAATATGGAGCACTCTCTGCAATGCTCCGTATACAGATTATCCATGAGACAGGTTAGACACACTGTCACAAATGACCGTTACCAAAGTAGCTTTAGAGCTTCCTGTCCTGTACAAGATCAGATTTTGAAATATTTGTCTACTTAGCTTAAAAAGGAATCGTACTGAATCAAGCAAAACTAACTAGGGAACGTCTGATTTGCATTCTTGCTTATCTCAATCCTGCACTATTTTCAGTGGAGTTTCTGAAGTTGTTTGTGTAATTGCTCCCTTTCATCAGATAGGGCACTGAGATTGGGGATGTTGAATAACTTCTACTGAACAGTATCAGGGGTCTGTATCTGAGCCATGAATCAAGTCTTCTATATTCCCTAACAGCAACCTCAGCATAAGTCAGACCTCTCAGAAAAAGTCAAGTTACTTGGCATTTGGGATTCCTCAGGATTTGAACAGGGCTAGTTTTGGGAGAATTTTATTTCTATTTAAAAAATTAATGTTTTCCCAACACATTTCATCTTATCATGTCACAGAAACAGTATGACTGACTGGCAAATAACATTAGTCTAGGATGAAGTATCAAACCAGGAAACTCTTAGTAGTAAGGAGGCCTATAAGAACAGGACTGAAAGGAAGCATTTTATTTAAGTTCCAGCTTGAATTATAACTTTGGTAATGCTACGTCATCTTTCCTAACAGTTCTGTTTGCCTGGTAAACACACCACAGAGTTCCTTTTTATTCGACCAGTACTTTTAATGTTCATTTTGTATTTGACTTGGAGGAATTTTTGAGGTAGCTCACTGCCTCAGACTCTATTCAGGTAATAATGGGGGGAGCTCCCCAGTGTTCTGATCAGGAAAGATCAGGGGACTGATAGTAGATTTAAAGAACCATCAACATGGAAATACTGGAAGTAAAGTCAAGCTTTTACTGAGCTTATAGGTTAACAATGATCATGGATCCTGAAACCCCAGCCTCTACTTGAGTTTTTAACCTATAAGCCCTCTCAGGCTTAAGAAATTAGGACTAACATTTTTTTCCACACTGCTGTCCCTTACTTGAGAACAGATGATCAGAGAATAGCCATCTTGAGAATAAAATATAATTAATATTTTAATTAAAAATAAGAATAATATTTGTGGACATGATAGATTAGTAAAAAAAATAATAATCAAAATACATCTGCATTTTTTACCATAAATTACTATCAGCTATTATGACCTGTTTGTCACAGTCTGGATGGACAGTTTTCTTGATGCTTTCCAAAGCAAAATTAGGAGTATGGAATGGATTAGGAAGAATATGGAAGGCAGAAACCCCTGCACACTGGTCAGTGAATCTCTGGAAGCCATTAGGAAGAGAAGAAATCAAGTAGAACATATACTTATGGTACTGTTCTTGGTGTAAGCAAAGCTTGGTGTTTTGAGAGAAAAGTTTTCGAATGGTGCATGTTACAGACTAAGCTTGTTAATAATTAAAGTCTCAGTAGCTGGTGCCTGCACATTCTGTCACTCCCTTTACCTGAAATATTTCATTTTCCAAGTGAGAATATAATGGGCACTGAATACTTGATAATAAAATAACTATTTTTGTAATTATAAGAAATAAAACTTATAAGAAATAGATCTTTATTACAAATTCTAGGAGTATGTGAGTTCTCATAGTGCATTATGTCACAAAGTTTATTTCAAAATATGCCTCAGGTCTGTGTATATATACCCATATTTTTGCAGAATGACCATGATCTTAACAGTTTAGTTTAGCCTGTTCCTTAAATATCCAGTTTAGGCTTTCTGGTTTTTACTAATGTGGGACTCCTTCATGGAGGTATGCGGCATCTGTGTAAACAGGAGCTTGTATTGGTGCAGCGTAATAAATTGTCAAGTCTCTCTGCAAATTATTTTTCTCCCCATTGGGGTATGTTGAATAGAAAAAGTCATACACAAATAGTTGCAAGAGCCAAAAAGAGAAAAATATAAAGAAGTAAAAACCTCAAACCTGTTGTAAAGGAGGCATTTGATTTCTGTCCCAAAGGAATTAATTCCCTTTGAAAGGTACCCTATTGCTAATTAATTCACATGTGCCAATTCACATGTACCTGATGTGTGATTTCAATTTAAAAGGCTAATAGACTCACTTGATTCAAAGAGGTTTTAAATCCAGAATTTTTCAAATGCCTATGAAAATGCAAAGAACATTGAGAGGGGTTAAAACCCAATTTAATCTATAATTTCCCCAAAACTAGGGTTATAAAGGATTTGTGTAAATGGGGTGTGTATACATATATATGTAAATACATTTATATATGTATGACTGTATGTAACTGAATGAGCTGATCCACAATAAGCAAGACATTAATGAAGAGCTCTTGGTATTTAGCCTTACAAAGGCTTCAAATAGATTGAAAAAAAATTAAATTGCAAAAACCACATACCAAAATGGGAACTTTAAAGCAGTTTCTCATTTGATTCCTGTGAGGGTGAGGGAATTCCCTATGGAGATCGGTAGCATTACTAGATGCAGCAAAATAGGTTTATCTATAATCAAAGCAATTTAGTTCCAGATGTTTTGACAATAAATATCTTTTTCTTCCACTTTTTTTTTTCATTTTGAAGATTCCAAAGAACAGAATGAATCAGAAAAGTCAAGTCCAATAAATATATAGGCATTTTTAATTCGAACTTATAGTATTTTATATTCTGATGCAAACCTTGTATTTCTTAATCTGTAATGCATAGAAAGTCAGGCAAGAGTAGCCACTCAACTATTTACAGAAATCTACTTTTTTGTTTGAGAAAATGCAATAAATTCTCCCAGGCCTATTGCATACTGCAGTGCTTAGGTGTGTTTATTTTTTTCCTCTATTATTTACTATTTTTTTCTTTCCATATGCTCATATACCAACTTCCTTTATCTTTATTTAGGATAGCTGGAGATCATGGCTCCAAGAAGGAATTCCTTTCCGAATTCCAAAAAGGAATATCTGTTTGCAGACAAACATTTTTGCAGGATAATCACACTAACTCCTGACCTTCACTTAGGAAGAAGCACTGTGGAAATAATAACTGCAAGAAGAGCCCCAAAAGAATTAACCACAAGATCACCTTCCAGGAGCTAGCACAAGCCTTGGGAGAAGAATGAAGGTAGCTGGAAGACCTGCTAGGCATGGGTATATTCCCTGCTTATCAGCAGTTTCCAGTTGTCTTCAGTTTTAAAGTGTGTGAACATTGAAACATGTATCTCAGTAGACAGACCTACATTTCATTCTCACTCTGCTGTTGCCTGTTTATTGCCCCTCATCTTCACAATGTTTTGCTGGACTCACTACATTATGCCCATGTGCACTGCAGTAGGGAACTGAGCTGGCTACAGCACTGCAGCGGTGGCCTTACCAGTGCCATGTAGAGGAGAATAATCACCTCTCTTGACCTGCTGGCCACACTTTTCCCAATGCAGGGAAATGCAATTTTAAATTGAACGTTAAATGTGAATTGGCGGATGAGTTGAAGCAGTGATGATTCAACAAGTTCCAGGTTGAAAACTTGAGAACTGACCAATTCTGTTCTGTATCTGCCTGTCAGACAAGATATCTGTATAATGAAGATTGAAGTCCTGAAGACTCAATTAATGTTTGATAAGCATTTTTTATCATTGTATGATTAATCCTTATGCCACTGAAAAAACCCAAACCAACCCAAACCAACCCAAATCAGCAAGCCACAGAACCTCACACCTCTCAGTGTGAGCAAGAACCTGAATGTTGCATGTTAGCAGCTGCATTTAAGCTCCATGCATGTGGAGAGTCTTTGAATATCCATTTATTACATTGCTTTTGAAAGAAGATACAATAATAGGTCAGGACAGAGAGAATATCAGAAAATCCCAAATAGATTTTTCATGTAGCTTATTGGAATCAAATGTATCCTGGGGCAATGAGAAAGAAAGGAGTCTGAAATAGAACTTTGAAGGTTTTTTCATCCATAAAGCATTCATAAAGCATCTGAAAGTCTGAGGAAAAGTAGGGGAAATGAGGATGAAGTAGGAAAATACCCCAAGGGATTAATGTTAATGTCTCAAATAACAGTTTTATATTTTGCAGCTTTCAAGCTTTGTTTTTTTTGGGTTGTTTGTTTTTTTTTTGGGGGGGGGCGTTTTTTTGTTTTTTGGGGGGGGTTTTGTTTGTTTTGTTGGGTTTCATTTGTTTGTTTTGTTCTGGGAATACCAGATTTGTTTCCCATAATACAGAGTGTTTGGTAAATTAGGTGGATGCTGTTCTAGCTGTCTGATGAATATTGACTACATGAGAAAAACCATTCCTCTTGATCTACTGGTGACACTCCTGCTAATACAGGCCAGGGATATTGTGAGCCTTCACTCTCTCACTCAGCCTCCTGTTCAGTAGCACTCCAGATCCTTACCAGCAGAGCTTTTTAGCAGGCTTGTCTGAAGGTGCAAGACTTTACATGTGTCCTTGATGCATTTCCTGAGGTCCGTATTGGTTTAGTTCTCCAGCCCAATCGTAAACCTTTCTGAAGAGCAGCCCTGCTGTCAAGCACCCTGACTTTCTCTTCTGGTAGCCAGTACTCCTCAAAAGAGTTTCTCTAAACTATGAAGAAAATATTCAAGACATAACTGGTAGGGGCTTTGTTAATGTTATTTGGTTTTCTGTCCAGCAGCACAGAGTCAGCTGCAGCCATGTCATTTTAAACAAGCTTTAACTTTATTTTAGCTGATAAAGTGTTCCCTTTCCTTTGTGATTCTGTACTTAAATGTCACATGGATTTCTTAGTTCCTTACCCTCTCTCTTGTCCAATCTAGTAGCATATTTTTTCATGGGTATTTTGGTATCTAGCTCTGTGCTGATTATCATCTCTTATGTTCAACTTCAGGATATATGAATGTTAATAGTAGCTAAAAATTACAGCCTATATCCAGAAGTGCTCACATGCCCTTTTCTGTCTTCTACATACAAACCTTAACTGACATGTGCAGATCAAGACTCTATACACAAATGCTTATTTTCATAAAGAAAAGTGATGCATGTTTGGTTCTGCAAGTGAGTAAATACAGGGAAAAGTCTGAGGATGCATAATTTTGGACAATTAAGTTAAAAAAAAAAAAAAAAACACCACCACGTGGTTTATTTTTAACAGCTTCTGCCTATTTTTTTTTTTTTTTTGTTAACTAATTGCTCTTGCTCTGATTCACATCTCTGCAGAGCTGTATGTATGTGTGTAGCTGAGCTGAGACTTCACAAACTGAGCAGTCAGCAGTCAGCAATTAGTCCAAGTCTGAGAAGCTTGCTCATATTAGTGTTTCTGTTACAACTGTCTCTCAGAGCTGCACACAAGGCAATGACTAAATGTCTTTCTTGGAAATGCCTGGAAGTGTAAAGATGAAAACATTCTTCTGCTTCATAATAATCTTGGTTGTCTATTGGTGAAAAGGCAACAACAGTTTAGTAATGGCATAAATACCAAGCTGGTTTAGGCATAATAAGGATGCATTGACTGTGACCAACAAGTATTGGATGGCTTACCTTATAAATGTTTATAATACCATCTTTGCTTCAATAATAATCACTCAATAAGACATTTTTGCTTCAGAAAAGGCTACAGGCAAAGATGCTAAAAGATTATTAAGGTTGCAAAACTAAGCATACAGAAATTAAGAAGTGCCTATTATCCAGTTAGTATGAACACATTATAAGACGATCTTTAATCAAGCAACCACGTTACATTTTCCCTGATTTCCCAATGCTGGCAATTCATTCAGTTTTTTGGGTGAAAGTGGGGTAAAATATATTTTCTAATTAAACAGCAGAGAATCTGGGAGTAGAGGAAGCAAACTGTTAACATGTTCAGTGCTACATTGTCCCAGTAAGCCTGAGTTTGGCCTACCTGACTGCTGGGAGTAAAGCAAGTTATCTTTACACTGTTCCTGAAGGATCTTCTTAAGCAGGGTCTTTTACATCCCTCTTGTGTTCTACATACATAATAATTGCAGCAGCCTGTTGAAGACTAGGAAGTGAAATCACAATGTGAAGACTGAGTGTGCCTTTAGGGAGGGTGAGTCCCGTGGAATCGCTTGTGCTTGACATCAGAGGGGAGGGCTTGGCCACCCCACGATGGGTGGCCCAGCAGGGCTGTGTGGGGTGGTTGGCACAGGCTGATGTCTGGGGAACTTCTGCTGCATAGCACAAGTGAGGCTGGTATACTTGACACAAGCCAGTGTTCCTTCTGAAATGCAAACATACCTGTTTAAGATACTGGACATTCTTAAAAAGACAAGAAGTCTGGTTTTTCCTACTCCTCTTTCTAAAAATTGATGAATATATTTCTTCAGTGGAGTTTTCACCTAGAACAAGAGTTGGTGTGACTCTAACAGGAATTAGAGAACTAGCTTGATTTATATTACATTTTTGTATCAGCCTGAATAGCTAAAATTCCAAAAAGTAATAAGTAAGTGAAACTGAAGTCAACTAAGAAGGAATTACAGCCATGGGAACCATTCAGTGCGTAATTTGTTTTTTAAGTTTCCCTTTTCTCCATTAAGGTCTGTTTTTACTGTTCTGTCTAGGGAAATGGCATATTTTAAGAACAACAATTGTGTAAAATATTCTCATGAACTTTTTGGGCTTGTAGACAATTAACACCCCCCTTGCCACATTCAGGCAGTGGCCTTTGGAAGGAAAGGTAACCTTAAACATTCATAGCACTACAAGAGGTAGAAAAGATGTACTCTGGGGGGCCATGTCACAAACTCACTTCCTCATAAAGTACATCGGATCTCAGATTCGCCTGTCTAATAAGTGGAAGGTAAATGGTGGATTAATGCCTGCAAATGTAGGAATGATTTGGCTAGAGTTCAAACTTTTTTATTATACTCCATGAAATGGGAGAGTTTCTGATACAAAGCAATATTACTGAGAATACATAATCAGTGCTTGTATATGATAAATTTTAAAATCTTTGTTTATGATAAATGGTGTTATTTTTCTCTTCTCACATCTGACAATATAATACAATAATGCCAAGCATGACTCATGCATGGCAATGATTCAGCAAGCTTAGAAAGTCAAAAGTAGATATAGCTGACTTGGAAATTGGAGAGACTGAGCAGGCAGAGCTATATAATTTGGCTGTATAAAAAGGAAAGCAATTTCTGTGAAACTGTTATGCATTGTGTACATTTACACAAAATTACATATAGGTTGACCAAAAATAACATACCAGGGCCAGATATTGCAAATTCAATGACATAACTGCTGGTAACTTAAATGCAAGTAGAACTTGATGCTAACTTCTTATAATATTCCAAATGTTGAATAATATTAACAGATTAAGAATTGAGACATCTGAAAGCAAAAACTTATAAAAATCATCAGGATTAAGAGGGTGACTCAGCTAATTTTCTCACAGAAAATCCAGTGTGGTGAATCAGGTGATTTTCAGGCAGCCAACTGATCAGCAGTGCAACTGTGTGTCTTTACTTTCTTCCTAAGGAATCCTGCCAAAAGACTTTCACACTTCAGCTTCGGAAGATGCAGCTGGATCTGGAGAGTTGATGCTCGCAAGCACAGGGGGCTGATTAAGGAGTAATAAAATAACAAGGCATGGCTTTATTAAAGGGGCCCAGCCAAAGAGCGAAATATAAAGGTCCCTGAGGCTGAGGGTGGGAATGACAGGAGGAGGAGGAAGCAATAAAAAAGAACTAAATGGAGAGAGGCAGATTGAAATTAGATGGCAACTACTGAAAACATATCATCCATGTCCTTCAAGTGGTGTTCTCTGTGATCCAAGTGATCACAGAGGAAAGATCTAAATACCCATTCTTTGCCACTGGGCAAATTCAAATGCTGAGCATTTCCACCAAGAAGTTTGGAACAGCGCAGGTGAGACTCTCAGCAAGCGTAAGTCATCATTGCTCCATTATCATGTAATATATGAAGTCACCAGAGCTGAAACAGTTTACACTAACTGTAATTCTGTCCCTATAACTCTTGATTTGTTTAAGTAAGTCGTAGTCAAATCATTTGTTAGGCCAGCTTCCTATTTTCTACAAAATTATGCATGAAACTGTACTCTCCAAAGTTACGCATGTATTCTTTATGTATGTCAAAATGCTGAAATGCTAAAAAGTCCTCTGATGTTAGCAAAATTAGGGTATTTTTACTTTCCAGTGTCTTTTTATCTTATCTTTGGTTAGCTTTATAAGACTCAACATATAAGTGTGAGTGACGGTAAAGGCTAATGTGGTAGGGAGTTGCCCAAAAGTGCATGCAGTGTATTGCACCCACAACCTACTATCTTGCTGCATTAATGAGTTTTGGTTTTCAACTCTTACTAGTAGGAGTGAAGTTTTTGCCTGTGATGAGGGGGACCTCTGACATCTTAGTTTCCAGCTTCATATTTTAGACCTTTGTATCTGAACTTTCCAACATTTGGTTCTGTCATCAATTCAAATACACATAGGCTAATCTGAGCTATCAGAAACTTTGGTTTGAAAATGTTGTGGTCTTTTTCTTACCGTGTGAGCATTTAGTGCCTTCTGCTCTTGTCTGGACTAAAATACCATCAAAATATACCATTTGCTTTATAGTTGTCTTTCACCTCTGCTAATTCTATTCTTAGCTGTAGCCTAAAGTATTTTGACAGTCAACAGACAAAACAAGTGTTACATCGATGCTGGCTGTCCCCTAAAATATATACTTATATGAGCAAGAGATTAATCTGAAGGATCAGGATTCATTTTATCAGGGGCCTTTTCCCATTTTTAGTGCTAGAAGAAGTGATTCTTCATATTTATGTTGTTGTTTTCCTCCTTTCAGAACTGATGTTTGATACTTCTTCTTTTTTTAATTTATCAAGGGATCCCTCCTGGGATCCCACCTTAAAACGTTCCAACATGTATGGCATAATTTTTGTGCCATATCCTTGTCTTATCTGTCAGCCCTAATGCTCTTAATACAGCAGCTAAAGAACTCTCCTGTACATTACCGTTAGCATCAGCTTGAAAAATTCTCTGTTATGTTTTCAAACACAGATCTTCATACTTAGCATGAGCTTCCTATCAGCATTCACAGGGCTAATTGTTGTCTGTCTTCATCTCCCTTCCTGACATCTTTTTATCCATATGATGACAGAAAAATTTTGAGTGATACTGCAGCTGGTATGCTCTGACCTCTTCTCTTTTCACCAAATATTGTCTCACTGTTATATTGGACTCCTCATTTGTTTCCTGAAACCATCTGTTGCCTCTTTCTTATGCCTAGATGTATTCTCAGTGCTAGCTCCCACTCCTAATTAGATAGGTACTGCAACAATGTAATATATAGATCAACAATATCAGCTTTCTTATCTCTCACTCTTGATAGAAGCAGTTTTATCAGAAAACGTCTCATTTAGTTACCCTGTCCTACTTAAGGGAGAAAGAATTAGAAGCTGTAAAATTAGCCCAAAGCAGCCCGAACACGTAACTTCAGTGCTTCGATCAAGCAGACAGAAACACCAGGTGGGGAAAGATTCCCAGTTCAAAATAACAATATTCACTAGCTACTTATGTATTCATAGCTACCAATGAGTTATAGACAGAAGCTGTCGATGTAAATCACATTCTGTTTTAAAGGTTTCTTGTAGGAAGATTGTTCTGCCTCTTCCTGCACAGTGTGTTATTATGATTGAATAAGAAAGAAAAGAAAGAACTTACGTGCTATCTGCCCTATACAAAGAATGCCCTGTTTACTGCACGCTGATTTATTAGGACTTGAGCTTGACACTGTTCAACATTTAGCCTCTCTCAGGCAGGGTGATGTCCCTAACATAGTGAAAGCTTACAATGTGTTTGCTAACCATGCATATGCAGAAGGTACATCTTTGTGTGCAGACTTTATCCCAGTAGCTGACCCTGTATTTACTCTTTGAGAAGTTTACTCCTGTCATCTTTGTAGCCATACCCTGGCAGTAGACTGTTTCCATTTCAGATGCTATCAGCTCTCCTTCAGTAAATCCAATAGTTGAAACTTCAGGTATAAGGGGCCTTTAAGGCTACTGGTGTTTATGTACAAAAGAGAGGAAATATCTGTTTAATTAAATGCAAAAAATAATGCATTTCCAAGTACATCTCCTGCCTAAAAAGGGAGCTAACAAAAGCTGTTCAGGCTTTCAGCTTTATCAGAGTATGATCACAGATACCATAGCTCAGTGTTTGTGTCAGATGCAGATGCTGCCCGATCTAAACAAATATAGGTAAGGGGTCTCACGAACACTACAAAGCTGCAGCTCTGTCCCATGGGCAAGAGCACATACCAGATTGACTGGTAAGAACACAAAATATTATCCTTATTGGATAGCTAGGTGCATCTCCAAAGGGAAGTGTTGGGTCCTGTATGTGCATTCCCAATAGGACTGTGTGTTCATCTGTAGTCCTTAGGTAAATTCAGAGACTCTGTCAGGAGATATCTGAAGCCTTTGTTAACAGGATACCCTAATTTCCTTCTTTTGCTATGCAAAAACTGCTGTATTTTCTAATACAAAAACACCTAATGAAGTTCAGTACTTTGTGCTAAACACTCTAATTCCTTTTTTGCATATTTAGCCACTTCAAAGGTCTTTTCTAAACTTCAAAGACTACCTTTTGAAGTCTCTTAAGTTGTGAGCCAGCTAAAAGGATTTACATCCTCCAGTAAAACAGCATTTAACTAAAGACTTCCACTGAAATACTTTTTTGGTCTTTCAGGAATTTCCCTCCACCAAGAATGAAAGATGTCCCAGCACACAGCAAGGGGGCTGCAACAGATGACACTGAAATCCAAGCCAAAGCATTCTGTGATTCTATGACAAGAAGCTTGCTGGACTGAAAATTCTTGTACTGCTCCTTGACAGAGAGACATGTTTCAGTAAAATAGCTAGTAACATGACTATTAAATATTTACTAAAATAACACATAAAATGCAAATCTGAAAGAGGGACTCTGATACCAGCAATATTATTTTCTTAATTCCAGTGAAATTTATGATAGTGCAAACACATTTTGTGTGAAGTACTATTGCCAGCAAAACCCATCAATGCTTCGCCAACCTGATGGTAATTATAATTTCAAGTTTCTGTCAACATGCTTTTAGAGTTAGGCTATAATGCACAGACACTGTGGATATGCCTCTTCTCCTTCCACTGTGCTCCTGCACCAGCCACAGAAAGAAAGGTGCAGTAATTTCCCATCAGAAGCAATCATCCTTCTTTTGGCCATATGGATTGGCAGAGCAGACCAAAAGGTATCCAGAAGGACTCCTATATCTGGGACTATACATCCAAGCTAATTAATCTCAGAACCACAGTTACCGCTCAGGAAGTCCTGAGACAGGTGTTCTTGATCATTTCAAGATAGTTTGTTTTCAGTAGCTTATTTCTAGTCTTTGCCACAGTGTGAAACCATGGAGAGGTTAAACATTAGCCTGGAATCTGGTAGCTTACGTTTTCAGAAAATGTATTGCTCTCTCTTTAAATCTCAGTATTCTGTTAATGTCACATAACTTCCTGATATCCTATTAGAGACTCAGTTGGATTTGGTTTTGCGCAAAGGATTTTGGCTTTAAAAAAAATAACTTTTCAGTCAAAATCAAAAGATCTCAAAAATGACTTAACTTTGTTTAAAAAAAAAAAAAAAAGTCCAGCAAATCAGAAAACATATATTTTGAGAAGCAAGAGTTCATTATTTAATTTCATAATTTCCTGTTCTCTAGGCACTGGTCAATGCTCCGTCTTCTTGATTTAAAGACATGTTAACAGAAGTGGTGTGTTAATGTGCCCAACTATTGGCATGAATTCATATAGAATCATAGAATCACAGAATAGTTAGGGTTGGAAAGGACCTTAAGATCATCTCGTTCCAACCCTCTGCCATAGGCAGGTATGCCTCCCACTAAACCATGACACCCAAGGCTTCGTCCAACCTGGCCTTGAACACTGCCAGGGATGGAGCATTCACAACCGCCCTGGGCAACCCATTCCAGTGCCTCACCAACAGTTACAGTTGTCAAGTTACAGTTTTTAAACCATGAAACTCAGCAGATACTTAGTACTGCCTGATAAAATATGTTAAGCATTTTTCTAACTTCTCTTCAGCACTGTGTCATCATCTAAAGTGGTAAGAGGAAGACACCTACAGTCTCTGTCTTGTTACGAATTCATTTGGTTTACCTTGCTGTTTTGTCTCTCTATTCCCCTTATACTTTGGTTAGCCTCTGGAATAAATTTACCCCTCTGGTTATCATTTAAGTTAAATATGTGAGCCTTCACCTCTCTATGCTTTCTTTTCTGCTGGGAATAGATTTAGCAATAAGAAGAGAAGACATATTTGACTTCTAAATCACAGCTTTGCAGTTACAAGAGGCTTGTGTTTCTGGGAGGCCAGAAATAGTGTCTTTCTGAAGTACTGCCCCAGCTCAGTTGCTATTTGATTGAACTAGCCACACTCCCTCAAAATACAAATTCAGAAGCTGCCCTCATAATTTAGGAATATAATTTTAGGCATCCTAAATAAAAAGGATACAACTTTCAAAGAGGCTGAGTGCAGCTCCCATTTTATTTCCCTGGCATTCATAAAATGTAATTAGGCCGCTTGCTGGTATGATCCTTGAATGTGAATGCATTTTATTTATTTAGGTTAGACTGGTTTTGCCTATTGTTTATTTCATACCCAAGGCTGATCTACTTTTTATATGTATTACAATGAAACAGGCTTCTTCCAGTCCCCTTTAAACATGTTGTTTCGTAACTGTTATCAGTGCTCAATCTCATCTGTAAATAATGACTCTCATTTTGAGGTAGACCATAGCTTAATTGGTAAAATTGCTTAATTGTCTTACTTACACACTGTGTTTTCTGCTGAGTTATTTAGAGTTCTTTCTATACAAAATGCATTATTCACAACGCAATCTGTGCTCTTGCCTGCAGACTTCATATACATCACAGAGGCTTGGCTGTTCACTGTTGTACTTTGTTTTCCTTCCATGTTCCAGCACCTACATCTCTTAATATTTATATTCTTCCCCAAAAAATATTCTGTTCAGAATTTCTTCACCCTTACAAAGCCTAATCTAAAGCATGTATTTGGGAGGACAGAGGCAGCGTGAATACACTTCAAGATGATAAAACTCCCTCTGCTGTCTTTTCCAAGTCATTGAACAATAATGGCATCAACAGCAGTATTGCTCATCTTTCTGCCTTTCTGGTGGTTTTCAGCACTTGAAGCAGAAACACGGGCTCATATACTGTGTGGAATTTTTCTTTACCTTGCACATTCCTAGGAAACTACTATATTACACTAAAACAAAGTTAGAAAAATTCCATTGGAAGGAATGAAAAGGAAGGTGGCATCGTTCCCTAGGAGTGTGCCAATATATCGAATCAAGCTGTTCTTGACATCTGTGGTTGCTGTGTGCTCATTAGGAGAATGGGCACTGCTGCTGTAAGATGCATATGGAAAGAATGAAGATTCCTGGACTTCCATACCTGTTCTCACTCAAAAGAAGAGATGAGATACTATTGTAAAGTAACAACAATTGTGAGAGAAGTTCATGAATTATTTAAGACCTTAATTAATCAGGAAGCAACGTGAAGTTCTATCAGCAGATGCTAAGAAACAAGTGAAATCCCTTTGTTTAACTTCCTAGATGAATGCCTTGCTCAGGCAGTGTCTGCATTGCACCACTCTTCTCTCCCCTTGTTGTGTAACAGCCCAGAGCCATCCTGCTGTGACCGGCTCTGGCTGTTTGAGATTCTGCTTTGACACCTCACCTTGCTGACAGCCCCACTCCTCGCTCCCTACCCCTGCGGTTCCCAGTCTTGGAGTTGCTGGTGACTGGGATGGTTGTCAGCTACACGTTGGCTCTTACATAGCGCTCTTTAGCTGCAGTACAGTTTTATGAGTTTCTCAGTTTTTCTAAGTATTTCATTAACAAAAAGTAGCAACAGAACTGGCTTTAGTTCTTGATGAGCATAATATGTAACCCTAGGAATATTCTTCACAGGTCTGAATCTTAGCACTCCTCAAATGCTGGCTTGCTCCAGTGACCAAGGATCTGTCTTCTTTCAAAATATTTTATCTAAAAAATATCTTTTCTAAAGTCCTCATTTGAAACTTGGAAGAGAATACTTCCATGTTATAACAGAGGGAGAAGAAGGAAGAACATTCACTGAACTAGTTGAAGCTAAGGAGAAGTTTAGTCTGAGCTTTAGGGGAGACATTACTGATATGTTCCCAGATGACTGGTGACCTCAACTATGTTTCTTATCATCAGAACTTTAAAGCTGTCATTTGTATTTTTACAGGTACTTAAGATGTCATGTGGTTAAACTGCTCACAATAATTCACCTTCAGTTGCAGTCATCTTCTCTTCCATAACAAGACTTTCATAAATCATTCCTAACAGAGTAAATAAATCTCAGTTTCCACCATACACCGTTATTAAATTTCAGTCCTTTCTTAAGAATAAAGATGAATGCATTTAGTAATTGCAAATAACTAGAACTGCCATACTTCAAAATATTATCTCCTGGTATAGAATTTGAAGTACAAAAATGTGTTTACTTTAAAGAATTTGAACATTAGTCATCTGGCAGAAGTGGCATTCTATAGACAGGGAAGTTGGTGAGGGAGCAGAGCTGTGTTTGGCACCTCTAGGGAACACCAATAGCCTACAAAAGCAAGACAGAAATGTGATGAAGCTTCATACTGAAATATGAACACGCTCATGATATATACCACCATGCTGGCAGACATTCTGTGCCCTTGGGAATCTTTGGTATTCTTTTGGCAGCTGAGTTTTGTACTGTAAACACTTGCACAGTTTTGCTTCCATGTGCTTGGTGCCAGTAGAATCAACAAGCCTCCTTGTTAATCTTGTGTGAGAGCTGGTCTCTTTAACGTCTTGGTTGTATGACAGATAGGACTTCATCCTTGTGGTTCATATTTGTGTCTCTGTGCAATGAAATGGTCACCTGAAGAACATGATGAATCTTTTTTTTAATGCTTTATGATATTTCAGCTTGTTTTGGAGTAAAAGGTTGAGCTTTTTTTTTTTTTTCCTATTTCTTGCTGTTCATTGAGGTTTATTAAATTTTTAAGATTAACTTTAAAGAGTATCTGCTTCTACATCAAAGTTTTGATCTAGGACAGCAAATGTGTAGCATTTGGGTTTAGTTTTATGAAGCATGAAATGCTGTGCAGTGCATGATCTTATTTTAAAAAATCCTGTTACTTTTAAATTTTAAAAAACGTCTTGATTTTAAGCTAAATCCTACTGACCCTACTTTTAGGATAAAAAAACCATTATGACTTCTTCAAATTAGTAATTTTTCATTAATTTAAAAAATATGTTATGGTCAAAAAGAAGATTTTAACTGAAATGAGCTAGAAAACACCAGGACAATAGTATAGGTCTTTGATCCAGTCCTCAGCATCTAAGAAACTGGGAGTCGAAGATGACCAGAACAGAGTGATATTGCACACACTTGGAGAAGTAAATGACTTCCAGAAGTGATGGCAACAGTGCCTCGCTGTATTTCACAGCTACGTTAGTAGACTAAACAATGTTTGCAGTTGCCTGTCAGTGAAGGAAGTGTGCTTCCCAGAAGTGAATGACATGACCTTAAAATGCAGCCCATCAAGCCCATTTTATCAGAGCAAGTAGTGACAGGACAAGGGGGAATGGCTTTAACCTGACAAAGGGGAGACTGAGATGAGCTCTTAAGCAGAAGTTCTTCCCTGTGAGGGTGCTGAGGCGCTGGCACAGGGTGCCCAGAGAAGCTGTGGCTGCCCCATCCCTGACAGTGTTCAAGGCCAGGTGGACGGGGCTTGGAGCAACCTGGTCTAGTGGAAGGTGTCCCTGTCCATGGCAGAGGTTTGGGACTGGATGAGCTTTAAGGTCCCTTCCAACCCAAACCAGTCTGGGATTCTATGAAGACCCTGCCCATGGCAGGGGGTTTGGAGCTAGATGTTCTTAAGGTCCTTTCCAACCCTAACTATTCTATGATTCTATGTGATTCTTTTAAGCAAGTCGTGTATTTACACAGATGTATTTAAAGTTTGGTCCAGAAATTAGTGACAGGTGTCTGCATCCTTCCAAGAGCCATACCAATACCTACTAAAACCTGCATTTGGAACACCTTCAGCATGCAGCATCTGAAATAGCAGCAACAAGGTTTACGTGCAGGGCTTTTTGATGCGCAGTGAAAGCCTCACTTTATTGGCATCTAAGTCCTCAACAGCGCAAACACCTGCAGACAAAGGTCACTGTATCCACGGAATAGCATTTCTCATCTCAGGGGAACAGTGTGCACGTATACATGGACTGGGTAAAACTTCATGGTTGCTTTGTGGGCAACTGTATTCCACATAGTTGCTTAAAACAGCATTTCACTTCATAGTAAAACACAATACATGTCAGTTTAATGTGTTAGGTAATCAAACCTGAAGCTAACCATAGGTGTTAAAAATTCAACTGGCTTTATTTTAATCAGAACTGATGTCTCTTTTCTCTCCTGTTCCCAATTTAATGATAAGGATTATATGCTGTGTGTCTGAATCACAAATGCGTGAGAAAATTCTCCCTAATTTGACTTGCACTTCTTTAAGGATTAATACAACCAACCTAAGCTAAGTCTAATCACAGACTGGCATAAACAGTTATTTTTTCTGTCAAAACAAAACAAAACTTTGGTGTTTCTATTTCAACTTTTTTAACATTTATCATATATCAAATAGAGTTAGAGGGCTTGCTGCAACAAGAATCAATGGTGTCTAAGAAGTATGTTACGTATAGTAATCCACACTCTAAATGAAGTTCCAGGTCCCTACAAATATTGTAGTTACACTTCTGTGAAGTTTCATATGTAAGCAGCTTCTCTGTCACAGCCTAATTGGATAGAAAAAGCTTTCCACTGAAATTTTTCAGAATGCATTTGCTATTGTATGCATTTTTGTTTGCATGATGCAGCTGTATATGACACATGGTGTTATCATCTACTATACAGATAACGCTATGGAAAGACCTGGAAATGTGACAAGAAAAGCTTTTCTTTTACATGGTTATGCGTGCCAAAAATTGCCATGTTGTGAGTTTCCTTCCTTTTTCTGATGAAAAGAGAATTCTCATTACTGCAGTTGTGGTGACAGAAATAGCCTCAGGTAAACAAATACGCAGACCAATTCTACTCCTTCTCCTGAGTTTT
This sequence comes from Neopsephotus bourkii, assembly GCF_033783945.1. Taxonomy (NCBI): domain Eukaryota; kingdom Metazoa; phylum Chordata; class Aves; order Psittaciformes; family Psittacidae; genus Neopsephotus; species Neopsephotus bourkii. The sequence goes on from NW_026901034.1 coordinate 358,615, forward strand.
CACAAAAGAACAATAGCATGGCTCCCTTGTAGTTAACACAAAACCACTCCTACACCTCCATTACTCTATAATTTAATACCTTCTGTAGCAGGTGATACAGACTTGCGCTTTTCTTGATCTCACATTTTACAGATTTAATTATTTCCACTCAATAACCAAAAGAGACCATATATAAATACTGTTTACCATGACCTGGTGACATTAGTGAATCAAATTTTTGCCTGTTTAGCATGTTAAATGCTTGAGAACAGCATGCATGCTCCTTATAGCCACTTAAGCACTTAACAGAATGTTCATGTATCGATTTTCAAGTGTCTTTAAAACCACTCAAATGAATTACATAGGAGCACTGGAACATTTGTGAGTTGTCCAAATGGGCATTGATCATACATAATGACCTTGCTTCCACAAGGATCATTTTCCTTATTCTTTTCTTGCCATTTTTCTCTTTGGTTTGTCTAGCTACCATGTAGCATATTACATTAAGATTCAGTATCCTATCACCAGATGTGTCTTAAACATTTTTGTTGTAATAAAAGAAAGAAAATGGTGCTCCACACCCTCATCTCAAGTTCTGCATTAACCTCATTATAGCATTAGTTCTCATTCAAATCAATGTAAATGAGAACACTGAATTTTTTCTTTATAAAGGGTCTTTCCCTGTGAGTATATAAACTGCCCAGTGAATCTCACTAAGCATGGAATCAGACTGCTGGAAAGAGAAAAGCTTTCCTGCGTGACCCATACAAAAAAAATTACAGTATGGTCCATCTTTTGATGCTTAGAAAAAATTGACATTTTATTATTGCCTCTTAAAGTACCCTGCATTACAAAACAGTTTATTGAAAACTATGGGATAGCTCCAAAAGGTTTCTCTGTCTTGTGTCAGCTTCACACAAGCACGTCTGGGTTAGACGGGTCTAACGTGCTCCCATAGCCTGAACGCAGTTGCAAGCCTCCCATGGCAGCCAATGGGCCAGGCAAGCATGGGTAGCCTGTGAGGTCATAGTTTCATAGTATGTTAGAGATTGGAAGGGACCTCAAAAGATCATCTAGTCCAATCCCCCTGCCGGAGCAGGAACACCTAGATAAGGTTACACAGGAACGTGTCCAGGCGGGTTTTGAATGTCTCCAGAGAAGGAGACTCCACAACCTACCTGGGCAGCCTGTTCCAGTGGTCTGTCACCCTCACTGAGAAGTTTCTTCTCAAGTTTAAGTGGAACCTCTTGTGTTCCAGTTTGTACCCATTGTCCCTTATCCTATCATTGTTTGTCACTGAGAGGAGCCTGGCTCCATCTTCGTGACACTCCCCCTTCATATATTTATATACACTAATAAGGTCATCCCTCAATCTCCTCTTCTCCAAACTATAGAGACCCAGCTCTCTATAGTTCTCTCAAACTATATAGACACAGAGGTCCTCTCTGCTTCAGCCTTCTGTGCTACTGCCTGCCTTTATACCAAGACAAACACTGTCAAGAAGGCAGCACAGATTTGCCTTATAAAGAGTCAGAAAGCCATTAAGTGACCAAGCCCATATAATTTAAGCAGTAGTCCCAAGTACAGTGTGAAATCTTTATCACAGCCATATCTCATGAAGTTGTGTTGATGGCTAGTGATTTTTGCCCAGTCTCACAAAAGAGCATGTTGTTTAGGAGAAGAGCTGCAGTTATTCTGATATACAGGGGAGACTCACAAGCTGCATTTTTCAGTGGCTCAGTTTTTACTGTCTGTGAGCTGTGGTTTTGTCTTATTAGTTAAATCCACATTTAGTTGCAGGGGCAAAATGTTGATTTAGTTTAATACAATTGACAACACAGAGTTTCACCTACAAAATTACAGGCCTCTGTTAAAAATCAGTCCTCCACCAACCATAGTCCTTATCAGTAGTCATTGAACATGACTGTACTTCCATCTTTTCCAGCTGTTATTCAAAGGCTAAGAACTGCATAGAAAGATTTAAAAAGATCTTTTATTCTACAAGTTTACTACATGGGTATAAGTTAAAAACATGTCCATGATGTCTAGGCAGGGACATGTGATCAAAATTAATCCAGCTTAATTTACTGCAGTATTCATACATTTATTTTAAGTAGCTCTTTCTGCAGTAGTTTCATCAGAAAGAAATTGTCTTTAAATTCGTTTTACTTTGGTCAGCTAAAGCTTTATTTAAGGCTGTATTGAAAATACGTTGAAATTACATCTTTATTTAAATAATTCTATCGTGCTTCCTTCCTTATCTTTTCCCATGTAGATCGGGCATCACAGCTGACAGGACAGGACCCGAAGAGCCTGACCTTGGCAGCGTCAGCCCCTTTGTGAGGCCTCTGTGTTGTCTGTCGCCCTGTGCTCCCTGTTCTTTTCACCTTTGCCGGATCACGATGATGCACTTTGTAACAGAAGCTGATAGGGATCATTTGTAACAGCTTATGCACATAAGACCCTAAGGTAGGTACATTTATTAAAACTAAAAAAAACCCACCCCAAACAGGCTGCTGGTGGGTTTGTTTTGTTTGGTTTTGGGGGTGGTTTTTTTCCTGGGGTGTGTTTTTTGTTGCTATTCTGTTGTTTGGTTTTTTGTTTTGTTTTGTTTCATTATCCAGGCTTCTAGGGAGGTGCATTTCTTTCTATGCAAGCAAACCATACTTAGAAGTGCTCCCTTTGCTAAAGGTTAGGGAAGGTACTTCCCCTCCTACAGAATTCCAGTGGAGAGAGGATGCATCTTTCCTCCTCTCTGTGTAGCGGGAGTCCCAGTGCCCAGGGACTTGGGCTTTTTCTCTTTCAGACTGTGGGCATGAGTATGCAGAGAATATGCAGAGCCACAGGGCTTTTGCACTGTGGCCTTCACGTTCCACAGTGCTGTGTCTGCTTTCCAAACACTTATTGCTACATGCAACATTTGCAGGCTTGAATGCACCTACACTGTGCCTTCCTTCAAGATGGTTATGTCCAATTGTAATAGAAATAACTGTGCAACCACATAACTATGAGTTAAGTGACAGGAGCGCACAGTGGAGAAGGCAAGGGGATTTGAAAACTAGCGAGTACATCGTGCCTGTCAGTTTGATATCCTTGTTCCTTGCTTTATTTTGTTTTATAAAACATAATGTTTCACAAAATATGTTTCCTACTTTGTTCTTCTGTGCTCTTTCATCCAAGGGATCTCAGAGCACTTTACACACATTATTAATTAGGCCCTCCATCAACCCTGGAGGTAATTAAGTATTTATTATTGTACAGATGCATGAGCTGAGTTAGTGTCTGAGACACAGGTCCTCGCTTACATTAAAGGCCCCTCAGACTGCTGCATTAGCATAAAATGTCCTTAAACCAGTCGTAAATTCGATTCTTAGTAATGCTAGTTCTTCACCCCTCAGAACAATGTCAAGAGTTAGCTTGTTCTCAGGCCAGTTTACATACATGATATTACCCTGTGAACTGGCAGTGCAGAACCTGTTCTGGTTTAACTTTTTATGCGGGCAGCTGCAAAAAGCTGGCCACATAGGAAACCTAGGGCTACTCCCAATCTCATTTCTATCAAAAACTCCCTACTGCAAAATGTTCAGCTTACACATTTGATCACTGTCATGATTTCCCTCTGAATGTGTGTTTCCTATTTCCAATGAACAGTTCCCAGAAGCAGCAGGAAAGTGTCCCTAACTTTATGTGTGTCCAGTTCTACATACAACTGATTAACTCTGCATTGCAGCCAAGTAGTAACAGTGTCTGCAAAGTTGTTTCAAAATATGAGTGATAATTTCCATTTGAAAAATGCTCATTTATTCTGTTTTCATGATCTGTTCTTTAGTTTTAATTGCTGAAATTCTGCCGTAAGCTCCCCTTTAGGTATCTCTGTTGTTTGTTTGGTTTGTCCCTGAATTCATCAGTTGAATTTCCCTTGTTAAAACTTTTATATTGTGGGATTTTGTTTGGTTGGTTTTTCATTTGGTTGGGGTTTTTTTCCTTCCTCAGCAATTTCGGAACAGGAGTGAAAATTATATTGTTTTTTTAAACACTCAACCCAACAAATACTATACTAGGAAATTCCTTTGCATTTTGCCTCTGCTGTGACCTAGGAGTCCTTGCTATAGGGACAGCAGGACTCTGCTTCCCACTAGCACAAGTTAACTGAAGCCATATCTTCCCACATCTTTAGTATTCCAAAGCTCCCAAGGGAGGTACAGTAAACTGCTGTGTCAGAATACAGGAGGCAAATCAAATGGAAGTCTGACAATAGTAACTTCCCTAAGAGATCTCATAGGATAAAGAAGGAACTGGTTTGCCTGGCTGATCTGATCAGTGGCTCCGCAACACTTCCCTTCCTCTCCTGTGGACAGTGATCTAGCAATTTTTCAAAAAAGCATTTTTTCCTAATCAAACAAGTAGATTCTGTGCATGAAAAACTGTGGATAATAACCTGGGCTACACCTTTCAGATGAAGAGCTGAAGGTGAATCCAAGTGTGAAGTTCCCTTTGTTTGAACTTACTAGCATGCTTCCCTTACAAAGTGGAGCTCAGGTTCAGAATCCTCACTTCTGTGGAGGTACCTGCAAGTATTAGCCCACACTCCAAGAGCAGTGTACCTATATATTAGCGTGGCTCTGTGTAAAGGTAGATAACTCCTCTTTCACATTGTGGCTAATTGGTTCACAGTGTCAGTCTGTGCCAGCTCCTTCTAGTCCCGGGACTTGTTGTCAGTATGGATTCAGGAGGAGCAGACAGAACATGGCAGGGCGGGTATCCAACATTGCCTCTTTGGCTGATTTTTGAGCACAATGCCATAGCAGCTGTGCCAGGTGTCCTCTCACAGAAAGCCAGTTGCTCACTTCACAAATGCAGCTGGGAGCGAATTAGCAGGAGTGTGGTGTAGGTAGTCAGGGGACCTAGGCTCTGGCTCAAAGAAGGAACAAGGCAAACGGGCAATGCTGGGGTGATTGGTCTTGCACCACTTTCCTAACACATGCAGTCCCAGGTCAGATGATGCCTGGAACACTCTGTAATCTGTGACATGCTTGATAATTTGGAAGTTTATGTGATGCTATTACAGCTTTTGGATCTTGAACAAAGTATCTAAAATATAATCCTTTGAGACATTCTTTTGCCCATTGCTAGCTATGATTTTTGCATTGGATGTTTGCTCTGAGACATTTACTTCTGAAAAGCCAACAGGACTGTGATAATTAATTTTAAAATTTAGGCAAAAGCATTTTTATTCGTAAATTAATATTTTAAATCTATGTACACCATAACTCTGTTACTGTTGCTCTCAGTTAGAAATAGTAAGGTTAAGGAAATAACCTCAATTAAACTATACAGGTAAGGAAAGAAATAATTTTCAACTAACAAGAATGAAAAGTCTAATTGTTGCATTAGGTGTTTATACAGCAAGAATCCCCAATACACCTTTTAATTTGCATTTAATATCTGAGTTCCTCTAAGTGAAATCCCGGTTGTTCTTGAAAAGCTGAGGTTTCAGCTATCTAGTGGCCATAGTCTTAAGGCTGAAGGTCAAAGTCATCTATTATGGAAAGAATAATTAAGGGTTTGGTGCTCAGCTTGGCTAATTTGATGCCGTTCCTCTGAGGTTAATGGAGCTTGACTGATTCACATGAACTGATAACTTACCTGCAGCTCCGTCTTTTTAGTGAGTACAATATTTCCCTTCCCTTTTAAAGCGGAACTGCAAGTATTTGCTAAGAACTGTCTCATATCCATCTACGAAATATTCTACAATGAGAGAACAAATGCACAAAAAACTGTTGTAAAATACCTACAGGACACCAAATGAGGGAATGATGACAGAGATAAAGGTGAAGGTCTGCTCAAATACTGGGGAATCCATAGGGTGCGCTTTCTGTGCACTTGCTTATGAGTTGAGAAGCATAGTGCAAAATATGGAGAACTGCTGCTAATCCCATGTATACCTTCTGTAAGTAGATTGATTGTCGCTATTGTAATATATAACTAAATGCAGACAGTGTCTCTGTACAATTTTTGCAATATCAATTGAAGAAACACTGTCTCATGGAAAGAGCAACAGTTCATAAAACACAGATGTTCAAACATTACACTATTGCACTACATTACCCCAGATATCATGATACTTAAAATCTCATTTGCTGAAAAATACTTGAGTTTTTAATAATGTATAGGATTACCATAAATCCACCAACAGGTAGTATCCATGAGAGCTGCTGAATGAAATGAAAAGTAGGATAATTCAGATATAACCATGCATTAAGAAAGGATTTAAAGGAACAAACTGTTTTCTGCTGCTCTATGATGGGGGGTCAGCTTCAAGGTCAGTAAGAATCATTCAAAGTTCAGGAGTGAGTTACTCTTTGTTAAGAGTGTTAGCCAAATCTAGGTGAATAAATAATGATTTTCTACAGGAACAGATGGATGGGTTTGTGATCAAAACATCAGCTTTCTCTGCTGCCTTTCAGAGTACAATCAAGGATAACTGAATAGCCAAGCAAAGCTGGGAAATTTTAAAAAGGTTTATTTCCACATTTTATTAATTTTAGTCCTAGCAGACTAACATGTTTACATAAGAGAGAACTGAATGCTCTTGGCTGACATGTCAGTAGAAACGTTATGTTACATTTAAAGTATCTATTTGCTTTTAAAGTTTAGACCAAGCTAAAAAAACACAACCTGAAATAAAACCCCAGCACTAACAGCAATATTGTAGCCTGATCTTAAGGCACAGAAAGATAAAAAAAAAAACAGCTTGTAACTGAAATTGATAGAAGAATCCTAGAAACAATTCATATAGAACTCCACCATACTGGTGCTCGGGAAACACCAGTAGCTGGGATGCATTTGGATGGAGTAATTCTTTGGATTATACAAAAGGTGCAAGTGATGCTTGTCTCCAACCTCAAACATGGAATTGTTGAAAAGTGCAGTATTTTCGTGAAGTATTTTTATGCAGTATTTTCATGCAGTCTCAAAGTGGTAAGAAGCACAAATGTGCAGTATTATTGAGGAAACTACAGATGGGGAATAGGATAATCTGATTTAACTGGAACACAGGAGGATTCCTGCAAGCACTATTCCAAGTGAGATTGCTCGAGGGCTGAGAAGTTTCACAGTTGTCAAAGAATGTGTTTAATAGGTTTCTTCATAAGAGTTTCTTAAAAGTAGTATTTTTTCCTTATTAGCTATCTCTGTCTTTATTTACTAGGTATAGCAATATAAAGGCGCAATGTAGTCTGTGGGCTACAGTCCTACTCACTTCAGTCAGTGAGGCCCAGGCTTGCCCGCTTCATATGAAAGGTATAGCTGTGCAAATTGTGGGTGCAAATTCCCCTCTATTCCAATGTGTTATCAAACTCCTCTGCTTTTCTTTTGTTAGGATTTCCAAAGCTTTCCAAGAACTAGCTTTTACATAGCTCGTTGGCATTCCAACTAGCAATGTGTGAGAACCAGGCAGGTGTAAAGGATTTTGTTTAGGGGAGAAAATAGCAAATTCTCATCCATGACCCATGGATCTCAGAGATCACTGGCCCAATACACAGACTGAGCAATTCAGTCAGTTTATCTGTATTGCACACTAAAATTTGAGATAATGGCTATTAATAGCACCTGAAGCATTTTAACTCTGTCTCTAAGGTCAAACAGGCCAATATAATCCATGAATAGAAGAAAAAATATTATTGCAAAAATCTTATAGCCTATCATTAAAAAGTATGTCTCAGTTAAGTCTGTTCTGTGAGAAATCAGTGACTACATGGCAGTATCCTGTGTTTCTGGTGATGGCAAGGAGAAGGAAAATACAAGAGTAATGGCTAAAGAAATGCTCCTTTAAAAGATACTGCTCTAATTTTCCACTATGGCAGTTTAATAGCCTCTGACTGATGCACTAGAAAGGACTCACACCCACCAAAACCACACACATACACAGACAGCAAACTGCCTGCTGCAAAAATCAGTGTTTTCCTAGAGAAAAAGAAGAAATAAGAAGATTATAAAATATCAGTATCTTGTTACTTTCTCAAATTCTTATTAGTTCTTGAATGTCATGGTCTTTGCATGGAACGATGTTCTTCATAGCACCAAGCAATCTGTTGGTGTACCAGGGTGCATGTGGTTGCAGACCAGCAGCGAGTCTTCCTCCACCCAGGTGCAAAGCAGACTTACATTTGTCTCAGGACAAATTTCAGTTTCAGAATAATGGTATCCTCTCTTCAGGTTGTGTATGTGGTGAGAGTTCTGCTGGAGTAAACTGTTTGGTCTCATTCATTATGTTTTATTACATACCATAATCACGAAATACAGTTCTCTTTATAACTTCGATCACTCAGGCTTGTGATAACGGCTCCTTTCACCTCTAGAGTCCTCATGGAGCTTTTTCTCAGAGATATATTTTTTTCAAGAGAATGACTTTTTACATCAAGTTTCAGAACTTCTGTTACACTGGTTTTTCTGACAGCTGCGACTTCCCTTCCTTTAAATAAGTATCTGTCATTGACAGATGTTTGAAATACTAAGGCACTGTTTAGTTTGCAGAGCCCAATTTTTCACCTTAGTAACAGTACTAGGGGCAGCTCTAACAGAAACTGCTATCTGGTCAGTACAGGCATCTTTACTATCATATTGACTAAATCAAGCTCTTAGCCTCATCTACCCCATGTAAGTCAGCCTGAGTAGGTATAGTGGTTCCAACTGGATCACTTTGAGTGGGTATACTGTCAAATCAGAATCATAGAATCATAGAATAGTTAGGGTTGGAAAGGACCTTAAGATCTTCAAGTTCCAACCCCCCTGCCATGGGCAGGGACACCTTGCTCTAAAACATATTACCCCAAGGCCTCGTCCAACCTAGCCTTGAACACTGTCAGGGATGAAGCATTCACAACCTCCCTGGACAAATGCTGAACTGGAAAGACTCTGGCATGCTTGATCTCTCTCCTTTGCTATGTATTCCTTTCAAATATCATCTCTATATGCACTGTCTTAATTATAGAGCATTTCTCTTCCTTTTTTGGTTCATTTGAATGCAAATCCTTTTCCTCCCTGCTGCACAATGGAGATGTCCACAGCCCTCACTTCCTCAGATCAGGGTTCAGATTTCAGAATCAAAAGAAAAGAGCTGTGCCAAGCCTGGAGAAAATTAGAATGCTTAAAATGCTTTTGAATTGTAATACTACACATGCAATGTGATGTTAATAGTACTGTACAGTAATCAGGAAACATATTGTGTGTGTATGCTGTGCCCTACTACGTACATGAATATGTCAGCTATTAATTAGATATTGTTTTCATTTAGGAAAAAAACCTGTATGCTGAAATAATCTCCAAATACACTGAAAAAAAACCTACTGTCTTTGTAACTATTCTTATTAAGCCCTCAAAAGGAGCACTTCTGCTAAAGACAGCGATATCAACTGATTTGCTTCAGGTGGAACTAAGTCAGTAAGAAATCGTAAGTCAATAGTTGAAATAATTAAATAGTTTAAATCGGAAGACAATAATTGAAAGTTTCAGTCTTTTGGATCTATGCACTGTAAGAGTGTCTACCTGACAGTGAAATGAGAAAGACTGTTACAGTGGAGATCCTCCTTTCTGAAATATATAACACCAGAAATTATATCCTCCAAAAAAAGAGAGAGATTTGGAAAGGGTATTTTTTTAATGGATGTCAGTATAAATAGATGCCTGAGTTTCCTATCCTTAGGCATACCTCACACACCATAAGATTTATACTGGCATTTACTGGAGAAGTAGTGCTTGTTTATTTTGCTGTACAAGAATGTTTTTCTGCCTGTTTGGGGAAGCTTGTGCATCCTTTATGTTCCCAGGTTAAGTTGTTAGTTCCTGTATCAGAAAGTCAGTTGAAAAGAATGCTAATGGAATTTGGGTTTTCTTGGTTTGATCCTTACGTTTTATGAATGTGCATTTTTTTTGTTGGCTCTGTATTATGGCATGTTCAGCATGTTTCAGCTCAGTTGAGCCCCAGAAGGAAAAACGTAATGAGCCCAAGCGGAAAATAGTCCTTGTATTTTATAATCAGCTTTTAACTTCGTACTGTATTCCTCTAAGGACTCAAGGGTGGCTTTTGTTCCAGCAATGTCAGTGAGAGTCCTATAGAATATGGTGAGCTATAGATATGACTCTAAAAGGGAAGAAAATCTCACCCAAAGGTTCATAATCACTTACCTAAAAGATCACAAAGAAGCAGCCTTCTATTTGGCATTCTTCCTTACTGGAAGTGTGGAATTAATCATTTTCTTGTAGTCTGCTGACTATTACGAATATGGGCAATAGAAAAACGGTCAATTAGGAAACTTGGTGATTTCTGAGTGTCATTAAAACCTCATGACCATGTGTTGTGTTTCTTCTACATATCAGTGGCACCCTTCCCTTCCTGCTAAGCTGGTTCTAGAGAGCCAAGATCAAAATGTTTAATTGGTCTGTGTGGCCCAGGGGCCTGCCAAGGTTTTGTAACCATATTGCGACAAATTCTTCAGTATTTTAATCACTAATCATTAACAAATGATTACAACACACAAATTTGTGCAGTAAATGTCTCAGACATTGATATTATAAGATAGATACTAGTATTTAAAATACAAATCTTTGAAGCTAAAATTGAATGTTACCAAGTTTATTTTCAACATTTGTTTTCCATAATAAATGGAACAAAAGTACTTTCCTGTTAAAGAAATTCCTTCCCCAGACTTAAAACCAAAAATTTTATATTAAGACTTATAATAGTGGAATAATAACATGATAGCATATTGTGATTATATTCAAATAAAGCTTTTTTCTCCACTTTAGAGACCATAGTAAAAAGCAATGTGTTCTATTTTTGTCAGCACTGCAGATAGAACAGTCAAAGTGAATTAGTTTTCACTGATTTTCACAGTCATCTGTAAACAAGATTTATTAAAGTAATTAAATGAGGATTTTGTAATTTGTAAAGCATTTAACTCGGAATTTGGAAGTGTTAAAAGTACTAACATAGTTAGAATTGATTTGTCTTTAGACTATGTAAGACTTGCAGATATTGCTGTTTCCTAATGGAATTGTAATCAATTAGGAACTCTTGGATTCGTGCTCATGTCTGTAAAGTTTACATTTGAAAGAAGACCTGTAACATTGCCACTGGGAGAAAAGCAATTGGAAAAAGTCGGCACATGTGGGAATACTGCACACAAAGCTTATTGAAGGACTGACCTACATCTTATCACAGGCAAATCCTCTCAACCTGGTTCGACTAAGACTGAATCTGAGGAATCTTATCATTGATATTGTTTATTTTATATTCTTTTTCCTTCCATTCCACCACACTTTTCCTTTCATAATAACCAGACTATACTAAGCTAGTTGCTGGGCTGGAAGAGACCTTAAATCTCATCCAGTTCCAACCCCTGCCATGGGCAGGGACACCTTCCACTAGACCATGCTGCTCCAAGCCCCGTCCAACCTGGTCTTGAACACTGCCAGGGATGGGGCAGCCACAGCTTCTCTGGGCACCCTGTGCCAGCACCTCAGCACCCTCACAGGGAAGAATTTCTGCCTGAGAGCTCATCTCAGTCTCCCCTCTGTCAGGTTAAAGCCATTCCCCCTTGTCCTGTCCCTAGAGGCTCTTGTCAAAAGCCCCTCTCCAGATTTCTTGTAGGCCCCCATCATTTAGGTATTGGAGAGCTGCCGTACGGTCTCCCTGGAGATCTTTGATGCTTTTCTCTTGTAAAAACATGCATTTTTCTTCCTTTTCCATACCTAGGCATTTGGTTGGTTTGGTTTGGGGTTTTTTTGTTTGTTTGTTTGTTTGTTCTTTTTTCTGTCCTAACTGATGATATGAGTTTTCCAGTGCAAAAGTTACAAAGGATGCTTCTCAGGAGTGCTGGGCTGCTGGGCTGCTGCATCAGGCTAGTGGCATTGGGAAACTGGGGAACTGCTGTTTGGTAACATCAGAACCTCCAAACACTTTCTGTTAATGAATCCCTCATTCTTACACATTTCTTTCTATTATTTCAAAACCTTCTGTATGAACTAGAAAATTGTTATTATTTCACCAGAAGAACGATATCCACTTTGTATCTTCTTATTTAAAATCTGAAAAAAATAAGATCTATTGCTAAGTTGTGGTAGAATTCTCTAGAGGGGTTATTCCTCTCCCTCAAGGAAGTGAGAAACCACAACACTCTCCCTCCTTCAGTGCAGGAGGCTGCTGAGTGAGAGTTAAACCCAGTATACTGTATGGCACCCTGCTCTGTGCCTGGTGGAGATGACTGCCAGTCTTGCAGGTCACACAGATTAGCACTTCACTTTCCCCCAGGCTACGGCAGCCTCCTGCATCTGTGCTCCAGGCTGCAAAGCTCAGCTGCAGTTTGAAGTCCTGCCCCTGATGTCCTCTTGCTGTAGGACTGCTTGGCTGCAGCTGTCTCTGCCACCTTTGTGCAAGAGACTTCCCACTGCCAGAATGTTCTTTGAAAAGTGGGAGGTCAATTTAGTTTGGATTTCTTGGGGGTTGTGTTTTTATTTTCACCTTTGATCTATTGTGTCATTCACTGTAAGTAGATCAGCCTAACGTCAGCTGGCATAAACACTGACTGTAGACTATGGGTCCTCTGAGAAACCCCTGTTGCTTACAGAGGGATGTAACTGGCATAAAAATATTATCGAAAGTAATTTCATAACAATCGAAGGTGGCTGTTGCTAAGTCTTCCCTGTACATCACTCAAACCTGGAAGCATCTTGCTTAATAATCTTGTTTGATCTCTTTTTCTCACTTTCAGTGGTATTTGCTTAGTTATCTTTCTTTCTTCCTTCCTTTGACCATCTCACCCATCTGTATCTTTTCTTGACTCATATTATTTCAAATTCAGGATTGTCAGTTAATAAAATGTTTGCCACATTTATACTGTATTTAGGCAAGTTGAAAATAAAATTTTAGAGAGTCAGCAGACTTTCTTCTTCGCATTCCTCTAATGGACATGCTCATAGAGAATAATATTGGCAAATTCCTATTCATGAACTAACAGGTAAAGTAATAGCTGAGATTCTTCCATCAGCAATGATTTGACTCATCATGCAATCTCCACTGCTGAAGAACAGAGGAAGCTGCAGAGAGAATTAAATATATGTACTAGAAGAGCTGAAAGACACTCAGAGCCACACATAGCAATTGCTTCCCTGTTGAAAAAATACATTGGCTATTTTACCACTCCTTATTTCACAGATTGCATTATAACCATGGTTAAGAGAATGGCACCTGTGAATAAGGTATGTTTTTTTAATGCTGTAATTGTTTCGTTATTGTCTTCATTTTAATGTCTGTGCAGCCTCTTTAGAAATAGAATATTTGCACGAGCAACTTCATCTGATTGACAGCTTTGCCTAAAGACCTGGGTGGGGTAGTCCTGGCATAACATAGTTTAGCTGCTCTTCCTGTAGCATCCGGACTGCTGATCTATACATACTGGTGCTCTTGGTGGATGTTGATGTCAGAATTGTTAAACGGTTTTTTAGATCTATATGTTTTTCATTACTGATCACAGGAACATAAAATTTACCATAACAATTAACACTACTTTGTAAACACAAAGGATTTTTATTCAGTTCCTGTGATCAGTGTGTTTGGAGTTATTTTACGTATTATATGATATAATGGTGAAATTTGTTTGTATCCCTGAGAAGAAGATATTAAGCATTCAATCCTTTATAAAAATGTTTGATGTATTTGAATGTCAGTATGAGTGACACTTAGAGTTATTGCTGTGAATAGTCTGTTATCCCATTCTGTTTCCTCTCTTCCACCAGCTGGTAACACTCCCTCTAGGATGGGTCCTGATACAAAACCTGGCCCACAGGCCCTCAGAGCACTGTCCAAAGACTTCCCTCATTCACTTTTTACTGGTAATGCCTTTTCTTTTAATTATTCTTTCTCATTTAGGTTTTTTTTTCAACAGTATTGGAAAATATTTTGTTTAGTTCGAGGGGGGTTATTGTACCTAATTGGAAAAAAGGTAACTTCTGGAGGTAAAAAAATTATGATGGTAAAACAAAGGAGGTAAATTATGTCTGTTCTAGTTCTCTTCTTCCTCGTGGGACCTACAGAAAAGCCCATGAGCACCAGCACCAGTAACCCCACCAGCTTCCCTAGGCTTTGATCTTATGCCAGATTTAGAAACAAGCAGTCTGTAAACTGATGAGCTGAGGCCATGGACAGATAAGGCTCCAGGCAGCATTTCCTGGAGGTGTGTAAAGAAGGCAGGTCTTATTCTAGCCTTTATGGGCATGAAGCAGCACCTAGGTACTTTACCAGTGCCCTAGCAATACAATATTGTGTGGATTTCATGCAAATACTGCATTCCTAATTACCCAGGAAAGCAAATTTCTATCAAAATGCAAATTATTATCAGGTGAAGTGTGTAGAAAGACTTTTTTTTTTCTCTTATATTCACATCTGCCTGTTTAGTAGTCCTGACCTCAAAAATAGGTTTTCCTTCCATAGGCTGTACTTGTATGCATTATTAATTAAAATTTTCCCTGCTAGCTCTCAAAAACTTCATCAGGACATAATAATTATGGTCTCATAAATCATTTTGCTGCTGCCATGTCATGGTAACAGTGCCAACAGAACTCGGGGAGGGGGTTACGAACTAACAAGGGAGGCATGCAAAACAGCCAAAAATTCAGGGCAGTTTCAGAGCAGCTGCTTTAGACACCTAGCAGGTACATTCCCAACAAGGCTCCAGTTCCCAGCCAGTGTTTTAAGGACTACACCACTCTCTGTTGTCTAGGGAAAGCTGTGACATTTAAGTGTATGTGGCTGTAACATTACCACATTGGGTATACAAAATGCCAATTAATTTGCACAAAATTTCCTCCTTAATGATGGCTACATGTGCAGATTAGGACAGCACTTACACATCAACTGGCAAAGGTGTGCCTTTGCTACATCAAACCCAACATGAAAATGACCATTTCTAGTGCAAAATAAAGAGGAGATGCTGTGACAACCTCCCCTGCTACAAGTGTCCCTTCCCCAGTAATGTTACAATATATAAAGTCTTTGTTAACCCTACAATAAAAGAAATCATTTTCTGAGCAAAGACGAGGTCTGTGAATCCAAGTAATTTTCCCCTGTAATGACACACACATAACTGGTTTTAAAGTGTACTAAAATTATAAGAGCACAGCTTCTGCCTATTTTCCATTCATGTTTCCATTAGCATCAGAACATGATCATGTTTGAACTTAGGGGAATATGCTCTGTAAAGTACCAGTGCTTTTATTGCCAAACATGGTATTTGTTTTATTTGGCTGTGTTTCCTATTCTCAAAGATAAAATATGTTAGGATTCTGAGCATATTCTCAAATTTAAATTAGCTAAGAAATACTACTGTGAGGATCTAAACAATGTCCAGATAAGTACCCAATTACATGGAGTGTTAGATGAAATTTGAATTATATGGGTTGCACTACTCCTCAGATAGTCTGCATTTCTTTGTTTCAGACCAACGAGAAATACATATTTGATGGTATTTTAGATCCCCTCCCTGATCCTAAAATGGAAAAATAAGTTCTGGGGATGGGAAGAAAAATGAAAGATTTGGATCAACTACCAGGATTTGAAGACTGCAACCAGGCATTGGTTTGAACCCACTTCACATGTGGGGATGCCATGCTGGTCAATTATTTTGTTTAGAAAGATTCATTCTTCCTTAATTAGAACTGGTGTTCTAGTGCCAGGAATTACGCTGCTGCTTCAGAAACTGAGCATGTGTGGGTTCAGCTCCTGTCAAGGACAATTTTTAGCATTCAGATAGTGTGGTGCCCCAGAAATAACTACGGTAGACAGACCGTAGACAGAATGAGTGAGGTTAGCACACTAGTCACAGCTACAATACTGAGTCACATGTATATATTTATTTCACTGTTGATTGTCAAAGGCAATCCAAAAGTTTGAGGCTGGGTCATGTTGCACAAAGGACATCTGCAATATTGCTCTAAGAACTATGATGGCTTTTTGAAACCAAAATAGGAGATATAAAAAGAACAAAGCTCCAACTTCAGAAACATAAATACAATGTTAGTGCTGGGCTTTCTAATGACAAGGAATTAATTTGACTCTTGTTTCATATTGGATTACATTAAACTCAGACTATATATAAACTGTCCAGTGTTAATTCCTCTAAAATAGATTCAATGATGTCTTTCCGTTGCAAGCTCCTCAAACACGGACAGACTTTTTATGTATTTTGGAAACCATCTAGTGAGCAGTTTGCATTCAAAGTGGAAATGATAAAATTAGTGAGAAGATCCCAGAAATTCTGCTGGGGAGGTGCTTGCAAGGATTAAAAAAATAAATACATATTCTAATTCTTGTCCAACAGCAAGCAGCTATGCCAGTACTCAAGCTTAGGGTTTAGTGGAGGATGCTGGAAGGCTGGCAAAATCCTGATCGGATAATGACTTGCAGTGCCTTCATGGAATTTCTTTGTAGCTCTCAGAGTTAAATTATCTATACATTTTACTTTGGGTCATCTATAAAGTAGGGTGGAGATGTAAATGCTGATAATTGTCAGCCAATGCAAATTCTTTTTTGAATTGGTCTGTTTGACTAAGACGGAGAACTTGTGTTATAACAATTTTTTTCACAAGAAGAAGCAGCTGAGACACCCTCTATTAGTGCAGCATTCATTATCCATTTCCTTTGCAGCACTTTTGCTCTGCTCAAAAGCATTTCCAATCTGTTGTTATTACTTACCCCAACACCGGAAGAAGTATTGTCAGAGCAATTAGGAGTCCCATGCTGTTTTGAAGGCTCATTGCATTTGGTTTTGTAATGTCTTCCCCAAGAGTTTGCCATCCAGCTACAGTTTACTATCCGCTAAAACTTGGTGGAGAAATTGGGACTGCTCACAGAGAAAAGAAACCTTAGGGCAAAGAAAGAATCACGTGGCTCCCTGTGCAGCTGGTAGATAAGACATTTCGTGAAGATACCAAATATTCAGTGCATTGTACAAAATCACACACTCATTTGCCTGGTGTACTTTTTGGGGGGAATCTCAGGGAGAGCGTTGCTGCCTTATGGATCAATTCCAAGCGGAGTTCCTGTGTAAGCAGTGGCAGACAACGTGCCACAGCTCCTTTGTTTCAAAGGGCTGCTGCAGCACAACCCACACCCTGGCACTGCAGTTTGTGCTGTTCAACATGGGTTTGCTCACTTGCCCCATCTGGTAGCAGCCTCCCATTGTAATCCTGATTCCAATCAATGCTACAAAAATGGGCAAGCCTTTCAGCGCAGAAATCTGCACCAGTACTGAATCATCACACACTTTTATTCAGTCTGTCTCTCTTCTCCCCCTGCAGTCAGAACTCTTGCTCCTGCAAAATTAATCCACTGGCACACAGCTCACTTCAGAAGAACCCACTTAATTTTCAATTAAACTTCTTGCACGTAACGACTAAGCCAGGGTGATGATGCTGGTGAGCACCTCCTGCCCCCCACTGCAGCCACGAGCTCCTGCCAGCCCGTGGCAGCCACGCCACCGTAGCCATGGAAACACACTCAACGCTGGCGAGATGGGAACGGCAGGTTTGCCGCTTGTAAAAATACTTCAAAATTGCTAAAACACAGTGTTGAAAAAAAGAAGGGTGAAAAAAAAGAAGAAAAGGCAATATTGGAAAGCCTTGCCAAAGAGCACACAAGATGGATGGCTGCAGAGATAACGTATTTGTCTTCACTGTTTCGTTTGGCAGGGAAATGGCTTTGCAATCCTCCTTACTTGTATGACAGGATAAAAATAGGGCACATATCTAATGCATATGTGTAGGAATTATGAGCACAAAAATGTGTGCGTACGTCACAGTGAGAATAGATAGTGTATCCATAAATACTTGTGTATAGTATGCTAACTCTCATGGTTTTGATTTAGCCTAAGCAATTGCAAAAAGTGACTACAGGAGACAGAGTGGAGCAGTTCTTTAGATGTGATGTATTTCTCTTTCCTGTCTGTGCCTGCATGTGTTTGAATGCATGTATAAATGTGGTTAATTCAATAGTTTTTTAAAGGTGTTATTGCTTTAGAACAACAGTAATCTTAAAATATGATTTGCATTTTGCAGTGGGGAACATATTTGTACTCCATTTTCCTATCACAATTTCTTCAATGCTATTTCTTGTCTTCATGCTCTTGTACATGTGCTGTTCTTCCACAACAGAGCAAAAGGAGACATCAAAGACTGTCCTAAAGCACAGAAGGGAAGGCTTTCAGAAACAGCCTATTAGTAAGGATCTTAAGCAAACTAGATATTAGGTTTTAGATGAGATCTTAGGAAGAAGCTCTTTCCTGTGAAGGTGGTGAGATGCTGGCATAGCTTGCCCAGAGAAGCAGTGGCTGCCCCATCCCTGACGGTGTCCAAGGACAGGTTGGACGGGGCTTGGAGCAAACTGGTCTAGTGGAAGGTGTGTGAAAAAAACCCTGGTCTGTGGTGGGGGGTTGGAACTAGATGATCTTTAAGGTCCCTTCAGTGCAAACTACTCTGGGATTCTATGATTCTATGAAACTAAGGAGTACCCCCTTTGTCTCTCCTCCAGAGCAACACAGGGCATGAGAGATAAGAAGCACTTATTAAACATAACAGGGGAAGATATCCCTCAGCTCTGGTTGGGTGTTTTCTCTTGCTGAGGAGCTGGACCCACAGCCAGTTTAACAAAGGTACTCTGTCAAGTAAATGTTAGAGGGATTATGTAGGGAGTTGGAAATGTAAGGCTAAAATTACAGACTGTTTAAATCCTAACCCATAATTGAATTACCCTGTAGTTCTGTGGTTTCAGCAGTCACAGCGCAAAGGGCATAATTTGCAGGTAGTTTGTAAATGAGAGTAAGAGGCTGTTTTCTACTCACAGACCATGCTGATCTCCAGGCTGATTGTGAGACCTGGCAGGTGGTGCATGTAGCAGCACCCAGCACTGCTGCAAAGGGTTGAGCCACTACAGTGCATCTTGGGCTGGAATGGCAATTCAGCTGACCTTCCTTAAGCCTCCTAATGCTGCTGAGCTCGGCTGATGTATGGAAAGTTCCCATTCAGAAGTGACTTATTTTAAATGTTTTTTGGGGAAAAAAAAATAAAATCAGTGCAGCCATTTCTGAGACTTGTGGCCATAAAGAAAATTTATCAGCTCACACTTCTGAGTATCTGTTCCAACTGCGTCTATTCTCTTGTAACTCCAAAGTGTCCTTGGTTCAATACTTCAAATACAGCTGTGTGTAGCTAGAATTGGGCTGTTACAGCTTATACATATTTCATAAAGAAATACCAAGTTCTGAAAACTTTTGAAAACTTCCTCCCCTGCTGAGTACAGTTTTATTCTACAAAACTGTCGTCGTCTCCTTATCTTTCCTCTTCTTTTGATTTACTCATTTGTATTTTCTGCTTCTTGCTAGTTAGCATTTGTGTGTTCAGGTGGAATTTAAAAAATATTTTCCCATTGCTTTCAAAAGACATGATCCAGTTTCCTATTGGTTTAGCTATAGCACTGTACAGATGGACGTATTCAGACAGAACATAGACTGCAAAAAATCAGGAAGGGTAAAATGGTGTTAGGACCTTAAAATATCATTCAACAATGCACACCTATAAGCCACATTTCCCTTTTTTTCTTTTTTTTTCTGTGTGGATCAATATTGGAATAGATTTACATGAATTAGGACAATTTAGGGAAGGGCTATGGCTAGCCTTCCTGTTGTGGTCTGTTCTTGGTATCAGAAAAGTACTCATGACCTTGGTTTGACATGAACCTCCTTTGTTTCTCAGAGCCTACAGTGTTACATTTTTATACTAAATGTTTCAGGCAGTTTACTGGGATATGTGCAAGTTTTTAAACAAATAATCATGATACACATCTTCTATAGAGAATGTCTTTCCCATACTGTGAGAAATAATTGCCACTCCCTTATTGTCAGTAAAAAGACAGCAGATAAAAGTTGTGTCTCAAACTGTGGATGTCCTCACAATATTTCAAAATATATTTATTTGGAATTTCTTGATGGTATATGCATATATTCTGAAAACTAAAAGGATTTGTGACTCATTTTTCTAGGCACATTTGGTTCTCTCATTTACGTTAGATGAAGATTGTTATTAAGTGCAACGTTTCCTATTTGTCTGGTGGTAGAATCTGAACTGACCTCCTAAGACTTCATCCCGTGCCTTGACCTCTTAGGGCTGGTCTACAGAAGTCTTCTTTCACTGATTATAGCAGAGGAGAGGTCAAAGGCCATGGTTCATGACTATAGAAATATTTTGCCATTATCCAGATTCCAAATGCTAAATATTAAATAGAAACCAAAGCTTTACCAAAGAAGCACTCTTCTGGTATGGGAGTACCAGTGAACTGTACCAGCAAAGCCTCATCCCCGATGGCTGTAGCTAGAGTAGGAGCTGTTTTTGTAGGGATGATTACTCAGGTATGATGACTTTTCTGTTATCTGTACAGAGTCATCATATATGATTAAAACAATCCCTATGCCTAAAATGATAGTTTTGTTCTTTTTAGCTATTAACTTTTGAACACATTTGTCTCGCATCACTGGACTGCAGTAACAGTACAACCTCTGGTCCTTCCACACTGGAACCACATTTGAGCACAGGCATTCAGGAGTATTTATCCCCACCTGTAATCCTTTGGAGGATATTTAACCTTTCTATACAACACAGCTTATTAACACTAATTAGTGTTTAGGTTTTGTCTTCACAGGAGGTATAACCCATACAGTCAGTAACTGAGTACCTGCTTTTGAACTAAATGATTCGTAAGTATCAAAAGCGATTGTAACCAGTGATTTGTTTTATTTTTTTCTAATTCCACTGTTTCAGAATTCTAAAATACAGGATACAGACCAGGGACCTTAGAAATATTTGCAGAAAAGTGCAGCAGTTTTAGGTCGGTTCTGAAATCACCTTTTTCACTTTTTCAAAGCAAGTAGTATAGTGTTG
Organism: Neopsephotus bourkii; assembly: GCF_033783945.1. Lineage (NCBI taxonomy): Eukaryota > Metazoa > Chordata > Aves > Psittaciformes > Psittacidae > Neopsephotus > Neopsephotus bourkii. Next base: position 379,576 of record NW_026901034.1, read on the forward strand.
ATGTTTGAAAGGCTGGCTTCAAATCTCTGTGTGATCTTTTGAAATCTGAGTAAATTCTAGAAATACATACACAATATGATATAAAGTAGATAATATATTTAATATATGTATCTATATGTATCTGTCTCTGTGCATATGCACGTGATTGATACAGGGGACCTCATACATCACCCCCATAAATCCTGTACAAATCACCTTAATTCTGCTGGAACTTCTGAAGTCCCAGATTCTGTGAAAGTGAAAGGCTGTGGGTTGCTGTGGGTTTTTCCTTCAGTATTGACAAAGTGAGCTGGCTGCCTCACTGTGATGATGTGGAGCCAAGAGTTAGTGCTGGTGAAAGGAAGGAAATCAGTGCGACTCCTTTCTTTCCAGACTATCCATTCTCCAAGGTGGAGGCAGCCTGTGCAAGAAGGACTGCTATCTGCTGCTGCCCCTGCACACGTGGGTGTGCAGCTGAGTCCATAACCTCAGGGAGTTAATTATTTCCAGTAGCACTGCTTGGCACACACTAGCACTCACATAACAAGAAAGCAATTGCACAGCCCTCTTCAGACTATAACCATATCCAGCTCTGAAAAGACTATTTTGAGCTTTGTTTCCTCTTTCCCAACTGGATTCAGAATGGTAGGGCATTGTATTTCAGCTAGTGATAAAGTCAGGGTGGGTTATAGTTCCTTCTGGGGCTAGTGAGAATGCCTTACTGTAACTGCTTAGAGCATTTGTTTAAAAAGATGTTAATTGAAGTTTATCCTCTCTAGTGGGAACTGTTCAGCTCTCTCTCAGCAGTATGGACATGCTACAGTTGTGCCACAGATTTAAGTGCTGTAACTTCTTGGAGAAATTCCATAGCACAAGCCTGTGCCGTTTAAGATGATCCCCAGAATTTTCTCAGACTTAAAAGCTCTGCAGACAGTGAGCCTTCAAGTTCGGACTCAAGGAAAGCTAGAACTTTTTGGGTACTCACATGGTTGACCATGAGCATGCCAAGCAAACAAGGAAGCCTCTTTGTAATTGTGGCAGGTATGCTTTCAGATGCCAGCAAAACAATCAGACAGGAGGCAGAGCCTGCTGAAACTGGGACTGCTCCAGAGCCTCCTTTTCAGAGCAGCACCCCCTCAGCTGAAATGCAGCACTGGCCCCCAGCCTACTGCTTTCCTAGGGAAGGACCTGTGATGATATACCTCAGTATTTGGGGAAACTCCGCTTTTTGCAGTGGCAAAATAGTGATCAAAGCAAAACATTTCACATGGGTCTACGCAAAAATGCCATCAGCACATACAGTAGCAGTGGATACTCTATGTAACTTGAATTGCAAGAACTCTGTGTTATTTTGCATCTGTAATTTTTAATTCAGTTTACCACAAAGCTGGACTTCAGATAATATTGACACTTTAGATATAAAGGTGTATTAATTTTGTTCAACCATTTTCCCCCTTTCCAGCTGTAAAAGTACAAGTCTTACGTACAAGCTACACAATGGAGTGGCTGCTAAAATGTTTGTGACATCTATACTTATTTAAAGTATTGCAATCATCTGAGACAGTCGACTACTACTTCGTTGGGGTGATTTTTCATGTATTTCTACAATTCACACAAGTGAAAGTAGCTCTGTGGTACATAACTGTAACAAGTGCTTTTAGTGCATTATAAAATCTCACCATGGCAACATCTTTCTGCTCACCGCATTTATAGTGAGAAAAAGAAAACAAGCAAAAATAAAATTAACCCTGAAGCCCTTCTGAAATTTAGGGGTTGAAAGAATAAGGTGTGACCAAATGAAACTTTATTTTAATAGAAGAAAGTTAGAACAAAGATAGAATATTTGCTTAGCTTCTCTGAGGCTTAACCACCCTGGGCACTCTGCTGGCACCCAGATGTAGTCATAGAAAGAGTTTGGAAATTACCCCTCCAACATCTTCCTGTCACCCTGTACTCTGGCATCATGTAAACCTGGCCCAAAATGGATTGGCACTTGTAGGGGCGTTACATGCCTTTGAGGAGCGGCAGTGTTTTCTCTGTTCTCTTGCTACCTCGTTTCTGCAGTCTTCTGAAGGCTTGTAAATGCCTGGGTAAATTGAGAGGAATGATTGTAAAAGGGTGTGTTAGGGTGCCTGCACCAGAGAACTTCACTTCAGGTGCTGGTTTGGTATCATCTAGTGGGCTAGAGCTGGAGAGATCTTCCAGATAACATGATTCAGAATAACATCAATTATCTCTGTTCTTGCATTTTCTCTACCCCTCCCCCTACAGTCTCCACAGCCCTGTGTTAGAGGAACACTTTATCCAGGCAGTGTGACAGGGAAGGAGTGCAGGCTCAGCACAAGGATCACATAAAGCTAAACACAACCACAATGTCTCACACCGCCATTTCTCAGGTAAAAATATGAAAATGGACAGGTTTCCCAGGAATTCATCACCTACAAATTCCTTGCAACTGTGGATAAATCTGTGGATGGTCTGAATATCTGAACGAATGACACCACTTAGGCACTTAGGTGCAGATATAGGGTCTAGAGTTTAACACCTCTGTTGGAAGTTATTGGATTTATTTCTCATTTCACTCTAGTTCATTCCCATTCATCTAACTTTTTTAGAACAAGTTCTTTGTTTATATTCAATATAAATAGGGAAGGGAAGGAAACTAAAGGAAATATAAAGAGATTCTGAATTAAACCCAAAAAATCCAACTATTTTTAATCCTTCATGAATTTTTCATTACTACTTCCCACAAAACACCTCCTGCTTTCTCCAAATGTTCCAAAAAGTGCTGCCATTCTTGGTAGATAAAAGCAGCATAAAATAATTGTATTAAGCAAAATTTCTGGTTTATTTTTCTAAACAACTGCTATATAATGACTTTCCATGCAGTGTCTTCTGCAGTGGGAATAGGTTGTTTAGCTGCCAGGAGAGTAAGAGCAGTTAGCTGTGATTCCAAATCTGCATGGGACCTCGAGCACAGAAACAATCTCCAAAGGCCTTTTTTCTCACTTACACAGAGAATTACAGCATAGAAAGTTCACTCTCAGTCGCTTCTTTATGTTAACTGTTGTTAGTGGGGAAAAAAGTGGCACTGGTACCAAAGCAAGCAGAAGCTCACTCTTTATGCTGTGCCCATCAACTTTCAAGCCATGGCAATCTTGGTAAATTGGAGTAGGGTGAGTGTGGAGGGCAGGCTGTAAGACCTGGTTGGAATTATACTATTCTAGATATTTCAGCCTGAAAGCAAAGGACAGTCTAAAATCTAGCAGAGATTTAATTTATTAGATATTAAGTTTTGAACTGGTTGAAAAACACCAAAGTTTGGCTCTTTCTTTCAAAGATGTTTTTCCATATATAATCAGGTGTTCTCATATAGCTTGTCTTTCAATCATTATAGTTTCACAGAAGCAAAGATTTCACCAGTTCCCCAGAAGACTTTTGAGAGCAGAACAAACAATAAGCTTCCCAGACTGCCTTTTAATTCTGTACCTTGAACCTAGAACACCAAATTCCTGATCTAGGGACTATTTCACTGTAGTAAGTTTTGATAATGCACACTGTGACATACACCTTAGAGCAAATTCTTTTCTGCTTGCACAGACATCCCAAATGTTATTCTATGAGGCTGCCTTAGGTAGGAATGGGATGGCAGAGGCACATGCTCGCAGGTTAAACCACATGCTGGAGGTGCCCCATCTCACAGCTGATACAAAATGCAGTCAACCTATACCACACAGGTCACCTGGATCGCAAGGACCACTTTAACGGGTAAATATTCTCTGGCCACAGTGCTGTGTGTAAACCTTTCTCCTGTTTCAGGATTAAATGCACAACCTGAAAACAGTAGTGAGCCAGTCACTTGTGGCCATTATTTATGTCCTGGCAAAGGAAAGAGGCAGCCAGTGCAGTGAGCATGAAGCAGAGGCCACATTAGTTTAGTTCAGAAATAATGAGTAAAACTTATCAAATCAGTTGGTGTGGGGGTAGTGTGTAACAACCTTGATCAGTGATCAAAACTGGCTGTTAGGCACTCAACAGAGATGGCCTTGCTCAAGGAACATTAAGTGTAAGATAACACACGGCTTTAATACTTGCTTTGCTCTGAGTGCAGAGCTCTGATCCATCAGAAATTAAGTCCTTACTAAGCTTAGGTTACCCTTGACAACTAAAACTAGACTACTAAAACTAGAAAACTCAAGCTCCCTAATATCATGGCAGGGAGAACAGTGAGAAGAAAGTGTATTTTGGTTCTCTTTCAGGGTATAAGGAAAGCCTGTGTTTTGCCACTGTGGTGCGCAGAGTGATCAGCAAAGCTTAATTGTTTGCTTAAGCAGCCTTTGGAGCAGTGAGAGCTAACAGAGCTAGAAATTGGCAGGGCTGGACAATGCAGTTGAACAGCAAAAAGACTTTCAAAGAGAGAGTTTTTCTCCCAAGTGCTCATTGTCAGCTCTTTGAGTTAAACAGATTTTAACAACCCAAACAAAAACTCCACAGGGGAGCTTTTTACAAACAGAAAACAAAGGAGCCCTGCTCCAGCTACATCAAAGCTTCCAGCCCCTTATAACCTCTGGTGGCAGTTTGTTTCATCCAAGGCCCATAACTCAATGCTAATGTCAGCTTTCCCGCCTACTAATGAACCATTTTTCTGGAGTTTCCTGGTCTAGCTTTTAGCTGACTTTAGAGAAGAAGCAGGATTGCTTTAGGCAAATCTACAACCATCCCCATTACCATACCATGGCTGCCCCAAGAAAGGTGTCTGAGAACAAGTTGCTGTCATGAAGCTTTAAAGCCTCAGGTGCCTCTGGATTTGTTCACGTTGCAGCCAGCCTATTCAGATTTCCCTTGTTATACCAGCTGCCTTCTCTTGTGCAGGCTGGGAGAACTGAGAGGCAGATTTGGGCTGGGGAATCTGAAGATAAGACACTAAAATCTGTTTTATTCTTTTTTCAATTCCATTTTTATCTCCCAGACCAATGTAAATAAGGGATAGTAATAAGAGATTTGAATTTCTAAGAAGTTCATGGTAGTAAAATGAGAACAGCATTACCCTGCATTGAGTGTGGGATTTTAATGCACTTTTGTTCAGAATATGACAAAACTCAACACTGTAGTTAAAAAGGGGATGCGCTTGTAGCTCTGGATAATTACTGGCAGAGTAGCATGCAGCCTTGTCTGAATAAGAGGCAGAACCATCTCATAGCTGCTCCACTTTGACATGACACAAAGGAGTACATGCTGCACTGGTAAATCCATACCTAATGGGAAAAAAATGCACTGGTTGTTAAATGAGAAAAGAATATTTAGGCAGGGTAGAGAATGAAATATATGGTTCTATATGAAACATAGATACTGTTGAGACTTCAGTTGCATGAAACCAACTGAAATTTCTGAATCATCAAAACTCACAACATTACAGATCATCCAAAAGTTACAATTTTCTTCTTTCAAAATGCGTGCTTACAGCCAAAAGATGTTAATGAAATCTTAGTAATGAATCTTTGTTATTCTGTATGAATTTGAGGGGGAGCACTGAAAAGGGGAAAATAACAAGCCACATCCCGTCCTAATACAATATAACAATCTCAAATTCACTGGAGTCATCCTGATGCCTGCATTACCACCTCAGTTCCCCTGCTCACTTTAATTACCTAAGTAGTCTCATCAGTATGACATCTACTTCCAAACACATTGTGGTGCCTCCTCCTGCTCTGCAGATCCTCCCTCTCCTTGCTTCTGGAGTGCTGTGTTCAACTCAGCACGGCAGAGGCTTACAGTGCTGGTTGGATCTAGGTTTGAGGGGAGAGTAAACATGAAGCAACAAAAAAGCTGTAATGTGGAGTGCTGTATCTGAGTCCCACACTGTGATGGGAGTATATAAGAATATGTTTGTAATATTTCACTGTTATTAGCAAATTCTGTAGAGTTTCTAGTTATTTTGGATATGTCAGATTCGGGGTTCCTAACTTGAAGTCCTTTAAAGAGCCATGAATTTTAGAAATACAGGAGAAAAGGAGGGTGATTCACGTGCTGACGAAGTGCTTCACGTTGAGGAGGCTTAATCTTTCTTATCTTAAACCAGTGCTATGTCTTCCCTGTAATCTGCATGTAAAAGCACACAGTTCTGCTCAGAGCCTGTAGTGCTGTATTCAAGAAGTTGGTACTCAAGCAGCTGGTTAAGAATGTGTACAAGGAAAAACTAGTGCTCCAGCACTGCTTTTGAGATAAGCACCTCCATCTGCTTCTGCTGACAATGAAACAACTGTCTTTGCTGAAGCCTTTCTGTTGTTAACTATATTTCCTTCAGGCCAGCAACTGTCTTCAGATTTTAAGAGGCTGCTAGGAGAAGGAGAAAGAATTCACCCTGTAACATCCCTAATCCAGGGAATGGGGATCAGCTGAGCTGGAAGACAGGTAATTAAGGAAGAAATCTTATAGGCAGATGTGGTGGGATTTGAAAATTAAGGGAACTAAAGAGGATCCATCTGAATTGAGAGAAGGATAGGAAGAAAAAATATGGAAAATCTATCTTAGGGAGTCACCACTAGAAATAATAACTTCCTAAACCCTGGCCTGAGGTTAGGTAAGGGAACAGGATATAGAAAATTGCTGGACACTACATGAGGAAGTGCTGAACATGATTGCAAAGAGTGTGAGAAAACAACTGAAGTTACAGATAGTGTGGTGCAGTATGGCTAGGTTCCCAAGTGGTTAAAGGGGAGTTAGTGAGAAATAGAACAGAAGGAGCAGCTTCATGGAAAACTGGGGAGCTATTCGAAGACCTCTGGGGAGTAACATCTTGCAAGGCAGCAAGGTAACTGCATCGCTAAGGCTATGAAAGGCCAAAATTACCTAGGTAATGTTATCAGAATTGGCATATTTGGGATGGATATAGCAAAATTGGGAGCACTGGGGGAAAAGTAATCAGGTGGGTGTTGTGGAGGAGACCAGGGCAGAGGAAGTGGTGGTAAAAAGGTGGGAAATGAAAAAGGGACATTAAGATACATGCTCCACAGGATTCATGCAGTCTGAGGTTACCTCTTAGGCAGCCCTGCACTTGACTGCCATTGCTGGAGCAAGGCAATAAGCCAACCCTGCTCCTCTGACCATATCACGCAAGCAAAAGCTGCCTCTGTGCAATGGGAGCAGGACAAGCTGCAGGCAGCAGGTTTCCCTGGGGTGCCATGGGACCACTCTCAGAACACACTGCTCTCCTGGTATCACCATGTCAGTGCCTGGTCCAGGTCCACCAGCACCTACAGGTGCCCATCACTCCCTAACAAAAACATGACTCACCAAACTAACAAGTACTTCTGCATTTAACCTGCTAAAGCATCACTGGCTTCAAACAAAATCACTAAAACCTGTTGACAGCAGCAAAATGTTTTTGCAAAAGTGGTATTTTTTCATAGAAGAAATGCGTAAACATTCAGAATTCTTTCCTAAAGGCAGAGTTATGTTCTTACTGCCAACAGGATAGGTAGGTTTTATCAAGAATAAAAAGAATTGTAGCCATTCATTAAAAAAGTAAAAAGCACTCACAAAGGAGAACTGTTTCACACAGCTGTTGAGAGAGAGCTATGGGCTTGAAAGAAACAGTCATATTTTTCATGGTTCACTAAATTTACTTCTCTAGTTCTGTTACTTCTGTTGCCTTTTCAGATTTTGGTACCTTTAATAAACAGAGCAGCTGGGATGACCTTACACCTTCCTCTAGTCTTCTCATCTCTGTACCTCTCATTTTCTTAATTCAAATGAATGATTGCATAATTCTGAATAGTGGTACAGACTTAAAAATATCACCTCAGATCATCCTGCTTTTCATTGTCTCTGTGTAGGCTGCAGAATTCTGTCTTTGACATTGTATATAAAAGATTTATTTCTGTCATCAACTGGAGCATGCCATATATACAGATCCCTCCTGAAACCATCATGGCTGGTTACATTTTTAATAGTATCTCAGACTGTGAAGTTCCTGACACATCAACAAGATACTTACAGTTCTTAATGAAAAAATATTTTTTATACTGACATGTTAAAACTGGAAGGTTCAAGTTCCAGCTGCCTCTGAGTACCACTTTTTCCCTCATGAAGAATCTGGTCAAATTAAGCATTTGTTTCTCGGGAGGGGGTGAAGGGGAGTGAGCACAAGTGCAAATATGTTCTTTTTTCCTGCTACATCAAGCCCTCCTTAATTAGGTGAAATAGACAGTTGTCACAATTCAGAATAATAGTTCTCAGGGTATAAATGACAGCAAAGTGTAAACTTCCTGTGGTGGTGATTGCAAGGTCGCATGGAAAGGATGCAGTTAGTCATGAAGCCTCTTCCAGGCACAAGAAATAATTTACATGAGTTCCTACCATGGATGCTGGTGGAGGGGCTGGTGGCAATGTTCAGGGATGCTGACAGGGAGGTGCAGATGTGACAGGCTGCCCAAGGAGCTCTGCTGTGTGTGTTCCTGATATCCCAAACTTAACAGAAGCAATGACACTTCAATCCTGCTCCCAGCCCAACCATTCCCTATCCCTCCAATGTGTTAGGCAGGAATGCAACTGGCTTTCTGGAAGCTCATATATAGTATTTCCTCCTAGCATTACTGGGCAGTACTCATAAATTTTCAGAGGTATTTTAAATATTACAGGATATTCCTGTAGGTTATGTGTTTATGTGTTCTTTTCTGCTATTTTTGCAATAAAGAATGAGTTGTTTTGACTCCAGTGAGAAGAATTTTGGTCTGGTTCAGAGTTGCACTGCATATCGCTTGTGTTCCAAGACAGTTTTGCTTCACAGTACTGTCCCACCTTCTCTACTGTGCTGGAACAGCAGATGAGGAGAAAGATACAGGCATGTTATATTCAGGATAACTGCAAACCTTCACTTGCCACAGCTGTGGAAAAAGTGCCTTTTACTAGGTAGTACAGTGTTTGTAAGTATAGGTGAAGTGTTCTGCAGCTGGAAAAGGGGAAATAGTAGTGTTGCTACGGAAAGTGTTTGAAAGAGTTTCTCTATGCTATTGTTCTGGTTAGCATTACGGAAATGTTCAATTCAAAACACGGGAGATGCAGAGAGGGCATTCCCAAAAGAACAGGCTCAAGAAGCCTATTCTGTGTGAGGCAGTTTAACAGTTTACCTCATTTAGCTCAGCAAAAGAAGGCCGAGAGAAGACATGTCTTGGTACATATTAGTGCAATGTAAATACGCCAGAGGAAGAAGGGACAGCACAAAACCAGTGATTATGTACTGACAGTGGCTAAACTGGAAGCAGATTTTTAGCTAGCAGGGAAGTTAGGTTGTGGTACAACCTCGTATTAGTGTCAGACAAAGAGTTTAGATGAACTCAAGAAGTGCTGAAGGTCCAGCAGCATGGGGGCACTGACTCACCCATTTGTTTCAGTCTCAGCTTGCTGTAAAATCATACTGGCTGTACAGCTTCAACTGGAGTTTAACCACAGCAAAATTGTTATCAAAAGGTTTGTATGCTCAGGTTTGAAGTTCATTAATTCTCTATCTCTTCGAAGTGAATAGGAGGAAACTTTCTCATTTGCTGTTTGAATGATCAGAAGTGCATTTCCCATTTTTTAGAGGAAAACGCCATGTTTAGAGGAAAACTCAAAAAATAGGCATTTCAAAAAAGTCTGATTTTTTTGAAAGATAATGGAAAAGTGTTTATGTTACAGTTTTCTAGCTTAGGCTTTTAGCCAAGCTTTAAACCTGTGAAAATAAAGGAATGGAATAAAACATGTGACAAAATTGCAGGGGTTACAGTACCATAATTCTATGGAAAATGTGTTCTATTATGTTAATGAAAATATGTATTTTTCCTTGCAATATAGATGTTTTCTATTACCTTATTTTTTCAGTAATCAAGATATGCACACAGTGTTAAGCTCTGAGTGAATGCATGATTAGAGACCATTTAAGATATATATTTCACTTCAGACAAAACATGGATAATTAACTCTATACCAAGTTCAGTGTTTGTCTGAGAAATGTGTTATTTCTAATGAGGCTGTTTCTTACACTACCAGAGACACTCTTGTAGTTTCATTAGTGAACAAACCTCTGCATGTTAATAATCAAAGCATATTAATAACCATCTGAGTCACAAAGTAAAGCTGAAGAGCTGTGACCAACACCAAAACCACTTATTGTCATCACCTATTCTGCTGAAGTATCAAATACACTGTCACAGCTATTTTGCAAAATCATGATTTGAAAATTGCAAAATGCCAGAATTTAAGATAGTCTCTGGAGCTGTGCTGTATTCTCCATGCATATGCAGTTCATAATCTCTCAGCCCTTTTTTCCACAGGACTCTTTTTAAGTGCCAAGGGTGAGCAGTTCTCACAAAACACTGCTCAGAACCACCTGGTACACTTTTTATGCTGTCTGTGGCACCATTTTTATTTGTTTTGCACTGTTCAAACTATCTCAGAAGAGAAATAGTTCCTGCATTGACTTTTCTGCCTCATTTATCACTACTGTCTCTGAGGGCTTCACAATGACTAATTAATTTAACGTCACAAACTCTTGCAAGATAAGGGCTGCATTTAATTGAAGCACAGAGAGATGAAGGTCAAAAGTATCCTCTCACTTGGAGGTGCACTGTTGAGATGCTCTGAACATGGTGTTTAGAGCCATAATAAAGCTCTTCATGTTCAAATTAAAGATCATTATTCATTCAGTTGCAATAAATAGTGCTCAGCATTTCTGTCAATCAGAACATTAGCTCAGGACAGACACCTCGAAAATAAGAAATTAATGACTATGAAAAATTTGGTTGAAGTGCCTTGCTTAATGAGAGCAAGGCAGGAAACCTTGATAGTCAGAACTGTAATGTGATTTTCTGAGGCAACATTTAACATTTCAGTGTGTTTTCTGTTCCAACAGCCTGATTTTCAAAGATCACTGCTTCCAAGCTCAAGAACAGTCCATTTCTGTGAGCAGGAAATCAAGCAAAGGCAGCAGGAGACCTGCAAGGATGAAAGAGGAGCTCCTGACTAAACTCAACCATAAAGGAAACGCGTGCGGGATATGGAAGCAGAGTCAGTTTACCCAGGAGGAAAATAGAGACATTGTTCGAACTTTCAGGGCTGGAGTTAGGAAAGCCGAAGCCCACCAGATTTGAATCTGATGCATGACATGAATGCTACCAGAAGGGTTTTCACAAATACATCAGCACAGACGGAAAGCAAGAGAAAACATGGGCCCACTGCTGAATACAGCCAGGGCCCTGGTGACAAAGGACATGGAAAAGGCTGCTGCCCTCAGTAACCTTCTTTGCCTCAGTCTTCACTGGTAAGACCATCCTTTGGGAATCCCAGGTGCCTGAGACCACTGGGAAAGTCTGAAGGAAGGTAGACTCAACCTTTGTGGAACAGGACCAGGTAACGGAGCATTTAAACATATTGGATGTGCATAAGTCCATGGGACCTGACATGGGACCATGAGTGCCAAGAGACCAGCTGATGTCATTGCAAGGCCACTACCTATAATATTTGAAATATTATGGTGATCAGGAGAGGTTCCTGAGGACTGGAAGAGAGTAAATGTCACTTATTTCTTCAAGAAAGTCTAGTTAGCTTCATCACGATCCATGGGAAGGTAATGGATCAAGTCCTGGAAACCACTTCCAAAGCTTGCCCTGCCCCTCCAAAAATTTTCTTCCTCAGCTTCTGTTTCCTTGTTCAGTTCCATCCCTTTCAGCTCACTTTTCAGGACTCCAGTTTAAACTGATCTCTGTAATTAATGTGTGCACACACCTCACTGGTCAGTACCTCACCTTCCTCCGTCTTCCAAAGCTGTCATTTCCCTGCCCAGTAACTGGCTCCAAATTAGTTTCCTTCCCTTCGGTTTCTGCATTCCTCCATCCCCACTGCTATTTCCTGTGCCCTCTTCCCACCTATTTGCTGAGCTAGACTAAATGTTTTTTAAGGGCTGAACTGCTCTGTCTGGGACTTTCTCTAGCTAAAAGTAAGTAGTCTGAAGCAGACAGCACAGAAAATACAACTCACATGGTTGAAGCTTCTCAGTGCTTGCAACTGAAAATGTGCTCTTACAAAGCAGTGTTAAGCAACCTTTATAAGAGACAGACCTACTGACATGCCAACGGCATATCTCTTTAATAATGTCAAGTATTCCTAAATTCTGTCCCAAGAGGAATTTAGCACATTGTCCATTATAGCACAAAGTAGCATCTATTCTAACCATACATTAAAGCACCTGATAAAAAAGCAGAGATTTTTCCAGGAAATACATTAACATACTCAAAGAAAACTTTGAGTATTCAAAGACTTAAACTGTAATATGCATCATTAAGTTTCTCTAATTCTAATGACCAAGATACTCGAAACCAAAATATGGAAACAAATACTGCCCAAAAATTAGTAACATACATTTTGCCTGCAGAAACACACACAAATCCCACTAATATCAGTGCAGAGTTCCTCGAGGTCATTATTTGGAGCTCACGTGTGTAACCATAGTTGTATTAAGACAGTACTTGTGTGAAGAAAATCAGCTACCAACCTAAGAAATATAAATTACTCTATTAAATTATTACTGTTTGTGAAAGCAATCAATTAATTTAAAAAATATCATAAAGACACAATGATTTTTTGGAAAGAAGACAGCAAATTTATAGCTGAAATTATTTCCGTGGTATTGTTCACATGTAATCACATATATATAATAAATGCTGTGTTAGTGACAAAAGAAGATTTTCAGGGTGTTGTTCAATGGCTGACAAGGATGAAGTCAACTGAAATGTATTTTTAACCAGGGGATAAATCTTTCTTGAGCACTTTAGAAAGTAACCTTATAAATTTAGACCAAAAGCCGGGATTGATTTTATGTACTCTGGACCTCACTTTGGCCTCTGATCACGAGAAAACTGGTGTAAATCTGGAAGACCTTCTGTGAAACCAGCTAGGTCTATCTGAATTTATGGTCTTAAATCCAAGAGAAGAATTGAACCCAAGGGCCCCCAGCCAGCTTTATTGAGCAAGAGCCATTTGGTCTGGCTGCAGGGGAGAGAGGCTGTGGCACTTGGCCAGCTTTCCTCCCCTATATGTGATGTCAGACTAGTCAGTAGATCCCTTTGGGCATTAGACATCTTAGGAAAGAGCCAGACTTACTTCTGGATAGGAACTGGTAGAGAGAGCCAGCTGGCAGCTCTTTCAGAAGGCTCAGAGGAGCTGGCCACCACCTAAAAGTGGTTGGCCTCTTGTTTCAGGGCTGTTGTGACTTGCCCTCAATCCTCATTCTTTTGGTACTGTAATTTATGACCACAAAAAGTGTAACAAGAAAGGAAAAGATGAAAAATACTATGCTAAATACAACCATCCATACACTTGAAAATGTAAACATGCAACTATTCCCTCGGTATGTAATTACATGCAGCTTCAAAGTGGGAAAGGCACAGTTTTAGCAAATACATCTTATTTTGTATATACTGCTTTTGCCTGGAGGACAGTCTGGTTTTCTGCAGGAGCACAGCAAACTGCTTTTAAAAGGATCATCAACCAGAGTTTGTGGCTAATCACTTGGAGCTCCTGTGAGACAGAAAGAATATGACATGGAAAAGAAAATAAAGATGCAAAAGCCAGTGTTGCACATCTGCAGCATGCTCCTAATCCCAAGCTCTTGAAGGATGGTGTGCCAAGCCACAGACTGCAGTGGTGGTCAGCAGGAGAAACCCTCCTCTGACACATTCCCCCTTCCCAGCTCTGTGAAATTACTGTTGAAAAAAACAGTAGGCTCCTACTCCATCATGTCAGTACCATACATGGGGCTAGAATAGCAGCAACGGTTAATAAATACCCTTAACAGGCTCCCATCCCATTCACTGCTGCAGTCCCCTTCTGGGAACTGCACTGGACTGCTGTGAATGTCTCCTCCTTCAGCCTCTGCTCTCAATCAGATCCCAAAGTCCTGTCTCTGGAGAGAGACACAGGTGTAAGCCCTGGCCCTCATGTAGCCCCATGTCTCCCTCCACCCACCTACACTGACAGAACCAGTTCATAATCTCTCACTAGCACATCCCCCTTTGTGGGAAGCAACATTACCTATGGTGCCCACTGCTCCTGCTGAGGCCAGTGAGCACTGCAGAGTGGCCTCTCCCTGGGGAAGCTCCAGCGTTTGCAGTGTGGAGTTTCCCTTCACACTCTGAATCACTGCCTCCTTCTAATGGCCTTAATCCTCTCCCAGTAGAAGGGAAAGGCATTCTGTAAGGTGGGCTGTCAGGGCTTCCTTCCCCAGTTTGTAAAATCATCTGTATATTGTTACTAGCAGCCCCAGTCTGTTTTTAAGAGCTCTGGTAGAGGAAAAGTGAACAGGAGGGCAACGGCCTCCTTGTCCTACTGTCCCAGTTTTCTGCCTTGGGCAATGGCCTCCTTTGGCTCTTCCATGCAAGTACCACCTGAAAGCAAGCACTGATCAAAAGTTTCCTGTATAAATATCCAGGCAACTTTTTATCATTGTTTTATTTTCTAAAACATTTTCATCTCAAATAAAAAATCCCAAGAAGATGAGTACCGACTGCTTCTGTCAGGTGTCCCTGCCTGTGGTGGAGGGTTGGAACTAGATGAGATTTAAGTCTCAAACCATTCTATGATTTTACAGTTCTATGACCAATACCTGAAATGTTTGACTTGTGTGCAGTTTCTTAGCAACTTTCACTTTCTGAAACATGTTAGTCTGTTTGTGGAGGAGAGCAGCTCCTTCTTTTGTTGGTAGTGTTTGTATTAGCTAAAAGGATACCTTGGCCAAAAGATGCTGAGGAGTAGATCTACTAGATTCTTTGTGGGTGGAAGAATATATTCATAGTTCCAACTTAGAGAGCTTTCTTATTTAACTTTTCTCAACTTTTTTCTTAGATAAACAGAGAAAAAGTCCAGGATGCCAGTGAAAACACAATAAAAAAAATATCTGGTAGCATAAGGATGAGCTGAGACCAACTCTCATTTGCACTCCAGTGTTCATCTTTGGACAACAGAAATGAGACTCAGGAACAGAGCCCAAGTATGCCTCTGTAAGTAATTTAAACTCATGTTTAAACTTCCCTTGACTGTAGCAGACCATTTTACCTCTGGCATGTAATTTTTGGTGCCCAACTTCCTAAATATTCATCTTTTGCATTTATTATCTCCAACCATCTAATGTGTCCTGGTTTCAATTGAGATAAGATTTATTTTTTCTTAATAGCTGTTGCGGTGCTGTATTTTGGCTTTAGTCTGAGAACAATGCTGGTAACATACCAATTTTAGTTGTTGCTGAGCAGTGCTTACCCTGATCAAGGACTTTTCATAGAATCAGCTAGGTTGGAAAAGACCTTTAGCATCAAAACGTTTTCAGTCTCCCATGCTCTGCCAGTGAGGGAGCAGAGACAAGACACCTGATCCAAACTAGCCAAAGGGATATTCCGTATCACAGAGCATCATGGCCAGTATAGAAACTGGGGGAATAAGCCAGGAGGGGCTGATCACTGGTCAGGGACAGGGTGTGCATCAGCCAGCAGGTGATGAGCAATTGCATTGTGCATCATCTGTGTTTCTTGGGGTTTAATACTCTTTCTCTTTTTCCTGTTGTTATTATTTTGGTTTGATTATTTCAATTATTTGAATTATTAAACTGTTCTTGTCTCAACCCATGGGTTTTACCTTTTCCCAACTCTGCTCCCCATCCCATTAGGATAGTTCAACCCCATTAGCTGCCAGCTGCGATTGAGCCACACCATGATGTTTGTTTTAGAATTACCATGGGGGTTTATGTTGCTGCATTTTATTTGTCTGATGATGGGAACCAAAGGAATTAACTTAAAACCAATTGATACTATTTTTGTGGATTGTGAAATGGAAACAATAAAACTTCAATTTATTCATGATAGGAAGACTTACCCAGTCATTTTACTTTAAATATTTTAATGTAACAAATGGAGTTTGACAAGAATCAGTTTCTTGGCATAGTGTAGCACTTCTCTCTTTTGAACATTTGTTTCCATTCCTTCATATTTTTCCACTTTCTGTGGGTGACAGTAGAGCAACATCAATGTTTTGCATTTCTGAGAAGGGGATCATATTATTTGATATTATTACCCCAAGACAGTATTTGCACAAGGACCTAAGGGTAACTTTTACTAGCAGATAAAATTAGTAATGACAAATGAACTGCAAGGCTGAAATGCAGAAAATTGTAGAGGTGATGAAGGAAAAAACCCTAATGTTACATGAGAGAATTCAGTGGTAGCATGAATTAATGTGAATCTATACATGATCTCTGTTCTGATTTGCAAGTGCATTGTCATGGAAACAAAAAACATACTGTAGTGAAATATAACACAGGTAAACAAGAGAGTGTTACAATAACATACAGATTTCTTCATTCAACATGCCTAAATGTGATGTGATTTTTATTAATATTTGCTATTTATCAACTTTTTTGTTGATTGTTGGCTTTTTTTATTCTTTATCTTAAGAATAGGTTGATTGTTTTCAGTAGCTGAAATACTAATGGTCCTCAGATGATGCATAAATTGGAAAATACACTCTTCTTATGCCACATGGTGTTTGATAGGCAGAGTTGCTTCTATGAGAATTTAATAAAGAAAAGGTTCAAACCAATTGTTTTGCTCATCAGGTTTCTCAGCCTTTCTTTATGCTGATGAGTGAAGACTTAGCTCCTCTGCAGGACTGGATTCAGAGCCAGCTGCAGTCATTGCCATGACTCCATGGCTGTAACAGGCCACAGACAAGGGCCCAGATGCATATGTAGTGTTAAGCTGGGGATGCAGAAACCCTGTTGCTTCAACTGGAGCTTAAGAGCCTCATCTCATACAGGGATACTTTCTTGCATTCACTTACAGAGGGTAGTGCATGTACTTCCTTAGTGCCTGGGAAGCTCTCCTATCTACTTTGTCTTAAGAACAATGGAAGAATAATAATGTTCTGGTGGTGTGAGGAGCAGCAGAGAGGTGTCAGGGTTGTAAGTTCTGCTGGTTGCTTCTCAAAGACCCATGCTGAGCAAGGAATAGGTTAATTGACTCCATCTCTTTTTACTCCATCTCTTTTTATATTCTACAAGTAAAATTTCCAATATCTTATAGCAGCCTTCCAGTACCTAAAGGGGCTACAAGAAACCTTGAGATGGGCTTTGGACAAGGACCTGCAGGGACAGGACAAGGCAGAATGGTTTTAACCTGCCAGAGGGCAGACTGAGATGAGCTCTTAGCAGAAGCTCTTCCCTGTGAGGGTGCTGAGGTGCTGGCACAGGGTGCCCAGAGAAGCTGTGGCTGCCCCATCCCTGGCAGTGTTCAAGGCCAGGTTGGATGGGGCTTGGAGCAACCTGGTGTAGTGGAAGGTGACCCTGCCTGGGGCAGGGGGTTGGAACTGAATGAGCTTTACAGTCCCTTCCAACACAAACCAGTCTGGGATTCTATGATTCTATAATAAAGCAAATAAATTTCTTTAACAAACTCTAGTTTAACACCGATCTGTAGATTAGCAATTTAGTAAGAAGAAAACAGTGGTTCATATGACTAAGACATGAGTTGATCTTGTCCATGTTCCTCCCACTCCTGCTTTACATTGTTTTACTGCATTTGCTTAATAGCAGTCCCTAGTACTGAAAAACCTGCAAGGTATAAGATATACATGCCTGTTATTAGGCTGAGGAGGCAAAAAATGTGAGAGATTCCTTTGCTTGTGTTTTTGAAAACACGTCTGTTGTGATACAGTGCATGAACTGGCTTTTAGAACAGCCAGACTCACCAGCTCTGCTAATTCTCCTTGGGAGGAGCTGGATTCAAGACTCAGCTTGTAAGAGGTGCTGTCAAAAACAGTTGTTATTCAGTTACATTAACGTGGAAACATGACCTGTTACTCTACCATAAAACAGTCTCCTCTGGCATGTACGTCCTTTGAACCAGCTAAACTTCAGTCACAACAACACAGGAACTAAATTAAATACATGTTTTTTCTTTTTTATTTTTGTTCTGTAAGGGAACAATACAGAAAGTACTTCAAACACAACATATTCCTACAGATACCAATCTACAGATTCTTTAAAATATTGAGATTATAAAAAAGTGACATGTATATATTCTCTAATTTTGTCAAATATGTACATTTTGAGCGTAAGTTCCCAGTTTCCAGATCTTCCCATTATTCTTGAATAAATACTGTAAAGGTCAAATGAAACAGCCCAGATATCTGGGGTATTACATTACTTCTAGCCTATACATTTATTTATATACATGTCTTTTTAATTTCTACTTATCTTTTCCCCTGTTCCATCAAGCTTCATCTCTGGTAGGGTATTATCTTATATTCATTCTTACTTTAGTAGTTTAGTACTGCAAAGCCTGTGCCAAAGCATAATCCTTATATCCAAGTGGATTCTGAATTTTACACCTATATTTAATTCTGAAAAGTCTACAAAATTACAGGGTTTCTTGTATTGTTTTTTTAAGACACTGAAAATGTCTTATTAACATAAGCACATTACTTGTGCTATTAATGTACAGAAAATCACAGTTTGAGGAATACCTATTCTTGGGATTTGCTCAATAACAGCAGTTATGTCTCCTAGGAAAGACATACTTCAGCAAAGGGAATATATGTTCCAAATGGGGAGGGGAGGAGAGGAGAGGAGAGGAGAGGAGAGGAGAGGAGAGGAGAGGAGAGGAGAGGAGAGGAGAGGAGAGGAGAGGAGAGGAGAGGAGAGTTTTGAAACCAAATTTATTTTTAAACCAAATAAATACATTAAAGTAGACACAGCCTGGAGTATCCTATTGTAAGAACTAAAAGCATGCGTATTGTTTCTTTAATGTATAGTTCTAAATTATTGTTATTATGATCTTACTTAATGCCTCTGAGTATCTTAAATGTATTTGTTCTAAGCAAGTATTCCAAAGCTTCATATATTGCTGCTTCATGGACATGTTCTATGTTTACTATGTGGACTTCTGTTTGCAACTATAACAGGATGCAGGCAATACATATGTCAGTGAGTGCATAGAACTATTAAGAATTTAAACTGCATTAAAAAATCAAAACCTCTCAGGTCAACATCTGTTGCTTGATAAAACCCAAACCAGCAAAACCATGACTAATGTAACAATTGATCGCATATAACTTCAAAAATCTAATTCCTGAAGGTAGAAAAGCAATGAACACTAGTCAATGGCATTACTTTCCATGGCAGCTGTGGTATTGATTTCTAGCCATCAGTCAAAGTGGTGAAAGCG
Organism: Neopsephotus bourkii; assembly: GCF_033783945.1. Classification (NCBI taxonomy): domain Eukaryota; kingdom Metazoa; phylum Chordata; class Aves; order Psittaciformes; family Psittacidae; genus Neopsephotus; species Neopsephotus bourkii. The sequence continues at coordinate 398,796 of NW_026901034.1, forward strand.
AAGCCAAAGAATTATTCTTCCCAAAGTGTAGTTAGTCTGTCAACTCCAAGGTATGCTCCAAAGTTCTGTTGTTCAGTATACATTCTTCCATTGTCAAGCTGTACAAATAGCTTTATTTTCTAATACTCATTTTCATTTTCTTTAATTGTAAGACATTTAACTAGCAGATGTCTCCATCTCGTCTCTTTCCCCATCTAACTGAAGTCATAAATTAATTCTCATGTGAAACCTAAAGAGGTGTAAGAGAATTTTTCAGATGTATTTTTTTTTCCTCAACAATGAAGTTACTTTAAGTAGAACAAAAGAATTCTTGAAAAAAAGAGCCTTTGCATTTTTATTTAGGCAAATACTGGGGGTGTCTATGTTTGGAATTAAATCCTTAAGGATACTCTGCTGGATAAACATGCTTCTCCAAAGAAATGGAACTAGATGTCTTGTGTACATTAGTCACCTGTGGACAGCATTCCTTTCACTAGTTTTGATTAATGTGCCACTGTATCCTGGTAAGATTAATAAACTGTGAAAGATATGTGGACACTCTTCATTTCAAAGATAGAGTGTGAAGAATAAACATAACATTTAGATGGTCTATTTTCTCAGGATCCAATTGACTGTTTCAGCCTTTATAAAGCCTGTGGGGTCTTTATTTGCTTGTTTTATGGGTGGTTTTGGAGCTTGTATTTTTTAGGCACTAGTTATGTTGGCCAAGAGCAACTGAGAGCTGTTATTTCAACAAGCAATGGAAACTTAAACTGGATGAGCTGATTAGATTTGTATTAGCTCCCAGGTAATGGTATGAGGTTTTAGAGATGCTTTGAAATGACAAAGTTATTGTAATATGATTTTTTCTGAGAGTTGCTATAAAGCATGAGTAAAACAGAAGAGTGAAAGTTAAAGAAGAAAACCGTAAAGTTGAAAAGAACTTAAAAAAAGAAAAAATCTGGATGTAGATGTAGCTTTTCTGTTACATTACAATCATAAAGAAAATTTTGCTTGCCATCAGTGAATTCTAGGTCTGATACTACTTCTAAGTTTGATTTCCATTTGTAAATCTTGGCTTACATGGGGTTTCTTGCCCTTGAAATCATCCACAATGCCATTTCCAGTAATTACAGTCAAAACTATGACTGTCAACTACAGAGAATTAAGTTCACTGAGTGGCTAGGGAATGCATCTAACAATTGTTCCTAATGTTTGTAACTGACAGAAGATCATATTCCTACTGATTTTAAAGTAGTGCAAACACTGATGTGCTGTTGGTTAGGAACAAATAATAAGAAAGAATTTTTAGCTGATACTATTAAAAAAAACCCTCATTTCTGTTGCTTTCTAATTTACTACTTCAATCTCTCTGTGTAGACTTACTTTACATTCTGAAGTATGTAAGTTATACAAGCCTGGAGACTGGAATGGTGCTTCTCGCTATGATCAATTGTATAAAATTCACCAATAAGCAAAAATTGCTCTTTTATGTAATAATTATTCATTGTTCTGCATGAGCTAGCCATGTATTGCAAGTTTAGTTGTAACTCGAGAAGCTCTGGTATTTGAAAACTCAACACGTCCATATGGTACTACATGTTACTAGTAGAAAGATTACAAACTCAGCAATTTAGGATGCCGAGTTACTCATCTGGTCTGAGCTGGTGGCTGTGGGTCTCACACAGACATATGTTTACTGTTACAGTATGTGAAGAACAGTCCAAATGCTTTCTTTTCCAAAAGCTGCATCACAAAATTTTGGTCTACAGATCTACTTAATCCAGATCTTACCCAAAGTTCTGGCAGATTCATTTACACCTGAGCGAGGCAATTGATCAAATATTGCAAACAGCAGAACAGGAGAGAGTCCCTGTAAGCAGGAAGAAAGCTTTTCCTTTTTCATCAGAGGCCAAATCTCCAGCAATCAATTCAATATAGTTAAAATATTTGATATTTATCAGTGTTTTTTTAAGTTCTTACAGTTTAGCTGCATACGATGATGATCAACCAGAAATCACATTGCACACATCACAGCAAGGGAAGCGGTTTAAAGTCACCATACACAGGACCAATGACCAACACCATAATTGAAGGCCTTCAGATTTAAAAATTCAGCATATTTGTAAGTTTCCTTCCTCAACAATCAGCAGTGTATAACTATGGAGTCCGTGGCATACAGATTTTGAAAGCCTGTCCTGAATTATATGTGTAATGGTTCACTCCAAGGTCACTTTGTCAAGGTCCTCAGAGCAGATATTTTCTCTGGTCGAAAAGTTGGGAGGAGGAGCCAATCTGTTTGAAAGCTGGTCTTTATCAAGCTTTAAATAGCATGGGATATCTTTTTTTAGGATATTCTGACAAACTTTAAGTTTTTATTTAAATTTTTCCTAACTAAAATCCTGATGTTAAAAAGATCACAATTGTCAAATTAGAAATACATTTGCTTTGCATAGTTTTAGGATAGTTTGCCAGATCAGGTTGAAACCTGCCTTTTTTCCCCAGGTGAAACCCCTGGGCCAATTTTTTCTCTCTCATCTACAATGTATTTAGCAAAATAGAATGTATGTCACTTAGTCATAGGTATGAGCAGTACCTGATGATTCAGAGGTAGCTAGAACCTGGAAAATAATTGCACTCACTGCAGAGCTGCCACACTCGAGTTTTCACTTGGTTGTTCTATGCTAATATAGTCTAAATTGTCCATAATAAACAGTTAATTGTCACATAATAAACAACTGCCACAGAAGTGAAAGTTTGGCTCTTACTAAAACAAGGGCAAAATTCTTACTAGCTGCAACAGAGCTGGGTTTTTAGGTGAAGTGAGTAGAAGTCCAGTCCACTGGTGCCGCTGATGCCCTTGGGGACTGCCTAGGAATAGTGTGAAGAACTCCAAATGGCTCTGTCTAAAAAAAAATGCTACTTTCTCACCTATGTCTGTCCCACAGCATGTTCTTTGTTATCATCTGTGAATCACCAAACATCCTTTGTGACTATATGGTGTAGTTATAAATAACTCTTAACGCTTGCTTTCTAAACAGAAGGTGATTTACAATGTGCTGCTCACTCTGACAGCTGTTACTACAGCATAGCCAGATTACTTGCTTTATTTTTAAGTTTATTTTAATTACAGAAAGACCCACATTGAAATACTATAGTCATCTCTTTTGTACCAGGACTGCAGACCAGTGGTAAATAACAGTATGAGCAACATTTTCCTTTTACAGAGAGTGCTGGCCTTCTCAAAGGTCACTTGGTTTCAAGTACCAAATTTTCACCGGGCTCTTTTTAGCAGGTGAATTGACTTACAGTTGGTTAGACTTCTATTAAAAATGTATAGAATATTTAGAAAGACCCATTTAAAATATGATGAACTAAAGTCCAACCTTTCCAAGGAGAAATTTGCCCAGCAGCCCAGGACCAAGGACTGTACCCAAGTACTAATACCACTGAGTTTTTCTTTAAGGAAAAATTGCCATCTACAACAAGGACAGTTCTGCATTTGTCCTTCAAATGCTTCTTTTGGGAAACAGTGAGTCACATCTATGATATCAAACAGTGAAATGCATCAAAACTTTGTAATTCAATACTGTAGAAATTGCTGTATGGAAATAAGGAACTGTCCACAGATCTTGTTTTATGGATTAAGCAGGTGAATTGGAAGAATTTGAATTTCTGGGGGGCTTCCCAATGTCAAGGTGACAACTGCCACAAGTAGTAATTCAGACAACACTTATGCAAATCCTACAAAGTCCCTTACATCACCAGAATGATTCAGAATAAGAATGTTACATGGTCATAACTCTGACCATGTATAATGATAGTTATGAGACTAAGTTTTGAACAGTCTTTGAATTATTTAGATCTCTAGAAGATCCTTACTTACAGTAAATATTAGAACCTTCTTAGTAGTCAGAGGAAGTTATATTCCTTCATGGATATGTAATGGTAATAACCTATCAGATATGACAGGTACTCCAAAAATAGTAATAAAAGTCAACTTTGGTATATGCACTACAATACTTTGCACTCTGCTTTCTAAAATAGGTCAGAGAACCTCTGCTTAATTTTGAATGGTAAACCTTACTAGAAAGTGCTTTACTTCTCTGAGGTGGTGGGACTTTCGAACTAAAAAATACACAATAGTAGTCTCAGATAGTATTTTTCAGTGTCTCTGTATTTGGGTAAATTTTGTCATGAAGTAATTTTTACAGTTGAATAGCACAGCAAGGTGATGTATATGTTCTGTATTCAGAATTCAGACTATAGGAAGTTCATTGTTATAGCATTGCTATAGTTTAACTTGTATATTAATGTTCTTATGGAAAGCTTTGCCAGGTCTACCAGTCTCTCAACACCACTATAGCCCATCAGGGCTGACTTGTTCACCATATTCCATCTGCTGCTTTGTAGGAATGGTCATTATAAATCACTCTGCCCAAACATAGATTGGAACTGGAACCAGTTGGAACTGGTTAATTACCAGTTGTCTGCTCTGAGAATGAATATCAATGCAATATAGCTAAGCAATACCAATCTCTAGTAACCATCTGGAACAAGCTGTATCTCCTTTCCCAGGAGAACCAAAAGTTTTAGAAGCTCTTGAGGCATGTGGCCCTCTCTGGGTTGCCTACAGTTACAACCAGCTGACACAAGACAGAAGAACAAGAATGGGGTCTTCTGCAGGGTCTGTATTACTTACTCCTTTTATAAAGTGCTGAATGGTATTTTGTGGTAGAATGTAACTGCCCAACTTAGTTTTTCGTGAAGACAAGCAACGCCATTGAAGGTAATAGCAACTCCAGGACCAGCAGAAGAAACAAAGAACTTTCTAAAAGCTTAGGCATGATCTTGGGTGGACTTAAGAGGAGCAAAGAAATGTTGAAGACCACCACATGGTTGCAAAAGATGGGGGGTTTTCCTAACTCTAGATTTGCTTATTAAAATATATGGTTTGGTATTACACACTCTGATAAACCTGTCGGTTTCTGGGGATCTAAACTGCATTTTATATGGCAGGGATAGTAGCTGTGAGCTCACCCAAATCCTGACAGATGTAAGTATCTCCAAATGAGAGAAATGCTTGCCAGCACACAGCTGCTCAGAATCACAATTTTACTGCAGAGTTTTGAGGGGTTTCTGCTCACTGCAGAGAGTTGCAATTCTTTCTTTTTGAAACTGTAGCCATTAGCAGTAAGGTAGCATTAGGGTGATTCTCGTAAAAAAACTCCCTTTGCTATCAGGCTGGCAGTCAAGCCTGAGCCAGAGCCTGGAGAAAGGACACATCCCTATTGACAGGATTCTATTGACGGAAAAGACACATCTCTACTGCTGGAATTCTTTTTTGAATCTCCAAATAAAAGTATTTTTTATTGTCTTTTAAATAATTTTTAAGTGTTCTTCTCAAATAAAGCAAAATCCTTATTGTTTCTACTGCTGAGCAAATTTAAACCAAATAATTTCTCCTTAAAAAGAGGATGATTTTTAAACGTTATTCACATCTTGCAAGGGCTTGCAAAGCCTAGCAGCTTCATAGAACTGAATGCTGACATGTGAAAACCCCTTATTCATAGTCATTTGTAAGACTGGTGTCTGAATCTTATTTTTGGTACTAGCTGATTTTTATTTTTTTTTCTCCGGAAAAGCTTAATAACTTCAGTAGACCTGGAAACTGTATTGTTCTCTTGACTATGATCTTCACCTCACAAGGTGTTTTGTTACAGATCATTTTCCGGGAAACTTCCCAGGAATCAGCCTCTTTATAAGCAGAAACAGGAATTTTCTGTCTCAGAACGCTGAGGGCTGAGATTAGATCTGTTTTATTTCATAAATGGAAGATTGGATGAGTTTGTCTTAGCCAAAGAATTCTTGTTTAGGTCTATATTTAACAAAGTACTTCAACCACACAGCTAACGTGAAGTGTTCGAGTCAGGCTGTTTGGAAGCAAAGGATCTAAGAAACCTTAGAATGCTGCAAATGTGCATCTGCCTCACAAAATCTGTGCCCAAAGATTTATTTTATTCTAATATTTCACTGGTTTGCTAAAAGCAGTCAAAAGTATAATTTGATCAGGAAAATGTCATATTTCGGTGTTTCAGATATGCAGTCCTGAGGAAGGTGGAAGGCCTCTTCATATATGTCTTTGAGAACTGTAAACTGAGAGATGGAGCAAAAGCAAGCAAAACTTTTTAACCCTATATAGCCGATTTACTTCTTTCCCTGGAAACAAATGCATCTAGCTTTACAAGGTGCAATTCTAGCTTCTTTGTATAAAGGCTAGGACTTTTGCTAAGCTGGTTTATTGTTGGTTTATACTGTGTCAATAAAAATATGAAAAAGAGCAAGATCAATCAAGAATCTATGAAGATTCATTCACAAAGGGAATGGAAACTACAGGTCATACAAGGAGAGGTAGAATCTCCCACCTCATGCTTGATTGTAATATGTTTCATTTTAAGGTTGTTGTCTTAAGAAGGATATTTAAAAGTCTCAACGTTTTATTTAGCAAACATTAGAAAGGGAAGGAGTGTGTGTGTATGGCAGGGAGAGTTTTCCGTAGTGTGGTTCATGGAGTAGATGGCTTCTTAACAGGCATTGCTACATGTATGGCCACTTCACATTGGCTGTAGGGAAGGGGTCCAGCTCCAGCTAAACCTGCCTTTAGAAACAACTGATGCACAGACCTTGTGTTGGCCATCAGCACAAGAAAGTGGTGCATGCCAACTCAGTGCCTACTTTTCTTTTTCACACAGAATCTGAGATTGATAGGAGTTTTGTTCAAGTGACATACAGCTGTACTAATAGATTAAGAGCAGGCCCTGGCTGCCACCTCTGTTTGTAGTGCCTTAAAATCGATCTCTTGTATGTTTAGAAGTACAAAGAAAATTTTGCATGTATCAGCAGGTAGGTGATACATAAAGTATTTAATTTCAGGATCTGTTTGGGTTTTAGACAATTTCTGTGCTCCATTTCTACACAGTGCAATTCTCTTCAGGCTTCCCTTCATGAGAAAGCATGACATCTATTAACTGGAGTGTAATAATGCAGGCACTTGAAAAAGACAAATGATTAATTTCACCCTGGTCAAACCTTGTGAAATAGTTAGCACCAAAAGCCAACAGGAAGAAAGGATGGTTGGAACTTTCAGGGTTAGCCCCTGTATCTTTTCCTAAAGAATTCCTTCCTTCTTTACATGGTAACTCAGTGATGTACTTCACTCTTAATTCAGGGAATTCGTTTATTATGCAGAAAAAAGAAATATAAAATTGCATCTGTTGGTAGACAGCTAGTGGCAACTGTTTTTTTAAGTGCAGTTGGAAGACCTATCTTGGCCCAAGGCTGGTAGATTGAAAATTTGCTGGCACCTTTTCTTTCAGCAAATCAAACTAAGAATTTGGAACTGATCTTGGTTCTAGGTGTTTCCAAATAATTGATAAATGAGTATCAAAATTCCTTTACTTGGCAATCAAGAAATATAAAGGCAATTATTGTCTTTTTAAAGATGTAACAGTAATGGACTGTTTGCTCGTAATTAAAGTGTCAAGGTCACCATAATCTGAATGGAAATCATACTGCCTCTGCCCTGCTGTCTCCACTGTTATAACTATTATTTCAAGTTCACGATGTTCTATATATTTCTTTGAAAAACCTCTACCTCTCTGAAAAAAGATCTTTAAGCCTGATAAGACCTTGAACTGCTTGCAAATCTAATGCAGTATTGAATTAGCTCTTTTGTCTCCTTTTTGCTGATGAGAAAGAATTATTTCTCCCTGAATGCCAAGGACAGTTCTGCAAAACTGGCTGAACAAATGAACCAATAACCCCAACCTGCATGCTTATCCTCAGTATAAGAACAAGTACAGTGACAAATAGCTCTGTGTCTGTATACAGAGGCAGGGAGAGAGGAGAAAAAGCTTTTTTTTTCTTGGAAATTGTCTTTGACATTTCTGAATAACTAATACTCAAAAGAGAAAAAGGAAAAATGTTGCCTTGAGAATAAAATAAAAGCCATTTAAATGCCAAATCCTAGTCACAAAATCTTAGTGCTCTGAAGGCTGCATGGCTGACCTTCAAAGAAGCCACGATGCAATAAAAAGAGGAGAGAAGGAACTGAAGCAGGTTGGAGAAGGCTTGTTCAAAACTGTGGTCATGTCTGGGTGACTTGTTGTGATTGCCAGCCCCAGAGGGCAGTGAGAGCCATGCGGTGATCTACTGGTGTTAGGGTCATCTGGCAGCACCAGCTACTCCAAAATGGGAGATTTGCTGTCCCTGAGTCTGGTGCCTAACGTGCATGTATGCCTGGAGACGCTGTGTGCCAGAGAGCCACAAAACTTGTACATAATATTCTGAAGTGATTAAAATTAACTTGGGATAATTTTTTAGGCTATTGCAGTTACACTTGGTTGGCCGAAATCTGCTTGGACTTTGTGCTTAAGTGTGAGTGCTTCAGTAATCAAACTGTGACAGTAAATTAAACAGGGCCTCTGTCTTAGCCACAGTAACAGCAATCAGCACAGTCGTCCACCCTAATCCCTGGTTTGTGGTCTCTGAAGGTTTGGCATGGGGCTCAGCACAACCACGTGGGTCTGCACTTGCCTTGGGTGTCAGCACAGGATACACACTGTTCCCAGAACCCGTTCCCAGAACCCGTTTGGATGGTGCCACTGTTGGAGGTGTGAGAATAATTATCTGTGTGGACATGGGCTGTGCCATACCATTTGACCTCAGGCCAGAAAATTATTCCCAGCTCACTGTTTACTAGGTGTAAGCTTTAGGGCCTTGTCTGTTCTGCAAAATCTTACTTTCCTGTTTGGCAGCTTCCCTGCATTATCCTGCCTCACATTCTCAACCACTTCAAACCACAGTGAAATCCTATTTATCAGTTACTAGTTGCTGTGGTTTAAGCCCAGCCGGTAACTCAGAACCATGCAGCCTCCCCCTTCTCCCCCACCTGCTCCAGGAGGGATGAAGAGGAGAATCAAAAGACTTTAAATCCCATGGGTTGAGATAAGAACAGTTCAGTAACTAGGGTACAATACAAAACTACTACTGCTACCACCAATAATAATAATATTGGGGGAAATAACAAGGGGAGAGAATATAAAACTAAAAGGAAAAAGGAAAAGAAAACAATAAACACAAGCGACGCACTATACAATTGCTCACCACTCACTGACTGCTACCCAGCCCTACTTCAGCACTGTTCTGGACCTTGTGAGTAACTTCCCCCCAGTTTATATACTGGGCATGACATGCTGTGGTATGGAATACCCCTTTGGCTAGTTTGGGTCAGGTTTCCTGTCTCTGCTTCATCCCAGCTTCCCATGCCCCCCCTCACTGGCAGAGCATAAGACTGAAAAGTCCTTGACTGGGGTAAATGTTACTTAGCAACAGCTAAAAACATTGGTGTGTTATCAGCACTGTTCTCAGACTAAAGTCGAGAACACAGCAGTGCACCAGCTACTAAGAAAGAGAAAAATAACTGCTACAGCTGAATCCAGAATACTAGTAAATACAAGATTTTTTAGGAACTTGAACCTAAATGTTTCAGCTCTCTCCCTGTGAAATTCTGCTGCATATTGAGAGCAATCATTCTGTACCATGTGTAGGGTGGTGCTCACTGTTCCACTGGAGTGCCAAGAGAGGAGAGCACAAAGAGCACCCCAGCATAGTTGGGGTGTAACTTCAACTCTTAAATTCCTACAGACCAAAGACTGAAACTTGTATTCGATGCCCAGGAGAAACACAAGTGAAAAAAGCTTCAATTCTGAAATCAGAGGAAAAAAGAGGGTGCAAGACAGGCTAAAGCATGTATCTTCCCTGTGCATCAGAAGTTTCGCTTGTGGACAAGAATGTTGTGCATGCGCCGACACAGGTCTGAGCATTATCGATACAGTTTTAAGGTGTCAGTAAGAAGAGGGAAACCCAGAACCATCCCTGGCTGGACGAGGCCTTGGGTGATATGGATTAGAGCGAGGTGTCCCTGCCCATGGCAGGGAGGTTGGAACTTGATGATCTTAAGATTCTTTCCAACCCTAACTATTCTATGATTCTATAACCAGAGTAATATTTCTGGAATCATTCATCATGATTATGTAGGAAATCAGTTTTTTAAGTCAGAAGTATGGCTGCTCAATATTATGTAAGAGCCATTATATGATTTCATAAATCTGTTACAAATTGATTCTCCTTAATTTTTTAATTAAACTATGCTTTTATTTATCATTGCAAGAAGCAAGTGAAAAATACATTTTAAAAATCAATTTTAAAAAGGCACTCAAGTACTTAGTTCTGAAGATTCATACTTTCATTTTGGAGGAATGGGATTTTGGTTGTTCTAATTGTCAAATTCCAGAACTATCATGAAACTACATAAAGCTGTTTTGATTTCTTGACTTAAGTGCATGGAAAAAAAGAACTTCCATTCTGTGTATTGATTCTTTGGTCTAAAACCAGCAGGTTATTAGTTCATATTATTTAGTTTATATATATTGTAACTATGACTGATACACTATAATCAGTCTGCTTTAAATTATCTTCTAAAGTCTCATAAATTAGATTGAATCCTGTTTGCTTTTCTTTCTTAATACTGATATGAAAAAATAATTACATTTACAAAATAATTATCATGACACATTTAATTAAAAAGAAAATCTATAGGCAGGAGCATTATTTTAGAATCATTTTATTTATAATCTGTTATGCTCGTTTCCTCCTAGAGATATGCACAAAGTGCAGTACCCAAAGGTTAGATGAAATTTAGCTTTTACCAGTACATCTAACTTGTGATCCAAACTGAATTATCCTCAGCTTAGCTTTGTTTGAAAACCTGTACGTTTACTCACTCCATCACTGTGTGCTATTAGGTGGTAACATAATGCTGTACTGATTAGACTGAGGATGAGATTCTATTAGAACTTCTTAGCAATAGATACATGGAAGTCCTCACATCTCTTAAACACAGGTGATGTGAGGGTATTATGAACACTAGAGCAAAAAGCACAAACCCTGTGATGCTACTCTATGTCAAATTTCAACTGTTAGGCAGGAGCTGAGGCTCCTGCAAGTTGTGTAGTCATCTACCTTTGCAAATGAGCAAAAAAGTCATGCAGGGGTAACTGCAGCATGAGGAAAGACCTCAGGGTAAATATTCCAAAGGCATATAGTGCTTCAGCCAGCGAATTCACTGATAATCACAGAATCATAGAATCCCAGACTGGTTTGGGTTAGAAGGGACCTTAAAGCTCACCCAGTTCCAACCACCTGCCATGGGCAGGGACACTTTCCACTATACCAGGTTGCTCCAAGCCCCGTCCAACCTGGCCTTGAACACTGCCAGGTATGGGGCAGCCACAGCTTCTCTGGGCAGCCTATTCAGATAATTAATTAGACTGATAACCTAATCAGCTAGGAATGCCTGATTATAGATTTTTAACTTAGCAAAGGCTGCTTGTGACTTTTAAAACATTCAGCTCACAATAGCACCACCAGACAAGACATTGCCTGAAAACTGCGGAGTTCACTGCATTTATTTTTACGAATTTGACAATTAAATACTTGTGAATTTTACAGTATGTCAGTGCTGAAAAAGCACCTCCTTCAATTTTTTCTCTATCAGAAATTTCTGTCACAAAACATTTTATTCAGCACTTACACTATTGTACAGAGTTATTTTTCATTGTAAGACAATCTGTTGAACTGAAATATATTTCTGTCATCTTTAATCTTTGCAAAACACTGTAAAGACCATTTACATTTCCCATTTTGTTATTTAAAACACCATTCAAAATAGTAGGTTTTTCTTTGTTATGAAGAATTCTGTTCATCTAACAGACACCTATACTCTCCCTCCAGAAAGCAGATTTTCCTGTGTGCTTTCATAGGGGATGGATAATGTAGAATGTAGATTTGTGGAATGAGACGGCTGATGTGACACCAAAGCAGCACTTTACCTCCTGTAGTCCTTCCTCTCCAGAGTTCCTTTCGCCACACATTTTTCACCTAATATACCTTCCTTCTCTTAGTCACCTTCTAAGTTTTAAGAATCCTTTGCCCTAATGTGGCCAGTTTCCAAATGGCAGCAACTAGTTTTATCTCTGTTATCAGGTGCTAAGTATATGTAGTGTTTTACCCTTATTCCTCTTGAAAAAATGATAAATTATTACATCAATGGTGTATGAGCTACGTTTGTCACAGTTGTTTCCTGTGCTGCTTAGATCACAGCTTAATTTCTATTAGGTCAAGAGAGTTCTGTTGAAAATTGAATACTATAAATAAATAAAATGCATGAATTATTTGGGGGGTTTGTTTGTTTGTTTGTTTGTTTGTTTGTTTTAAAGTTCAACATGTAAGGCACTGCTTTGTCAAGAAATTCCCTTGTTTACTTTTGGCTTTATCCCTTGCGACTAACAACCATCCTCATCTCATCTCACATGGCTGAGAATACCAGCTGAGTATAAATCAAAACCTCCCTGCAAGCACTGTGTTCCAGAGAAGTTCACATTCAGCTTTGACCCAAACCTTGGAGATAAAGTTCACCTCCATAGAGGATTCTTTTTGGTCTGGGTTTGCAAAGCAACTACTCACATGGTGTAAAATATTTGCCGTAGATGCTTAGGCCAAATAACAGCCTCCAACCTCCTGGAATTCTAAGTATCAGTACTAGTGTGGTAACTAGGATTATCCTTAAGGCTCAATAGAAATACTGAACACCAGCAAATGCTCAGGATGGAAACAGTGCGATCTGTCCTGGAGCATGTCAGGCACTGTAAGCTCTTGGAAATGTGCTGGAGTGTCTGACACATGGAGTTTCAGATTTCCAGCTGTTTAGTGTTATTTACAGAAAAAGTGATCTTCATATTCTTGCATTCCATTCCAGAATTATGGGACGTCACTGAACATTTCGTGTGTTTAAATTGGAAAATCGAATGGTTTATGAAATAAAATTAATGGCCAGCTGGCATATAATTAATCAATTATTTTAGTCTACTTGAATTTGGAAATGCCTGAAAATAGGCTTTGGACAATAATTTTTAGTAGATAAGCAACAGGGTTTAACTCAAGCTTTTTCCCTAATAGGTTTATTATGGTGTGCTTTTTTGAACTTTGTCTAATTTCCGTAACTTGCATGATTTTCCTCATGGAAGCAATAACTAGAAAATAATGCACACCTATTTATTGAATATTCATGCAAATATTTAAATGAGTTTGTGTCCATGTTCTTTTCTCCCAGTTTTTGCTTTCTGAAAATATTCCAGTGAATAAGGTCAACGTTAGGAACACTGATGAAAAGAATTAAGAGGATTATACTTGCATTGTACTGTTATTTTATAGTAGAAATCATAAGAATCCTGTCAAAGAGCAGTGGCAAGTTATATGCCACAGGTACAAGAACAGCAATGCAGGCTTCATGCTTCTGAGTCAAACTGGACAAATAATTATTTGTTGTCTGTTGAGAGCAAATGAGATGAAACGAGGCTGGACCAACTATACAAAAGGCTTTATGAGTGGAGTTAAATTCCCAGAGGAAATGCTTAGTTTTTGGTAGCCATACTGAACACACCCAATGTGTGGCCTCAGGTTCCCCTTTCAATTAACAACCTTCAGAAAGCTAGTTTGGGGGTTTGCTGTTGTGTTTGTTGGTTTAGGGCTTTTTCCTAGACAAGTCCAGTAAGGCTTGTCAATGGGCCCTAGCATCACTTAAGGAATTCAGATTTCCTGACTTGCTCAGCAGGAGAATTCTGTGTCAGTATTAACTTCAACGTATTCATCCCCAGTGCCACAAAAAGAAACACATTACATAGGTCAGTTATCATCTATTCCACAGCACTTTACATCTCTTACCTCCTTATTTAGGATTGGTTTTGATAGGCAGGTGCTCCTGGTTTTGAAGTGGAAAATGGCTCTATGGTTTTAGTACCTTTCATCATATCTAAAACTATTGAGTCCCACTGTAGACTTCACTGCTGAATAAGGAATTTAGTTAGAGCAAGCAGCTTAGTGAGACTGCATCATAGGCTCTGCAGGATCAGTGGCAGGTAAAGAAACCCCACAACACCCCCGGCCTTACGCTTCAGAGACTGACACACAGCTCCCCTTCTCTACAGTGGAGGAAGCCCAAAAAGCCAAGAGTCACCTTTCCTCTGCTGCTCTTAATCCCAAACAGGGAAGATTTGGACCGTGTTTCTTTACAGAAACTTTTCCACCAGTGCCATGCCAGTTTTTGTATTCAGAGGACATTTCATTTTAAATTAAGCGGTATAGACTTAAACATTCTACTTCAAAAGAGTTTGCAAAGTATAAACATTAATGTATCCATTAATAAAAATCATGCTCCAATGCAAATACAATTAGTATTTAGCCAATTTATGTTTAATGACATAGCAGTTATCAAAGCTTAATTACTCTAATTAGAATTTTATTCAGTAAGGCACATTTCATAGAGAAAATATTTGCTTAGCACTTTACAGGATGAGTCCCAAAGACTAGCAGTGACTTAGGCTGGGTTTTTTAAACTGAGTTCCTCATTCATACATCCTCAGAAAAAAAACCCAACAACTTAGATGTTATTTACCTGCCTTTCAATAAAGTACTCAGTAATTATTTGCACAATAGTATCAAAATACCTCCATTATGGCAATCTGAAATCAACTGACTCATGGTTATCTTATATATTTTGTAATATGCTGCTTCCATCCCTCTTGAGTCAGTGAGATGTTTCTTGCTACAATCAGGTTTGTACCTCTTCTTTGTATCTGAAGCCACTCACTTGTATTATCAAAGTACATAAAACTTACTAAGTAATCTATTCTGCATTAGATTTAATTTTTTTTTTTACTGATTGCAAGTGAAACAATAATAACTCAATTTTCTTGTCATAAAATTCTTAATCAGCCTCACCTTGGTCCTTGGTATTTATGGTTTTTAAGGAAATTAGCTGCATTTCTAAACACATGAAAGACAAGAAGGTGATTAAAAGCAGCCAGTGGGGATTTAGAAAGGGCAGATCATGCCTGATCAACCTCATTGCTCTCTCTCTCAGATGAGGTTACTAGCCCTGCAGAAAAGGGGAGGACAGTGGATGTTGTATAACTGAATTTTTAGCAAGTCCTTTGACCCAGTCTGCCATAGTCTCATCATCAAATTCATGAGATAGAGATGGGATAAACAGGGTGAGTGAAAATCTGGCAGGAGTGCTAGGATTGGAGTACTGTGACCAGTGGTGCTAAGTCCAGCTACTGGTGTCCCTCAGGGATTAGCAGTGGGAATAATGTTATTTAATTTCTTCAGTAACAACCTGGAGAATGGGATGAAAGACACTCCTAACAAGTATGTGTGTGACACCAAAATGGGCGAAAAAGCTCCTGGACAGGCTGAAAAAATGGTTGAGCAGAACATTGTGAAATTCAACATGAGAAAGTAGGAGGTGTGCATCTGTGAAGGAATCTCATGCAACAGTGCAAGCTGCAAGGATGCTGCTCTGCAGGAAAGTGGTTAAGTATTGCACCAGGTTTCCCACAAAGATTCCAGAGTCTCTGTCCTCTGAGGTGCTCAAGACTCAGTTGGATACGGCCCTGAGCAGCATGATCTATTTAGAGCTGTTTTGATCATGGGATTGAACTGGATAACCTCTGAAGGTCCATTCCACCCTCATTTTGATTCTGTGACTCTATTTCTCATTGTGTAGTGCATGTTGCATGCATGATGACTTTGAAGAATGCAGCATTTTAAAAATTTGTATAAATTCAGGTAATCATGATATGTATATCCATAGGATGGTTACTGCAATGTCAATTTATTTATTCTTTTCCTATGAGTTAGAAAAATCTTCCCACTCTGAAAAAGGACCATTTCATTGACCTCAACGCCAGGGTACTGACACAAGCATAGCTTATAACTGATTTCTCTAACTCCTCACTAAAAAACAGATCAGCATGCTTGTGCAATTTCTAGGAGATAAAAAGACAGCACAACCTTAACTGTATTAAGTGTGTGGAAGAGAGAATAAAACACTCTAAAAGTCACAGTCTTTAAAATTAGGCTCATCATTTCAAAGCATTTGAGATAAGGCAGTGTAGAAATCCTGCTTTAAAAAAAAAAAAGTAATGAAATCCTGAAATAACTGATTTCGTGGCAAGGTTTGGTACTATGACCCTCCATGCACGACAAGGTAGAAATAAAGGTCTTCTTGAAACAAGTGACCTGTAGCAAATTGTTCACTACTTTCCTTTCCTCTCTGGTAATACTGGAACCCCATTTAAAGTATTTTATTTAAACTCACTTGTGAATATTCTAAATTGATACTGAGCAAGCATTCTAATACCACTAACATATACCTCTCTTCCATGTGGTATATAAACATGATCTGTTTTTATAGGTGTATCTTCAGTCCAGCCTCAGAAGGTTGGGGGGCGGGGGCGTGTCATAGAATCATAGAATAGTTAGGGTTGGAAAGGACCTTAAGATCATCAAGTTCCAACCCCCCTGCCATGGGCAGGGACACCTCGCTCTAAACCATATCACCCAAGGCCTCGTCCAACCTGGCCTTGAACACTGCCAGGGATGGAGCATTTACAACCTCCCTGGGCAACCTATTCCAGTGCCTCACCACCCTTACAGGAAAGAATTTCCTCCTTATATCCAATCTAAACTTCCCTCACAAAAAGAATAATAGATATTATTCTATTCTACTATTCTGGCAGCCAGAAGTCATATGGGATAGTTCTAGCAGCCAGGGATTACTGAGTCATGGGGATGTTCTAGCCACACATTTGCTGTCGCAGAAATGGCATCTGCAGCTGCAGGAGCACAGTGACACAACACAATAGGAGAGGACCTGAAACTCTACCCACGGAATCCATATATTCCAGGAAAAATAATGGAAGTGTTCAGTGTACCATGCAAAAGGAGACCTGACTCATAGGATTACAAACTCAACATTACTAGAAAGCATAAAGTCAGTTATAAAAATTTTAGGAACTGATATCAAGCCTGCTAACTTTTTCCTCTAAGCTATTAAATCATTTATTTATTTTATATAACACCCATACAAAGTTGTTAATAATAATCAGTGGTGGTGTTTTGCTCAGTGAGCTAATGTGCCTGGACTGTGTATTTTACTGGGATTACAGGCATTTTCTGTAGCAAGGAGACTCTGTGAAGAAGGGAGAATCAGAAAGCTGTCTTAAAATGGATTGATTTTAGTCACAAGAACCTTAGGAACACCACAAACAATAGTATCTTGTATTTACAGGACAGGCACATGGTATTAAGAAGGCTTCCAGATTATCAGAAAGCAAATGCGGAAGTGTAGTGGCAATGCCTGGCTGACTGCAACACCTGCTTTTTCTTCCACAGAGGTTGTAGTAGTCAGCATGGTGAGCCTGTCTTGCATACCCTGTAAAGCCTGCGTTTTGCACTCCTACACTGGGACAATTTTCTCCTGGATATGTCTGAGTCTTTTAAGAGCTTTTCGGTGTCAGGCTGGTTCTTTTTGTTGTATCTATAAAAGCTGGAGCAAAAGAATCTTGTGCCAGCCAAACCAAAAATAGCGTTTTTACAATCAGGGTTGAAAAATGGGGGAGACAGTTTTATATAGCACCACTAAAAGATAACAGAGAGCCTATTAACAGCAAGAAGTGTCTTATTTTAAAATATATATGTAATCTCAAAGTGCCCTTCCTTTGCTTCACTCTACAGTCTGAAAAATATTTTCAAAAGTGGCATGTTTTGACCATGGTTTGGTAACTTCAGAAATCCAGTTAAGTTCATCTTTTGAAGTCTAACTAGCATTATTATTATATGAATTCATATGTAATATATATGTGTACACTCTATAAATAAAAAAATATTTAGTGTTTTAATGTATTTTACACAGCTCATTCAAATAGTGTCAAGTAACTACATATACACATAAAAATAGTGTAATATTCAGTAAGTTTTCTTTCAGAGACAAGTAGATTTAATTCTTTCATACCAATAAATAAAACGTGAGGGAAAATGATACCTGACTACAGTTGAATGTCACCAAATATATTTCTGTTTCCACTCTTATTGTCACTGTTGGTGGCAAAAGACGCTAATTGCAGGCAGCTTTCCTGACAGCAAATGCAGCATGTTGGTAATTTTGGTTTTGTCAAGGGGCTGCATCTTGTAGCCTGACTATGTGTAGAACAAAGGAGGCTTTCAGCTCTCTGGGTCTTGAATTAGTCTGAATCCTGACTTCCTCTAATTCATCAGATGATTGCATTTAATGTTCTGCTATTAAATAAATCAATATCTTTATGAAACTTGCTCTTAGGAAAGCCTTTATGAAAGAAGACCCTCTCTCACCAGTATGTTCCATAGTAAGAATGGCAATGCTATGAATGATGGTGTAAACATAGCTTTAAAAGTTATCAAATTTTATAAAAATGCCATTAGAAAGGCTTGTCTGACAGGAAAAAAAAAAAAAAAAGAAGAAAAGTGGAAAGGCACCTATCATTTTTATTTAAAAAACATCATTATGTAAAACATTATAATGGAAAGGCTGAATATCTGCTTTCACAGTGCAGTCATTGAGATGCTGAGTTCCTTCCAGGCTTGCCTGATTGCCTGCATAGACTGAAAGAAAGACAGAAATAATGAAAAAGACCATGTTTTCATCCCCCAAGATAAAAGGCAGGCAGGCAGACAATGCTTTTTGTCTATGGGCTCCACAGCAAGGGGACAATTTACTTATTTCAGTATGTTCTGTGAAAGCCTCTGATGGTATAGAACCACAGACTGGTTTGGGTAGGAAGGGACCTTAAAGCTCATCCAGTTCCAACCCCCTGCCCCAGGCAGGGTCACCTTCCACTATACCAGGTTGCTCCAAGCCCCGTCCAACCTGGCCTTGAACACTGCCAGGGATGGGGCAGCCACAGCTTCTCTGGGCACCCTGTGCCAGCGCCTCAGCACCCTCACAGGGAAGAACTTCTGCCTAAGAGCTCATCTCAGTCTCCCCTCTGCCAGGTTAAAGCCATTCCCCCTTGTCCTGTCCCTACAGGCCCTTGTCCAAAGCCCCTCTCTGGGTTTCCTGTAGCCCCTCTGAGGTCTCCCCTTAAGGAGCCTTCTCTTCTCCAGGCTGAACCAGCCCAGCTCTCTCAGCCTGGCTCCAGAGCAGAGCTGCTTCAGCTCTTGCAGCATCTCCATGGCCTCCTTTGGACTTGCTCCAACAGCTCTACGTCCCTCTTGTGTTGACGGCCTCAGAGCTGATTACAAAAGTTGTCACACTGGAGTGTATTGCCCGCAGGTGCTTCTCAGGTTTTCATTACCATTGTGCTCTGTTGACCACAAATGAAAGGTCATTGGCCATAAAAAAAAAAAGAAACAATCACTTTGTTTCCCATTTATTATGTCTCTTGGATTGAAGCCTCACTTCTCCTGACCACTATTGTCATGAGTGTTAATCGTTTGCAGTTTAAAAAGAAACAAAGGTTCTACCTTTCCCATACCTGCCTCACAGAGCTCCTAGGAGACTCAAGAATACCATGGCATAAGAGACAATTTATGCATATGCTGGGAATTATTTGAATTGAAAGATCTCTAAGGCAGTAACAGAAAATTGAGGGGGGAGGGGCAGGGAGGAAGTCAACACTAGCCTCACATTTCCCTTTGATTTTGCATCATACTGTTGGGAAAACTAAAGGCACAGAACTAAACCAGTTATTTAAAATGCCTGTGAGGACAAGCCAACATGTTTTGTTTGGCTATGACCATCAGTCAAGTACTCATTGTAAAATAGTGGTTCACGTTACTAAAACTACAAAGAGATTAAATTTTTATCAGGTGTATTAGGCTGACATAACAGAAAAGATTAATATAAAATGAACTGATTAAATTAAAACCTTTGATTAGCTCTCTTAGGAAGAATTACTTGCCTAGTCTAGTATGTCTTTATTCATATGAGAAGAACACAGGATTAATATACGATTACTTCATCACTATGCAGCTTCTGTTCGTATATTGAAATATGTGAATGGATTTGTTTTGTTTAATTCCGAGCAACTGGGAAATCAGCAAGAAAGGAAATCAGAGCCCTTAAAGGAATTAAGAGTCCTGAAGAAAGTAGCCGTTATTTTAGCGGTGCCCACTTCCTGGCTCAGATCTGATTAGCAGGCTTATTCCTGTCATATTTCAAACTCAGAAGGACACTGAATTGTTGAAAACACACCTTGTGTCTACAGAAGAAACACAAGCTGCCTGCAGCTAAAAGTGGAGGGATGCCAACAAGAGAGCTTGTTCGTACCTCCAAGATGTAGCCGGCTGCCCTGGTGTTCTTCCAGGCCCATTTCGTGAAGACACACAGGGCATATGTGAGAGGAACTGGTCTAGCCTTAACTACACATGGGGTTTTTTGCTGAGTGTTTTTAAAGTCATAACAGCCCTTCAGTCTGACTCAGAGGACAGCCACGAGGCAGTGATGCTATTGTGATGTGGGAAGGAGGAGGGTGATGATCCTCAGTAAAGAGGCAGGAAAACGAAAACTGCCAGGGGTTAAAATGAGCACAGTCTGAGGGGTGTTACTGCTGAAAATGTCATTTGGCTACTCCACAGCCACAGAGAATAGAAGGGTACATAATGCCCAAACCATGGGCTCCCTGGATATACATATATATACACATACATATTCCTAAGTCGCATGGGTCATCAAAGTCTTAAGAAAAAGGAGCCACGTACACAAACCATGCATAGTTTTAATATTTTTGCCAAGTGTCTCTCTTTTTTTTAGTGGTAAGAGATGTCACATTGTTTTAAAGGAGCTGCTGTGGGTTACTGTAACTGTAGGGTTGTAGAAGTGAGTATGGTGTATGGCAAATATGTCAGTCATGAGACACCTGGAGCTTGGAAAAACCATTGAATTTTGCCTGTCCGAAAAGCAATAGGACTGCAGCATGCACAAGACAGAAGTTTTAAGGTGCTTACCAGAGACTCATTGCACACTCACTGCATTCTCACGGAAGGACGATGGGGATAGAGTGACTGCAAAGCCTTGTCATCCAAATGTCGTGGTTTAAACCCACCCAGACAGCTTTCACTCACTCCTCCCCTTCTTGCCCTCCCCTACTCTCGGAGGGACGGAGAGGAGAATCAGAAAGAATGCAACTCCCATGGGTTGAGATAAGAACAGTTTAGTAACTAAGGTATAACACAAATCACTACTGCTACCACCAATAATAGTAATGATAAAGGAAATAACAAGGGAAGAGAATACAACACCCCATCACCAGGTGACCGATAACTTGCCCCCCACAGCCCGATCAAGCACCGACTCATACCTCCTCCAACCCTGCAGTCCACCCAGCCCTTCCGGCTAACTCCCAGTTACATCCTGGGCATGACGTGCTGTGGTATGGAATACCTCTTTGGTCAGTTTGGGTCAGGTGTCCTGTCTCTGCTTCCTCCCGGCCTCCCTCCTCTCTGGCAGAGCATGAGGCTCACAAGTCCTTGGCCAAACCAAAACATCATTGTTTTTCAGCTCTGTTCCCAGCTGAAAGTCAAAACACAGCACTGCACCAGCTACCAAGAAAGAGAAAAATGACTGCCACTGCTAAACCCAGGACATTATCCACCCCTTATTCCATACCATTCACGTCATGCTCAGATCCCACATTTTCAATATACCATCACTCTTATCTAGGTGCACTTTCATCGTAGTGCATGGACCAGTCCCTATAAAGCTCTGAGTCCATCTGGTCCATGATGCCAGGCTCCATCTCTTGTAACAGTCTTTCAGAGCAGGAGAGGCTGTGTGCAGTGTTCACACCAGGAATAACCTGGGCAGTAGTGTCCATTGTTAGGTCCACCCCTTGATCATGAGTCCATCTCTGTTGCATTTGTTGTTGGTTGGGTTGGGGTTTTTTTGTTTTTTGTTTCCAAAGCACTGGAGGGGCCCAGTGGCTAGATACTTGCCCATACTGTCACACCCTGCCACTCATGGCTGTCCAGCCTTGGGAAAACTCTTGGTCCTCATATTGTTGTCTAACCGAAAGACCCAAACCGACTCTGCTTAATTTTGGGATCAGACAAATGGTGGTGGGTAAAACACACTCTGCATGTGTGCCAACATAGTGAACACCATCACAATCAGCAGGCAGGTCCCAAGGGTACCCAAAGGCCATCCAAAACCTTCAGAACTCTCAAATGATGCTGTAAATGCTCTGGGGGGAGGAATGGGAGGGTAAAAGAATGCCTCCTTCACAGGTGCCACCGGGAGAATATGTTTTGCTAAGCATTTCTATTATATACCTCCCAAAGTATAAGGTGGTGACCATACTGGGAACATAAACCAGATAAGTTTCATGATCAATAATTCTATTGTGTTACAAGTCATCATCATAAAGTACACTGAGACAAGAACTTTAGCCCAAGCCCCACACTTGAAAAACACTAATACAGCAAATACCAGATCTAAGTAAATTACAACATTCTGAAGCTGTGAGATCAAGAGGACTTTGAGAGCCAATAAATCAGCATTGTGATGCGGTCAGATCTGTTGTTATCTCAGCCCCTTCGTGCCCCACGTTGGGCGCCAAAAAGAACTGTCGTGGTTTAACCCACCCAGACAGCTTTCACTCACTCCCCCCCCCTTCTTGCCCTCTCCCTACTCTCGGAGGGACGGAGAGGAGAATCAGAAAGAAATGCAACTCCCATGGGTTGAGATAAGAACAGTTTAGTAACTAAGGTATAACACAAATCACTACTGCTACCACCAATAATAGTAATGATAAAGGAAATAACAAGGGAAGAGAATACAACACCCCATCACCAGGTGACCGATAACTTGCCCCCCCCAGCCCGATCAAGCACCAACCCATACCTCCTCCAACCCGAGTCCTCCTTCCGTAACTCCCAGTTACATCCTGGGCATGACGTGCTGTGGTATGGAATACCTCTTTGGTCAGTTTGGGTCAGGTGTCCTGTCTCTGCTTCCTCCGGCTCCCCTCTCCCTGGCAGAGCATGAGGCCACAAAGTCCTTGGCCAAACCAAAACATCATTGTTTTTCAGCTCTGTTCCCAGCTGAAAGTCAAAACACAGCACTGCACCAGCTACCAAGAAAGAGAAAAATGACTGCCACTGCTAAACCCAGGACACCAAATTAAAGGTGGACTGACCCAGCAGCAGAATCAGGGCCTGGCAGCTTGAGGGAGTGCACACACAGAAGCTGGGCAGTCCCAGGCCTCCCAGTCAGCTCTGAACCATCACAACATGACACACTCCCTTTGTCTTATGTAAGAAAAGCATTTGCACAGCTAATGATTCTGCCTATCATTCCTTTAATAAAAGATTAATAACAAAACCTGTGGGTGTACTAGAAATGAAAGGCAGGCTACCCCCTCATAGTTCTCAACAAAATCTACACAAAAAGCAAAGTTCTGCTTAGCTTTGCAGGAGGACCTGGAGGAGAAGCACTAGTGTTTCCAACATGAGCAGGTTGGCATTCTTAAACCCAAAATAAACATGTTCTTTTTACTCCAAAAGTCATGATTTCTACTTCCAGCTCAACTTCTCTCCTAATTTGACATACTTTAAATACGTCAAATAGCTTTGTGGTATGGGCATCCCTGGCACCTACTGAATGGGGTACCTGCATGTTCCTGTGTGAACCAGCAGCAGTTCCCCTCTGAACTCCTGTCCAAACTAAGTGCTTGTTTATTGAAATATACTGGACAGAAATGAGAGAGCTTTGGGTAGAGACATTCAGATCGTGGATTATGTTCACCATTGCCATATAATATGGAATAAGACATGACAAAATATTTTCAGTTACATTGTCTTGTAAAGTTAACTTGGTTCAGCTGAAATGTTAGTAATCTGTTAGTAAGCTATGAAGTATCAGTTACAGAATCTGTGATCTAATCTTAGAGTTGTATGTCAGAGGTTCATTTGACTATTGAATTTTTAGATATGGACTTGCTATAGACCTTATGATAAGCCTCTAAATAATTTGAGAAATCATAGAATCATAGAATAGTCAGGGTTGGAAAGGACCTCAAGATCATCTAGTTCCAACCCCCCTGCCATGGGCAGGGACACTTCGCACTAAACCATATAACCCAAGGCCTCGTCCAACCTGGCCTTGAACACTGCCAGGGATGGAGCATTTACAACCTCCCTGGGCAACCTATTCCAGTGCCTCACCACCCTCACAGTAAAGAACTTCCTCCTTATATCCTATCTAAACTTCCCCTGTTTAAGTTTTAACCCATTACCCCTTCCTTGTCCTATCACTACAGTCCCTAATGAAGAGTCCCTCCCCAGCATTCCTATAGGCCCCCTTCAGATACTGGAAGGCTGCTATGACGTCTCTGTGCAGCCTTCTCTTCTCCAGGCTGAACAGCCTCAACTTTCTCAGCCTATCTTCATATGTATCTCTTCACTTTTATAATTTTCTGATCTTTCATATTGAAGACATTGCCATGATCACTGTAGATAGAAACAATTGATAGTAATGCCACCGGTGTAGTAAACTATAGCCATAAATTTGTTCAGAAGTACATAGTATATGACCTTAAACTGCTTATTTGAGGGTACCATTTATGTAATTATCTTGCTATACAAAGCAAAGCATAAAATAATCATTGTTTTGGAAATGTTTTTAAACCCACTGATCATCCATGGAATGCAATTATTCACTGATTTTAACACAGTTAATTATATGACATTATATTTTAAGTATATATTGGAATAATAGGTTAGTCATTGTATGTGTGTTCACAAAATCAGGATTAGTAGGATGCAAATGGTAAGATTTTGAGATTTTGAGACTGGATACATGCACTTGAGACTGGAGACAGACACATAATAGTGTCTGAAGGAGCCAGCATAGCTGTTGCTGTGTATGTTGCTGACTAGTTCCCTCATGAAGTTGTGTTTAAAGTTGTCAGAAGTGTGGTCTTTTGTCAGCAATCCAGGTGTGCTGTGTTCTTCAGAAAGGCTGACATTTTGTCACTGGTTTGGGTTTTTGTTTGTCTAAATACAAATGATGGGTGGATGTGACACAAAATCATGACCCGTCCCTGGCAGTGTTCAAGGCAAGGCTGGATGAGGCTTGGAGCAACCTGGTCTAGTGGAAGGTGTCACTGCCTGTGGCAGGAGGTTGGAACTGAATGAGCTTTAAGGTCCCTTCCAACTCGAACCAGTCTATGATTCTATTCTATTAGTTGCAGCCAGTAGGCTCTAATATATCTCCAAAATTGGGACAGGAACATCTAATAAGGTAACAAATATAAAATAACAGATACCATTTTCCTAAAGTTCATCTTCAAAACTAAGAGCTTTTAGGATCACGCACAATGTGCTACCTTGAATGGTGCTTTACATCTCCAAGCAGCACCTGGTGTACTATGAAACTTCTGTTCAGGCACTTAACAGGCATAGGATTAAACAGTGTTCATGTTAAGAAGCAAAGTAATAACAATTAACACATTACCTAGACAGGAGCAACCCAGGCGAGGGGGTCATTCATCAAGGGAATGGGGAGAAGAAAAACCAAACTGTCACTCCATGATAGAAGAGTGATGAAAGTTACATTGCACTGTGTAGCTGGTGTGTAAGTTTGGACAGCTGCCCAGAAGTTGCATTGGCTGTAGTCCTTTTTTTTTTTTTTTTTTTAAAGCATGAAGGAGCATTTTGGGATTGCGAATTTAAATTTATCTGATACTGTATTCAGACAGCAGGAGAGAAAACTAAGGCCCAGAGAAATTGGAAATAAAGAATCAATTACACCTATCAATATCATCTCAGAAATGCCACATACAGCTTTTTCTGTGAATTCACTGCACATTCATCCTGTGTCCTGCAAAAGTCAAACAGCCATTTCAGCAGATATTTAGAAAATATGGGAAGTGTCTACAGTGTTTTTACATGATATATTACACGGACTAGAACATATGCTTTGGAGGAAAGAAAAATACAATACTCTTGAGATGGGAAAATGTATTTTTAGTTTTGGCTAATATTGAGGGCTTGGGAAAACCATATTTTTTCATTGTATTTTTGTGGAATTGAAGAGGGAAGGATTAACGTCTTTTGAGGAGGCTCCGGTTACTTTTGTATAGAAAGACTGCTGCTTGTGCTACTCATTTTCCCAGAGTGTTAACAAAAAAATGGAAAACAGAAAATGGAAACAGTCATCTTCTATGTCTTTTTCTTACTATGAGAGGAGGCTCTAAAGAAATTGTAAGAGTCATTTAGTTGAATTTCAGAAACATCTGACCATGGCAGGGCTTGCCACTTTCAATATAAAAATAAAAAGCCACTTCAAAGCCACTTTCAATATAAAAATAAAATCTATTATTTAATTGTCCAGTGGACACCAAGTGTCTAAATGAAGCAACAAAAATTTGTTCATTGGTAATGTGAAAGGAAGTTTCTGGTACTGGCATAAAACACTTTTTAAACACTTCTTCTACGAAAAAAGATCACATGGATTTTCAAGTTTGATGTAATTGAGAGTGTCTGACTGAACTAGTGAGTAAAACTTTTCACACATGTATACTAATAGCTTCAAGCAGCAGTGAACATTTGTCTTTAAGGATTTAGTCATTTTGTGATTGGACTTCTGATAAAAGACTAAAAACTGGGGTTTTGCTTTGATTTTTTTAGACACATTTTTCAGTGACAAGGACAGTGAATATGTTAGTTACCACTAAGTATTTTACACACACAGTATCACAGTATCACAGTATCACAGTATGTTAGGGATTGGAAGGGACCTCAAAAGATCATCTGGTCCAATCCCCCTGCGGGAGCAGGAACACCTAGATAAGGTTACACAGGAACGTGTCCAGGCGGGTCTTGAATGTCTCCAAAGAAGGAGGCTCCACAACCTCCCTGGGCAGCCTGTTCCAGTGTTCCGTCACCCTCACTGAGAAGAAGTTTCTTCTCAGGTTTAAGTGGAACCTCTTGTGTTCCAATTTGTACCCATTTCCCCTTGTCCTTTCATTGTTTGCCACTGAGAAGAGCCTGGCTCCATCTTCGTGACACTCCCCCTTTATATATTTATATACACTAATAAGGTCACCCCTCAATCTCCTCTTCTCCAAACTATAGAGACCCAGCTCCCTCAGTCTTTCCTCATAAGGGAGATGCTCCACTCCCTTAATCATCTTAGTTGCCCTGCGCTGGACTCTCTCCAGCAGGTCCCTGTCCTTCTTAAACTGAGGGGCCCAGAAGTGGACACAATATTCCAGATGAGGTCTCACCAGGGCTGAGTAGAGGGGAAGGAGAACCTCTCTCGACCTACTAACCACCCGCCTTCTAATACAACCCAGGATGCCATTGGCCTTCTTGGCCACAAGGGCACAGTGTCGGCTCATGGTCACCCTGTCGTCCACCAGGACCCCCAGGTCCCTCTCCCCTACACTGCTCTCTAACACGTCGTTCCCCAGTCTATACTGGAACCTGGGGTTGTTCCTGCCCAGATGCAGGACTCTACACTTTCCCTTGTTATATTTCATCAAGTTATTCCCCGCCCAGCCCTCCAGCCTGTCCAGGTCTCTCTGGATGGGAGCACAGCCTTCTGGTGTGTCAGCCACTCCTCCCAGCTTAGTGTCATCAGCAAACTTGCTGATAGTACAGTCAATACCCTCATCTAAATCATTGATGAATATATTAAATAATACTGGTCCCAGTACCGACCCTTGAAGCACTCCACTAGATACAGGCCTCCAACTAGACTCCGCCCCATAGACTA
This sequence comes from Neopsephotus bourkii, assembly GCF_033783945.1. NCBI lineage: Eukaryota > Metazoa > Chordata > Aves > Psittaciformes > Psittacidae > Neopsephotus > Neopsephotus bourkii. The sequence goes on from NW_026901034.1 coordinate 426,490, forward strand.
CAACTCTCTGGCTTCTCTCCTTCAGCCAGTTCAGAGTCCACCTCACTACCCGATCATCCAGACCACACTTCCTCAATTTAGCCGCAAGGATGCTGTGGGAGACCGTGTCAAACGCTTTGCTGAAGTCAAGGTAGACCACATCCACCGCTCTGCCATCATCCATCCACCGTGTTATTTCCTCATAAAAGGCTACGAGATTGGTCAAGCATGACTTCCCCTTGGTGAAGTCATGTTGACTGCCCCTCATAACCCTCTTATCCTTGATATGCCTTAAGATGGCACCAAGGGTAAGGTGTTCCATCACTTTCCCAGGAATGGAGGTGAGGCTAACCGGTCTATAGTTACCCGGGTCCTCCTTCTTGCCCTTTTTGAAGACGGGAGTGACATTTGCTTTCCTCCAGTCCTCAGGCACCTCTCCCGTTTCCCAAGACTTGGTAAAGATGATGGAGAGCGGTCTAGCAATGACCTCAGCCAGTTCCCTCAGCACCCGCGGGTGCATCCCATCTGGACCCATGGATTTATGGATGTCCAGATTGATCAACTGGTCTTTAACCCATTCCTCATCGACTAAGGCAAACTGCTCCATTGACCTATCTTCATCTGAGGTCTCAGTGGTACAGGGCTCTTCAGGACTGCCTCCGGCAGAGTAGACAGAGACAAAGAAGGCATTCAGTAACTCTGCCATCTCTGTATCTTCTGTCACCAGGGCACCCGCCCCGTTCATCAGCGGGCCTACATTGCCTCTGGTGTTAGTTTTACCTGCCATGTATTTGAAAAAGCTCTTTCTGCTGTCCTTGACCCCTCTCGCCAGCTTTAATTCCAAGGAGGCCTTAGTCATCCTAGCAGCTTTCCTACATCCTCTAGCAGCAGCCTTATATTCTTCCCAAGTGGCCAGCCCTTCCTTCCATGACCTGTAAACTCTCCTCTTCCACTTTAGCATACCCAGCAATTCCCTATTTAGCCACGCAGGTCTCCTGACCCTCTTCCTTGACTTCCTACGTGTCGGGATGCTCCGATCTTGAGCTCGGAAAAAGCAGTCCTTGAACGTCAACCAACTATCTTGGGCCCCTTTCCCTTCAAGCAGCCTAGCCCACGGGATTTCCCCTAGCAATCGCTTGAAGAGGACAAAGTTTGCCCTACTAAAGTCCAGGGTTGCGATTCTACTTGCTATTCTACTGACCCTACCACACAAGATCCTGAATTCTACCATCTCGTGGTCGCTGCAACCAAGGCAGCCCTCAACCTTCACTCCTTCAACCAGACCCTCCTTGTTAATGAGGGTGAGATCCAGCAGCGCACCTCTCCTAGTTGGCTCTTCCACCATTTGCATGAGGAAGTTATCGTCTATACACTGGAGGAACCTCCTGGACTGCAGCTGGGTTGCCGAGTAGTCCTTCCAGCAAACATCAGGGAAGTTAAAATCCCCCACGACGACCACGGCCTGTGACTGTGAGGCCGCTCTCAGCTGCCTATTGAAGGCCTCGTCAACTTCCTCACCCTGATCCGGTGGCCTGTAACAGACCCCCACAACAGTCTCCCCCCTGCCAGCCTGCCCCTTAATTCTCACCCAAAATATTTTCAGTATTTGGTTAGTATTTCATAGAGATGCTCATCTGAAAAATGTTAGTTTGGCCATCTGTATTTCTAAGTTAACTGGTTATAGAACATTGATCAAAAAAGCAGGTGTAAAATGTTTCGTTTTCTCTAGAGGTAGTGCTGGGTCTGGTTACTTCAACCAGACCCAACCAGGTTATATAGCACTTCAAATGCTATATATTAAAGTCATCATTTATGCTAAGAAAATACAACAAAACTGAGTCCATTCTGAAGTAAAAAGGTCACCTTTTGGTCTGTAAATACATTAAAATGCCCAGGAAAGATGCCAGACTATAGCTCTCTGTTTGTGCTGGTATCAGCAGCAGAGACACCAAATAGCAATGCACCCTTCCCTCCCATTCACGGTCTGCACTATACCCCTTCAGGTAAGAAAGGACACATTGAAGAGCTACAGCAATTACTTTGTGAAGTGAGCTGTTCTCAAGCATGTTGGTGGAAATATCTGTAAAAGCAGGAGAGGGAGCCTTTTGCAGAAGCAGAGAACTGACCAGGGACAGGCCTTTAGAAATCACTGCTGCTTGCACTCTGCCCCTCCTCTCTGAAACCCTCTGAAACTACCATGTGAATTATGACAGTGACGTGGCCATAAAGTAGATATTATATTAGTTCCTTTTATTTAGGAAGCTGGAAATTATCTGACTCAAGACAGCTGCCCTGGCTGCTTGGACTTTAATAGATTCCCTGATCAGGCAGAAAGCTGCAAAGAAAATGAGATTCAGTCACTCGCGGTGGTGCAAGATGATGCCAGTTGCATATAAGGGATGTGCACAGATAATGTTTTTACAGCACTGACTGTCTCAGGCTTGATCAAAAGTTGCTAATCTTCATACACCTCTTTTCCTTGACTTCAATGAGCTTTGGATTGAGCCCTTTGAGAGCAGACATAAGCTAAAAATACTGCACTGCCAAGACTGTGTAAAGTCAGTAGAAAAATATGATCAAATTTATCATTGTAATATTCAGTAGTTTGTAAACTCATTAACATTTGCAGAGAATATGCTGTCTTACCTGTGACCTATAAATTCTGGAAAACTCGGGAGAATTGCCACTCTGAGCAATGTTGATGGCAAAGATATTCTGGATGAAGTATGATGAAGCCAAGTGGCATAGTTTAATTGAAGTTGCTATTGTTATAAAAGCTTCATGGGATGCAAATGACAAGTCACTGTGCATCTAAACAATTACAGAGATTGCACGGAGTGGGGTTAAGGATTATGAAATCATGTAGGAAAGTGTAAGTCAGGTTAACATGGTATTGCCCACAAATTAAAACACATCTCATACAATAGGGACCATGTATAGCAATAAAAGGATGAATGATAATAATGTCCCCTATTCCAAGTCTGCCTAATGTTTTTTTCGAACCTGCAAGCACTGAGGGCAAAATGTACAAATTCAGGGTTAGCTCAATAATATCAGCTGCACAGGGATCACATGGAGGCAGTAGAAAGAATATTGGAAGCGAAAAAGAAAGACATAACAGCCACGAAGATATTTGCAGACTGAATAGAGAATTGTGAATCTTTAGCTGTGGCAGAACACCTTGGAGAGTCAGCAACAGTGGTCTCATGAAGAAAAACAATACAGTGCTTGAAATCTTTTTATATGAAAGAAGCCTTTCCATTAAGAATTTTTTAATTGTATGGTTTTACCAATGTTAAGATTTAAAAATAATAGATTTTTGTTAGCTTTAATTGAGTCATAAATCTATGCCACTTGTTATTAGTATTAGAATTTAGAACTTGTTGTCAATAAGGACTGTCTATAACTAAAGAAAAGCTGAAAAGAGTATTTTGTATTTCCACAATTTGCATTCTGATTCTGTATTTTCTTCAATCACAATTTGCTTTACAGCAGCCTCAAAGTTGTGCCAGCCATCCTGGCTCCTAAAGAGTTAAAGCACTATGTGGGATTACAGTTACAAGGACAACCTCAGTGATGCCATGTTTTTCTTCCTTGCAAAAGGGCTGCAATCCCTAGTGCTTGCTACAGTTCTTAGAAAGAAGGGTGCAGCTCTAGGTATTGAAGGGAACTTCTGGTCAACTGCACCAAGCTCCTGGCCCTTCTCTCCCCAAGCCCAAAAGGTCCACGTCCGGGCCAGGCTCACATTAAAATCTTATGGATCAAAGACTGAGGGTTACCTGCTGGTTGTATATGGAGCTGTGGGAGCTACGTGTAACTGGTTTGCTGCAGAGGTTATGTCAATATGGTTTTTGAAGTGTATTATTTGTGCAAGCAAAATCCAAAATCAATGCCAGCAACAGTTGTGCCATACCACATGCTCACTGTTTGGATTATGCTGTTTATGTGCTACATTTTATATAGCAGAACTCCCAGTATTAAGGAATTATTTAAATGTGTTTAAAAAAAGTAATTAGAGCTGTGATCCATCCTGTAGGTCATATATCACAGGGTAACTCCTGAAAACTCTGGGATTATTTTACTCTCAAGAGACAGAGTATTAATCTGTTTTTTATCAGGTGGGAAAATTATGTTGGGAGAAGATGAAGATTTAGGAATATCAGAATAGATCTCATAGAATAATTTGGCAAAAGGTATGTGAGTTGATCATAGATATTCAGGATATTGTCCTGAATCCCACTGCCACAGATGTGACAGGAATATCTATTTGTGTGTGCATCTTTATCTATAAAATGAAAATTAAAATAGCTCTGAAAATGTAGCCCTGTCTCTCTAAATTCAGCCTTTAGCTGTGCTGCAGAAACTTCCACATGTGCAGCTGGGAGAGGGGAAAGGCAAGAATTTCTGATGTAGACATTTGTCCGGTAAGAACTAGGTGGAACTGCCAGCTTATTACCCATGGACCATTGAACACCAAGCAAACACTACCCCCTCCCTCCTGCACGTTTGCAGTGTCTGTGGATTTCATCATATAGTTACTTATCCTATTAGCTTAAGGGAAAAGCTCTAATTGCATTCACATGAAAGCAAAATCTTCAGTATATGCTATTTCCATTAGTAGTATTCTCCTTTTTCCTGCTATCAGTTAGGGATTAACAGAACTCTGAGGATTATAAGCATATTTTACACTTCTGGTTTGTATTAATTTATGATACCAAATTAAGTAGAGAAAAAATTAATCACACATTTATCATGAAAAAAAGAAATTATCACTGAAATATGACATGTAGCACAGAAGGATAGCAGCAATTCAGCTTCCAGACCATGTGCTGATTATAGAAGCTGCTGGGTAAAATTAAAGGACTTGTATTATACAGGGGGTATCTGTATAGATCATAGATCTAATAGAGCTCATTTCTTCTTTAAGCTAGGAATCCTCACAGTCCATGCAGCTAAGAGGTGGTCAGAGGTGGAGCTTGGACAATGTAAGCATACTATGAATCACAGCAATGCCCATTCACTTTTCCCTTTTTCTCCCACCACGAGGGAACTTAGATACCACTGAGATTACTTTAGCCTGAAGTATGTTGTACCAGCAGTGAGGGAAGAGAGAGCAGAGGCAGTCTGCCTCACCAGATAGCCCAGGTACTCTGTCAGTCTGTCACAGAATTATTTCCACCAAGTAAAGATTCCACCCAAAACTGTCAATCAAGAAAGCTAATATTTTTCATTCAGAAGACCTTTCTTTTCCTTCCAGAAAGCCAAATGTTTTCATAAATTAAATATTTGCTAATAAACACTCTCACCTCTGTTTTTAGCAATTCTGTCTGCTTAAGAGAATAGGTTACTGACTCTATTAAAAAACTGGCAGGCTTATTTCTTTCCAGATTGCTAATGCTCAAAGGATTAGAAATCTAGTGACAGATAGTTCAGGCTGCAAGCTTACAAACTGGCCACTGTTATACTCACTGTTATACTGTATCTAAAATGTGGATTCAGATGTAACAAGCCCCACTTTCTGTTTAATCAGATCCAGTCCCTTAAGTCTTTTTTTTTTTCCCACAACAGTATTTTTTTGCCAATGCCTGTGTCCATATCAATAAAAGGAGTTTTTTCATACTCTCAGATTTCATATCTGATTTTTGAACCACCATTGCCAACTGAGCTAATTTCTTTAGTGAATTGCATAAAAATTAATAAATTAGCATGGTCACTCCCTTTACATATTAAATATTTTAATACTCTTATTTAAAGCATTATAGATATTAGAAGCCTGAGGTTTCTCCTTCCAGAATGAGCTCCTGGTTAGTAGCAATTTTTAATTTTTCCTAAGTGTTCAATAACTGTGTTAACCTGGAGCTGCAGGGAAACTGGAAAGGGTTCTCTACTCATCAGCTGTGATGCTGGCAGACTGTCAGGATGTTTGTGACCTCTAGAAATCCTTAAGGTTTTCATCAGTATTTCCTTAGCCCCAATACTGGTTTATTTCTATTTTAAATTACATCTCAGTCTACCCAGGGCAGGTAATAAGGTTAACATAAGTGATACAACAGATAGTTACAAGCATCCTTCTGAGATGGGCATATATTGATTATGCAAACAAGGATAATGTTTATTGTGTTCTATTTCTGAAATTATTATAGTATTATGCTGATACAAATAGTACTGTCGCATCTCAAGTGTATTGATTTAAAACATAGTGGATGGAATTCAAAGACTGACAAAGACAATGAAAGACAATACCCGACTGAAAGACAAAAACCCAAGGTTGTATCAGGATGAGTGTGTTATTATAACTTTCACATTATTTTGCACTAATTCATGAGACCTGAAGATAGAAATTTCTTGAATTTTCTGTGCCTGTAGACTTAATTTTTACCATAAAGTGTTATAAATAATGGCTGAAAAGATCACACTGCTGCTGCTAAAATACATTTGTTTGTGTCAGAATGTGCAGTGAGTTAGTTCAAGGAATCTTGTAACTACAGATAATATTAGAAAATGCATCTCTCAGCAGGCACATTTTGTTTATATATTCATATAAGGGTGTGTTACTAGCAACATGTTCTTCCCTCACTAATACTTAAAGGCAAAATGAAGATTGCTTACCCAGCAGGGGAAAAAAAACACATTATGTTACTCTCCATTTACCCTCTTGATCCAATGTCAGTGGTGCACTGAGAATACAATGTGCTATATGCATTACACATTACATAGCACATGCAGGGGGGTATGCATATTAATATACGTAGCTATGCATACTGTGGCAGCTTATACGTATCACGTAAGTGGCCTAAATTCAGAAATTTGACGGAGAGAGAAGAGGAATGTCATATCCTATCATAGAACATACGTAGACTTGCAATATCCTGAAGTGATAAATATGTGAAAGTGTGTAAGAAAACACAAGTATTTGTTTCTTAAAAACCCACATTTGTTATTCTGAGTGGCACAACTTCAAGCTTTTAAAAATTCATAACACTCTTTCAGCTGGAGTTGGTGTTGAAACTGAGACAAACTTAGGCTGTCTTTTCCCATATCACCATTTATGGATCCTTACGCTGCAATGACATTTCAATAGCGAGCTATTTTCTTCCATGCGTTTACAAGTGTTTTCATTGATTTTTTAATTAATCATGACCTTTAAACAAATACTGATTTATTCTGCAAATTATAGAACATGACATAAATTTACATATTGGTGATCACTTCCAGAAACTGATGTCAGGTATTGGCTATTTCATTTCATCTCTTCTGGCAGTGTTTTTCTAGAATGCTCGCCTTGTCACTGACTGTGGCATATCTTCACTACAACTGTCAGGCACAGAACATCATAATCACAAACATGAAGGCAAGAAAACCTTTGATGGGTGAGGAGGAGATCAAATGAGAGAGACAGATTGAGCTGAAACAATGGTATCATCCACTAGATATTTCTCGGTGTGAGGAGAATGAGACAGCCTGGTCTGCTTTACTCATACCCGAGTAAATCATTAAATTGTTATTGCTGTTGTTGTAAAATGAGTTTGGTTTTTTTGGGCTCATTGTCACTTTCTTTCTGATATCATTTATCTGTGGCTTAAAAAGAAAAATATAATAAAGTTATCATCCAAATATCTACCAAATGAGTTAAGGCAATACAGTGCCACATGGTCAGTCCAGGTAAATTTACCCAAGGAGATAATAACTGTTGTGCAGACACAGCTCTCTGCTCTGAAATTCAGTGAACTATGTAGGCAGCTGCATGTGTTACACATTACCTAGTTCTGGAAATTAAATTCTTGTTGAAAAAAAAAAAAAAAGAAGTCTCTGGAGCATTTTAAATAGAACCCACTCTCTCTGTGTTCTTTCTGACATCTTCTTTATGAACTGAGGCTCTTCATTGTCATCTTCCTTTGACAGCTGCTTTCATCCCATATGTTCAATACATCCGCTCTGAGCAAGTTACCTTTTCATCTGGCATTTCTTTATCTTAAGGCTATGCTGATTCTCATTCGCGAATTGGATCTGCCGGGCTTCCTGACGTTGTATGCTATAGTTTGCCAAACCTAGTTTGCTCTGATGTGTAGTGAGAGCAGTGGATACAACTCCAGACATCTGTGGCTGCAGCAATCTATGCTATCCAGCAGGTATCTAACCATCAATATGATAATGTACTGTTGGACCACAGCCAGCTTTGCACTGACTTCTGCAACACTTTTCTACAGTATGAGCACAAATATAATCTGGTGCTCAGAGGCACTCAGCTTGCATGCAGTCAGACAAAAAAAAGCTCAGGTTTACTCTATATGGGCATCACTCCAGCTGTAAGGCCTCACCATATAGAAGAAGTATAAGGAACTCTGTCAACACAAGAGGAAGTGTGTACCTGCTTCATTCCTGTGTAAAAAAAGCACTCCGTGTTTTAGTCAGAGGAAAGCTGGTGAGAATAACAGTTAAGAGCTGTCACTGATATCAAATCCAAAGGACAGAGCAAACTGTCTGTCACTTGCAATTATCTCACACAGGTCAAATTGAGCGAAATTTGTGGCTGGAAGTTACTGTGAGAATGTTTCAAAAGGACTCTTCAGATAAGGCATTGATCATGACATACTGATTGCCAGGATTGCCAACATTAGCCTGTGATGTTGGTCTATGACATGCAGACATCCTGGTTTTAATTTACTGGGTTGATAATTAAGACAAAATTATTTCTGTTAATTCCTTCAAAGCTAAAAAAGTTGTCAGTAACTACACAAGAAGAGTATCCTTAAAATTACTAGCACATGTGCATGAACTTCCAGGGTGCATTGGTCCCAAACTGTATAGGCTACCACTCTATGGGGCAAGTAAATTCACTTCTTCATACACAGATTTCACACAGGGAAATACGCACTTAAGATTTTTCCCTTTGTATTCTGCTAGTTAGCCTCAGATTGCTTAACACCAGCAACTTTCCATCCTTGGAGCTGTGCAATATCTTCTTTTCCAAGACTGCTGCAAGCCATAAAGGAGGATTAATACTGCTTTTGAACTGCATTAACTACTGTGTGAATTTTCCACTCAGAAGCTTCTAGCAGATACTTAACATCACGTAAAGCAGAAATACGAATAAAACAATTAATAAATCAGCTGTCAAGTTCTGAGCTTGCATTTTCCTCTGTGGGCTGATCTTATGACATATCCTGACTCCCTTCAGACTTTCCTATCCAATAAATTTAGACACTACAAACAAGGCATCATCCCAATAGATAACTTCTTTGATCCACGGGGAAGAGAATGTGACATAGATTACTCCATCCTCCTTTTCTTTTTTCTTGGTATTCCCAACCTGTGATGACTAGATTTCTATATTTGATGATTACAGACTCCGAGAGCAGTCACACAAGTATCTCAATACTTCTTTATGGATCCAAATTTCACCTTAACAACATCTTGTAGCATTTTATTGCATTCAGTAAATAATTCTAGGTTTATTGATCCTAAAAGAGAACAAAGCTATTGTTTGTTTGGGTTGGTCTGTGGGTTTTCTGTCTAGCTATCTGTTACTCCCTCTACAACTTTCAATCTATTTGCCCTTGTTGGTATTTTTGAGATCTCTAGGATCATTGAATCATAGAATAGTTAGGGTTGGAAACGACCTTTAAGATTATCTAGTTTGAATCCCCCTGCCAGGGGCAGGGACACTTCACACTAAACCATGCCACCCAAGTCTTGTCCAGCCTGGCCTTGAACCTCTCCAGGGATGGAGCATTCACAAATTCCCTGGGCAACCCATACCAGTGCCTCACCACCCTCACAGTAGAGAACTTCTTCCTTATATCCAATCTAAACTTCCCCGGTTTAAGCTTTAACCCGTTACTCCTTGTCCTATCACTACAGTCCCTAATGAAGAGTCCCTCCCCAGCATAGGCCCCCTTCAGATACTGAAAGGTTGCTATGAGGTCTCCATGCAGCCTTCTCTTCTCCAGGCCGAACAGCCCCAACTTTCTCAGCCTATCTTCATAGAGGAGATGCTCAAGCCCCCTGATCATCCTCGTGTCCCTCCTCTAGACTTGTTCCAACAGTTCCATGTCCTTTTTATGTTGAGGACATCAGAACTGCACACAATACCCCAAGTGAGGTCTCACAAGAGCAGAGTAGAGGGGCAGGATCACCTCCTTCGACCTGCTGGTCACACTCCTTTTGATGCAGCCCAGGATACGGTTGGCTTTCTGGGCTGCAAGCGCACACTGAAGCCGGCTCATGTTCATTTTCTCATCGACCAGCACCCCCAAGCCCTTCTCTGCAGGGCTGCTCTGAATCTCTTCTCTGCCCAACCTGTAGCTGTGCCTGGGATTGCTCCGACCCAGGTGTAGGACCTTGCACTTGGCATGGTTAAACTTCATGAGGTTGGCATCAGCCCACCTCACAAGGAAAATTAATGGCTGAATGGAGACAAAAGGCTGAAGTACAAATTCTATATAGGTCTGCTCTCTTTGCTGATCAGTCAGCATATGGCTATATATATCATACTGTTGCATGTATACCAGAATGTGTAACTTTGAAAAAGACAGAGAATATTATTCTTTGTTCAGACAAAATCAAGAAATGGAAGAGGAACCTGAGGTACTGTGTATAAGTTATTGAGATGCAGAGGTGCTGGAGCAGATAGGCACAATCCTTCCTCTTCCTGATGAACAGATATGAGAGGTGCTAAAGAGGAAGGGGGAACAGTAGTGTTATTCCAGTGGACAATTTCAGCAAAGTTCTCAGTTACAGAGACCAGGTTTTCATGGACCACCTGCCTTCCTATCTAAAAATATTTGGGAGATTTTGACATTTAAAAATCTGAAAATCCTTTTTTATGAGTAGAGCAGATAGGTAATTCACATTTTGCAGCATAACTCCAGCTCTGTGTTTCTGTTTCCACAGACATCTTCAGCTATGTCTCTGGCATCTGTAGAAATGGTATAAATGGTGTCACCTAGGAAATAAGGTACAGCTTGCAAATAAATATTTCAAGTCAGATTTCCCCAAGTAAAAATGAATGTCTCTGAAATGCTAAATTATGACAATACAGCATCATCATATTTTGAAGTGTGTCATTTGTATGTGCCTGGAAAAAATCCTGCAGCACTGATGTTTTTTCGCTATTGTGATTTGCTTACTCTGAGAGGAAATAGCCTAATCTAGTTATGTATAGTTATCTCGTCCTGTCTATAAGAGGTGCAGGATCACAGTCAGAAAAAGAATTAGTGAGTTAGGCAATTCTTAGATGGGTGTATTTAATCATTAATATAATGAAGTCATCAGAGAAAGAGGTACTCTATTAATATAAATTTATTTTATATACTTATCCTCCATAATATCTGCTAAAATGTGGACATCTTCAAGGAAGCAAAATAATTTTACTTTTAATATTCTTCAAGGTCTAGAAGTTTCTGGTAATTGTTACTAATTTTGCTACAAACATTTTTATCCAGGCTTAGCCTCTGGCCCCTCTCTCATCACAGTGACACCATTGCATGGTTAAGGAATAGTATAATGGTCTCCTGACGTAAAATTTAGGTTACTGACTTTGATGCAAGAACTTCCAGATGCAAGAGTAACCACAGACACATACTATAGACTAAGGATATGGCTGTTACAAGAGCATCTTGCTCATTATAACTCTAAAAGTGATCTTTATTCTAGTTAAATGTCTATGCAAAACCCTTCTGCAAATGTCTTATACCACAGAGTGAATGCTTTTTTCTTCCTTTTAAGTTAAGGTCCTTATGCAAGGACAAGTAAGAACCAAAAAAAAAAGAAGTGTTAAAATGATGGGAAAGAAGCTATAAGTCAAAAAATAAATTATTATAAGAGTTCATTTAACTAAATAAAGCATTTAATGGCAATTTGACTACAGAGCTATGACTAGAAACTTGAAACTTTTCTGATTGAAAGAGTGGTCAGGTTTGTTTTTGACAAAGGACAAGGAACATTTCCTCACAGTACTGCTGGCTGTTCAGAAATTAACTGGAAATTTGAACAAGAATCTGAATTACTGTAGGAGAAATTTATTTCTTTAACCTTTCAGCTTTGAAAAAAAATAAGAAATAGTCTCATCCATTATTATAAATTCAAAATACATTCTTTAGAGTTAGTCATTTGATGAGGTAAAGCAAAGCTTTTCGAAAAAAAATCATATTCCTCATTCCTGGCCCAGCCCCCATCAAGAACTGCTGTAAGTGTATTGCACAGCAACTCCTTCAGGCCTCAGATGTGCAAAAGAAAGAGCAAAAATATGTAAACCACCATCAGATCCGTAGTTTAACTTCTGGATGAGGATGATGCTGAAAGAACTACTTTTCCTTTTTGGAAGCTGTTAGTAAGCCTTATTCTTTTTAACACAGGGATGCTCAGCTATTAATTTGCTTCCAAATGATCTAAGCATATTGTTTTACATAGGCCAACCCCCCTGGCCGGACCAGGAGAACAGTTAGTTTGTTCTTGGCCAAATACCCCCTTGCAAACGTGCTGACTTGGATCCCTCAGTACTTGGAAAGGCCTCAGTGAAATAAATCTCCATCTACTCCAAATCCAGAGGAATTTTAGACCATTTATGCAAGTGAAAGCTGCCACTTGCAGTTCTATTTTGTGCCAGGGTTCAGTGGCTCAGAATTTAGTATCCACACAAGTCCTCCAAGAGCCCCGTTCTGCGTACTGGGCTGACAACAGTTGCTCAACTACAGCAGCTGGGGTGCCAAGGGGGAGGAGCGTGGAAGAAGAGCACAATAGGTTCTCTTTTTCCTTTGTGCCAAGGGCATGGACATTTTGCTCATTGGAAGACTCCAAAACACTCTTGAAATCAGAACAAAATTGGAAAGTACATCTAGCTGGAAACTACTTCTAGCCTCCTGGCTTCTCAAAACACTTCTCAGGATGCTTTCATTTGATAAACCATTTGGTAGTTTTCACTGCACTTCCCCTAACTTCTATTACTCTTGGCAATGCACATGCATTTTTCCTTCTCCAGCACTGAGTTCTCCAAGCTCTGTCAATGGGGTTTTTTTGTGAAGCCATAGGCTAAACCTCCTGCATATCCCTTTATCTGTCTCCTTATCCAAGATTAATAACAAGAACATTATTTCTCTCAGTAAGATGTACATGACGTCCTAAGTGAGTTTTAGTGCCCCTGGGTAAAAACTTTGTGCTATTAAAAATACTGAATGCTCTACTATGCCTTTTGACCATAAGAATTTCACCTAATTTGTCATGCACATTCACATTTGGGTATATTTGTGTGTGTGTGTAAAATAACTATTTACCAAATGTGCATTTCTTTATTTAGTAAGGAGTGGATGGTAAAAGACAATTGGATTATTTGGATTATGTTACAAATTCATTATGGATTCAGAAGTGTAGTTATAGCCTTAAGCCTGGGTGCACGGACATGTTTATGTGTACGAGTTAAAAACAAAACTATGTTTCTGAAGGGTTCATGAAAGCTATTTAAATGTGTTAACTAAAAGTTAGAGATTAAATTTATTGGTATACACAAGAACACATTCAAATGCACAATGATTATCAATGTAATTTTGTATCATGGTTCTAGACATTTTTTCAACTATTTTTCCTATTATAAAAATCAACACCAAAGCTTATTTCATAAATATTAGACACACTCAGCTCCCTTCTTAACTTTACCTCATGATTATAGCACTGATGGCAGAGCCAGTGTGTGCATTTCAGGGGACGTTACGATGTAAAGCAAAGAACATAGAACAAAGGTACTGAAAATCACTTATGATTGAAACTGCAGATTGAAATTTGTGAAAACCTCTGAACAGCATATCAAAGTTGCCTCGGAATACCGGGATGTGTCTTCGTAAGCTTTTTAGTGTATGCAGCCATGCTCTTCCACTTTAGTTTGGAACTGCTGTACTGCTTCTGCTTGGCAAAGTCAGCATGACTATTTAAAAAATGAGGAGGAAAGTAATTCTACAGAATGTTAAATTTCCGATAAGAGCATTTTAACATTTAAAATATAGTATCAAAGTTTTGCACAGCCAGAGTGATAAAAAGTGCACATGGTTAGCTGTGGATATATCAGCTTGCAATAGTTAATGCTTGCACCTGAATGCATGGACAGAAACTGATGTCTTAGTGAATTTATATTTTTACTGTTTGTGTTACAAATATATGATTTTTGAGACACAATATGAGGGTGGGAGTTCTTGGATTTGGAGAGATGATTAAGCTGTAAGTCAACATTTAAAATGATACTGTTTTGGCATGGAAAAGCAAGTGTAGTTTGTGTGGTGATGTTGGCAAACCAGAAGTGAAAGCAAAAGGTACTTTTTGTTTGTGTTTCTATGAGGTGATTCATGCCACATTAAACAAAAAAGGTGTTTCAGTGTCTATCCTCTTCATTTTAAGGAGCTAAACTCTGGCATAATACAACCATAAAAAGTTTGGGTTTGTGATGTTGTTTTGTTTTGTTTTGTTTCCCAAAACATAATTCCTATTATTTTGGCATTGTTTCCTATACCAATTTTTGACATCAAAAATCCCAGTGACATGAAAGATTGCAACAGGCATGAAGCATTGATGATTGATCTTGCTGACAGTTGTGTTTAACAGTGGGAATATTTTGCACTGGAAGTTATTCAACATTGGGAACAATGGTATTCAGTGTATCTGTCCAAAGACAAAATACAATTTTAGATATTGAGTAGTATACAATAGGAATGGCACCTCGTTAAGAAAATTTAATAAGTAAATCTTAGATTGCAAAGTACTGGAAGAGTAGAGGATGCTTATTCTTCTAAGAAGTAGTACCTTTGTTTTCTTGGAAGTATTTGATTCCAGGACATATCAATACCTAATAACAAACACTTGTGGAGCTAAGCCCTTACTAAATAATTATGCTGATAGTACGGAACTAAAAGTGGAATCACGAGGGAAAGACATAATTTTTAGAAAGCCAAATAACATTAAGATATTGAACATTTCATCTTGTAGTTGGTATATTCATCCCTTACTATTGGGCAACATTTTAAAGTACTTCAATCTGCACCCCAATGACAGCAAAATGAGTCTCATCCTTTTTGTGTGCTATTCAAGTCTGCTGCTGTGTGGCTCAAAGCTGCCTATATCACAGTCTAGTACAGCAATGTTATTTATTAAATAATTATTCAGCCTTTTAAAACTACATTATGAAGTGTAAAAATATATGCTAAATATTTTTATTACCATAAGGTTAATTATTGCTGCAAAAGGATGTCAGTGATTAAATGTGTCTCCTAAATACATTTTATATTGATGAATATTTTTATTAAGATATGTCAAATTTATCTGATTTAAAAGCTGACTTGAAGAAAATGATAGGATGCAAGGCAGTAATCTAATCTAATTGTTCTTATTATAAAATAAATTAAGAAAGAAAGAGTGAAAAATTCATTGTTCAGTCCTAAAGGAAATACTTCTATAAAGCAGAGCTAATGAAGACCTGCCCAACATGGTTCAAAACATATCCCACTGACTAAAATTGCAGGAAGGATGCATAACTCATAGAGTTTCCAATAAAATTACATCTCACAAGACATATATTAGAATAGAGACCCACTGAACATATGTAATGATGTTAAGTTCACCATTTAATTTGATTATAGACCCAGGATGCAATCCTTCAATCCTTGTTCATGCAAGATTTTGTGTTTACTATTTGCATTAATCTTTTTTTCTCATGTGCCAGATTAAGGCAACAGGATGATTCTAAAGGTATGGAATTGATTGTATGGCAGGAGCGTTACTAGAGATCTGACATATGACACTCAGTGATGACAGGTGTATTTATGAATAAAAAGCTATTGTGTATGATATCTATATTAACATTTTCAAAATCATCCTGTTTTCTAAAAGAACCCTAATTGGTGAAAGGCAGAACAGTCAATGACAAACGAGATATTCCATTTGTTTCACTTACTGTCTTTCCTAAACAAACTCAGAAGCTCTGATTCTCAGGTTGTAATTAACTTCCTTGAAAACACTCATTGGTGTTTCAAGAAGTTTCATAGCATCTTCTCATAAATCAGCATCATGCATCTGAATTAAAATCTAAATGTAAATTAGAAACATTTTTCATATTAATGATTGTGAGGCTAAACACACATTCAGAACTGATTATGCATTACTGCCTTACAGTGACTGACTGAGTTGCAAGAGAAATGCATCTTCAGACTTCTTCTTAACTTTATATGGGAAATTTTATTGCCAGCATGGAAGCTTTGGAGTTCTGGAATTCATTGCTATAGCTGTAACAATTGTATTAACAAAAACTCTATCACCAATTTGCTAATGCTTTGAAGTTCTCCTGATATAGTAATTTGTAATTTTTGAAGTCAGCATCTAGAAATTAATTTAAAGTGGTTTAAAATGTGGTCTCAAGATAGCTATGACACAGCAGCTTGCAGCTTTTAACCTTAAACTGAAATTGTATTGAAAAAATAGAGTATTTCTTTCGTCATGGCTGGTGATATTAGCATGGGCTTTTCCTTGGATGATTAGTTTTGTAAAGCGTGTAATTTAAAAGTGGAATTTTCCCTCCTCATTGTATGTTACAATCAAAGCATAATAAGTAGCCCTCTCCCAGGGTTGACTTCTACTAGCTTTTAGATGTTAGGTATATAATCTAAATTATCAAATTTTTTGGAATAGTGTGAAGGTGCTTCCTGGACAGATCACAGAAACTCCAGTAAAATGAGTTTTTGCATACTGTTAGAGAAGACTAAAGCTTTAAATGCAAACAAATTCCCAACTCTTGCCGACTACAGTGTCCTCCTTCTGTCATAACACTGTAGTCTCTTGTTCACTAAGTACGCCTTCCAGTTAAGTTAGCTATTTTATTCTCCCTCATTCTTCACTGTCTCAGAGCACTCCATCAGCAGTACTTCTTCACTTCTCCTCCTGTCACTGTGCTAAAGCTATCTTTTCTTTGGTTGAAAACTTATTGCTGTTGTCCATCTTTTCCCTCATAAAACATAGCTGGAGCACTGTCTATCCAGCTCAGCTTTTCTCCGTACTTTGTCCTTCTGACTGAGCAGGTGAACAGCCAAGAACATAGACCAGTTCCTCTGGGCTAGACCTGTGCACAGAGCCAGGCCTAAAAAAAAATATTTTACTATATTCAAATAATCTAGATGCCAATGAGGCCAAGCATTCAGTTATTTGCTTAGTCCTTTGGATTTTGCAGCCCTGTGTCTGAGCATGGGTTTTGGTAGTTTCAAGAAGAAACTGTCACCAGAAGCATATAATTCCAATAATACGTGCACATTCTCAATGACTACTTTTTCAGTGTTAGCAATTCATTGTCCAAGAGTTACTGTAAGTAAATTCATTTTTAATTTTATATACTTCAGGAGCTTTGCATTTTAAAGAATAGTACTTCTCTTAACTGAAGTTTCTTAATATGACTGTATGATTATTTCCAGTGAGCAACAGTAGGAAGTATATTTAAGCAATGGGTTACAATGAATCATCTGATACAAACATGTTTATGTATGTTAAACATAAAAATAATTAGCTTGCCAAAGACCGTTGTATTCAACAATAACAAAACCCATATTCACTAGGGATGAAAGACAGGGAAAAAGCCCTTGCAAATTCCAACTGTATTTTCAGTGTCAAGCTAGCGAGTTTCTCTCACTGGAAAACAAAGGTTGAGCTTCCATTTACAGAAATGGGGAAAGTACAGGAATATAGAACACTTACTGGGATACATGAGAGCTTCAGAAAATACCCTCCTATTTAAACTGTCTCAACACAGAAACAAAGAAACCAATAAAACCAACAAAAGTGAACTTATTGTAAGGCACCGGTTACAGATATGTCTTTGCTTTGTTTTCAGCATTAGCATTTGTAGTCAGTAAGTCTCCAGGACAACTGACAATCAAATGCAGCAGCAAACACATTATTCCCTTGCAGCAAACACATTATTCCCTTGCATATATTTTAGAAGAGAAAATGTCATTTTAATCGCATGTGCTACAAATCCTTGGCCAGTATTAAAATTGGCCATTTCATACAGTGCAACTCTTCCTTCGAGTGGTGTTTACAATTCCCTTTTGCAGTGTTAAAGTCGGAATAAAGAAATAATCCATACATGTGAAACTAAATAAAAGCTAGCACTTTTCATCTGAAAACCTCCATAATCTAGAATTGGCTTCCTTTTAAAGTCACCTTTATCTTGGGGAGTCTGCATAAATGCTTTAAATGTACTAGTGCAAGGCTGGTTATTATTGAGGAGAGAATAACAGAGCTTTTACTGATCATTATGAAAAGTTACTGTGGATTGTACTAACTCAAGTATTTGTTTCACTCTGCTGTCATAGATTATGAATTAGAAATAATAGCAGTAATCACATTTCAGAAATGAGGATGTAGCTACAAAGCCTCCTAACTCCCACTGCACCAGTGTTATAATCCAAACAAGTCAAATAAATTGCTTACTATTAACACAACAAGTAGAAAGAAAAAAAAATAATCTAGAATGCTTCTGCCTTCTTAAATTTCATAAAACAGATGAACAAAACAGCTCATTGTTCAGGAAGGTTTGCTTTTGGGTTTATGTTTTTAACATAACTTTTAAATGTCCTCTTTTTTTTTTCCTCCTTTTTTAATTTTAATTTTATTTTATTTAACATTCCGTGTTAGAAAACTAGAGTGCTGTGATTCTTGGCAGATATCTGCTGCTTGCTTGCAAAGCACCATTACATTCTAACATATAGAAATGAAGGAAAATAATGGAAAAGTAATCCTAAGTAAAGCACAGTACTGGAAGAAAATTATGATGCAACCACTAATGACAAAATAGCTTTTACTAAAAAGCTGCCAGGTTGTCTGAATTCATATGGACAAATCAAAAAACTGGCTTTTTCCAGAACCTCCAATATATCTGCTCTTTTTGGAATATCAGTAAAGAAGGGACAAGAAACTAAGTAAACTGCAAGATGCTAACAAGAGATCTCTACTTTTGGCCTTCCCCTGGACTGCTAGTTTTGGCAAACAGCTGTGCTAGCTGCAGGCAGCTCATAAAATCTTTGTCCTCTGGTAACAATCCAGAAACAAAACCACACCCATTTTCAATGTCAGAGATCACGCAAATTTTCTCATTCTGACAGAGCTTCCTCTTCCACTTTCAGAATGGGTTGGGAGCATCAGCAAAGAGCAAATGAACACTCACGTTATAACATTTTTAATAATGTTTGGCTTTCAATAGTTGGTCTTCAGTATTCTGAAAGACACAACGTGGAAAGGAGGCATAATTCCTAAGAGATTTCCCCTGCCCTTTTTGTATCTAGGAGCCAAAATGAAAAGTACACCAGCCTCAAAGTCGCAAGTATCATTTTGAGATTACGAGTAGATGAAGTGGTAACTTAGAAAACTTAAAAAATACATATCAAAATGTCTGATGATAAATTTTCTACCATTTCATTTTCTCTCTATAAGATCTGGAACAGAATTTCTGCTGTAACTCACTCAGGTTTATTTGCTTGTAAAAATACCCTGAAAAGTCTCTCACTCTTCCAGCAGTAGCAGTAGGTAATGCTGCACTGCCAAAGTAATGTCCACTGTTGCGGTGGTTCAGAACTCCACTGTAAAATTTCAAATTGCCAAGATACTAGACTTGAAAAATGTGTCTTTGTAATTTTTGTTCATAGAGTTTTTTTTCTGCACTATAAATGCACATGCTCTCAACAGACTTGAAACATTAGTGATGCTCTGACTAATTCTAGTAGGTCATTCAGTCACGTTTTAGATGAGTTTATGAGGGAATATATCGGCAACAAATACAGAATAATGATGTACTTGCTATGAAGTGAATATATGTAATATCGGTTATAGAATGCCTTGAGCAATTTTACCACTTGAAGGTCTGCACTGAACAATCTAAACTGATTGACTTAATCCATAAAGTTGATTAAAGACCAAAAGAGTTACCATCATAGCTTCTTGCTTCTAAGGTTTGCATCTGTAGCAGGAATTCCTGAGCTGCATGTGAAGCAGTCTTGGGACTCACCCTATTCATTACCCAATTATTAAGATACTGTTATTAGATCCAAAGTTATTAAGATATTAGATCCAAGGTAGCAGTAGTGCTTCTATACTGTAATTTGCATTGGTGCAAGGGCTGTTTCACACAGAATTCTCTTGGCCAAAAGTCCAAATTCTGAGACAGAGGTGGTATGGTTATCTGGGGTCATCACAAGCCAAGATTCTAACATACTATTAAATTTATCTTTTTAGTCCTTGCAGTAACTGTATGAATTGTGTTTATCTGCAAGAGTATAAGAAGCTTAAATCTGAATTAAAATCTAAGAAACAATGAGTTTAAAGACCTGACATGTTACATTGTAGTATACAAAGAGCATTAAGCAAAATATCTCTGTGGTAATTACAAAGATCTAGATACAATCAGTGCAGTAAGAATCTCTTTATTTTCTGACTCCTTCAGTAATTGGGACTCTGCATAAACATTACACAGGAGAGGAAAATAAAGATTGTACCCTAACTTCCCTCCCATTTGGCATCTTTCTTCTTGAAAAGATAGTCACAGGAAGGATCCAGAGATCAGCAAAAAGTTAATACACAGTGCAGAGATATTCTGCGTATTCCCATCCTCCTTAAACCTTCAGAAGTTCACCACCTCAGCTCCAAAGGGCTAGAGCACCTTTGATTGAGAGAGAAGCATAAGTTTCCCTCCAGAAGTGGTGTGTTTTTATACAATTAGGGATATAATGCTGCAGCATGTATGTACTACACCTCTGCAGTGTAAGACTGCACAGGCCCAGGTGGAAGTACTTTGCTGGAGAGCAGTGCAGACGGATTAGGTATCACACTTCACTATGTATGGTATCTTTATTAGACGTCACAGCTTTAATTCACTCATATTGCTCTGTAACAGTGTGCATAAGAAATCACAGTCAGCCTCTACCACAAAACAAGTATCAGGAGTGCATGAAATGTATGAACCTGTTCTTCCTCATATTGTTTTTATACCCTTCCCCCAAAAGAAAGCAGTAAAATTTCTCAATACTGCAGACTGCAGACCAAATAAAATTCATTCTTTGTCTAAATATAAGCAAATTTTCTGCTTTCTATATTTACAGAAAGATAAGGAAAAGACTAGTGCATATGCTTCAAATGTTTCAAAATCCAAATACCAATGCAGTAAAAGTATATTTGCAGCAAAATTCACATGTGCATTGATTTCCAGCACAGAATAAAGCCATCCACTGCTTAACAATGTAAACCTTCCTGAATTATACCCTTTTCTTTTATAAATATATTGAACTTGAATTTGTAAATATATTATCTATAATTTGTAAGCATGCATATATATTTATATATGCATATGTATTTAAGATATGGGTGGATATAAAACACAAATATATACCCAAACTAAACTTGCAGTGGAACTCATCATCACAATAGCTAAAATTAACTGAGCATGAGAAAGATGTGTACTGTGGTCTAACACAAGATTGAGAAATAAGTTGCCTAGACTTCAGAACCGCTTGAAATGTCACCGTATTTCCTTTCCAAGCTCCAAGGTACACTTTTCCCTTGCCTTCAGTAACATAAACGTGTAATAACAGATACAGAATGAAAATATTATTTAAAACTTAAAATAATGATTTTCCTCTCACCTTTCCATTAGGAAAAAAAAAGTGAAAGTGAAAACCACATACAACTTGATGCTCTCTGCAAAAGTACTGAACTCTGTTCCTAGTGGAAATAGTATAACAGCCTAGCAAGACCCCTTTCTTACTGGTATGTTACAGCCCTAGGAAACATATTGTGAAATCTTGCTGCAAGCTGAACTATTTGTATTTTGGTATAACAAACCATGTCATAAGGCATAGCTTGATGAACTGCAAAACCAACAAGTAGAAGGAGACAAAACCAGCAAACCAATATTAGTCAACCACGACAACTAATTAAAAACAATATAACAACTATTTTTTCTATTCAAAATGGCTTTCTCTCAGTGTTACACTGTTTGCACTAGGATATCCTAAACATTTCTGATTCTGAAGTAAGGGCTATTTCTAATTTGTGAAAACCCATGTCCTATCGATCCTCATTTGACATCCAGCAATATTTTTTTCATAATGCCCATTTTAGTGCCAACATTCCAGATTTTAATAAACTTACGTAAATTATTTGGTGGAGGCCTCGTCTCCATGTTTTCATAATGTTGCACGTGTACTACAATGTTTAGATCTCTTTCCATATGATCTGTTGTACAAGGGCCTTGAGGTCGCATAACATCAGCAAGAGCCCTGGAAAACAACAACAAAATCAGAACGATACTGCAAAATTTGTGAGGCATTATCAATATATTGTAAGGGTGTTTTTAGTTAGGGATGCCATCCATCATAATGTCTACTGGAGAAACCAGCTCCATTCACAGCAAAATCAGGGAATCCGATTCATTGTGAGACTTAGCACTTGAGGCTCTTTTAAGGTTTTGTAGACAGTGTGCTAGCAGTAGTACACAGAAACACATTAAGTTCTTTAGCTGTCTTAGCTTTGTAGGAACATAATTTAAGCTTGTTGAGACTTGCAAAGTTCTGCCATTGCATGTGCTTAGTGACACTGCCATGTTGGATAAGCTGGGTGTCTCAGCACCTATTCCCTGTTTGTGAAACTAGTTTTCACAAACAAGTTCTCTTCACACCTGGATTACCATCAGGGCCTGTCAAAGCAAATATTCAGATATGCATTTGCACGGAGCTCCACACAATGCAGTGGTCTTGGCTGTTTGTCAAATTAATAAAAAATGTCAGCAAAAATGAAAGGTTACAAGATTTTCACATAGAAATCAAATAGGCAAGGATTTAAGCTTTTCCCATCCACAGGGGAGATGAAAAATGTCTTTTCTGACTCCTGTGAGTCTCCTAGTCACTAAGATGGAGCAAAGCTTGCACAGGCACACTCCTTGCTGCTTTGAAGCCAGTTCAGAAACAGGATAAAAGCTTTATGCTAGCGAAGGGGGGGTAAGCAAATGGATTCCTAAGTTAGGCCAGGCCCAACCTGCTACTGGTTGTGGACTTTTTCTGCAGAACTGCAGTCATCAAGTATATCTGAGACAGAATCGTCCTGCTTTGGTGTATTTTCTAAGGACTAATCTCACTGCCAAGTGTCCTACTGAGTGCAAGTCCATTATTAGTCACACATTTAAGAACACACACCTGCATAAACCCTGCAGGATCCAGAGTTGGTGTCTAAGTTTTAAGCTCCAAAACTCATCATGACAGCACCTAACTCTGTCTGTGATTCTGGGCTATGGAGTTTTACCATTGACTTCTGTAGGAGCAGGATTAACCCTTAGGTACATGCCACATAGCTACCTGATGAACTACTGTGCATACGAAAGAGCTGGCCCACCTGCAGAAACTGTTGCCTTAGGCAAAGGAAGGCTGTGGTGTGTATTACCAGTGTCTTCAGAGTTTTTGTTTTTAAGGGAATGGATGTGTTTCCTGGGCACTGTGCCCAGCTTAGTTTAATTTTCTGCAAAATTATATACAGTGTCCCAGATACTGCATCAAGAAAGACTAGTTTATACACTAATAAATAAATAAAACCAAGCACATTCACTGGTGAAAGCCATGGCAAGTGCCATCTAGCTCCTTCACCCTACTTCTGTGACATGATGATTTCTTGATCAGGAAGCACTGTGCTTTTAAATATTAAAAAGTAGCTTCATTTAAGTGACAGAGAGGAATCCTGAACTGGATCTTGCTTCAGATTGCAGGAACATTGCTTTGGTACACAGCTGAATAAGACTGATGTTTCATTGTGTTTATGGCTAGCATTATGTAATTAAATTATTAGTTACAGTTGTGATCAACATGTTACAGAATACTCTGTTGATACTGTAAAAGGTCAGAAGACAGTAACCAAATGATTAAAGCTATCAGAGCAATGCTCCCATTTGAAGTAATGCTTATACAGCAGAAATAGCAGAGCTGGCCTACATAGCAGAATAATAAAAATTCAATAGAAGAGATCTCACAAAGGTATGTAGAAAATGGGGAGAAAGGAAAGCATTATATTGCAAAACATAGTTTAAAATAAGAGGGGACCAAAACCATTAATATCTCCTCAATTTATGCACATATGTCTTTATACAAAAGAACTTCTTGACATCAGTATTCATTCTAATTCCAGAGGCAGCTGGACACATTTCTGGGAAAGGAAGAAAGGTAAATGAAAGTTCCTAACTTCAGTGTGGGAGTTTAAACCGAGATCTCGTGATACATGGATTAGTATTTCCCAACTTTGTGAGAACAGGTTTTCAGAAACACTTTCATTGTCCTTTATTTAACGGTAAATATTGTTCACTGTAGACTTTACAAACCACCCCGTATGAGAGCAGATTAACAACTGCTTGTCTGTGAAAATACCAACTCAGTTTTCTGCCATCTTAGGGTGGCCTTTTTCAAAGGGGTTTTAAGGAATTAGCTGTCCAATTCCCACTGTATTAAGAAAAAAGGAACTACTCACCATCAAGTTCTATTTTTAACAACACAGCACCTATGTTTATACTGTGTTAGTCAAAGTTGTATACTCTCCTCAGGGCTGAATAATTCACATAACAAAGAGCTTGTCCTTATCTTCCACTGATGTCAGGGAGAGTTAAAAATGTATAGCGGCTTGTATGACTGAAGTACAAAGGGAATGCTGTAGCTGTATTTTGTTCTTTTAGGGATTTGCCCATATAATGAAAAAGGGAGGTTTGTGCCCCAGTACATGGTGAAATCCTTGAATAGATCTTTTCTTTGAAAAATTCCACGTAGGCCAACAGACTGTTATAATACCTTCATGAATTTGGCTCACCTGAATATTATCATATAGATCTTACTATCTGAAGAAATTATTAGAGTGAATTGCACTGGAAAATTATATATACATAAAGGGTGTTTGTCTACACCTTTGCTATACTGAATGATTTTTTAAGGAAATCTATAATATAAGACAACCTTCTAATCAGGTATTTAAATCACTGGGTCCTGTGTACTGATATTGATTGCACTATTACCGAAGTGGAGAAAAGTTACCTACTAAAGAGTTCATGGCCCAGAACTATCCAGATATCACAAACTTCAACATTTCTCTTGCTATAAAATTTTTCTCTTTGGCTATGTAATACTATTTTCAGGTGTTACAAAGCATGTGGAGCCTGGTGTTTCCCTTATGGGTACAAGCTTGAAGAAGCTGAAGCAGAGGTTATTTCATAAAAGGTCACTTGTTATATTTTGCCTCCAAAACTGGGTCAAAACTCGTAAGGGAAATAATTTCACATACAGGATTCAGGATTTTGGCAAGTGACACTATTTTTGGCCTCAGGTACATGCCTTTTGAATGATCAACAAAAGACTTAACTTGTGAGCTCAGCACATTGGAAAAGAAGAAAGAAGAGCTCAGATGGTTCACAATATTTGGAAGGTTGATAACATACTGTCAGAAGCAGTGCTTCAAAAGACCATGAACTATAGCGTAAGAGCATGATTGTAAATCTTGGCCTTTCAGTTCCTGGTTTGTTTGCACATTCTCCACAAGGATTAGGAAAGAAGACTAAGGTGTGGGTTTATTTGCAGGAAAATCTCCTTCATGAAACAGAAGAAAGCTTTCCCCTTTTCTACAACGTTTTTGAGAGAGAGTACTTCATTTTAGCTGACGGAGCCTGAAAGTCCCACTAATGTACTCTTAAGCAGCAAAAACATGCTGTCCTCACGTGCCTAATAGTTTTCTAGGTCTGTTTCAGGAGGCAGATAAGTTCTGTTTCCTTTTAGGCACAATACTGCCACATTTGTTCACTTTGCCATATCTGTTAACATACACCATCTTATTCTAATATACCCTTATTCTCTTAGAAAGCAGGAGGATAAAGGAAGAGTTAGTCTGTTTGGCTACTATTATTACAGCTTAGTCCTTGGACACCATAGCTGAAGGGAATATTTATCTCCATTTAATGTCAAGTAACAAATTTAAAAATGAGAATGATATAAAGAAAACATTAACATATGCTGTCTAAAGTGAAATATGCCCTTTACAGTTAATACTGTACTTCCCTCTCCATTTTCATCTTCCAGATTTACAGTTCCATGCCAACAGTGAGAGTTTTACTGAAAAGCACTGATCTGACAAAGAGAGAAAATGTCAACAGTGCCACATTTGGCCTTTTTTTCTCAAAACAAAAGGAAGTAACAAGATCTCTAAGAAAGGACAAATTTTGACTCTTTTTTCTAAAAGGACTTGCCCAATAGAGACTTTTCTCTATGGATTGTTTTTGTTAAATAAATCATTTCCCCAAATCTTCTCCATTGTCAAATATTTGAGAAAAATGCAGGGAAATTAATGCGGTGTTCTTGGTTTGTTTTGATGTAGTAGTAAACAAATGGGAGGTCAGTGTATTTACCGTAGGTGAATTTTTTCATAGGAATGAAGACGATCCAAGTGTTTCATATAGCCGCTGGCTAGTAAGGGAAAGGAGACAATCTTAGCTAAGGAAATAGATGACAAATCAGCCTACATGTGTTTCTTGCTGCCTGCCAATATGGAGTAACACTTAGTACTTTCGGTTTGGCCTACCTAACACTCTGGATGATTTATACTTCTGCTTATTAATAAGGTTCAGCACAGAAACAAAAAAAAAACCATAAGCAGTGTTCTTTTAAGTTTTTCGTTTGGTGGGGGTTTTTTTATGTTTTAGTGATGACTGCTGAAAAAGTGAAAATGAATATAGGCTACCTAATATTTTAATTGTTCGTATTATTTACTGTTTGAACAGATAAATTGTTTCTTTCTTAAGCACTGCAGCCTTTTTTTCAGAACACTAGTAGTGTAAAATAAACTAGGATGGAATATTTTAGTTGAATACACATTTTGGGGATAGAGATTACTTCAATTCTTCCCTCAGTGAGCAGATTTTTAGATTGCCAAAGGGAATTAAAAATAATACTCCTTTTAAAATTAATGGTGAGTCTTCTCCACAGCTGTAATAGGACTGAGAGAACTTTTATCTTTAAAAAAAAACGACGAAAAGCTGTAGCACTGCTTTTTCAGAACATGACTAGCTATTATGTGTACTGAGTGGGTGACTGTTTTTCCATGTGATCATGACTTTCCAAGTTTCTGTATAATCCTGACTTGAATATTTTCATGTCAAGAAAAGTACAAGATATCAGACACTGTTAAGTAATCAGGGTAACAGACAACCTTTTCCAAGAACCACTTCATAAACCTAATCTTTATGCATACATGATTGAAGGAGTTCAGTATTATTTTCCAATCCCCTATAATTCTATTTCCATGAACGAACAGAATACTGCACACCTGTAATTTAGATAGCAAATATTTCTACTATGAGAAATCAGATCTACTAAAGCCGTATGTAAGCAGGGATGGCCACAACTTCACTCTGTCCTGCCTTTTTGCCTGTATGAAGACACTACAGGAAGAGGCTGAACCAAACAAGCTCTGTAGCTTAAAAGTAAGATTTTAAAAATAAATTGGGACCTATGTATTCTTTTTCTCAACTAGTAGTTGAGAATATTCAGAATATCTAAAGGATTACTATACCTTATTATGTTGCTCAACAAAATCCTTCTTTGCAGAAGTATCAGACACACAGTGTTGACTAAAATTTCTGCAATGTGCTTTGTTATTTGGTAGTAAGTGTATCCATATCAGCCAGTTTATAAATAGCAAATAATTGCTAGTAAACTGGAGATGAATTTGCAGGAGTATTTTTATGGCTTTCTCTGTTCATTTCAGGATAAGCAGTTAATCAAAAAGTCATGCAGAAACTTCAAGTAAAAAATAAGGCTCCAGGTGTTGACTTGATCTCTTGGACTATCTTTCAGAGGATGACTCTTCATCTAAGCTTCAAAGATTGTGAACTACACCATTATCAGCCAGGACAAGAGCAAGCTTTCTGCCACACTGCACGTCCAGTAGCAGGTATCCTTTTAATATCATTTTATCACTAAAGTTGCCCAATATGCTGGAATCTATTTAGACTCTTTAATGGAGCTGTTTGCCTTTTTTAATGCCTTTCCCCCATCTGCTTTACTTTCATGTGCCTGGGATTAGCATAAAGAATCAGACAGACTGCAAACTTGACAAATGTGTTATGCCTTGATTTTGAACTGCTGTGAAAATCTGGGTTTGGAGTATGTTGTTAAAGCCACTGGGCTCTGTCCCGAGTTGCCCACCTGCCTACCCACCACTAGGCAACCAGCATCTGGAGTAGACAGTACACAGCATGCCTAACTGTAGGTGGGGGAGGTTCTCTTTGATATAACTCAGCTGTGACACTGTGGAGACAAAGTGTATCACACACATACATGGATAAGACAATACTTTCATATTCCATTTTTTACCTTTCAATAGTAACCGAAAAAAAAAAAAAAGTTAAGAAATTCTACAACATCTTTCCCTTTTTAGGTCTCCCTCTTTCCTTCCACCCTGGCTCATTTTCACAGCTTAGAAATTTCACAAATAGCTCACACACTTGCAGGGGTTGGGGGAGTAGGGAAGGTCCTGCCAAAACCATTTTGCAGCTGGAGAGCGAGGGTGAGATGACATTTGTTTACATCCTTCTCTTGAGAAGCAAAAACATTTTCCAGGCTTTGAAACAGTTGGACGAGGGAACCTATCAGGCTTTCTATAATTTGGTGTTGCTGGTTTCAGGATTTTTTTTTTGTTTGTTTTCCTAATCATGCACAGTATATTCAGGAACACTTGCTGGTTTATGCTGGGGAGAGGGTCAACCACTGCAGATAAAAATGGACTATTGTCTGTGCAGACTCCACAATTATTTCCAGTCCTCCTCATTATGCATGTACTTTGATAACCTGGGCTTGAGGAACCACAGGAGCTCTGCTTGCCGAAGTTGGTTTCTCTCTTGATCACCTTGCAGGGGAATGCAGCCTGACTGGCAAGAGTTATTTATTTAGCAGGAACAAATGGGCTTCACTCTCCTCTTTGGGGGTAGGGGACAGGTAGTGAGGAGGGGGACCCTGCTGCCTGGCATTCAGCCTTACCTGGACATGTGCTCCCGCTGTGGTCTGTGTGCCTTCTCCAGCCCTAGTTTCGTGAAGATCCCCACCAGCACCATGACTGCCACAACCCCACAGATGATGTAGACAATGAGGTTGGTTTTATCCCTGGTAGGGTCATGCAGAGGGTCGTCTATGCGAGAAGGAGGCTTCCCAGTGTTCATCCACAACGGCGTTTCATAGTTTGTGCAGGTGCTTTGATCCAGCCTTGTCTTCTTGAACTTGCAGCAAAACCTGAAGCCACAAGTGCCGCAGCAGAAAATGAACTCCCCCGAACTGCAGTTAAAGGGGGGGTCCCACTGCCCCATCACGTCAAAGTAGCCCCTGCAGAAGTCTGGGGTAGGAGGTGGCTCAGAGGGGTCTAGCTGCTCCCCAGGGCTGGAGTGGTTTCCTCCTGAGAGCACCACAAAGCTCCCTAGCTGCTGACCAGCTTTCTCCTGAGCCCGACACACCAGCGTGAGAAGGTCCGCCACCAAGTAGCCGAAGACCAGCCGGATAAAGCCTTCCATTCTGCCTCGCAGTCCCGGCTCAGCAGTGCCGCCGCCGCCGCTCGAGCTGCTGGATGCTGCGCTGCGCCAGGAGCTGAACATAAAGAGGCTCCGTCAGGGGCCGGGCGTCCGCTCAGCCCGCGCTCGCCTTCAGCACCGCGGACAGCCCCGCGCGGGCCGGGCCGGGCCGGGCCGGGCGGAGCCACCGCCCCCGCGCAGCGCCCGCAGCCCGGCGCCGCTCCGCGCCGCTCCGCTCCGGAGAGCGAGCGCGCGGCACTTGTGGAGTGCGCGGGAGAGGGAGCGCGCGGGAGGAGGAGGAGTACGGGCGGGGGGGGGGGGGGGGGGGGGTGGCGGAGGGAGTGCGGGGCACTGAGCGGCGCGATAGGGAGAGGCGCGTGGAGGGGGGCCCGAGGCGGGAGGGCTGAGGCGAGTGCGCTGCAGGGCGGGGGAAGGAAGAGAGGAGCAAGCGGGGAGCCTCTCCGCGCTGCCTGGTGCCGGCGTGCAGGCGCGGGGGGCATCCACCTTCCGCTCCCCCGCCTATCCCGGTGCGTTCTCTCACACAACTCCCTCAGCCAGCCACAGTGGCCACCGAGCCGCTCCTGGAGCCGGGCGAGCCCGCAGAAGGCGACGGCTGCCCGGGCAGAGGCTGGACGGACTCGCCGCGGCAACCAGCCGGCGGAGAAGGGCTGCCGCCAAAGGGGAAATCCGCGGTGGCGGGCAGCGT
The DNA here is from genome assembly GCF_033783945.1 of Neopsephotus bourkii. Lineage (NCBI taxonomy): Eukaryota > Metazoa > Chordata > Aves > Psittaciformes > Psittacidae > Neopsephotus > Neopsephotus bourkii. The sequence goes on from NW_026901034.1 coordinate 456,756, forward strand.
GCGGCTGAGGGCGAGCCCGGCCCGGCCTCTGAGGCGCCCGCGGGAGGCTGCGTGCCCGGAGACCCGAGATTGTCCTGCCGGCCTGACCCCCGAACCGCGTTCCTGACCAGCCACTATCTGGGGGCTGATCAACACCCTCCCCCCCCCCCCCACCGCAGCTCCCGCCATCCCTTACATAAGAGACCTCCCGCCCAGGCGGGCGCTCCCCACAGGTGCGTTTCCAAAAGCGCGGGAGCTCCTCCTCAGCCCCCCGCGCGCGCAGCCCTGAGGGGAGGTAATGGCCAGCGCGCTCCCGGACCAAGGCGGGAGAGACGAAACCCCACAGAGCCCCTCACCCAACGGGCTCCAGGCCGAGGTGGCAGCCCTGAGGGAGGAGCGCAGGGCGCCGCTCTCCTGATAAGTAGAGCGCTCCTTCTCCCGGGCGGGTGCTCCCCGGAGACCCGCTCACCTGCAAGGCGAAGGCAGGTCCTGTCGGAACGGGGGCCATGAGGCCGCCCTCCGCTACACCATGGGCGTGAGCGGCGCGCTGCGCACAGGTACGGTGTCGCTCGCACGGCGCGCTTCAGAGGGGAGCCGCGTTTTTGTCTCCTAAACATGAACTGCCCCTGCGCATCTTTTATTTAAAAATCTTGTTATCGTGTCAGGCAGGCTGGCTCCAGAGGACACGGAGAGACTGCGGCTTGTTTTGCGAGACGTGGAATTAAAATAACTTCCCCTAAACAGAGAACTGACTCTGGGAAAGACTTTTTAGCGATTCACTCCCCATCACTGTTATTTAACTCTCTCATCTCTGCCTTTTGGTTTGGCAGTAACCTGCCGAAGTAGCGATAGTGTTATCCTGAATACTATGCTGCCACCAAATGTAGGAAATCAACCCGTTACGGCGTGATTTAACAGTGTGGGCTGGCGCTTGAAGCAGCTTCCCTTCTCCTTGGGCAAGTCTGTGATAGCCTCGCTGCGGCCTTGCAGTGACTGTTGCCCTGGGAAGAGGGGCTGGTGTGCGGAACTCCGCAATGGCACACAGCCCTTCCAATCACCTGCGCTTCAGTGGGGCCGTATCACTGCCGTGCTTCAGGAACTTGGGCCAACTCCATGTGGAGTTTTGAAGTGATGAAGAAACAGAAAGGTGAAGCAAAGGGCAAAACAGACGTTTGGAACTCGAGAGGGCTGTAGTTAGCTAATTGAGATCCTCTGCCTTCTCTTAAAAATAGACTCTAAGTACAGTGATGATTCCACTGAGCAGTTTGACACTAAGCCTTGCATCTTTGTCCAGGAGGTAGGTTAAAAAGCCCCTTTATTTCTCAGCAATCAATCAGTCCCAGCCAAAAACAGCGTTTCTTTTTGTTTTTTAATATTTAATTCTTAAACCCTCTACCTCATCAACATTCCCTCTCAAGTCTTCTCTGAAATCATATCATTCCTCCCTTGTGTATGCTTCTCTTTCCTATTATTTATTAACACTGTGATGCAGTTTGTGCTGAAAATACCGCACAAAATTAATCTGTTCCATAGTTACTATTGCAACTAGAGACAGTTAAGGTCCAGTCTTGTCAGGCGCTTAAGATTATGCAAGTTCCCCTGTTGATTTGACTGCTAAAAAGCTGCTTAAATATTTTGCATGATTAGTGCTATACATGTGCAGAAATAATAACATCAAAAAATGATTTATTTTATAGAATATTAATCCTGACCAGCTATGGTGCAAGTTTCTTGTTTTGCTGAGTTCCTGGGGTTTTCCCAGAATTCCCTACAGTAAAAAGAACCCAAAGGATTTAGGCTAGAATCTAATGTTTGCAGGATTCAGGCGGATGTGCTCAGAATCTGACCGTAAGTGGCACATGCTTTGGGAAAACAGGAGGGTGATTAAAGCGTCTTGAAAAAAAAACACCACTGTGGATCAAACCCACAGAACCCTGAATCCATATATCATGTTACCCTAATTAATCGTAAGCTACTCTAGTTATGCTGTCTTTGTCTGTTAGTCATTATTAGCAGTGAAGTTACTTTAGCTGTACCATGTGTTAGAATTCTAATAATGAACTAGAGTTGTTCTAGACTAGGGCACAAACCCTTTTTACTAGACATCTGGCAGTGTGCTTTAGTGGCTTAATGGCTCCATAGCCACCTGTATGTTCAAAATATAAAAAACGTTCAGTACAATAATGGAAACAAGAACACTAGTTGAGATAAATGGATATTACACACAGTACTGAGGCACATACTTGGTCATTGTGTGATTTTATAAAGATTTTCCCAACTAAGTCAGTCAATAAACTCTTAATGTATTTCAGTTGTCTTTATTGAGTTGAAAAATGCCAAAGTCTTCCTAGTTTAGCACCACCTTCCACTTTCAACTCTTCTCTTTTTGACACTGCTTTAAGGTAGTAATGATCACCTACTTTTCTGCAGTTTTATCCCATAAGGAATGCATTTTGCCTCCGAAATAATCGAGAAAATGTTTCAACTGGAACTTACAGTGTCATCTTTAATCAAGCACATATCCACATATCCTAAATTTTAGGCACAGACCTACAAAGTTAGGTATTCCTATTATATTTTTCTCAAATGCCACTTGTTTTCAATGAGAGTTTGCTATGTGGATCGATGGTATATGTGGATTGATGGCAGTGCTTGTTCAACTTTATGCTTTGTTTCAACTGTAGCAATTTATAGTCATGTCTCAGTGGAAGTTGTATAAATGCATACACTCATACTGTGTATATGTATAGATACATGTTCAGTTCGGTGCTTGGTTGTATATATTCTTAGAACTGATTCGTGCAGGTTTTTTTCATGTAAATAAGAGAGTTTGAAAAAGAGTAAAATTAGGAGAGAATGTTAATCAGTCAACCTGGATGCTGAAGTGGTGGTAAATCTAAAGAATGTAATGGGATGTTTGGATATATAGATACAAAATGTATTGCAGACTGAAAACAAAAGAGGTTATGATTCTACAGGCCAACTGGCAGCATGTTTGCAATGATTAGTCCTTAAAAGTACAGCTAAATATTAGATATCTGCAGAAGAGAAATAAGGTAGCTTGAGACATGAAATACCTTAGCAGACGTAAGTTAAAGAAGCAAAGTGTATTTAACAAGGAGCTACAATTGGCATGGGGTTTATAGATCCTGTATATAGAAAACAGTCCCATGATTTACAGATACTGTAAGCAGTGTTGAATGACACAACACAAAAGTTTGTTTTGAACCTCTACATTCCTGAATAAGCATACATACATCAGACACACTCATTTGCTTCTACTAAGTTTTGTCATTCCTCTATAAGGAGTATACTTTCTCATCAGTATTAGGCTTGCTGGATGGCTAAAATGCAACTGGGTTTAGGCCTTTCTTTTTGTTACATAGCTAACACTTCATAATCCCTTGTTCTTTTAGCTAGTAACTGCAATCATTATTATTGTCTCAGTGCAGAAATGTGTGAAATCCCAGCCTGCAGTGTGTTGACACTAAATATACTTCTTTTATAATTATTAAGTACATGTCTTTTAAACTAACCTTTCTTTTTTCATTAAAAAATACGCATATACAGAGTGGACAGAATGAACTTGTTCTTGTAATTTCAAGAATCCATAGCAATTTAAACTATAAACATTGAGCATTTTTTAGTTATGGTCAAGTCTGAAAAAAACAACACTTTGCACATAGCAAATGGATCACCATCAAGAGATCTTAATGAGACAGGAGGTGCTTCAGGAATGAAAACACATTCCTGAATGCTTTTTCATTCCTGAGACACTTGTTTTCATGGCTCACTGAGGAGGAATATAATTTATTGCAATTCTACAATGTAGAAATTACCTTTATCACATAATATTTTTCAGTCTTTCTGTAAAACTGCGACTGTAGTAACTGCATGACTTGGGGTTGATGCAGGCAGTAGCAGCCTTCACATTTGGAGTGAACTTAATGAAATCCTGAGAGTTCTTTTAAATTCAGTTTAATTCAAAGGAAATTCAGAAAAAAACAGATAAATTTAGAAGTTTAAAGAAGTACTTGCAAATATACAAGAGGAAACACATGCATACTGCAGACGTCTTCAGTATACAGCAGTGGGAAAAAAAGTGCCAAAATGTCTAAATCAGCTTTCAGCAGTATAGCTGAAAAATGAGTTGAGCCCTCAGGTTTGCCTGTTGCACAGCTATTGCTCTGAGTCTGAACAAGGAAAACTGCCAGTCAGGTTCTCTCTTTGGCAAGACTGATGTTACTTTGAACTTGAACAGTATTGCAAGTACCTGTGTACAAGGTATGTTTCTGCTGCTTGTAAATTAGACTGCTATGGAATTTAGACCTGGAATGACTGGCTAGATGTTTGAGGATTACTGCAATTGACAAAGAAGGCTCTGCACATCATGACAAAGAAGCTTCTGCACATCATTCCAAACTCATGCCAAAAAAAATCTTTTATCTCTTGTTAACAAAAAAGAAAAGAAGGCTGCAGAGGATCAAGAAGAAATTGGAACTGCTTTTGTATCCTTCCAGCTGTATCCTTCCAGCCACCTTTGTTCCCATGAGTTCAACTTTTCAAGGCAGACAGGGAGCCTTTCTAAACAGACCTTAAAGAGCATTACAAATTTTCAAGGTTAAAGTCAGTATAATAGGCTGTATACTGTGCCTGAGCATAGAGAAGCTGTGCTTAAATGTAGAAGAGGACACACAGCAGAGAAAATTTTCTAATCCTCTGCTGTCTGACTCTGGCATATGTTAGAACAGCTGAGCAGCTGATCTAACCCATACCTCTTCTAAAAACTCATCAGTAATGAAGAGGTAGACAAGTTTTAGTCTAGAATGCACATTCTCCAGGCCTGTAACATCCATGGATGGAAGCCAGAACAGGAAGAAGTCAAATTAGTGAGTCAGTTATAGTCTGTCAAGTTTTAGCACTATTAATCTGCAAGTACTACAAAAGTGAGCTGTAAACCCCAGAAGTGAAGAACTTATTCTTCACAAAATGTAAAGTTGCTGTATTACTTAACTATCAAAACATTTTAGCCACCATATATTTTGTATGTCTTCCAAAATGTACTGTCAGGCAACCAAAATCAAGAGTTCTTACTGAATATTAGACCTTTTTAGTGTGCTTCCCTTCATTGTCACAACATGCCTATCCAAGGCTTGATGTATTTTGTATCTTGCATATACTAATAATATATAGATGTAGGAACTCTCAGATTTGTGAAGAAGAACATTTCTCTGACAGCTCCATTTTTAAAGGATGCTAACTGTTCAAAGATGCTCAGGATTTTCAAATGTTAGATCACAAGACAGATTAAATAAGAGGTAGAGAGAAAGTAATAATGGTCTGAGTTCTGTGATATCTTTTTGATTATATGACACTGCAGTGTTCATGTGCCTATCAGATTCATTTATGTGCTTATCATGCCTGGCCAAAAATGTCAAATGTGGTTGCCAAAGCTTAAATATCCACAGGCCAACACTGTATCTGCTAAATTCAACAACTGTCTTTCCACTGATCTAAAACGGAAACTGCACTGGGTGATTTTGTTCAAGAGATGCTGAATAATCACAGCTTACACTGGAATCACCACATCTGACTGGTCAGAACATCTGAAAACCAGGTCACATATTTGAAAGCCCAGTAATGAATTCAGAGACTAAATTTAGGCATATGTTGGAAAACTGTTGACGTGTACAAAACACGCTTATACAGGTTCCAGACCACACTTTCAGGCAGATGGTAACAACTGTCCCTTCTTGACTGCACTCGACAGCCAATGTGAAGAGCAGTACTAAAGCTGGCTCCAGAGGGGTTTGCTTCTCTGTCCTCTGATGTGATAGCCAGTGAGCAGAAATAATCTATCAACTAGGTATACTGGCAGATGATTAAAAAACCATTAAGATTTCAAGGTGGAAAAGTAAGCACTGTTTCTTATTTTCTCTTTCTAGAGAGCATTCTAATAATGCTAACAGGATTCATCACTGATGTTTCTTAGCACAGTACAACTCTGTTATACCTACATAAATGGGATATATATCTAGAACATCTGTCTGAGTGTTCTACCTAGCTGGAATGAAAAAGCATCAGTCCAGTCTTCTTGCTCTTTGCATCATGTCAATCATGTAGACTGAAAAGTACATGTTTAGAGTAAACAATGTGAAGCAGATTTTGATAATAATTCTTTTTTTTTTTCCCTGTGATTTTGCAACATATATTTGCCTAGAGGGTGGGGGTTTTTTTAATTTATTTTTGTGAAAGTGTAGTGACCCCACAGCTAGATAAATAATAGGACAAATAAAAGCATTTTGACTGTAGTGTGAAGTGCACATTAGGGAGTGGTGCAAAAAGATGCTGGCAGGAGGTTCTAGTGGTATCTCTTTGTTGTAGTATTTACCTAAATCAGCAGATTATCTCTAACATCCTAAATGCAATCTAATGTTAATAACATATTTAGGACATCTGCTCCCTAACAAATATATAGCAAATTACCTCAGAGTACAATAAGGTTAAACACATTTTTGGTACAAAATGCTGACGCCTGAGAGTATAGTTTCAGAATGGACTATTTGATCTGTATACTTATATATTTTTATATATATATTTATATGCAAGTAACTGGAGTAAAATGTAAAGAAGCTGCAAAAGGAATACGTATGTATAGTTTGTATTTCCTATATTTCATATCTATATGAAATTCATATATTCATGTAATATGACCATATATATATATATATACACACGCATATGTAGGGCCAGTTGTAACTGAATACTTGGTAAAAGGACAACTTTTACACAGTTTTCTCAGGTTTGTGTAGGAATTAGTCTATCATTCACTCCCATGCACCTGAGAGAAAGCTGGCCTCTTTAAAGTCAATTTTGTAATTTATATACACCTTGAAGTCTTAAATACGATTTTCCAGTTTAAGAAACTCTCCCTGTGAATATAGTGATTGTTCCTCTTTAAAAGGAAAAAATAACAAAATTAAAAAGGAAATTGCATGCAATTTCTATGCAAACTAGAACAGTTGAAGTGAGCCTTGATAATAAGATGAAGAAACAGATAATTTAGATGGTGAACAATAGGATCGCTTTCCTACGTAAACAATGCAAGTATTTCAACTCATAAAATGTCCATAAGTGAAAAAGAGCAGATATATCATAATACCCAATTATTTCACTTGTTTCTGTCATAATGTTTAGCTCAAGTTAAAAAAAAAAAATGAATACTTGCACAACAAGAACAGAAATAGGTCCTTCGTACAAAGCCTGAACCATTGGTCCAGTTTTCAGTCTTTTAATCTCATTGCAAAGGATTTTTTTAGTATTAGGTCTATTGGTTAACATTAATTACTTACTGACAGCTGTATGCAAAGGCCAAAGTCTTGACTCATCAGTGTTAACAGCAATATTATCATTAAATTCAATGGATAGAAGCTTCCAATCTAAGGACCAAGATTTAATGAATTCATTCTTATTGAGATGTTCATTATGCATTGAAATGCATAAAATTCCATTTGTTTCAATGGGGTTATTTCATAATGATACCGTTATTCATAATGAAAGCAAACTCAAAATCTAACATTAAAGGATACAGGGAAAAAAAAAAAAAAAAAAAAAACACAAACAGAAAAGTTAAAGACAAAAATAACTCAGTTAGGGGCTGTGTTGTGATGCCTATTACACAAAAGAAATAGAAATATTTAAGGAAATAATGTTTTTTGCCTGCCATACAACTTTAAGCTCCAGTGCGCATAGCTGTATATTGCTCAAAATGTATCCAAACAGAACCTGTCCTCTCTGTCGGTCAGTAGTTGAAGCCCAAGGGAGGCATGCTCTGCTGGCAGCTTGATAAAGACAGCTTTCTAGCACATATGCTTGAGGGAAGCTGCCTGCACTGCTAACGCAGGCAATGACAATCAGCAGCAGATTCAACAATCCTTGTTTCTACCTTCTTGCCTACATCCTTCCTAGGCAACCTTCTTGTGCCCTGAAAATGTAAAAGAATGAAGGCTACTTTTCTTTGACTTCAGCACCTTTCACTACAGTTGCAATCCTCTGAGACAAGAGAAGAGTTATCTCTATATCATGAGCAGATGAAAATTTCTTGGCAGCTGGCATACAGCTGTGGTTTCATTCCCTGATGAATGGAACAATTACAAATCTCAGCTCCTTAAGAATAAAATGCGAAATCATTTATTTTCACCTACCTGTTTCATAACAGTAATAATGAGAATAAGAAAGCCATCCCTCCTAGGACACGGGAAGAAACTAGAGATCCTTTACCATGATTACTCTTGGAGCTTGTAAAGGTGTTCTGATACCATGGTGATGAACACAGTATAATTGCCAAGACAGATGATGGATCCAGCTGGCAATTCTCCCTCCTCTCTCACACATCATGGTGTTCAACACAAGTTTATGATTTTGTCCTAAAAATCTGTTGAGTCTTATTGGTCTTTACAAATCTACTTGCAGAAACCACAAAATGTTCTTTACTTTGATTTAGTTTACACTATACATTTTTTTTCAGAAATGACAGCCATAAGATACATTATTTTCTTGACAAGAAACTACTCTTAAGCCCTAGCTGATAAACAAATAAATGTGAGTTCTCCTTGGTAAAGAAGTATTTTATATACCTATCTGTTTGCTCAGTCACTGTAGGCAAGTTTTAGCCAGAATGGTACTATGATGTTTGTTCAGGTGAGATTTATTGTTCAGAAATTCAAGCAGAAAGTTCTCCAAATTAAGTTCTACCATGCACTTTTTCTATTTACATAAGATTTATGCAAGGATCAGTTTTCTCTGGTTTGGGGTCATTTAATCTAGAATATGAGATAAATATTTGCTAAACTACACTACCTAAGAGCCCCCAAAATATTAGAATTCTTTTTTTCTTCAAGAAAGGAAAAGTGTGAAAAATAATAACAATCTCATAGGTTCACAAAACCTTTCTCAAGATATTTGCTCAACTCTAAGTTTCAAGTAGTAAGCACTGCTATTTTCAATTGCCAAATTCTTAACAGCTGCATTGTACAAGAATGCCATTTCATTTTACATTGTGTCCTTGCTGGCAGCATCATTATCAAAGTCTGAGTGGGTAAGAACAAGGTGCTAATCTTTGACCTGCAGAAGCAGAATAAGGTACTCTCAGGAGTAAGTGGAAGAACTGATGTTGCAAGAAAACCAGATGCCCACCTCCAAGATTTAAAAATCTGTTACAGTATATTGGGAGTCAAGTGTAAAACATTTTTCATTGAGAAATCATTTTTAAACAGATTTTAGCTACTGAAATACTTCATCTTTTACTATTCTATGATTCTATGATCTTTGTACATATATAGATGCTTCCAAAACAACTATACTTCAAAAGCTGGATTAATACTGGGACAATATTAGTAGATAAAATTCTAATGGCCAGGGCTCTTTTCAGCAGGGTGGATTTCACTCTTTATTTGTCTGAGTTGCAGAAATATGTTAACCAAAGTTTATCCAGAAGCAAATTAGTGCTAAAATGTGAAAATTAGAGCTTTGAGAGTGTTAGCATGGCCTTTTGCTAGCTTATTTCATCCAGAGAGTCCAATTAAGCAAACCTGGTAGAAGCCTTAAAAGCAAGTATTCTCTGTTGGTTGTTAGTAAAAAAACAGTCAAATTTGTCACCTTTAAATCTGTCATTATGACAAAGGGAACCTGTTTGCCCAGTGAGGAGCTGAAGGGGAAGAACAGAGTGCAACATCAGAACTACACAGATTGCTTCTGGCTTTGGAGTCCAAGATGAAAGACTGGAAATTTTAGTACCAGACAGTTTATGTTATCATTATTTCTGGTTGATGCAAAGTAACAGATGCTTCTTCAGGTCAGGGCTTCCCAGCCTGTTCCCAGACAAGCTTCCCATCCTTATTTACAGTAGATGGATTTCAGGTATTGTAGCATATCCAATGCATGAACAGACCACATACCTCAAGTAATGCCAGGGGATATTTAGATTGGATATTAGGAACAATTTCTTCACTGACAGGGTTGTTGAGTGCTGGAACAGGCTGCTGAGGGCAGTGGTGGAGTCACCAATGCTGGAGGTACTTAAAGGACATGGATGTGGCACTTAGGGACATGGAGAGTGATAAACTTGGCAGTGCTGGTTCAGTACCCATTGGGCTCAATCATCTTAAAGGTATTTTCCAACCTAAACAATTCTATGATTCTAGATATTTTATACATAGATATGGGGTTTTTTTCCCCAAAGCCATTTGCTTTGTTCCAAATACCTGACTTTAAACCGTTTTCCCATAATGCCTGTCTTCTGAAGAAGAATCTCAAATGCTTCTTCTATCTCAGATACTTCAGCTCTCTCTATAGCACACATAGACAGTTAGATGCCTCAGAAGGATGAACCTATAATTCTGCATGCTGAGTGGAAAACATGACAGCCAACAATGAAGTGCTGATGAGAGAAGTTTGTCTCACCCAGTGCTCTTCCATGGAGGTTAAATAGCTAGCAGAAGGTAACAAGCAGATGTCTCTTCCTAATCAATTCAAGAATCTGGACTCTGCATTCTACTTTCGTCTTCTCAGCATAAGAAGAACTTGTCCCTGTTTTCCTTCTGTTGTTTTTTGTTTGTTTACTTAACAGAAACCACTAATAAGAGATGGAGAAGCTACTTCAGTTTAATAGGAGGAAGGGCAGAAAAAGAAAGGAGGTTCTTTGGTGAACAGAGTATCATTTTGTTTACAGTTGTCACAGAAAGCCTAAATGTGAATCATTTGGACTTCACTTTGCTCTTCACAAGTGTGAGTAATACACCAACACTAGATATACTCCACTGGCTCTCCAATCAGCGATTACTTGTTCACATTCAAGGCCTTTCTTCAAGATTTTCACTGGAGTCCAATATAATTCCTATGGCATCTGCAACTCAGAAAGTCGCTACATCCTCTGAAAACATTTCGAGTTATGAAACTCATCAGGAAACAGGAGTAAGGAGACATCCCTTGAAGGTCTCCTTACTATAGAGAAGAGACACATGTATTACCATTAATTTTACTATGACTTTGCAGGTGATAAAGATTTAATTAGAAGAGAATAAAAGTAAACTTATTTTTCTTTATATTAAAGTTCATTGGTAAACACCAACACTAACTGGTGATCTTGCCATCTCTGTGAGAGCTGTGGCTAGGCTGTTATTATGCAAACACCACCAGCCAATGCTCTGTAGGAATAATAAGCTCATACTTTTAATCTTATTTCTTTCCATTCAGGAGCCCAAATACATAGGAATTTATAATGGATTTGATTTATGAATGCAACTCAGGAAGACAGCATACACAGTGTGTATACCATAGCTTCAGTCATTAGGAAAGTTTTCAGTTTCCGCTTACTTTAGTTTTTACCTCCTCCTAGGCACTTACATTCTTCCTAGCATGTTGACCTCTTCTAGTGTTTAGAAATATTGTTGAACTGCAAAAAAGACACAGTCAATTAATTCCTTAATTTGAATAATTAAACATTTTAAACACTCCCTACCTTATGTTCAGCTATAGATATATTATTAATAGTAGCTTGTACAGTGTGCTGCAAAAGAATGTTAGGTACATAATTCCTAGAATGTGGGGAGGAGAACATTTCCCATTTCCGTACCCAATGACAAAGTTATCTTGTTCTAATTCAAACGTGTTTCACACTGTAATAATTACACTGTATGAATGTTGTGCTTTTTTAATGAAAAATTCAGTAAGTTAATTATTCAAAAAAATGTTACGGTTGATGAATCCATCCCACTGTGTTCAACAGAAATGTTAATCGTGCTTCACTATTTTTAGGATGCTCCTGTTTCATCATTCATTCCAGTAGCTTAGTCGATAAAGTAAAGCCATTGCATAAGTTCGAGATCGTAGGTCTGTAGACAGATTGTCTTTTGTTAAATGGGTGTCATCAACATGCCATGCTTAAACATGGTTTGTTACATCTCTGCTTATTGAGTGCAACCTTACACACAAATGGTTTCAGTCTCTCTACTTCTTTGGACTGGCATTAAGTGATTTTCTCACTCTCAGACCAACTCTTAAACAACTGCATTCAGTGACTCTACCATGCTTGTTGAACAAGCCTGACTAGGTCATAGTCGTAGGGTCTTAGTTTTACGTGATATACAAACAAGAATGGATGGAGCACTTCAGTTTGTAAGGTCACTGGTAAATTTGCTAAGCATTGAATGTAACACTCTTCTCAATCTTAGCCTACTGTTGTACAAAACATGTAGCTTCTACACATTCTCTACTGCATATGCCTGCAACCAACTCGCAAACATCAAGATTATCTTTACTGCTTTCAAGTAATCTGGAGAAGAGGCACTTCAGTGAATTTATTTAATTTGCCTGCTGTACATTCTTCTTTAGCACGATCACCCTTCCACAAATGTAAGGATATATCAGTAAAGACCAAGCATTTTATTCTCCACTGTTTTAAAAAACAGAAGAAATTCAAAGAGCAGGAAAGCCACATTTTTATTGTCAATTGAAGTCTGCTTAGTCTGTTTTTTTTTATTTGCACAATGGACTCTGTTACATTTGTAACAGAGAATTGAAAAATGTTAGAGCTAGGAAATTAAAAGACCACCACAACAGGAATATACAAAAGTTTGCTGTCATTGACTTAGTTGTTATAAACAAATACAGCTGGGAGAACCCCCTCCCCCCCAAAAAAAATAATTGCAAACACAGTTGGAGAGAAGAGTTGAAGTGAAAGGCCAGACTTTTGCCTTGTAGGGCATGCAGTCCTGTTCTCATCTATTATTAATTTTGAAAGTAGAAGCTTTGTGGTACATATTATGTCTTCACGCAAAAGTCAGCCTATGTGTACCTCCACCTTTGTCCACATTTGGTCTTTATCTCTTTTTACCCAAGGTCTATTAAACACCTACAGGTCTTTAGACCAGGAAACTGAGAGAAGTGGAAAATGTAATTATTGCTGAGATAATAGTGTTGGAGAATGGATCTTTCTGGTTATCTAATACTACCATTAATGGAAAAGGAAAGGTCCTTGAAATTCTGAGAAACAAAGTGCTAGACACAGCTGAAAAAGAGTCCACACTGACACATAAAAATATCAAGTGCTATTTAATTTTCAAATCATATTTCCTACGAATTAAATTAAGAGGTCTGTAATAGCAATAATTACCTATTCAGCATCCTTCATCAGTCTCTGAACTCATTTTCTTCAGTCATTACTTGAGTGAAAAAAAAAAACCTTAAATGGGTCATTTATGATTAAATTAATCTGTGCTTATCCCAGAGTACCTTCTTTGTTCATCTCCAGCTTTAATTACTGAAAAACATTTTCATTTACAGAGATCTATGGCAAAATAGACGCATCCTTCATAGTCATCCTTTTCAGGAGGTTCAGTGACTGCTCTATTAGTGATATCACAGATGATAAAGTGAATTTTAGCATCTATTTCACATGCAAAACCTGGTACACAACATAAGTGACTACTAACGTGCAGAGGAATTCTACGAAGGTTTTAGGGGATGTAAATCATTCTCTAAGGCAGCAAAGATTCTGATGCAATATACTGGTAAGGCTGTAGTTTGAGGAGAGAGTAGTGATAGTCTGTGACCCACAAAGGCCAATCAACAAAAGGGTTTATTTGCCTGATTGATGTCCACCTACAGTTTCTGCTTACATATAGAGGACAGTTTTGTGGTGTTGAACCTCACTGTTCTAGAAGCTACAACTCTGCAAAGTGGTATGACAGTGGCTCTTCTTTCACAGTTTTTGTAATTACTTTTTATTTTTTTTTGTTCTCAGAGTAACCTGATGTGGTTGTTTATGTCCAGTTTGTTATATCCTGTCAGAATGGTGGCATACATGTGCTTCTCAAAAATACAGCTGGTTAAACAAGGGAGGTACAAAGAGCCTGCCTGCTAAAATTTAGGTGACCAAACAAATATTTCCCCTTTTATGAATAAGAGATGAATTCTCTTTATACAAGAAAGGATGAAAAAGGAAATATAATATTTTTTATTTTTAATTGTTTGCATATAAAAATGGGCTTTTTCTAGTCTGAAAAATAATTTTCTGCTTTGAGCAAGGAAACAAATGGATCTGCCCAGTGCATTTGCAATGCATTTTGAGTTAACCAATGTAACAGTAAAACAAGAATGTCCTTGTTGTATGCCTAGTTGAAAAAACATCTAAGTGCTCTGACTGTTTATTGAATTTTAATACTTGAAGGATTGCTGCTTCTTTGATTTTTTTGGCAGAAATAGCAACTGTGGTTAATGATCATCTGGGGTTTTATTTTTTTCTAATAAAATGTCATTTATCAGCAAAGAAGGAGAAAGGAATCTGGGAGTCATGCATACAGATGCATAAACTAAATACTGCTCTTCTGCCAGATTGCTGCTTTTGCTTGTGCATTAATGGAAAATCTGTTTTAAAATAAGAAAAGTCAAAAAAGTCCAAATTTTATATCTGGACATGGTTTAAAAGCTCTTAAATCTAGATTTTTTCTTAGACCAAGTAAAATAGTATATACCTGACACCCATAGTACTCTAAAAACACACACACACATACATGTGTGTGTATATATATACTGAGTAGTTTCTTCAGATCTATTTATATCCCTAATTCCCTTCCGTTTGTGACTGGACAGGTCTTGATGAGCTTGATGAGCAGCAGGAATCATAAATTTTAGATAGTAGGTAAATGCTGTCCAATTCTGACTGGCATAATTCTTGAGAGCATTTAAGTCAGAAAGTTCTTAGATCAGGATGAGGTGGCAGTCTGTCACAATTTTTCTACATAACTGAAGCAGGTACCTCCATTAAAACCTTGGTTTCCTTCACCTAGATCTAGTTGTGCTGAACTCCTGTGCATTTTTTCTCTGTCTGTTTCAATACAAACTCATGACCCAAACACCCATGGCTTTTCAGAAGTAGACACCTAATGTGTCAAAAATATGCACCAGAGCAAATAATTGCTTCTAGTCTAGCTCTGTCATTCACTGGAGTCATTACTGATTATGACTTTTGAATCTGCTGACAGCCTAGGTCTCAATTACTCAATGAAAGGTGCAAATGCTCAGTGTACCTGAAAACCAAAGCTCAGAATAGGGAAATCCAAAATCAGAGGATAATAAAGTTGAACTCTTGACTACTTGGCAGCACACAAAATGAGTGAGTCATCTTACAAAAATGACCATAGATCTAGATAGAACCCGTATCTGTGTCAGAACTGAGAATTCAGTGTGCAAAACAAATTGAGTTAAATAGTGTGTTTAACTCATTAAATCAACTTTTATATCTCTTGTAGTTACAGTGATTCAAGGAATATATTACAGGTTTCTTGAACAAATGGAGTCTGCCCACACTAAATGAGTCAGATAAAAATCAATTACGTTGTGGATCCTTAACTTTGGAAATAATCAATGTCATCATTGTTCTCTTCCTAGCAACAAAATATTGGTGCTGGTCAACCGATCTTTTTAATATTCCTTTTAATGTTTTGTGGGCCTTTTGGAAATAAAAAGCCATTTGGTATCAAGGCCAAATATTAACAGGACCTTTTTAACATTGATAAGAACTCTTTAGTGTAGTAGTTCATTTATGTTTGTATAGATGTCAAAGGAGCATAAATTTTATGAAATTTTGTAATGTTTTATTTTATTTATGCTGGCATAGTCATCCTGGTGTCTTTTATTCTCAGCAATGGAATGGGAGATAGAGTGGGCTAGGATGAGATACTACTGCAAGGTTTCAAAACTTACTAATTTTTGTTCATTAGCTGTTCAGGGAGAGGTATCATATGCCACACCTTCCAAAATGCTACACCTGCTTCGAATGCCATCTTTTTACAATAATTATGGGAGCTGGAATAAGAGATTAATAGAAATCAGGCTTGATACATTGCATGCATTATTTGTTTTCAGCATGTGTAAGTCCATACTGTCTCTAAATAAATACAAGGACGCAATCCTTTTTGTATCAATCAGTTTTATTAGCTACGATTGTTTTCTCTAACTTATCTCTCAAAACCTCTTATATACCAGCATGCACTGAAAACACATGTTGATAACTGTGTGTTGTTTACACCTCCAGTCTTCATCGGATTCCCTGAATTCCAGATGGCAGATAGTCATTCTATTCTACGTGTAAGACTACAGTGGTTTACTTTCAAATCAGTGTATCTGTCTGTGCTTTGTACTTTTAATTCCAGTGTCTAGACCAACCCTGTTATGTCCTATTCACCTTATGTATTCCTTTTTTTTTTTTGCTATTTGTTGTCTTCTTGTCATTTACTGACAATAGAGAAACGATTCTTTCCTTTAACCGCTGCTTTGACTGGTTTGATTTTTACACAAATTGCTCATCAGAGGTAGTAAATTTTAGAATGTTTTACTTTTTTTATCTAGGTCTCTCGAAGTGCAGATCATATTTTAAACTACAGTAAGAAATAGAGTGTATGCTACTGGATTTTTCAGAATGTCCAAGTTGTTTAGAACTGCAAAGATTGGCAGCATGATCTTAATGCTTACTAGAATAAGTCTTAGAAGATCTGGACTCCTCAGATCTGTACTGTTCTAATCACAGCCATTACTAAGCTAAACCTTATATAAGCATTTCTTTTTAATTGCCTCCATTTCTCACTTTTCATCTATCTTATTTTGAATATACCGCATGCTCTTCCAGAATGGTATATTGTCCTCTTTATGCTCATAATCACTTTTTTAAAATAATGATTTTTAAAAAGTGATTAGTAGAATCACTTTTTACAATTAGTAGAATTATTCTCAATTTATACCCTATAAATAAGACTAAAGATGTGGTACTGTAAATTATTTATTCAGTGTCATATTCATGACACTTTGTATAACAAGTCAAGTGCTATGACAAAATTGTGCTGCTTTATCTAGGCCTCATCCAGACTAAGTTAATGAAAATCTATAATTTAAACTGACATAGATCAGTAGTAACTTTAAATGATTTAGTCATAGTAAAATGTGCTTAGCTGTATAGCATTCGGTCCATGATCTTGGCTTAAAAAATGCATACTTTAAATTTGGTAGGGTAAAGGAATCAGGAGAGAGCAAAAATGCCCCTCCTGCACACACACCCCCCATCCTCAGTTCTCACGTTTATATGCAACTGTTCTTTTATTTCTGCAGATGAAAACACTTTGCACGCAGGCTGCAAAATCATAAGAAAACGTGTTTTAACTACAAAATGGAAATTTCTCATGGCAACCTCATTACAGTAGACAATACTCACACTGATGTAGTATCAGAGGATTCCATTTGAAGAGGAGGCAACAAAGGCATGCTGCATACTGACTGTACTCATCGCCTAGAAAGAGACGAGCATCCTGAGGCTCCTCCATGTGACCCATCCTGCAAAGTGATCAAACACAGCACTGACAACAGAATGTTGTAGAAAAGAGCTCCCTACACATGCCTAGAAAAAAGAGCTGTGAGACTTAGATAAATCTAGAAGATCTTAAAATCCACATCTCTGCCAGGTCTGATTCAGTCTTTCAGACATGCGTAACTTAAAAATGGTTGCCTTTATCAACACATCACAAATTGTAAAGGTAATTTGCTGTGCTGATCACAATCTCATGTTGTTGTGTTATAAAACTACAGTATGCTGTCTTGCTAAGACAGTAATAACCTTATTAAACATTTTGGCCTGTTCTTGATGGTATTTCACTTGCAAAATTCTTCCCAAGTTTAGCTGAAGTCTTGCAACAACAATACGTTCTGGTATAGGACTGCTCAGCCCTATTAAGCAAATAAAAAGAAAATGGAAACACAAAAGGTCAGAAAGCTCTTTGGATCATTCAGCCAATTGCTCTGATATTAGCATGAGTGGCTCCAGCATTAGAACTTCATCACATGTTCATATGATGGTGTTAGTGTATTTAAATAGGCTGAACCCAAGAATCAAAAATGCACCTTAGTATTTATTTCCTTAATGTACCAAATCGTGCCTTATAAAGAAAGGAACTGCAAAAACTACCTAATAAAAAAAAAGATTTTCTCTAGCTCTTTCCCTTTAATGATGGCAGTTTCCAAGAAGCAATGAACCTGTTTTCATTTGTGGATAAAAATACCCCCTTTTACAGATAGAAAAGTAATCCAGCCATAGAAATGAATTTTAGTTGATAACAGGAACCTTATCTAGTGCTCCACCATGGAGTTCACAAGATGAAAAAAAGAGGCACTGGAACCCTGCATGCAGTGCAGAACAACAGGGTCCTTGCTGTTTGACTAGGAAATCACAACTCTATTACTTTCGGGTTCAGCAGTAGCAGTCATTTTTTCCCCTTCTTTGTAGCTGGTGCAGTGCTGTGGTTTTGACTTTTGATCTGGGAACAGCACTGATAACACTGATGTTTTTAGTTACTGCTCAGTAATGTTTAGTCTGACCAAGGACTTTGTGAGTCTCATGCTCTCCCAGGGAGGAGGGGAAGCTGGGAGGAAGCAGAAACAGGACACCTGACTGAAACTACCCAAAGAGGTATTCCATACCACAGCATGTCATGCCCAGGATGTAGAACTGGGGGCAGTTACCTGGAAAGGCTAGATCACTGCTCGGGTGGGCTGGGTATCAGTCGGTGGGTGATGAGCGATTGTAGTCTCTTCCCTTGTTCCCTTATTCCCTTGTTCCCTTATTATTATTGGTGGTAGCAGTAGTGATTTGTGTTATACCTTAGTTACTGGACTGTTCTTATCTCAACCCATGGGAGTTACATTCTTTCGATTCTCCTCCCCATCCCTCTGGGAGCAGGGGAAGGAAGGGAAGGGTGAGCGAGGGCTGCCTGGCTGAATTGCTAACTGGCTTAAACTACGAGACTAGGTCAAAAAGGGACTCCAGTCCAGAAAAGATTAAGAATACATTGCAAGCGTTATCCATCTAGTTATTACCTGAGTGTCAGGGGCTGTAATTACTGTAGTAATCTGTTACTACTAATCAGGGACTGTAGTGATAGGACAAGGGGTAATGGGTTAAAATTTAAACAGGGGAGATTCAGGTTAGATCTTAAGAAGTTCTTCCCTGTGAGGGTGCTGAGGCGCTGGCACAGGGTGCCCAGAGAAGCTGTGGTTGCCCTATCCCTGGCAGTGTTCCAAGGCCAGGTTGGACAGAACCTTGGGCAACATGGTGTAGTTTGAGGTGTCTCTGCCTGTGGCAGGGAGATGAAACTGGATGATCTAAAGTTCCATTCCAACCCAAACCATTCTATGACTGTGCAGCCTGGTGAGAGTAACAGAAGTTGAGTGGGCTGTGTTTCCCAGATTCCCCACAGCCATGGGAAACGCAGGGCCCAGCAGGAGGTGCTGGGCTGGAATTAGTGGCAGCAAGTGGTGGGATGAGGAGACTGCCTGCACCTCCTTCAGGTAGCTTTTTTGTTGTTCGCTTTCAAGGAGCAGTTGGTGGTGATGTCTTAACTCTGTGGGTGCAGCTAACGCTAAGAAATCTGCCCTGGAGAACATCCCACTTGGCACCGTCCTGAGATGAAGGACAGACTTGATGATAAAGATCTTTTCTGACCTTGTTGATTTTATGATTCTATGATCCCTTCCGGGTACAGAGAAAGGCGGCAACGCTTTTAGATGACACTGGTTTGCATCAGTTCACAGCTTAACGAAAAAGTTGAAGGAAATCTATTCCTTTTTTCTATCATTACCCATGCAAAACCAGCGCACCTTGGGACAGGCTCCGCACTCAGAAGCACTCACCACCGCCCACACTGCGGCCACCACGTAGCCTCGCCGCCCTGGGGCACACGGCGGTGCGGGCAGACTCCCCAGAGGTCCCTTACTCCCCCCACCCCACAGCTGCCCCACCACCCTCTGCGGCACGCCTTGCCCAGGCCACCTCCTTCTGCCCGCTCCGGGGCCCCCGCGGGGCTCCCCCTGCCCGCATACAGGCACCGCCCCCGGCGGACGCTGTGCCGCCCCCTCGGCGGCCCGGGGCTATGAGGTGGCTGTCGGCAGCGGGCGGGAGTGATGGCGGCGGAGCGGGACGTGTTTGTGAGAGCCCGGGGCAGGACCTTGACCGCCTTCCGCCAAGGTACGCGCCTCGGTGCCTGCGCCGAAAGGGGAGAGCCGGGCGGAACCTCAGCATAAGGCTGCAGTGCTGGCGGGCGCTGTTATCGCAACGCAGCCGAGCGGGAGGGGCGTGCGGAAGGGAGGCCTGCGGATTTCCCTGGCGGGAGCCGGGGGAGGATTACTGCCGAGGAGCGGGAGGTGTGGGACAGCCTACATCTCCCTACACCTGGGGGAACCGGGTCAGGACCTTGAACCTTCTGCCGGCTCCAGCAAGCCTGTGATGGGGATTTTCCTGCTAGGGAGAGCAGCCGGCACTGGGCGTGCTGCTGCTGGGCGGCGGGGGCTCGGTTGAGAGCGGAGCTGTGGCAGCCTGCTCCCCCTTGTCCCTCCCCTACTCTCCTCCTGCTCTGTTTGGCGCTCCAGGACGTGCCCAACTTTGTCAGCACGGTAGCTGGAGCGCAGAGGCCCGTTGAAGCGTTTGGTCCCGCAGTCTCGCCCGTCCGCAGGGCCGGCGTTCCGGCGGCCGTAGAGGTGCCAGCAGTGAGCACCGGTTTCGTTTTAAAATACTTGTCAGTGTTGCTAAACCCGATCTCCGTCGTTCGTGAAATTGGTGGTGCCAAGCCCATACTACGTGTACCTATAGGGGTCACTTAACATGGTACAACTGCCTCATTGTTTATGTTACTCAAATGGAAGGCAGGTCCCGTAACAGATGCAACTATGTAAGATCCTCGTTTCTTCAAGATGCTTCAGCTTCCCTTAGGGTGGAGGTCAGCAGCTGATTGCTCCCCTGGTGCTTCCAAGCTCTGCAGAGACAGCACTGTAAACTTCCTTGGCTGGTAGTGCCGGAGTATAAATCGGCTCCGTACGAGATGTGCTTCTGGACTGTCCTCCCCCCAGGTCGATAAGGTATCGAGGCCTCTGCGAAGCCAAAGACTGCAGCCTCTTGCTGGCTGCTGGTTCTTGTCTTGCAGCTGGACCAAGAGAGGAATATGTTGAATGTATGTATGTATCTCATGTGCTTGTAAAGTTCTCCCAGTGGAGGTTCTGCAGTGGGCCTAGGTTTTTCAAGTGCATAACTATCTCTGTTAGGAAACCTTTTCATATTGCCACACATGGAAGGTATTTCATGTCTTTGTGTTTTCTTGACAAATTGTATGGTTTGGTAAGGTGGGCAAGCCTATTTAATCCCAACAATTTAAGGGTATTTTCTTGAGTTTCATAGGAAATATTTGCCTTTGCTTGTTGCCAAATAAAGAAAAATCAACTCTGAGCATGTGAAGTATGTGTATACAGTCATTCTGGCAACCTATTAATTGCAGATGGTGTGGTGGATTGGGAACAGAATGCCTAGCATTTGTTGAGGGGACAGATGGCAGACAAGCCATCTAGTTATATCAGCTGTATAGTGAAATTGTAACAAAAGGAGTGTTTGATGGCAGTGTAACGATTTCTGAACACCAGCTTTATCAAAGTGCTACTTAAAAATTGCTTTAAACATGGAAGAAAAAAATGTAATTTGGGTCTCTGTTTTCCAGGTGTTTTTCCTCAAGTGTCCTTGTGTGGTGTTCTTTAAATATTAATTAAGACTTTTCTTACCAATTGGTGGTTTTAATCTTGTCCGTGACTTTTTAGGCTGTGGTAGTGTAGCTGCTATCTTCAGGAACACTGCTGTCTTCAGGAACACAAATTATTTCTTTGTCAATAATTTACTTGGCTCTTTTGTAAGAGGATAAAGTTCAACACAACCTTCTAGTAACTAAATGATCAGTAAAAAAAAAACCCAAACCCAGAATTAAGGGCTGATGAAACTGAGGCAAATTTTATTGCAGTTTAAAGTGAAAGTATTATCTGTGTTTTGCTGGTTTTCTGAGTCTTTAAGTTTTAGTGCTTTTGTTAAGCTGGTAGCTGCACAAGACATTTATTACCACTGGTATGGCTTGGCACTGTTTTCTTTTAAATTTGAGAGTCACTACTGAAAGCTTGATTTCCTTTTTTTTTTTCCTTACTACCCTTTCTGCAAATCACTGTCCCACACCTGATCCCCTAATAGGAATTTGTTCAGTCTGCTTTCATATGTGGAGCTTATACCTGTAACCTGCTTTAATCTGCTCTTGGTATGTGATGTGTGAATCAGAAGGTCAAGGTTAGTGATCTAAGTTATTCATGTAATTAGTGGAGTGTAGTAAAAAACAGTGCATAAATACCCTATTTCATTGGTAAGAAACCTTTGTATGCTCTGTCTTTAGTTTTTAAATATTTTTTTCTGTCTTTTCTATCCATGTGAAGTTGTGCTTCAGATGTCTGCTGCTAAGTGTGTTAGTATTTTAGTGAAGAAACAGGACTAAATGTTTGGGTAAATTCTGTTGTCACCACCCAAGAAGCCATGTTTGGATTTTTTCGGTTTGGTTTTTGTCCCAAGTATGCAAGTATCATGTTGCACAAAGAAACTGTGAAAGCTTGTAAGCTTGTAGAGCACTTTTTTAAATTAACAGTGATAGTGCCATCAGCTTAATTGGTTGAGAAGTGTGTCTTTGAACCTCTCTTTTGGTAATTTTAGCTGATGATTCCAAAATCTTTATCTGCAGGAGGGCGATAACCAACATTGCATACTCAGTTCCACATGTGTTTTTATGTACCTCTCTTACCCCTCCCTTGCTGGTCTTTTGCAAATGTTTTTAAGTTTATTTAGTTGCTTCTTGTGTATTTCATTTTGCTGTGTTCTCTATCCCTTTCCTATCTCTGTTTTTGTGCCATTACTGAATGGTGAGGTGACATACTCCTAGAAGTATTTTTGTTCATATGAAGTTGGTGGTGTTTTTTCCCTGTGCTCTATCCTGCACTTTTCTACACTGCAGTTCATCTGCTTTCTTGAATAGCCTCTGTGTAAGAAAGTCTCTGCCCAGTTCTTCACAACCAGGCCAAATGGCAAGTTTCACTTCCTCAGTGTTCTGTTGCTGTGAAAGACTGGATTGAATCTGGAGAGCAGTACAGATTCTGGTGAGGATTTTGTCCATTTTTTTTCTTACTACTTTTTTATGCATGCGAGGATTTTCTTTTGTATTTCAAGACAGCTTGGTTTCCTTTAGAGTCTTTGGTAAGTAACTGTTGGATACCTCTTGGGGATGGTATCAGGTGATTTTTCCTTGTCTGTTTGAAAGCTGTCCATTACTTCTTTCTGAAGAATCAGTAAGTGCAGCCTTTGTGAAATTTCCAGTAACTTGCCTGTACAGTTGCCACTTTCGCAGTCAGTAGTTACCAGATTGCTCAGGAACCCTTTTAAATGTAGGTGTGATACAGGCTATCTTCCTGCTTTTCTGGTGCAAAGACAGTTTTAAGCAAGGGGTAAGTCCCCAGAGGACTAGCTGGTTTTTACTTTTGACTTCTCCTGTGGATGCCCCCTGATCTGAGTGGTTTGTTACTGTTCATGTCTATTTGTTGTATCATCTACTGTCATTTTGACTTGAGACAGATCTGATGCACTGCCTGTAAGGAAGAATTCTAGTGTTGGATCTTCACAAGTTCCTTCACAATAAACATGGATACAAAAATTTACATTGTTTTTCTGTTCTGCTTGTGCCTGCACCAGGGTGCATTTTGTATGTCATTAGCCTTAATGAGTGTCTGGCAGGCTACCTGCTCCTAATTCCTCTAAAAATGGCTTTGATTTTTCAGATTCATGCTATTTCCAGTTCTCTTTCTTTAAACTCATACTTCTTGGACTTTTTCATCTAACCTTCCAGTTTAGGAAACTTTTTCTGTTTTATTTGGATGCCTTAGCTTTTTGAAGGATGCTGCCCTACTCTAACTAAAGTCCTTATGGCTGTTGTTTATGTTGTTTAGGCAGTCTTGATTCCTTTTGGTCTTTCTGAAGTTCTCAGTAAATGTGGTGCATATGGTCTGAGTCTCTGAGATAGTGTCTTTGAATAGTTTCCATGCTGCCTTCAAGGATTTTTGCACTTTTAAAGAGCATCGTAATTACATATAATTCGCCTTCCTTTGAAATTAAATACAGCCGCAGTTGATTTCTTATTTTTTCTTGCTTTCACATGAGTGTAGGATCTTGGCACATTATGATTACTGTTCTAGAGCTCTTCAACAGTAGTATTTTTGAGCAGTGATCAGAAATGCTTCCCAGCTAGCATATACCATTCCCAGTGCTGTCTCCAGTTCTTGTATGAATTAGGCAAATTTTTATGTGGGTTTTGAACAACTTTCTGTGACTTCACCTTGTCATTATGCAAGACACCCCCTTTCACACCTACAGTCCTGGCCTGTAAAGTTTCTGCAGTGAGTTTACATGTTAAATCTGGGGCTGGCGTAAAGACATGACTAGAGTTTAGCATTCTGTAGCCTCAGTACAAATAAACTATCTGAGGGGGCATTTGCTACCTTGATAGTTATCTAAGAAGTTTACAAGTGTATCTTTTCAAAACAGTCTAAGTTATTTGAAAAGCTGTTTTCTGTCAGTGTTCCTCCTGGTGTTATCTGTGTAGCTTTAGGTCCAGTGCACCTAATTTATACAAGACCTAATCTTTTAAAAGGTTTTATTTTCTCTCTGGAAAATTTATGTTGGTACTGGTTTTGAGGGTTTGTGTTGGTTTTTTTTCCTCTGATGCATAAAAATTGCGCCTTCCAATAGTGGTATCTTTGTAGTCTCTCAGGTACACGTGGAAAATATAGCTGAAATGAATGCATATTTCATTAGATTGAAATCCAATGGACATACAGACAATAATGATGGTGGTTTTGAATCCATAGTTATTGATATTGCTTTGATATTAAACAAGGAATTATTAAGGATTATTAAGATTTAGTGCAAGTCCTTCATTGTTTTTCAAACTCTTCCAGGACTGAGAGTTTACCTTTAAAGATAAACTGCAAAACAATTGCAAGGAAAAGGTTTTTGCCTTTTGTGTTATCTGTGGTGTATAAATACTGCCTTCACTGAGAAGATTCCATTTTCCTTCTGCCTGTAGCCTCTTTAGAAAACTAAGGTTGTGTTCCTTATAAACCAAGGTTACTTAGAAAAAGTCACAGTCATGGTTTGTAAGCAGAGACAGCTACGGGCAGGGAACCATGTACTTATTTCTGCTATTTTCTGATCTTTCAGAGAAGTGAATGCCCCTGGCAAACCCAATATGAGCATGAGGGAATTTTTGTATTCATTGCTGTTCAAGATATACTGAGCAAGCACTAGGTGTGTGTCTGTGTCTATTCTTTTCTGCTACAATAGTGTCTATAGAGAGACTATGGACAGGAATAGCTTTCCATAACTGATTTATATCCATGGAATGCTGTAGACTGCAGAGTTAAAAGACAACCAATGTACTTTCAGAAAAATCCCACAAGGGAAATACTGCAATCCCACCAGTGTTATGTGGCTGTCAGAGGCCAGCTTGCAGTGCTTTATATGAACAATCTTTCTATAAGTGTGTTTGTGATTCTTTGAAGGAGGGGAGAGATTAAGGCAAGCAAAAGGGGAAGAAATACAGGCACAGCATGGTATTAGCTTTTGTCCTCTAGAAAGGTGACGTTTAGCATAACCCAGCTATGTCCTTGAATTGTCTTTTTGCACATGATCACAATACATGGCTGAGGTTTTCTCTTGTGAATTGCTGCTGACTACTTTGGCCCTTCACAATTAATCTTTAGATAAAATTAGACACTGGAACCGTTTTTCAGCCTATGCTACTAAAAATACATTGCATTGATCCTCTCTACTTCAGCATGCATGGGAGCAGAAAAAGAGTGGGAAGCTAATGAAACTGAGGCAAACAACATGTTCTGAAGCTGGACTTCTGTGGTGATCAGCTGTGCAGCTCTTAAGGAGGCCTGGAAACAAAAAATATTTGGAATAGGAGTTTTGTGTGGCTTAATGTGTAGAGCAGCTTCACAGATACCATTTGTCCTTCAGAAATGGAAACCGTATATACATCAGTTGCCTGAGAAACCTGTTGACTTTTGTCTGGCATTTGTGTTTTACTGCTGTTGTAAATTGGAGTTTCAAACAGCCTCTCTGCTCATAGGGTGTAAGAGCCAATTTTCAGGCATTCTCAGCTCTGCTCAAGTTTGCACTGCAAAAAATTGTTTATTGAATCCTAATCTTCTGTTGCTTTACCTACCATGCACTTTGTCTAATCCAGCTGTATAGCTCATCTAATGGCTGAAGGATGCCTTTGATGACATTCCCATAAAAGCTGTTGCACGCTACATTTGAAGGTAAGATAGCAACTGTGTGTGCTTTTTAATTGAAACCTTTTGGAGTAGCATCTAGTACCTGGATTATGACTAGATAATCACTGCAAAACCAGCTGTTCCCCCTCCTACCACTTGTGGCCAATGCTGTTTGTTATAAAACTTCTGCTAGACTTTGGCATTCCCCTAGCGTAGCAATAGAGTGATTCGTCTGAACACTCTTAGGATTCACTGTAAAGTCCAAACGAGTGGCTAAAAGATTTTTTTGTGGTGCCTTACTTACGGCTTAAGCAGACGAGGTTTATTTGGACGGCCTACAGTAGCTGTTCTGCTTGAGGGAGCTAACATGCAGCTGGCAAGGGGAAGGAGTAGGGTACAGTGTTTGGTGATTACCTGAACAGAATCCATTGATATATAATTTAAGATTCAGGTAAAAGCCTTTTGCATACACCTATGGCAGTGGAAGGTGCTTTTCACATTGCAATCCTCTTACCATTCTGGTCTGTTGAAAGAGCACTTGTGCAGGCGTTCTCCTGGGGGTTTAAGCAAAATTAGCCAGATTGCACTAATTGCAACCCTGTAAACTTTAGCTGGAGGCTTTGCGCAGGTACTTGCATAAAATCCTCTGCAGACAGACCAGTGAGGGCAGTTAAGAGTTAATTCCCAGCTGAGCTGAATACAGAACGGTTTTAAGAGCTAAGGCAGGTGCAGATTTATACCAGTGCTGCTGTTGTATCAATACAACTCATTTCATGATGGGAGGGGCGTTGGAACTAGATGATCTTAAGGTCCTTTCCAACCCTAACTATTCTATGATTCTACGATTCTGTGATAGTCTGCTTTTATTTATAGTACTTTATAGTAATTGAAACACATTCCTGGTAACCAAAAAATTAAGCTGTAAGTTTAAACTGAGTGTTCATATTTTATTTTTTCCCCACTTACTCCTTTGGTTTGTGGGGAACAAAAATCAGGAAGTAGTAAATTAAATCAGTAATTACCACTTGATAAGGGATAAGCTAGTGGAATTTGGTTTAAGTACTAGGTTTACTTGTTTTAAATAGGGTTTCTAGCTGGAGTGATCCAATAACAAGACAAAGGTAGAAAATACTTATTTAACCTTACTGTTATTTTTTGTAATTACTTGATAATAGTTACTGAATTATCTAAGGCCAGCTAGTTAGATGAGCGTTTTGAGTAAATGTTACTTATGTAGCCCTGATTCCCGGATCTTTTATGTTGTCCCTGCTTCGCCTTCTTCATTTTCTCTTTTGCTTTCCTACAGGAGAATATAGCATATACCTCTGCATCATTTTCAGTTCCTTTCTTTCTTCACCTCCTGTCTCTTTCCTTTTCTCCCCACTCTTCTTCACCTCCACCCCTGCATCTTCTGTTTCTCCTTTCTTCTGCCACTTCTTGATTCTGTGTACTGAACTTCTCTTTTCAAATTCATCTTTTTGGTCTCTCTCTCTCTGCCTCACATGACCATCACTCACCCACTCAAACCAGAGCATCTGTGCACAGTCTTGGAAATATTCAGGTACTGTAAATCTAGAGAGCTACTCTATTGGCATGAGTATAAGGCAGCGGGGGAAATACTCATGAAGCATGTATTAGAACAGCCCCTGGTCTGGCTTTGCAACCCTGCATCAGCTCTGCATGGTCCCTGACAATGTATTGTCTTCTGGCCAGACTTCTGTCTAATCGAGCATTACATGTGAAGCTCCTCGTAACCTGGGACCTTGTCCAGTCCTGCCTGACAGCTACTTGCCTGCTTCAGGCCCTCCCACTGCCTTTGGCCACCAGACACCATCCCTTGGGCTCGAGAAAGGGAAGTTCAGTATGTCCAGATTTGAAACACAGCCTTTGAGAACAAAGACTAGCTGTCTTTTCAAAGTAGCTCCTGTAAAAATAAACAGATAAATGTATATTTTACTGAAAAAATACTGGCTTTAGATTAATCAATACAAGATTTTGCTCAACATTGGTTATCAATACTGTCTGCTAGGTTGCTGGGAAAGGGAAGATGCCATTTTCACAGAATCACAGAATCCCAAGGGTTGGAAGGGACCTCAAGAGATCGTCTGGTCCAACCCCCCTGCAAGAGCAGGGTAACCTAGAGTACATCACACAGGAACTTGGCCAGGCGGGCCTTGAATATCTCCAGTGTGGGATTTGAGCTTTCTTTCCATTTAGTGAGTGTGAGGGTTGTGCCAGTCCTTCAAACTCCTTTTTTCAGTTTGATTTTGTATAGGTCACAAAGGATTTCAGGTACAAGCTTTCTTTACTGATCTCTTTTTTCCATAGCTTTCCACTTACAAAAACTGTAAGTTGATTTCTCTGCCCAGTGCCTTTAATGCAACATGTAAGCTGGTTTTTATGGCAGTCGTGTTTTGCCATGCAAGGCATAAAATAAAAACCTAAATTACTTTGTGTTATTCAGCTGGTTCCATAAGGCTTCTATTGCAAACTCCTGGAGAGATGGATCATTTAACTTTTCTAAGTAAGTTATGTAATTGGAAATGTTAATTTCATTTCAGAATTAAAAGCTAATGAGTGGCTAAAAGTTTCTATCCATAAAATACATGATAATTATTTAGATTGAGGCAATGCTGGTATAAATTAACAGTGTTAACAGATTATAAATAATTTTGCTCAGAAATTCAATGTTATCTTAGTCAAATGTAGAAGCTTACATTTGGCAAAATGATCTGATGCCATAGCAACAGATGACAATTACAAACAGCATCCAGGGATTGTCCACATTTCTTCTTCTTCACCCAGCCTGTCCATATCATGGTGCAAGAGATGAATTATGACATCTATTTTCTAACCTTCCTTAAAAGAAATATTCCTCTCTTCTTGCAAAGTAAGAAGTTCCAGTTATAGGTCACTCAAAAGAAAAGCAAAAGTAGATCCATGTGCTGGACGTATACTTGCTTATGCACTGTTATTGGAAGATAGTTTTGCCTCAAGCTGTATTTCAGGCCAGACTGACATAATATGTGAATATATTTATGGATTATGTTTTAATTTGAAATAATTTCCTGTATCACTTTTTTAGATTCAACTATAGATTGATGCAGTTAGTGAATTTTTAACAGTTTAAATGCTGTTTTTGGGTTTTTTTTTAAACAGTAACACCAAATGTATTAAGCCAAATACAGCAGTCAAAACTGGCTGCAAATGAATGCATTTAGGCAGCTGGAGAAACCACCGTGTACTCATGTTTGTACTTTAATTCCAAGTTGAGACCTAAGTCTAGGAAACAGGATGCTGGTATATGGTTTTAATTTGTAGCCAACTGTTGCTTTATTTGCCAGGTCTTGAGATAACGTTTTTCTTAATGCGCTTCTGTTCTTAAATATTACACTTCCTTTGCAGCAATACAAATTCTTTCTACACTGACTCTACCAGTGGAAGTTTGTTCCTGAGTTCTCACTTTTTTACCATAGATCTTGGAGCTATTGTGGCACTTCTAAATTAGGATTTTTATGGTTGATGCTAGTTCTGGTGTTGCTCGATTTTGTGTTTGCTGACCTTGGTTGTTTTGAGTGGCTTCAGTTCTAACTCCTAAGAATGTGCTACATCCAGCTTCTCTCTAAAAATATAAGAACAAAAAGAATTTGACTCTTAATAATTATGGACAAGTCTCCTGGAATTAAAAAATATGAAAAGTTTTCTGTATGTTTTAACTTGTTAATTAAAGAAGCAATAATAGGAGTCTCAAAAGAATCAGCTAAAGTCTAATGTTATACACTTGTGCTATGTTATAGTCTTGTAATTTCCAGCACTATTTGCTGAATTCTTCACATACTTTTCCTTTAATCAGTCTGTAATTACCATGTAGTCTAATTAGATTAATATACTTTCATTTATTGCAGCTACCCATTAGAGAAAAATC
The DNA here is from genome assembly GCF_033783945.1 of Neopsephotus bourkii. Taxonomy (NCBI): domain Eukaryota; kingdom Metazoa; phylum Chordata; class Aves; order Psittaciformes; family Psittacidae; genus Neopsephotus; species Neopsephotus bourkii. Next base: position 486,880 of record NW_026901034.1, read on the forward strand.
TTGTACTTCTGCCTTTATATTTGTCCTTTATGAATGACACCAGAATTCTGTACCTTCATTAAAGCAGCCTCAGCTTACTTAGGTGAAGAGCAGATAATTTAATGGTGCATGGAAAGTTGCAATCTCTTTATAAGTTTCTGTAGTGCTTAACTGCTTTTTTTTTTTTTCTTTTTATCTTTTTAGATGATGAGTACCAATGGAAAGGGCCCTTCTACTTCATCCAAGGAGCAGATCCTCAGTTTGGACTGATGAAAGCTTGGGCAGTTGGAGACACTAACAATGGAGATGATGAATGGGGAGAAGAAACCAAATTAGCAGAGCAAGCAGTGCAGGCCATTAACAAGCTAAATCCTAAACCCAAGTTCTTTGTGTTGTGTGGAGACCTTATCCATGGAATGCCAGGTAAGGCAGTTAAAAGTGCAGAATGGGTTTTCTCTGTATTTCAGGTGGGCAGCAAGACTCATTTAATTTCCTTGACTTCAGAACGTTCTTTCATAGGATTTGGCATTTTAGTGTTTGGGGAAAAATGTGGCCTTTGTACATGATTCTTGGGATGTTATTCTGATTTCTTCATCTGACTTCCTGTGTCATTCACTTTAGGGGTGTACTTTGGTTAGTTTGTTGCTTTCTTTTCAATAGGCCTGAGGAAATTTTCCTTGAAATAGAAGCCTGAAAGAACATGCATTAAAGTAATTTCTTCTAAACAAATATCTTTTAGAAGACTTAACAGGGACTCTAGCCATTGGGGAAAAGCAGTGCCAAGAATAAAAACTAGTATGGCTTTTTGAGTACCTAAACTGGGTTAAGCTCAGAATTCTCTGGCTTTCTAATAAGTTCAACTGCTTCAATACTTTATTCTTAAAATGCTAGAAATCAGCAAAATCAAGATTTAGCATTCTGTCCTCTTGCTGCGGGACTCGGAGGTCAGTGTGTGTCTGTATACAGTCAGAGGAAGAACAACAGACTAGGAAGGTGGGTTACAAAGTTTAACAGTTACAACTTTAAAACTCTCTATTTTAGGAAGATAAATACTCTTCCTGGAAGTGAAAGAAAAATCGATGTTGCCAGTTGACAGGTGTTCTGAAAAGCAGGTCTAAGCACAGTGTCTTCCATTTCTTAGCCTTGGTAAGAAGCAGAGTTGCAGACAGCCTCTGCTATGTAGCTGACAGCACAATCTACCGAGTAAGCTTGGAAATACGGAGGCCTGTATGCATTTTGCTCTGCTCTGCTTTGTACTGCACTTGCACCTGGAGTGATTCTTCCCAGCTCTGGTTTTCACAGCAAGGTTTTGAGCTTGTTATAGACCTTTCAATAATTCTTTAAGTGTCCTACAAAGTGGATTTTAAAACCTCAGCTGTCAAGTTGGTTGACATTATGGGAACTTGATGATCTTAAGGTCCTTTCCAACCCTAACTATTCTATGATTCTATGAATGGAAGAATTCCCATATGAGAGAATGGGGATTCTTGTCAATGGGGTTGACAAGGGGGAATGGCTTTAAACTGACAGAGGGGAGATTTAGATATCAAGTGGAAGTTCTTCCCTATGGGGGTGGTGAGGCGCTGGCACAGGTTGCCCAGAAAAGCTGTGTCTGCCCCATCCCTGCCAGTGTTCAAGGCCAGGTTGGATGGGGCTTGGAGCAATCTAGTCTAGGGGAACGTGCCCCTGCCTGGGGCAAGGAGTTGAAATGAGATGCTGTTCAAGGTCCCTTCCAACCCAAACTTTTCAGTGTTTCTATGATTATTTATAGGCTACAGACTTTCGTTTGACCAGAAGACAATTCTAGTAATACAGTCTGAAAGTGTAAAAACGAACATATTTAATCTTGATCCGTTGATTTTGGAAGTGCAGGTTTAACCCAGAATCATAAAATAATCTCTTCCTAAAATATCTGGCATTCCTATATCAGAGTTTTAATAAGTATTTCAATTAGGACTTTTAATCTGTGTAAGTGTTCCAGTTATGTTCTCTTCAGTATCCCTTGTAAGAGGAAGAAAATTCAGGACAAATAGTATGTACAGTACATCTTACTGAAAAGGATCTTTCAGTCACAGATCTGATTAACCCAGAAAGTTAATTTCATTTTACCTGAATATTTCTCGAAGGCTCATAAACCAGTGCAAAGTCTTTTATAGACTTTTGTCTATATTGACTTCAAGCAATATGTTTATAAGGCTTTTCCACTGATAGAGGTTAAGTGCATACTACAGCAAGACAGCAGTCTTCTGACTTCCACTGGGTACCGAATGGTGGGATACAATAAATAACAGCATTGCATGTGGCAGGTTTTATGTTGTTTTTTCTAGTAATGAATCTCTGTAGTTATTATTGTCCGTTTTACCAGGGTACATCTCACACTTTAGTAATATTTTAAATGCAAACCTGCCAAAGGTTTGCAAGACATCATCATATATTAATTTTGTTACTAAACATGTAAAAGAAACTGAACAGGTTGTACTGCTGTGAACACTTACCTTATGGGATGTATGTGCTGTGCATTGTATAAATATTTAAAGCTTCCTAGCACAATTTCCCAGAAACTGAAAGAACAAGAGGTCATTGCTCAATGATCTTAAGGGTCTTTTCTAGCCTAAAGCATTCTATGATTACCTCAGTTAAACCCATCATAATTTATTTCATCTAATAATTTCTTATTGATTAAAATTATGTTAATACTTTGCAAGCTTGTATTATCATGTAGTTATACAAAGTACTGAGGAAATGTACTACTAAAAGGAATTTCAGAGTATTCCACTGGAACAAGTATTTATTTCATTATCGCCTTTGTGTTTTAAGGGAAACTCTTGCTGTGCCATGAGTTGGCAAGCAAGCAAGTACAATTTAACAATTGTATATGTAAGTACACTTTTTCAGTCAGCTGTTTGTCTTCTTGTGTAAATTGCTCTTTGGTGCAGATACCTGTGGATTAACACTCTTTGGGTAGTCGCCTAGAAGGGTAGGAAGATATTTGATACAGCAAGGGAGACGGAATTCTAGAGTCAGAAAAATACTTTGTGGAAGATAAATCTAAATCTGCGTGTTTAAAAGAATTTGGATCAGCACTTCAAATTCTATGAATGTAGTTTTTGGATGTGAAACAATAGAATTTTCAAAGGACTTCTTTTGCTACCTTTTTCTCTTCTTCCTACCTTTTCCTTTTTTTTTTTGCTACCTTTAGCCTCTGGAATAGAAGGTTTTTCTAAATACAGAAAGAGCTAAAGAAAACTTAAAAGATATTTTAAAACAAGACAACTCACATCCTGTTTTAAAAATATCTTGTCAGTAAATATCTTGTAGGTTCTTTGGTTTGGCTTGCTCATAGCTGTTACTGTATGAGACATTGCAAGATGTTGGCATAAAGACGCCAAGATGTTGGCCTTGTAAGAACTTATTTGCTGCATATTCTTTTAGCAGAGTAGAAATCCTCTGATGTTAGAAATTTCCCACATTCCTTGCAGTGAAAGTTTTTTTTGAAGCACCGCAGTCACATTCTCCATTTTTTTGTGACATTCCATGCTGAACTCTAGGGATTGAGGTGACTTCCTTCTCGTGGAGGAATGAATTCTTAAATTTCTTCTCTTATATGGCTATGTGTCATATGGCACAAGTCTCTCTCCACTAACTCCAGCATAAATACTGTGTTTGAGATTTCATACTTTACATAATCCATGTAAACAATTATAACTTAAGGTGGAGACACAATGTGGTAAGAAACTATCAGCAGCCGATTAAACTCTTAAGAAAATTTTTAGAGTTCCATATCAAAATCAGAAGAGTAATACTGAAATTTGTCAACACTTAAATTATTTGTTACAACAAAAATTTGAAATTGTAAGAAGCCTTTTCTGCAATATTATATTAATGAAGAAGAGCAAACAAGGAATCAAGAATTTTTATAGCAAATAGCGTTTCAGGTAATTTGAATATAGGAATGTTTTCAAAATTGAAAACCAGTAGTAATATTTATTTTCCTGGAGTAATTTAAGTTTTTTGCTTTCCTAGCCAAGGATGTTTGGACCTACAGACCGTGTGTCTGTAGCAGAATGGTACTGGAATCATTTCAGACTTCTCTGCTGAGGAGTCTCTCCAAGAATGATTGCTGTGTCAGTTCCTTTACCATGTTATTTCAGGAAAATGAAGGATTAAAAATTCATACTTTCAGTAGTCAAAAATCAGAAGTTACATGAGACAAGACATTGATTTAAGTTTACTAGTTGTGAATATATCTTATTTAATGTCTCAAATTGCCTTTAAAATTGCTTTTGTATATTCTCTGTATTAGAAATGAAAACATCAGCATTAATGAAAGTGTGCCACAGTGACTATTGCAGCGTGGTTATTGAGGAGAAATATGATCAGCTGAAGTTCAGCTGTATTTTAAGATTCATTTGGCCAATGTCTGTCAAGTTTGTTGGATTATACTGCTTTATAATCCATGCCTGTCAATAGAAATGGGAAGGAGGGAACCCAGATCTTAACACATTTTATCATGGAGTATTAAGTGTAAAATTTATGATGGCTGTTTTAGAACATGTGCTGTAGCTGTTTAGCTGAAGCAATGTTGAAGTATTTTGCAAAGGAACTCCAAGAAATCTCAGAATTCCAGCAGCTAGGAGTGATGAACAGAATCCTGATCAGCTGGGAAGCAATCAGGCACAGCACTTGGAATCCATTACAGATGTCATTAGAGCAACAAAGTAATCAGTATCTTGGTATTTAGATGCTGATTAAAAGTAGTTTGTACTCTGAATATTATTTTCAGTAGTTTTCTTGATTACATAATCAAGAATATGGTATCTATTCCTGGTGGCACGAATACTGTGGTACATAATCAAGAATTTTAAGCAATACCTTATAGTGCAATTGAAAATACTTTCTATAAACTAGAAATTTGCACCTAGATACACCGTGATAATGAAAGGCTTACTGCTGAAGACGTATGTGTTGTGGTTTGAACCCAGTCAGACAGCTTGTTCACCCACTCCCCCCCTTCTTGCCCTTCCCCTACTCCTGGAAGGATGGAGAGGAGAATCAGAAAGAATGCAACTCCCATGGTTTGAGGTAAGAGCAGTTTAGCAACTAAGGTATAACAGATCACTACTGCTACCACCAATAATAATAATGATAAAGGAAATAATAATAATGATAAAGGAAATAACAAGGGAAGAGAATACAACACCTCATCACCAGGCAACTGATAACTCGCCCCCCCAGCCCGACCAAGCACCAACCGATCTCTCCTCCAACCCTACAGTCCACTTAGCCTTTCTGGGTAACTCCCCGTTACCTCCTGGGCATGACGTGCTGTGGTATGGAATACCTCTTGGGTCAGTTTGGGTCTGGTGTCCTGTCTCTGATTCCTCCTGGCTTCCCTCCTCCCTGGCAGAGCATGAGGCTCACAAAGTCCTTGACCAAACCAAAACATCATTTTTATCAGCTCTGTTCCCAGCCCGAAAGTCAAAACACAGCACTGCACCAGCTACCAAGAAAGAGAAAAATGACTGCTACTGCTAAACCCAAGACATTATCCACCCCTTATTCCATACCATTCACATCATACTCAGATCCTACATTTTCAATATACCATCATTCTTATCTAAGTGCACTCTCATCGTAGTGCATGGGCCAGTCTCTATAAAGCTGCTGAGTCCATCTGGTCCGTAATGTCAGGCTCCATCTCTTGTAACAGTCTTTCAGAGCATGAGAGGCTGTGTGCAGTGTTCACACTTGTGAATAACCTGGGCAGTAGTGTCCATTGCTAAGTCCACCCCTCAATCATGAGTCCATCTCTGTGTTGCATCTCTGCTCTGATGGCCTTAAGGGTCATGGGCCCACCAGGCTCAAAATAATTCACTGTCCCCTTCAGCAGTTTCTGCAGCTTGTAGCTGGGGACTCCATACAGCTGCCTTCCATCTCCAGTGCTTCCAAAGCACTGGAGGGGCTCAGTGGACTAGATACTTGCCCATACTGTCCCACATGCCCTGCCACGCATGATTGTGCAGCCTTGGGGGAAACCTCTTGGTCTTTCCATATTGTCGTCTAACCCCAGACAAGACCTAAACTCGACTCTGCTTAACTTTTGAGATCAGACAGAGTGGTGGTGGGTAAAACACACTCTGTGTGTGTGCCAACATGCTGATCCCCGTCACAATCAGCAGGCAGGTCCCAATGATACCCAAAGGCCATCCAAAACCTTCGGAACTCTCAAACGATGCTGCTGTACTTGCCACTGGGGCTGGTGTAGCTGCTGTGCTTGCCGGCTCTCCCACCACCAGCTTCTCTTTTCCTGAGTCCAGATCTTCCTCCTCTGCTTTGCTGGGAAATGCTGTGGGGTCTCCTGCGTCCTCCTGGGGCTCAGCGGGCAGCTTCTGGGGAATGATCTCGGCCGTCACGGGGCTCGGCTCCTCTTCGGGGCTCGGCTTCTCCGCCGCCTTCTCCGCCGCCTTCTCCCGCTGCTCGGCAGCCGCCTCCTTCTCCTCGCCCGCCCCAACCTCCTCCACCGGCAGCCGGTCCCTGCCGGCCTCCGGCCCCGCTCCCGCCGCCGTTTGGTCCCCGGGGCCGCTCTCCCGGGCCGCTTCAGCAGCTGCCAGCTCCCGGGGCCATTCCCCCTCGGCTCCCCGCAGCCTCACGCAGACGGAGGCGAGGGCCAGGACGGTGAGGAGCAGCTGGACGGCCAGGGACCAGTCCACGGCCACGTCCGTCCCACCCTGCTGCTGGAGCCCACCTGTATTACAAGTCATTGCCATAAAGTACAGTGAGACAAAAACCTTAGCCCAAGCCCCACACTTGATAAACACTAACACAGCAAATACCGGCTCTAAGTAAGCTACTACGTTCTGAAGCAGTGAGATCAAGAGGAACAACTCTGAGAGCCAATAAATCAGCATTGTGACGAGTGATTATCAATCCAGTCAGATCTGTTGTTATCTCAACCCCTCGTGCCCCACGTTGGGCACCAAAAAGAACTGTCGCTGTTTGAACCCAGTCAGACAGCTTGTTTACCCACTCCCCCCCTTCTTGCCCTTCCCCTACTCCTGGAAGGATGGAGAGGAGAATCAGAAAGAATGCAACTCCCATGGGTTGAGGTAAGAACAGTTTAGTAACTAAGGGATAACACAAATCACTACTGCTACCACCAATAATGATAAAGGAAATAATAAGGGAAGAGAATACACCACCTCATCACCAGGTGACCGATAACTCGCCCCCCCAGCCCGACCAAGCACCAACCGATCCCTCCTCCAACCCTGCTGTCCACCTAGCCCTTCTGGCTAACTCCCAGTTCCCTCCTGGGCATGACGTGCTGTGGTATGGAATACCTCTTTGGTCAGTTTGGGTCAGGTGTCCTGTCTCTGCTTCCTCCCGGCTTCCCCTCCTCCCTGGCAGAGCATGAGTCTCACAAAGTCCTTGGCCAAACCAAAACATCGTTATCAGCTCTGTTCCCAGCCTGAAAGTCAAAACACAGCACTGCACCAGATACCAAGAAAGAGAAAAATGACTGCTGCTGCTAAACCCAGGACATTATGTGCATTAAGTTAGTGTACCAGCACATAGTATGTCAAAAATGGGAATCTGCAAAATGCAAACTGCTGTTGATTGGGTGTCTTTGTTTCATTGCAGTTTTCTAAAACTCTAGAAATTTATTTCTAGAAGTGTTTGAGGGTTTTTTTTTTGTTGGGTTTGTGGTTGTTTTGTTGTTTGTTTTTTTTTGTGTTCGTTGGTTTTAGATATATCAAGCTGGAACCTCCTGTAGTAATAATTTTATGACAACTTCCCATATTGTTCCATTAACCAATACTCTGTGAGTCCAACAGTCCAGCAAGTTTTTCACCCACCTAGTTCACTCATCTAGACTGCAACATGCTAAAACTCCACAGCCTTTGGATGTTGGGAGAGAGATACCTCATGATGGCACCAGCCAACTCTCAGTACTCTTTAATGTGTCCCATTGGGTACACATCCAAGCTTGTCAACTCTCTCAAACTGGTTCTGCCTTTCAGAGCTGCATCCCACAGAATTCTGTATACTAGTTCCTTGAATAAGCTAGTCTGCTGTCCTAACGCCCAAATCTGCTTTCTGCCTTGCTCCCCTCAGAATCTTGAGCTGCACTTTGGTGGCTGCTACAACCAAGGGATTAACAGAGATTAACTGAGATTAACAGGAATTAACAGATCCCTTAGCATTTCTGTGTTTGCAACTAGTAGGATGAGGAGAGTGGCCTCTGGGTGGTGGGCCATCTGTGTCAAGAGGTTGTCCCAGACTCCCTCCTGGACTGCAGTCAGCAGATGTCAGGGAGGTTAGTCTCCCACAAGAGCCAAGGTCTGCAATCTATAGACTTTTTAACTTACTTATAGAACACTTGAATGTACTCTGCCCCTTTTGGGTGGTCTGTAGCAGAATCCCACTCTTGGTGGCTGACCTTTTCTCTCATCCTGATTTACAAGATCAACAGACTTGCTGTTTGTTCCAAAGATTAGCTTCCTCCAAACAGAGAGCGAATTCCTTTCTTGCCTGACTTTCCTGGTTCAGTTTAACATGAATCATTGTGCTTCCTTCTTTATCCCATACCTCAAATACAGATTGGTATCCAGCAAACAGCTTCTTCATTTCAACACCTTTTGTAACAACAGCAGAGAATACAGCTGTTTGCAGCCAAGCTCACCCTGCAGATGCCATGGAGAAGCACTGACTTGTGAAGCTGAGAATCTAGCAGCTGGTTTTGTGACTGAATTCCTTTGGAGGAATTTGTTTATCTGCATTTTTTATTATTGTTTTTTAATAATCCTACTGCTGTCAGTAACTTCATAGACTTTGGTAAAGTCCTTTAAACACCTGTCTGAAGGTACATCCCATAATTCATTTTCAGTAGTTGTTCTGCTTACACAGGTAAAGAACAAGACCGCAAGTCTCCTACAAACTTTCGTTAGCTTTGACTGTAGTAAAATGTAGTTGTTTAGAGACTAAATGAAACGAGACTTGTCTAATAATGTGTATAATGAAAAATCCTGCTAGAACTTGATCTGTTAGCAGTGTGCTAGTTTCATTCTAGATTCATTTATGTGTGTGTGTGTAATTAGAAATGAAAATCACTAGAATTGAGTATTCTGGCACTCAAAGTGCACTGTGAATACTTGTACTAATTCTTTGGTTAAGTGAAGCCGTTAAGCTCTACTAAACGTTTCCTGGCCAGGCCATTCAGTGCTGTACAATCCAACATCAACCTTTTCAGTCAGTTAAGGCCAAGTAGTGAAATTTTTCTTCTGCCTTTGTTTTAAATCATTAAATTATGTAATTAAAGGCTTTCAAACTGTTACTTATAACACATTTCTGAAGCATTTAACTCTGGTGAAGGAGCTTTTGTCCCTGCTAAGGTGAGTGGAAGCAGCACCTGACAGGTCAGAACCAGAAACGTTATGCTCTAATTCAGAATTCCTTTGTTTTGAGAGGTAGGGAGGAGGAGGATGCCCACTTGCATCTGCTATTTTAAAGTTTTGTTGTTTGGTTGGTTTTTTTTAATGTCCATTTTCAAAGAACAAATCCATCTAGACAGCCATGTAAGTGATGGCAGGAAACTAGGCCCTTGTATTTGAAATAAACTGAATTCCAGTGCAAGAATTCTTTTGCCTGCCTTTCTGACATGCCTAGTGAGTCAATTATGGTGGTACTTCTTCCTTTTTAATTAATCTGCATATACTTCCCTTTCTTTCAGAATCAGTTGTCCATCTCGCATGCTAGTTTGATCACTAGTGCATACTAGTTTGATAAGCAGTTGCTCATGCTTTCTTATTCATTCGCAACATCTAATGGTGTGAGGCGCTTTTTTTACAGATTTTTTTTAATTCACCTCATAGTTGATAAAAGTGTTTGTGGTCTTACTCATTTTGGACACTTTTACTACTTTTTTAATTTTTTTTTTTAACTTACATTTCTGAGCCCTCTTGAACTGCTTGGGCTGCATTCCGCCTCCTCTAAGGCAGAGGGTGTGGGGAAGTGGAGAGGGAAGCTGCAAGGAGCTGTTCTCCTGTTTGCTGGAGTTAGCACTGCTTTGTGCCGTTTTAGTCTTCAGCAGTGGCCTTGAAATGGGTGCACCTGGTTCCAGGGGGCTGTTGCATAGAAAACAAATTTCATGTATTACATCTAACTGATACACGCAGTTCTTACAGTGGTATTTTCCTGTGTCCTATAATATTGGGAATACTTGTGGCCTTCCTAAGATACTCAGTATTATTTTAAGTGGTTGCAATGTTGTAGTAATGGGGTCTGTGAGGAAGGACAGTAGCTTTGTGGAATGTATATGAACACAATATGAATTTTGTATCCAGGCTAAAAACAAGGTCTCATTAACTTCTTGTGTTCTTTCATTCATACATATGCAGACATACATTTAAAATCTTATCATTATTATGACTACACTGCAGTAAAAATGGTATTATTTTTTATTTTTTGATTCTCAGGCACACACTAGTTAAACCTTAATGAACAGAAGGTGGTTGGAGAGAATTAAACTGAAGCTGTTGAGTTTAAACAAGGCTGACCTAGTCTGCATGGTACAGTAGGAGAAAACATAGGGGATGATTGCCAGCCATGCCAGTTGCATGGAAGTGTTCGCAGGGGCTAGTTATCAACTAGTCCAGTACTAAAAATTTAACTGTACTCTTCAACAAAACAATTTGCACAATGTTCAAAATCATTTGTTTATAAAGGCTATTACTGGGTAGACCCAGCTTCTCAACTTCATTTTGTCCAACTTTTTGGATAGTTGGATACATTTTGTTTGACCCACCAATGTCAACCAAAGCGTGGATGGTTCTCAATGGTAGCGTAACAGCATGGAGTTGATCAGAATATTGGTACCTTAAAGCATGATAAAACATACATGCTTTTATAAATCGCTCTTGTAAATGGAACAAGTTTAAAACATCTGATTGTTTCAATCAGCTTTATAGAGCTGCAGGCACATTTGATAATGTTTTCTTGCTGGTGTGCTTGCAGTCTGTCTCTCATGCTCTCTCTGCTGTGCCATAGTTGGATTGTAAGATTTTCATATTTTTACTGTGCTGTCTAAGGTATATTTCAGGCTGTGAGCACAACAAAAAGTGCCAGAAGAACTTCCAGGCAGAAAGCAGGGGCACATCTTTGGAGCTGGATGGGGTTAGGCTGCAGCTAAAGGAGATTATGTTAGAGTCTGAATGTGTAAATTGCAGTTGAGGTGTCTATTTTTTTTTCTTTTTTCTTTTTTGTCTGTATCTTGCTATACAATCTAAATATGTTAAATAGAATAGTAATGTAGCAACAACTGCTGTTTAATCCAAGAGATCCATATGCTGAGGCAACATGGAAGATACATAGTCTTATATTTGTAATATAACCTTTGGGACTTAACAAGAGGGCTGCTGAAGTTGATGGGGAAAGCAAACTGTAATGTGTACTAATCTTCTGCAGAGAGGTGGTACAGTTTTCAGTAGTCTGTTCATAGGTGTGTTACAGCCAGTTACAGGTATAAATTGGCAAGTATCAATTTAAACCCATGGCAAACTCCTGATTCTTTGGGAATGCTATTTCATACTTTCCCGTTGCTCAAGACCTCTTGAATTTTTCAAGAGATTGTTAATCATCCTGGGACATTATAGAATGGTCGCATACGGGTGAGAAGCTGTTGTTGCCTGGGAGCAGGCAGAGGAGTATTGTCATTGCTGGCTGCAGTCTGGTGTGCTTTAGGCTGACTTTGCAGTGCCCGGGTCCTGGGCTTGTTGCCAGCTTGTTACTGGAGCTTGCTGTGTGAACTGGAGCTTGAGGCCAGGCACGTGTTGTTACTGTGAACAGTTTAAACATGGGGTGACAGGAAAGGCCTTGAAAATAGAGACAAGCTGAAAACAGAGGTCTCCAAACTATAAGCAGCTCACTCAATGGTCGTTTACTGGTCACTGCGGTTGTGCAGCTGGCCAAAGGCTGCTATAAGCATATAGAGGCAGGGCAGGGGGAAGTAGCCAAGTAGCAGGGCAAGGCAGCTGCTGCAGCTTGAGAAAGCAGTGAGCTTGAGAACCCTGCTGTGTTGTGTGGAGGGGTGGGAAAGTACAGACTGCCTACAAAATCTGGTACCCCGTAAAAAGATGAATCTGAGAGGGAATCATCATCCCTGTCCCAGAATCACTGAGACTGCTGGAGGTGCAAGTACACTGTCTGCTTCAGCATTCCTCCTATTTCTCTCTCCCTTTATCTGCTCTCTGTATCTGCTTCAAGCATCCTGGTCCACTGCCTGCCCACAGGCACATGTGGCAGCCCCACTCTCTGCCTGCTGCTTCCAGCAGGTCCCAACACTTCTGGGACCTTCCCACCTGTCAGCCAGCTCCCCATGGCTGCCTGCAGTGCTCTGTGTGTGTGTGCATCTCTAGTGCAGGCTTTTTTCCCCACAAATTCTGCACATTTCACTAATACTCTAACTCCTCCATAAAGCCTCAATAAAGCATGTCAGCTCAATTCAGCTAATTACAATTTTGGGCAGCACAACCTGCTTTATGTGAAAAGCAAAACTGCTGGCCACGTGCCTCCTCAGAATTGTGTTCCTTGTCCTTTCTCCCATACAGACTGTTTTTTGATGTAATACAGGCAGTGGTATGAACTGAGATCTTTAAAAGCAGGTGCTAAATATTGGGATTCTGAGTTCATATTTAGGCAGCAATTAAGGGACATGATTTTCAAATCAGCATTTCTCCATCTGATTTCTGCTTGACAGTTTGATGATCAGGGTACAAGACGAGCTGGGCCATACTGGCTTTTATACAATCAGAGCTTTTATAAGCTCTGACATGCACGCTAGAGAGAGTGAAAGTATTTACATTCAGAATAGACAGCTTCAGAACTGAGGAACATCAGAGCTGATGGTTCTGGTGTCCAGAGAGTGGTATGGCTTCATTTCTGTTTATAGTCACTGTAACATTTGAAGACATCCTCTCTCCTGAGAGAATTGCTAACTGGATTATCTTGAGCTTCTTTCCCATGCCCAAATTTGATGTGCAACTGCTGCAGTCCAGAATATTTTTGTCTCTTGTTTCTGCTTAATACTGAGTGCTTCCTCCAAAAGTGTAGTTCTCATAGATCCTAAGTCTGAAACCATAGGCTGCAGTGTGTAATTCAGACAGAGTAACTTACAGCCTTACAGAGTAAGTCAAGAAAATTCTTGACCTTGTTCAGTTATGTAAATCAAGGGGAAAGCACAGACCATAGCAAATGTTCCTCATCAGGATGTTATTGTTTCAAACCTGTTGTGAATGTTCTAAAATTTCTTAACTCAAAAAACAGTCTTGGGCTTGACCAAGGCTTGTCAGTGAAAACTTGGGTTTCCCTTTGAGCTGAAGTTGGTATCTTCCAGGAAGTCCTACCTGTCTTTTGGTTTTGGATCCATTAAAAAGGAATGTTGAGGTAATACTGTTTCACAGCTCTTATATCTGATAAAGTCCAGTGTCATTTGCATGTGTATGTTCTTCCTTCATAGGAAGTACTTCACAGATGTTTGATGTACGGAATTCTAAGTCTGCTGTTGTTTTGCAGTCAGTTCAGCTGATGTCCTTTTAAGGAGGCAGACGGCTGCACTTGTAATTTATTACATCAGATATGAACTAACTTGTCCACATTTCAATAACAGAGTTGTTGGGAGATTTGGAGATCAGCTGCTGGTGAGTTTTGCACACAAGATGTGATATGAATGTAATGGAATCTGTATGCAAATCCACAAGCTGTCATTTATACCTTTTGTAAACAGAATAAATTGTGGAGACATGTCAGTTCCCATTCACGTTCTTAATGTTATATACAGCAAATTAGTAAGACATTCTACAAAGAGAAAAAAAGCCTGAGAATGCTTCATATCTTTCTCAAAAAGTGATTTTAGCACAGTAAATCTGGCTGTGAACTGCTTTTATTATTGCTTTTAAACTACTGTTAAATAAACTATTTTGCTAAAACAAAGGAACATCAATTTTAAGAAAAAAACAAAACAAAACAACTTGCCGGATAAATTAAGCTGCTCTGCTGGGCCCTTGCGGAAGCTGGTATATAAGGAGATATTTTATGCAGTTTTAATTATATAATAGTTCTTTTAAATATTCCCTTTCTCATAAGAAGGCATGAACAGGAATGCTGATGTTTGATTTGTTCATATAACAAGCATATGAGTGGGTTAAAAAAAGGTGTCTTAAAATTCCAGCTTTAAAACTTACAGTAAGCATGTCACCTTTACTGTGTTTACTTTCTTTTGCCATTTGAACTGGCTTCTTGGTTTACAAACAAAAGCAAGTGTGTGTAGGTTTTGTAACCCCATCAGCCTGGCACAGCAGGGGAGGAGGTAGCTCTAGTCTCCTGTGGTTTCAGCAGAACTGGCAGGTAAATCCGAATTCCTGACTCTGTTAGTGGAGATTTATAATAGACCAGGAAGTAGAAGAGGCACAGATCAACTTTTTAGGTGCAGAGTAGAAGTAGCGGCTTTGAAATGTTTCTACTGAATTAGGCTATTGGTAAGAATGTTGCTTGTTAAATAATTTTATAAAAATGTCACTGAGTGATGAGTGGGGCTGGTTTTTGTACTGTCACCTGAAATAACATGAGCAGTGTTTAAGTTTGACCTCATTTCCTGACAGTAGCGTAGCTCAATCTAAATAAAATCACTGCATCCATTTCTTTTGATGTTGCAACCCATGAAAAGTTTGCTGTGCTCAGTAGGATGGAGCCCAAAGCAAAAGGATTCATGACTGTCTTCTCCTCCAAACTCTTACCCTAATGTGAATTAATAATGTCTAAGAATTTGGGCACATAGCACATTATTTGTCAAACATGTAAGAATACCTATTTCAAGAAATGTCACTACAGTTGCATAAATAAACATTTTATAGTAATTACCTGATTCTAGTAAAACCTAATGGAGGATTCAAAGATTCCAAACTGCTTAGTCTGAAATTCAGTTTGCTCTAATCAGCACAAGAGTAGGGAGCAGGAGAGATACTTCATGCATGTTCAGTGGTTCATCACAGTCTTGTATTGCAAAGAAATCGTTGCATCATCAGAAGCAAATACTTAATCTTCAGCAGGTATATACTTGTTTGTATTTTAGACCATAATCTCTAGTCCTGTCCACAGTTGAACTAAGGAATCCTGTTGACAGTAACTCTCTATTAAAATCTTTGAGATGTAATTAATTATACACTTTTCTCGCATAATATATTTTATAGATAGAAGTATCAGTACTAGTTTCAGAACTGGTACTGAAAATCTAGATTTTATATCTATATGTATTTGTGCATATAAAATATTATTTATTTTCTTGCTTCTTTCTCAGCTTTAGCAGTTCAGCTCCCATCTATGAACATTTGAAAATGGATACATAGAGTGGACATCCACAGTGGGTTATTTATTTCACACGGGGTAGATGAAATTTATTTCTGTGTTAGGATCTTCGTTACCTCCTTTGGGGTTTTTCTGGAATTGAGTTTGCTGTTTGTAAATAGTAACTTGCACAAAGGCAGTGCTTTGCATTATTCAGGTATGGTCAGACAAGGTGATGAGAACTGTCTTTTTAGTTTAAAACTGTTTGCTTTTAAAAGGCACATTTCCAGGCTTTTCCATCCCTCTGAACTGTAAAGGATTTTCTTCTTCTTCCTTGGAAATGTTTGGCAGAAGGTCTAGCCCACATGATTTTAACTCAGTCAAGCTGAACTGTCTTTTCCAAGCTGCCAACTCTTAACGTAGTCAAAGGATGGTAATGTGGCTTTAATGGGTTGGAATTGGGCTGGAGCATCCAGTTTCTCTTTGTGGCTCTGGAGGAAGCCTCATTCCCTGTGTGTGGTGCAAGCTGTTCTCTGAATACCTCACAGCCAGCGTGAGTGTGGGCCAGAGACTGGCGAAAGATTGTTTGAGCTGAGATTGTGTTTTAAGGAAGAAATGGGTTTGTCTGAACTGTTGCCTCTGGCTGATACTGCCTTTTCATTCTGCGCTGTTCTGATAGCAAAGGTGTCTTTGTAAGGGTAGACAATGCCTTAGACATCAGAAAAATACATGTCTTTTGAAGTAATTGTACCCACTTTTTGAAAGCATTTCTCAGTTTAACAGTGAAGACAATTCTGTTGGATTTAAGGGATTGGTGTTTCAAAGAGTTATTTGTGATGCGATAACTAATAGGAAAATGTAAATATGATGAAGGCCTCAAAAAGCTGTAAAATTCTCACAGGTAGTCATTTGAAGAAAATGTGAAAGATAAAAAACTTCCTATGTCTCTTAAAAACAAAGTTATTGTAAACAAGACTTTTCATACCTTCAGCTTGGTTTTATTAAGTTTGTTGTTGTAACTCCTGTAACGTTGTGATGTTTTTGCTGCTTGTGATGATTTCATCAGAAGAACAGGCCCAAAGGTGGTAATGGCCTATGCCTGATGTGACAGCTCTGCATAGCTAGGAGATGAGTAAGAGGAGCAAAGTTGTGCTTGAGTGGAGAAGAATAATAGTTTCACAGCAGAAGGTGGAACAGTAAATGCCAGGAATTAGGTTGTTAAGTGGTACCTGTGTGGCTGGCACTCCAGAAAAGTTGGCATTTGCAGTCATATTTAATGCCATGCACTGAAACTCTAGGAGCAGTTGAACCCCTCATAGGCTTCCTCCTTCACTTTGGGGGTTTTGTCATTGCTTTAATGTAATAATTGTTAATTATTAGCCAAAACTAGAGTTATTTTTTTCTTGTTTGAATGCCCAAGTTGTGAAATAAACTTGAGAAAATACCTTAATTTGTTCACTTTTGTGTCTCAGAACAGATTACTACTTGTTTCTAATGTACTTAAAAATAAGTCACAGCTATAGACACATAAGTGTGTCAGTTCCTGTCTTCTATTGGAACTAATGAGATGAGGTTCTTTATAAGTTAGACTGAGTAGTCAGTTTGTTCAGTAGTGAAAATGGTCATATTTACATTGGTTTTAACTGTGTAATTTTTTTTTTTTTTTGAGCATCATAAAATAGTTTTCAGGCTATTTGAATATTAGAAATTTAAATGTCTAAGGAACAGAGTGGAGATGTTTTAGCTGTTACAGCAGAGAATAAAGAAGGAAAACCCTATTTCAGAACATAACCATACTGGGTATATTAAAATTGATCAGCTTATTCTTGCATGTGATAATTTGGAATGATGCAGTATATGTATGGCTTGACTTCATAATGACAGATGCTAGCAGGGAAACTAAGTTAAAAGAAGAAACAGTGAAGAATACAGACTGACAAGGGCATAAGTAAGACTGAACTGGGTGATCTTTTCATTCTCTGTCAGTGCCCTGTCTACTATCACATCCTTGTAGCATCCTATGAGAAATGTATGTGGAGAGCAAGGTGGGTTTTTTTCTAACTGTTCATGGACAATGAGCGAATCATTGCCTCTGTGGGGTGGTAACATGTAACCAAATGAGAAGCGAGTAAGAGCTTGGCCAAAACAGTGGAGTTGCCTACATTGAGGAGATGGGGAAGGTTAGGAAAGAAGGCAGCACGGCAAGGAATGGTGTCAGAGCTCCAAAGCTCTGAAGGGCTGCTGGACTGGGTTTGCAAAGATCAGAAAACTGTATCAGGATTTGAGATGTGACAAGATTAGACCTCAATTATACTTTTATTTATGCTAGTGCATAAAAATAAGGTGCACTAAAGATGTAACTACAGAAGGACTCTCTTAACAGATACAGTCTGATACTGGTGGTGCCGCTGGGTTTGGGCCTTCCAAAGTAGCAGGCACAGGAATGGGGCTGTCACTGGCTAGGGGGCAGCTAGGAGGGATGATGACAGAGCTTAGCTGTAGCCCTGTTAAGCTGGAGCCAACAGCCAGGCATCCAAAACAACAGCAGAGATGAAAGGCAATCCTGTTTTGAACAGGAGACTGCTTCCCCACAGAGGTAGAGAGGCAGCAGTTAACATTTGTTTCAGTGGAAGTAATTACAAAAGGAGCATGCTGTGGACTCCCCTTTTCTCTAGGAAGTTAGGGGGGAAGCTGGGGGAAGTCCTCTAAATGGCTTCAGCCCTGAAAACCAAAAAAAAAAAAAGGAAGGCATATCTCAGGAACAGGAAAGTGCTCCAAATGATGAGACTGATTAAAGAAACTGTGATGCACTGTAAAGTCCTGTTTGTAATGGGTGTGTGATTGCTTCCAACAAGAATTACTTGTCTTTGGATGTCATTCTTCTGCTATTGTAATCAATTATAGAAGGAACAGGCCCAGTGTTTTTATAAATTCTGTTTTCGTTGGTGATGTTTTGACATCTTTTATTTTGCTTCTATCAGATTTAGATACTATTTCTATTTGATATTTTGTATAGTATTTTAATCTACAATTTAGCTCTTACCTGTTCTTTGATAATCAGTCTCTTGGGTTAAATGTTAGGCAGGTATCAGGGCTTTTCAAGAATGCTGCTCGCATAAAACCTCATAGTTAAACAATTTTCTTTTTATCTTCTTTTTCAAACTGAAAATTTCTGCTTTCCTTTAAAAATGATGTGTTTGCAACTCCTCTAAGTTTGGGGTACTTTTAAAATACATAGAAATATGTGAGACTGAGTAATGTAAAAATCCAGGAAATGATCGTGCTACCTTTTTATTGTTAAAGTGGCTGAAGACCTCTTGGGGGGGTAGCTTCATCCTAAAAGTACCTGTGCCTAAGCCAACTGAAGATGTCGCAGAGACAGAATCCCCTGTGTCCTGGTGCTTAGCATCAGTAGGGATGTACTCTGGCTCAGTGAAGGCCCCCTTGCCAAACTTTAAAAGTCAGATGCTAGGCCCATGTTTTTTTTGGTGTTTGTAGCCTTTCATGTAGCAAACCAGGCGCAGTTCTGTCTGTGTCAAGATCTGCAGAACAGCTGAATGCAAGGTGTACTGCTCTGTCTCCTGAGAAAAGTCACCACCAAAAGGATTCATATCAGTAGAAAAATGGGTGCTATTGTCAATTGCTAGTTTCTCATTTGAATACTATTTGGGTGGAAAGGTACAGTGTTGGTGGAGGTTACTGTGAGTGAGTGAAGAGTTGCCTCAGATGCAATTGCAGGTGGCCTGCATTGCAGAGATGTGGTTTGGGGGTAAATAGGCTGTTCTTTCAGCTATGGCATCAAAAAACCCAAACCCAACACTTTCTTATAGAGGTGCTCTGTTCTGTGTAATACCAAAGTAAACTGTGACTGTGGATTAGTAAAGGATTAGTTCTTTGGCAGAATAATCTCTGAATTCTACTTCTGCTGACTGAAGCCAGCTTCAGCACAAATGCTTTAAAAGTACTTTCTTTACTGAAATCTCTTTCAGCGAGTGAGGGCAGGTTGTCTTGACTCCTTTAGTCAATGCAGGAAAAAATATTGGAAAAGTTTGGGCAGACAGTGATATAAAATAGATCAGAAAAATGCAGTGCAGCAGAGACATTGGCACTGCACCTTTATGCTCCTGTTCACATCGCTCCATTTTCAAAGATGAGACTGGGAAGTGTGGGAAATGGCAGGCAGCTGCTCTAGTACCAGTTTTCACTGTCATGTTTCTCCTAAACACCAAACTGTTCTTTATGGGCTATTAATTTGTGAAGTCATTTATCTCAGGGTAAGTCTGTATTTACAGAACCTAATAAAGACAGCATATTGTAGCCTGGGACTTAAAAATGTCATTGCACATGATGCCAGGATAAACAGAACAGAAACTCAGTTACATCTACACTGACACTTCCTAAAAGATTTTTTTATGCTGCCTTTTGGCATTATATTCTTTTCCTGTTCACCTACAACAAACCTCTATCTTAGATAAACAAATACATGTTATCAAATAATGATGTCCTTCATAATAATTGGAATGAGCTCTGTGCCTGGTAGAAATTAAAATGCATATTTTTTATTCAATGGCAGTGACCACTGTAGTTTTCTAGTGCTTCCTTTATCACTTCTTTATCTGCTCTTCTTTATCTTCTTTATCCATTACTTACCTCAGTTGTAAATCAGAGGGAGGTGCCTCCATGGTGGTACTGTGTAGCGGTGTGGCTTATTCACAAACAGTGCGTGCCACAGTGGTACAACTCCCTATTAGTGTGTACATCCCAGCCCTTCCCTCCAGCACTACACCCGAAGATTCCAGAGACGTTCTGCCTTGTCCTTCCTTCAGCTCTGTGTATTTCTCTTCTTTTGAAGTTGTTTTGACCTTCTCCCAAGAAAAGGTCAAGCCAAGATGCAGCTATTCTGAAATAATCTTTACTTAGAGTTATTTCCTGGGCTCTTTGGACAGAGACCTTGTGTTCCATTTTGAGCAATCTTTTGTCTGCAGTAAAACACTGAGTATGTCTCTCTGTTGCTATAGAAATAATATTGCATTAAATGAAGGAACCAGTGCCCTGCTGTTGACAAATCTAAAGTGTTAGTCTCTAGAGCTTGAATTTCACCACTGGGAAGAAGTATACATAATTCTACAAATTATTTCTGTAATTTACGCATAAACATCTTTATGCTCTGAAACTGTTAGCAGAATTTCCCGAAGTGATCGCATGGAGCTGAACAGGTTGTAATGTGTGTACATATATATATATATATATCTGTCTATCTTAACTGAGCTTTTCCCCGCCCTCTCCCCCATACATTTTCATATTTATGGCTTTAAATTTCCAGCTCTTTGCCTATGAAGGTGGGGAGTGGCAGGAAAAGCAGCTTTCTCAGCCAGGTTCCCTACCTTATGGACAACAAAAGTGTGCCAGGTTTATTTACAACCCTGGTTTTGTTCTTTTAAATCCAGCTTTTCCAAGTAGCATGAGATGTCATTTGCCCTGATGTTCCAGGAGTAATAAAGATATTTTCCATAACTGGAAGGAGGATCCTGGTACATTAATATACCCCCTAAAACTGATGTGCTGCCCACTACTCTCTGTACCACATGCTCAAGTTACTTGAAGTCTTTGCTGCAATGACTATACAGCAGTTAAACACAAGAGTTGTCGATTTTGACTTTATGCACCACATATCAAATCTCACATCTGTATTTACATCTAGGCATATTTTAAACATGATATTAATAAGTTTTTTTCACAGTGTTCTTCCAGAGCTGTAGAATTCCAGTAACAGCAGTAAGGTGGTCCTTCAGCCTATACCTGTGGGGTATGGAAAAGGAATTTAAAGCTTTGCTAATAATAGTGACTAAGGGTCAGTGTTTGTCAACATATTGATCATAGATGTTTTGGAGAAACATGGACAAAAAATTTTTTATCTCTTAGCTACACTGCTGGAGCCCCTCTAATATATTTTTATGTACAATGTACATGGGTAGTTACAAAAAACAGAAAACAATTTAAAAACACGTGGTGATTGATTTGTATCAACCTGTATGGAAATGTTGCTTATAAATCTGATTTCAGAATTCTTATAAAAATCCCATTTGGTTAAAAAATGGAGTTGTTACTTGTGAAATGGGCCTGTGTTAGATACATGTTGTATATAATACAGGTGTATGTTGTGTATTGTGGAACAAAATACAGTTTATAAATGTTCGGTTTAATTCATGAATAGTGAGCATAGCAGTGGCCCCTGGTTAAAGATTGCTCTTCAGAAAATCTAAACCTTCTGTCATCAGTAGAATAAAATAACTGCTTTTTGAAAAAAAATCCTTTCTAAATTTTGCTCAGTGCTTGTACCTAATTCTAGCAATTAGATACACCTTTCTAGACAAGGCCAGATCTCTGACAGCCAGAAGAGTAACTCTCTGGGTCATGCATATTAGTATAAAACCAGGGGTGCAGGGAGAACCAGCAAAATCCACAACTAGCTTTCTGTGAAATGAATGCCATACTCATTCTTAAAACAGACTCAGCATATAACCAAGTCGCCACAACACACTAATTATATTTTTGCTGTTAAAGTAGTTCTTGTAATGGGAAAAAAAAAAAAAAAAAAAAAAAAACACCAACCCAACCTTAATTCCTTTGTACAGCCATAAAATATAAACCAGAAGTTAGCCCAGTTTTTGCCCCTGTGTAAAACTGGTTACACCATTCCAAGTTTGTTGCATCTGTTTTCAACAATGAGCCTGCTAAAGCTTCTGATGCAAACCACTGACCATTTTGTCATCTACTGCTTTGCTATGTACCGGTTCCTCTGCAGAGCCTTGCTTAAGGCAAGTTACTCAAAATGGCTGAGTACTTGATAAGGGAGGGAATGAAGTGGGAGGGAAGGGGTTGAGTGGCATTACAATATTAAAGTGAAGATGTATTCTAGATCCCTGCATCTTAATATGGTCTTACTATGCATAGTTCCATAAGCAAAAGCTAACAACGAGAGAAGGAAAAGACAGCATAAAAACTAAACTGTGTTTGTTTTTTTCTGTAGGATCTCAATGGAGAAAAGACCAAGAGCGAGATTTAAAGAATGTTCTGAAGAACACCCACCAGGACATACCACTGGTATTTGTCAGTGGAAATCATGACATTGGCAATACCCCAACAAGAGAAACAATAGAGCATTACTGCAGTAACTGGGGAGATGACTACTTCAGCTTTTGGGTTGGAGGTGTTTTCTTTCTTGTGTTGAATTCTCAGTTGTACTTTGATTCTTCCAAGTGCCCTGAGTTGAAGCAAGCCCAAGATACATGGCTCAGTGAGCAACTGGCTATCGCTGAACAGCAGAAATGCAAGCATATAATAGTGTTCCAGCACATCCCTCTGTTTCTGAGAAAACCTGATGAAGACCATGATTATTTCAACTTGGAAAAATCAGTTCGTCAGGAGCTAATGGAAAAGTTTCATAAAGCAGGTATTTTCTCAGACTTTCTTGGTTTTGAATTTTTGTTTCAAATTGTTAATGGCAGTGCTGCCAGACAAAATACATTTAACTTCAGTGGTAGTGTTTTAAAGGAATTTTAGGTACTGCTTATAAGCCTGATTGCTCCCTGTCAGAATTATCAACTGAATCTAATCGCTTATAAAAAGTACCAAACAACATCTAAAACTTTGAGTGAAAAGTAAAAAAGTGAAAGTGAAAAATTCTTTAAGAGAAGCAGCAAGGCTTCCATTTTGCAAGTATTGATAGGTAAGACAACCTGAGTTTTTTCTGCCTGCAGACTGGAAGATCAGGTATTGCCAGAAGAAAAAAATACAGAATTTGTTTTACATAAAATATGGAAACAGAATTCAGAATTACCTTGGAGGTTGTGTTCTCCCACACTGAGCCTATTTTAAACCAAGAATGTAATGCACTCCATATATATTCAGTGTTAAAGAGTCCTGCTCTGCTAAGATTGATCCTTGCATATCCCATTACTAATAGGGGCCAGCTCTGAGGTGAAGGGCAGATGCTAAACAGTCCATTGTGCCAAATCCCTTCGCTCTGTGCGATGACACTTGAATGCCATGCAGACAGACATGGTGTGCAGCTACTCCTCCACACTGCTCCTGTTGTTTCGTGTTAATTGCCTTCATGCTCCTGGGGTGTGCTCATCCCTCCAAATTCTCTGCCATCGCTGCATCAGCATCATTTTCTCTGCATCTATAAGAGCATGTTATTTGGATTACTTAACAATGCAGATTGTTTATGATATTGTTCCTAATTTGCCATATAATTGTTAAGCCTTGGCTCATTCAAAACCAGCCTAATTTCCAAGCTCTGAATCTCCTGCTGTTTCCAATCAATGGGGCCAAAATTCACAGTTATCTGAGGGCTCTCCAGGGGACTGGCATATTTGCAGATTCAAAGTGCCCTTTTTTCCCCCATAAGGAGACATACTGAGAATACCGCATGGTATCTTTTTCATTTTTGTGCTAGTGTTAATATAGTTATATATAGTTGTAGTTAATATAGGGAAGCATTCGGAAAGCTGGGCAGCTAAATGACTGCTTACATACAGTTGCCTAAAAAAACATCCTAGTTCATGGGAGAACTGCTTAGCAGAAGGACACTGTCAGCAAGCATTAATGTAGAAGCCAAAGCAGTTCTGTTGTAGAGTTTTCTCTCATACTCATGGTTTACCAACATTTGGAAACACTCAGGACTGGGAATATAATTAATCAAGAGGTAAAAGAAACTGCAAAATGTTACCAGTGTAACATTTATCATTATTACATTATCATCCCTTGAAGAAACATATATCAGACTGATTCTCCTCATGTGTGTCCAGAGGCTTAACCATAAGTTGGGGAGGCTTTAAATGATGGGGAAAAGGAAGAGGGATGGGAAGCCAGTGAGACAAAAGATAAGTCTACAGAATAAATTCTCAAACCCCTGTGCCAACATCCCGTTTGTGCCTCCCCTCCATCATTTCCCGTTGTGCCCCTCGGGCCAATCCCTAAAATGATGTTATTTATTTCCCTCACGAGTATGTTCAAACACTGACCTTCTGCTGGCTGTTTTATATAGTGAGTGAATGAGTCAATAGGTAATGCTCACAGTACAATAATTTAACATTGCTAATTAAATGAACACAGAAAGCTCAGTGTAACTCAGGCTGCTGAGAAACATCAGCTGAATCAAAGTTGGCTCAGAGTTTCCTTAGTAACGGGTGTGCTCTGTTTCCATTGTGTCATTCAGTTGAAGAGCGGTCTTTGTAAGACCACAGAATGTCATCAGTGGGTTGCAAACAGGCAGTTATCATGGAAGCATAGAGTCACAGATACACAATGACACCACTTACTTTCTGATTCTCTCTTACTTTGCCAAATAACCTGTTTCAGCATTTCAGACATTAAACTGGTTTTCCCACAGTTCACTTCCTACATTCTTAGGGGATTACAACACAGAATATTGCTAATGAAATCCCAATATACTTTGCCTTTTTTAATTATGACTTGCAGTTTAGAAGGCCAACCCCTTGCAGCACTTACTTGAGACATTTGGTGTAATTGCTTATCTTGGAAAAAGGAAGTCTGTCCTTCTAATGAGCCTACCAGGCTGCTGCTATTCTTCTTCCCCTGACCTGTCACCAGTCCTTCCTTCCTTGTGTTCTCTTGCTCATTGTTTCCAACCACTATGAAGGTCTGCTTTGTAATTATGTAAAATTTCAGTACAACATGCATGTTTGAGGAGTTAGCAGATGGGTGTCATATTCCAGTTGTTGATAACCCAGGACCAGACCTGGAATTATCCCAGATCTCCTGTTTATATTCTGGCTAGCTTAGAGAGGGAGGGGAAAGGAAGGACAGTCTATTAATTCAGGTCTTTGCATGAACAAAGAAATAGATACAGGTGTGTGTAGGAAGTAATCAGATCACTGTGGTGGTATTGCACAGGTGCTTTAAAGTGAGGTATGCAACTTCACAAAATTATTATTTTAAATTCAGAGCCCAGATCTTCTGTACTTGCTCTCGTCTAATCACTTTGATATTACATAATGGTTTTAGTTTAAGTATCTGCTCATTACAAGCAGAGATAAAAGACTAGCTGTAGAGGCTACATCTGGTACAAAATACTGAATTACATTTCGCACATTAGAAGTGTCCTTAACAGTTGGGCTAATTAAAGATAAAATCATGTCCTTATGATAAATATTTATAAATTGGAAATCTGGCACTTGTAAATATGTATTACTACTCTGCAGAGTTAAGCCATACTTGTAAGCTGCCCGTCTAAGAAATCCTCCTGGCCCATTTTTTCTTTCAATGCATTATAACCAGTATTGTCCTTGAAAAAGTGATTTCAGTGACAGTGAAAATCAACTCAGTTTAGAACATAGTTATCATTTAAGAGAAAATACATTTCCGAAAGTGTATTTGTATAGCTTCTGAAAGTTTAGCTTCAGTCACCTGTCTCCTGTACTTGCAGAAGCGAAGTAGAGAAAACACCTGTACAACTGATCTGTGAAAGAGCTGTGAGCTCCACTGAAGTTACCCAGCTCTGCCATGTGAAATCCATAGACACCTTTGAAGAATTTGATAGTGCTGATATAGATAAGTTTGCTCATAGCTTTGTGGGGAAAATCAAGTAGTACTAGTGGTCTAGCCAAAATTCTGGGCTGCATGTCGTGTCTCTCTAATAAGCAGAAGTGATAAATCAGGTTTTAAATGAAGGCATTTATGCAACAGGAAACATAATCTTTCTGACCTATCCCATTCCAGTATAATTTTCTTAAGATGTTAAAGGATTTTTTTTTTCAATGACCAGAAAAGTGTGTATCTTCTTATGCTAGAGACAATCTTTAAGAGACTTTTTGCCTAACATACTGAAATTACGTTACTTAACACAATGTAGTAGTAAATGTTTCTTTATGATCCTAATGAACTTAAACATTTAAACAAATGTCTGACCTTGTTTAAGAGCTCTGCTGAATAAAACCTAGATTAACAGCTAGTTTTACACCAACAAAGTTGTTTCAGTGTGAAATTACAAGTATAGGTGGTCTGTCTAGGTAAGGGATTATGCATCCAAGAGAGAACCACTGGGTAAGAGATACAAAATATGGAATAAAATTCACTGCAGTCTCCAGCTTTTCTTTTTAATACGAAAGGTCATTTAAATGTCTTCAAAGCAGTTTTTCAGATGTGCTTAAAAACACTTAATTTGCACATACAGGGAAAAATAGCAACCTAACTATTAAATGGCATATTTTTTCATTATATTTGTGAGTGTAGGTGCTGTAACTTCTAACACCTTTACTCATTAAAAGACTGTAATGCCTACATTCTTCTTAGAAATCTTATGACAGGAGAGTAGTATTAAAGGGAGCAGCAGCTTTCTGAACATCCACAGCTAAGATATATTTGAGTACAAAATTAAAGCATGGAGTGCTAAAAGCTGTTTCTAAAATTTACCAGACAACATATGCTATGTGTCATGAATTTGTCATGTAATCAAGGTTGACAGGGGAGTAATATTTTCTTCCTGCCACTGGGACCTTGATTTTTGCAAAGGCCAGACACCAAGTGAGTAATCTCATGGCTTGCTTATGTGTTGCTTTGTCAGTATTTAAGGTAATTTTAATCTAAATACTCTCAAGTTCAGTGATTTATATCAACCTCTTTCAACCTTGAAATGATGCACTTATGGTACAGGCAGTGACTAAATTTGGTATCTTCTATGTCACTGTGTAAGAACAGGTTTTAAGACTGCTCCCCAGGTAATGTAATGTAATATAGTATGTAGATACACAGACATTTATTTCAGAGATTCAGCAAGTACAGGATGCATTTATTTAATATAATCTGTAATGACATTAAGTAGTATTTTTTCTTTGATAAATTTTTAAATCTGTTTTATCCACTGGGCTGCAGTTTTCCTTGATAAAAACTTCTTTGCGATCCTACAAGTTTGCAGGATCATGTTTGCAAACAACAGTGCATGAGATACTTTTATTAAGATTCTTACAGTACTATGCACTGTAAATTCCAATTACTCTGTTCTGTTTCATTCACACAACTGATGAAGAAGGTAGGATAACACAGCTTCTAAAGGGCTATTATTTAAGTTTGACTGAAGAGGTTAGGAAATGCAGTTGATCCCTGACACCAGTAGGGCTGGCCTTCTGCTGGAGCTCTGTTGGTGGGAAATGACTGGGGGGTTTTGGAGAACAGGGTCCGAGAAATGCCTGAGCACTGAGCAGTTCTGTTAACAGTGCGGTGACTGATGCTTTCACATCTGTTTGCTGCTCTAACACCTGAGTGGCAGATGGGGTGATGTGAGAACTCACAAATTGCAATGAGATAAAATCAATTCTATGCCACAGGAGAGATTTTGTTTACAAAGACTACTAAATATTATCATTTGCTTTGTAGCACTGGAGTCTTGAAGAGATAATGTACGCTACCTGCCCAGGGGAGAAAAATGGTACAGCAAGAATGACTGTGGTTAATGTGTGCTCTTGTAGGGAAGCTGAAAGAGCATCGTTTTGGAGTGCAAAGTTGTTCTGAGAGTAATACCTGTGTATTACTGTTGAACCAACCATGCTGTTCAGCACTTCAGAAAGGAGCTGTATGCTGCAAGAGGAAGGAAACAAAGAAAAAGCAGTTCATGCCTGATACTCCAGGGGAAGCACTCAAGATCAGTTTATCCATGTAACTTAAATGGTTTTATTTGCCAGAAACACTGCCGTTTAAAAAATACATATCTACACATACATATGTGTGGTGTGCACACACATCTCATAGTAGCATCTCCTTGTGCCTGGATACTGCTTTTCTTCTCCTACCTATTAAAACTCTGAAAGGGTACTGGAGTGTTGGGAACATTCAGGTTTTTCACTCTATACGATTTCACTTCTTTGCAAAACTGCCTCTCCACCTGTTTGCTTCTGGCTGGTCCTTTCTAGCTCCTGCAGTTTTGGGGACAAATACATATAAGATTAGCTCTTGCTAGCATATCCTCTTTCTTCAGTCTTGAGCAAGTGAAGCAGTGGCTTTTAGATAATCACAATTCTAATTTAAAACAAATTTAATCATTAAACTTGAACAGCTAACATAAAAGCAGTAACTAGGCCAGAATGACAATCCCTATAGCCCAGTCTCTTGCTTCTCCTACTAGCCAAACCATTGTGAAGAGCACAAGTCAGTAAAGTGCATGATGGTATTTTTTTCAAGTACTCTTCCTAGTTCCATCAATTTCTCTTTTGGGGGCCTATGTATCATACTAGTGTTATCTGTATAGTGTGATTTAGTGCTTCTTTTACACATTTGTTCAGTTGGTTTTTGAAAACTCATCTGTCACAGTTGCCTGTGAAGGTGGGGGGGGGGGAGTTTCAAATTTCACAGCTTTGGGAAGAAATACTTCCTTTTGTTTGCTATGAGCTTCACCTATAGTCTGTGCGGAGAGCCATACATCTGTAAATGAAATGCAGTGAACACTGATTCATGTCTGCAGTTCCTGTAAAAAACAGTTCATTAATCAGCACTTAAAGGAGGATAATCTGGACCATGTGATAGATTTCATTGCTCAGTCAGAACCACTTTTTTTCCCAAAATTCTCTACAGAGTGCATGGGGAGAGAAGCAAGGTCTGTACTGTACCCATTACATATTTATTATATCATTCATACTGCATTAATTTAGCCTTTTTGTTCTCTTACAGTCTCATTTGCTTTTCCTGAGAAAAGCATTTATTTAATTGAGGGCTCAGTCTAAATAAAGCATGCTACTGATTGCCTCTGCTGATTATTCCAGGCATTCTCTTCCTAATTTGGAAAATCTGCTGCTTTTCTTTGGTTTATTTTTACATTTGTAATTTTTTTTCCCCTGTATTTTTACACTGTCCATAGTGCTGGATGAAGCAGTTTGTTTTCCAGCTGAGACTAGGCCAGTCACAGTTTGGACACAGCAAACCTGCCTCAAAATGGGGTTTTGGGCATTAGGAGCTAGAGCTGGAAAACAGCGTCTTCTGACTCAGGGGGTTTTGGAAGCAAGCAATGGAAGTGAGTGTGATTATAGAAACTGGAGTCAGACACCTCTGGAATTTAAGCTTGTTCAAGTCTGAATTCCAGCCCAGTGTCATCTGATTGTGTGAGAATTGCTTTCTAGGTGGATGTGTCCTTATGAAGTTATTTTTAGTATTTCAAGGTCAATGTGGGTGCATTATTTTCCATCATGTTTTAACCTATTTGGATTTCTGTAATCACTGCAACTAGATTTCCTTTGAGATTGGGGCTCATTCTGTATGTCTTGAATTAAACTGGCAAACATAATGTTTTTTCAGGTATTAGGAGAACAGATATGTTTCACAAAATCAGGAATATACCTGTAGTCTGTTTAATAAGGCGAAAAGATGCCTTTGCTGATATTTCACATTTAAAATGGAGACATAAACTACTCTTAAACAGAAAGGCCAAAATGCTGTGGTTGTAAAAGGTGTGGTTGTCTTTTGATCCACACAGAGAAGGCAGGCCACAGTCCCCTCTCTTTCCTGCTCCAGATGAAGCTGAAAAAGTGCCCAGCATTCCTTATCCTTGCATTTTTCTACACCTCAGAACACAAGAGCAGTAGAGTAGCAAGTTGGGATTATGGGCCTGCAGCTGCACAATAAGCTAAGGCTGGGAGGCAATCACTCTCGGGAATTATCCATGAGACCCAGCTAAATGTCTTTTTTCTCTTACAGTACAATTATGTCAAAATCATGCTGACCCTTTTCCCTGGTGTTGCAGAACTGTTGTTCAGAAGGGTTTCTCTAGTGATGAACTACTATTTGTGGGAAGAAGATGCTGCACTTTTAGAATTCTGTAAAATAACCTTTGCTTCATACTGCTAGCAGGCAACCTGCCTTCTGCATGATATTCACTATGCAGTTTCTTTTCAGGTAATGAACTATTTTCTCATCTGATTCTTGTTAGGAATAAAACCAACAGCATGCTAGCACCAGTGGGGTAGCCAAAGTTTTCTTTCAGATTTTTTTTTCAGTATCATGAAGCCTGAAAAAGGTGGTGAATATTTCATACAGAACTCTGCCTCTTTCAGAACGTTACTCAGTTTTGGAGTGTTGGAAAACTCAAGTGTTGTGAGATGGTCATCATTACAAAGAATGATCTCTTTTAAATGAGACCTACCACAGGCTGTGAGGATGGGATGGTTGTATACATGCAGTTGCTCCTAAGCCTGACTGGCCTGGTCATCCCTTTCTATGCCAGTCTTTTCCATAGAATCATAGAATGGTTAGGGTTGGAAAGGACCTTAAGATCATCTAGTTCCAACCTCCCTGCCATGGGCAGGGACACCTCACACTAAACCATATCACAATCTGAAGCAAATCTCAGGTGCTTGTTTAGCTCTCCCTTTTAGGCCAATACAGTTTAGCAGTATCCATTACACTACCTCTGTAAGAAAACCTCTTTTTAGTAGTGTGCTGTTTTGGTTCACAAAGCATGAAGAGAGAACCAAGAGAAAATGGGAAGTGCCAGTAAAAATTGTCCATCTTACCAGATGTCCTGGGTTTAGCAGTAGCAGTCATTTTTCTCTTTCTTGGTAGCTGGTGCAGTGCTGTGTTTTGACTTTCGGGCTGGGAACAGAGCTGATAAAAATGATGTTTTGGTTTGGCCAAGGACTTTGTGAGCCTCATGCTCTGCCATGGAGGAGGGGAAGCCGGGAGGAAGCAGAGACAGGACACCTGAGCCAAACTGACTAAAGAGGTATTCCATACCACAGCACGTCATGCCCAGGAGGGAACTGGGAGAGTTACCCAGAAGGGCAGGGGGGCTGCAGGGTTGGAGGAGGTATCGCTCGGTGCTTGGTCGGGCTGTGGGGGCGAGTTATCGGTCACCTGGTGCTGAGGTGTTGTATTCTCTTGCCTTGTTATTTCCTTTATCATTACTATTATTGGTGGTAGCAGTAGTGATTTGTGTTATCCCTTAGTTACTAAACTGTTCTTATCTCAACCCGTGGGAGTTGCATTCTTTCTGATTCTCCTCTCCGTCCCTCTGGGAATAGGGGGAGGGCAAGAAGGGGGGGGGAGTGGGTGAACAAGCTGTCTGGCTGGGGTTAAACCTCGACACCAGAGCTGTTAAACTGAGAAAGATGCAAATCATTATGAGCTGGCAGAGGTCTTGTGATGACTTAATTTGGTGAGCTGGCTTTAGACTGCAGACACTGGAAATAAAGGAGAGGGGAAGAAGTCTTCAGAGGTGTTTCTGAATTTGCTGTTGAGAAATCTTTGTGGTAGAAACCATGAGCAAAGGGTTTATACCTTGGTTTTGACTTGGAAAAGGGTATCCAATTTAAAACTTGATTCTTGTTTGAAGTGTTTTGAGAAGTGAGTTGACCTTTGAAAATTCATCTTATGAAAGAACATGAAGATAGCATCTAGGGTAGCATGCTGAATTACATGAGCTATTAATTACCCTCCTCAGCACTTTACCTCTTGACTTGACAAAGCCAGTGTGTAGCCTTACAGTCTGAAGTGAAATAATACAGTGTGTGAATTAGCATAAAACCAAAGTACTTATTTCATGGTGAAGGTAATGAAGAGTCTAAGGCTTATCAACATATGTAAGTATTAGAGCTCTTTAGATGACTCTTGAACAATCCATGTTTTGGTTGGTTGTTATGGTCATGAATTATTTATGCTAAATAGGCTGTGTTAAGCTCATGGAATTTATACCAAGATAGGTATTTAATTCATTAGCAGAAATGCATTGTTCTACAGGGAAAAAGAGTTATGGTCAGCTCTTTGGAAATAGTAAATCTTGTTATCATTTGTGGTCAGCTTTGTCAGATTACAACCAAAAAGGACTTTCTGTGCTTGGTCAGAAAATGATGGTAAATTGTATGCCAGGAGGACATTTTTGGTTTACTAAAATCAGAATCAATTCCTGTATTTAACCTTTTTTTAACCAATTGATTGATTCTGAAAACTCGTGCTTGGTATATGGGCATGAAGTTTGTTGGGTTTAGGTGGTTTTTGTGATCCAAGTGCAGTTTTAGAACAGCCAGAGCAAGACCTGGTGCTATCCTGAGATTCTGGCTTCTGGTCCTGCTCTGATCAAAAATGAATTTGGCAGTTTAGGCCTTTCTGACCTGACACCAGAAGATGATGATCACAGAGACGGTGTGTGAGGTTTGTGTTACATCTTTTAAATAGTAACTGTCTGCACAGTTTTTTACTTCGTTCTGATTTTAATCCTTTTTTTTTTTCCTCTTTGTTTTAATTGAAAATCCATTAGGTATGAATAGTGTTTTGCAGTAATGAATCCTGCGTTTTTGGTTAATGGATACTGTGAAGCCTGCAGTCACATTTAAATTCAAATCAGTGTGTATTTCACAACAAATGAACTAATGAATGCTTGTGAAGGTGCCATCCTTTGGACATGTATTTTCACAGTAGCTTTTTAGTATTTCGTGCAGCTTTCATGTCAAAGCTTTTCCCAACTGCTATTTCAGAAACCAGGTATTAAGTACAAATCACTGCTCTATGTTATTTTTTTTTTGTGGTGGGAAGGGACTGTACTTGACTGTACTGCATTGAACTGGCTTGAGGATACCTTAAAGCCAGCTATAGTGAGGCCTGCCAGGACACTGATCTTTCCTCACAGATTTTAAAGGGGGGTGTGCAGTGAGGTTGCTGGCAACATGACAGCATTACTTCAGAAAAATATCTGAAATGAATAAATTAAATTTGAGTGCACACATCTCTTAAGATTCTTTTTATGTTTCAGCTCAAAAGCAAGAGCAAAGTAAATTGCTTGCTTGTCATCTTGGTATTATTGCATTGACTGGTTCAGATTTCCTTCTTATGCTAGCTAACAAAAGTGAGTGGAATACAGTTGAGTGAACAAAAAAGTGCTAGTGAAGAAAAAACATCCGTTAGACTTCTGTTAATTCACAGCATTGACCTGTTTGTTTCTTTATTCAAGATGTAACACACTGTTACACAGCAATAACAAGAATTACTACTAGCACTGAGTACCTGAAACCTGAAGTCTGGGCAAATCTTTTTCCAGGAGGTATCTAAAGCAGATACTAAATTCTAGCAGAGGCTGGTGCTGGGCAGCTAGACCTGCATGGGTGTTCGAGCACTGAATACCTGCCTAGTGTAATTAGGATCTGAATGACAATACATATGCTAAAACGGGGAATTTGGATAAACAGTACCCATAAACACCAGATTGTTTAGGCAGAATCTGCCTCCCGCATCCAACCGGAGATAAAAGAGGTTCTAGATCACATTCTCTGTGGTCTCCTATTTGCAGTGCTTACTTCAGCTCCATACCAAAATACCTCCTTCAGTGTGGGCAGCTAGCAGATGTGAAACGTTATTGTAAAGTTGAACTCTGCCTAGGAAGAGAAAAAGCTGCATGATTCACAGGCCGGACTTTGTACCTGGTGTCTGTCTGCTATCTGAGATAGGTTCCTCAAATACTTCCCTTGAATTCTCAGGAAAGAGTAGGTTTTGGTTTTCTTATAGCATAACCAAAGTTGCTGTATTACTTTTGTCCCCCTGCCCTTCTAATTACACATAAACTGTATGCTGTGATTCGGTTTACATATATGACCTTACAAAGGCTTCTGTTCTTTTAATTCCAAAGGTTAAACTCTCTGAATGGTGAGAAGATAGATAAAAGATAGCAAGCATTTCTCTCTCTTACAAAGCACTATTTACCTTACTAAAAGCATGTCACATGGCTTTACACCTCACTATGGTTTTACGATTGTTACTTTTTTGCTTAACTGTGGAAAAAGTGGAAAACAGTGAAAAGGACTTGTTCCTGTAGCAGCACCATCCCTTACTGGGAGCTGCTAAGGGTATTTTATGGACCCAGCTGATGCAGTAATCAAGCAGGTGAAACAACAGGTGCCCAGATGTTCAGTCCTTGACCTTCATTTAGCTTCTACTTAATGCTGCAGGGAAGGACCAAGATACAGTCAGGTCCATGCTAGATGTGTGCCCAAGAGTAGCACCTAGAACACTGCTGAAAGAGGCCTAAATCATTTAATCACTGTGAAAGAGGCCTAAATCTGCTGCAGGAAAAAAAAAGTGGAGTTTGTTTCTGGCTAGAGAAAGAAGGATTTCCTTGTGAAGCCATCATGTGTTCGTAACCACAGCTCTCTGCCTTTAAATTGCTTCTGCTCTTTTCCAGAATTTCTGCTTTCTGAATGCAAAATGAGTTGTTGCTGCTGGGTTTTTCTATGTCATTTAAGGTTATAGTATCTATCTCACAAATTACAACATTCTCAGGCCTACCACTTGAACAGGGCTAAGCATGTGTTACCTTTTGTGTTAAGGTAGGTTGCTGGAATATATGAAAAATAGCAAATGAAGTTTGGTGTTGTCATCACAGTGTCCATTCCTGTGTATCTGTATATGTAATGATAAAAAGAGCGGTGGGAAAGTTCATTATCAATGCTGCGTCTTTAAGGACAGCTTTTAGGCTGGGATGGTAAGCCAGACCTTTGCTGTGTGCAAGGAGCACCTTGCATTGCCCCTAGCAGCTGGCACATGTCCCCAGCAGCTGGCACATGTCCCCAGCAGCTGGCATGTGTCCCCATATGTGCTGAGCTTTACTCTTCAGTGCTGTCCTCCTCAGGAAGAGGCACATTTTTAGACCTCTGCTTGTTAGCTTATTGACAACA
Source organism: Neopsephotus bourkii (assembly GCF_033783945.1). Lineage (NCBI taxonomy): Eukaryota > Metazoa > Chordata > Aves > Psittaciformes > Psittacidae > Neopsephotus > Neopsephotus bourkii. The sequence goes on from NW_026901034.1 coordinate 521,862, forward strand.
GAAACACAAATGATGTACAGCAAGGTACAGTACCTGCTGGCACCTAGTCGTAGTTGTCAGGAATACTTACTGTGGGTTTTGAGTCACTTCATATTAATTATTTTTAGCTGCTTTATGTAGAACCATCCAAGTGTCATTATGGTTAAGAAGCACACAACCTGTTGCATTTTAATAAACAAATTACACCTAAATCCTTGAAGTGTGTTTGAAAACTTTCGCATTTTCATTCATAACACCATAAATCAACAGCAGATCTAAACACCTGGAACAATATAAAATCAATTTACATGCTTTGCACTTGGTGATAAACAACAAAATTCCTAGTCTTTTCAGCCATCTGGTCCAGTAATTTTTCTGTTTCACAACAATATAAAATAGCATTTGATGCAGCCTCAGGAAGCTGTAACAGTCTGAAATCCAAGGATCTTGGACTGAGCATGCAAAAAATTTATCCCCAAACCTGTTTGTAGATTTAGCTATTTATACTAACTCCACATTTTCATTCAAAATAAAATATGCATCATCTGAAATTAGCAACAAAGCTGATGAATAGTTTTTTGCCGAACCACAAATGCTGTTGAGGGTGATGCTCAGCTGTCTCTGTCTCCAGTGCATAGAGTGGCTAAATGGTGAAGGATGCTAGTGTAACTGGAAATGAAATGCTTGTCTGTGACAGCATGTTTTAGGGGGGAGCTAGGTTCTCACCTCTGTTGTTAATGGTTTTCCAAACCTTGACAGGAAAGATAAGTACTTAGCATCAAAATTTCTTTTTCTTTACATTCTTGACTCATGAGACTAAACAAGGTTTCATTATCTTGTAGTAATAAAACATTTTATTAAAAATTATAAAACATCAAATAGGGAGGGGAAAATAAGTGATTTGGTAGCATGAATTTGACCTGTAATGACAATTAGAAGGGCTCAGGTAGTGATTAGAGCTTGTATCCATTGATTTTTTTATGTTTGCAATGCAGAAGGAACAAAAAGCAGAAACTGCTGGTTTGGAGTTGAGGATGACACCATTTCATTTAATCTTAAATTGTTTCAAAATCTCTGCAAAAATCCCATAGCTCCTGAGGAGCTATGGCAGGATTGTAGATCTCATCGCAGGAGATTGTACTCTCATGGCAGGAGAGCAGACCTGTCATATGGATCATCTTTAGAAGGTGGTCAGAATCAGCATTTGCAAACCTAATTAATTTTCTTTTTAAATACCATATTATGGGAAAGAATGGTTGGACTTTCTTTAAACATTCCCTTAACTGATCAGTTAGACCATGATTCAGCCAAGGATTTCAAAGTACATTATAAAGCCTTAACCATGAAGTATTTTTGTCCTCTCTACCTGTTGCGGTTTTGGCATTCAGCTTTTCTTCTACTGCTGATAAAGCTTGGATGATGCTTGTATGTGACCCATGCAGAATTTTTCAATGTTAGCATATTACTGACTCCTGCAACAGACCAAATGTATTTTTCCAAGTTTATAATGGAGTGATTTTTCTTACTCAGAACAGTCCAAAATCTAAATAGTCTATTAAAAAAATGAAACATTAAATAAGTCATTAAAAATACAAAAGAAATCATAACACACCTGCCCTGTTTGTACCCCATACTAGGTAAATGTTCCTGCATGTCATTACCAAGCCTGACACCTCTTGCAGGTGGTCAACCTTTCCTTTTCTACTGCTCTTGTCTTTCTTCCCCTCTTATTATTCTCAGCCTCTTTCCTTACTAGGTTTCCTTGATGTACCTGGCTCTGTTCTGCCTGTGGTAACCTCCCACTGTCTTTGAGGAAAGATGATAAATTATCTTCTCAATATTTATTCTTTTCATTTGTCTTACCTTTTTTTCTGCTCCTTCCCATCCCCTCCCCCCCCCCCTTTTTTTTTTAAAGGCCGCTGACCTTGGATAAACAGGTTTAAGCTTTCCTTAGGGATTTTTCTCAATGTTAATTGACAAACACAGCTCCACAATCCTTGGCTTTCAACTCATGTTTCGGTACCATCATCCTTTAGGTAGTTATCTATTACTGAATGTTTTTTTATGGTTTTCATCAGCTTCCTCTAGAATGTTCCTTCTTTCCAGTCAAAGAAGTAGCAAGACAACAAAGACACCTTGCAATAAAAAAAAGAATAAATCAGAGTCCAGTAATCCTAGAAAGAGCTACTGGAGCAGAGTAAAGGTTTTACTCACTATTTATCATGTATTACTATTGGAATTACTGTTGTTTACTGTTCATGTTAATGATTTCTTTAAAGTACAAGTTGAGGTAAGATTTCTAATTCTATGCTTTCTGGACCATTAAAGACTGAAGGTAAACAAGACACCTGTAGCTGTACTTACTATGGAACCTTCCCCACAAGCCCAACAGCTGTGTAAGCCTCACCATATACCCTCAGTAGTGTCTTTTACTGGAAACACATTTTACACATGCAGCTACTAACTAAATGCTCTTTCTTTTTTTGCTTTTTTTGTTAAGCAGGCGTTAAAGCTGTATTTTCTGGACATTACCACAGGAATGCTGGAGGGTCCTACGAAGGACTGGAAATGGTGGTTTCATCAGCAATAGGATGTCAGCTGGGAGAAGACACTCACGGGCTTCGAGTGGTGGTTGTCACAGATGAGAAGATTGCTCACCGATACTACAGTTTAGATGAACTGAGCAGTCAAGGCATAGAGCAAGAGCTGCTGGCTATGCTTGCTGAGCACAATTAGGCTGTGTCCAATTATGTGGGTTTTTTTCCATGTTAGACAAATAGAATCAGTTTCAGAAAGCTTCTGCAAGCTGAAGAGAGATTTCTGACCATATACCAGAACAGCTCTCCATTTATTATCATCCTCAATAGAAAGGTTTCTCTTTCAGAAATGAGACCTATGAGGAGTAGGGAAGAATAGCAGAACTGGTGCAGTAATGTATCATCGAAAAGAACAGTTCTCAAAACTTTGCTCTTAGATAAGACTCTCTTGTCAGAGAGGTGTACCAGAGAGTGACATTTGTAGCTTCACTTAACTCAAGTGTTTCTTAGGTTTAAAATCAATAAATTTATTCATTTCTGTTATACTCTGGGCAGTCTAAATGGGGCTTTTTTTTTTACTCTGTCAAAACAAATCTCAACCACCAGACTTGTAGCAATCTTCATACCAGATCTTGTTGCCTAGACATTGTATTTTCTCCTATTTCCCATAGGTTATTTCTTAGCTGTTGAGAGCCAGCAGCAACAGGAGAGCAGACATGTTCTGTTCTGCAGTCACAGCTTGGGTTTCCATTAAAATCTGGGTTTACGTAATGGAAAGTTTATAAATGAAGCTAATGGAGATGCCATTGACAGAAACTAAACATGGAACAACTATTTTTCTTTTGAAGCGTAACTGCCAGTCAAATAGCTACACTGCTCTTGCTATAGCTTCCCAAGTCAGAATAGTTGGAATGTTCTGTACTGAATACTGTTATCAGAAGTTACTTTGTTGAATCATAGGCAGGGGGAGAGCTCTAATCTCCAAATGCAATTTAAGAGTGCCTTGCTGAAATATTATACAATATTAAATGTTGAAAACCCCAAAACTATATTTTTGTCACTGGAATAAATTTTCTTTAAAAATAAGTTACATAAAAGAAGTTTATGTGCTGCAATCTGCCTCTATTTTTATCAAGTATATCTGATTTACTTACTGTTAAATTGGAAAAAAGTCTTCATGTAATTAAAACATTATAACCTGATTTTATTTTTAAGTATTTAGTTGAACACATTATAATCCATACCACAGGTTATCTAGACATAGAGATTGCACAGGTTTAGCACCTGAAGAAGGAAAACCAGAAGCAATACTGACTGAAACAGTAATGCATTATGTTTGGTTTACACATACTCACATACAACATGTTCACTAGAGAACATTACGGATACTTAAATATGGGAAGAGAGATGAAATGCTGTGCTGAAGGGTCAGCTTTATTACATTTTAGACACACCAGTTTATCTAGGCAGCTTCTTCAATCTTGGTCTGTGGTACTCCTGAGATTCTGCAATGACTGCTGTAGTATTTCTTTGCCCCAGTGAACCAGCTATGCCTGAAGATGAATGACTCCCAGTACATTCCAGTGACCTAAGCACAGGTAATGTTTGCTTCAGAAAGAAAAGGATTTTGCTTTTATTTTCCACCTGGTTTTGCTTAGTTGAATATTTTCACAGTCTCATTTTCAAGGGAACAGCTGGGGAACATGAAGTAAAATCTAAGGCCTGATAACTTTGAAACAGACAGGGACATAAGCGCCCAAGAACAGTTTCATCAGAAGTTAAGCACCCATTAGTTTAGCTGCTGGATTTAAAAATCTCTGTACCTAGATACCTTTTAAGCCACTGACTGTTACTAAAATTTGGTCTTACATAGCTGGAAGGTGTTTAGTAATCACAGCTAAATAACAGTGCCAAGACAAAGGGGATGCTAGTGGAGAGGGAAGAACAGTCTATGACTTAAATCTTTTCAAGTCACTTCACATTGTATGGCTGAAGTTCAGCAGGAGGATAATCTGAGCATGGGATGTTCTCTGTTCTGGCATAATATGGTAAGCTGAATGGAGGAAAAGTTGAGAGATTTATTTTTAATATACCTGTTTATTACTGGATATAATTTTAACTGACTGTATATATGGAGCTTGGGAGATGGAAGCATAAATTCAGGAGAAAGTCTTTCCACCAATCTGAACATGCTAACAGTAGTGGTGTATAGGGTTCTAAAATTTGTTTTTCAAAGTTATGGTGTACTAATACACAAAATAAATACAGGTTTAATTCTTATTTGTCATATTTTTTCCCATTTTTCAAGTGTCAGTTCACCATAAGAACTTTTGTCATGAAAATATAACTTAAGTACAAAGGTAAAGTTCAATTAAAAGAATAAAGGTTTCTTTATATCCAAAAAATCTTCCTTTATTTTAGTGATTTCTAAGAATATCTTGTTCTGTTCATGTGTAAACATATTACCAGATTTGTCTTCAGTTTGAAGTTTTATAAGAGTCAGCTTGGGCTGCTGTTGTTTATTAAATGCTGCTTTGGAGGATTTTGGGAGCTAACAACAGCGCTGTGTTGTTATGTAGTCTCTTGCTTAGGTTCCTCTCCTGCCTGTTGTGAGGACAGGTAATCAATAAGCAGCATACTGTCTACCGGACTAGATGGTGAAGTAGATAAATACTTTAAGAAAAATATTCTTGACTTGATGACAACCGTGATTAACTTCACAGGACGAAGAAAAATATTCTCTGAGTTTTGTATGTGAAACATGGAGACATTTATTTTGGTTCTCACCTTGCAAGGTTCCAAAAGGAAGAAGGTTAAAACACCAGAGATGTGCAGGTTGTGTGTAATCATTACTCTACTTTGTAGCCTGGCTGCCATTCTGATGAACGTGAAGTTGGCTGAATTGAGGGGACAGCCTCTCTAGTCATAGAATCATAGAAAAGTTAGGGTTGGAAAGGACCTCAAGATCATCAAGTTCCAACCCTCCTGCCATGGGCAGGGACACCTCGCTCTAAACAATATCACCCAAGGCCTCGTCCAACCTGGCCTTGAAAATCTGGAATACATATGCATTACAAGTTTGCAAGGTTATACTAGCAAATAATAGATACGAAAAATGATAGTCTATACAATTCTATGGACCTCTCATTGACTGTTTCTGTATTTCATCCATGTATGACTTTGGATACTGTTTTCTAATACAAAGAACACTGAGTAGGAATGGAGGCAAACCCCATAATTTGTGTTATGGCAGGAGCTATCAAATCTGGAGGGAATTCTTTGAGGATGCTTCCCTGAGTCCCTCCCTATTGAGCCCATGCCTCATTCCAGTGAATTAAGAATTCCCTGCACTAGTCTGAAAAGGGAAGGAGCATCCTGTGGTTTCATTAGTTGTTCATTTTGCCACTGCCTTGGTTTGACAAATGTGGTGTAAGCACACAAAATTTTTTGGCATCCTAAAATCTATGAGAATGGGAAAATCAATAAAATGTTTCTTTTGCAGTGCATGTTTTCTTAAAACATCTCTTTTGAATGACAACTCAGAACTTCCACCCAGTATTCTTATTCCTATGAAGCAGAAGCATCATAACCCAGATAAAAATGCAGCCTAATTTCTGTAACTCAGTCATGGGAAGGATTTTAACTGTAGTGTGTTGCTGGACATGACTGTATGGACCAGAGTTACAAAAATAAAATAGGAGTGTGCTTTTGTACCAGCATAAATGACAGATTTTGTTTGATCACTGTTCTTAGCATAATTAGCTGATTTAGAATTAATACTGGTACCTTAGCTAATTTGAAATAGCAGAGCTCCTTGGGGTCACAGTGCCCCATCATGTTTATGTAAAGAAAAATTATTCATATTATGTTAAATTCAAATACAATTCACTATTGGAGACGCTGGTATTTAAAAAAATAGAAATCTTTTGATGTTGAGGATGTTATTTTTGTATTTCCAGCAGGGCTGGTAATTGTAACACTCTGTCAGCCTGGGACTGACTTTAAAGCAGGATGTCACTAAAAGTTCAAACCATGGATGTAATGGGAGTGAATGCATCTTCAGACATTTCTGTGGGCTCAAGGGGACAGGTAGGGAGAAAAAATAAATTACCACAATTCATTTTGGTTTCCTGAAGGCAGCTAAAGGCTGAGATAACTACTGAATGTGGAAGACTTGTATTAGAACACCAGAGCAACCTGTGCCAGTAATCAAATACCACCTGTGCAAGTAACCAGATGCTATGTACTTAAGTGCAGTCTGAGGTGGAAACTTAGGAACAGGAGGCAAAACACTGAAAAAAAAAAAGTGCTTTTGAGATCAGTCTTGGTTCATGTAAGCAACGAATTTAAGAACACACAGATCTTTGCAAAGAAGGTCACTAAGCCTTGAATACCTCTGCCTGCACACTGTTTGCCTTTGGTTCATGTGGGGCCAGCATCTAATCTTGCAAGTTTTAGAGGACAATATTCTGGTATGGCTACAGTGTTTGGCTTCTGGAGATTACAGCCAGAAGATGCATGCTGGATGTCTTGTTAAACTTAATCATACTTCATCTTGAGAAGTCAAGTCTCTCCAGTCATCCCTGTTTGCAGGCCAAATGTCTTGTGTTCTGCTGCTTCAACAACTGCTTTCTTCCCCTCAGCACAGCAACTTGTTTTCTAGTGTCTGGTTTTGCCAGACGTTACCCTTTAATTCTGCCCTGAGACCAAATAAGTCGAGACACACCTAACATAAACAAATACACAAAGCATTAAAGACTAAGCATTTCATTGCTTAAAAATGCAGTTCCTCCGTCTATGCATGCCATTGTACAAGCGCTGCAGGGTCACACTTCATTGTTTCAGATAACATTAATGCTGGGAATAAGCTGCTTTCCTTAATGCTCTCATTAAGCTCCTTTGCAACTACAATTTGAACACAGCGATATCCTTTAAAGCAAAGGAAACATTTACATGTACATTACTTACCAGAAAGCTTGCCAAGCAAACCCTAACATTACCTATTAACTCATGATGAACAGTCATCATGTATGAATTCTGGTTTGCATTAAAAAAGTGTAGACGGGGCTTCCATCCATAGGGGCACTAATATTCTGCAGTTACCAGGAACTTCTTTTCCAGCTCTATGGTGACGTGGAATCATAGACCAGTTAGGGCTGGAAAGGACCTTAAGATCATCCAGTTCAAACCCCCCTGCTTTGGGCAGGGACACCTCACACTGAACCATGTCACCCAAGGCTCTGCCCAACAGAGCCATGTGATTTAGGCTGCCAGCATGTCTCAGTTGCCATGAACCAACCAAATACAACGAATACCAAAATAACACCCATCAGAGGGGCAAATTTCTCAAGCAAATACAAGCCATCTACTGAAAAGAGCTAGTACGAGAAACCCTTTCATGGCCAGGCATGTGAGGTCCAAGATGTGACTGTCACTGCAGCTCCAGTCACCACATGGCAGCTTTCACATTGACCAGTTTATTCCAGTTGCAGCCTGAACGGACAGGGGATGCTGCCAGCATCACACAGCTACCAGTAGACTTGCAAGAAAGAGGGCTTCAACGATGAAAGAAAGGATTGCAAGGCTGTTTTGGAAATGTTTATTAGACCATCTGGATTTTTGACAATCAATTTCCTCTTAGTAGGGAGCAAGGTCTCATGAGTAGTTTGCATCCATTCTAATCCCATCCTCAACATAAAGGGGGCTTATTAATTGTTTTTTACTCAGTCATCTGAAGATGAGGCTATTCAAATCTGATTGATGCAGGCACTGCGCTCTTGAACACATTTTTATGAGAAGATGCTCTGTAAAAAACTTGCAAAAAAACCCCAAATAATAGCGAAAACACATTAGCCCAAAGTATTAAATTGGCCTCCAGTCCAAACGAAATCCAGCCTGAGGCAGCAGATATAGAACAGGGAGAAAAATATTCCAACAACACACATGGAACTAAGTCAACAAATCCAAAGCTCTTCAGGCAATACAAAACCCACCCAGCACTTGTCTTAAGAACAGAAAGAAAAAACCCAAAATACCCAATGCAGAGAGACAATTTTTTCTAATAGCATTTGCATTTGTTTCTCTGGAAGTAATTTCCTCCATTAGCACTTTATCAAATGCAAGTAGTTTAGTGCATTTCTATTAATAAACAGCTTTGTTTTTTTCCTCTAGGAGACCCATTAAAGCCTCAACCTATTTAAAATTATAGTGGGTTTAATGTCACTTTTGGGTAGCCAGCAATTGAAACATCCATCTTCTAAATAAATCCCCATCTTCCCTGACACCATATAATCATAGAATACTTTGGGTTGGAAAGGACCTTAAGATCTTCAAGTTCCAACCCCCCTGCCATGGGCAGGGACACCACCATGCCACCCAAGGCCTCATCCAACCTGGCCTTCAACACCGCCAGGGATGGAGCATTCCCACCTTCCCTGGTGTTGTGGTTTAACCCCAGCCAGACAGCTTGTTTACCCACTGCCCCCCCCTTCTTGCCCTCCCCCTACTCCTGGAGGGACGGAGGGAGAGGAGAATCAGAAAGAATGCAACTCCCATGGGTTGAGATAAGAACAGTTTAGTAGTAACTAAGGGATAACACAAATCACTACTGCTACCACCAATAATAGTAATGATAAAGGAAATAACAAAGGAAGAGAATACAACACCGCAGCACCAGGCGACCGATAACTCGCCCCCCCAGCCCGACCAAGCACCGACCGATACCTCCTCCAACCCTGCAGCCCCCCTGCCCTTCTGGGTAACTCTCCCAGTTACCTCTTGGCCATGACGTGCTGTGGTATGGAATACCTCTTTGGTCAGTTTGGGTCAGGTGTCCTGTCTCTGCTTCCTCCCAGCTTCCCCTCCTCCCTGGCAGAGCATGAGGCTCACAAAGTCCTTGGCCAAACCAAAACATCATTTTTATCAGCTTTGTTCCCAGCCCGAAAGTCAAAACACAGCACTGCACCAGCTACCAAGAAGGAGAAAAATGACTGCTACTGCTGAACGCAGGACACCTGGGCAACCCATTCCAGTGCCTCACCACCCTTACAATAAATAATTTCTTCCTTATAGCCAATATAAACTTTCCCATTTTAAGTTTGAACCCATTACCCCTTGTCCTGTCACTACAGTCCCCAGTGAAGAAGTCCCTCCCCAGCATCCTTATAATCCACCTTCAGATACTGGAAGGCTGCTATGAGGTCTCCATGCAGCCTTCTCCAGGCTGAACAGTCCCAACTTTCTCAGCCTATCTTCATATGGGAGGTGCTCCAGGCCCCTGCTCATCCTTGTGGCCCTCCTCTGGACTTGTTCCAACAGTTCCATGTCCTTTTTATGTTGAGGACACCAGAACTGCACACAATACTCCAGGTGAGGTCTCACAAGAGCAGAGTAGAGGGGCAGGATCACCTCCTTCGACCTGCTGGTCACGCTCCTTTTGATGCAGCCCAGGATACGGTTGGCTTTCTGGGCTGCAAGCGCACACTGAAGCTGGCTCATGTTCATTTTCTCATCAACCAACACCCCCAAGTCCTTCTCTGCAGGGCTGCTCTGAATCTCTTCTCTGCCCAACCTGTAGCTGTGCCTGGGATTGCTCCAACCCAGGTGTAGGACCTTGCACTTGGCATGGTTAAACTTCATGAGGTTGGCATCAGCCCACCTCACAAGCGTGTCAAGGTCCCTCTGGATGGCATTCCTTCCCTCCAGCGTATCAACCAAACCACACAGCTTGGTGTCATCAGCAAACTTGCTGAGGGTGCACTCAATCCCACTGTCCATGTCAGTGACAAATATGTTGAATAAGACTGGTCCCAACACTGATCCCTGAATGCTTTGCACAACTCCAGGTAGATGACATCAACTGCTCTACCACTGTCCCTCAGTTCTGTAGCCCCATCATAGAAGGCCACCAAGTTGGTCCGACAGGATTTCCCCTTAGTGAAGCCATGCTGGCTGTCACCAAACACCTTGGTTTTTTTCATGTGCCTTAGCATGCCTTCCAGGAGAATCTGCTCCAAGATTTTGCCAGGCACAGAGGTGAGACTGACTGGTCTGTGATTCCCTGGGTTATCCATTTTCCCCTTCTTGAAAATGGAGGTTATATTTCCCTTTTTCCAGTCATTGGGAACCTCACTTCAACTGACAGGCAGTGAGGAAGGAGATGGAGCCACCTCAATTTACTTCAGCTGTGTAAAAGCTGTTGTTCCAGTCTGGGTAACTAGATTCCTTCCCGTAGCTGGAGATAGATAACTCCAGCAGGTCGTTCATCTTATTCTGCAGCTGATGTGTAAGGTAGATGGACTGATTTGCTCCTGAAGATGCCTTGACTGACTACTACAATAATGTAGGTGAATCACTTGACAAGATTCCTAACCTTTATGAGAGGTTAGGGTAAACCCAGAGGAGGCAGTGTCTTCCTCTGTCCTACTCTGCAAAGGTGGAAGGCCAAAAAATGGCCTAGAAGCCATTGGGCATTGGAAGAGCTTACACTTGGATTTTCCAAATAACAAAAATCCTTTTTTTGCAAGTAACCTGCCTAATTTAGGGACTAGCCATGCTCTGTGTGTCAGGACAAGCATTTAATAAACAAAATAACTGGTTGCATAAGAGTGTTATAGCTGCTTACAATTTGTGAAGGGTTGTGGGACAGGTTTTTTAATATGTGATTTATGCTTTTACAACTACAAACTTCTACTTGAGGTTAAATCCTAGACATCTAATGTGTCTGTAACATTTACTTTAAACTCCTTCCTCCAGTTGTTGCTCTCAGTACTAACCATAGCTTGTATTACCATGATACGCCAAAATAAGACAAAATGATGAGGGTTGGAAGCGAGTTCCGGTTCGGCGTCCTGGGCAGCCCTCCTCCCTTCCTGCCCTGCTTCCCCAGGTGACCCTCCGTAATAGGTTTGAGGCCCTGGATCTGGAAGGAGAGGTAGGTGAGGATGTGGTGCAAGGCCCGCCTACAAGGCCACATAGGAAAAAGCGGTCGACTTCACACCTCAAGACTGCCTCTGGTAAGAAAGAAAGAAGGGTCATTGTAGTGGGTGATTCCATTCTGAAAGGAACAGAGGGCCCGATATGCAGAGTTGACGCTCATCATAGGGAAGTGTGTAGCCTGCCTGGAGCCCGGATCAGGGATATCACCAGGGCGCTCCCCAGCGTGGTGCACCCGACAGACTACTACTCGCTGCTGGTCTTCCAGACGGGTGAAGGGGAACTTGCTTCCCGCACTCTGAGGGAGATGAAGAAAGACTACAGGGCCTTGGGGTGGATGGTGAAAGACTCTGGGGCTCAAGTGATCTCCTCACTCCTTCCATCTTCCATTGATGATGTGGGACTGAATAGGAAAATTCAGTCCATAAACAATTGGCTTCGAGGCTGGTGCTGCAGGCGGGGCTTTGGATTCTTTGATAACGGCTGGTTTTATAGGGCACCGGTCTGGACAATGGCATGTGGGAAAGGTTTATCGCACAGAGGCAAAAGGATGCTGGGGCAAGAATTAGCAGGGCTCATTTGGAGACCTTTAAACTAGATTTGAAGGGGGATGGGGTTGTAGCTGGGCTTGGCCCAGTGGGACAGCGCTCTGGAATTGATGAAGACTGGGAGGCCCCCTGTAATCCTCGGGTGAAATCAGTGTGCTCAGCTCGCTCCCTGAAATGTCTGTACGCCAATGCACGCAGCATGGGAAATAAGCAGGAGGAGCTAGAAACCTGTGTTAAGTCAGGAGATTATGATCTGGTGGCAATTACAGAGACATGGTGGGACAGCTCACATGACTGGAATATAGTCATGGAGGGCTATGTTCTTTTCAGGAAAGACAGGCCGGCCAGGCGGGGTGGTGGGGTTGCTCTTTATGCGCGAGAGCAGCTACAATGCGTTGAGTTCTGTCCGGGGACAGATGATGAGCGAGTCGAGAGTCTGTGGGTGAGAATTAAGGGGCAGGCTGGCAGGGGCGATACTGTTGTGGGGGTCTGTTACAGGCCACCGGATCAGGGTGAGGAAGTTGACGAGGCCTTCTATAGGCAGCTGAGAGCGGCCTCACAGTCATAGGCCGTGGTCGTCATGGGGGATTTTAACTTCCCTGATGTTTGCTGGAAGGACTACTCGGCAACCCAGCCGCAGTCCAGGAGGTTCCTCCAGTGTATGGATGATAACTTCCTCATGCAAATGGTGGATGAGCCAACCAGGAGAGGTGCGCTGCTGGATCTCATCCTCACTAACAAGGAGGGTCTGATCGAAGGACTGAAGGTTGAGGGCTGCCTTGGTTGCAGCGACCACGAGATGGTAGAATTCAGGATCTTGTGTGGTAGGGCCAGTAGAATAGCAAGTAGAATCGCAACCCTGAACTTTAGCAGGGCAAACTTTGTCCTCTTCAAGCAATTGCTAGGGGAAATTCCGTGGGCTAGGCTGCTTGAAGGTAAAGGGGCCCAAGATAGTTGGTTGACGTTCAAGGACTGCTTTTTCCGAGCTCAAGATCAGAGCATCCCAACACGTAGGAAGTCAAGGAAGATGGTCAGGAGACCTGCGTGGCTAAATAGGGAATTGCTGGGTATGCTAAAGTGGAAGAGGAGAGTTTACAGGTCATGGAAGGAAGGGCTGGCCACTTGGGAGGAATATAAGGCTGCTGCTAGAGGATGTAGGAAAGCTGCTAGGATGACTAAGGCCTCCTTGGAATTAAAGCTGGCGAGAGGGGTCAAGGACAGCAGAAAGAGCTTTTTCAAATACATGGCAGGTAAAACTAACACCAGAGGCAATGTAGGCCCGCTGATGAACGGGACGGGTGCCCTGGTGACAGAAGATACAGAGATGGCAGAGTTACTGAATGCCTTCTTTGTCTCTGTCTACTCTGCCGGAGGCAGTCCTGAAGAGCCCTGTACCGCTGAGACCTCAGATGAAGATAGGTCAACAGAGCGGTCTGCCTTAGTCGATGAGGAATGGGTTAAAGACCAGTTGAGCAATCTGGACATCCATAAATCCATGGGTCCAGATGGGATGCACCCGCGGGTGCTGAGGGAACTGGCGGAGGTCATTGCTAGACCGCTCTCCATCATCTTTACCAAGTCTTGGGAAATGGGAGAGGTGCCTGAGGACTGGAGGAAAGCAAATGTCACTCCCATCTTCAAAAAGGGCAAGAAGGAGGACCTGGGTAACTATGGACTGGTCAGCCTCACCTCCATTCCTGGGAAAGTGATGGAACACCTTACCCTTGGTGCCATCTTAAGGCTTATCAAGGATAAGAGGGTTATGAGGGGCAGTCAACATGACTTCACCAAGGGGAAGTCATGCTTGACCAATCTCATAGCCTTTTATGAGGAAATAACACGGTGGATGGATGATGGTAGAGCGGTGGATGTGGTCTACCTTGACTTCAGCAAAGCGTTTGACACAGTCTCCCACAGCATCCTTGCGGCTAAATTGAGGAAGTGTGGTCTGGATGATTGGGTAGTGAGGTGGACTGTGAACTGGCTGAAGGAGAGAAGCCAGAGAGTTGTAGTCTATGGGGCGGAGTCTAGTTGGAGGCCTGTATCTAGTGGAGTGCCTCAAGGGTTGGTACTGGGACCAGTATTATTTAATATATTCATCAACGATTTAGATGAGGGAACTGAGTGTACTATCAGCAAGTTTGCTGATGACACTAAGCTGGGAGGGGTGGCCGACACGCCAGAAGGCTGTGCTGCCATCCAGAGGGACCTGGACAGGCTGGAGAGTTGGGCGGGGAATAACTTGATGAAATATAACAAGGGAAAGTGTAGAGTCCTGCATCTGGGCAGGAACAACCCCAGGTTCCAGTATAGGCTGGGGAACGACCTGTTAGAGAGCAGTGTAGGGGAGAGGGACCTGGGGGTCCTAGTGGACGAGAGGGTGACCATGAGCCGACACTGTGCCCTTGTGGCCAAGAAGGCCAATGGCATCCTGGGGTGTATTAGAAGGGGGGTGGTTAGTAGGTCGAGAGGGGTCCTCCTTCCCCTCTACTCTGCCCTGGTGAGACCGCATCTGGAATATTGTGTCCAGTTCTGGGCCCCTCAGTTTAAGAAGGACAGGGACCTGCTGGAGAGAGTCCAGCGCAGGGCAACTAAGATGGTTAAGGGAGTGGAGCATCTCCCTTATGAGGAAAGACTGAGGGAGCTGGGTCTCTATAGTTTGGAGAAGAGGAGATTGAGGGGTGACCTTATTAGTGTATATAAATATATAAAGGGGGAGTGTCATGAGGATGGAGCCAGGCTCTTCTCAGTGGCAAACAATGAAAGGACAAGGGGAAATGGGTACAAACTGGAACACAAGAGGTTCCACTTAAACCTGAGAAGAAACTTCTTCTCAGTGAGGGTGACGGAACACTGGAACAGGCTGCCCAGGGAGGTTGTGGAGTCTCCTTCTTTGGAGACATTCAAAACCCGCCTGGACATGTTCCTGTGTAACCTTATCTAGGTGTTCCTGCTCCGGCAGGGGGATTGGACCAGATGATCTTTTGAGGTCCCTTCCAATGTCTAGCATACTGTGATACTGTGAAAATTTAGGCCTACTACAAGTTATAACACAAGCTTCATTGACCACTATTGTCATCTCTCCCTGAGCCCTGGTCATTTCTTTTTTACTAAAAAGCAAGTTAGGAATATGATGACTGTAAAACAGCCTAAGATTAATAATCCTCATTCATTTCATTCTACCATAGTCCCATAGAGAAGGTGAAGCTCACATTATCAAAACTGAATTCCAGCAGTAACTGGGATTACTGCACTCATTCAGTGAATCTCAGCATACCCTGTTCAGCCTGCAGATTTCTACATTCTTCTTCAAGGTGGTTTACAATACAATACCATCAAAACCAGGGGCAAAGAATATAATTTTCAAGAGAAATACTATTGTCACATGTACAGCACCTCAACGCGGTAATGATTAGAGCTTCAGTCACTTTCCCAAGAAAAAGAGAGAGAGACGGAAAGAATGGAGAACACTGCCTGTTACTGTGACCCAATTTGAGAGCTGAAGTAGAGCAATTATTGTGTAGAGAACAGCATTCCTTTCACTGTGTAGCAATTCAACCCAGACAATAAATGCATATTTAAAATTCAATTGATTTAAAACATAAATGCTGCCAATCTCCCTAATCAAAGGACTTTTCTTCTTCCCTTCATTTGGTACGCTGCCACAATAGGATAACAGAGAAGAAATACTTTATGAAGTGTATTTCTGAGCCCTGTTTTTAATAGAATTTTGTTTGCTGTGGGTAAATACAGGACGTAGTGGTTTATATGTGGGTCAGTCTAAATTAATTTTACAGCCTGCACTTTTTATATAAATCAGTTTGCATTAAAATCAGACTTCAAGACAAAGTAAGGATTTTACAAAACCAAACATGGACACATATCAAAGGGATGAGTCTAAACAGATCAAAAGAGTGATGTGACTATGTTAAAATTCACCTTGCAATAAGCTTTTCAGTGCAAGGACTTACAAATGTATTTGTTTCATTGCTTTTCTTATCTGTGCATTCAGCCATATAGAAGTTTCCTATTTTTTTTTTCTAGAAAAGCAGCTCATAGTGATAGACTGTTTCTAAGCTCTCTACTATCAATGCAGATATCTAATGCTTTTCCTTATCCTCCTCAGAAATAATGCAATCCCAATTTATTTCTCATTAAAGATTCATTGTACCACTAATCAGCTAAAGGTATTTTACTTGAAGCCTCTGACGTTTAAGTCTTCAACATTTTAATTGCTTTGCTTTGCCCTTGGGTTCCTAGAAATTAAATACAAACACAAAACTTCCCGTCGAAGTAAAATATAAGCCATGAAATTTCTGCACTGTCAGACAACATTATTGCACTTCAAATTTAAGCTTTTACATTCATTACTCGCTATTTGTACTCAATTCTCTCTTCCTCACTCCTCTCCTCTTCCTTTAAAGCACCAAAGTAAATCATTCCTCCTCTTGTTCACTTCAACTGTTCATTGCTTCAGGACATTTACCTACTTTCTAGTTTTTGAGTGTGCTTCTACTCCCCTCTGTCCTACAGTACATGCTCTGGGAAGCAAATCCAGATGTACAGGCCATAAGGGCAGCAGATATGCCTGTCTAATCAAGGTCTCAGCCCTTGAAACACTTACCTGCTATAATGCATAGATATGATCTAATTCATTGCGGGAGAAGGGCATTAAATTATTTAAGGCCCTTTTTATTTTTCTTACACATATTCATCAGTAAAATGTCTTGCTGCTATTTTATGTTTTGCAGATGTAGGATGGACATTTGTTACAGATTTGTTAAAGAACGGTATTACTTAACTCTTACACTGAGGTATTTGAAGCAATAGTATCCCTGAATGAACTTGCTGCTATTGAGAAGTGTCAGTTGTACAGAACATTGGCACTGCAGATTGCAGGATCTGTGATCCAGGAGCATTATTTCAATGTTTCCCACAATGTTAGAAGGCAAAAGCCACTTAACTTTGGGACAGTGACTGCAGTCAAGGTCTTAGAAATCTCACAGTTACAGGAAGATCTGCTGATTAGCATCCCCAGTTTTAATTAAATCTGGTGTAGATACTGCCCTTGGGGACTGAAGCATAGCAAAGATACTGTTCTGAAAGTAGGACACAGCCTGACAGAGCCTTAGCAGAAAAAACTAAACACAGTCAAGACAGACTCAGAGACCTGACAGAGGTTGAGGCTGCAGCTCAAATGACATCAAATCTCAACCATGGCTGTGGTGGGAGGATAGAGGTTGACCTCATTTTTAAAGTAGTTACTATCCAATACTGGAATTAGTTGACTGCTTTAGCTGCAGCAACTGATTGTTCAATCCAAATATTTCGTTGCTGTAAAATAGTCTTCTTACAGAAAGACCCCCATTTCTCCTGGGGAGAGAATCCTTTGCAGCACTATGGATAACTTCTCTCATCTTCCAGTGGCTGTCTTCATTTTCTGTGTTAAAAACGGGCAAAAAATAGAGCTGCACACACACATTCACTGCAAACCTCCCTCTATCATGTACAGTGTAAATTCTAACTCTCCTCCCCACACAGCTCGCTGGTGGCTTCTTACCATTTCAACTGCCACCACACAAAGGATATTGAATTATTCCTCCTGTTAACTCTGAATTCATGACATTTTAAGTGAGGTCTGTTAATGAGAGATCAAACTGATGCGCAACATTTTTCAGAACAATATTAAAAATGACACGTTACAGTTTACTAGCTGTACTAGTGTTAGTACACATTCATGATAGATTTTTGAGATCCACAGACTAACTGGTGGGTATTATTGCTTAATACAAAATAATAAATAAAGAGAATGATTTGGCAAATATGATCAATTTTTAATTTTAATTAATCTTTAATGTATTTTAAGACAAATAAATCTCTCCTTACCCCAAAACCTACAGAAGATGTCTAGGACTGTATCCCAGTGAGGAAAAACACAATTCTGGAAGTGTCAATGAGTATACAAATCCTCAATGTGATACTTAATGCTAAGGTTTATTTCTTACCTTCTGAACTTACAGCTTTATAGGCGGAAAGAAAAGTTTGCAATTTCTTTTTAAGTTCTTCACATACATTTAACAAGCAAAAGATGAATTGTTGCAATTTACTTTGATCTCATACCTGTTTCGGGACTGTCTCAATACACTTGTCTTACAGCCTTCTTCTCAGATGTTTATCTCTTTCTCTTCTTTATATCAATGCTAATGGCAAGCTTTAGAGTATTCCATTGCAAGAAGTTTCTAGACTAGTGAGGAATGTATTAGTAGAAATTATTCTAAACATTTAAGCAAAAATCCAAAACTCGATGCATTTTTTCATTACTTTGACTGCATGGATAAATGCCAGTGGCATCCTTATTATTCTGCACTGACTTGTCAGCCCATCTGTGGCTATAACATGAGCTGTCTTCTCTGTAGAAAAATACTGGAGTAGCCTGATACATTACAAGGGTACAGGAAAGAGTTCTCCTAAACAAATCATGACCACCTATTTTCTTGAAAAAAGTAGGCAAGTGTTTGCCAGGTGAGGGGAAAATCAAGCTTCGGTGTGAAATCTCGGTTAGCAAGAACAGTCATGCTAAAAGGAAAATAGACCCCACATTTGAAATCTGCCTTATTTAACAGTGAAAAGCTAGGAAATACAGAACATATCTATATCTTTTACTTCCCAGCTGGCAAACTGAAGACAAACTTTCTCTTATCACAGAATCATACACTCCCAGACTGGTTTGGGTTGGAAGGGACCTTAAAGCTCATCCAGTCCCAACCCCTGCCATGGACAGGGACACCTTCCACTAGACCAGGTTGCTCCAAGCCCCATCCAGCCTGGCCTTGACCACTGCCAGGGGTGGGGCAGCCACAGCTTCTCTGGGCACCCTGTGCCAGCACCTCAGCACTCTCACAGGGAAGAACTTCTGCCTTATATCTAACCTGAAACTCCACTGTTTAAATTTGAGCCTGTTACCCCCTGTTCTATCACTACAATCCTTGAAGAGCCTACAGTCGCCAATGAAGAGTCTTAAAAGTTTATGCTCTTTTTTGATTCATTACTTTAATGTTACCAGAAAACTAAATTATGTCCAGTGTTTTCACTGCAGAAACTTAACAGAGCTTAACCTGCATGTAGATGTCTCATAATATGAGACACTGAAACATTACAGAGGGAAGAGGGTAAACTGAGTTTCCAGGAAGCTCTTGTGAATACAGTCAGATTGTACCAACTTAGATTCAACATAATTATTTTAAATTAACACCTCTGCCCAGAATTGGGGGAGTTACCCAGCCAGCTCCTCACATTCAGAGCCTTAAGAGAGAGAAAAGATAGATTGAGTTAGGGTTCTTTTGACACAGACTGAACTTTTTTGACCTAACTCTCCCTGAATACCAGTCCCATGACAACAGGTACTATTGAGTATTCAGCTGCATTGCACCTTTATATCACCTCAGCCCTGAGTAGTTAATATTTCAGTGATAAGTACTGAACAAGACATATGCCTAATGCATTTTAATGCACTTAGAAGTCATGATAAAAATAACCATTTATCAAAGAAAGCTTTTTAGTAAAAAGCCGTATGAGTCTGAATAGTCTTACAGTCTTTGCAAAGTAGAACCAAGTTTCACTCAAATTAGGACTCTAAAAGCCTTCAGAAACGTTATTCAAAAACATTTTGATGTGCTGAAATTGCTACCCACTTTCAAATTGACATCAAAGAAGGAGGAAATTAAAATATTAGTAATCCTCCAGAATATCCTAATTTGATTACTTGACCTGGTATCAAACTGTTTGGATAGATTGTATTCAGAAGTGTCAGCCTGTCATCATCTCTGCTCCTGGACATCAGATTTCACTCAGTACAGTGTAAAAGCAACAAAGACACTGAGAAAATTTAATATCTAATATTTAACATCAACCAGGAGATGTGGAAGCAAATACCCTACTTGTATATTAGGACACTACTACACTGAACTAAGGCTAATAAAATGATATGTATTTTATTGAACACATTCATTTCATAATCTGCTTTGGACAAACGGCTGAATAAGTTACTTGCAATATCTTGCAAAGAGAGTAATGCTATTTCACTTCAGAATGAGGGTAATACATCCTTCAAATAATCATATTTGAATGGTGGTTGATGGTGGCAGATGCAGGTGGTGGATGCCCTATACCTGGAGACACTCAAGGCCAGGCTGGATGTGGTTCTGGACAACTTGATCTAGTTGAAGATGCAGGGGGGGTCGGACTGGATGAGCTTTGAAGGTCTCTTCCAACCCAAGCTATTCTATGATTCTACGATATTGTGAATTTTGTGGTGTCAACTACTTCACCCAAGCATTTTCACCTACAATCAGTCAAAAAACATGACTGCTTCCTTGAGTGACATAGTACCTAGTGGTATAACCCTACAGTTATGTCACTAGTTACCACCATTAGCCAAAATCTTCAAAAATACTTTGTTTGGCTGACAAACAGCTAAGATGCAAACTTTTCTTAAGAGAAGGAGCCATTCAAGCAGCAAAAATTTTCTAGTTCTAAGGTGAAAGCAGTGTGTGTGTCCTGGGTTCAGCAGTAGCAGTCATTTTTTTCTCCTTCTTAGTAGCTGGTGCAGTGCTGTGGTTTTGACTTTTGACCTGGGAAGAGTGCTGATAACACCGATGTTTTTAGTTGCTGCTCAGTAATGGTTACTCTGACCAAGGACTTTGTGAGTCTCATGCTCTGACAGGATGGAGGGGAAGCCGAGAGGAAGCACAGACAGGACACCTGACCCAAACTAGCCAAAGAGGTATTCCATACCACAGCACGTCATGCCCAGTATATAAACTGGGGGCAGTTACCCAGAAGGGCGAGATCACTGCACGGTCAGGCTGGGTAACAGTCTGCAGGTGGTGAGTGGTTTTATTCTCTTCCCTTGTTATTTCCCTTATTATTATTATCGGTGGCAGCAGCAGTGGTTTGTGTTATACCTTAGTTACTGGACTGTTCTTATCTCAACCCGTGGGAGTTGCATTCTTTCAGTTCTCCTCCCCATCCCTCTGGGAGAAGGGGGAGGAAGGTGGGGGAGTGAGTGAGTGGCTGTGTGGTTCTGAGTTACCGGCTGGGCTTAAACCACGACAGTGAACAAGAATGGGAAATTGATTCCTCAGTCTTTGTATACCTCTTTTTAAGTTTTCACCTACAATGCTATTCAGTGGCAGTCAGGAAAATAAAGAATGGCCACCTCAAAATCAACAGTGAGAGTAAGGCTTTCTTATGCAAGCTACAGAATGGTGATAAAAGGCAAGTAACTTTATCCCTTATGAAGGAGATATATATGTGCACATCTATGGGGGTATGATATATTAGGCATCACAGACACATGGTGGGATGGCTCCTATGACTGGAGTGTTGCAATGGAAGGTTACAGACTCTTTAGAAAAGACAGGCCTGGCAGGCGTGGAGGGGGAGTTGCCCTTTATGTTAGGGATAGGCTGGAGAGTATGGAACTCTCTGGGGACTGGTGAGCATTTAACAGAGAGTTTGTGGGTCAGGGTTAAAGGTAAAACAGCGATGGGAGACATTACTGTGGGGATCTGTTATAGACCACCTGATCAAGAGGAATCTGCGGATGAAGCACTCCATAGACAGACAGGAAAAGAAAGCCTCACGCTCACAGGCCCTCGTTCTCATGGGGGACTTCAACCACCCTGACATCTGTTGGAATGACGGTATGGCCCAGCACAAGCAATCCAGGAGGTTCCTCAGTTGTGTGGAAGACACCTTCCTTCTGCAAGTGATAGAGGAGCCGACAAGGAGAGATGCCATGCTTGACCTTGTGCTCACCCACAGGGAAGGGCTCGTTGGAAATGTGGCACTGCAGGGCAGCTTTGGATGCAGTAACCACGAGATGGTTGAATTTGAGATCCTTAGGACAGTGAGAAGAGCATGCAGCAAGCTCACTGCCCTGGACTTCAAGAGAGCAGACTTTGGCCTCTTCAGGAACCTGCTTAGTAAGGTTCCATGGGATATAGCCCTAGAGGGCAGGGGGCTCAAGACTCTTGGTTGGTCTTCAAGGATCACCTGCTACAGGCTCAGGAGTGTTGCATCCCAACCAGAAGGAAGTGCAGCAGGAGGGCCAGGAGACCTCCTTGGATGGATAAGGAGCTGCTGAGGAAAATTCAAATGAAAAAGAGGCTTATAAAAGGTGGAAGCAAAGACAGGCGGCCTGGGAAGAGTACAGGGATGTTGTCCGGGAAGCTAGGGACCAGGTTAGGAAAGCTAAGGCCCAGTTAGAATTAAACTTGGCTAGGGATGTGAAAGATAACAGGAAAGGATTCTATAGGTATGTGGTGAATAAAAGACAGATGAGGGACAACTTAGGCCCCCTCAGGAAGTTCTCGGGAGAACTGGCTACCCTGGATTTGGAGAAGGCTGAGGTTCTGAATGACTTCTTTGCCTCGATCTTCACTGGCAAATGCACTGACCACGTCACCCAAGTCTTGTAAGGCAGATGCAGGGACTGTGAGAATGAAGACCTTGACACGCTTGTGAGGTGGGCTGATGCCAACCTCATGAAGTTTAACCATAACAAGTGCAAGGTCCTACACCTGGGTCGGAGCAATCAGCCAGGTTGGACAGAGCCTTGGGTGGCATGGTTTAGTGTGATGTGTCCCTGCCCATGGCAGGGGGGTTGGAACTTGATGATCTTAAGGTCCTTTCAAACTCCAACTATTCTATGATTCTATGATTCTGTGTTTAGATATTGTTTCCCATTGCCCTGTTTTCAGCTGGCATAGTTACCTTCTCTACATAGTAGCTGGTATGGTGCTGTGTTTTGGATTTAGGATGAGAATAATAATGTTGATACCACACTGATGTTTCATTTCCTGCTAAGCAGGGCTTACATTAGGTCAAGGACTTGCAGCTTTTCATGCTGCCCAGCAAGTAGGCCAGAGGGGCATGAGGAGCTGGAAGGGGACACAGTACGGCTGATAACAAGGGATATCCTGTGCCTATGGTGCTGTGCTTAACAGTAAAACTAAGGGGAATTGGCTGGGGGTGGTGGATGCTGCTCAAGGACTTGCTGGGCAAGCAGCACTTGCTGGTGGCGAGCAGCTGCATTGTGCATCACTTGTTTTGTGTATTCTTCTATCATTGTTATTATTTTCCCCTCCTTTTCAGTCCTACTAAATTGTATCTCAGCTCACAAGTTTTACCTCTTTTCTGATTCTCTCCTTCATCCCACAGGGGGGAGGCAAGCAAAGGGCTGGGTGGTATTCCCCTGCGTGCCCAGTTAAACCACAACACGTACACAGCCTTTGTACCCTTCCTGTAGAGCTGTTATAAAGGACAGCAATATCCTGTGTATTTATGTACATATGTCTGGTTAGTAAATTAGATTGTTGAGCTTTTCCTAAAAGCTCTTGTACCTACCCTAAAGGAATTAGAGCAAGAGAAAACTAGTCAATGTTTTGAATCCTCTAAAGTTGTAGTGTGTTTTCCATTAAAGGTCACTGAAAACAGCATCTACATAAGGTTAGATACAAAGGCATAAATTTGAAATTTATATTTGATTACAAAGGCCTCTGAATGCTGAACAAGTTTGGAAGTTTCTAATTAGCTGTCAATGATCTCATAACCTGTCGTATTCAGTAAATGCATAATTAGAACTCCCCCACATCTTTACACATAAATTATGCTGTGTGCTAACAAAGAGAAACTCCCAGTGAGGTATGCTTCAGATTGTAGAGTTGCTTTCATCATATACCTTTGACTTCTCGATGGCATGTTTTCCACTTGCTGCTTAATGATAAGGGTAATTGAAAGCAAGAAAGCAAAATATGGCTTTGGGAAAGAAACCAAATACACTACAGATTACCATACCTTCTTCTGCTTAAGATAGAGCAGATGATTAGTTTGGTTCACAGGCTGACAATACTTCTTCCCAAAGACAAAAAAGTCCCTGCCTGTCAAGAGCAGTCCATGGCTGAAATCAATCATCTGGCTGGACTGTTAGGTTGGACTGTAAGAATTATGACTGCCACACCAGCACAGAACATGCTCTGGAGATTTCTTTTGGAATTGCATAAATGTATGCAAATGGAGGAAGAAAGCATCAGGAAAAGCCCTTTCCATATACTTATGCTCAATATGCTTTTTTCCTAAACATAGCAGTGTCTGCTTTAAGACAAAAAGCCTCTTCAGCATTGCCATCTAGCACAACATACACCAGAGACATCTCTACCAGCTATCATACTCTGAATAATCTCTGCAGAAAGGCCCAACTGAAAGCCTCCACACTACAACTGATGAAGCTTGTCAATGAGGTGCAAATTGCAGAAATCTTTACAAAGCTCTATTCAACATCTGTCTCAAGAAAAGTAGATCTGATAATTCACCTCCAGCAGATAGCAATTTTAGTAAACATTTCCTTTTCTTTCCATTCCAGGTGTTATAATACAACTAAAGAAACCTGGATGATTGAGTTGTGGAACAAAAGCATTTGTTCAAAAGACTGAAACCCACAGTCAAAACAAGGCACGGATTTTTAAAGCAACAGGAATTATTAACATTTCTCTGTTGCAGGGTACATCCCAATCACACACAGAATTGTACATGCTTTGTTCCTATTTAAGAAAACCTATTTTTCACCACAACTGTGTATGCAAGCATTTCTTTTTGTGCCAATAGCAAATGTACTCTCAAGTCTCCCTGCAAGGCTATCCAGCTGTAGGCTGATGAAAGAAAAGAAGGCAGTACCTCTGGAGGGTAGTGTGTATGTATGGTTTCAGAAAGCACAGCGGAATTACTTCATAGAATCATAGAATCATAGAACGGTTTGGATTGAAAAGGACCTTAAGATCATCTAGTTCCAATCCCCTTGCCATGGGCAGGGACGCCTCACCCTGGACCACATTGGCAAAAAAGAGTTGCAAAAAAACCTTTTCAAGTTCTGTGTCTATCAGAGTATTTATTGAAGATACGAACATTCCACCCTCACTTTCAGACCTCTACATCTTTTACCTAGTGGAAGATTTTGGGAGGACCACTGGTAGAAGACTGTTTCCTATCTTAGCAAAAATGTGAATTTGCCAAGCATTTTTTACAACAATTTTTAAAATTTGCACAACAAACACTTTTTTTTTGCTTCATTTTGTTTCAGTAAATAACTGAGCAGGTTTTCAGTTTGCTGAACATCAGGTATCCCTACTAGTTTCTGTCATTCCACCCCATTTAATTTTTAGTCAAAGCAGAACTTCTTTGGGAGAAGTCTCAGAAAACGTTACCCCACATGAAAACCTGAGCTACTGAGCTACATCCTCACACAACTGCCAGCCTCAGCCACACCTGAAAACCTTTTGTAGGCTCAGTGTTCTGCTGTGAATACCAGAAGAGCTGCACAGTGTCAGAATAATGCCTTTTAAGATGGTCAACAACTACAATAACCAAGTAATGCTTTTGAGCAATGGAACAGGAATGAAAGTGATTAACAGCAGGTTATTTTGCTGGCTGACTACAAATTTTGTTAGCTTTTGTCCTACAATATAGAATCTCTGATTCTTTAAGATTGGTGATTTTTACATTGCAAGGAGAGAGAAGAAAATGGTGTGTGTACATTCTGGAAAGCAAAGGTGGCACTTCTGAAGTCAAATACTGGCATTGAGATTAAGTGTTTCAAAACTATTTACACATTTCTGCTTTCACATACCCATCTTCAGACATTGTGGCTTTCAGTTGAAGAGACTGACCTGCGATAACACTGAGTTCACTGAGAATTACAGGGCAAGAACTCAGGGAAAAGTAATTTGGCCAACCATCCATTAGGATGAACCTAATCTAACTGCCCTTCAAATAGCTTCCTCCTTTGTATATACAAGAGCTATCCGCAGTGGATATGAAAAAAAAGCAGCCTAATGGATGCAACAGAACGCAATCTGGAAGTTCACTTGCAATCCAGTTTAAAGACTGCTTATGATTGTAACTAAGTTGCAGAATTCCTGGGAATTCTTACTGCTTTGAATTCTGGGAAAATGAGGCTAGAATAATATTGCAAGGCCTTGTTTTAGTATTATCTCACTGATTTGAACTATATTTTAAATAATGACAATTTCTCTTGGCTTCTTGGACACTAAAATCAAACTGAGTTACTTCCTTTGACATAACAATTACATGAAACAGATTAAGGTGCCCAAATTAACTTGTTTTAGACACACTAATAAATTTGTTAGATTCTACTTCCCTGTGCTAGATCATCATCCAACTAACTATGCTTCTGCAATGTTCCTCATTAACTGAAACCTCTTTTATACCAATCAATGTGCACTTTTTTCTCTTGTAAAATACAAATGAAATATAGGTTATTTTTAGAGTCTGCTCAAGTTTTCACACCAATGGTGGTTGCAAATGCAGCAAGAGCATAATACTGTGTGTTAAACTTTCTATGCAACACATTAAATCATAGTATCCTGTGGAGACATAATCACATTAGAGCTCTAAGCACATGTAATGCTTCTATTTGTCAATGTGTTAGAGGAAAGGAAGCAACCTTAGCTCATCAACATCATTTCATATTCTTATACTAGCTAGAGAACTAAGTCACGTAAGGACTGGTGATACTGTCCTTCACATTGCTGTTCAGTAATTCATATGCATACAAGTGTCAAGTAAGTAAAGAGTTTGCCAGTAATTTCATTCTGCTGAATTTATCACAAACAAAAACCAAGCAAACAAAAATCCTAAGCCTTTCAGGCTCTAAGAGTCATATTCCTGTCCATTATAAATGATGATAAAACTTTGATTCCAGACTCACATACTCTGTGACAAGCCCTTCAGTAGGCAAGGGATTGTAAGGGGTAACAATTACCAAGGAAAGGTTTCATGAAAGTCCTTCAGCAGGTGGAGCAGAAGTGCTCAGGATCGTGTCTTCCCATGGTCTAGCAGTAAGGGATAAAGTAGCAGATGAATGTCAATAATATGCTTTGTTAAACAGATACTGGACTGGGAAAGCCCCTGAAAAGGCTGAATGGATGCCAGCCCAATGTGCCACAACTGTTGAGAGTTGCATCAAGGACCGTGGTCTATTGTGTGTCCTCTTTGGACCTCTATGAACCGTTCACGATATGTTAATGAGCTCAGAAACATTAATGTGCAAGTACAGAAGTATTCTGGAGACAACAGAACATTCCCTAACATTCCTACAAAATGACTATAAAATGCTTACTTGTGCATATACTTATCTGCAAAGATACCAGAAATACGACTTTACTTTGTCACATACAGGCAAGCACTGGAACAGAGAGCATTTTATTTTGAGAGGGACCTCTGAAGGTCATCTGTCCAAACCCTGCTCAAAGCATGCACTTAAGCTGAAAGAAGCATATAACCTCTTCTTCCCTTGACACCCAGCATAAAATATTAATGAAAAATAAAGCCTTATTTTGGCACCCTCTGATTTCAGCCCTTCTTACTGTGCCATTTTTGTTAAAGAAAACACAGTGATATTAAAAGGCTCACTGAACTGGCTTCATGGTCTGGGTTGCCACTTGCTTATTGGTCTTTAAGTTAGCAAACTGGAACAAAACATCACACAACCAACAGAAGTCCTGACATTTACAACCACCTGGAATTTTACTCTGAAGATTCCATCTGACTTGAAAATAGACCTTTAAGTCCTTTGTAGCAAATGGGGACAGGGTTATTTTGTAAGAATCTACTTGTTAGCAAGCTATTTTTATTCATATCATTAAAACCAATCTGTCTTATTTGTTCCCAGAGAATGCCACTCTGATCTACTGATCAGAGCTTTCTGTATCCATGATCTTCAACTTCTAGAGTGCATGAATCCATGCATTACAAAAGGAGATGTGTTTTTGTATTTGTGTTTTTGTAGAAGCCCAAGACATACACAATTTTGGCTACCAAATGTTTTTGTCAAGATGGAAAAAACCCATTTATATCTATTAGAGCCAGAACCAGATCCCATTGAAGAATTTATGTAAGAAATTCTGACTTGCTTTCTTCTCTAGCAAATTTGTCAGAAATGAAAGATACATGTGCAAAAAGAGAAATCAAAGAGCTCTGGGGTGTTTTTATCTTATTGTTTTATCTTTTATGTTTCACATAAACTACAAAGTGATGGAGAAGTAAGCCACTAGAAAATGGTATTGTTCTACAGTGTGTCTGCCCCCAGGTAGGGTACTACTAAAACTCCCTAATATCAACCCAAGTTTATAGTTAAGATTCCAAGACCTTGCTCCCTGACACACTCTTCATGGGGTAATTTTCAGTTGTGGAGATGTAAACCAAAACAAGGTATTTTGAATGCTGTAGTCTATGTGAAGAAACAATGTTATCTAAATAAGTTACCAAGGTGTAGGTTATAAAAGAAAAAATATAAAGCACTTTTTTTTATATACGCATGTCTAACCAATATACATGTCAAGACATGTTCTTTTGGGGGAATTTCCTTAATGTATTTCTTTAAAAAAATAAAAGCTGAGATTCTTACTGAATTATTACTAAGTTTCTGATCCCTATATGGCTGAAAATAACCTAAAATAACCTACAAAGGTCATCTGCCTGCAGCACATTAGCACATATTCTCCAAAATAAAGAAAACTCACCAAGAACATTCTTTGACATGTTGAGTTTGACATGATTTTGGGGACCTGACTCATTTTTACACATTTGGGTTTGGCAATATCAAGTAATTTGCTTGCCAACACTCAAACACACCATGTCAAATTTAAGAGACGCAAGAAATTTCTTCTCATGCTCAATAATTTTCTAGTTCTGTAAACGTTTCTCACCTGCTGGATATTCTGCCAAGGCCTATCATACACTTACTCTCATTACATAGTACTAATTCTATTTTTTTTATTTCCTCCCACTTCTTATTTCTGAAATCTGGCATGATCGATAAACTCTGCATAGCTGTTTTACTCAAGTCTTAACTCCAGACATGCTTTCTAGTTGCTCTTACAGTACCACCATGTTTCTCTTGCAAGGTAAGCATCAGCTGAATATTGGTTAAGATTTCCTTTGCCTAATCAAATTTCGTATCCTGAGTGTTTGCAAGCAAATTACTTGATGTTGCCAATGAAGCCATGAAGGGTCTTGTAAATAACTGCATTGTTTTCAATAACTTCAGACTAGGATGATGGTCTTGAAGGTGTGTATGAGGATCACATCAGTATGTATGTATGCTCTGGAGCTACTAGTGCTACTAAGTACCAATAACTATCAGCTACAGGGCTAGGTGGTGACTTAACTGATCCCTTTTTATAAGTCAACGATGCACTGTATTTTAAACAAGTTCTGAAACAGGTGTCTATTAGACAGTGATATGAATGTTAAGATAATAATAATAGAGTGGTGTTTCTCTCGAAACAGGAGGCTTGAAAAAGGTTGCCTTTGTCATTATACCTATGTGGAAAAAGTAACCCAGTGTGTAGCAGCGTATACAGAAGATGTCATATCAGTGCAGGCCTTTGAAAATGCCTTCCCTACAAATGGGTAACCAAAGCATCCGTGTCCTTTGGGAAGCCTCTCCCAACAAAATAAATATCTGTACTGGCAATTCTTGAAATCTGTAGCAAATCTATCATTGCAGTTCTTGCTCCATATGCCCATGCCAATTTCAACTCACATCAGAAAAATCTCAGTTATAAGACAATTACTTTTTCCTCTTCTCTCTGTCCTGAATTTCACTAGATTTCTTTTAAGTTAATGTCCTTGCTCTGAGCAGTGGAACTCTAGTGCCATCACAAAATTATTCCAAGTCAAGGACTTCTGTCTATTTGAAGGCTCTTATCACCTTAAGAACACAAGCTGCAGAGGACAACTGTCAGGCTTTGGGTTAATAATTTACAGTACACCAAATTCCAGTGACAATATGATACTGATGCTTTCACCTGATTTCAGCTGCACTAGTGTGTTATCAGTGTGCTTTATCTGTCTTCATGAAAGTTCTTTCTTTTAAGATTATATTGGGTTGACACTGACTGTATCATACACTTCTAGATAATTCTTTTCAATAATAGAAATAATTAACAACATAGAATCATAGAATGGTTAGGGTTGGAAAGGACCTTAAGATCATCAAGTTCCAACCCCCCTGCCATGGGCAGGGACACCTCCCACTAAACCATATCACCCAAGGCTCTGTCCAACCTGGCCTTGAAAATCTGGAATACATATGCATTACAAGTTTGCAAGGTTATACTAGCAAATAATAGATACGAAAAATGATAGTCTATACAATTCTATGGACCTCTCATTGACTGTTTCTGTATTTCATCCATGTATGACTTTGGATACTGTTTTCTAATACAAAGAACACTGAGTAGGAATGGAGGCAAACCCCATAATTTGTGTTATGGCAGGAGCTATCAAATCTGGAGGGAATTCTTTGAGGATGCTTCCCTGAAAGAAGCTATTTGGAAAATGCAGCATTTGGGAAGGCATCAAGCCAGAACTGTCACAGCAATAAGATTCTACATAAGGCACCAGCCAGAAAACATCCCTTGTCAGTTATAACATTAGTTTATTCCTGCTCTTCATTGGCATAATATAATAAATATGCAAATTTAGCAGTTGTTAATGACAGCAGTTATTTCCCACTTTTGCTTTAAAACCCAACGGGAAAGAGTTACTGCTATATACATATCTGTTGTGTATCAAGTACATAAGACCCAGCAGAATATTACAAATACTCTGATTTTCCTGAACTTCTTCATCTGGTTATGAATTTGTTTCTTATAAATGAGTACCAGACCAATGTCATGAGATTCTTAACTTAAGCACAGCAGCAGCAAACCCCAGGATCTGCTTCTCTTCTGCAGGACTCCCCAAGGAACTGTATCTGATGACTCAGACACTTTACTACTTGTTTATAGTGTTTGCATGCATGGAGCTGTGGGAAATGATAAAAGCTGATACCTGGGGGTAAAGGAAGAAGAAAATAGAAAGATGACTGATCAAAGTAAATGTTTCTGCCTGACTGATTATAAAAGGAAAAGAAACAACAACAAAAAAAGTTCTAGGTCACTTGCTGCAACACTTCTGAAGAGGGACTGGCTCAGTGCTCATTATATGGTAAAACAGTTTGCCCCAGGAGTAGGCACTAGACTGTATCATCTTTCACACACACGCTCCTAGGTCCAATCCTGGTCACCCCACCTGCAGCAGTCAAAACAGATGCAGGTGCTCCCTTTCCATCTCAAAGGAGAAAACGTCAATGTGAGGCCTGCAGGTAATGCAAAGATCAGAATGGAATGATTCCCTCCCCACCCTCACACTGAGGCAGAGCTTGCTTTGCTGTTATAGGCATATCTGGCTACATGTCAAAGATGCTTCCCAGAATAACACAACAGTTAGAGATTGAATAAACAGTGAAGCTATATTCCCCATAAAAAATCATGTAGCAGAGGGGGACAGAATGCAGATGCTTAAGAAAAACACAAGGACAATACAGTCCAGCATAAGATTCTCATATTCAAATCCTAATACAACTGCCATGAGGAATGAGGTCAGTGCACAAACAGAAAACTAAGACTACAGGGATGCTCCTACATAGTCACCCAGGAGCCTCTGTGCATTTTTACTGCTATTGGTGTTACAATCAATGACAGAACTCCCAAGGAATGACCAGAAAAATGGCAAATAGGAGAATGCTGTTGTCTCTCTTCTGCACTGCTGGGTTTCATTATCCCCAGGCAGTGGATCTATGCAACCAAACTAATCTAGCATACTCACCAACCATGTACTGAAGATGCATAAAAGAAATGTATTTTGCAGGAACATTTTCCCAGTACACATCACCACACACGTACTACAAGATGCAAAGTCTGAAAGGTCACGAGTCCTCATAACCAGACCTAATCAGATTTCTGTATAGCTACCAAGCTCTGGGGAAAAGCCTATCAAAAAGCAATTCTCATCATTATCTTTTTTTTTTTAACTGAAAGGCAGTTTCTTGAGGCAGAAAGCCTCCTAATCTTTGTTACTTCACCTTAGAAGAAATTTGTAAGAGAACATGAAATTTGTAAGAGAACATGAAAAGGTCTTGAGGATGAGACTCTTAAAAAAAACAAAACCAGGAAAACCCAAGTAAGATTTATATTAATTTGCAAAGCATTATACAATATAAAGTAATCTAACACATCAAGAATCTACTTGGCCCTACACTGGTCTGAGAACAACAGAAAACGCAAGACTTCATACCAACATTTTACTGTTACAATGCGCCTGTTGGATGAAAACATTTTACAGTATAACTGCTACACAGGTGAATAAACAAATCCCATTTGATAACTCAGCAAGACTACAGTACAAAACAAGACAGTGCATTTTTGTCAGAGGGGCAGCTTATGACAAAAGGGAGGCTTATTTCTTTTCACCCCTAGTATGCAATGTCCAAAAAGACCACTCAGCTGACTACCACTTTGAAATAGTATCTATAAAATGTTTTATAGCAAACTGTAAATCCATTTTCCCTTTTTCTTAAATGTCTTAATGCTAATTATGACACAGATGTGATATTTCCATTCCTTCAGAGGCTATATACTTACTCTTTATATGCAAATATAAAGTATTGAGGAGTCACAAAGCTTCCTCTTTATTTGAATCCAGTAAGTGTCATAAAAAGCAAGACAGATGGAAAGGTGAAAAAGTATGAGGTAAGAGAGATTTACATTCCATAATACATTCCAACAGACAAGAAGGGGATTAAATGTGCATTTGGGAAATATGGATATTTTATTTTCTTTCCTTTTTTCTTCCACCTCCCCAGAAGCCAGAGCTTGCATCACATATTCTGCCTTTACAATTTTTGTTTGTCATTTCCAGTTTAATATTTAGTTTGCAATTTACTGTTGAAAAACAATTAAACGGAGTTAATGGCAAGCCTGCTACTCAGTACAGTTCGTAGTTTAGAAAAAACAATCTTAGGAAGTGTGTGTGCAGACAAAAAAAAAAAGAAAAAGAACCCTATAAAGACCCAAACTTCTTATATAAAACATAATACATGAAAATTTCTGTTTTGCAGCTTTAGGATCTAATAATCTATCTAAACAAGGTCACCATTACCAAGAGTGACAGAATTAAAGCAGTATTAGGTATTCCAGAACTGATTGGAAAATATTCCTGGTGTAAGAAATTTCTACAAAAATGGTACATCAAAGCTCTACAGAATAGAGAGCAAAAAGGAAGGAGAATCAAGTCTCCACTACAACTAAGCACAGCAAAAATGGAATGTATAAGAAAGAAATGTGGTGCCCAAAGGCTAACAACAGACATACTTGTGAAACCCCACTCATATTTGACTCCAAACACATGGAAGATAAGCCCTACCAGAGAATGAAAATCTAGAGACTTCTTCAGTAAGAATAACCTCAGTAACTGTAAAATCTAAAGGACATGGGAAAACCTCCAAATTTTATTGCAGTTTGTGGTCTCTGTGGTCTACTTATACCTTCTTTCTGACAGTAACTGACAGGGGACAGCAGGTCTTTTCCTATTTATGCCCAACCTTTATAAAATTCAGGCTAGGTAACTTTAGAATCAATGTGAGAAATCACTCTTGAAGGTATGAAATCACACAAGCCTGGGGTCCAAGCAGTGATCTCAAATAGTGCTGTTGACTCAACAACACAGGAAACATCCATTAAGAGGCTATGATGCCTGCCTGAATGTTTTACAGCACTGCTCTCCTTCCTTCCCACTGCAGCCAAAAGATCAACTTGTGTGCTTTCAGGAAGAAAAGAAAATAACACTTCATTTTTAAAAACTAAAGAAACATCCCCAGGCTCCACAAGAAACAGAAAAGTGGATTTTCTATGTATAGAAGATGTAGAAATAAGAGGTGGAGCTGTGTCTTCTACAGAGTGTCTTTAATTTAGTGGTACAGAAGGAAAACCAGAGTGGAAAATTACCCTTTTCATGATCTTTATAGGAAAGCCAACACCTTTGTGTTCACATTGGACAATAAGGAAGAAAATATACAGTCCTGGGTTATTGTTAAGAAGAGAGGACACAGCAATCCAAAGGTAGCAGTGATGCAGCCACTAAAATGCACAGAACCTCTTTTAATGCCAGGAAAAATATGTTACTCCCAGGAAAGGCTGTTTTGACCCTGGCAGTGGGCTTGGCCTTTCTGGGTCTGTCTCCAGACGTTTTCACCCTCGGAGCTGGGCTCTGGGTACCTGAGACAGCTTCCATATACGTCTTAAGCTCTTATCTACCCTCCCTCTTCTATTTAACCTTTACATCCTCTACTTTCATAAAGCTCATTCATTACCCCAGAGCTTGGCAAAGATTCCTTGTTCTGCTAAAGCAAGCCATTCAACACAAGCTAGCTCAGAGGCTGTTTTTTTCCAGCTCCTCACAGCTCTGTGAAAGTCAGTGATGCAAACACCTACACTTCACACGAGGCATAGCAATAACGATCCAAAACACTTGCAACCAATGTGTACAAATACATCCCATCAATACTCAATGAGAAAATAGGGCCTCTGTCTCTGCTCCCTGAATCATAATGGTTGAATTATCCTCCCACATCTAAAAGCAACAGAGACTAATACTGTATCCACTGTATCTTGTTTAAATGCAATACTTAGATTTGTGTGAGGGTTATCACCCTCTCTGTCTATTTTGCATGTGCACCATACTTTCTTCTCAACTGAAATAGCCATAGTTATCTTGCTGGTTCGCAGTTGGCCACTCATTAAGTGCACAGGAATGAGGGATTCTTGTTTGGTTGGTTTGGTGTGGTAGGCTTTTTTAATCACCATGATTAACGGACACCAGGAACCTGAACCACAAGGGATCTTACTGTTCCACAGCTATTATGCTGCAGATCACCAGAAAATAACAAGATATGGAGGATATTCTAGGTCATTTTACTGCAGACACTGGAGAGATCTGCTCTCTGACATGTTTTGAAAACTAATACGGTAACTCCACATAGTCTGAACAGGGAGTATCTTTCATTCCCTTCACATTCAGATGAATTCTGTATTCCTTTTTCAAAGAGAGAAGTCGTCCAAAACTTTTCAAAGACAGAAGTTGTTCAAAACACTTCATGATGAAAGGTCAGGGCCAGGCTTCTCCCAGTGTTTCTCCTATAGAAATTTACAGACCAAGCATACATTTACCTGCATCTGATGCATATATCACTCGCCCAATAAAGAAATGGGTATACAGAATTGACAACAGGGGGCAAAATTGCTTCCAGGGCTGTGTAAAACATCATGTGGTTACATCATTTCCTATTACCAGATAGCACTTTCCTTGCGTATGACAGGGAAGTGAGAGACTTGGTTTATTTGTAGCCTTTTCCACTTACAACTTCCAACAAGCGACAGTGTCATCAGTCCACTGAGTCACAGACACTGTAAATAAAGCAGGCTTCACACCACAGGTTGTCATTCCTTTGAGAAATTCTGCTTTGCCAACATCTTCCATAATGCATTACAATATGTGATCTAAATCTTGAATAAAAATACACTGGCACAGTTTAGGAATAACAATACACACTACTTTTATCATGACAACAGGGTTTACTGTTTAGAGCGAAGGATTAGGAAACGGCATTCATAAATTCTTTTCCTTGCCATGCCAATGACTTCCTCTTCATCCTCAGTGCTAGTGGCTTTATCTTGTAATGGCTATCCATACCATAGAGTGCAACTGAAACATAAAGACCATACCCTTACTGCAGTTCCAACTGTTATCTCAGGAAAGTTATTCATATATGTTTGACTTTCTCTATTCCATTAAAAGTTGAGAACAATTGTATTTACCAGTTTGATGGGGTGCTATACAATTACCTGAAACCACACGTTTGGTGTGGTTTGTCTGTAAGCAGATAGATGTAACTGGTGGGCTTTTACACCAACTCGTATTAAAAATTAGAACAGAACTGAACCCTGTCCTATACCATAAATCAAGTGCTTTCTAACGCCTGGAAACTTAGACACATTGCCACAAACTTTACTTTAGAATAGCAGGTGAGTGCTGCTGAAGTAAAAGTGCCACGGGAGAAATGGGTACACTCAAACACTAAAAGAGCATTCAGGCACACCTCCAGGTTGGGCAGAGAAGAGATTCAGAGAAGCCCTGCACAGGAGGACTTGGGGGTGTCAGTCAATGACAAACTGAACATGAGCCGGCTTCAGTGTGTTTCTGCAGCCCAGAAAGTTAACTGTATCCTGGGCTGCATCAAAAGGAGTGTGACCAGCAGGTCGAAGGAGATGATCCTGCCTCTCTACTCTGCTCTTGTGAGACCTCACTTGGAGTACTGTGTGCAGTTCTGGTGTCCTCAACATAAAAAGGACATGGATCTGTTGGAACAAGTTCAGAGGAGGGCCACGAGGATGATCAGGGGACTGAAGCACCTCCCATATGAAGATAGGCTGAGAAAGTTGGGGCTGTTCAGCCTGGAGAAGGCTGCATGGAGACCTCATAGCAGCCTTCCACTATCTGAAGGGGGGCTATAAGGATGATGGGGATGGACTCTTCATTAGGGACTGTAGTGATAGGACAAGGGGTAACGGTTAAACTTAAAGAGGGGAAGTTTAGGTTGGATAGAAGGAGGAAGTTCTTTACTGTGAGTGTGATGAAGCACTGGGCTGCCCAGGGAAGTTGTGAATGCTCCATCCCTGGAGGTGTTCAGTGCTGTGTTGGACAGAGCCCTGGGTGATGTGGTTTAGTGTGAGGTGTCGCTGCCCATGGCAGGGGCGTTGGAACTAGATGATCTTGAGGTCCTTTCCAACCCTAACTATTCTATGATTCTACGGATAGACAGGACAAGGTTTTCTAGCTTAATTTTGAGAAGCTTAGAGGTTCGGATGGTCCCATGCTTTCTGAGGGTTTTCATCATTAGCACAGATACACAGTTACAAATACACAGTTACAAATTAGTAATGACTATAAATTATTCTGCTATGGACTTTTGTAACACAAAGTGAACCCTTGTCGAAAGAGCTAATGACATTAACAGTGAAAGCAGAAAACTTACCACAACTTTGGTACAAAGGGAAACTTTGCTGATCTTCCATCCTGTGAAAACAGCAGGTTTTCTCTACAACTTTCTGCCTCACTAATTCTCACGTTAAAAATCATAGGATTTCTCTTTTATGAGTAACTATGCTACTTCTCTCTGTGACAAGTGTTAAAAGTTGAGTAAATACTAACAAAAAGAAAAATCACTTATATTTTGACACCTCCTCCTCTGTTAATTCACGAGTTTCTCTCTCATTTAGTTTGCAAAGGAAGAACAAAAGAAGGCAGGCAACCATAAAGGCAAATACCACAGAGGGTCAGGCAGTGAAGAGCTTCGTTGCACTTCCTTTTGAATTAAACATCATTAAACATCTGGTGCCTTTTTCTGAAGCCACAAAACTGCCCATCCTGGCTAGCAGCAGCAAGCTGTAACTTAGAGAAGGCCACTAGAGAAGGGCAACCCATGGGAATAAAGTATGGGAAAACTTTAGATAGATAAATAAGAAAAGGTTTCCACAAAAGCCCCAATCAGCAGCCAGCGGTGGTGGCTGGGAGCTGAGGTGACCTTTCCGAGGAAACAATCTCTCTGCTGCAGAGAAGGTGGCAGATGCTTTGTGCAGAGAGGAAAGCTCATAGACACAACCTGAACCTCTGATTCATTTGGAAAAGAGAGCAGGTGAAGGGCACTCAAGACTCCTTCAGATACCTGAGGGAGGCCTTGGCTAATTGCAGGGATCTGGGCTGGAAGCTTGCCCATCTGTGTGCTCCCCACCTCACACAAGCCAAATGTCACCTGCATCCTGGCAGGAATTCTTTGGAGCTCATGGAAATGGATGCTGATGGGGACTCTGAAAATACTGTCCCTGTGTTTCCTAACCAGCCGCAGGACTGATAGATATGTATTGCTGTTGCTGTATTTAGATTTCAGCCCTGCTTAACACCTGTTTCCATGAGGCTTGGGAAGTCAACATGTATCCAAGGGGAGATGAAATTCAGGAGGACGACAGAAATTGTGTCAGGGAAACTGGTGTTACTCCTTATCATAATGGCCTTTCCTTCTGTGCCATGGCAATAACACACATGTGCTGTTCAGCTGAAAAATCACTCACACAGTCTGTAACATTACAAAGGTGACTGTTTCCTGATGACAGGCAGAAGACCTTTTTAGGTACCGATATCCTTGATCCAAATTACCTGTCGAACAAGATGAGAGGAGAAATGCAGCCATCGATAACATTTTCAATTTCTCAACTTTCTGTAATACTGTCCTGCTGCAAATTAGAGGGAGGCAACAAACAAATACTATGCTTTTTTCTTGTTTAATCAGGCAGTTTATGAGGTTCATCCTTTCATGCTGACTCCTGCACACTGCTGATATCCAGGACAGTCTTTCAATTTATGTTTCACAAGTAAAACCAATTTGATTAGAACAAAACCCAAGGCACCTGATACAGAAGGATATGAAATCATAGAATCATAGAATAGTTTGGGTCAGAAGGGATCTTCAAAGGTCATCTAGTCCAAGCCCCCTGCAATGAAAAGGGAGAAATATGATGCGTCACAGTTGTCTGACATCCCAGATTTATCTGCAGAAAATTAAGATGTGCATGAAATTAAAACCGAAGTAAATACATAAATTTTAATCATGTTTTGCAGGTACCCCATCCCACCAGCCTGTTACAACTTGGAAAGTACAATACTATGTGCTGGCTGTCAATATGGTCTTGCAGGTACTGCACACACAGATTTAACACACTCGGTGTTAAAACTTGGTGTTTACCCATGGATGTGAAGTGGTTTGAGAAAAATCAGCCACTCAAAAATGCAAGATTAGCATGCAAGGTGGGCTTTTTGCTTGTTGAGTCACACCTAAACAGCTGTCTAACAGGTCTAAATTATGTCTCTAACAGGTCTAAAATTATGTGACATTTCAAAAAATATTTGGGAATTCTCAGAATTGCCCCCCACAAAGTTGCACTGTCTGTGTGAACCTTGGCTTCTTGTTAACAGCAGCATTCACAGACTGTGTTTTTTGTTGTTTCCTAGACAACCACTCCAGGTTCCCCCCAGGAGCTCCTGCTTTTGTGTTCCCTGATGAAGATGTACAAGCTGCTTTGGCTGTTCTGATTTGTGGGAACAGTATTAATTTTCATAGCTGTGATGTTGATTTTTATTTTCTCCAACAATATTAATTCCAGTGTTACATAAAGAATGATAGGATTACATTAATTTTAGCTTTGCTAAATTATAGCTTAAGCACCCTATTGTGGAAGTTATTCTAGTTTTTTGCTCAAGGCAATCTTTGGTTTACACAAGAGACTGATTGGATTCTATAGTCCTATTTTTTTCCCCTCAAATCTTCATGCAGACCAGCCATAATTCTAAGATGCTCCTCTTGTCCTGAGCACTCCTACAGCTCTCTTTTGAGACACTCCACTATGGCATTTTCTGAGTTTGTAACTTAAGTTGTAACTCAAATATAAATGGCAGGGATGTGGCTTCTCCACTGCGGCTGCTACTGCTACTTCCAGCTCCTTGCAGAAGTTTTCCTGACAGGACAAAGGCCATAAAACCTGACATCTTACCTTGCTTTGGTCTTTGGGTAGATGACCAAATTTCAGCTGTTGCCAAATTTCACTCCACTCAGCGTAAAACAAAATTAGGGATGAGGGAATGAGAGGTAGAACCACGCTAACATGTAGGCCTTGGGGAACCTGTCTCATTAGCTCCTCTCTTACTCCCTGGAAACACATCCATTACTTACATAGCCAGATAATCCCATATTGAAATGACTCCCAAATTGAAAGAGGACCCATGCTTGGAAAAACCACGAAAGTGTTACCTTAAAGTTTAGGTTAAGTTTAAGTGCCTTCCTCCATAGGAAAAAACCCACTTAAGAGTTTGCTTAATGTGCTACAAAGTCAGGACGCCAAGGGAAGCTAAGCATAGTTGTCCCTGTATCTTTGCCTACCAAAATTACATTCCTTTGTCTCTCTGAGCACTTGCTATATTAAAATATTAATATACACATTATGTTGCTTTACAAAAACATAATTATAGTTTGGGCACGAAGCTAGAGTTGTTGACATGAGTACAAAATCTTTCGTATTGGACAATATATATTTGATTTGTGTTCCATAATCCATTAAAGACTAAACACCAAACCATAGTTTTTCCAGTATATATCTATTTTGTGTGTTTACAATATGGGCTTTAATTTTTGTCAGATGCTTGGATCTTACAGGACTTACACAACTGTTGAATGCATGTATTTTACTTGCTGAAAATTTAGCTCAAAATTAAGGAGGCCACTTTGCTTAGTATGAAAAGAAAAAAATAGTTTCATGAAGATGGAAATGCAAAAATCTCAAGCAGAAGGCATTTTATGCATTTTTTTCACCAACACCATGAGAAATGATGGAGCTCATTTTTATAAATCTCTGTCAACAAGTGGTACAGCATTAATTGTATTTATAAGGTGACCTGGGGAATAGAAAAACAGATGAAAAGTGAATGGGATTTTCTGATTTTATCTGTATAGAGTTCATTTGGGGGGAAAAGCATCAATTTTTCATGCTGAAGGAAAGTCTATTTTGGTTCATGTGGTTTATGAATGTTACTAGGTATAACTCACTATCTGAATAATATCTGAATTCCCCATGTGAGTAAGATTTTTGGAGGGGTTTAATGTCTCTTAAGTTCGGAAGGGCAACTTTTTAAGAATAGTGGGAGACAATGAAGTCCCACAGTTTTACTGCTTGAGTGTAATTCTGAAGTATAAGTCCTTTTGTAAATATTGGACTAAATACACAAGTTTTCTGTTAGCATGCTGCTTTAATATTTTTGATAATACCCTTTACTGATCCCCTGTTTTCTCATGTGGCTCTTTTTGGGGGAACATTATACATGATCAGTCAGCTTCGTAAGTTTCAGAATTGCTTCTGATGCCTTTCTTTCACACTAAAAAGCCTCCATAGTACATTACACCACTTTACAAATGAGAATCTCATACATTCTTTATGTACATATGTAAATTGCTCTCATTCTTTTATGTCAGTGGCCTCTATGCTCGAATTGTATGACTGCAGAATTAACAACATTTCTCCCTGAATTCCTTTTTCACTCCATTTATGGCTGCTGCCAGGCAGTACCGTGTGTGTGTAACTACTCAAAAGTGAGGTGTGCTTAAAGTTGGAACACAAATTGGTTCCTACAAGTCCTTGGAAATACTTGGGAAATCCTTCCTGATGCTGCCTACTGGAGAAGAAATATGTTTGCACAGATTTCACCAAGGAAAGCGTCAGTGCCTCTTTTTTTCAGGCACAAATTTTGTTATGAAGAATAGTGAAATATATTTGCTTTTATTTCCACCCTTCTATTAATCGTTTATAATGATATATCTGATCTGCAAACAAGGGAACATCAAATGAGCAAAAACTTTTCAGACTCCTCACTTGCTATTGTTAAGTAAAAGTTCCTAGAATGTTCAAGAGTATTCTCCACTGTATTTCGGTTATCGCTAGGTCAAAACAACTGGCATATAGGTTCATAATGAACATACTCTTGAAAAGGTGGGGGTTGAATGACCTTATTTTATTAACTATGGGCTATATGTCAACTGTTCCATCATTTACCTATCCAATGTCCTTTCCCTTTTCCCTCCAAAAGGATGCCTCCCCAGCTGCCTGCATCCAGTTGTAGTCTATGGCATTATCTCTCCTACTTGCTATCAATGTGTAAGCTCATTTTTGCTTTCTTGCACTAGTACAAAAAGATAGCACCATGCAAACATTTGTTTGATACCAGCCTTCCTTTCAAAGGATACAGTAGTACCAACCTATTCTGTTTCCTTCCAGAACAGGTTATCCTGAGGTGACTTGCCAGCTGCTAGACAGCAAGTACACACTGATGTACAGCCAAGGAGAAGGCCAGACAAAGTGTTTTCCAAGATATGTAATGCAAGTGTTTAAATCCAGCTGAAACCTAAGCGCCAGCAGCCACTTGCTCACCCACCAACCTCCCTCCTTCCTGAGCAGGATGGGAAGGAGAATCAGATAGGATGTAAACCCCATGGGCTGAGATAAGAACAGTTTAGTAACTAAAGTGACTACTATTGATAATAATAATAATGAAAAGGGACATAACAAGGGGAGAAAATATAAAACCCAAAGGGGAAAAGGAAAAAGCCAACAACAAACCCAAGTGATGCACAATACAAGTGCTCGCCACCCACAGACTAATACCCAGCCCTACCCGAGCAGCGATCGGTCCCTTCCGGGTAACTTTCCAAAGTTTATATTCCATCATAATGCTCTACGGTACTGAATATCATTTTTGCTAGTTTGGGTCATGTGTCCTGTCTCTGATTCCTCCTGGTCTCATGTGTCCCTCCTCACTGACAGAGCAGGAGAGACTGAAAAGTCCTTGATCACGGTAAGCCCTTCTCGGCAACAACTAAGTCATTGGTGTGTTACCAGCATTATTCTCAAACTAAAGCCAAAACACAGCACTGCACCAGCTACTAGAAAGAAAATTAACTCCCAGCTGAAACCAGGACAGCAAGTCTGAAACGGGAAAATATGACTAAGGTAAGCACAAACCAGACACCAGAGAGAGAAAAGCATCAGACAATATCCAGTTCCACTGGCACACCTTCTCCATTTATCTTTAATTGAAAGTCCTTGTAGAGCTCTAACCTACAGGGAAAAGGAAGGTAACAAATGGGAGACAAAGTGAACTCAAGACTAAGAGTCACAGCAGCCAAACGGTCACCTTGGGCTATGCCTTAGACAGAGCTACGGGGAGGAGCTGTAGGCTCAGCCCATGAACAGCTTTTCCTGTGTGCTTGTCACCAGAATGTGGAACATCTGGAGAGACCAAGTACTGGGAATCCTTCTCAATGTCTCTCAATACAGGGTAAAGCCAGTTGATAGTGGCATTGATCTCAAAATATTGTGTACTCCATTACAGCCTCAGCTAACCCACCTTTAATGGGAAAATGATCACTGTTTATCCCTTGTTTATAGGTACTAGAACATAATAACGGCAGCTGCTTAAAGGATTACCATTTGTTACAATGTCAAACTTAACACCATTTACTTTACTAAACAAAGGATACACAGCCACAAAGAAGCAATCTTTGTTCTCTAGTGCATTGGCAAAACTTTGTACTTTAGATTTGCTAAAACAGCATCCACCAGTGCACTGCAAAGTACTCCATAAATGCTAAACACTATTATTACCAATGTAAATCAAAAAGTGCAATTCTGAATGAGTAACAGAAGCCAAAATTTCTCAGTAGATAAAGTTATCACCAGCTAAGATCTTAACGGTTATATTAAACCACATTGGAAGAGATGCTTTTCTGGTGTGAAATGTTTCGGTCAAGGAAAATCTTTGTATTTAAGTAAATGCTTCTCATATAGCCGATGCTTTGTGAGCAATATATAATGCAAGGTGAAGGAGAGAGAGTCATTCCAACAATCACTAGAAGTTAAAGAGCCCTACACTATTAAACCAAATTGTACTTTAATCTAATACACACAGGAGAGAGACATGCCTCTTTGAACATGCATGCAGGTATAAAAAATTCCTTTAAAAAACCTGACCTGCCTCCCACCTCCCATTTCCATCACGCATATTTAGAGGAAACTATTTTATTAACCCCAAATATTTTAACGAAGGCAGATAAAGCACATGAGAGAAATTATACATACAAGCATGCAGCCTCAAGGACTTCTACCTCAGTTCTTCAAGAAGAAAAATGAAGGAGACTATAGAATTCACGCCTTCTGTTTCCACATGAAAGAACTGATGGCAGATCTGCTTCAGAGGGAAAATGTTCTAGTTAGCACTGTGACAGGATGTCCCTGAGCTATACTGTTTTGGGGAACAAATTCAGATCTCTTGATTGTTACTGTACTAGACCATATAGGGACACTTGATTATATCACTGACTGCTGGGTCAATTCATACCCCAACTCCCCAGATATAAAAAAGAATCAATAACATCCATTTTCTTTCATACTGAATATGTAATTTATAAACTCTCTGTTCTTATATGTATGATTTTGCATTAGTAGTAAGGATGGATCTTTCGTATGTATGTGTTTATGTACCTTTCTCTACATTTCTCTCCCCACCCCCTCCCCCCTGTATACACATGTGCAGTCATGCAAATTGTTTTAGTTTTCTGGTTTCAATGTTGTTTCAGATAGTCTGTGATATGGATATAGAAGATATGTGTATATGTGAGGGAATCTTCTTGTCAGCTGAATATTATGCTGACAATGGACCAGTACTGGATTTGGATTTGATTTAGTATGTGTATGTACCTAATCTGTACCTTTCTTTTCTTTTCTAGTTCATACTTTGCCTAAAATAAATAACATTAATGTTCATCAGGCAATGTTTTTATGTATCTGCACTAAGGAGGCATCTAAATGTTATGGAAGCAAAAGGGAAGGCTCACAGAACTCACAGCATCCCTGACCTTTCCCTCACA
Organism: Neopsephotus bourkii; assembly: GCF_033783945.1. Taxonomy (NCBI): domain Eukaryota; kingdom Metazoa; phylum Chordata; class Aves; order Psittaciformes; family Psittacidae; genus Neopsephotus; species Neopsephotus bourkii. The sequence continues at coordinate 566,342 of NW_026901034.1, forward strand.
TCTGCTCTCCTCTTCCTACGCATGCATGTACACAGAGTGAAAGGATTTACAAAGCAGGAAAACAAATGAAGTCATATGAGTTGTTCATACTGGGTCACATCCCTGCTTTGACAAGGTGCAGTTTAACCTCAGACTGAACCTGGTTTTCACAGACCATAGGGAACAGTTATGTAACAATAAGCAGCTGAAACACAAAGAGAGAAAGATTTTACAAATCAAAGGTAAATTATTAGCTCTTCTTTATAAAATTCACTTTTCACACTAGCTTATCTTGAGCTAAACACTATAAAATTACAACCTTAGCATTACCACTTCTGCATTAGTTTTCTTCTTGAGCAGATAACATTTGATATTTTATTGATGATCCTCTAAATAATTTAAAAAGAATGAGTCTTGAGGAAAAGCTTCAGCCTTAAGAATATCCCTCTGTAGTATGGCTTTATACTGCTTTAGAACTGGATTCGTATGTGGTCAGCCCTTGCACAGCCAGGTAATTGTCAGGTTTGACACTTCTCTGTGGGACACTGTTGCTGTTGCTTTTTCTGAATGTCACAATTAAGGATTTTTCAAACCCACCCTAATCACAGCTACTACCAAATACACTGTGTAGGTTTTTCACCTCTCAGAGTGAAAAACTTCTGTATGGCAATTGTAGGGTGCTATACATTGAAGACAACCTAAAAACCCCAAAATGTTAGATGTGCGACCTCCACCTCTTTCACCCTTCTCTTCCCTTATTCAAATGCTTAAAATTCACTCCCATTCCAGCTCAGTTACATCTAAATCGAATATTCATTCCTGTTTAGCAATACATGCAATAAGATGATAATTCATCATGCAAAATCCAATCCCAACTTAATGTGGTGGTAATAGACAGCTGCTTTTATCCTCCTCATTATATAGTCATGCTATATGCCTTTACAGTGTTACATGTAATGCAGTTTTGCAGTTACAGATGAATCAAAATTCAATAGAGAAGGATAATCAGAAAGGAGAAAAACTGTTGTGCTGAAGACTGACCTTGGTTATTCATGAGGTTTTCATAAAACTTCTCCCTGTAGGAGAAAATCCAGTGGCAGGAGGGATCTGTGATGTGAAATTCAGAGCCACTAAAGAGCACGGAAAAGTTGAATAATCGCTCTTCCCTGTAATAGTGTTGGACGTTACGCAGCTCGCAGACTTTTTTCCCCTATAATCTGTCTCTCTTACTCATCTTATTCTATTTCAGTAAATCAAGAGATGAGTCATAGAAAATCAGAATCCAGGCACAACAGAGATACCATATAACGACTCATTTGTTTTAAACAGGGAATGTTGGCAAACTTAGGTGTATACATGCTGACTGCTCTCCTTAGTGCTCAGCTCACATTGTGACTGACTGCTGGACAATCTCTTTTTACCTTAATCAATTGCACTGTGACATTATATTTTAAAATAGGCTGGTTTTCTTATGACAATAATGCTATTACAGCTGACTTAAGAACACCTGTTAAAGCTAAAACTCTAATTAAAGATATACACATATTGCCCTATTTACTTGTGTTCCTTAAGAACTACTTATTACTTAAAGAATGTTTTCAGACAGATTCAATTAAAAATACCATTTCTGTCTGTGCCAGGCATGTTCACTAAAAGTAACAATAGCATTTCAATTCTGAATCCAGTATTTGAGTTTCCAGATCAGATTTAAGCCTGGGAGAAGCATTAAATAAAAAACTCAGCTCTCCTACCTGGCTGATTGAGAGACATAGTGTAAAACACTATATAGTAAAAGGTAAGGTTACTCTTGCTTCTGCTATCCAGCATGATATATATTAGTAAGATATGATATTAGTGTTTATATGAGCTTCATAGCATGCAGCAAGTGAAAATTCCCTCACATTACACTGGCCTCAAACCTGGCTGATGAATACACACAAATGCTAATGCTAGCCTCTTTCATTCTATGATGTGACATACAAAAGAGATCTTTGTGAAAGACAGCAGATGGAGTAAACTTTTGTCTTAAAGTGAATGTTTCCTGTTCTTTCTCTCAATCCTCTCATATTTTTATGTCAAATAAATTTTCAAAGTGCAATCCTGAGCCTCTTATAGCCCAAGGGCTTCAGATTAAAGACTAAAGGACTAGAATCCTTGAAAGTTGTGAGTATTTGCTAGAAATGGTCAGAAGTTCAGTCTGTCTGGATCTTGTAATGTATGAATTAATTCTGGTTTGTCCTATACTTTTCTATTCTATTCTGCTAAGCAAGTTCTTATATTGGCTTTATCAATGCACTACATTTCTGAATTGACTTCTATTCTGTTCCTTCAAAAGAAATTATCTGTGCTGTAGCATTTTCTTTGGGGAGGGATTTTTTTATCTTCGAAAGAGGTGTTTGTGCTTTGAGGTTCCACACTTTGATCAGAAACCATGACAATTCCACAGTCTTGGACTGGACTTGAAGAATTACAAGTCTCTGTTCTCCCCAGATGACAGGAGGGAGCACATAGGATCATAATCTTTGCTTTTGAGCTTGTGCCCCAAGCACCCATCTGATCTCCAACTTTTAGAACTAACATCAGCATTGCAGGTAACTGTTCTCATCCCCCTCATCTTACTTTGTAAGAGCAGGAATAAACCGCTTATATCTGTCATTAAAACACCCTATGGTGTTTTTTGTCCACCCTATGGTGGACACAAATATAGCCAACTTCATTATCAAATACCTTCATTTGGGTAGTGACTCCTTTCTTTTGAAAGTGTTATAAAATCAACTTGAGTCTGAATGCAAGCTGAAGGTTTCATGAGTCCTCCTAGAGCCACAGCAAGAGAACTACCTCCACCCTACTGATCATATTATTACATATATATAAACACCTCCAACACCACTGCTTTCTCTTGGTGTTGCCTGCCCATTATACAGACTGCAAGTGGGATGGTTGAGTCAAAGGAACAGTGTACTACTGCATAAAGTCATTTGACACAGTAAGTTACAGTCAATATATCAACAAATAAATAAGTGCCTAAGTGTTTAGCAGGATTTCATGCTTTAGCACAAACAGGCCATGAGCAGAGGGTGAGTTTCTAATTAAGAGAGAATTGCTATGGTAACCAAAGGTGGTCACACATAATTGGGTGTGAAATGCCATGAGGCTTCATGACAGAGGTGTCTGCATATATTATCCAGCACATTTTCTGTTTCTGAAATAGAATTACATTGTCAGGTCAGACACTGTTTTCCATATTTTATATGCCTCCTTTTGAGCAACCAAAAATGCATCTCTGTGGGCTTCAGTGACAATTTCAGCACTATCAGTACTCCTCTTGCACCCGAGGCAGTGGAAGTCTAGATGAGACTCCCTCATGAGCCAACAAGCAACAAGAGAAAACGACGTTTACACTGCAGTTACATTAAACTCAGAAAGGGTTCTCTGTTCTTTAAATATCAGAACAGTCCACGTGCGAAGACAAGCTTGAAGTGAGGATTATCAACCCTAACTGACTCTTAATCATGGGTCAAGAACAAAGGGAGGTGTTTGACTATGTGTTTCCTAATCTAGCTGAATGGGACTGAAAGGCAAGATAAGCCCCTGTGTCGGCAAAGCAGAGCAATCCAGGATGAAGCTAATACTGTTCCTCAAAATGGGATTCTGCACACTGTCCAGCTTCTTGATATCACAGATTTAATACTATGGCATCTTAGTTAAAATGGTTATTGTTTAAAGTTGGTATTTTGTTATCACATTTAGTGGGAGAGACTGAATAACTGTGCAACCAAGATGAGTCTGGTAGGAACAGAGGGGTTGCTTAAAACTCGCAGTACATCAGCACAGTGATGTGTGCAGCAGTGACTAACTGTGATTAAAAAAACTTACTTAAATTTATGAAATTTATTCACCAACTTAAGCACCTCCTACTAGAGTTTTGAGCACTATCTTAACTAATTAGATATGCATCATCTATGTATTATCTATGTAATGAATCCTAATGAAGATCAAAGGAAAATCTCATTACTTCAAGTTGTTGTTCTGGCACAAGATTTCTAAGATTTCTATTAAACCTCTTTCTTGAATATGTGGGTATGAATGAGAGGTCAGATCTCTGACTTACAAATCCCCATTTCTCTGTACTAGCAGCACTTTAAGGGCACAAAACTACTTAAAAGCATGCAATATTCCTCTAGACTGAAGGAATCTTGTGACATTCTCAGGACAGGATAAATTCAGAAGTAGGTGGATAAATAGATCAGCTTCTTCAGACTTCCACTACTGCTGCAACTGAGAGAAGCTTTGGGAGTTAATTCTGTTAAGAACTTCTTCAGGATCCTAACTTGCCCTTTTTCAGCTTACTTTATATTGGTGGTGATTCTCAAGATGCACTGTATTTGAGTTTCTCTGTATCCAAGGTGTCAATTCACAAGGGCTGACTTAAGACGTTTTTGTGTTCCTGCTGTCTACAAAACAAAAACATACCTGTTCTGCATCTTTAAAAGAGGTAATGGGCTATCATTAGACTCTGCATATCTGAAAAGGCTGCTCATCCACTGGATGTGCAACATGCATACACAGTAGGGCACTGAGGCAGTCAGGAAAAGTCTGTGTGACAGAAAAATAGTCGAAGGGAAGCCAAGATTCACAGTGAGAAACCAGTCACTGCCAATCTATCCCTGTTCTGCTCTTTCTGTATGTCCATATTTCCCATTAACTATATCTCATCAGGAGTTCTGCATAAAGCGATGTGTTCAAAGAAACTCTCAGTCACTGAGGGAGAGCAGAGTATTAAAGGGAAAGAACCCTGCCCATGCTGATTGAGTACAACAGTTGACAACAGCTATTATTTGTTAATTATTGACATATCCAAAGAGTCCTTTGGCTTGACAGAATTGCTAACACATACATTACCTACTTCATTGTACCTCATTATAGAACATATGGTGGCAGTTTGATGAGTACAATTTAGGAATTTTTTTTTTATGTATTCCTACAATTCCTCACTCCTCTTCCTGTTGCTTCTTGATGCATCAGAATGTGTGCTTTTTTTGTTTTCCTTTTTTTCTAGTATCCAATTACCCTCTCTCATCTGATACAGTAGAACTACCCAGAGGTATTGACAGATCCTGTTCACCAATTCACACACGTTTTTAATTTCACCTTTAAAATACATCAACCAGCTGGTTTCCAAAAATGCCAGTTATATCTAATACATTGTTAGAATTAAAGTATTACTGGAAAAATGCCTCTCATCTTATGAACTGCTTGAAGCTATATGTATCACTTCAGATGCACAAAGAAACATGTGTTCCACCACTGTATTAAACAAAAGCCTACTGAGAATTTGAGGTGCTTCAAGATACATCTGAGTGAATAGCTAAATCATATGCTACAAAGTACTAATGTGAATCTAAAGCTCAGATCTGAAAAGAAGATCCTTCAACCTGTTCCAGCAACTTAAAGAGCACAAGATAAAGGGCATACTGATTTGTCATTTCTTACAGTTAAGAAATAAATTGCTTGTGTACATCACAAGATACACATTTCTGACAAGAAATTTCTAAGGTATTACCTGATTCAACTTACAGCTGGGAAGTTACTTAACTATATTAAATGATACTTGATTTCCTACTTCTTTATAAGCTTGAATTCCCAGTTTGGAAAGCACCTGGGGATCTCCACTGCTGGAAATTCATTTTCTTGTAACACATAAAATTGGGAATGGTAATAATCATAGTTTCCTACTAGAAATTGAGATGAAAAAACTGCCACTGAACTTGACAGGTGCAAATGACTTAATTCATGGATGAATTAGCACTTGAAAAAATAGGGAATCAAGTGTGAAAAAGGGAAAAAAATACGGTTAGGTATTTTAAAACCAGTATTAACCCAATAAATCCCTTTTTTTTTTTTTTGCTATATTAGCATAACCTATAAACATTTTTCAGAGTGAAGCTATGTAATATGGAAGTGAAATCTCTCTTGTATAGCAATAACACCCAAAGATCTTGTATTTGACAGCTGTGGCAGATGCTTGTTTGACTCATTACAAAGAGGCTTCTATCATGCAAAGCTGATGACTTAGAACTCCGACACCAAGTAAAACAAACCCTTGATGTACCTCAACTGTTTCTTAACAACCTGTAGCACCAGTAATAAAATTAATTATAACATATTCTTCTTAGAAAAATGAACCAGTTAAAGTCAGAGCTGAAGCACTACGTAAAGATGAATTTGCCAGACATATAAATTCTAGAAAACTGGGGGAGGGCATGTCTTTGTGATCCAACACAAATCCAAATATATCACAAGCTCAACACAAGAAGGTGTAAAAAACAAAAGTTCAAGTCCACAAAAAAAGAGTACATGAAGCTTCATATACAATGAACAAGCATAAACTGCTGCAGGCCTGGCATTAAGAACAGAACCAAGAAGCACAAAAGGCTCACTGTCTTCTGCGGGATGCACAGCCAGGGCAGAGCACATCCCTTTGCTCTATGGGAAGGGCATCTACTGGTGCAATTAATGAATGGCCTAAGTGACTGAAACAATTATGAGCTGCATAGGAGTAGGGATATAAGATCACTTAAAAAATAAAGATGTACCTACTCAGCAGTGACAAATCCAGTGTATAGGATTAGGTATATGCAATTGGCAGAACAACTCTAAACCACTAGGAAATTGAAAAAGGGTTTGAAAATGGCATGGATATTGTTGAATTTGAAGTAAAAAGAAAGTTATCATCGTGGTACTTACAAACCAGTACAGATCACTGCATCCACCATGAGTTTTAGGAAAGCCAAATTCCAGCTCTTTAAAGAGTTATAGGACCTCCTGGGAAACTGCCCTTAGAGACAGTAAACCCTGTGCAGGTCTTTTCCTGAAAACAGAAAAACTTTAAACTCTGTAGGCCCATGCAGAAATGCCAAGTTACTGCAACTCCCCAGATGCAACCTGAATCTTTGCCTGGATTCATATAAAAAACAGCAATTGCTTTAAATGACCTTGCTCTTCCTGGGATTTTGAAAGTAGTAATTAAGCAGCAGCATCTAAGCATCTAGACAAGGCACTGGGACAATATTCAGACAGCCACTGAAAAGTGGTTCAGGCACATGCACATACAGATCATTGCATAAATCCTTTTCGTTCCAGCTTTCTCCGGCCCGGTGTTGTGGTTTAAACTCAGCCAGACAGCTCGTTCACTCACTCCCCCCCCTTTTCCTCCCTCTTTGTTTCCTTCCACCTCACCCTTTCCGCACTCCCAGAGGGATGGGGAGGAGAATCGAAAGAATGCAACTCCCACAGGTTGAGACAAGAACAGTCCAGCAACCGATGTACAACAGCAATCACCACTGCTACCACCACCGACAACAATGATAAGAGAAAATAACGAGGGAAGAGAATACGATATTACACGCCAAAAAACAAGTCCAACCCACAAGACCCTGTGTCCTTCTGGATAACTCCCAGTTACCCCTTATGGACATGACGTGCTGTGGTATGGAATACCTCTTTGGCTAGCTTGGGTCAGGTGTCCTGTCTCTGCTTCCTCCCGCCTTCCCTCCTTCCTGGCAGAGCATGAGACTCACAAAGTCCTTGGTCAGGGTAAACATTACTTAGCAACAACTGAAAACATCGGAGTTATCAGCTCTGCTCCCAGGCTGAAAGTCAAAACACAATGCTGCACCAGCTACTAAGGAGAAAAACTGACTGCTACTGCTGAACCCAGGACACCCAGGCTTTTGAATCTAGTTGCCTTTCCCCTAATGATCAGGTTTTACTCTTCCCACAACTTCAAGATTCAAACACATGCTGGTAGACTAGAAAACAAAGCTCAAGTGGCCAAGAAACACCCATTCAGAACAGGTACTTGTTTTGTAGTACTGAAATGCTGTGCATCTGATACAATGAGACCTTTGTCTCCCTACAGAGTGAAGGCAAGTCCCTGGCAATAACCAGAGGCTATTTGTGGTCTAACACCTAAAGAAGACAGAAATAATAAAAAAAAAAAAACCAAACAAACACCCCCCCCCACCCCCAGCCTGAAATTATTAAAACTTTTAAAGTATAATTTTGCTGAGTATTTTGAATAATTGGGATATGAGAAGCTTACATCTGTAACTACTAGTGGCTAGTAGCTGTATTAGAATTGCTTAAAAAGTCTCATCCACATTCGCTTAGACACAACAAACCCCTATGGATTGCCAACATAAATTAGAGGAACAGTTCTGCCAGCTAAATCCTATTAAGCCACCTAACCTCCCACAGCTTAGAAAAGATGTGGGTACCTAAACATCACTATGAATTTGACAGCAAGTGTCTTTCTGTACAAATGTTTTTAACATGAGCAGTTCAATTAATTAGAACTCTGTATAATGGTACTGGCTTGAAAAATTGTAATTCACTTAATTGTCAGCCTATACTGTATGAGGAATCTACTAACACTGGTGTGTTGTTACATTACAGCTTTGTCTGCTTGGTGGAAATAGATTAAATGTAACCCACGCCTCCAATTGAAAATTTTCCTTTACAACGAAGCATCCAAATCTAGCAGCTTGTTTTCACATGGTATGGAAGCATCCAGTGATGAACTGGATATGGAAGTGTCAGACTTAACATCCAAACGTATCTTAGCTCAATAAAAGGAAATCAAATGTACATATGGCAGAAATGAATGCAAGAAAGCCAAAGAGCACAAAATAATAAAAGCATGTTAGATCAATCCTTGCAAAAAAGAAAAACAAAACCCCAAACAAAAAACCCCAACGCAACCCAAATCAAACAAACAAACAAAAAAAAAAAATCCAAGGAGTTTTTTTAGCATCTTATCCTAAAAGATCCTGGCTTGCAGCATGGAATATGTCTCACTATACAGGGCAGAAACAAAACATTGCTGCTCTGCTGCAGCAATGAAAAGTAAAGGTAAAGTTACCCTCATAAGTTTTTCCTGTTGAAGACAGTGGCCATAAAAGTCGCCACTCTCCAAGAGGTTATCAGCTTGCATGCACACTGCAGACCTTCAGACAGGCTTCAGAACAGCAGCGGAATTCTTGCTCCCTAAAAAAAGACAGTAAAATCAGAGGCAGAGTGGAACTTCCAGAACAAAACAGCATCACAGACATGGAAAAGGTGCAGATCTAAGTATTTAGATACCAGTTATATGGAAATTACATGTATGCCATTTAATTCCTGGTAGATTAGATCTCCTGTAGCTTCAGTGCAGATTTTTTGCAGCAAGCAACATGCAAGACAAGCACTCACATGGCATTGTTCCCTTCTTGTTTGTGTAAGTGGTTTATCTAATAAGCGGTTCATCTAATAAACTGAAATGTTCACCATTTCTTTCAGTAAATACTATTTCTTCTATGATGAAATATTAACACTTTAACAAAGTCTCATACCTACATACATCATTCTAGAAACACTGAAACAAATGAACATAAATCACATAAGCAATTACAAACCTGCCAAATAGAACAAATAAGGTGCAAGATGCTCAAATTCAAACAAGAAAGATATTATTGTTTATTTTCTTCTTGGTAAAGTAGCATATTTCAACCAGGTTACAACGAAATTACCACAGGATATTAAAAAAAAAATACAAGAAAGTATTTAGAAAATTACATATATACATATTTGCTTAAAAATTCTATAATGTAAACATTAGCATAACAAGTTAAAATAATATTACAGTTTATTAATACTTGTGTGAATACTGTACATATATATGCTTCAGAATGAATACTATCTTCCCTAGAGTCTAACAGCAACAACAACAAAAATCTTTTCCCCAACTCAAAAGGGAAATCCGGGTTCTTCAACTGCCAACAGGTTTGGTCCCACATACAAGACAGTTATTTATCTCAGTGTTAAGTAAGGAAGAATGTGCAGCCTTTCAGAGTTGAGAATTTCAACCACATTTACATTTCTATAACTTTTAGCTTCTTAAATGTTTATCACACCACTCAAAAAACCAACTACCACAGTACAACTTCCGTCATGGCATGGACATAATTCTTGAACTCTTGTTAAAGAAACTGATTCCCCCTACATGGAAGTGCAATACATTCATTCCAACGCAACAAAAAAAGTTATTTAAGTCCAGGTATTTGCAGAAATTTGTGAATCTGGAAAATTCATTCCTCTCTAAACATTTCAGTACTTTTTGCTAGTATGAATTCATGCTATCATTAACCAAAACCTAAGCCATTATTATTAATTAGATGTATGCTCTGATTATTTTTAAGAAAGAAACAGCATGAACAATCTAAGTTATTGATAACTGGATCATAAACACAGTTGACGCAGAATAAGAACTAAATGAAATGTACAGTGTCAGACCACTGTGTAGAACAAGTGTTTCATCTTCCAGTCAATATGTGAAATGTAAAGCAGCTTAACTGGCATTTTAAAACATATTCAATATTTCATATATATAATTTCATATATTAGAGCGATACTTTCAATACCTCATGCTAAGAAACTACTGCAATGACTAAATAATCATCAAATTGGTATTGCATGTGATGTAGGGTGCTGACTGAAATATCCTAACCTACAGAAATTGACAGAAATTCCTTACTTTCTGGAGTTAACCTTTTCCAGAAGTGAGACAAGCTCCAATACAGAAGTAGTATTATTGTTTCCACAGAGAAAATTGTGTTCTCATGTTAAACATGTTTATTTTCATACATACTAGAGTTCCAGCTAGAAAAGCACAGTGTTGTAGATTTGCAAGGGTGTATAGGAGCACAATCTGGTGAAATTGTCTTTTTATTTCTTTTAAACAACTGTTCCACAGGCTTTTCATAGTAACTTCAAGCAGGTACCTGTATTCTATCCACAGGCAGAGATTCTGTCCTCAGAATTAAAAAATATTAAATAAAAACATCCTTCAGAGTGGGGAATTTGAGCCTTTGAAATGGCATGAAACTTACAGCAGAACTGAGATCCCTGTGTGCTTTGAAGGAAAAAGAATGACATCCTCATCCAAAAGTACTAATAAGTGATTCTGTTAACAAAATATCACATTTTTACATCATTTATATGTGTGACAGACAGTATCATTAGTTCATTTGGGGTTCACCAAGTCTTAATTTATTATTAGCTTACTGCTCTGAGTCAGTCATCCCCATTTGTTAGTAGGTTCTTATTAATTTGACAGCTACCAGATACTGTTCTATATAATAAAACATTACCTTAACTGTAGGTCATGCTTTTGAGCCAGTAATCTTTAATAGCACCATGCCCTTTCTCTAAATACTTGTATTAATCCAATCATGATGGTTTATACCTGCAGGAGGCTCTGTAAGATAGTATAATTTGATTACAACTATCACATCAACAGTATATTCCATTAAAAAAGTCTGGCTTTGAAGTTATTAATCTTCCTAGAGTATGTGACTTAATGGCTGTATCAGTTTAAGCCTTTATATCTATGTCAATATCCTGCCTCACATAAACCTTGGAAAATTACTGTTGTTATTGAGAAACTTGGTTTAATGCAGGAGCCAAGTTGATACAATCCATTCTCTACAATGAATGACAGACTCTCTAAATAAATGAGATTCTGAAACTCCATAGCCAATACATAATGAATACTGATAAACAATCACATCTGCAAGAGATGTGAGTCTTGCCTGCCTTGTGTTTCTAGGAAACTGTTCATTTTGTATGCAACTGAAGAATGGCATTAAGCTAAAAGTAGTGCCACTTAGTTTTACAATTTATTTTGAATAGTCACTAAGGTTCCAGATGAGCAGCCCCAGAGACCTCATACACCTAAAGATGAAAACAGGAATAAGGAATAAAATGGAAATGATATTACTAATTCCTTTTTGCCGCTACAGCCCGAGGCTTGCAGGAACAATGCCAGGGATTCTCCTGTCCCGAGCCCTCTGGTCTGTGATGACCACAGGCTGGTCAAAGGTGCCAACAAGAACTGGTTGAACCCACCAACTCATGATGCACCAGCCTCTGACCACAGACAAGGGTTTAAAGAGCTGTCAGTCAGTACCAAAGGAAATCAGACTTATACAAAAATCGTTAACTACAGGCATGGAATTAGATAACTGGTAAAATAATTTAAAGGATGGAATCTCTGTTTCGCTTACCAGTATTCTGTAAGAATAATGTAACTAATTTGGTTCTTAAAGTCAGTGGGGCAACCTTCAACAGTCTTGGCTGATTCTAGTAAACAAACAGCAGTGGGATTTGTGACAGGTAAGTACAGTTGCTCTCAAAGACAGGGCTCTGATGTGCTAAAAGATGCTAAAATTTTGGGCATTTGTATCACTGAGTATCTCCTTATAGTCATGCAAGTACCTCACTGAGCTTCAAAATATCAAGTGGAAAAGCTATCTTGTGAGGAAAGACTTTCATTTAATTATTTTCTGAGGTTTAGAGAAACCATAGATGAGCTTGTAAAAGGCTTAGTGATGCACCCATGATGGTATCTTGTAACATAAAGTAAAAGCTGTTTGCAGACTGCAGTCTTAGGAGCTGATACACAATTCCACTAAAGTTAATAAAGAAAGATTTGTACACAGTAAACAAGTTTAGTATTTTTTATGTAATCTACATACATAAATTAAAAACTACCAGAAGTAAGTTAATCAGGAATGAAATAATTTTAAGAGCCAAATGTAGACACAAAAAAATATCCTTCTGAACAACTAAAAAAACAATTTAATTTTTGTGTGTGCTAAATGATTCCCTACCATTGTAGCTTTCTGAATGAGTATTTGAATTTGTGACTTATTTCCTGCAAATTAATACAATTTCATCTGGCAGATACACCACAAAGGTTTCCATGCACTTTTCTTTCAGATTGACTTGCAATTCAGTGTTAATAGATGTGTGTCAGATTTTTACTAATCAAGTGTCTACTTTCTGAAAAATCAATTTAGAATTGTTTCAAAATGGGACCGTCATTAGAGCTACTTTTCTTTCCAAAAAAACCAAAATAAACTATCATCAGTGTATCCAACTGAAGAGTCTGGAGGAGCATTAACTGCCCAGCTACTCCCTCTCCTTTCTTCTGAAATAAATGTCCTGCTGTAGTTTACACAGAACACCAACAGTAACTCATCTTTTAATGAAAACAAACCAGCTGGCTCCCAGGCTGGCCCGTTGGGTTTCCTATAGATCTGTCTCTTTATTTTGTAAATGTGATCTCTTACTGACTGAAAAATATAATTTCATTTCTATGACAGGATTCTTAGTGGTATTCCACCTACTGAAATTTCTGACCTGAAGAGTGAATTCCACTCCTCCCTGCCACAATCTGCTATTCAGTGCAATCTATAAGCTACATATGCAATCATAGGAATCCAGCACTTAGGGTTCATACTCCAGCACCACTGATGCCACTCACTGTGTGTAATGAACCCCTCCTCACTCAAGTGCCACTGAAAAAGTCTGGGCCAGTTACTTGACTAAATAACACGCAAGTGTTACAGGTTTGTAGAACAGAAGTTCCAGTTTGCTAGAACTTTAGTAAAGCACTGAGGCAAACAGTCTGCTAGTAATCATCAGGTTTTTTGTTTTTTTTTTTTTCTGCAGAGTAATGCTAGATTTCAGTATCTACTGACATAAGAATTTAGTGTAATGAATGGATAATAAAATGACGATACATCAATTTAAGTAACATTACCCAAAATAACTTCTAAGAAAGATATTCTTATGCAAGGGAAAACCAGAATACAATTAATAGAAAGTGTGAATGTACACTACTTAAACTTAATGAAGAGAAGAAGATAGCTAACATATAATTAACTGCCTACGGCAGTGCAGCTAATGGATACTGAACTGGATTCCAGTTAATCCATGTCAGGACTTCCATCACTTGTAACAATTCTTGTTAATTTCTTTTTCACTTACTCACAGTAGTACCATTACAAATTACTTTTCAATAAGAGGTGATGGGTAATAGGCACTTTCATTACAGGCAATTTTTAAGTATCACCATGAGAAGGGTTTTACAAAATCAGAGTAAGAATTCCACACTGCTGCGTAAATGATGGGAGTGTTCAGTAACATCTGCAACAAATTAATAATAACATAGACCCCAAGACTTTAAAACACTGTTTTATACCATGCTAATTTTGTGTATCCTTGTGGTGGTTTTTAGAAATCAGTAATATTGCACCCAGCCTTACAGCAAGACTGAAATTTCACTAGAAAATTATTACATTCTGTGATTTTAAAGAATTACTTCCCACAAATGAAAGCTATTGAGGTTATCTAACTACAAATGTACAAAAGCTATTTTCCCAACTGTAACATTTTTCCTTTGTCATCTACTTTGTCAAGTTTTCTAAAAACCTTTCTGTGTGTCAGAGATTTACAGTAAAAAAAAAAACCAGTCTTTCTATTTACAAAAGATAATAAATTAGTGAGGTTCTTTTATGCACATCCTGCTGACATATTAAGTAGTGATAATCATAACTGTTCTAAGGAAAAAAATTGTCTTGACATGATACTCATGTCTCTCTGGTACAGAAAAATGTACATGTAGAAAGGAAGACAACACAATAAAACCAAGGAATTCATAGGAACAGAAGAAATTCAGAAGAACAAAGGGGAATATGTGCAATGCGGCTTTACAAAACAAAGAAAATGCCTCTCAGTTTGCTGAGTTCTCAGGAATAGCCGTCCTATTCTTTTGAGAAAGCGATTCCTGCCTTCCAAAGTAGTTAATCAGGATATGACCCTTAGTAATGAATATCTCTTTTCAGGATTTAAGTTGATGCAGCTGTAGTCTCTTCAGGACCTTAGATTATAAACACAGGCAAGGAAGGAATCACAGGACAACTTTAAGTACATGGTGTCAGTATTCACAGTTACAAGGAAGGGTCAAAGATCACCACTCTGTGGCTCCAGGCTTCGTGGCTCTCTTTGGTGGCTGCGAGACAGTTTGGGAAAGCGCGTAGTCACTCTCGAGCGATTGCTTTTGCTCCCTGATTCTCCAGAAGGTGCAATATCACTAGGAAGACAAGAAATAAAGACAGAAATAGCTAGTTTATGTTATATGTAAATTATTCAGTAGTTATTCCAAACATGTAAAAAGCAGATGTTGTGAGAGCCTGGCAGATGACTGCAAAGTACAGCACACATCTTCAACTACACAGAACTGCATTCTTTCTACTGGTAATTCAAGTGTGAATTACAGAATGGGCTCTTTCAAAAATGAGAACTAGTAGAACTTCCAATACTTTATGAAAGATTGCAAATTACAGGATAAAAGCATATCTCTATGAGTTACAGTTCAGAAATGGTGGGAAAAGCATTCTGAAGTGATAAAAGTACAAGCAAAAAAGACAACAG
This sequence comes from Neopsephotus bourkii, assembly GCF_033783945.1. NCBI lineage: Eukaryota > Metazoa > Chordata > Aves > Psittaciformes > Psittacidae > Neopsephotus > Neopsephotus bourkii. Next base: position 581,639 of record NW_026901034.1, read on the forward strand.
CTTGGATGATGCTCCACTTCACAATTCTCCAGTTATGGATGGATGTATCATAACATGATGAGGTACATTAGTAATACATCCCTGTTGGGAATTCTTCCATCTCTTCTGACCCACAACACACTGTAGCCTGACATGAATGAGCCTTTTGGAAAAGACTCCAAGAAGTACATTAAGATCAAAAACAAGCAGTAACAGAAAATTCCAGCTTACCTAGGTGATATTCAGAGGCTATAGACTCCTCGGACAACTACAGTATAAAGGGATAGCATTGTACTTTCACCATTCTTGTAGAGGACTCCAGATGGTTTTTAATTATACTGCTTACATATAGATTGATAAATAAAACTGAATTTTAGATTTTGCAGCTGAGCTGGGTAACACCATTACACAGCATACAGAGCCAATCTTATTTTTATATGTAATCCACCCCACCCCCCCAGTCCCCCCCCAAACTCTGGAAATACCTTCAGAACGCATTAACAAATCCATAGGGGAGGAACTGCTCATCTGCTGTTCTTGCCATGTTAAACAAATACAGATACATTTTAAAACAACCACTGAATTTACTCTGTGTAGTTCCCTTCTTTCTGCAGAGTGACCTTCTTCACGGGTCAGAAAGCCCTGCTAAAGCCATAGACACACTCAGGTTCCACTTGGGCAATCCGAACACCCACGTGGGAGAGACCTTAGCAAAGCAGAAGCATTTAACAAGTCCTGAGACCAAGGGGAAAATTCACCTGCAGGAAACAGAGCCCTTCTGCAAGGTAAGGCAGCTGTACCACTGGTAGCCACGAGTTCTTTAACTGCACTGCACACACTGGCTGTTAGTCACAAACAGTAACAGAAAAACAGTACAGAAAAATTGTGTCCAGTTCAGATGCTAAATATTAAGACAAAATAAAACTGTGTGTTTTTAATGGCAGTGGCTTACTTGTCTAAATTTCTGAGCACAACACTCTAAAATAACCTTAGTTAAAAGAAAAAAAGATTTTTCTAAATTAAAATTCACCACATTCCTATTATAGTATTTAGTCTTTCTGGGTAACTAGGAAGTCCTTCACATGAAAAACTGCATCAAATACCTGTGGTATACATCCTTGTCTTCTTTAGTATCAAGATGAACAAGTTAGATCTTTAATTCCTTATTTTTCTTGTCACTAAAAGAAAAAACTAAAAATGTATTTAGTGTGTGTTACTAATACTTGGTAGTGCAGGATAACTGATCTTCCAACCCTGGCCTTATGATTTTTATCTGGAAACTCAGCAAGGCTGGCTAAGTTGCTGTAGAGAATTCTGATCATGTGAATCCAATTTCAGCTGTGCTCATTAGCATGGATTTTTTTAGTAACATGAATATTATTAGTCATTATTTTTATACTATTTATAAAATTGCAGTGATGCAGTGTTGATATTGTAATAGAGCATAAGATACTGCCTTCAGAAGCTTGATTCTGTGTTAAAACATGTATTTTTCAGAACACATAAACATAAAAGCATCTAAATATCAAGTATGCAATGGAATCAAATTAAATTTTCACCTCACTGAGCTTTTCTCAATCTAAAATAGGTTAATTTACAATCATGTTGATACCACTGCTGATAGTACTTTAGCTTTATCAGGCAGACAGGCAGCTCCTTTACAGATGCACATTGCAGAAGAAAGCACAGTGTTATTATTACTATTGAAAGTACATTTTAATACACAAGCTCCTCCTGCTGGCATGTCCTCAACATGACACTAGTGTCACTCACTGGGAAGCCACTTTTCCCTCCTGTAGGAAAAACGCCCAAAGAAAAAATTACCAAAGGTGCAAAATGAATTCCCCTAAAATGAATAGATATGACTTAATATCAGATAAGCATGGCTGAGGTAACAAGATCATCTTAGGATAATTACATGAACACCAGTGCCTGGGAACGAAGGCCAAAAACTAGAAGTAATTCTGCTAATTTAAATGACGCTACTGCAGAATGAGATTATATCTAATAACCAAATTAGAGATAATTTGTCTTAAATGTCTTAGCTGATTTTCATAAGTGCAATCCAAATTCTGAGACAAATCATTATGTTATGTAGGATTAAAGAAACCAACTTAGAGCTGAGGAAATAGATCTTCATGCATTCAGCATGAGAAAGCAAACTGGAGCTGAAATTGAACTGACCAACTTAAATGGAAATAGATGATGTATGGAGAAAAAGGTCTGGAGTATTAAAAAGAAATCATACATTTATAAAAGTGTATTTCTTAAGCCCCTTCCCATCTTCCCTCCTCCAAAACTTGATGAGGAAACTTTCCACCTCACGTGTCTGTTTCAGCTCTAGCTTTTTACACTACAATTAAAATACTGACTTTCAGATAATAGCCAGGAAGTTTAACTATTAAATTTGGGAAAGAAAAGATCCACCCCCAAAATGCATGATAATCAAGCAGGAGGAAAAGATTAATTGCCCATCTCTTCTGCCTCCTGTTACTAGAATTAATAATTTGGTTCTGGGTTTGAGGTCAAATGATACTTACACTCTCTGGCACTAAACACGACACCTTTTTAAACCTCTAGTCTGTTCAACAGGTCAGATATTCCATGAACTATTGGGCAGAGCTAATGAAGACCTTAAAATGATCCTGTCACAATTTCTGGCAAATGCACATGAAGATGAAATTGAGACACTTCTGAATCTATTTTTGCTGATGTGTGTTTGGGTCTGAGGAAGAAGGAACAAGCATACCTACGTGCAGTGTTTGCAAATCCTCTCATTTGTATCATTCAGCAGCAACAGTCTCTAGGCTACTTTTTTGGGAGTTTGAGATAAGGGCTCACCTACAGCTGGCAGTTTTATTTAGATTAAAATACAAATTTAAAATATGTAAATCTAAACCAGGAAGTAGCTATTCTAGATCAACTCCTCCAAATCCCTGTGGTAAGCCCTCACTTTCTCTTTTACACCTCCGAGTTTCACCTGCTCAGTTTTAATGTAACATTCTTAGTTCTTTTACCTTTATAGCCACTTGAAGTCTTCTCAGGGTTTAGTTTTCCTGGCTGAGCCTGGCAGGCAGCCGGATACTTGCTAGGCATTACCATGTTCAGCAGTGGAATGTTCAACTATTCTAAGGCTCAAGTTCTTTTCTACGTTCTCACCTTGTCCCATTCTGAATTAAAAAGCGACCTACTGATGCAATCAATTTCTTCTTCCTTCCAGATCATTGTTTAGCTTTTAAGCATTCCTCATTGATCTGTCCAGTGTTTGTCTGGATACCAATTCAGCTTCATTGATTTTGTCTTGGTGCCAAGTTCTGGCTGAGGTACATCTATAGAAAATAGCTTAAAATAACTGCTCTTTTAAATCAGCTTCATACCTTTCATTTATTGCTTTCTGTATTATCAAAATGTAAACTGCATTTGTCTTTTTCTTTATGCATTTAGCATATGAAACCTCAGTATTCTCTCAGCTGATACTGTGAACATTTAAATTAACAAATTTATTTCCCATCTCATTGTCTTCAGGATAAAATTAGAGAGGAATTTCTCATAAGAATATAACATGTCTGTAACTGGAGATACTTTTGTACCAGCCAGAGATCAGAGAGCAGAAGTAAAAAGCACATCCTGGGAGGATAACAAAGCTCAGGATATTTTTTTTTTTAATATATGTCACATGCAAATGCATCTCTGGAGGCATTCCTGATTCTAGTTTTGCTTCAGTTGTATTAAACATACTTCATTAAGGAAGGCATTAGCTGGCAGATAAATTTCATTTCACTGGTTTCTTGCATTATTAATAGTGCTGTTTGATATGATCATCTATAATTTTTGGACATGACCCCAATATTTAATGTGGTAAAGTGGATTCAGGCAGGCAGCCCCCTCAAAACAATGCCTATACTTATACTAAGAGATTCTTCTTAGACACATGAGAACTAATTCTGACTTGCCAATACAGCAAATCTCAGTACCTTCTTCTGCCAATTAAAATCAGCTAAATTACCTGTTTAGTGGCATTATTAACTACGACTGATTTCATAAAATCTTTTTACATACCCTAGTAACTCCTGCTTTGCAGTGATCTAGCTAAAATCCTTTTTTCCAGCTGCTGAAGTGTAAAAATAATTGGAGCCACAGTTCTGCCATCACTCCCAATTTTGTAGAAATGAAATATAATTATTAATGAGAAACAGCAATCTCCATCTATTAATTCATATGACTGAGTTGGGACATTTAAATAGTTACCTAGTAACAGAAAAAACAGAAAGATATGGGTAAGATAATCCCTCTACATCCCACTCTGACGCTGAAAATCCTGAAGATGCTATTAGAGTAAAGCTGTCAGGTTAAAAAACCAAATAATTTCCTATCATGCTTAGATATGAATTGATCAAGAGATGGAAAGCATTAATTCTAATATTCTATTCAACTATTCAACTAATAGACAACTCCTACTTCCACATGCATATTTGTACAGCACAACACAATATTCAGTAACACATTCAATCTCTTCCTGCTGTAAAATAATTACAAACACAGAATCGTGCTTTCCGTTGTTATAATTTGAATGATCCTAACTTGAATGTTCTCATGCTACAAATCAGTTTCCATACCAGTATGAAAACTTTCTTCATAAGCCTCATCTGCACTGATATTTGAATATTTCTGTAAACCATGACACTGTACCTAATACTGGTGATCGGATCTTTGTTTGCTTCCGCTAAATTTACCGTGAAGTTGAATGGTTACAGTACATCAAATGTTTTGTTTCCATTAGTTATACACTATACAATTAATAATACCTACGACTGATTTTGGATGAAATACAGTCTCATTCAGGAAATGCTCAGAAACCTGTAAAATGACCTTTCCTGAATTTACATCTGAGAAATACCTAAAGTCTTGCTTCTTGGCTTTCTAACACATAATGACATCTGCATTTGGGAATGTTTCCTTTCTGCTTCTTGTGCTGCCCCTGCCAGAATAACATAATGCATAAATATGTTATTCACACAAAAGATCTCTTCACGACTCACTAGGAAGCCAGAAACCACTGAACACACATGTAAGAGACAGTTCATCAGAATATATGATTTAGTTATAATTGCTGTAATTGGTTTGTGTATTTCACTGATTAGCTGAAAGGCAGGAAGTTGGGCTACAGCATCCATTTCCACCTAGAAATCACCAACATTTTGCTCTGTTGGGGTTAGCTGTCTCTGTGCAAGCAGCACAACCTACCACTTTCCTGTGACAGGTAATTTAATGAACCAATGCTTCAGAAGCAGATCATGTTCCAAGGTTGTGCATATAATAACAAAATAGTATGATCTGATTTCATAAGAACAGTGTTCAGTGAACACCTGGATATATTTTTTCCTGCTAGTACCATAATGATCATCTTTAAGGAAAGCACAGACAGATCTAGGATACATTTTTCTTGAAAATATTGAGGTACCTAAAAATGAAGTCGCACATCAGGATTCACAATGTATCACATATGTGAAAATAAAAGGAGTAAAACTTTTGTTTGACAAGTAGCAATTTTGATGTGCTGAGACAGCAGTGCATTGCAGTGACTAGCCAAGCAATTCCTCCTCCATTTGCACAAACTGCTTGCATGCAAAAATGACATGGAATGTAGACAAGTTACCAAATCAGCTTTTAAGCAGCTCATAATCAATACAATTGGCATTGGAAGTAACAACAGGAAGCCTGCAGGAAGTGTGGTCTCAAGACACCAGTGTATGAGAAGCCAGTAAAAGGAGTTGATATAGATCAACACTTGTGAGCTACCTGCCCTCTGCTTTACAGATCAGAAAAATGCAAAGTCGACCACCTTTTGGGCCAAGAGGCGGGTGGGGGGAAAGAAAGGTTTGCCATCTCCTCTAATTAGCCTAACTTTACCAATATCACAGAGAAGAGAAAGTCTGAAACCTAAAAGCGTTTCTTTTCCTACCTGTTCATCCCTCTCCTTCAGCAGACACTGAGCTCGCCAATACCTCATAGAATCACAGAAGAGTTTGGGCTGGGAGGGAACTTTGAAGCTCATCTCATCTAATCCCCCTGCAATGAGCAGGGACATCTTCAACTACATCAGGTTGCCCAGAATCACATTCAGCCTGGCCTTGAATGTCTCCAGGGATGGGGCATCCACCACCCCTCTGGGCAACTTGTGCCAGGATTTTAGAACCCTCATTGTAAAGAATTTCTTCCTCACATCCAGCCCGAATCTCCCTCTTTTAGTTTAAAACCATCACCTCTTGTCCTGTCACAACAGGCCCTGCTAAAAAGTCTTTCCCCATCTTTCTTAAAGGCCCCTTTTAAGTACTGAAAAGCCACAGTAAGGTCTCCCCAGAGCCTTCTCTTCTCTTAGGCTGAACAACCCCAATTCTCTCAGCCTTTCCTCATAGAAGAGATGCTCCATCCCTCTGATCATTTCTGTGCCGCTGCTCTAGATCCTCTCCAATAGGTCCAAATTGTTCCTGTACTGTGGACTCCAGAGCTGGACACAGTACTCCAGGTGAGGTCCCTTTGACTAATGCCAGTTGCAAACTCAGTGAGTATTCCTGCCTTCCTTCACCATGTCTGATTTTAAACCTTGGAGCCTGGATAACTCAGCTCTGCGAGTAACACAGTGCAGTTACGAGAGCCCCATTCCCATTCACACCAGCAGCAAACAGCTGCTAGTGTATTAGTTCAGAGCTGCTGCTACTGTGTCCTGATGAGACACTCCGTCCCCTCCATGCTCCTTCACTCAACTTGGCTCCACATTCAGCAAGGCAAGAGTATCTGCCAACAAGCACTAGTAGCTACACTTTTCAATATAGTTTCAGTAGTCTGCATGGGAATAATGCAACTTGCTGAGTTTTGCAAGCAAACTGACCAGCATAGAAACAACCTGCACAAACAACTGCCATTATTATTTTACTTTTATGAACAAACCCCTTCTTTTAAAACTACCATAAAAGCAAATGGAATGATAAAGTTGTGATCAAAACATGTTTGATCTTGCAAGCAAGTGCTTGAGTTTTAATTGCTCCATCAAGTTAAGAAGTATCAGCTGCTTCTCTCAAGCATCTTCATTTGTCATGAAGATTACAGCATGATATTAACACATGCAAGAAGGCTGAAAAGAGCTGCCATGATCATTCCCAGGGACAGGTCTAGATTGAAATGGATGCCATGTTAACTATGAAGGAGAAAAATGAACAAACAAACACTGCTCACAGAATCCTAGAGAATCACAACCCTCTTCTGGAAAATATGTCAGCAATAACAGTAAAGAACAGTGCTTTATAGCAATCACTCTTTCGGGGGTTTGTTCTTAGTTTTAAATACTAAGGACACCTTACTGCACTTCATCAGCTTGATAATAGTGATCCAGGAGCTAAACACTCAAAAAAACAGGTCTTAATTTTAACTTCTGGGAGCTCTCAGATTGTTCTTCATTTTAGTCTATTACTTCTTCTTTTCCCTAAGCTAAAATAAATAAATAAATAAATATATAAATACTCACACTGAGCTGGATAACACATAGAAAATACTTCACCTGCCCCTGGAAACAGAACCACAGAGAGACAGTTGTGACTTGGCATAGTGAATGAACCCTTTACTCTCTAAACAAACAAAAGTAATCAAGATGGGAAAATGTGTAAATAAAGTGCAGAATTGAGTAGTGTTCACAGAATAACACGGGAAATGCTGACTTTGTTCTTGGTAATGAAGACAAGGAGTAATGTTTACATTTAATCCAACACAGAAGGAGAATCTAATCAAAGATGGTACGACACTGCACAGTAAATGACATTGGGGGCCAGCCCAGGGTTGCAGTGTTCTTTATGGATTAGACAGACACTAAGGTAGCATCAGGCTCAACAGCAAAAAGACGACCACAGGAATAAACAACCAAAATCACATTTCCTTCCGAGTTAGATTTCAATTCTTTTCTCTGTCAGAAAAAGAACAGCACTGACAAATAAAGGCTAATCTCTTTTTTGAATTCCAACTCCAAATTAGGCGAACAGGAAGCAAAATTTGCTCTCTCTACTCCAGTGCAGTTAAATGCACAGCACACTGATGGCCATGATCTCCTAAAAGTTTGGGGTCAGTTCTCCAGGTATCATCAGATCCAGAATCTTTAAAAAGTACATCACCTTAGTCCCTTCTTTAATGCAACTGTAACTTTGCCACTGAGTCTGGAATAAAAAAAGCAAAATTTACCATAAGCTTGCTCCTTGCCAGAGTATGAAAGAAAAATCAATTCAGAACAAAAGTGACCCGCTGGACTCTCATATTCCTGGCAGGCATTTAAGTGCTACTCCAGCACTGGAGCTCATGCCTGGCAACTGGGGAGTAGCAGCTCAGGAGCTGCTAAATATTCTCAGCTCTCAGCTACATGGAGAAGCCTGTTGCTACCCAAAGTATTTGCTTCTGTAGCACACTTTTATCTTTTACTTATGAACTCCCCAGGAAGTTCCTCCTCTCCTTGCCTCTGCGTTCTGTGACTTTCGGCCACATGAAGTCTTTGGTGTTAAAAGCCTAGCCACCCTTGATACAGGACATTTTATGGCTCTGAATAAATGTTGAGCTAAATGGAAACTGAAAAAGCTGCTGAGGTATCACTTCCCCTGGTTTAGAAATAGATTGGTGAAGCACCTTTCTGGAGAAGTCAATACTACATATGAATGGATACTGCACCAGAAGGCAGTATGATGATGCAGAATTTTATCTTTGTTAGGGTTTGTTTCAAGCAACAGGAGAAAAGTCTCAGAAGACCCCATATGCAGCACGCTCCTCCTTGAATACAACTGCACCCACCTGAAAAGCAAACAGCTGCCCTGATGCAATATGAAGACTATTTATGCCCTACAAAGCGCACAGGTAATATTCATTCAACTGCAGTATCAACAGCTCTGCAGTTAAGACACAAATCATTTTTAATCTTACACATACAGCTGCCCTGTGCTTATAAGGCAGCACTGGATTTTATCAGTCTTCAGGATTCAGATGCATTCGACTCCGCTGCAGCACTAACAGTACAAATATGATAAAATATTCAGTCTGCCTGACAATGCAAACCAGCCCCCTTTTATTCCCCTTTGGTCATACCTAGCTACTGTCAATAGCTACTGCTTCAGGATTTATCTCTTTTAATATGTAGGAGTCTTCCACTGAAAGATTTTTAAAAGAGACAGACATTCAGAGCTGTTCAGTATATTTATTTACGCAGAAACTGTATTAAGAGTAATAAATCAAATCTCCTATAAAGAACTGGCTTATGAACTCCTAAAAGTCAATAAGATTTCAGAAACTTCAGTTATACCAGACATGGAATAGTAAGAAACAGGCTCTTCGGCCCATTTTGCAGTTGTAAAATTAAGCAATTTTATGCAAACTGTTTACAAGGCACAGATTTCTAACACTCTGCACAGTGAACAGCAACCCCTGCAGACACACTCATTAGTGGTCCTGATTACTACTTATCATGCGTTTTACTAAACTCTAAAGCTTCACTTTTTTAAATCTTCACCTAAAAATAAACCTTCATACTGCTGTTGGTATAATCAAACCCCAGGGGACTGTGTAATTAGTAGGTGAAGATTTGAAGAAAAATTACCCTGGTTTGCTCTTGGAGACCGTGATATCAACCAACCCAGTACAAATCCTTCCTGTAATTTCTGTGTAAAATTGGGTTATTTTAGCAAGAGTAAACTGAAGAAGCCTGTTTCACTATAAAGCAGATCTGCATTAGGAAATCTGCAAGCTGTTCTGACTACAGCATCATAGCCAAGAATAACCCAATGTTATACTTAGACAGATGTAAATCTGCAAAGTACTCCAGTCCCTGGGTTAGGGACATGCTGAAACAGCAAGTGGACCAAATGTAGAAAGGATACCTATGCAACCTCTGCATGTTGCAAGTGAACCAGAACTGTGTGACGAGGCTGCCTCTGTTACACCTGCACAAACCTCAACAGTCCAGCTAATTTTGCATTTCTGACCTGATATTTGGCCTAATTTGTACCTACAGAGAAGGTACTGGTGATCTCAGAAAGAGTCTAAAGAATATTCCTTAAAAACTAGCAACAACAACTTTCTTGCAGAGAAGTATGCATGCAACAATTAATTTTTGTTATTAATAGATGAGTGCCTATAATTACACCAACTTATTCTAGCATCCTTCAGCTAACTCTTCATGGATTCTGCTATCACCACAGAAGTGCCAAATGCATTAAAAATACGCCATAAAAATAGCAGCTGAAATACAACAGAATTGAATGGACTATGTTTATAGCTGGCAGATCAACAAAACCAAGGAACAAAGCTTCTGGAGGATGTTTTGAATTTCAGCGATGGCCTGCAGCTAATTCATGCTGCTTTCACATGAGAAACTGATGGCTGCTGAAATATATTTTAATACAACTTCAAATGAGGAAAAAACCCACCTCCTTTTGAAAAACCATGCACTGAGGCATAAACAAACTTGTTATGGTGTGGATTAAAGCCAAGCACATGCACAAGTACAGAGATATCTCCCTTATGAAGATTATTTGCTTCATGTATTTGAATAGATGCATCCATTTATCCATTACTGTCAGTGTTGCACAGGAAGGAGCATGGATAAGCACTGGAAAACTGCAATATAAGGTGTATAAACAGATTTTTCTGAATCACCTCTTCATAACTATTCCTTGCTGGTTTATATGCTAAGAGAAAAGAATAAAGCTTACATATCCATCTCTAAGCAAAGCCACTTTCACTCAAAACCTTTTCCACTGTGGAAAAGTAGTTAGACTTTACCTTTGGTTTTATTTCCAGTGAAATAAGAATTACAGAATAGGTCTTTTCTTGCAATACTCCAAATCTAACAATTACATGAAGAGAAGAACTTTAAAGTCATGTGGAGACCTCATAGCAGCCTTCCAGTATCTGAAGGGGGCCTACAAGGATGTCAAAGAGGGACTCTTCATTAGCGACTGTAGCAATAGGAAAACGGGTAATGGATTCAAACTGAGATAGTGGGAGCTCTGGTTAGATATAAGGAACAAGCTCTTTACTGCGAGGTTGGTGAGGCACTGGAACAGACTGTTCCAAGAAGTGGTAAATGCCCCATCTGTGTCAGTGTTCAAGGCCAGGTAGGACGGAGCCTTGGGTGACATGGTCTAGTGTGAGGCGTTCCTGCCCATGGCAGGGGGTTGGAACTGGATGATCTTGAGGTCCTTTCCAACACAAACCATTCTATGACTCATTAGAAAATTAATTTAAAAAAAATCAAACAAACAAACCTGCCATTCTTGTAATGGTGTAAAATTCACAGATGAAAGTGTATTTACACACACATGTTCTGATTTAAAGAACAGCGGATTTCCAATCCTAATTCCTTGTCTCTCCCCCTTCCCCCTTTTTTTTTTCTTTCCGCAAAAGATTCCTCATGGGCAATTAAAGGGAGACATTGATATTTTGGGAGATCTGTAGCTAACATCATGAACCCATGTTTGAGAGCTTAGTTTGTGGTATTTCTGACAATGGATTGCACTAATACACTATGTCAAACTGCAAATGCTATCCTGTGCCAAAAATATTTGCAAATGTCAGAGAGAACCACCCACTATGAAAAAGGTACTTTTCTTAACCCAGAGTGATTACTTCTGCACCAAGGCCTGATGGATGGGCTACATGGGACACAAACAGCATTGGGCTGGTGCTGGCTGTGCCCCACCATGACTCTGAGCAGTAGGAAATGGAAGCACAGTGACCTACAGGAATCATTTGTTGTTTGTCTCTATCAAGTACACTGGAAAAATACCATTTCAGTGGGAGCTGAAGAGAGAACACAGGTTGCCCTGACTAAAAGGAGATGCAGCTAACCCATCAGGTCCTGTTACTCAGCCCCTTGGGTATAAATCCACTTAAGTCATGTTCCCACTGGAGAGCACTGCCTTCATACAGCAAATAAATACGCACTTACTGGTCTGTGAGTTCTTCCATTGTTCCACACACTAGAAATTCTTGAGAAAGTGTGATATTTCAGATGATCTGCATTGTTGCCAAATATTTTAATAAAGCTTCCCTTATAGTATAATTCAAGCTGAAAATGGCAAGTCAAACACTTTCTCTTGAACATACACTCTGAATGTAAGCAATTCTTGTCTGTACCTGAAGTTCTCTCTTATAAACTGTGTCTACCAGTTTCATGACCCTATATAATATTTTTCTAAGTAGAGATTTGAACTTCTCATGAACCTCCAGACTGAGTTTTGTCCAGGTCATGTCACCCAGGCCAGGCTAGTGTAGTTTTCAGTGATGTATTTTGCCATGCAGACTGGTTAAAGTCAATGAGAAGCCCTTAAGTTCCTTCTAACATATTAAAGAAAGACAGGAGAAGTAACCTACTGTCTGGTAGAACAGTATGGCTCCAAAAACCTAATGAAGTGCAACTTCCAAATGTATGATAAATGCAATAGAAATACATTATAAATAAGAGATTACATAGGATTTTTCAGTTCCATTAATCAGTTACTACTCATTCTAGGAACAGGTATTTAAATAAGGACTTCCCTCTTTAGTTGTACATTTCAAATTCTAATTTAAAAATAAGAATAAAAAAAAAATATCACAAGTGATCTGGGCTGTGAGAACCTGTCAATATAGACAGTACACAATCCCATCTGCTCAAAGCCCTCACACTACAGTACCTACCTGAAACCTCCCTTCAGATGTATGGAGAATGTAACTTGGAAGAGTTCTTTGTGGAAATGTCATGGGCTTATCGAGTACTCTGCCACTCCAAAAGGCAGATCCTGTTTTGGAGTATTCCAGCTCTCACTGTACACAGTGGAATAACACATCATTAAAAGGGGTCTCCACCAAGGCTTTGTTTTGAAGCTCATGACTGGTAACTGAGTGTTATGGATCCCTGAGCTCTCCTACCCAGCTGCACTTGCACACAGATGGCTCTGACTGACCAGATGGCTTCTTACAAAACAACGTGTTTATAGGAATAGTTTCCAAAACACTTTCTGGTGGTACAGCTTATTTTCTGTAAGAGATCTGCAGATGGTTCCCTTTCCCTACCTAGAAGTTCTCCAAGATCTCCCTCTTGAACTAGTTGCTACACAGTCTGCAGCTACTGATGCTGATACTTGGCTGTGAAAATCTAAAGCTGGCAATTTGCTTAAAATAATCTCCAGAAAGAGAAACTTTAGCAATTATAGATCAGCCAGTTTAAGCACAGCTGTAGAATAAATACTACAAACTGGTTTGCACGATTTAGTAGGCCAAAAAGTAAGCTTTGAAAGCCACAATTTTGATTCAGGGAATTCAAGTAATTTGGACAAGGGTGCTCTTGTTTAACTTGTGTTCTTTGCCAACACTACTGCCATGGCCAACAAAAGTAATTAATTGGGTATCAATGCTTTAGGTTTATAATTGTCATGAAGCCCAATATCAGATTCTACTAACCATGAGGTTCTGTAAGGTAGCGCGCAAGAAACTTGCTCAAGAAGGGAAGGATCTGTGAAAAGAATATTATTCACATCTATCAGAGGTATCTGTTGGGCACACATGTACCAAATAAAGCAGTGAGGTACCCGAAACAGTCCTGAACGACCATGCTATAAAGTGCACTTAACATCCACATTTACCATTACGTTTCTATTCTAGTAACTGTCACTATACAGACACCTGCTGAAGAGCTTAAAAAGTTATAATGAGAGAAAAAAAATCCTCATATTAAATAAAAATACTTCTTTTTTTTTTTTTGCCAGTATGATCTTTGATCAACTGGACTGTACATAAAAATATGTTTGAGTATTTTAAATGTCTGTGGACCTTTGATATTGACAATTCTGTGCTCATTTTAAAACACTGTATTAAAATTTAAGGCTGGATTGGAAAGGGCCAGAAAGGTACAGCTTTGGTAGTTTAAAGCATGAGAGCTCCCACGTGTTGGAAGGTTGAAACCATCGTACATTAGGGACAACAGAAACACTGCAGCATCTGCAATGTTTGGGCTCATTCTCAGCTATTGATTGTTGGAGCTGCAAACTCCTCTGTGCTCTCCTCCTCTGGAAAAGTCAGCTTCAACAGCATAATGCTATGGACAGAAAGGAGAACTGGGAAATAAAGTGTCCAGACATGTCAAGTCTCATTTACTAGAGACTTTAGCAAAATAAATAGAAAACAAAATCCTTTTTCAGTTAATTAGGTTGGGGGTTTTTTTGGTGTGGTTTTTTTTTACTACTTTTTGTCTTTCGGAAGAATCCTACTCAAGTACTCATGTCAGAAACTGGTTTACATTGTAAAAAAGAAACAACTAGACAATCGTAAACAAGAGTATTACACTTAGCTTCCTTTACAAATCATGTATATTTCTTAATACACAAAAAAAATCTGAAACTTTGGTAATCACTGTTATTTGAAGGGAAGAAAGGAAAAGCCCTGAAAGGTTTCTTAGCTATTCAAGTAGAAATACGTTCTACATGCTTACAAGAAGAGTTTTTATCAATCCTGTACAGTTGTCCATCTCTTTCAAATGTAAACATTACAAATGGCTGATACTCTGAAAAACACACGGATCATCCTTATAAAACTATCAACTGGAAAACCTCTCATTCCTTAGTTAAAAGACAAATTATTTGCTAGGTCAATTAAAAATGCACTTTGCAAAAATATACTCAGAGCCTGAGGAGAGAATGGGAGCTCATGGATCTGAGGATTAAAGAAAGACAAAGTTTTATCCCAGGAGCCAGAGAACAGGGACACCGAATGGCCACCAAGCTGGTCAGACCTACAAATTAGAGGAATCTCTTCTTATCAGTCATTTACTTTGTCTATAGCTGGGGTAACAACTGAATGCAGAATATTCACTGAACCAAGCCTTCTCATGCCAAGATCTTAGGTGGAGTTGAATCTTTGTACTCAATACGAATTTGTTAAAATACCCAAATCACCTATGTATGGTTTTTTTTTCAAGGCTTACCTTCAAAGGAAAAACATACATTCTACATACTCTTTCAGCAAAACATTCTATGCCTGTGGTTAACCTCTTCTTTTGTCACTCTTTCAGCTACCATTGTTATTTCAATAAATGAAAGCAAGTCCCAACAACTTCTAATGAAATGGCTTCTTTCCTGTGTGCACAAAATCAGTAAAGGGAAATAAATTCCATGTTTCCTCTTTTCATTGTTTCCCACCATCTTTCTTTTTCAACTCATTTCCACATACATTCTCTTCATTCAGTCCAAACTGCCTCAGTCTTCTTCTTCTTCTGTTACTTTTCATAGCACTCCTCTGCTCTTACTCTACTTCTTTATTCTTAGTCCCTACCTTCTCCAGTTTTTCTCTATTAATTTACATCAACAGCAACACTACCATTTATTACCCGGTACTTTCCCATATACTGTTTCTCTTTACACCTAATTCTTCTCTCAACAGACTACTGTGCTGCCTTGATTCTATGTAGCTGAGTCAAGTTGTTCTCACAGCTCCCATCTAAACCCATTCTCTCCTGTACAACCTACACATCAAGCTCTCTCTTTCAAATCAGTTTAGCTACTTCATCTTTCATTTGGCCCTCATTTCACATTTTCTTTACTACAACATAGACCTCAACGCCCTCAGGTTTTCAGCCACAGAGACCTCAGAGCATGACACTGAAGCTTTGTCAGGACATCCTACTGAGCCTTGGACGCATTCTTATTCTACTGTTCTACCTCCCAAAATATATTTTGTTAAAACTATTAGTTTAAGGCACTTTTAGTACACTTCCCCAGGCTGAAAACCTCTCTCGAAAGTTACTGGACAAGTCACTCGTGAACAACTGCCTACTGTTGCAATCTGGACTTTTCTGGTTTTATGCACTGCTATTAAATTAATCCAAACCAGAACCTAGACACTGTGCTGTGAACCCTAACATATGATAATGTCATCTTCTTGGGTTAAATTCTGTTCCAATATGCCATTAAATAAATAGATCAACTACTGCTGATAGAAAGTAAAAAGAGAGTGAAGTGATCACACTGGTAAAAAGCACTATGCTTATAAGAAACATACATTAACTTTGTATTTGAGTGGCAGGAAAAGCCATCATATGGCTAACCTGACAGTAACAACTTCATTCTTTTATTCACCGAGGAAAATCACGCCACATTACAAAGAAAAAGTTTGAAGAAGGCTGAAAGCAAAAAAAAAAGGTAAAATGATCATTTGATACCATATTCCACAGTAAAATGTCTTCATGGCATCAAGAACGAGGATGGTACTTCGCAGCACTGCACACAATTGCATCAGCTTCTCCAGTATTCCACCTGCCACAGCTAGGATGTAAAAATTTGTTCCAGATTCAAAACTGGCATAAGGAGCTATAAAGAACTGTTGTTCAGGAATTAGGTATGGACAAAAGAAGGAGGATTTTGTGTGTGTGCTTAGAATTTAAAATAGTTTCTGATTCAGCTCACCAAAAGCACCTGGCAAACACTTGCCAGTCAAGCAATTCTGCAGGAAGTGTATCATCAGTGTAAGGGTTTGTCAATCAGCAATAGAAAATGAGGTGTTTCACATTTAGACCCTAAGCTACAAAACTCTGCAAAGGGTTTTATATATTCTCTCAGTTTAACGGCTGGATGTCTAAAAACTTGTTGCCTCTGCCTACTGAAATAACAAGTGATCTCCACATTTATGTAAAATATTTGTCTTCATCTACCAATTTACTTCATACCCATGAAAGATATAACCACCGCCCATTCCCAAATATATCCTACATGTTCCAGTTTACTTTTTGGCAGCATTATTCTCAGTTAACAGGCTAATGTGTCCTGTAAAAATCTCAGCAGAGAAAGTGGACAGCTAATGGAGATTTTTACCCCTGGACTTCAAGGAGTGGGGCTCTTTTATCACTGCTGCCACTAGAACTGAGAAAACCACCAACCTGACCTTTAAGGTAGGACTAAACTGCCCAACCACACACAAGAGAAAACCCTTTCTCAAAAAATACAAGCCCCAGAAGCTAGGATTTTCACAAACAGGGAAGGTATTGTTGTTAAGTCACACTCACTTGCAGTAGTGAGATACAAACAACCCCTTTCCTATTCCACAACGTTTTTCCCATCTGTGATGACTCATTGCTAAATATCCAGAAGTGGAGCTGAAATGCATCACCATTCCAGCTAACTTGGTTTTATTCAAGATACTTTATAATGACAACTGTTTTGATTTAATTCTGAAGCACATTAAAGATTTTACTTTATCAGTGTAAGTTAACATGTACTTTTGAGTACTCACAACTTGTTATATTACTACCTTATTGACAGAAATGTGAATTTAAAATAATAGCTAAGAACTGTAAAACACAAAACCAGAGATGGCAGAGATTAAAATTATATTTTTGCAAGTGCCTTTTCTGATTTAATTTTACGTTGCTTGCAAAGTAAAGAAGACAATTACAAATGTATTCTCCATTTTTTGCCCATCCTCAAAATTTGTTTCCTGGCTCCAAAGCCCATTCTCTGCTCCCAATTTCAGAAGCACCTGCTGCAGTACAGGAATGTTGGAATATCTAAAGAGTTCACTTTTAACAAGGGAGTGCATGAGACTTGCCTGTTACCAAGGAAACAAGATTGCTGCTGCAATGGCACAAAAATTAACTGTCTCTGTGTTCATTTATGAGACAAAATCTTAACCTCTTCTTGTGCTGCTCCAAGTTAAACATGTTAGGAACAAAACCTGCATAGTTTAGAAAACCCGTCTCTTGATAAAGACTTATTAACAAGCAGTAAGAGAGCAAGACGAAAACAAAGAAGTAAATCATAGAGTCAAAGCATCTTGATCCAGCTGGTTTGTTAGTAAAACACTGAGCAGCATCCCACCTCAACCCAAGCTGCCTGGACCAAGAAAACCAGTTATGCAAAATGGTTGCCTTCTACAAACTGGGAATCAGGTGTAATCAGGAATAGTAAGAGGGACTCAAAGTGACATTATTTCTCCATGTTGTAAAGGTCTTAAATGAAAAAATACGAGGTAAATTTATGTTTTCATATTTTCATGTTAGACAACTTGGCATTTTCACTAACTCTTACAGCCATTTTTATTATTTTCAAAGACAGATGGAAATCGATCCATCAGAAAATGCACAGCACAGTTAAAAGCTCATTTTGTACAACACTGAAGTTTGCTGTAACCTTGAACATGGCTTTGTTCAACATAACCTCTATTTGTTTCAGAGCTTTGTAAGTTGGTATTTATGAAGGAAACTGATATATACCAAATAGCTACCAAAAGCAATACTTAAAGTGGGTTTTGATTGCTACTGTCAATCTACTTGGGATTTTTGCCCAAGTCTTTTAAGCCATGCAACCATGGAGAGCATTTCTTGTACATTTCTACACCTGTAAAAGAAACTCCATACCACAGCCTCTCCCTCATGTGTTTCAACAATTTCAGGCACGCAATCCCAGTATCTGCTTCAACATTTTTATTTTCTCAGGCAGCAGTAACAAGGGTTTATTCTGCAGCAACTATAAAAGTTCACAAACACTCAAATGCTTCCAATGGTGACTGAAGAATATTCAATTCTAGTACAGTATACACTAAATTATTCTCCTCATAAGCACTGTAAAGGTCACTTTGAATACAAAGCAGCATGATATAAATCTACTTGATGGAATACACTCAGCAAATACCTGTTTCTGAGGCCTGTTGAAAAACTCCTAGCAATTAACTTTGCAGTGTAAGTCTCGCTGTCTTTATTGAGACAGTAATCAGTGTAAGAGTCATAGTATTTGAAAGTGAAGGTTTAATGGCAAGACTCAACAATGAGGCAATAAATACAATACATAAAACTTCAGTATTATTGAGTTGCTGTTTGACATACCAGTTTTATTGAGCATCACACCAAGACAAACAAATAACAAACACCTTTTCTTTGAGGTGTTGTAAGTCCTGGAACAACACAACATTGAGGTCATTAGGGTGAGTTTAGAAGGATGCGTGCCAATAATACTTTCACTAGTACCCATAATCTGTAGGAGAAGATGTTTTTCAATTGTACATACACTGAATACTGAAACACTTCTGGTTCAGTACTGCCTTAAAAGTGAAAGACTGAGAAAATGCACATGAGAGCAAGAAAGAATGAGCAAGAACAAGAAAACATGTGGGCAGTAGTCACACACATGCACATGAACAGATTCTGCCACCTGAATAAAACTTCTTTACATTGGGCACTGCTAGCAAATTTCTCTTGATTTCTCAAATTTCCAATTGCTGGAAAAGGAAATACAGCCTACAGAAATGCAACAACTGAGAGGAATAACTAAGAAAACCAGAGTTTCTAGTCCTTTGAACTTTAACAACTGAAAGACTAACAACTGCAGAAAGAGCTTTAAAAATTTCCAAACACATATTCTGACTCCAAATTTACACTTTGCTTAAATTTTGATCTGAAATGTAAAGGATTACATTTGTATGTAAAGCACATCTCACTGATAACTATATATGCCTTCCGTAAATCATAAGGAACTATGCAACCAAGTTGAAGTCAGCAGGTATCTTGAGTGCTGATGATTGTTCGGACTGCATCTCCATTCACACATGCTGCTACTATTGCCATGATGGACTGAAAACTCTTTGGCTGGAATGTGTATACATTAACTCAAGAGGGGCTATCAAAAGAAAACTGCACGTTGAAAAAACATTGCTGGAAAGATGCCAATTCTGTCAAACATGACATAGAGAATGCCACAGCACAGGCAGGGGAAAGGGGAGGCACACAGGGAACAAGAACACAAATCTGGCTATATCACTGCTCTGATCACAAATCAGATTAAGATGCTGACAGACTTGACATACTTTTCCAATGACTACCCATGGTTTTAGTGTCCCATACTTTAAAGCAGGATCAAAGTTTTAATTATTTCACAAATAATCTGTTAAATCCCAAACAGATCACTTGTAAAATCAAAACCTACACCTGTAACAACATTTTCGTTTGGATAAAACTAGCTTTATAAAGCCAAATGCTTCTAATAAAGCCTCAAGTATCAACATTTTCCCTTCCTTACTATATTGAACCCATCTGCCTTTTAACATTAAGCATCCTGTTTCTCTCTCCCTGCTTACTCTTGTCCTCTCTATCACTGTTTCTACTCCTCTTAATGCATTTTTCCCTTTATCATCTTCCTCCAGCACTCATAAACCATCTCAACTACTCAGACAAGGGAAGGGAAAATTTAACACATTTGTAGAACGCCATGTAATACACATCTTCAAGGTCAGTATGTGCCAAAACACAAAAGACAAGGTAACACGATAATACAAGTCTTGCAGAAACAAGAGAGATTTAAGTATGAATTCTCCTATGTTTTGATCAAACAACTTCTGCCCTACTTCTTCACATTTCAGTTAGATCAGAACAGGCATGACGCTTTTTTAAAATCTGATGTCAACCCACATTGGTTATAAGAGACTAAACCCAAACCTGCCAGTTACAAAGTGAGGAACGCAGAAACCAAGAATAAGAGTGAGACAACTGTATGTTTGTTAAGAATGGTCCACTCCATTTCAAATATTTTAATTCTATCATCAGCAAAAATTCCACATAACAGTACATTTTTGCAATGAAACTTCCTGCATTATCTGAACATTCTAATCAAATTTTAGACATCGAAGGTATTTTTACTGCACAATAATCAGTGCTTGGCAACACAGTTCTACTGAAAGATAAATATTGTATAATGTCTCTACATAGTTTTGTAAGTAGAACAACAAATTAACATCGCAATAAATTAGTTTCATTAGCATGTTTCAAGCATCAGGAGGTGCTTTACTAATTAAAAGTCCCACATTTAAGCAAATTCTATTCCCAGTTTGTTCATGTAAATTATATTCCTCTTTATCAGAGTACTTGCTGTTACAGAACGTAACTGAGATTTGTTAAAGAGATACTGAACTCATTCAGTGCCAAGTTCACAATACAAGCTGCCACTTCAAAAGATGCAAGCAGGTAAAAACCTGGACACTAGCCACAATGTTTGAGGATGCATTAGCTGAATACTATCACTTCTATTGGAAAGCACAGATAGGTACACTAACAGCTTAAAGAAGCATCTTGCCATCACCAACTCTTTTTCTGAGAAATTAACCTATTCAGAATTGCATTTAAAACTTCCTCACTTCACATTGATACGGTTTTGCATTACTTCAGGGATTTTTTGTTTGCTTTTGATCTTATGATTTATCTGATAATGCACCACCAGCAGAATACTGGCACCACATACACTGCACAGTCAATGGACAGTACAGTTTTGCTATCTCACTGGAATTAAATTCTTGTTTCCAATTGCCCCAGGAACTTCCAGGCTGCAACTGTAGCCTAGTGTGTTTAGTGGCAAAGCAAAAATTCAGTACAAAAATCATGTTACCAGTATCACTCTAAACACATATGTAACTAAACACCACTAATCCTACAAACAGAACTGAATCAATGCTTAACTAACTGTATAACCATACCCTAACTACCTGGATGTCAAAGGCATCATCTCAATGAACATTCAGCACTCACGTGTAGTCATCTCAGTACCTGAACATATTCTAAGCTAAGTTTTTCTACAGAATAAAATTATAAAACAAAACCAGTTTTAATTGCTGTAGATTAATATGTGTAAGCTTTTGTTTACTTATGTTATATAGAGTACAGAATTCAAATAAGAGCAATCCAATGCATAACTGCTGTATTAACTATAATTTATATTTTGTTTTACACTAGAGAAATATGCTTCAGAATCATGCTGCTTTTTTTCATAGAATCCTCTTAGATATTCATCCAGAAAGACTGGTGAACTAAGAGCTCTCTGCTGCTATAAACATGGTACTTGGTCCACTAAACAAGTCCTAAGGAGAGAAGAAAATATTTTAGAAACCTCTCTGTAGCTATAAAACTGATATATTATAAAACATAAAATGAAGCAGAGAATATTAGAATATGACATGAACAGAATAAGATTTTTCACCTTGAGATTGGGATTTAAAGTCCTGCAAACAGAAATCTATAAACCTACAATTCTTTTAAAATTTTTATTAGTTCATGCAATCCTCATCTTAATACTGTCACCGGCCAAGAACACAGTAAAAGCACTGTTTCAAAAAGTTTTTCTCCTCTATACGTTAGCATATTGATGCCTGTATATTTAAAGATATTATTTATAATAGTATTCCACAAATGTTTCTGTGAAGAAGTTTTAGCTCATTCTTTACACTAAACCAGTGCCTGTATCTGCTGTAAACTATCCTCTGTTGAGATGAACCTATTGAATGAAATACAACCAATAGTTTCTAGTTAAAGTCTAAGCAAATGTTTGTACCCCTCTAAAATATTTTGCAAGTAACTTCAGAAGGGTCAGTTTTGAATTTCTTTAAAATTAACTGAGAAATACAACATCCATAGGAACCTCACCATCATTTTCTTGTAAGATTTCATATATGCTTGGAAGTAACATTTTAATACTAGCAATGGTACTGTATAGAAGTGAACATTCTTTTTACCTCTCATAACTTTATATACATATTCTTAGTGACACACTGAGAACTGCAACTGAAATAGAGAGGATAAGAAAACCCCAAATCCAAAGCAAATGAAAATTCTTCAACCCTCTAAGAATTAACATCTATTCTTCCACATTATTTTAACTCTGCGATCTGGAAAAGCAAAAGCAGATACTTGGCTTTACGTACTGTTTAGTGCTAAATAAATCTTGAGAGGAATATTTGTACAGCAACAACTTTTAGTTTTGAGTGGCTGATGTGTTGGTACTGAAATTTGCTTATTGGTTGGTACCTGTATCCCTGTACCGTGCTTCTTGTAATGCCACCTTCCAGGACGGAAGAATCATTTGCAAAATGAGAGAGAGAGGTAGAAAACAGTGAATTTTTTACTACAATTTGAATTGGTGACTCAAAGACAACAGACACAAAACACCTAAGAACACAGCTTTTGCTATCAAATATGCTACCAGTAATGCCATTCAGTGAAATCAAGACAACCTATTTTTTGAGCATAAGATCCAATCATCATTATGTAGAACTGACGACTCCTCTGGTGTTCAAACACATCCCCGCAGACATCAGTTTCTCAGAACCTGCTCTAGCCTCTTTTCTGATGATTTACTGAGCAGGTTTTCTGCTTTATTTAAAGCATAAATTTGAGCAGCTACCACAAGAGAATGAATGTCCAGCTCTGCAGCTCAGCAGAACATGTAATAGTTACCTAGAAACTGTTGTAACATGTAGTTGTGGCCTAGAAAACAAGATAAAAAAAATACTCAGCACAGTGATCTGTGAAAATATTCACAACATTCTGTTTACACTATTCTTGCATATATTTTAATGCAAACATTTGCATTGCCAAAGCAAAAGAGTCCATGAAGTGGCAGACTTCTTGTATTTAGCTAACACTTCTCTGCCCAGGGTTTATGTGAAACACAACTCAAAACTGCAGGTTGAGATTTTCAGGAATAATGGATTTATAGACTCTCTGAGGTTAGAAAGCACCTCTGGAAATGGCTTAGCCAATCCCCCTGTACAAGGCTGCCCACAGCTGTGGCCTGTGCAGTCTTTAATATCACCATGGATGGAGTGTCAACACCTCTAGACAACCTGTTAAGAGTGTTCCATCTCCCTTAATGTACAAGACTTTCTTTCTCATTTTTTCCTCTATTTCACTTTGTGCCCGTAATGAGGATGATGGGAAGAAAGATTTTATTTTCTAAAAAGTAAGATCTGATACAGAAACCACAGAGAGAAAAACGGAACATCACAACAGTTTAGTGTTTCTTTTCCCAACTTTTTACTGCTTTTAGCTTTTTACATACTTGAAATTATATAACTTATTATGTTGATTTGTGCTGAAAGACACTATTATATGGTCCAAAGAATTGTGATATTAGTTGCCAAAGACCCCTCCCGTTCCTATTTATGTATTGACAAAGAGCCAATGTGTGCGATATTTTTTTCAGATAGCTTGATAAAAATGTGATTAACACACAAGCATACGTAATAAGTTTTATTTATCCATAGTATACCAATCCTGAGTACAAAGAAATGTTCTAATGTACTAATACGTATTAAAAGACAGGCCTTCACCAGCAGCAGATGCAGCAAACTCACTCACCAGAGCCAATTCTTGATCTAGATTTTGCTCTGCATGGACTGGAAAATTTAAACTTGTGATGTCAATTTTATTATAAAGAGTATTTTATTCAGCATGTAAACAAACAGGCAGATCCTGTCATTAAGACATGAAAGTGGACTATAAAGGAAATTATTTGACTAAACCTGTGACTGAAGTAACGTAGCATTTAAATTGAAAAAAATACAAATCAAGATTCCAGATGGTAGAGATTTACAACAGAAAGAATACATTAATGACAGTTTCACAGCATAAGGAATCAAAACAAATCAGATTTCCATGATTAACTACTAGCATTTGATACAATAAAGAAGAGAAATGCTAGCAAACTACTTCACAGTATTGCGCTGCAAATTGTTAACATATCCAAGTTTCAAAACAAAATTAATTTCTTTAGAACAGTGGTAGGCTTTTTTTCATACAGATCAAGTAAAATGCTTTGCCTCAGCAGATCTGTGTCTGACTGTATGAAATGACTGCACTTGGAAGGAAGAAATCCCCAACGGAAAAACCTCGCAACAAATATTGTAGACAATATCCTCCCAGCATTTAATAATGTATGGATTCAGTCCTAGAGACATTAATCTTATTTTCTGTCCACCATAATCATATTCTAGGATATAATTCGCACCTTAAAAGTGATTAATTAAAACTGACCCTGTATTTTCTATCGGATGTCTGATCAGGTAAAACCTTTATGGCATTTTTCATTTTCACACTGAAATGTGGTCATTTTATTTTGCAGCAAGAAGAAACTTCTTAAGACCAGCTAATTATTTATTTAAGTTTATATTTCATTGCTTGCTAACTAACAGACAGAGCTGATGCCCCACAGACTTTCAATGCATGTTAAGACTGCAACATTTTCTCCCAGACTGAGGTATCACTACCCTCTACACCACAGTCCCACAACTAATATTTCAATGTTAACTCTTTCATTAATAAAGATTTAACCTGCAGCTATACACACATATGTGCTAAAAGCACAAAATATATCCAAATTATTATATGTATTTACTATGGTTCATATTATTAAACCAAAATATTAGTAAATCTAACACACTAGAAGAATTGCAGGTGTGGTACAAAGGTAAGAAACATTTCAGAGTCCAGCACATCTGAGATCTCCTGTTGCTGAAGCTCAGAATCCACTAAGGAAGGGCAATACTGGA
Source organism: Neopsephotus bourkii (assembly GCF_033783945.1). Classification (NCBI taxonomy): domain Eukaryota; kingdom Metazoa; phylum Chordata; class Aves; order Psittaciformes; family Psittacidae; genus Neopsephotus; species Neopsephotus bourkii. The sequence goes on from NW_026901034.1 coordinate 606,974, forward strand.
GAAGTTGGCAATATGAAGTGGAACTGAAATTCATTTTCTTTTAGATGCTTTTTTTCACTCACCAAGTGCCAGGTCATGACTCTCAGAAAATAAAGGACATTGAGAATTCAAATGACAGCCCAGCAATAATGATACTTTCTAAAATGTGCTCCTCCTATAATTGTCTGGAAGACCTTTCTATTAATCTAAGACTGCTGTTCTATCTGCTGAGGAAAAGCCTATATCTCAGTAGAAAAATGCATTCAAACTCCACTTTGTCTGCTGGAAATGAGTTACACAGTTAATTTGCTCACAGCTAAGGTTTTCTAGAATCCCACTAATATTCCCATGGAGAATGCCCTACACTAGCTAAGAGAGAATGCTGACGCACCTATTATTTGAGAATAAAAAACTCCGAGGAAATAATTTACAATACATATATGAACAGAATCTTTTTGCCACAACATCCAGGGATCAAAGAATATTCTTGAATCCACTACAGTCCACTGCTTCAAGTGATGTGTCACGAATCATGAAATTGCCAAATGCAAATATAAACCCACTGAAAATAACTATAGTCTTTTTGCAAGCTATGGTATAGCTATACCCAAAAAAGGTTAGCATCAATCAGTGCATCATACTGGCATTTACAAATTGCTGACAAATGGTGTTAGCAAGTTTCCTTGAGCAAATCTCCTAGAACACATTTATTTCGTTCAAGGTAACTGCTTTATTTTCTACCACAATTTTTCACATACTAAATTGTACCCCTATTGAGGAAACAGGTTACTGAATTGTGCTGCCTTCTCAGTAAAACTCTGTTCTTTCAGTGAAATTAATTGTATCTTATTCAGCTCATTACATTTATTAGAAGAAAGGGGTGGGTTTGTTTTTTCTTTGGGTGGGGGGGGGGTTCTGTGGTGGTTTGTGTTTGTTTTTTTTTGGTAGGTGTGTTTTGGTTTTGGAGGGGCTTTTGGGTGTATTTTCAACATTTTACCTACAGGGTAATGTTATTTATTCTGACTTGTGCATCACTGGTAGAATCCATTATGTAATGTGATTTTACATCTCCTGTGCAGGTCCTCATACCTGGCACTTTTATTTTAATAAGCAAAACCATGAGATCTAAATTCTATTTACACACTTATAAAAGAGATGAGATGATCTCTCAGAAAGCAAGTTAATTGTTTAGGGCTGAGGAATAAGAGGAAATTTATCTTCCCTTCCTGCTTTTAACATAAACTGACTAAGAGCTTATAAATAAAGTATTCTTGAAATGTCATTTCTCAAAGTAGAATAGAAAGATAGTGTGACAACAGTGTATTAAGATGAAAAAAAAAAAAAAACAAAACAACAAACAAACCACCTGAAAAGCAGGATCATTGCTTCTCCATCAGTACTGTGTTAGCTCGTAGTTATGATCTCACAGTATGGTCACTGTCGAATTGTTCAGTGCTGCTGAATTAATGACATTTTTTAAAAATGTCTGAAATTCTAATAACTGAAACTGAATTAAAATCCAAAACCAACACAATTCTGGTTAAAGCATGTAAATAATGCATCACAGTTCCAGTAATGAACTACTATTACCAGTATGTTTTCCATGAATTCAGGCCAAAGCTTCACATAAATATTGCTAATGAATATCCGATGTTACTTCCTAACATAATAGCTTCTGGTGGAAAACATCTCCTTATCTCACATTTTAATATTAGTTGTGTTGGTGCCTCTATGACCACTTGTACTGTTGAGGTAATGACAATTACTACTACAGCAACTCAATGTACACTTGAAACCATCATAATTTGTTAAAATATTCTGTGCCCCACAAAGACTGAAATTACATTTCTTTCATAAGCAGACTGAAGCTGAGCTACCCCTGGGTTACAGATGTTATTCTGCATTATCTCTTGTCTGCGTACAACTCAAGATAATCAATTATGTCCATGCAATGAAAAGACAGGACCTTAAACAGCAGTTAAAGCTGCAAGTTATGACATGAAGTTGACAAGAAATTACCAGTTTACTACTTTCCACTGATAAACTCAACCAGCTTAAAATAAAGTAGCATTGGAAAGGAGAACAAAAATTATTTGAATATTGAGTTTCAAATGTATTTTGCATTCACCTCCCCCCTCTTTAAATACCAAAATGAAGTACAAGGACAGCTTCTTTAAATGATTTAACAAAAAGCCATGCAGGAGCCTTTCAACTAGAAGTACTTGAAACCATTTCAATCTTTAGAGCCTGTTTTACAACCCTTAGTCAAATTCTACAAAGTAAGTTCTTAGGGAGAGAAAGGTAAAGTCTCTTGAGATGTCTATCCCTACAAACATCGATTTGCTATTTACTCATCATGATGGCTCATTAAATTGATTTTTGCTTTTTCAAATCCAGGAAAAATTGAACAAACATGAATGCCACAAAATACATCCTGGCATTCTTCTATTTATCTATTACATTTTCTAACAAAGATAGCTTGCTTGAAATAAAGTTTGAACTTGGAAAGCTGAAACTCTGCCTAAGCCCATGCAAACAGTAAGTATGCACATATCTGCTGAAACATATTCATTTTAAATCAGTCTTGACTCTGCAAACTCATCCATGGATTCACAGGCATGGATGCACAATCCCTGTGCAGAGCTTTGTGGACAGCAAATGGAATATGATGGTTTACTATGAGTGTGTGTTCAACCTCTACAGAATTCGTACAGGTCTAGGACTGAAAAACCATTATACTGAAAAATTATCAGTGAAAGAAGTAAATTGAGACCACTTTCAGAAAGATTTTTCATTAATATTTCTTAAATAAGTCTAAATATTATTTAAAAATACTGTAAAGAATGGTGTTTGCAGCAAAACTGAAAGATCTGAACAGACGATATGCCTCCTATGACTGTATATCAACGGGTTTGTTTTGAGATTCTTACCAGATGACTGTATTAAACTATTTCTGGACATAGTCAACATTAACATTAATGAAATCAGAACACGCATCAGCAGATTGCAAAATTCAGCTAGATAGCTTCCAACAACTTGACTTTTAAGTTGGTTGCTAAGTCCCTACTAGCGCTCCACCCTCAGTGCCAACATAAACTTAAAAACAAAAATACAAACCCCACAGAAACAAAACCAAAATAAACCTGAAAAAGGCAAAAGAAATCAAAAGCATCACATGTTTGAAGAGCATGTGTGGATGCAGGTTTTGAGGAGCTTAGATATTTTTCTAAGCTTTACACAGTGACTTTTGTTCAAAGTCACCATTCATATCAACAACAATTACTAGATATGACTTTAAATATAACAAAAGCACTTGTAATTTGAACAGGAGCCTTCTATTTAAAATGATACTGGTTTACAGATTTTGGAGATGCTGACACTGTATTTTAAATTGTAGTGAAAAAGCTTAATATTTTCTTGACTACTTGACAGATACTTACATGAAAAAGGGCATCAGCTGAATAAGAGTCTCTTTTTTGGGATTGGCTGTGAATTCTGGCACAGTTTGAATAATTTTGTTCATTACATTCCTTAGGTAATTTTGTAACTGCTTGCGTCGCTCTTCCACAAACTTTGCATCCTGAAAAGAGAAAGAAATATGAATGGCATGAAGAATGTGATTTTCAGTTCTAAAATGCAACTGAAAAGTCCAAATAAAAATATGTTGGCAATATGTAAAAACCCCCTTTACTGTCCTTCTTACAGATGAAGGAAAATCATGCAACCTAAAAAAACTGTTTTGCAAAAACATCCACTGACAGGATGCCAAATTCTCTCCCTGGAAGGATGTTTCTTCTATGGAATTATTTTCCTAATAGTAGCTCTCCACAAAATGCTACAGCCTTAGCAGGGCAGTGCATAACAGTGGCACAGAGGCAGTGGCATAACAATTTATGTTATTCCTTTGGAGATCCAGAATTACCAGTCTCTGAAGGAGGAAATATCAACTTATTCCTGTAATTCCATCGTAATTCATACTTCTCAGATGTTGGGTACAAAAACTCCAGAATAGATTAATATTTTTCCAGCTTTTTCATTATTATCTAAAGAAATCATTATTTTGTGGTTAAGTTTTCATATAGTAGATTGATTTTTAAACATTACAACTGTCATAAAAATCTTAAATTCCTATAGCACTCTGTATTTTATATAATAAATAAAATAATTCTATGAACTCCACATTCTGCTGAGGGACTTGAAAATTAAAAGTCTCATGCCATGTACCCTGTAACTTACAGCTAGCTTCAACCTTTTCATGGGAGGGATCATAATTACAATGAACTATGATATAAAGTCTAAACATTTGACAGGATGAAAATCTGAAGATTATTATTTCCTTAGATAAAACAGAGTAATCCATCCTTAAATTAAAGATGCTCTTTCAAATTCTGGACTGATGTGGAGTTCCTAGAACCTTTATTGATTTTTTTGTTCTGTTCTCTTTCATTAGGAAAATTACTAGGAACAGCATTATTTTTAGGAGACATAAGAAAACAAGCAAAGACTGTGGATGACGTTTCTTAAAGTAGTCATTTAAATTCATAGAATTAAAACAAAGAAACAAAAAACCTCCAACCAATATTAAAGTACATTTGCAAATACTGGCAAATAATCCTGTATACTCAAAACACTCATTTTTTATAATTCAAGCAAGTCTCTTCTGCTCATCTTTTATTTGCATGCAATTACTTAATAACATGTAATTACTGTAACATTTATAATTGCTGAAGACACAGGCTTCAAAAACTTATGTCGTTCTTGTGATGTTAACTGAGTTCACAAAATTCCAAAATCTATATTCATTTTGTTTTATAGATATGAACTGACAGATGTTCAGCCCTGTTTCACATTCCAGTTTAATATTAATACATGTAACAATCAAGATCAGTATGAAAACAAAAAAACAACCTCTATGCTTTATATTGTTTGCTATTTCTTTTATAGCAGTCATATTGTTTTTCAGCAACATACACAAATTGTGTAGGAAGTGATTCTAGTGTTAGTTGAGTTACTGAGAAATGAAAAGAGGAAGTCTGAAACCTCTTGGAAACTGATGCTTTATTAAAAGCCAAAGCTGTATGGTTGGCACTTCATCCACTCTGCCACCCCATACTCCACAACTGCGTAGAGTTACTACTTAAATGGAACAGAGCAACAGCTTGCTCTATGCCCCACTGCATTGACAAGGTTTGGACAAATGTGTGGAACAGAAGTCTACACAAGCTGTTGAGAGAAATTTTAATAGGTGGTGACACATAATACTAGAATAAAATAGAATGCTAATAAATAAAAGGGTACTGCAATACTGATTAACTAATTTCATTTTTTTTCCTCTTCTCACTAAATTTTTGTTCTTACTGGATTCTTGACTAGCTCAAGGAACTTGTCTTCCCATCTTTTACTCAAGGGATTTAAAGTATTGCGTGATCACATTAGTAGGGACGCTAATTTGCTACCACCAGCTGTGTGAGGTAGAAGATAGAAAGTGTGGCACACAGGAGGGCTCGGAGAAGAAGAAAGAAGTTTGTGGAACAGTTTTGGTTCCAAAAGCTTTAACCACATGAGTAGCTGTGATGCTTGGCACATGAGACCATTTCAGTTCTTCAGTTATACTCTCCTCCTCTTACATGATGGTGTATCATGAAGGCAGGAGGAGCACTGCTTTGCTCTACAAGCCTGTTCCCAGTGCAGACATGGCCTCAGCTTTGAGCCACTTCAAAGAACTGGCCTTACCCCCACTACACATCCTTGATTCTATTCTACTTCAATCATTTTCCACCAATTATGCTTTCAAGCACCCATTTACACTTTTCAAGAAAATCCCCATTTTCCACATTCATCAGCACTTTTTCAATTCTTAAGGGGTTTTTGGTCACAAACCCTCAACAGCAGTATTTACAGTGAAACTGTTTCAATTATGTTGAAATACACTCTTCAGAGGAAGCCGCATTCTTTTAGTACAACTCCTGTACTGCACATGCATTTAAATAAATACATCTCCTTTCACAGGCAGGACCACTTTGTTATAAACCCAGCAGCAAAATGCTCAATGTTAGTACTTTCTATCCCCTAAGTTACTGTAAAGAATCCCATTAACTACCAATAGTAACAGCACAGTTTTCTAATTAAGACTGACACAACATGTTTAGGGAATGCATTTTTTCTGTTTAAAGCTGATCTAATTGGTGCTTATGATATAGCTATTTTTCTGCCACTTTTATAAGCAAAATACAGAAAATCTCAGAAATTAAACTCACCCTGAAAAGTCAAAACTGCTCTTTTAGCCTGACAGAAATGTAATCTTAACTAAACACTAAGCAATCTACCATGAGGTTCGGTACCAGGTACAGAGGCCCACTGTCCTTACCAGAAGTAATGTAACCTAAGGGCAAAATGACTCAGCTGGAGGCCTATACTTTACCATTAGACATGCATTTTGCAGCAGCAGGTTGGCTACTCAGAGGAACTATTTTACTGCACAGTTGTTACTGACAAGTTGTTACAGTAATGAAGAGGTTTTGTCACAAAACAGTGACTAGAATAATTGGTAATAGAAAACCACAAGTGTATCAAAGGCTGGCCAGTTTAGTTTTTTTCAGTCTCACATTATGAAAAGGTAATCACTACCCTCTTTCCATTAGACCAAATTACCTACAACTGAAATCTAGTTAGTGTTTTATATTCCAACTCCTGAACAGCATTTTTATTTACAAGCAAAAAGTAAAGGGAAAGATTTTGATTGGGATTTTTATCAGTGAAAAAAACTAAATTAGGACACATGAGGCTGTATCTGTCAATACAAATCTGTACTCACATTTCTATTAACACAGGGACCAGCAAAGATCTTCCCCTAAGATTCAATATGCAGACTTCTGTATGCTTGATATGAATGTACTTTGGAGACAAAATAATTTTGTTAAAATTACAACTACATATACTTCTGAAAAAAAACCTTTACATTGTTTTTCCCAGAAGCACACACCAAAACTGGTCCTAAAATCAGCATTATACGTATTTGATTCCTATACTTTCAAGAGCTGGAGCTGTTTACAGGATACGAATTATAAATATCTGAAGTTATTACACAAACCCCAGATTGTTCTATATTAGGTTTTTCTCCATTTTTATATAGAACATACTAGATCCGTTCATAACCAATTTGGGAGCACATGTTTTTAGGCGTTTTACTGAGTAGAGCCCTAGATGCTGTTTCTACAGATCTTTCCATGAAAGTATTTGAACAATTGGCTACAATCTTACTAACTTTAAAACCAAAAGGCAAGGCTAACTGGTTCTTTCAGTTCTTCTAACTGGCTCCAGTGGTAGAGGTATGATCCCAAAACTTGAAGAAACTTAACTATTACTCATAAAACATCTCCTACTATATCCATGATAAACCCAATCCCTGGTCCCATGGCACTAGAGAGGGCAAAAGTGTATTCCAAGAAGGCAGATCTGCTTTCAAGATTGGAGATTTCAATTCTAAAGATAAATTCTTTGCACACGTCCTCAGTGGGAGGAATTATTTCTGGACAGCCACTACTGCTGTTTGTAAAGATGCTGAAATTACCTGACTGTACTTGAAAAGGAGCTCCAATGTGACCAATAAAAAGCCTCACACACCTGGCACCACTTGATCAACCACTCATGAAAGCATTCCATGCATAGAAAAGGAACTAGTACATGCAGGGATACACTGCCTAGAACCATAATCCGTTGCCCTTCCTAATTGATTAAGAACCTCTCTTCCCCTATTAAAAGAAAGGTACTATATAGAGTGGGATTCAGTAGTAGAAAAAGCATGCACAGACTCTGATATACATCTGTAGAACATCTTGGCCATGGTTACCACCAAGTTATGCAGAGGAAGCTTGTAACCACAAATTGTTAACTGAGACTAAACATACCAGTATTCACCTTCAATTTGTAGACAGGTTCTGTAAATATAACTACTTCTGTTTCTACATGAACTTATTTCCTAGACCACAGTTCCTGAGCATGTAATTTTGATTAAGGGCCCACAGAATTCCAGTTAAGAGGTAAAACTGCTTCAGATTGCAGGAGCAGCAAAACACATCTGGGAAAAGATTTTTTAATCTGAAATTAATGCCTCCCAAAATATTTTATTACCTTCTTTTTCCTGAGAATCTGCCCACAATAAAATGCATATATCACATTGCCGATCTTTAAAAATGAGAATACATAATGGAAATCTTGTAGACTCTTAGCAGCTATCAGGGATTATGTTAAGCTATAAACTAAAAAGCAGAGTCCGATGCACCACATTTTATGTTATGCTGTCTTGCAGCTTTTCATTACAAGCCAAACTGATTCCAACTTGCAGCTGAAATTGTTTTACACAACTGCTGGTCTTTCATATACACTGGTAGCATATAACAGATGGCAAAACACTGATGTTCTTCATTATTAATGGGACAGCTCACTTTAGAAGTTTTAAGTATTTTCCATGAGCTGTTGGAAATTATACGATTGCCATGGTTACCTGCCAGGACTTAGGGGCAGATAAAACTTTCATATTCTGGGTTTGTTGCTGTTGAAATCAACAGAAAATGCACTGCTGCTGATGTTCTAACCATTATTTATCCTTTCACTAACCTCCTCTTGTTAGTGCTGGGGAAAAAAAGGAAAAAACAAAACCAAACAACAAAACAGCTCAGGGCTCAGTCCAACTCAATTAAAATGAAAAGAAATATGGCTTTAGGATTTAATGAGAGCTGCATCAGCCTCTGGTAGCACACAGTGCATCCCAGTGCCCAATAACTATGGGGAATAAAGTGCTCAACAGCACTAATCAGAAATGGACCTGCAAATGCAAAAATAAGCTCAGGTTCTTCTAGTGGAACCTAATATTTTTCACAATCTTTGTCAACTAGTCTTAGCAAAATTACTGTATCAGGTTTTGTCTGTTTACAGGGCACCAAACTATTAACTTCAAAATAAAGCTGGAAATCAGAAGCAGAACTGGGAGCTAATGAAACATTCAATGTCATTCTCACTGCTTTGTGATTAAAAAAAATATAGCAAGTAGTAATTTTTACTGACACCTTTGCAAAGGTCACATGACTTCAGTGTACCTGCCCTTCAGTAACTACTGCATCATGAAGCAGTTTTATGAAGGAACAGTTTCGAAAACCAGATATACCATATACTACCACGTTACACAAAAATAACCTCAAAATTACTGAAAGTACATGAGCTTAAAATTTCCATCCTATTTGTATTTGCAGTTTTCTGTAAGGCAGAATGAGGCTGGCATTAGACAATAAAACAAGTGTGTACAATAGGCAAAACTGCCACCTTTCCCATCTCACTGTACACCTTTACATATTTTTATGTACATCTACCGTTCAGTGGAACAAACAGGAATTTAACAGGATGAGATAGAAATACGGAATCGAAGAATTGTCAGTTTTGAAAAGAAATCTTTCTTTAAATGGATATTTATTCCATAATTGTAATAACTACTCTATGTTTTTTTACTAAAATAGTGGATGTGTTTCCATCTCTAACTATGGGTTCATTTCAAGGACACCAGAAAGTAAGAGATGCTTTTAGATAAAAGTCATCTGAAAAAGACATTGCTACAACACCATCCAGCAGCAAACAAACATACTAAGGGCCAGCTATGTCATTGCCCTCAGTCAAAACTAAATTTATGTGGACAACTGTAACATTTTCATCAGCATTTCTAATTTTTTAAGACTTGAGGTATCTCCTGCAGTACTGTGCTGAGCTGCTCAGCACAGCCTACCTGTTCAGGAAGGAAATCAGAGAATCATGGAATGGTTTGGGTTGGAAGGGACCTTAAAGCTCATACAGCTCCAACCTCCTGCCACGAGCAGGGACACCTTTCACTAGACCAGGGATAAGGCAGCCACAGCCTCTCTGGGCAGTGGTGGCTCAGCAACTCTGCAGCCTTCTCAGATTACCACAAGAGCTGCAAGCTCAGTCTACACTTCTCAAATACGTTTTATATTCAAACCTTGAAGTCTTACCTTTTATTTTAAGAGGGTAGTTTATATACCACTGCATTCTAGCTACTTGTCTGGGCTTTCTTAGAATACAATATTGCTGCATGGCATCCTCTAAGCAAGTCCAGAGTACAAACATGTTAACAGATACAAAAAAGTGCAGTTCCTTGGCTCTATCTAAACAACAGGCAATCCCATTTTGATCAATTCTTCCCCCATGTCATCAAATTTCAGTCTAACTATGTCTTGTACCGCTCTGAACTGGCTGAGGCACTTGAAGAATCCTTAGTAATGCAGCATCACCATCACAGTAAGACATAAACGTTTAGGATTATTTTTATATTTTCATTGCATACCAGGAGGCTACCAGAATACCCAAATGGTGCATGAGTTGGTATAAAACTGCAATATTTTTATCTAGCAGTTGCCCAAGCAGCATGTAAATCACATTACTTTCCCCATATAATGTCATAATGTACAGCAACAGCATCTCAACTATTTCTGTGGGCTCTATCTTGAATCATTTGTTAGAATAAATTGCTTTTCTTTAACTATAAGATTAACAGACAGCAAAAAAACCACCATTTGACAAGAAAAAATGTATTTTGTCAACCCTTCATAGTCCATGTTCCTCATTCTTTAACAGGAATTAACAGTAAATATTTGTAACTTGAAAACAAAACAAAAAAACCAACAAAAGACTCAATTCACAATTTTCATGAAATGTTACACTTGAGCATCAAATGAACACATTAATTCAGTGAGACATTCTGAAAGAGATGGATAAGTCTGAGTTGGCAAACTGCTTACCCTTTAAATTAAGCCACCAAGAAATGAAACACAGCACTGTGAACTGTGCTAGCTTCCATTTTCATGCTGGATTTCAGGTAACCCAAACTTTCCATACCACAGAAGTATTTGCTATAAAGTATTTGTCATATAAAAGCCATCTATATCCCACTGACTTATTTCCATTCTCTTAGCAATATGACAAATAAATGAAAACAAAGAACCGAATGCTGTTGCTCAAGTGCTGTATACATAAAACATCAACTGCAGTCTCTTCCACGAGAAAACCCAGAGGATCTGGATTCCAGATCAGAAATACTCTGTAGTCTCCCTTAGCGCTCAGATGGCAGTGTCAGGGAAGAGGTGTGCTGTGATTAGAAATCTGAATAATTATGTCAAGTGTGAAATTATTCTTATTTCTATCTGTATGGTACTTCAGTTAAGTTACCTATTGAAATCTAGATTGCGTTAATTTAATCTCAATGGCTTACTTAAAGCTCATTCTTGTCTGAGAATTTAACTTTCCAGTTATAAAGTAACACAGTGACCTTAATGAACACAATTTCCTTTATGGCTTTAGCATGCCATAAAAACAGTATTACAGAATTAACATGTATGGCTATAAAGATAATATTGAGTCCCTTTCCTGATTTGAACACAATGCAAACGGATCCCTTTCCTTTTTACGCATACTACAGCATAAACATGTCCGTCAAATTTATATGAGCTACAGTTTTTGCAAAAACCCGCAAGGCAAAATAGTGTATGAAAACAACTCAATGTACTAATTAAGTCCACTAAAGGGGTTGAAATTTAAAATCTACCCACTTTGAAATGCAAGAATAATAAAGAATATAAGCATCTGTATTACCTCATACAAAGTTTTGCTTTCTCCTCTGTTTTTTAAGTCACAGCTCCCTATGACAGTATGACTTTGACAAACTAACCTGATGAAGGACAGCTCCTATGAGCTACTAAAGCCCATAAAGCACAAAAGCACACATATCTCTGCTTCAATTTCAATGCAAGTCAAACACATTCTTAAAAAGTTTTGGATGTCCTGAAGCACTTTACTGAATCAGGACACAATACTACCCAAGCCTAAAATGAAATAACTTTCTTACCTAAGATTCTTTCTGAATCATCTTTCAAGTATTCCGTATTTCTTCTGTTATTGCCTATGTACTAGTAAAACAGGAATTGTTACACTTCCAAGCTTAAAATACGTATTTCAAACACTGCCATTATATTAGATATCAGAATCCCATTTGCGATCATGGCAATAAAATGTACACTGGACATATATGCATGGAACCTGTGAAATAATTCCTTTAAACCATCAATACAATTTTCCATGTCAGTCTAGAACTACTGGTGTTTTTATTAGCATGATGGTCTAGGATGTTGTGGTGGTGCATCCCCCACCTCTGTCCTGAACCCATATGCCTACCCAAGGATTCCTGTTAGCCCCCAGCCTTTGCAATAATGCAAGGAACTGGATGGTGGGGCATTCCCTGACCATTAACTCTAATCGACTACCAACAGCAGGAGGGGCCACACAGATATCAGGAAGGTCAGATACCCCCTTATCATATCAGGAGTTCTTCTGGGATGGTCAATCATTCCCTGACAAAGATACGATGCCAGGATATAAATTTACACTAAAGCCAGTCATCTTACTGCCCTATAAATAGTAGTCCCAAGATGTAGATTTCTATTAAAATCACTTTTATTAATATCTGACCATGATTCTTTTAGCATCCCTAAATACTCAGTTTCACAACAGGTATATACTGGAATAGTAGTGAAGTTGAAAAACCTATGAACACAGGTCCTTCTCCAGATCTGAAAAATGGAAGAAGTTTCAGTCCTCGTTTCTGCCAGGCCTTACCTCTGAGTCAACAGTACCTCACAGTTACACTGCTTTACAACAGCAAAACAACACTGTGTTACTGTATGTATATACAAGCTATGTAATGCACAGTGTAAGGCAGTGAACACAAGACAACAAACACTGAACTCTGGATTCATATACTGCGTAATAAATGCAAGTCATTATGGCAAACATAGAGGTCTTGTCCTGAGGAGGTAAAACCAGCTCTACTGAATATGTCACTAACCTTCAAAAAAAACTAGGTAGCATCACACTTTCTGAAAAATATTACTGGAAGATGTGGGTTTTCTGCCCCCCCCCCCCCCAGCTATCTTACCAAACCAAATCTCCATCCTCAGCCCAACTCAGTAGCAGCTAGATCCTTCCCCTCTCCCACAGAAAAATACTTGCACAAAATATAATGAGAAATCTTAAACACCAGAACTGTATCTTAGATACCCGCAGATATATGAGTACTTCATGCCACAGAGACCATAGAAAACAAAAAGAAGAAGCAGAGGATCCAGAACTGGAATCTTCATGGAAATACACTGGTCTGGTATCTCTGTCCCTAATCCAAAATGGTTCCCCTGATGGGAGCTGAAGAGGGATGGCAGGAGGGGAGGAGTTCTTTCAAACAGCTGATTCCTCTCATGCTCCTCCTCCTCTTGCTAAGGAGAAAGTTTAGTACCTCCATCATTTGCCTAAAAAGCAGCTTTAAAAGGGACCCTGAATGCGCAAGTCCCAATCGCCAAAAATGGCAACCCTTACATGAGGAAATACATAATGGGCTACATATCAACAGCATAATATGAAACACTTCAGAGCAAAACCACTAACATTCAAACTAATTTGAATGGCTTCAAATGACTTCACGTATATACACAGACACAGACAGCTAAACAACTTGTTACTTGATAAACTTTTAAGAAACAGTAAGCATTATAAGCATAAGCCTGTTTCTTTGCAATAAAATCATTACCTTCTATACCTCTTAACCCTAACAGTTAATCTACAGACCATCTTAAACTCTCCCCTATATTTGGCAACAGGCAAACCGGCTGGACAGTAATAAAAAGCAGCTATGCTGTCAGGAAATAACACAATAAAAAATGGAATGCCCTTTTAGTGCAAAGGCAGGATTTCCACAGACACGAATGGGAGAAAGTTCCTGGTGAATAGAACTTGCACAATCACAAGATACATTCCAAAAGCTAACTTCATGTACCTCCTAAATGCCATCTTTGATGTTGTCATATGTGTACACATGTATATCATAGAATCATAGAATAGTTAGGGTTGGAAAGGACCTCAAGATCCTCAAGCTCCAACCCCCCTGCCATGGGCAGGGACACCTCGCTCTAAACCATATCACCCAAGGCCTCGTCCAACCTGGCCTTGAACACTGCCAGGGATGGAGCATTCACAGCCTCCCTGGGCAACCTATTCCAGTGCCTCACCACCACAACAGGGAAGAATTTCCTCCTTATATCCAATCTAAACTTCCCCTGTTTAAGTTTTAACCCATTACCCCTTGTCCTGTCACTACAGTCCCTAATGAAGAGTCCATCCCCAGCATCCCTATAGGCCCCCTTCAGATACTGGAAGGCTGCTATGAGTTCTCCATGCAGCCTTCTCTTCTCCAGGCTGAACAGTCCCAACTTTCTCAGCCGATCTTCATATGGGACGTGCTCCAGTCCCCTCATCATTTTCATGGCCCTCCTCTGGACCTGTTCCAACAGATCCACGTCCTTTTTATGTTGAGGACACCAGAGCTGTACACAATACTCCAAGTGAGGTCTCATGAGAGCAGAATAAAGGGGCAGGATCACCTCCTTCAACCTGCTGGTCACGCTCCTTTTGATGCAGCCCGGGATACGGTTGGCTTTCTGGGCTGCAAGCGCACACTGAAGCTGGCTCATGTTCATTCTCTCATCGACCAGCACCCCCAAGTCCTTCTCCTAAGATATGTGTGTATACAAATAGCTATCTTTCAAGATACACATTTACGAACTTTTAAAATAATTACACAATATAACTTTAAAAATAATTAAACAATATTATCTACAATTTAGCTTAGTTGCTGATAGGCAATAAACAAACGTTATTCAGCTAACATTTGGGCATGAAAGAAGCTATGACTAAAGTAAAAGCTCACAGACTTCAGTTGCATAGGCTAAAAATGACGAATGATGTTGCTCTCAGTATTTTTTTCTTGTCAGAAAAACTTATTTAAGATTTCTGTGCTGTTCCTCCAAGGCAGTTGAGGAGTCATGGCAAAGTCACTCTATTCTAATCTCAGAAAAGTGCTGTGTATTCTTTCCATACGGGGTACCTGATGTTTTAAAGGAAAGCAAAGGATATCAAGCAGTCAAGTCGTACTCAGCAGAAAGCTACCTTATTTAATTTCTACATAGTTAGACAATCACTGAATTCACATCTTCAGTGGAAACAAAGAACCATCTCTATTTTGATATGTCCTCTATCAGGACAATACCCTTGCACAAGGATACTTAATTAGATGTTTACTCAGTTACTAAAATCCATTCCACAAGCATTATGGTCTGCCCAATGCAGAAGCAGCAACTGAGATTTTCAGGACATTGCAATATTCAAAAAAATTAATAATAGGTGCAGTAAATGCTCCTGTATTATTACTCAACCACTATTCTGAAAGCAACATTTCAAGAAGTGAGACACCAACCAGTCCTTTGGATGTTAGGAATCTGACAGGAGAGCAGTAGTTACAAAGACTGTGATAATGGACTTAAGCAAATCACAAACCAGGCTGATAACATGGGAAGCATGTTTTAAGATTACAAAACCAAACAGTTCAAGTGTTAAAAACATAGTTTTATATAAAATTATCTACGGTTTTAAAATTAAGTACAAAAAATACATGATGAGCATATGACATGTCTCATATATATAAAAGAGAAAAAGTACGTTTCTGATTTTCACTCAAACAAAACATTGGTAAGCTAATGGAAAACTACTTATTCTTGCCAAGACTACTTACAAAGATTTTGACTATTATTTGCTACCAGCACTGACAGATTGTTAGTAGAAAATATACACCATGAGGACTGGTATATATGAAACCTAATACATGGAACATTGCAACCATTATTAATATATTTTCCTTCAGCAGTCACATTATCTGTCCTGACAATTCAAAGCAACATTTACAAATCAAATCATTCTTTTCAGTGCTTTCATTAGTTCAAACGTTTTAAACTGATACTGAAAATAAGGTCACCAGCCTCAAAGGCAAATTTTCACTGCCTCAGAAAACTCTGCAGCTTTGCATTTGAATGTGATCTCCCTGGTTTACCTTACAGTGAAGCAAGAAAATTGAGCATGAAAATTAATAGTTCTCACAGTTTTTTCTACATTACTCTCTGCTAGTCAAGTTCCCTCCTCAGAGCCCCAATATTTTGCACAGAAAGAAAGTGAACAGTATTCCATGACTCTGTTTTAGTAGTTCTAGGTCATTCCATAGAACATGGTGTCCTCTTGTGGCTGGAGGTTCCCTAAATCTGAGACGTGTAACAGAGCACCAAATGTAGTGCTGGTATCAAGGGAGGCATCAATCAGAGCAAAACCCTCTTTCAGTGCCACTAAGATTTAGAGCAAGCATATCACCTTCCTTAGCTTCATAGTACCAAATGCAGTGTGCTGAACACAGACAATGAACAACATCATTCAGGTACAGACCTGAAGGATATAAAAAGCACATACCACCATTTCCCAAAAGATGTAAAATAGTGGGTTTTAGCATTTGCACATGAAGGACTATGTTTTACCAATTTATTAGTTGGGCATCTAGTAACACTGAAGATTCGTAAAGGACATAAAAAACATAGACTGACAGAATCCTAGACAAACTGCATATGGATAGTTCTGTTAGCAGAGTTCAGCTACTGAAATACCTCTTTAGGCAGTGATTTAAGATTGTATTGATTAATTTAGAAATGAGAAGACAGCTGCAATTCTATTAAAAACTGAACAACCAATATCAAAGAGAAAAAATATTTAGTGCAACCTAACAACACTCCTAAAAGGGAATATGCTTTGAAAGCCACTTAAGTTAAAAGAGCAGTATTGAAAAAAGCAGCACTGACACTACCTTCTAATGCTTGTTACCAAGCATTTGCAAGTGTAACATCACACACACATCCATCATTCTACAGAATTCCAAGACAGACATTCCCATATGACTTAATTAATTTTACAACAAATTTTTAAGCTTTCCAGTTACTTCAACCTACTCTGCCATAGAAAGGAGGGAGTCAGTCACTCAGTGTAATGTGTTCCAAAGAGCTACAACCTGGTCTAGTGGAAGGTGCCCCTGCCCATGGCAGGGGGTTGAGACTGGATGAGTTTTAAGGTCCCTTCCAACCCAAACTAGTCTGTGATTCTATTCCTGCTGGATCTATAGGGTAATTGTTCCTGAAGCATGATCCACTCACTATACTACACCAAACCACTCAATGCTCTTAAATGCAACATGCACAGCTATGACACAGTACAGAAAATAGCACCACTGAAAGGACAAAAATGTGCCTAGATAATGTGCTGTGGAAATAAACTCATGAGCGACAAACTGAAGTGAGCTCTTGCAAACATGAAAGCCCCACTTTACAACTTACAAGCTATTTACAACAGGTAGCCAGAAGTGTAACCACTAATCATAATTCCAGTTAAACCACTGTCTTATGGCTGATCATAGGAGCCTTTCAGGAGTGTGATTGATGTCACCCATTTCTTACTGTAAAGAAAAGATACTTTTTCTGAGATCTGATATGGCAGAAAGCAATTGTGGTTTTATGCATGATTAAGGTAGAATTTTGGCCCAAAGCTAAAGCACTGAAAGAATAAGCATTGCAAATGTTTTAATGAGTTGCTCAACTAAAAATTTTGTATGCACCAATTGTATTTGAAGTAATTAAGGATGAAAGACTACCAAAGAAAGCTTAAAAGAAGGTATCTGCAATATATTGAAGTGGCTGATACTGCATCACTTCAAAAAAAAAAGAGAATTAGCTATGTAGCAAAGAAAAAAAAACCCAATACATTGTTTCTATTACAAAACTATGCATTAAAAATGAAATGAAAAATGCACTGAGGAAAAAAGGCAGGAAAGTTCTCATTAAGTACTTTCATTTACTAGGATATAAACAATGAACATCAGCTGGGGACTTTATGCCATGCAAGCAGGCCTATAGGTTTTATTGATAAATTCCATACAGAATCATAGAATGCCAGGTTGGACGTGACCTCAAGGATCATCTGGTCCAACATTTCTATGCAAATCATGACCTATAAATATACTCACACATATATATATTTTTTATTATATGTAAATGACAATAAATATATTTTTATCATCACCATCTAATGCAGATTATGTGCATTACTACTAATTTTGTAACAAATGCACCAACCTTACCTACTCATGTTTACAGAATACTTGGAAAGATCATTTGAAATAATGTCAGAGTTACTACCTATAGATACTGACAATCTCCACATTCACTGACACATGAATGCCTTAAGGAATTTATTAGTGCTGCATTTTTTCTATTTGTTTTTGAAATTGTAGACTAGTTTTCATGAATCAGCACTGGTATTTCTTCTGTCATACACAAAGTTCCATCAGATATAATTAGCATGACTCTGGCATTTTAGCAATACAGGTATTACTGCCTTCTTAGGCCAAATAAAACATCAATAATATCTATTTTAGTCATTACGTCAGCCTTCTTTTGATGACTATGCTGATCACTATGGTTGGTGCTTCTTAGGTATCTGATACAAACAACAGTGACACTACTGAAAAAAAAAAAAAGAAAAAAAGAAACGAGAAACGAGAAAGTCCCATATAAAAGCTATTGTGTACAGTTCTGGTGTCCTCAACATAAAAAGGACATGGAACTGTTGGAACAAGTTCAGAGGAGGGCCACGAGAATGATCAGGGGACTGGAGCATATGAAGATAGGCTGAGAAAGTTGGGGCTGTTCAGCCTGGAGAAGAGAAGGCTGCATGGAGACCTCATAGAAGCCTTCCAGTATCTGAAGGGGGCCTATAGAGATGCTGGGGAGGGACTCTTCATTAGGGACTGTAGTGATAGGACAAGGGGTAAGGGGTTAAAACTTAAACAGGGGAAGTTTAGATTGGATATAAGGAGGAAATTCTTTCCTGTTAGGGTGGTGAGGCACTGGAATGGGTTTCCCAGGGAGGTTGTGAATGCTCCATCCCTGGCAGTGTTCAAGGCCAGGTTGGACAAAGCCTTGGGTGATATGGTTTAGAGCAAGGTGTCCCTGCCCATGGCAGGGGGGTTGGAACTTGATGATCTTAAGGTCCTTTCCAACCCTAGCTGTTCTATGATTCTATGATTAACATTAGGAATGCTGATTTAAGCACCCTGTGGTGTAGTACAGACATTTTTAGTAATAGGCATGATGTAAATCTCAAGTATTTTACATGTTGATTGTTAAATAATTTTTTCATATCATTGCTACACTGTAAAGCAAAACTACCCTGATTACTTCTCAATCCCTCCTGGATTTGTGATGCACACTACAATGTGCATTCAAGCTCTTACACATTTTAAAGTTTTGATGATTAAGGATTAAGCTATATGATACTACATATTTACTACGTCCATACTACAGTATTTACTGTATTTGTTGCAAAATCCCTATATGAACAGAAAAAGCAGACATTCCCATTTTAAAGTGGAAGAACAGACACAAAGATACAGATTATGGTAATTAAGCATCCAAATGCCTTTTAAAAGCTAGTTTGAAGAACTTAAAACGTTTGGTGAGCAGTACAGGAAATCTAAGATGTATTGGTCTAAATTCCTTAAATTTTACAGAAATATTTAATGAATTACTGACCAGTGTTAATAGCTGGCATACACTGAGAAGAGATTAGGTTTTACATATAAGCTGTTCAGTATATTTTGGGGAGTTTTGTGCATTCCTCTACTGTGTATGCCATCTACATTTTGTTTAATAAAAACAGTTTCCTTTGCAGTGAGTGGAAAAATCAATGTATTAAGTACATTATCAGCAAATCTGCAGCTGATGAGGCCAAAGTCTGTATGGAAACAACAGGTATTGTCTTCCAGGTGTAAAAAATATTTATGATAAAAGTATTTATAACAGTCATAGAATCCCAGACTGGTCTGGCTTAGAAGGTGCCTTAAAGCTCATTCAGTTCCAATCCCCTGTCACGGGCAGGAACACCTTCCACTAGATCAGGTTGCTCCAAGCTCTGTCCAACCTGGTCTCTTTGTGTGTGTGGATAATTTTTTTTTTCTCCACAACTATCACTGATACTGTGAGTTAAGTACCTTGTTTCCAATGGCTTTTTTTGGTGGAAAGTTGAAAGTTCTCACTTGCTGGTACTTATTCTGCAATTTATGATGCAAGCTCCTGAACTCCGCATATCTCCGATAAACATTCCATTCATCATCCTTTATCCTAATATAAACCTGAAAAACACAGATAGGGAAGCAAATCATTGAAGACAAACCACTGAACTGATGTGTCTCCTTTATTCTTTAAAGCTTCATAACACAATGGTACCAGAAGTTCCAGATCACTTATCCATAGCTATATCTCTGACTGCACATTAGCTGTTTCTGTTGTACAGGTCATTAATCTTATTCTCTCCCTTTCTCCCTCTCATTCTCTTTTTGTTTCTTTTTATGATATTAATCAAGACAAACATAGCTTGGTTTTTGTTACCATGGTTTCCAGCATATCCTATCCATCCAGCCAGTGACCAAAGGAAATAATAATTTAATACCACTATAAAATTTATTTCTATGCACTCAACAGAGTTTTTCATCTTTGTAAGTCAGCTCTGTAGCATCAGAATTGCAAAACATAATTTTATCCAAAGTATAAAACTTAATCTACTTTCTTTAAAAAAAAAAAAACAAAAACAAAAACCCCACAGAAAACTAAAATAGAATTTTTATTGTTTGGAAAATAAACACAGTTCATTCTTTTTGCTTGTATAGGACATTAAGAGTAATTTAACACAGCTGTAGTTTTTGTTATTCTGGTTTTGTTTGCCAATTAATTATTTCATGAGCATATTATGAATTACATGCTAAATGTTCACATTCTCTAGGAAAATTTCACGTGGAAGTGGAATATAATAACAGAAATCTTAGATTTCCTTCATTACTAGAAGATAACTTTTCCCCTGCAGAAATGAACCCCCAGTTAAAGAAAATGATGAAATAGCACAAGTCAGAAACTCTAAACCAGGCATCACAAGACAAGATCCAGAGTGACCTTTTCTTTAGCTGCTTCCGCAGAATCTGTAGCTCATTCATTCTCATGTGTGTGTTATTAGTCTCAGTAGTTTGCATCTCAAATTAAGCTGGAATAGTACTGATAACACATGCTTCTCCAACAATACCAGTGTTTTATTAAGCTGTAAGGCAAGTATCAGGAGAATACTTATGGAAAAAAAGCAACATCACACCACCACTCACATAAAAAGTGGGCAGCAGCACCTGGAATTTTGCAAATACTAGAAAAAGATGAAGTTTGGATTTTGATGTTGCCAATTCCAGCACTGAAACGTAGTTTCTCCTGATGACTGAAATATTAATACAGTCTTTCTCCTCTAGATTTACCAAGTCTTTAGAAAAGACAAAATGTTACTAAGGGCTTATGGTATTTCAGAGATCCAGTGACATTAAGTAAATGTCTTCTCCCACAAAAGCAGCTTCCACAGCCTTCCTTTTGACTGGTCTTTAAGAAGTTCTCTTATCTCTACAGAAATCTAGTTTCTCCAATTTATACGAGGTTTCTATCTTGCAACAGAAGAGACAATATACCATGCAGATACCATGCAATTCCTGCCAAAATATAGTATTTCACTGTAGAAAACATTCATATATTTGTAATATTGGATTCAGTTGAATAAAAAGTGTAGCTTTTTGTTACTATTGTACTTCCTCGTGTTTTCTGATGAGGACAAAAATAAATACTATAATTCCAAACTTAGCACACCTAAGAGTACAAGAGATTCAGAGTACTGTGTGAATTATAAATGCAGATGTAGAAAAAAACTTCAACTAGTTTTGGTAACAGGAATTCAGATGGAACCATATAACAAGTCTGCAAGAAATATACAGACTTCTCCTTCATTTTGAAAATAAAGCCAGGAAAAGGTAATTGAACACCTACAGGCCCATCTGTTTTAACAGTTCAGTACACCTCTGAAGGAAAATGAAGGAAATATTAAATACAAGTATTTGGCATGATTTCAATGAAACTCATTGTCGTGGTTTAAGCCCAGCCCGTAACTCAGAACCACGCAGCCACTCACTCACTCCCCCCCCCCTTTCCTGCCTCCCTGCTACTGGAGGAATGGGGAGGAGAATCGAAAGAATGTAACTCCCATGGGTTGAGATAAGAACAGTCCAGTAACTAAGGTATAACACAAACCACTGCTGCTGCCACCAATAATAATAATGATAAGGGAAATAACAAGGGACGAGAATACAACCGCTCACCACCCGCCGACCGTTACCCAGCCTGACTCGAGCAGTGATCTAACCCTTCTGGGTAACTGCTCCCAGTTTATATACTGGGCATGATGTGCTGTGGCATGGAATACCTCTTTGGTCAGTTTGAGTCAGGTGTCCTGTCTCTGCTTGCTCCCTGGCAGAGCTTGAGACTCACAAAGTCCTGGGTCAGACTAAACATTACTGAGCAGCAACTAAAGACATGGTGTTATCAGTGCTGCTCCCAGGCTGAAAGTCAAAACCACAGCACTGCACCAGCTAAGAAGCAGAAAAATGACTGCTACTGCTGAACCCAGAACACTCATTAAATGTAGTAAAAACTGTATTAAATACTTTGTTCACTCAGCTCTAACACTGCTTTAAGCAGCATATTGTATGAAGCTCTGTACATTCCCAAGGTTTATGTTTCAGCTTCTCTACAGGTGGCAGAGGGATGACAAAAAACTTATTCTTAACCAAGTTATTTAATATGGAATCCCTGGTTTAACTCAGAAATCCTGGTTTAACAGCAGTCATCTTTGCCAATGTGATCTAGTGAATCATGCAGTTCAATATTACCTGTTAAGCTGTAACCCACAGTTAACCAAATAAGGAATGCGGTACAATGTAACTGGAATTTTTAAGAGTGCAAAAAACCAGAGATTTATTTTTTAGTTGAAGCTGTAAAAGAATTTCTTCCTGTCCTTCTATGTACATAGATTTTGATTTCTTTTAGACAAAATGCAACATTTGGATCTCCCTGCAATACTGAATTTATTGACAATCATATAATAGATTATGAATGGCACATTAATGTTCATGATGTAGTACACATTTAAAGCTTTATTATCTCAACAGGTAATGCTATTCACAAGCAAAGGTTTTTCAAGACACTTAATGTAAATTCAGTTGGGCAACTGAACAAAGTAAATCCTAAATATAAAATCACTTGGGTAAATCTATCCTAGTTTAGTCATATAAGGCATATAGTTATCACCATTTAAATCAAATACAAATCATACAACTAAGCACAGGAATAACAGGGAACAATTCTCTTTGTAGACAAGATTTTGAAATTATACCAAATCAAGCAACTTGAGATGCATGGTTTGAAATTGTCTTTAAGTCATTAGAACGATTTCCAGTATCTTGAATGTATTCACGATTTCATTCACAGCCTTTCAGGAGTAAATCAATGACATCTGTAACTGACAAACACAATTTTGTGGATGTTTGTCCCAAACGACCATGCTGTACTATAGAGCAACACTACTTTTTACTACTGAAAATACCTTAACATATGACTTAAAATTACAGAACAGCATTCTAAGATCACGTCATAGAAAGTTGAAAGGACTACTCTAAGGTTCATTCTCTGATCATTTTTTAGAAATCAAATACAAATCCCTACACTTCCTTTCAAATGTCCATGTTCTCCTGAAATCATCCACTCCTGAGTAATCTCCAAAGTAATGAAAATTTATAGACTGAAGCAAAATCACCACTAGAATGCTTATTTGATTGGAGACAAAAGATTTTACTTTAAGATTCTCTTGCATAACAACAAATTAATTGAGCAGCTTTCGCCTGCAGTTTAGAAGCACCTTCCAGTTGGGTCTTCATGTAAAGACTGATCAGTAACCTTTTTGTAGCTATGATTTACAGCAGCTGAAAGAAAAAATTCAGGTAATAAGTAGGTATAATGAATTAGTCTGTTATTTTCTCATCACAAACATATTTGAAGTCAAAGCTTTGAAGAGAAGTAGCAAAACCAGTAGTAATTTAATATTTTGGTTTTTTTTAGCCAGCTACCTGCTAACTTAATATTACTGAAATGCTGGTTTCTGAGAACTGGTTTGAAAGCACTAGTTCAATGACTCTATACTGAAGATGAATAAACCCTACTTCCGTGGTACTGGTTTTCAAGCCAAGTTCCTTTAAGCAGTTCTGAGTCAAAAATGGCATTAACAACCCTGGTAACAAATTAGTAACTATTGACAGAGTTCAAGGCTACCTATGTATAAAAGCCTGAGAAAAAAAAAGGACAAAATGCCAAAATTCCAACTTGCTCCAGTTTTAGGAACCTTCAGAGATTCAGTTACTATTTTTCAGTTCTGCTGAAGTCTGAAGTGCTTTTTCTGTTTGGAGGAGAAATACAGAATAGTATGGTTAGGATTTGTTTTTTGTCTCTCTCTCAAGCACTGTAAGTAGAAAGAGATACTGAATGGGGTACTGGAGAATCTTTCTGTTGCTATGTCATTTATGGTTACAGAAATAACAGACGAAGCATCAGGAAGGAAATTTCCCTAACACAAGCCTCTCCAGAATCTTTCCTTCAAACACATCTTACATTTCCTGGTAAGACGACCTAAATATGTAACGAAAAATCAGTTCTAGGCAGAGAACTCTGTGGATGGGAGCTCCACAAATACAAACCTGCTGAAGTCCCTGTGAGTCTATGTCCCATTCCAGAAGCAAGAAAAATGTCAGAAGGGGAGAGAACAATGCTAGTGAAAGGTGAGCAGTGAAACTCTCCTAAACCCCATCTAAAATTCAGTGGCACAAGATGCAAGAGAAGTCTGAACATTTGAGCAGCAGAACACTTCAAATGATGTAAGAAACACTATGAAAGTTTATAAAAATCAGTCCCGTGCTGGACAAGGTCAGTTTTTCTTACAAGCACGAGAAAAAAAATAAATATGATGAGCAGCACAGGGAATGCAAAAGAGACTGATTTACACTAAGGAAGCTACTGTCACATCCGAACCCTAGCTAAGCATTATCCAGGGGGACTGGGGGGGGGGGAAGAGACACCCTATTATTTCTGCATTACTGTATTTCTACTGAATTATTGTATTCCTAATTTCCTTTCCCTCACTACTAAAATGACTTCCTAGAGATCCTCTTGTTTGTTACATATGCCTTTCAAATCAATGCCCAAGCATCTGAGAGTAGAAAGAAAAATTAGCAACTGGTTTGGTAGATGAACCAGCATGAATACAAAAACATAACCTGCACATTGGCACCATCAGTTTCTAAACATTAGCTAAGCTTGACTGTGCAAGGTTTTCTTTACATTTGCCTTTAAATAACACTTTAAATAAGTATGGAGTACCACTGGTCCATAGTTTTACCTTTACACTGATCAGGTAAAAAGGAAAGCAGACATGAACTAGTAAAGATGCTTTAATTTTTTGCTAGTTTTATTCTTGATAAAGAAGCTATAAAATGCTTCTGTAAAATGAAAATACTTGCTTCAGATACAGGAATATCTGCTTAGATAGAACAGATTAAGATAAAAAGGGAAGAGAAGATTAACAATCAAACCTGCTCATGCTAACAGAACCTAAGTATCTTAAGAAGCATATTGCTAGCACTCAGCAGGATAAACCAATGAATGAATGACAGCTCTTTAATGGATTTTATGCATCTTTTAGGACTGGAAATTTGGATGCTGTGGGGGGGATGGGAGTAAAGACTGTACAGGGAGGGAAACTATGCGCTTAATTTTGCCTCTTTCCCCCCCTCCCAGACAGGACAAAATAAGCTTGAATAAATAAAATATCCCACAGAACTCTCTTGTGACTACCTGTGCAATAAACCTGTCAAAGCTTTTGTTGGGTTAGAAAAGCCAGCAAAACCATGCAAGGAGACGATATGGATGAAGTTCAACATGTGAGCATTTGAGCTTTTCTGGTTCTTATATGTGGAATCTACCAACAAAATCTTCCATCTCATTTACCTCTTGCCTTTGAAACAGTCAATTCAAATAATTACATATTGTATTATATAATCATAAAACAGTCTTAATTTCATGCCAAGTCCAAACTGCAATACTTGTAGTGCCCCCAAATTATCTTCTAAACTAGTGAAATTATCTTCTAAAATACTTTAATCCTACTGCGATTGACATTATCCTTTAGCAGTCTTAACAGTAAGGATAATTCCTTTTTTATTCTTACAAGAAGCAATCTATTAAACAGCATTAAAAGATACCCTCTTCTGCTACAACTCTAGCGAGGGACCATCAAGCACAAGACAGGGGCTTCTAAAAGTTCAGTTCAAAATTACTGATGGAAGTAGTAAGACGAGACAAGATCTCATCCGCATTAAGAGCTATCTAACCCAGCTATGTGTTTTCACTGCCTCTGCTCTAAGTTTCCTATGCTAAAAAAAAAAAATAAATTAACAAACCAACCCCAAAAACTTATTAAGAATGCTCATTTTCTTTACAATAAAAACAGAAGAAGAAACTGAAGAAAAACCACTTCAGTGTTCTGAACTATAAAGCAAAACTTGTTAAAATCAGTGAGATTTATATACTGGTTCTCTTTGTTTATGGTGTTACATGCATTATAGAAGCCTGCAACATTCATTGCAGCAGCTCCCAAGTAAGTAGTAACTTAACCAACTGTTAATCGCATAACCCACGACACTGCCATTGAACAAAACTGATCGGTTTTTTGGAGTGTATTTGTAATACTACTCAAGTAAAATGACTGAGTAATCTTTCTGTGGAGAGCAGAAAATGCATTCATTGTAACCAGAGGTGCACACATGTTCCAGGATGAGCTTCTGTAACTACTACTTGTTCTGTTTCCCTAATAAAGTTCTAAAAATTCTTAGCACTAACTCAACTTTAATGTACATCTCGATTATTCTGGAACACTAAATTAAAAGGATTTTAACCACAATTTACAATTTGAGAAATAATTGTTTTCAGGGGATTGGAACTACTTATTCTTTCTATTTCATACTGTACTTTCCCAAAAGGAGTGATGTATTTTAAAAAGCTTTTATCAAAACTATTTCTGCACTAAAAACATACAGATTAAATGAATGGTATGAATCCAAAGTATACAGCAAAAAAGGAAGAAACAGTTAATACTTCTTGACTTATTTCAGTCATTTCAGAATCTTTAGAATACAAATTCACACTGGATTCTTCAAAGTTACCTTAAAGGTGTCAGAAATGAATACTAATGCAAGTTATATTTTGCACAGTTGCAGAATGCATTTATGGTTAAGTTCCCTCTTTTAAAATGATCAAATTAAGAATTTCCACTTAATGAAAAACAAACAGAACAATAAAACTTTTCAGCTGTGATACGAGCAGCTTTTTGTGTGCTTTTCTATGTACGGGGACATAACAGGAATTAAAGTGAACAAGCTTTTATCTTAGTAAGATCATTTTATCTACTTGCACAAAGACTACAAATACTGTAACATATTTTGTTATGTTAAATCTCCAACTTTAAGATTTAGTTCACAAAAATGAACAATACAGTGTCAAATATATGAGAGAATGCACATCAAAGCATGAACCTTAAAATACTGCTCTACTAAGCAGTAGTAGTACATGTCATGCATTTTAAGCCTCTCTATTCAAATACATCCATGCTGAATTTTGTATGTTGTGTTTCTGTAGTCACAGTTCTGTTTCCATTCACCAAAGAGCACTAAAGTGACCGGATATTAATAAAAGCAGCATTCCTACACACTTTCACTGGAGGAAATCAGTATTTTCTATTTTTTTAATATACAAATCAGATCAGCACAGATTATTTATTTCACTCATTAAGTTATTAATCCCTTTTAGACAGTGAAATATTATTTGTAATATCCCCAAAATCATTAAGAACATTTCACAAACATGCACTTTGAAGTGATACAGTCACTGCAATGTATGATAACCACTGCAGTGAAGGATGTTTCTGCAGAAGATAATACAGGTAAAATGACAGAACTGGGGGCTGCTTCTCCAAATACAGGGGAAAGGAGGTACTCTGGCCAGGGAAAGAAGGATACCTCACAAATCACTTTGTAAATAAGAAAATTATCATTTATTCTAGATATTTATTGGATATAAACTATTTTTTTCTTTCTCTAGTAGCTATAAACTAAGTTGAAAAATTAAACAATACTTACATTTCTTTAGTATTTCTTTCATCCAGATCAGCATTTCTATAAGCACATCACTATAGTAAGTTGTATTACGGATTCCTTTAGAAAAAAATAATTACTCATAAAAGTCTCCTTATCTCATCTTTGTATACTCCTTCCATCCCAGCTATCTAAAACTTTTCCTCCTTTACATACTCAGGTTTCTCTGACACATCCTTAGGTCCCATTAAGGAAAAGAAGGGTTTTGGTTTCCACATCCTCAAACCACTCTCCTACAGAATACCATCAGCCATCTCTCCTTAAATTCTCCCAACCATTCGACATTTTCTTCTCTACTTGCCCAGAGCTGCTCCAAGATAGAATGCTACTGGAAGACTATTTCTTTCTCCTTTTTGCCTGCTTAGTGCTGCAGATGCTGAAGCAATCCAATTCTTCATACGTCAGGTAAATTAAAATTAACTTTGGGGTTAATTTTTGCAGTTTGTTGCCTACTTTTTTACAACTATTTTAACTATCTTGCACTGTTAAGACTTCTACCATGGATGGAACATTAAGACTATGCTGACTGGGTATACAGATAGAAAAGTCAACAGTCACATCTGGTAATGACTGTTTGCAGTGTTTTAGATCCCACCCAAAGAATGTACTGGCCACTCTCCCCCTCAAAACCTCTTGAGTATCAGATACTGTTCTCCTCCATTTTTTTATGCTGCATTTCTGTGAAAACCCTTCTCTCTGCAGGAGCATTCAGATACTACAAGAGAGACATTGAGGTGCTGGAGTGGGTCCAGAGAAAGGCAACGGAGCTGGTGAAGGGTTTGGAGCACAAGTGTGATGAGAAACAGGTGAGGGAACTGGGGGGGTTTAATCTGGAGAAGAAAAGGCTCAGGGGAGACCTTATCATTCTCTACAGCTACCTGAAAGGATGTTGTAGTGATGTGGGGTCAGTCTCTTCTCCCAGGTAACAAATCATAGAACAAGAGGAAATGGACTCAGGTTGCACAGGGAGGGGGTTAGGTTGGATATCCTGAAAAATCTCTTCACCAAAAGGGTTGTCAAGCACTGTAACATGCTGCCCAGGGCAGTGGTGAAGTCACCAACCTTGGAGGTATTTAAAAGACATGTGGATGTGGCCCTTAGTTTAGTGATGGACTTGGCAGTGCTGGGTTAACAGTTAGACTTGACGATCTCAAAGGCCTTTTCCAACTTGAACAAGTCCATAACAGCCCCTTCAGATGAAAGCATACTGATCTTCCTTCACACAGGAAATGAAGAGGAAAAACACTGTTTGAAGTAATATGAAAAAAAATATTATGATAAAAGATATCAGTGTTAAGCAGTAAGACTGAAGACTATCAAATGAACAAAAAAGTTGTAAGAAAATGTTTACTGGCTATAATCGGGGGGGGAGGGGGGTCTATTCATATGCAAACGGGAAATCTTGTTTGAGCAGCACGTTTATCTTTAATCTCACTGGTTATCACCTAAAATGCTTACTGCTCTGCAAGGCAGGTTTGCAAGTAGCCATTTAAATATTGATATCACTTTAAGAATCCCAAAATCTAGGCTTCATTATCTTAAATGTCAGGCATTGGTAATTATAGCAACAAAAGGCATGACTAATAGCATTTGCTGTGCACTTCACAGGAAAGGGGAGTCCATATGTATGCAGAAAATAACAAGATACTCTACAGTTAAGAAATATGATAATATTATTGCAATAATCATCTTGGTCCACAAGCACTAAAGAAACTTCAACTAACTATCACCATCTAGAGGTGAAATGTAAATGCAATTTCTATTTCCTTTGAATTCTGAATTCTGTCTTTATACCTGTCAATATACCAAAGAAAACAGGGTGTTTGTAAGTCTACTCTTGACTTCTGCCAGTGTGATCCTGATTTTACAAAGCCACCTAATATTTAACTGTTTGATGGAATAGGTTTTCTTAGCTATTAATTCATACAAAATATATTAGTTTCTTCATATGTGGCTAGGTCCTTCAATGCTTATAACTGATCAGTTTTCCACTTGCTACTACCTATCACAAACTTTGTGAGTAAATCTCTGGAGCCTCTTTTGGACTCAGGGTGAGTAACAGTAATTCTTCTAATGTTGCTGGAAGATACTGTTATGACAATCTAGTCTAAGCTCATCTAGCTCCTGTCACAGCTCAGATAATTCCATCCAGAAACGTCAAAATAATCTTTATGAACTGTTGATTCAGAATAAGGACATCAGCTGGCCATCTAATTAATCTTGATTCAGGTGCAAAATGAATTCTACCAGTAATCTGTCAGCACTAATGACCAGCAAGACAGTAGTCAAGATATAAACCTGAAGCAAAACAAAGCCGAGCAAGTATAAAGAGAGGATTTGCTTCTGAAAACTTCAGAATGAGTTTGCCATGCATAGTAATGGAAGGAAAGAGATTTCCTAATCATACTATTATTGCCATTTTAGGACTAAATTAGTCATTATTAGCATAGCATTACAAGGGCAACTCATGCTTAATTAATCCTATACCATGACCTCCAAGTTTCTCCCACTGTCCTCTTACTGCAAGGCATACCAATTTCAACCGTTCAGAAAATTCTTTGGTGAATTATGAAATGTACTTTATTCAGTAGACTGAAATATGAACAAAAGGTATAATGACATTTACCCAGAAATGCTGCCTACCTTCCAAACCACTGCTATCCATGGGTTTTCTGCAAAAGAAGTCACCTCTTTGTGTTTGGATTGATTTTTCTTCAATTTCAATTAGCTCAATTATTTTCTAAACCCATGTAAACTTTCAGTATTCAAAAGCTCTGTGGCAATGTCTCGCCCCCCTGTTACATGTTGTGGAGAAAACCACTGTCACAAGCTTGTTTTGGAACTGCAAGCTGGTGGTTTCAATGGATGCTACAATTTGCATTTTGAAACAGTTGAAAATCTCTCCATGTCCTGCACGATTTGAACGATTGCTATCTTATTCCCCTCTCAGTTGTCTGTCTTGCATGCTGAGAATTTCTAATATGCTCCGCAAATGAAAAAGCTTCATTTTTCACCCGCACTCTTTTAGTTCTGATACATTTCTTTTGAGAGGACTAAAACTGCACACAGAAAAGGCAGAGATTATACATGGCATAATAGAATTTTCTATCCCTTTCCTAATGATTTCTAACAAGTTGTGTTTAGAACTTCATAAACCCTTTTAAAAATTGTGCCAGATTAGGTACTTCGAAATCTTCTGGTACCCACAGCCAGAAGCTATTTATCAAGTCAGTCTTCAGCCATTTCACCCTGGGGAATTGCATGTGGAGATTTATTCTTTATTTGTTCGATAAGATCTTCTACTGGTATTTCATTTAAAACAGCTAATCTGCTAATTCTCCACAAGGAATAATCCAGAATGAGAATACCCCATAACAACTCCATGGTGAACAGAGATTTTACAATATGCATTTTTCTATTACTATCTTACATTCTGAGACCTCCTTCTTCAGCTTGAGTATTTGTTCCATTGACTTTAGCAAGCCACCTCTTCCTGATACATAAAAAAAAAAAGGGACCATTAAATCTTATACTTTTGGAAAGTTGCAGGAGCCCTGTAACACTGTATTTCTACTTGGGTTTTCCTCCAGAATGTGCATGTTCCTCTACTTTTCTTTGGAGAAGACTTTATTTTTTAAAGTTTTTAAAAATGTATTTATTTACTCCTAATAAATTTCCTTATTCTGCTTAGCCATGGTGCTTAGTCACCCTTCTCTTGGTTTTCCTCTCTTAAGTAGGTTATTCAATACCTCTGAGCAATGTTCAAGGTTTTAAGCATTCTCCACTGTACCTGAAAACCACCCGAGCTGTCCCTTTCAATGTTTTTTTTAACCAGCTTCCTCATTTTTTTTCCTCATTCTCTTTTATAGTTAAATATTACAATAGTGAATTTTTGCTTTAGTTGTTCCTTTTACGGTAGCTTAAATCGACTCGGTTCATTGAAATTGCTATTCCCATCACAATCACCTTCTTTACATGCAAACCTTCCTCTGTTTTTCAGTTTATACATTTTATGATCTTCAAGTGCTACTGAGTCCTGCATTTAAAATCATCCCTTCTGAGAAAACTCCCTATATTCCAGAATCATACACAACTAATTTATTTTACCAAGATTTTTCATTCATGCAGCAAAATATTAGATCTCCACCTCTCTGAAGCCTCCTTTACCCTGTATCACTGGAAATCAAATGGAACATAATCTTCCACAACATGGCTTGTTAGCCCATCTTGTCTTCTCATCTTTCTACTTATGAGGTGAAGTCCCACATGATACCCTAGTGTGTCAGTGACAATAGATAATGGTCCATGGCGAAACATACAAAAATGGAAAAGTACTGTTCAGCATGGGTTGTGAGAACATAACTTTGAAAATAAGGGAGTTAACACCACTGCTAGCGAAAGGCAGTCCCATACCTGTAGACATCTGTGCACACGTTGGCCATGTGTGCACTGATGTTGTAACTGGTAATTTTCCACTACAGCCCGAGGCAAGATACAAGGACCTCTGCAGGCACAGACAGGTGAGAAGGCCAGATGCGCATCTTGACTGGGGGGATGCCCTGACAACACACTCCCTACCACTGCTGCAACCGGGCAACACATTCCATCTCCTCGGCAGTATCCCATTCAACCAGGGGTTGGTATGCATGTAACCTGATTCGCATTTATAGATATAAAAATATATATATATTTGCTTTGCAATAAATAGACTAGAGCATTTATTTATCTAGTGTTTGGTGTCCAGTCTTTGTACATGGGAATCATACAAACCCGGGAAACCTCAGGAATCACAAAATTGAACTACCCAGCTCTTACAGCTCTCTTGTCAGTAGAGAGCTTTTGCCCCTCAAAGGACTATGCACAACGCAATGACCTTAAAACCCTAAATCATAGACCACAGAATGATTTGGAAGGTACCTTAACGTTCATTCAGTTCCAGCCTGCTGCCATGGGCAGGGACACCTTCCACTAGATCAGGTTGCTCCAAGCCCCATCCAACCTGGCCTTGAACACTGCCAGGGATGGGGCAGCCACAGCTTCTCTGGGCACCCTGTGCCAGTGCCACACCACCCTCACAGGAAAGAACTTCTGCCTAAGAGCTCATCTCAATCTCCCCTCTGTCAGGTTAAAGCCATTCCCCTTTGTCCTGTCCATACAGGCATTTGTCTGAAGTCCCTCTCCAGATCTCTTGTAGGCCCCTTAACCTGCATTTTGATTTTCTGCCATTAGAGAAAAAAAATTATAAATCAGCAAAAATAATGTTTATTACAAATAAGAGGACTCTCAGAAATGAGCTCAATCATTTATCCTAATTGACACTTCCAGTCCTTGTCAGTTCATTACATACTGGTAGCCTGGTAAATATCCTCTTCCACAGTTTCAACATTGCATCTAGCTCCCTGTAATCAGAAGCACATATTTTGGCAGAGATTTAACAAGATAAATGCACAGTTCTGTTATTGAGGCTACTGTGAAGTTTTATAAATTAGTGCTTTCCTGGTAGCTATGAAATGCAAAATATGTATTCAGCAAGCACATGACTACATACTTGATCAGAGATACAGCAATTGCTTCAAGTATTTCATCAAAGTACTATGTCTATTGGGAGTTTATGTCTACTCAGGAAAACTTTTTTTCACACGCCCAGTGGTAGAAAATAAAGTTTCTTGCTAGGCAGGTATTTATCCCAGTCATACTCTTGTTACTGAGAACAAACACTGGCAGGAATGCCTTTAATGTATTCTTCCATAAGGAAAGATCTCAGCAGGTACCAAGATCAAGGTTTAATAAGAACTATAAAAGTTTTGGGTCACTTCTACAGGTAATTCTTGCTTGCCTGTTTTTTAACATGAAAAGAGCAAACAGACAACTGTTAAGAAGATAAATTCTATAATATTCTGTGCTGTTCTGCAATGAAAGACAAACTAGTCTTACCACAGACATTACTGATCTATTCTAGAGAGACACTTCCAACTTTCCACATAATGTATGTCCCATAACTGGCTGGTATGAATAGATAATCAACAGAGCACACTCAGAACAATTTGCAATTTTTTCAAATGCATATACCAATAAACACAATTCTGCCCACTATGGATGCCCAAAATTATAAGGATATATTGCAGACAACACACTTAAATTCTCCAAGTGATGTTTCTGTAAATGTAGAATTTTCAATCTTTTCAAATCTTGCAATGATATTTTGCTTTCTTTCGTCTTCTCAAGAGGCTTAGCCTTTAGAAGTTCTTTGTTTTCCACTCCTAATGATTAATGGATCAAATCTACTAAAACCCACTCTGCACCAGCACAATGTATTTTCTAACATACCATGCCAATGATAAATAGAAATAAGGTGCAGAAGCACAATGAAAAAAACCTGGATTTTGTTCAAGTCATTGTAGCTGGGCCCTCAACCAGAGCAAACTAATAGTAACATCTAACCCTCTATTTACTTCATCAAATTTTGGATAAAGCCCTGAATCTGTTATAAATTGGGAAGCTTAGTTTATCTCAGTATTTCTCCTGTGCAAAATGAGTGTGCAGAACATCTCCAGTATATATGAATTCTGCATAAGGCTTCCATGATGACGCTTGTATAGTCATGTGCAGCCAAACTGCATGAAAAATATTGAACTCTTAGTTCCTAAGTTTGATATCAAGTTTGATATCAGATTACAAGCAAAATAAATTTTTTTTTTCAAATAATAGAAGTTTTTACTCCAATTCTAATATGCCTTAATGAAAAGTACTTTATTACTTAAAAAAATACATAGATTTGGCACATTATATAAAAACCTGGTAAATAAATTTTTTCTGGTTCATGTCTTAGTAGTAATGACACTAACGAAACCCAAAATACAAAAGCAAGTTTAAGAATAACAAAGGATTCTTTCTTCCCATTCAACCAAAGGGAATACAGCTAAAAAGCAAATAATAAAATGCAAATTGTTGGTAAAAAAATAAAACTATTTACAATATATGCAAACTCTCCATGACCCCTTTTTCAAACAGATATACGCTATGTGCTTTTCCTAATTTTTTTTGGCCATTTAACCACGCAGTACTTGCAAACTGGCAGCAACTTTTATTTTTGTATTGTTTTTGGGGGTTTGTGGGTTTGGTTTTTTTGTTCTGGTTGGTTGGTTTTTAAACAAAATGGCCTTCCTATGCAATAATAATATTACTACTGAAGTTAAAAGCCTTTAATGACATACAGAGAAAGTTTTCCTCCCACTCCTTCATTTATCAGAGCATCTCATAGTAAAGAGGTGCCTCTGTGTATCCACAAGTGGTTGAAACAATTGTTTTATTTCTACTTCTCACTAACCAGTGGAAAGAGGAGAAAAACCTGTGTGAGCAACGGACCATTATTGATAAACATACCTGAGAATGCTCGAGTTTAAGTTTACTTCTTAGTCACAACTCTCAGAGGAAAATCTTTAGAGTGCTTTCCTTTCGAACAAGACCCCCACTACAACAATTCATGCCCACAATTTGGTATTTATAAGTTATGTTTACTTTCATATAAATAGGAAAGAAACCTGGAATTGTGTTCATTTCATCCACATAAACTTTGGCATTTCAGGAAATATGTATCAGGAAAAGACACATCAAATTTGGGTCATCTTCCCCCCTCTTACCTTTCACACAACAGCACATATCAGTAATATTAAAAAGACACACAATGCTGTACAGATATAGCTTAAATAATAAAGAGAATGCAGAAATTCAAGTGTCATATTGTTGGACACATAAGACCTCATGGTTCAGATACCAAATATTTTTCTGCAACTGTTTTATTTTGTAGTTATCTGCCAGAAACTCAAAATTGCTATGCAACTTCAGGGAAAAACAAAAAACCAAAACACACCCCCCCCCCAAACCCCAAAAAAACCAACACACCCAAAAAAAAACAAAGAAGAAAATTCTGGGGTACATCCCATCTCAGCTTCTGCTTGATCAACAGTTTAGATGTAAAAATGCTTAAGGCAACACTCAACTTTTAGAACTCAAAGCTTTTTACATAGTACATGATAGATGCCCCTTAACATTACCCTTTGCTGCTCATCCACACAGGCAGCAACACTGATTCCAGAGAAAAATGGACACAAATCATCATTCAGAGTGAGATGACTGTTAAAGAGCTTTAGAAATCTTGTTCAGAGGTAATTACACTTGGCTGAAACGTAAGTGGGAAAATTTTGCAGCTGCTAATAATCCACAAATAAAGAAATGCCAATAGCCTGAGACAGCACATTAAAGAGAGTTTAAAATTTGCTTTTTCAACTCTGTCCAAGGAGGGGATAATTGTTCTGAAACTGAGAACCAGGAATCAAGAAACAACATAAGATTTAAATGCTTCAACTATAAGGTAGGTTAGAGTGCAAAGCCCTAAACGCAGACCTAGCTGAAGCAGAACAGACTATGAACATGTCCAGTGACACATAATGAAGGCTTGCTGAACCACTCAAAATGCTTTTGAGGGAGCTACTATAGTAAGCCACATCCATCTTGTCTATCAAGCAAGATTTCCAGTCATGGATAGAGAACCACGGAATGGTTTGGGCTGGAAAGGACCTTAAAATCATCCAGTTCCAACCCCTCTGGCATGAGCAGGGACACCTCACACTTGACCAAGGCTCTGTCCAACCTGGCCTTGAACACTGCCAGGGATGGAGCATTTACGACTTCTTTGGGCAACCTGTTCCAGGGCCCTCACAGTAAAGGATTTTTTTCCTTACATCTAACATGAACTTCACCTGGTTAAGTTTAAACACATTACCCCTTGATCTAGCACTCCAGTTCCTGATGAAGAATCCCCAGTATGTACCCACATACTGAAAAGGGCATTAATACGGTTGTACTCCTCAGCCAATGCAGTCATCTTGTTAGCATGCTTTGAAAGTATTAAACTATTAAAAGCCAACCCTCAGAACACGGTATTTGGATAATCAACAAAATGCTATGAATGAATATATATATATATATGAAGTTACTGCTGCTGTTCATTACCTGATCTCTAATGAAACTACAGTGAGATGTTTAAATTATTAAAATGTGCCATTTCAGTCAGAAACTTTTACACAGAATCTGCATTAAGGTGTGTTACTTACCTGATACACATGGAATGCATTAGCAGCTTTGCCACGCAGAAAGACTGAGGGAATCCAAACATTAATAAGAGCACGGTTTGATCTGAGGAGAAAAGGAAAAAAATTATAATAGGGAAACATATTTATGTATACGAATTGGAAAGCAACTACCTCCAGTGATTCAGATAATGATCAGTGATCAACAAAGCAACTTAACGTTTCAAATGATTCCCATGAAGTATGAGGAAAACTGTAGTTCTGCCTGAACCTTTTACACTTGCTGTATCATAGCTATAACATAACTGATAAAGCCAAATGAAATAATTCCATTTGGTCCACAAAGCTCAGCAAAAAAATTGAGTTCATTAGAGTTACACAATTATAGAGAAACCATTTCCATCCACTCTTCACCTCCAAATTTCTGTGATTCAAAGACATGAGCTACATTTTCACCCCCTCATCCACAGAAAGCTCAATTCATTTGTCTGGAGTTCTTCTGTAGATGTAAGAGTCTACCACATTATGAATAGCATCTATCAAACCCAAAACAACAGAAACCAGGAACTTTCGGGTGCTTTGCTGGAATACCAAGACCTGGTGCACTGAAAAAGCCCTCCAAGGGCATCTTCATAAATCTAAACTCCTTATATTCAACATCATTAAAAACTATACTAGAGCATGGACTGTGCAGCTGTCCGTACTTTTTAACAGGGGAACACCACAGCTGAGAATTCAGTTACTGGAAATAATACAAGAAAAGAAAATTATTGCCTCTGCTTATTCTTCTTTCTCATAAAAACAGTACAAAGAGAAAAAAATGTATGCATTATGAAACTTACATCTCAAAATCTGACAGACTCTGATCTTCAGACGTTTGACTCAAATCTCCAGGGACCTGTATTTACAAAACAGAAATAATTCCAACACACTGGTTGTTATGCTTTCTGTTAAGAAAACATAATCTTATACGGAAATGACAATTCAACATTCAATTTTTTTAAAATGCCAATAAAAATTGTTACTGAGAAACAATAAAAGAAATAAACAGTTGTGAAACAGGATTATAAATACATCACCTTTGTGAATTCCTCATATTAGAAGGTGCTATAGTTTTGGAAAGAAACAAATTGGGGTTTGTAAAAGCATATAATTTTGAAAGGTATAGAAAACCCAGAAAAAAAGCATCCTTATTAGATGCCTTCAGAAACGAACTATGCTAAAACAAAGTACATTGTGAGTAAATAATTTATGGGAAAAGATGAAGTGCCTAAAACCTAGCAATCACTTTGGTTTACAACCAAATTCCATTCAGAAAAAGACATGCAATCATTTTCACTTTAGCTGTGTTCTTAAACATTCTATAGCTACAAAAGTCAGTAAAGATGGCAATAATGGACTAACACCTGCAGAGTCAAAAGTAGCAGTTGTGAGAAAACAAAACTGAAAGAACAATTAGAACTGAAACAGCAATAACCTTTTAGGTTACATTAAAACTAATTACACAAAAAGGATATCTTCTCTCCTTTAAACACCATAAAATGTAAAGTGTAACAGAGAATAGTGTGTTCTGATGAAAAAAAAATAAAAAGGATAAAATGGTGAACTTCCAGAGACAAGTTCTAAATTAAGTATTGGTTCAATGTATCTCTATAATGTATGTTCCAAGCATATTACTGGGTTTCAGGTTATTTTCTGCCTAAGAAACCTAGATATCTATTACTGCTTGTTGTAAAGCAGTAATATATACATATAATGTACAAATTATGTATTTATTCATTGCAAAGTAATATAAAATTTCTAAGGGAACTAAAGAAAATCTGCTCCCCGATGTCTTGACAGGCCAGCTGAAGACGTCCCAATACATAAGACAGAAGTGAATTTTGCCTTTGCAAGATCAGCTAAAACTAAGTCATTTCTGCCAGGCAATATAAAATAACTATGCAGAGCCAAGTCAGCTCCAGGGCACAGATACGGAATGCTGAACACCTCCACTATCCTTTCCTGGAGGAGTGAGGTGGAAATGACCTGCCTCACAATTACCACCATCAGCTGTTATCTGCTCACAACCCAGCACACAGCCTCGCTTCCCAGGGCTCTTATGCTAAGGAGCACACATTCTTCGGTCTTGCCTACAACCTGGGCACTCTCTGTGCATGTATCTGAAGTGGCAAATCCTACCACCAGATATATACTGTTATTTGAATTAAGTTCAGTGAAAGTTCTGCATAAACCCCTCAAAATCAGAGTGCAGATTTTGGAAATAAGAAAAAGGATTACATTAGAGAGCTCCGGTACTTATGTGGAAACAGACTGGTTACTGATTTTGAAATGGTCATTGAAGTGCTCTTCATTGTAATGCAAAACACAGTGACCAAGCCATCACATCAATGTACTTCCTCATACCCTTGAAAGCACATACTTTTTGTTTCAGTATTCCTCTGTTGCAGAAGTTCTGAAACCCAATAACTAGAAATTTGGACAATTCAGTTATACATTATAACCATTAAAATTGATTATCAGCATTAAAAGGAAAAGAGAAGACAGTGAAGAATCATGTAAGCTCTTTTTATAACAAACTAAATTATATGCTATTTTAATAATAAATATTAAGTCCTTGGCTGCTATTTTCAAACAAATCAAAGGAGGATCAAATATTCATAACCCACAGTTTCTGGTAGTTACACACTTCAAGTTTGAAAATTCTAATTCAAATCTACAGAAATTCTTTACTGTGAGGGTGGTGAGACACTGGTATGGGTTGCCCAAGGGAGTTGTGAATGCTCTGTCCCTGGCAGTGTTGAAGCCCAGGTTGGACAGAGCCTTGGGTGACATGGTTTAGTGGGAGGTGTCCCTGACCAAGGCAGGGGGGTTGGAACTGGATGATCTTAAGGTCCTTTCCAACCCAAACTATTCTATGATTCTACAAGTAATGGTCAGACTATCTGCAAAGAGTTTTGTTTACTTATATAGAATTCAAATGTATCCTTCTTAGGGTAATGCAATAGTCATTAGGACTATATTAAATTCTATTTTATTTTGGACATCACCAAATAATAACCACAAGCATTTAGCTAGTCCTTAAAAATATGGTAACACCCCCATGTCTTAAAAGTTCTAGGAATTAGTTTTCTCTCAGTATCTGACTCATTAAAATATGGTATCAATATCTACCTATTGGGTTAGGATATGGAGATACATAACAAGAGCTGCTGAACAGGGACATAAAGTCCAAAGTATCCGAGTAAGAAAATACAGCTATAATACATATGCCATTTATCATTTGTCATCACTTAACACAATGATGTGATTGTTTCCATCTAAAAGGCTGAAAACTATAGGTGAAATTCTGCTTCACTAATGCACACAGAACTATCAACCACTTTAGAGAAATGTTATGATAAAACAGGCATGAATGCTTCCAGTACAAACAAAAAAGTAAAGAGTAATAGCATGTAATCAGAAAACAGAAACTGTCAAAATATGTCTCCCTTAGAAAATGGACAACTATTAGGAATGTTCTTGATAACTCCTGCTTCTTCCCTGTTCATTTGTGAATTTGAACACGGTCTTTTAACAGAAAAAGCCCAAGTGAAGCAACAGTTGCTAGAAAACAATTTTATTGTCTGAATATATCTATTTTACATTCAATTCTGCTGAAGAGAATCAAACACTATCAAAATACCAAGTAAGGTGCTCTTGACAGATGTGTTATTACCTGTTAGTTCTTAGAAGCCACTATATATTTTGTTTCATCACACGTAAAGGATTTGAGCTCATTCCAGAGTGATGTTCTACACTGTAATAAGCAAAGACTTACCGGCCCTCTCAAATCTATTAGTTCTTGTCTCATCTGGGACACAAGAGCTTCTTTAGCCATCAGAGCCCGGTGCAGCCTCTCATTGAATTCAATCAGCTCCCCATGCATTTCGGCTACCTGGAAAACAAAGCCAGGACATAATTGCATTCTAAACTGAAAAAAAAAACAAACCAACCCCACATTATTTCTTACACATATATCAACATTTACATAATTTTTTTTTATTTTACCATGCTCTTTAAGTAGTGCATCTCATTACTAATGCATTAGTTTGAACTGACCATTAAGAACAGACACTTAGAATAATTTTGACTCATACCTTGAAATGTAGGTTTTGATACTGAATTCAATAGGACAAAAATGCAACTCTCTGTCCAGTTTTCTTTTCTTATCAAAAGAGATCCCACGGCAACTGGCTCCAATAAAACACCTCTCAACTTTTGTTTTCAGTTTAATTCACAAACACAGCACTCAACAGTTGCAAACTAATCACAGTATTTGAACTGGGAATAATGCAGAATGCACAAACTGCACTAAACTTTGTCAATAATTCATTAGTCATATGCTGCACTCTTACTTAGAGTTTTAATAGGACTGAAGCTAGAAGTCCATCCATCCCAGGCAAATCTGTGAGGGGTCAAAGGAATAAAAATAGCTCCAGTTACACTCACATAGCTCAAGTTGTGTAATTAGTATGGTCTGAAGTGTGGCCTCTTTGAACATGAAGTCAAGCTATGTTTTTGCTCTCCATTTTCGAGTCAAAGCATCAAGAAAGCATCAAATGATGCAATGTATTTATGGGAGTGAAGAAGGCTGGATGAATGACAAGGATGAAATGCATACCCATTTCTAAATGGTTATGTAAAGCAAACTAAGTTGGTTTCCTGCCAAGAGAAGCAAGAAACAATAAAGGTCAAATCAAGGTTAAAGATGATATTGAGCTCTTGCAATTTTTCTTACACAGAATTGAAATGTAAACCTATGGCATAGGGAAGAGCTCCAAAAGAACAAAGGCTCCCAAATAGCAAACATCTAAATAATAGCAGTAACATTATTTCATCAAGAGAATGTGGCAGGGAAACCAACAAGAACAGGGAGCAAGGCTAAAAGAAGCTTAATATATGCATTCAGCAAGATTTTTTAGCTACTACTATCGGATTATACTACAAAATTGAATGAAAGTTTCATTTCAAATATAATAGTTTCAACAATAAAAAGCATTTTTTATTATCATCATCATTATCACTGTTACTGTTATTATCACTATTATAAAGAGTAATAAATCAGCTTCAATTTAATGGTTTAGGGTTGTTCTGGGTTTTTCTTCTCAGGCGTTTCTGTTGCACTTAATCCCACCAGAAAAACTAATTTCCCAGACTTGTAATTAGACTCTTCATCAACTCCTGATAAAAATCAGAACATCAGGATTTCCACATTATCAATTCAGGATCCACTATGTATTCTTAACTCAATTATTAATTCAGCATCAGTCTTAATAAAAGGTTCTTGACATCAAACACTTGTTAGTAAGCTCATTTTGCCAAAACAAAAGATATCTAAATGCACATGAATTTCTGCATTATGACTAACATAGTAGGTCCTACCTAGCAAGCACTTTTGCTTCATACACTACAAACATCTATGCACCAAACAAAACCACCAACTTTACTAGAGAAAGTAATAATACACTTCCCTGTGTTTCACATACACAAAGATGTAGGATGCTACCAGATGAAAATTCACAGAAAAAAACCCTCGTGCTGACAGTTGGGTGATTGGTGATCAAAAGCAATACACAAATTTATGAATGGAATATAGTTCCCATATTTGATATTATGTTGGATTTTTGCAGTGCCTGTCTCAATCACAAGAACAAAATTCAGCTCTCTGTTGTAATACCTGACTGTCTTGTTTCTCTCTAATTTGGATGCTCTTGAAATAACTTTCTACTTGCAGAATCAATTAATATATAAATTCAACAACTCTCTCAAAACACTGGAAGTAATACAAAGATTTATAAGTGTCCCTAGCAAAGTTAAGAAATAAAAAGAGAACAGCAAATAAAACAGCAAATCACTGTTATATACTATCAGACAGATAAATTAGCAGGTTATGTTATTTGTGAAAATCACTTTTATTAGTAATTAAGTTACTTCAGTACTTTTTCTTGTCAAAGAAAAACGTATTATCATCACAGCAAGCCAAAAGGAGTAATGAGATACACTTGTGAATAACAATACTAATTTAGGTTCCTTTAAAATTTCCTGTATTAAGGTCTGCTAAAAACAATAAAGAGGTGTACTTATAATTAAATCCTTTCAGTTACATTTTATGTAACATCTTCCTTTTTTCATTCCACACAGAAGGTTAAGCAATAATTTTCCCTACAGGGACTACAATCTCCTTCACAGTTGTTTTTCTCCGTGGCAATATGTTTAAAGCAGACAATTACAGTACAACTGAGCTAAGGTTCCCTTGGCAAGATGATTGTTCAGATTTGGTCTTGGCCTATCACAAAACCTGAGTCAAGAGCCCAAATTCTTAGCATGAAGTTGAATTGAGGCTAGAGTAAAATACTGAGACTGCATGCTAACAGAACTCTAAAGACCTGTTGTCAAAGAAAATATAAGCCTGGTCCTGCTGCCTGGCAGCTACCACTGCAGCTATCCTGCCCTGCAGCACTGCAGCCATGAGCAGTCTCCAGGTAATGACACAGGTTAATATCACTTCTGCTCAGCAGGGGTCTAAGCTGCTCACATAAACCATGCTAGGGATGCTTCACTAAACAATACAATCTATCTTAGAAGGACATGCTTTTAGAGTAGAGAAACAGACTTTTAAGAACTTGCAACACAAACAATAAGGTTTTTTAACAGGGTGTTTTAACTGAAGAGTGTTGGTTTTTTTAATATAATTTGCAGCTAAAACTCACAAAAGTTTTTGCACAAACTATATCTCAATTAATGACTTTTTGTCAGGTATAGGCATCTTCGCCCCCCACATGTCACAAAATGCAAAATGACACATTTCCTAAGAAACTCTAGAGAGGAGCAACTTGTGCTTCTATTTGCTCTCAGATGGGTGTATTTTTCCCTTGAGAAGATGCCATTTTCAAAGATCAACATTATTCTACATTTTTCCCCAACAGAAATAAAGCCAAAGGTCTCCCAAAAGGAGCAGGTATCCTCGTTAATATTAATAATTTCATTCTGCTACAAGTGAAAACCAGTAAGTCTCAAAATGACAAACAGTTCAGGCAATTTCACTAATACACCCAGAAAATGCTTGGCCATTGCTT
Source organism: Neopsephotus bourkii (assembly GCF_033783945.1). Lineage (NCBI taxonomy): Eukaryota > Metazoa > Chordata > Aves > Psittaciformes > Psittacidae > Neopsephotus > Neopsephotus bourkii. The sequence goes on from NW_026901034.1 coordinate 651,298, forward strand.
TCTTTTTCAAAACTTTCGTTTTGTATTCTCGATATCTCTTATCTGCAAGCAAGTTATTTGGTTCTAGGCAGACTCAAACATCCATTCAAGAATAGGACTGGGTTTTGGTTGTTACGATTTGGGTTCAGTTTTTCATTTTGTGATGTGGATTTTGGCTTGTTTGGGGCTCGTATGTACTATAGCTGTAGAAGGTAAGCAGAAGTCACAATTCATCAAAACCAGCAAGAAGAAAATAAGCTGTAGCTTTCAACTCAAAACACATGGGGAATTTTGCACACTGGTTGAAGTACATATTACAGTCCTTGTACTGTACCATGTACAGTACTAACCAGTGTTTACCAAGATTAATCCTGACATACCAAAGAGCACTAACACAATAGACAGGAAAAGCTCTCCTCTTTTAAGAGCTGTGCCTGGCAGGGAAAATGAAAGTCAGCAAAAGCAAAATCAGAGATAGAGGATAATGAGTTTAATAAAAGGGATAAACTAAGTGTTAATAAGAGGAATTAAAAAAAAACATGTCTCTAGCAGCTGCACCCTTATATGTATCCTTATAGCAAAAGCCAAAGCCAAGACAACAGATCTAAACCACTATTATCTTTCCCAAGATCCTTTTAATTTCTTATTTCACATCCAGAGGAAGGTTTCACCTCATCTGCTACGCTGAGACAGCTCTTCTGAACTGCAACTTATTATCCCTTTACTAGGATAATCTTCATGAGCTAACACAAAATACTTGAAATACACAAGCAGTATCCTCAAGGATAATCTGATATAAGCAATTTAATACAGACGCACAATTACAATCAGGAGACTACATCTGATAAGCATCCCATAGCCTGCCTCCAAGAAAACAAGACTTGCAACTAAATTGATATTATCAGATACTAAAAACCATGGACTCAAAAAAACGTCATTTTACATGCCAGAAAACATTACCTAATGTAAATCGCTGATGATTTTTTTTTGTTTTTCAATCAAATACTGACAGACTGATTTGTACCTAGCAGGCTTGACACCAGACCAGGTATTAACTGTTGTCCTGGGTTCAGCAGTAGCAGTCATTTTTCTCCTTTTAGTAGCTGGTGCAGTGCTGTGGTTTTGACTTTCAGCCTGGGAACAGAGGTGATAACACAAACGGTTTTAGTTCTGGCTCAGTAATGTTTAGTCTGACCAAGGACTTTTCTGAGTCTCATGCTCTGCCAGGGAGGAGGGGAAGCCGGGAGGAAGCAGAAACAGGACACCTGCCCCAAACTAACCAAAGAGGTATTCCATACCACAGCACGTCATGCCCAGTATATAAACTGGGGGCAGTTACCCAGAAGGGTTAGATCACTGCACGGTCAGGCTGGGTAACGGTCGGCGCGTGGTGAGCGGTTGTATTCTCTTCCCTCGTTATTTCTCCCTTATCATTATTATTCTTGGTGGCAGCAGCAGTGGTTTGTGTTATACCTTAGTTACTGGACTGTTCTTATCTCAACCTGTGGGAGTTACATTCTTTCAATTCTCCTCCCCATCCCTTCGGGATAGGGGGGGAGAAAGCAGGGACATCTCCCAGCCAGTGGGGGGGAGTGAGTGAGCAGCTGCGTGGTTCTGGGTTACCGGCTGGGCTTAAACCACAACAACTGTCCTTCCGCAACTCACATTTATCCAACCACAAAGGCGCAAGTCTTATACTGTATGCTTTAGCTACACAAATGCAACCATGGTTCCATGCCTAAGCCAAACCAACTGGTGAGCTCAGCTGACTTGACAGCAACAGATCCAGCATTTATTAATGACTGTGGAACCACAAAAGCATAATAGAAATTTCTTTTCCTCCTCATCACAGTTTTCTCCCTGTTATCCCCCATACGCCATGTTGAGACTACAATAATAAAAAAGACTTCCCACCACATCAGACACATCTCTGGGCCCCAGCAGTCTTTCAAGCAGGCTGCTTGAAGTCACATCGATCTGTGGTTTCACTATTCCATAGATATTAATTTGCTGTCACTTATGCCTCTGTTCCTAAGCTTCTAACCTTCCTTTTCCCTTTAAATCATGATAACTTAACATGGTTAAGAAACACATCCATCAGTTGTTGCCATCCTTTATATGCACCTCTGTGTACGATGAATCTACAGTACAGAAATCTTCAGCAGTGATCAGAGGATCATGCATGGTATGCAGACACTACCAAAACTGCTATATCACCAAAATTCCTCACTTCAAGATCTTAATTCAAGACATAGTAAAGAAATTCACTACACTTTATTGTTACCTGTTACTCTGAACTGAGAGATAATTCTACAAAGATGCTGAGACCTTCTGGCAATGCTTCTAGTGATTTAAGATTCTGAGATTTTGTAGCAAGAAAACAAATAAAACTCATGTACTGCTTCATAAGCAAAGCCAAATTCTCTCATTTGAAAATCCTCCAATATTTAGAAACTTTCTTTAATTATCTTGTAGCATATGACTAAAAAAAAATCTTAGTACAAAATTAATCTGAGCAAAATTAACCCTTAAAAAATGACTGATTGAAAGGTTAAATATTTAAAAGTGCTTAAAAGCCACTTACCCAACTAAAAGTGATACATGCTAGAATTTTTTTCTTGTGTTTTTTTTGCTGACTCAAACAAAAAATCCCTCACCAGAGATTGAAGTCATTTGAGCACTCAAATAAAACTGAGATTAAAATTCAAAATCTAGAAGGCAGTTTGAGCAAAAATAGTAACATACTTTTGAGGCCTAAGGACGCAACTGGCCAATGAATTCCTTGTTCGAACAAGTGTCGTGGTTTAACCCCAGCCAGACAGCTTGTTACCCTCTCCCCCCCCTTCTTGCCCTCCCCCTACTCCTGGGGGAACGGAGAAGAGAATCAAAAAGAAATGCAACTCCCACGGGTTGAGATAAGAACAGTTTAGTAACTAAGGTATAACACAAATCACTACTGCTACCACCAATAATAGTAATGATAAAGGAGATAACAAGGGAAGGGAATACAACACCTCAGCACCAGGCGACCGATAACTCGCTCCCCCAGCCTGACCAAGCACCGACCGATACCTCCTCCAACCCTGCAGTCCACCTAGCCCTTCCGGCTAACTCCCAGTTCCCTCCTGGGCATGACGTGCTGTGGTATGGAATAACTCTTTGGTCAGTTTGGGTCAGGTGTCCTGTCTCTGCTTCCTCCCGGCTTCCCCTCCTCCCTGGCAGAGCATGAGGCTCACAAAGTCCTTGGCCAAACCAAAACATCATTTTTATCAGCTCTGTTCCCAGCCCGAAAGTCAAAACACAGCACTGCACCAGCTACCAAGAAGGAGAAAAATGACTGCTACTGCTAAACCCAGGACAGACAAGAGAGAACACAAGGAATGAAAATGCACATGATACTTCAGAATGGTAAAAGCTTGTTTTAACAGCCAAAATTACCTTTCACAGAGCAAAGTGATTCACATCTTGAGTTTACATGATCAACAAATGCACCTCCCACAACAGGAAAAGTTCCCCAGCCTCACATACCAACTGCTCAGAAATTGATTTGTCAGGCATAAAAATACAGCAGCACATGTACCACATGGAGTTACGTCTGTGAGATTTAGGAAAAGGTACATAGGTCTTTTTAATTTCATTATAAGGCAAACTGTAGCTTTCTATGAAACTTCACCTTAAAACCTGAGCAATTCCTAGTTAATTTATGAAGAGATGCTTATTGTTGCTACAAGGAAAACCTTGGAGAGTTAGAAATGATTATTTAACTGTCCAGTTTCTCTCCAACATTCCTGTAAGAATGTTTCTGCAGGGGAACAGAATCATAGAATCGCAGAATCACAGACTGGTTTGAGTCAGAAAGGACCTTAAGAACACCCACTTCCAATCTCCTGCCACAGGCAGGGACACTTTCCACTAGACCAGGTTGCTCCAAGCCCCATCCAACCCGGTTTTGAATGCTGCCAGGGATGGGGCATTAATAAGGGATTAATATAATGTGATACAAGTTTCAGTACATCAAAAGCCTGCTACTGTAGCAAAGTACACTACTCATTCAGTAGTCTGACAGGAATAGTCTATGCCAGGAAACCAGAAATTCAATGTCATTTATTGAGCCTTTAACAGAGCTCACCCATAATACTATTAAGCACATCATGGACATAACCTACAATTCAGCTTTGAGGAAATGCTGGTTAAAGTCCACCACTAAAATTACTCTTATAAAGAGAGGACAATATTACCAAAGGCTGAAACTGCAAAGAAAGTTATGTTCTCTCCAATGAGACGTTTGCTATTTCATTACTGCTCTACAGCCATGATGTTTTTAAACACACTTCGCTATGCATGGCTTGAGAGTTATATAAATCAACCTAATTTCTCTTCTAAAATAAAACAGCATTCTAGTCCCACAGCATATGACACTGGAAAACATATGGGACACCCCCAAACTGGGCGCTTAAAAGAAACTTTGGTGACTACATATATGTTTCACCGCTATTTCTAAGAAAATACAACATAAAGTTTATGCAGATTTATTACAAAAATTTTTCTACTACTGTTTTAAGCATAATGTTCAGTGAAAAGTTTCTTGAAGTTTCTTTTAGTCCTTCATAATTTTTAACTTTTCTTTATCTACTTGGTTAAATCAACTGATTTACTGATCATGAGTAAAGAACTTTAAAAAATACAAACTATTTTTACAAATACGGTAAAAACCTGAAAATTCTTTCAATATATTAAGAATAATTTTTTATGGAAAAACAGACACCCAAATTCTCTAATTACTCAGCAGAACCATTCCTTTTAGTCTCTTGACAGTTAGTTGTTTCTCTGTGAGAAGACTTCTATGTCCTGATCAGCTATCAAGAAATTTAAGGGAATTTTTGTCCTCAGTTAAAATGGTCTACTGGGGACACAATAACAGTTACCAAAACTGCTGAAGTCAGAACATTTTTCAGACTCAATTCTAGCTGAGTCAAACTGCCAGAACAACATTCAAGAGTGATTTCTACCCTAGTCCTAAACTTGGAACACGACACAGGCTATCCTTTGAAAGTAAGACTTCGCATCTTTTGTTTGTGCAGAGAAAAGGAGTAATGACAAATACACCTGGATTGTTACAGAGCTTACATCCCATTTTAAGTATGTGAAGACACTGTTACACTGTAGTTTAGTGAGACTAAGATGCAGACTTCCTCCTCTGGGTATGATTTGCAACCAGGTTTTCCTGGCTATATGCCCTGCTGTGCCATCAGAGCTGCTGCTAACACTCTCTGCCCCAAACTCAGAAGTGTTAGCAACAAATTCCTGAACATGCAGAAAATACTTAAAAGAACTAAGGAGGATGCTTTTAAAGCTGAAAAATATTTTATCTGTGGTCTTAATTAAGACAGTCTTTTGATAGGAAAAGAACAGGGGAAAGGAGTCAGAAGAACCCAGCCAAAGGTATGCATTAGGGAGATAATTAGTTTCACATGGTCCTATGAGAAAATGATAACCAAGTATGAATGTTTTAGAACTGTATTAGTCAATTTGATGCATGACCTGCATTTTTAGTCATCTTCATGTTAATCAGTTACTATGAGTAACCCATTTCAGAGTATTTTGAGCAAAAGAAAGACAGAGAATTGTTTTACTCTTTTATAAAAATGTTCATTTAATATTTGAGATATGGGTATTAGATATTAAATTTCATTACTTTTGTCTGGAAAATCATCTGTATTTAAATTTAGGATGAAACCCTAATCTTTCTTCCTTTAATTTTTTTTTCTTTAATGAATTTTATATTAAGTCTTAGAATTGAATCTTGCTTTAGGAACTTTTTCTAACATGGTCATATCCACAGAACTAGTAGCTTCCATCACCATTTCTATACTGCAGCATTCAATAAGCTATATGGTAAAGCAATACAAAAATGAAACACAGTTTGGCAATCAACAGCCACTAAGAAAACACAGAAGAAGCTACAGATTTCAGAATGTCCTCATTATAAAGCTCAACTGACACAACAGCAATGCCTGTAATTATGTACTGTAACTTACACAATACCTCAAACCTGCTTTCAGAGCTTCACCACCACCTGTTATAACCTTAAGGAATCCATTTATTAAAACCCTCATTTTAATATTGAAGTATAATGTGTACTCTTGTTAGGAAAAGTATTGTTAACTATCTGAATTGCTTTAAATCTTCTTTGAAGTTGAATTAACTCATTTGTATTTTAACCACAGAAGCCTGAAAATGAAATCTTCCTTCTCTTTTTTTCTTAAAAAATAATTAAAAGAAAAAAAAAGGTTTTTGTTTTACACTAATGGGGGAGGAGGGGAGCCAACAACTAAGCAAAGAAACTACAGCTTCAAATGTCATATTACAATTATTATTTCACAGAATTCGTGCGGTACAAACTTTACCTCTATCAATTTTCTTTCATAAGAGCTGGCAAGTTCCTCATTGTTTTCTACTTGCTTATGCTCTGGCATAGGAAATTCACCATCAGTACTCCAAATGCTGGGCGGAACTAAAACAAAGAGATACCATGTTAAATTACATAAACATCTAAGACAACCTGTCTACAAGTAATAGTTCTAAAAACCAGTCGCTAGAAGTATCAAAATTGAATGTAATATTAAACAGTATCACAAGCACTAAAAAATAAATGCTGCAGGGAGCTTTCTTGTGAGCAACATTTAGACAGGTACTCCCAACAGTGAAGAAAAATAATCAAACTAAAAGCATTTGGCTGTTCTATGACTATAGCTATCTAATAAATGCAGGTAGTAACCACAATTCCTACCCAAAGCCTTGCAAAACTAAGCCTAAGCTTCTCTTTTATGTCTTTTTTTCTACGTTTCTTCCAAAATATCATTTCATATTACATGTAACAATCATTTACACATTACAGAAATTACAGAAAACAGGGCTGGGAATTTAGCGGTTTTGCATGAAGTAGAATCAGCTGCAGTTATTTCGTTCCTGACAGTTAATTGTCTGATTTATTCCTAGAAACCTCCAATAATGGAGATTTCATGCTTCCCTGCACAATCTATTTAAATTTAAGTATTCTTCTTAGAAAAGTTTTCTTGATAGCTAATCAAAATTCCTTCACCTGCCATCTAAGCCCATTACTCTTCTTCTTACCTACAGTGAAATGGAAACTAGTTTATCCTATTCCTGTTCCTAGCTATCATTTATGTATTTCATGATCACTTTAATGCCTATTCTAAGCATGTCTCCTCTTCTCCAAGTTACACCAAGCCCAATTCAACTTCTCACAGATCATGAATTTCTACAAAAACAAGTTAGCACTTATAAAGTAAGCAAGCAGTAATAAGAGAGGTTTATCAAATGCCTTCATCATTTCTCAATAGCTAAACTATATATCCTGCCACAATAAAGTAGATACAACACTTCATAATTCAGCTGACTACTCTTGAGCCTGGGAACTGATTACTGCTTCAAAAAGTATATATATTCTGAACTTCATTATTATTTTATTAAGTGAATTTTGAAAGCTATTTTAAAATCTATTTCCAGTAAATCTTGCTTGTTAGCCAGAAACTTCTAAGATCAGCATTTTCATATGTGTAATGTTATTATATCTAAGCAGGTTTGAAAAATGGTCCACATCCAACTCTTGCTGATGGCTGGGAACGTAGGATGCTCATTTAATATTTAAATACAATATCAAATTGCTTAGTCTATGGCAGTGATCACTCATTTGAAAGCTGGTCTGATATTCTGAACTCAACAGTTCTGACTCTTGAGCAATTTATTTATAATCACATTTGCTTTTTTAAGTCACTGCAAGGCAAAGTATTATGCTGCATTTCATGTATTATTTTAGGAAACTTTAAAAGTCACCCTAAATAGCATCTGATCTGATTATTGCAGCAAATGGAGATTCTTCTCTGTAGTCATAAAAACAACAGCAGAAGCTCAATTTATTTGGACTCTTTCAAAATAGTTCCACAGAAAGTCTAATAACTTAGCATTCTAAAATCCACATACAATACATTTGAAACTTCTGGTTTGATACCATTTGGCAGAAGATTAATCATCATTGAAATTCCTCATCATAACAGGAGAGCAGTGAAATTAGTTGTATGCAACAGTTTATGCCTCCTAACATAGAAGACTACCTCCTAACACTCCAGCAAAAAGGGGACAATGGGAGTTTTCCAAGTTCAAACAGATCAGAACCCTGACATGTAAGGCTAGTTACAAGAACCTTACCTTAGAAGTATGTAAAATAATATACAGGAAACCAACAAGAATTTTAAGTCAAATTGACAAAAGTAGAGAAAACAGTAGTTTCGTAATCCTATTTCCTTCCCAAAATCATCACAACCTCAGAACACAGTAATAAAACTGGTCTTGTAAAAACACTCCATTATCCTTTTAAGCATTTCAGTTAATTACAAACCGAATTACTTCAGAGAAGTTGTTATTGTCACTTTAAGTTAAACCACAATTGGAAATCAATAATTTGACTTAAGTTACACAATGACAGATGTACTAAAAAATACAAATAGCTCTTTCTAATAATACAAATATTTTTAATTGTGAAGGCTCACATCTGAAAAATATGAATGCCTATGATGAGATACTGAAAATGATCTATGCAAATCATGAGTGCAATAGTGTCTATAAATTTGGTAAAAGAAAATCTTTTGTTTCACTCTCCTTCTTGAAGTGCATCTAAATATATCAGCTCTCAGAAATTGCTTATGTGCTTAAGTATTTTTTTGAGTCAGTGGCCCAAGTACTATTAAAAATTCAGATAAATCTCCAATGTCAGCTAAGGCGAAAAAAATAGTTTTCTAAAAATACAATGTGTGAAGTTAGGATATAAGAAAAATTATTACAAATAGTACATGCAGCTGCAATTTATTCTGGTCACTAATGATAAATATTACAGAAAATCACTGTGGATTGATTCAATAGCCTCTGAGCATAAAGCATACATGTATTCATTTTTAGAAATGTTGGTACTGTTTCATCCCCCTTTTTCATCTGTAAAATCTGACCATCCTACTCTGTTTCTATTCTTATCACTCACTGATTTGCATAATTTTAACATGGCAGAATATAGCCAGCCTAGGAATATTTTTTTTCTTTCCCTATAATTACACTCATCATGCAAACTGTCAGTATGTAATGAAGGATAATTTCTGCTATTATAAGAAGCTTAAGCGATGATTTTCTTGAATACTTCTTAATCTGAATCACTACACTCCAGCGAAGTCGGAAGTAAATACATGTGTTCTCACTAACAAAAAGCCTTTTAAGGATGAATGAAGTTTTTAAACTACAAATAAGTACAGTGACTAGCTCTTAAGAGCAGAATTAATGTAGTATTCATTCATAGAGCCACTTATACGACTACAATATTAATAATTAGGAGAAAAATGAACAAAAAGACAGATGGTGACAGTTTCTGAAAAGCCACCTCGTCTCTCAAAACACCTTCTACAGGCACCAGAAATACAGGTCCCACCAGCAGATGATTCAGAATCGAGACTCCAATTCATCTCGTCATAGACACTTCTATCACACTGACCACTGAAGAAAAGCAGTGACAGTGATAACTGTTGATCTTTCAGATATAAAATCTGCTAATTAGAGTCAGAGCAACATAGCAAACAAAGTGAAATGTCTGGTCTGTTGAGTCTACTTGAAACAGTCTGCAAATACTTATCCTCAAAACAACAGTAACAGAATAATATAGATACTAATTTTACTCTCCTCAAACTTGTGGAGACAGTGTTCTCACAGGAGAATGGATAATTGGTACATAAACTCTGAATAACCCTGAAAGATACAGCAAGGCCGTGAGAGGCCCAAGGAAGCCTAAACAAGCAAGATAAGAAGAAGCTGTAATTCACTGAGTTATGAGAACTGTGGGCTGTTGGCAAGCTTTCGAGGTCAAGTTCTCAAACCTGTGCTTAACCAATTATATGTTAGTTGCTAAGGGTCTTCAAGACATGTATCCAATCATAATATGCCAAATCACTGTAAGTGCCTGTAAGAAATGGTATATAAGGAGTTAAAGCTTTGTAATAAATTGGCATTCGTTGATCACATTGATCGTCCCTGTGTTGCCCGTGACTCCTGCATCGACACAAACTATTCTTATGTTCTAATATCACATTAAGTCAGAGATTGCTTTTTTAAATAAGAAACTTCCCTGAAAAAAGCTAAGACCACTTCTCATCTACCACAAAATGCTTTGTAAAAAGAAGTACAAAAAGCTACATCAGTATTTTCTCAAAAGAAAAGATATTTAATATGTTATTTTCACTACTGACAGATACTACTCTACCAAGTCTGAAGAGATTAATAGGGTTTGTAACTATCTCTTGCTAATCCTACTTCCATGTAAATGATCTCATTTGTTTTGGCAAAGACTCACTAAGGAAAGGCAAGACTTCTTGACTGTTTCTACTCAGCAGTAATTTAATAGTGTGCCAGCACATAATATTCTTATTGTTTGATCTCAATCTGCATTACAAAACTGTTCACAAACCAGCAAATAGCCCAGTCAGAGATGCATCAGGGGCAGCTCTCATGGGAACAGAACCCTCATCTCTTCAGATGGTGATGTTTTCCAACAGGAGGAAGGCTGATGTCGTACCAGGTAGCTCATGAAAGTGTGAAACATGCATGTTCCCAGATACACTAAGATTCATTTGCGTGGCTGAAGTGTTAGTTACTGACAAGGCCTTGCATAGGACAGGGTGGTTGGTTATCTACACAGATCCATTCCAGGATGGAGGAAAACCAAAGACATGCCTGTCCACTGGTTAGTCTTTCATTGTCAGTTTTTATACACATCGAGGAGCCATTTCCATCATTTGGTTACTACTTCTATGCCTCCAATAAACATGGTCTCAAGAGCAGCATACAGAAAAAACAAACTTTGTGCATGGATTATTTTCTTTACTCCATTTTATCCTTACCTTCCACTGTTTGACCTTCTCTTCTGAGCATCTGAACAGCTCCTACATATTTCTTAAGTTGCACTTTTAGCACCTCATTTTCTCTGTTGATAAAAATAACAATAAAAAAATACAACTGTTTTCTCAATGTAGATAAAAGCCACTTTCAATGGAAACAAACATACAATCTGTCATTATAAGCTTTATCTGTGTCATGAAGAGGATAAAAAAATCTTACACCTTAAATAGTACCTTAACAGCAGAGTTCCACATAAGAGGTCACATAAACACGTCAGAGAAACAGATTATCTCATAGTCAGAAATATGATTAATTTAGATTTTCTATACACTATGGTACATTGAAAGGCAGAGAAATTATACAGTCTATGAAAATCAACAGTTGAATAAAAAATTAGGGTGGGATATTAGACAAGGAAATTTAGAATGGCCAGTATAAAAGTAGGCATCATTTTACTATTTGCCAATGTATTTAATGTCGAGCACGTAAGAATTCAGCTTTAGAAACAGACTTGATAGCTGTAAGAAAATGCCAACACTTCAGCAACAACATTCAAGGTAAAAGTTTTCCACACACCAATCCTAAATGAAAACCATAGGAGAAGAAATTAAGTTAATCCCTTCGATTGTCATATTTTAGTGCCTGTCTCTGTCTCACTCTTCTTTGGAAGACACCGATATGCAAGCCAGCTACTATCATAGCTCCACCTAACAACATTAAGCACCTTAGTTAATATTTGAAGGAAAAAAAACGGATTCTAACCAATGGAATTTAAAAAAAATCTGACAGATCAGGTGTCTTAAAATTCAGTTATCTACCTAAGCCCATTCAGTTAACAAAAAGTGCTTACACAGAAGAAACAAAACTAAAATGTGTTACAAGAGAGTGAATTGAGACAACTTTTACTCTTCTTTAGGAAAGCATCAGGGTAGAAATACATAGGTGCCACAGATCCAGCACACACAAGAAACCCCCAACTGGTTAGAAAGAAGAGAGAACATGGGCAGGACAAAACAGAGGAGTGGTTCAAGCTCTAGGAAGCCATTTAAGAATGAAGAGTATTCAGAAACACATGCAAATGAGTTTGATGGTCCTTATCATACTGCATATACACACACACAAAGTATATGCATATTATATATTTTCATGCACACAAAAATAAACTGCAGTTGTGAGCAATCCCATAGTTAAATACAAAACCCCTAAGCTGATGCTATATTCATATTTCTATGGATGTCAAATCAGTTTCCTGAACTATGCAACCTCAATTTGATTCAGCCCTTTAGTAGGAGGTTGCTAAATAATTAAGAAACTATTGATTACCCAACTATCAATTTTTAATGAAGTCTTTGATGATTTTATGCAGTTTATGATATTTTTCATTTCCTAGACTACAAAGAACAATTCAGGTTTTCCATCAGATGGATGCTGATGCTTAGATTTAGGGGACAAAAATAAAAGCAGAAACACAGTTTAATTAAAACAAGTCTAAATAATTCACTCATGAAAAAAAAAATGTGACAGGTAGACAAAAAAGTCTCATCAGAAGTATAAGTCTGTCTGCATGGAAATAGCTGTATCCAAGTACAATACATAGAGTTTTAAGGATTCTCACTTCTACATTTGAGAAGAGACTCAGAGCCTTCTGTCTATACTGAGACAGCATCAAACAAAAAAACCGAGGCAAAAATCACAAATCCACTTTTTACTCTTGTGCCTGTTGACTTCAAACTGATACAGTGCACATAATATGTTTTTTTTATACAAAACTGAAATTCAAAGCAGAATACTAAGGCCAGGTCACAGTTATGTCATTTTACCATCTTATTACTTCTCCTTCTTTGACATCTCTTTCTTGAAACTATTTACCTAGATCCCAAAGAGTGCCCATCCTGATATGTATGAATTTATATAGCCCTTTTTATCAGACTATGTCAAAAAGCAATAATAAATAGCAAGCACTCACTAAGTCTTAAATGACTTCAAAAGGAATTATATTAGATATTCATAGCAAGCATTTCATAGGAGTATAAACTCCTGTATAGGAGTTAAGGGTCAGATTTGCAGAAATTCTTATCCAGCTCACTCAATAGTTCTACCTATAGGTAAAATACTTGTAATGAGCAGGGCCCAGCTTTACTTCAACTGCTCCAAACTCTACTATCTAACTTGAAGCAAAGCTGTTAGCCTGTTCTGAGACTGCAGATAAACACAACACTGAGCATCTTTCAAATCTTCCACACAATTTCACCTTCTGTGCTGCAGAATAAATGATGAGACTGTGAGTATGAGTTGAAGGAGATACAGGAGAAAAAAAAAAAAAAAAGGAAAATCAGGCTGAAATACAGGGAAAAACAAAGACCGAGAACTACGCCACTAAAAACACATCCATCTCCAAAACTTCAATTATAAAGAATTTCCCTGCCTGATTGCTTCTCCCATGTTAACAACCAGCTGAAAGGCAGAGTGATAATATGTCATTTTACCCTGCGTCAGCTCCAGGAGAGAGGATGACAATCTGGTATTCTTACAAATTACTCTTTGTGCTCAAATGGCACAGGTCTAGTGTGTGTTGTTGATTGAACTTTATACCACTGGTGATTACTCATGCAGAAGGATGACACAAGACATACTTCACTTTGATTGTTTGATTATGAAACTAGAAAATGACAAATTAGGAGCTACACTGAAAAACTACTAAAATTTGAAATCCAATCATAGAAAAAAAAAAATGGATATAAAGCAGCCTCTGAAACCAGAATTTAACTCCTCCCCAGGTGTGATTCTGATTTACTGTTATTTGGGTACACATAAGAAGCAGATTAACGGAATAACTTTGAAGCTTTATGTCTTCAAGCCAAACAAAAAAACCCCAAAAATGTATGCATTTCCCCACTTCTTTTTCTTTCAGACAAATAGGAAGCTAATTTCTGATAGAGCAGATTTATCTTCAATCTCTCTCCAAAAGTATGAAATACAGAAATACAAACATATTTCAAATACATCAACTTATAAATGCCATGTATCTTTAACAGCAGGATAAACTTTATTCCATCTGAAGCTTTTCAAGCAACTGTAGAAATTCCTCCACAGTTCTGCAACTATCCGCCAAAGAAAACCAGACAAAGATATTTCCAGGTTCCAATAAAAACAGGCTAATGCAGTAGGGATCAATGTCTTTTAGCAGAGTATATTTCATTCTATAGCATGAAATAGCAAAATAGCGAAATTACTTTTCGACAGAATTAAACTCTGCAGTTGGCCTTCTGCTTCTCCTGAAGACAAACCAGAATACTATAAAATTGTATGTATCCACTCTCTGCCATTAAGAGTCCCTTTGCTTAGAATCAGAGGGAAAATACAATCCTAATTACAGTAATGATCAGGACATGGTAACAACTGTAAGCAGAGAAGAGGAATGTAAGTATCAAAACCTGAAATGGTGATACATGAGGAACTTTTATCCGTTTTCTAAAATGTAAGATACTGCCTCAAAATCCCTAAAACTGTAAGCATTTTTCCTCACCAACAAGTTAATTCGTGCCATGAAAAGTAGCAACTGTTCCCTAAGAAGTTTCCTATCAAGAGGATGAATGTACCAGAATAATAAGCAGTATGTTCTCACATCAAGCGGAGGACAGTGTGTTAAGAGATGCTATTCATCTGGAGCACAGCAGTGGATCAGCCTCGCTGCTGGGACTTCTGCTGTATCCTGGAGAAGGACTAAGAACCTACAGGTGACATCTTCCCCACTTTCCTTATGCTACAGCATCCCTCTTAAAAGGGGGGGGGGGGAGGGGGGGCAAGGGGTGTTGGAGGAGCTTGGTTGATTTCCAATCATGTCCACAAAGTGTCTGTGACAGATAATTAGGCTTACTGAAGCATGTATACATACACTAAAAACAGTTTAAGGTCTACTCTGCAAGTCAAATTAGATGCATCTTATGCTTGTCAAAGTAAGATTTCTGGCTGTTAATATAAACTACTACAAGTAAGGATGTGTTTTATAAAAGCTGACTTCCAAAAATTTCATTAAAAGGCTATGCAATATCTTTAAGTTATGATCTTCGTTGCAGAAGAAGAGGCCTTATACGACTTCTTTTCCTATACTTTAACAGAAGACAAAAAAACCCACCACACAACTGCTTCTGTGAAAAGATACAAAAAAATTCTTCTGGGGCTTTGGTAAAGTGAGCATGGTAAGGTAAGAATTTGAAAAGGGGCAGTTTCTCATGTATGTTAACTATAGTGGCCTAAAGAATACTGTAAATAATTTCCAAGAGCTGGTTCCCAAAGTACAGAGGTGATGGCAATGCTGCGAACAAACACCGGATCAGTCTCACAACCAGCAATTTTATTGTATCCTAAACCAGTGTTACACAGTACACCAAAGTGGTAACTTTAACCCAGCCCCCAAAGGTGATAAGCAGCACCAGAGAGAACATGCACAGCAAAGTTTTATGCAACGCAATCCTGAGAACAAGCACAACTCCTCTGACAGCACATAAATCAGCGTTGTGACCAGAGACTGTTAAACTAATCCAATGAATGCTTAGAACAAAACTTGTTTTGACACACCCTGCCCACATCTATCAATATCTCAAGCCTTCATGCCCCGTGCTGGGTGCCAAAAGGACTGCCATGGTTTAACCAAAGTCAACAACGAAGCACCACACAGCTGTGCTCACTCTCTCCCTCCATAGTGGGATGATGTAGAGCACTGGGAAAAGAAAAAAAGAATTCATGGGTTGACATAAAGACAGTTTAATACAGCAGAAAAGGAAGGGAAAAGAATAATGATGATGATGATAGCACCTCCCATATGAAGATAGGCTGAGAAAGGTGGGGCTCTTCAGCCTTGAGAAGGCTGCATGGAGACCTCATAGTAGCCTTCCAGTATCTGAAGGGGGCCTATAGGGATGCTGGGGAGGGATTTACTCGCTGGTGGGATTGTGTAAGCTGGGAAGTCCTAAACTTAAGTCTCGTTCAGCAACACCTAAACCATCAGTGTGTAATCAACACTATTCTCATACTAAATCCAAAACAGTGCACAGTACCAGCTAATAGGAAGAAAAATAACTGTCCCAGCTCAAACCAGGACAAACACCATATGCATGAAAAACTGAAAACTATTCTCATGATATAGACACCTAGACTGTGTTCAGATCTAAGCTATGAAAGGGCTGTATCATAGCACTGGTATCTCATCTGAAGAAGCAAAAGATGTCTTTGTGGGTAAGAAACAAGAGGAAGTTGTTTATCTTATGAAATAACCTGTCTCTTTCTCTAAAACGTTTTTTGTAACTTGTGACATGTCACCAAGCAAATAAACAGAAAAAAAAAATTGAATACAGGAATATTCAAATTATTTTTCACAAGCAGGGATAAGAGGTATTTTTCCTGCTTGTAAGAAGCTGCTTAAGGTAAGTAACACAATCATTTCAAGATGCACAACACATCCTCACTGAAGTTCTCTGGCTCTGAACGAAATGTTGTAAAAGAGATTAATACAAAATGCCAAATCCAAAAGCAATGTGGCTTAAATGATACAGACACAAGATAAGGAAAAGAATTAGCTTGCAGAATGTACTGTAAACAGAAGGTACATAAAAGTGTAAGATAAAGTACAGTCAAACTCTCATCCCCCATTTCCCTACACAGTGTATTACCATCTTTATCTGCTTCTCTTGCTCCAAAGCCCATCCTTTGCAAAAGCCTTTCCTCCAACGTTTCTGAAGATAGTCTAACAATCTGCTATCTGAGATTCTCTGGTTTCATAGCTAACTTCAATACCTTTCTTTGCGTCACAAAGGGATGTAAAAGTATTCCATTAAAAAAAAGCAAAAAACAACAACCAAAACCACAATCTTGATTAAAAAACTTCCAGCATTGCCAAGAAGCCACTAGCACAATATGTTCATGCAATCTGAGAAAGACTTACCCATGAAAGGTGGGGGGGAGAATAATTAAAACAACAAGAATGAAAAAAAACAGCTTACAAAATTATACCAGAGAGTCTATTTAGTCTATTCTATCATTAGAAAATGGGCTGAATGCTGAGACTGCTCCTTTTTAAACAATACGATAGCTGTTATAAAACAGCTATTCAAGTACTTCACATGAAAGAACGAGATTACCACTACTTGAAACTGAAGTGACCTAAGAATTTTTCCAGTTTTCAAAGGGATCCTAGGACACCCAGGAGAATTTCTCTAAGCAAGACAGCATTTTGTCTATGAGACCAGAGACTCTTTGGAGAGCCTAAGAGATCAACTGGATAAATCAATAATGCAGATATCCAGCAGTAATAATTTCAACACTGACTAATGTGTCACTGAAATTTGTGCTCCCAAAACCTTCAGAAGGTATTTATATCAAATGCTTTGCAAAAGCTTTAGGAACGCTGAAATACCAGCTCTCATAACCTCAAGCACATTTTTTTCATCAAATTACAATAATCAGATTTTTACTGAATTCTTTGTTTTAAGATGTTCAGAATATTACAACTGAGGAAATTTTTCTACTGTAGGCATTTGATCAAGTATTTTCAACGTATATATGTGTGTATATATATATATAGTGAGATTTCACTATTACAAAATATCTGAAACTTAAGTTTCCTCTTACTTACCTAGTGCATTAGGCAGCACTTTCCAAACTTTATTTTAAATTCTTCAATTTATTTATCTTGTCCAACTTCATGGTTTAAAATATTATTTACTTAATAAATTTTAATGCTTTTACTATTGCAGCAGCATTACATACAGTGTATGACGTGAACCAGCAAAGGAATTTAGAAGAAAAACCTGTATTCCAAAATAGCTATATGCAGTTTCTTATGTGCTAGACAATGAGTTGCAATGAATCATTAAAGAAATGCAGCCAAAGTCTAAAATAACCAGTGACACAAGAATCTGTTGTACCTAAGCAGCTCCCAATGCTGTTTTCATTACGTGAGAAGGTAATCTGACTTTCAGAAGAACAATCAACACAACATGCCCAGTCTTAGCAGCAATAAATTAAACTTGTTTAAAAATAATGTTATTCTAAGTGAGCATCTGTTTAGATCTTGTTATACAAGCTCCTAATCTATTCTTCAAAAAGGTATGTGCATGAGCAGTATCTGATTCACCCATATGTCGCTGCAAATTCTAAAACTGTGGGGGAAGTGAGTCAAATAAATATGAATAGACAATTCCTATAACATTGAATGATGAAGTATTGGCATTGTTTCAATTGCCCTGCATCACATGAATGTCAAACCCACTCATGAAGATCTCTCCCTCAAAGTGAGTAGTTCAGTTTGATGTGTCATCAAAGGCAGAACTGGTAACGTTCTAAATACTTTTTTTCTTAAGAAAGCTTTGTATTTATCATTTTCAGATAGTGGTTCTGCTGTGCAACAAAATGCATACAGGAATCTCAGCTGTGTCACCTCACAATTAACACTAAGCACTTTGCCTGCACAGGCAGAAAACAAACAGTTCTCCCTGTGATAAGACAGAGATTACTAATGTTATTCGACATTTGGGATAGGTTTGTTTACTATACATATGAATGATGCCCAAAATCTCAGGCATCATAGGCTACTCTAGAGCTTATTTAGAATTGTAAGAAGAAAATCACACTATTACAACAATATTTACCTTCAAAAGCCTTTGTTAAGCTAAATCACTTTTAGACAAGGGAAGGATTAAAATTCTATTCTTTCAGCATAGCTGCAGCACAAAATAAAGATGGAGGCAAGTCACTGCCAGAGCCAATGCTGTTTAAAAGCTTTGTTAATGAAGTGAATGCTGGGACACACCTCAACAAATTCATAGACAACACAATACTGGGGAGCAGCTGATACATGGGATAGTTGTGCTGTCATCCAGAGGGACCTGAACAGGCTGGAGAAGTGGACTCAGTCAAATTCCTTAAGGCTCAACAAGAGGAAATGCAGAGTCCTGCATCTGAGGAGGAACAGTCTTAGGCAACCTTACATGCTGGGAGCTGGAAAATAGCTTTCCAGAAAAGGATCTGTGAGTCCTGGTGGACAAGCAGCTGGCAATGAGCCATCAATGCCCCCTTTGTGCCAAAGAAAGCCAACAACACCTTGGACCACATTAGAAAGAGCGTTGACGATGGGTCACTGTCAGAAACATGGAAATGGTCTTGAGCAGCCTGTTCAGATGACCTTCTTAGGGCTAGGAGCAAACAACTGCACCACTTCAGAAACTGGTATTGTTAATGCTGTTTTGCAACGACTGTTGTTTATGATACAGTGGCTGATTAAGTGGTCAGCCATAGAAACCTGACAACGGGACAAGAAAAACAAACAAAAAAAATAAAATAAAACATTTGCCCCTGGAAAACAAAGTCATGCTTAAATAATCAGAGAGAAGGAAGACAGGTCAGATGGAAATGTCACTGACAAGGATAATTATCCATTCTTTACTGCCTACATACATGAGGTATGTGTCAGCAGCATCTGACACTGACATGGTTCTATGTAACTGAAAACAATGAAGACACAAATACCCCTACTCGATTCAAATGACACTACGACAACTCGGCACAATTTCTGCTGACTGAATATTAAATTGAAGTAAGTCTCCAAAACAAGTCCTCACTGCTCCAGATCTGAAAGCTAGCATCCCAACAACCCAGCTTGTGTGTTTTTGAAAACCTAACCAAAACCCAAAACAAATCCCCAAATCCCTCATGATTTACACATGCACCAAAACAGACATTTCCACTAGTAGAACAAGTATTTCATTATTCTAGGACATCAGTCTATTTGCAACATTCACACAGTGTTTCTGTTCCCCTCCCTGCCCCTTTATATTTAAAAGCTGTATCAAATTTAAGGTTTGGAAAATACTGTTTGGAGACAGTGCTAGGTACATTAACAACATTAACAATATCATATATTCAACAGAAGGTAAAAACCGCCCAGGACCTTGATATTCTGATTTGTTCCAGACTGGGCAGGCAGCTATACCAAGAATCTCACAGATAACAAGTAAAATGGAAACCAATTAAAAACATTTAAAATTTGTTTAAAAATTAAAACAAAATTAGTCGCATATTCCTGAGGGGTGGGGTGGGCTGAGGAGATAGAACTGGAAAAAACAGATATATGAAGAGACAAAAGTAATCTTTCATTTACCTTACACACACATGTATTGCTTTGTATCTAGACTCATTAACTGTCACTATATTCCTGGCTTATGTTTCTTAGTGTTAGTCTAATTACTTCTTCAAATTAAATGTGATGTTGACCAAGGGTCAGCCCACTAATATTCCTGCCTCTGAAGCTGTACTGGTAGTTTTACTAATATTTTAAACTCTCTCTTACTGTTAACACTAGACAAAATAAAACCCACAAACTCCCTGAATGTCAGAAAATCTTCCAAAGGTTTTCTTCAGCCTAAACTCAACTGAAGTCCATATGATTTTTACTCCTAAATCACAGAACCATTAGAACTGGAAAGGACCTCTGGAGATCATCCAGTCCAATGCTCTGCCAAGGCAGGGCCACCAAGAGCAGGTTACACAAGAACATGTCCGGATGGGTTTGGAATGTCTCTAGAGAGAGAGAACACCACAACCCCCCCGGGCAGCCTGTTCCAGTGCCCTGCCACCCTCAGTGGAAAGTTCTTCCTCATGTTGTGGTGAAACTCACTGTGGTTTAGTTTATAACCATTGCACCTCTTCTTGTCGCAGGACATCACCGAAAAGGGTCTGGCACCATCCTCCTGGCACCTGCCTTTGAGGTACTGATCTGCATTGATGAGACCCCTCTCAGTCTGCTCTTCTCTAGACTAACCAGGCCCAGCTTCTGCAATCTCTGCTTGTAAGAGAGATGCACTTGAGACCCCTGACCATCCCTGTGGCCCTAAAATCATTTTTGCGGCCCCAGTGTTCACTTACATTCTTCTGAAAACTACCTGAATTTTCTCCTTTATGCAGAATTTCTTATTTCCTTGTTCCACTGCTGTTACTTTTTATGACAGTTTCAGCACTCCTTACCGTGCCAACGCTTGGACTTTCATGGCATGTCGCTCTTCCTGCTCTGCTGCTTTCCTTCTCCAGTTGTCCATTTCCTGTCTTAGTGCTGCAGAATGCTCCATCTCTCCATCAAGCAGATTTCTCAGAGATCTGGAGGAAGGCAGCAGCCCCTGTTAGAACACTGCTAACACTACCTGGTAATTAATTAGAATATGAATTAAAAAGTGGGTTGCCTGAATGATACCACCGACATCATCTTAAAATGTCATTATTCAGTGTAATAAATTCACATGATTTGATTATGCAAAGATATGAAGGACCCAATCAAACCCAAAGGAAGAAGGACCCAATCAAACAGTTGTCAGCACTTCCTCTGTGAACCTGTGTTACTGTCTCATCCATATACCCAAAGGACAGTCTACTATGGCATCTACTGTACCACCGGGAAGAAATAATTTATGACAGGAAACATCTTAAAAGCTGGTTTCAGTGTTTCAGTGCAAGTCCGTACATCTCTGGAGTAATCTATAAGCAACGTATTTACTAGGCAAGAGCAGGAGACAGGTAGGGGTCTTGTCTCCAGTGAGAGCAAAACCTCTGTAAAACTTTCGATGAGACAGCAAAGGTCAGCATGATGGTGACCTGGTCCTTCTGCCAAAAAACCCATGAAACTGAATGGAGCAGTAACTTGAAATTATGAGAGTAAGGGTAAGAGGCAGCAGAAGGGGATCAGCTGGTAGTCTCGATACTAAAACAAACAAAAAACTCTAAACTACAGAAAAATGTAAATTACCAAAATAGCCCTACTACAGCATAACAACAGTATGTCTTGAACACATTTGTATTTTCACTTATCTAGCCACGTGTTCCAATAGGCTATATAAATACAAAGTAGGCTTGACACCATTTTAAATAAGCCACTTATCATTTTTACATCATTTTGCCCCAAGTGAACAGCAAGACACAAGTAACAGCCACTTTCAGCATAACATTGTTAGCCATCCTACAGCACTTCTGTACCAGAAGGAAATGGCAATTTTCTGAGTTATGTGTAGGAGAAGATTTTACGCACTTGGAAATCTGTTTTAAGGGATCTTAAGAATCTTTTAGCTATAAGTTTTGGTTTTAAAAAACTACAAAAGCAAAACTAGCAAAGCTCCCAAGACAAAGAGTTATATGTGATTTGAATTTAAAGGAAAAGGTTGACCTGCAAACATTACTCTTCAGTATAAACAACTGCATATTGAAGGATTAAGCTTACCTCTGACAGAAAAAGAGTATCTACATAAAAAAGATTACATAAAGATTACACATAGCTTTACACAAAGGACAGCTTGTACTAGAGAACAGATTTTCATTTTTTAATTAAGTCCCTCTTGACTAGATAAAGAAAACTACCTATTCTGTTCTTCCAGTTCATCTTTTCTATTCATCATGGCCACGATAGCTTGACGAAGTTCATCTAAAGAGAAGGGACAAAAAAGATGAATTCCTATGTGTATAGTCAGGTACATAGTGGCACTAATCCAGCAACACACTTAAGATGATGCCAACATCATTTGCTGTTAGAAAAGTACATAAAAACACTCTTAATCTGATCACTAATTTAAGCAATCTTCAAAAATGGTATTATACAACACAGCAACGGAAGTATTGATCAAAACTAACTAGGCTGCTTCTGGCTTTAACACAGATGTTGATAAATTTGCCTGTGGCTACAGCTGTTTTGTTTTAATCACAGACATATGGGGACAATGCACCTTTTCACTATTTCACTATTTGCATACTAACAAGATACGCAGTTACTTGCTTAACTTCAAATTGCTTGTTTTCTATGCTAGAAATTCAGACACAGGATATACAACTGTTACAGTGAGACCAGAACAGAGAAAACATCACTGCTTCTTCACAGCATTTCTTCTCAAACTCAGTCTTAAAGAATGTCTTAAAGTCTATGGGATTTTTGAATCATAGAACAGCTAGGGTTGGAAGGACCTTAAGATCTTACCATTTCCTATGCAAACCTTTTCATTTGCTATAAATACCTTAAAAAAAATACATTGGCATTACACCAAGATTATTTTTTCCCAACAAAGACTGACTTTTATAACTTTTAAGGACTTCCCTAGAGTTAGGTTTAACAGTTATACCAGGGTAGCCGAATACCATGCAGAAAAACATCAGCTAAACACTGCCTCACCTCGAATCCTTCTGCTACTACAAAGCTTTCACCATGTAACCGTACAGCTGCACTATTACTATTTACTATAAATTTAGAGAAAAATATTAATAGCTTCTAAAACAGATTCTGGCTTCCAGATCTTACATGAATACATGAAATACAACAGGCCTTCAAATCTCTGAAGGCCTCACCCCTGGCAATGTTCAAGGCCAGGTTGGACGGGGCTTGGAGCAACCTGGTCTAGTGGAAGGTGTCTCTGCTTCCTTGATACTGTCTATAGTTACAGAGATTTTTGCCAGTTCAAAAAAAACCACAAACAACAACAACAACAAAACCTTAACATTTTTGCCCTGTGGACCAGATTAAGTTTGCTGAACTCTAGTAGTGGATGAAATATGAACATTTCTACCATGTCAATCATATGTATCAGTCAGTACAGACACCACAATTCCAGCCTGGCATTCCTGGCAAATCCCCCTGGCAGGACTCGGTAGGAGCCTCCTATCACCTGACATTGATCAATCCAATTCATCATTCATCACCAATCAATTTTTCATGCTAGATTTTTTCCAAAACATTTCTGCTTCTCTGGCCATGAAGAAAGATGATGATTATTTTCCTACCCATTCCAAGCTAGCGCTTGAGAACTGACATTAGCGAGAAACATTTCAGTGGGTCATTAGAGGGATTTCGCACTCCATTAATTCAGCACAGACAGAATGATTACTAGAGTAACTTAGCATCTTTATACAAGTTCTCTATATGTTCTCTGAAAAAATAAAAATATCCAGCTCCTGTAGAAATTACTATCTGAGTACTTTAAACAGGCTTCCTAAGGCTGTGCTTGCAGTATAAAGGCTGTTCCAGCTTGCTTTATCCATCATTGGTACCACCTCCCTTATTCTGGCCCTAGTGCTTACACATACATGCAGTGTCCCAGCAGAAACTGAGCCAGCTCCAAATTGGTTTGGTTTTGGTTGAGTTCTTTTTCAGAAAAGCAGCTGCCACGTGATCTTAATGTTGAGTTCAGTACCACTGCTGGTACAAGGCACAGAGCAGAAAACAGTCACAACACCTTTTTAGTCAAAAAGGATGATGAATGAAAGGTGGAATACCCTTTCTGGCAAGAGTAAAGTTCATATTGCATTGAAGTGATCAGGTAACCACTGCAATTTACACAGCAATGACAGGAAAACTTAAAAATGGGAAGATTATATATAACCAAATACACCATGTTCATTTTAGTATTTTCATTTCAGTGCTCAACAGTATTTTCATTACCGTTTTCCAAAAATGGACTAGAATAGTTTCTATTAACTGGTATTTATATTAAACAAACAAACCCCCAAAAACAAAACAACCAACCAACACTCCCACCAAAATTCTGAGATTTAGAGTATTATATTTAGCTATACCAAACTTGATGACCATGAAACTCAACACACTACTAGTATTCTTTTGGTCATGAGGAGACACTGCCACTCTGAGGGCACACTGGAAAGGCTGGGGGGTTTGAGGGGTTTTTTTTGGTTGTGTTATATTGTGGTTTGCTGGTGCGATTTTTTGGCAGTGGAAAATAGGTGGGCTGTAACAGTCACAAAAAAATAATACGAGTGTTGTGAAAGTGGACCACAATCCATCAGCCTATCTGTGAAATAAAAACTTGTTCAAAAGATGCACAAAATAGAATGCTAAGTGTTCAAGCCTTCTACAAGTGTACAACACAAGCAAAACACATCCGTAGTGAGCCCTGAATACAGTAACACTAATAAAATAAAAAGCTGAATTCAGAATCTTCCTCAAGAAAGCATCAAGTCAATTATATTTTAAACATTTGAATAATGTCATTAAAATATGATATTGTGCAGTCTGAGTTAGTTGCTGTTATTTCTCTGACTCTAAAGAAATTAAAGCCATTGCTACTGAGACAAGTGATGGTATTTCTGGCTCTGCACCTATGCTGGGGTGACTGCTCTACAATAATTGCCCGTATGCATACTCAGTCTGTTTAAATGTGCCCTGATTTATTAGCACTTCAACAGTGAAGCCATTATAAATTGTCTCCATTTTTCCAATTTTACCAGCCTATTCAAAGCATAACCTTAACTTGCCTAACAACTTACTCTTCTTTCCCTCATTCCATCCAGCATCTTCTGCATGAGTAGAACTGAAATCCTATTTTCTCTCCCTCTCCTCTCCAACACACACACAAGAAAGCAGACCATGAAAGCAAAATTCTGTTAATCACCATGGCTGGCTTAAAAGGAGAAGAAATAAAAGACATTAAAATGCTTTTTATTTCTATTTGCCTAATATTTTCTGAGAGTTATGGAATAGACAGTACTGTAGTGACACAGGAAAGAAGAAACTCAACATTGCATTATCACAAAAAGTAGTGCTTAATTTAGGACCAAAAAAGGAAACAGACTTCATACTCAGTACTTCTTATTAGTTTAGTTCAGTTCAACTACATATAGCAGTGGAGATGTGGAAGAAAGCATCAACACAAACACAGCCCAGGCTAAGGAAGCTTGTGCAGCCTCTGCTTACCCTAGCAGTGCTTTTGCTTTATTGCTGTACCTATGCTATTTCTTCTTGAAGTGGTGAGTATTAAGCAGTCATATTTTCCACCAATTACTCAAAACAAACACAAGAACTATACAGTTTTTCAACACCTCTTTAACCTCACCATCTACCTTAAATATAATGGAGTCAAACATTCACTTGTGTAATCAAATGAAGAGATACAAAGAAAAAAAATAAATCAAAAACTTGTATTTCATCGTCTTCTGATGCAAGTTAACAATGTAACTGAAAGTGCAGCTCCGTATTTAATTCAGGCATAACATTCAAACCAGAAAAAAATATCGTAATTTCTTACTCTCATTTATGCTTCTTGAAAACTTCTAGTAGCATGTTAGAAAAGTCAGCTGAATGCAAACAAACTGAATCCAGTGCCATGCACCACGGCAGGTTCACTTCAGATCTACCAGAACATCCAGTTCCTCAGCTTTTGCCTATGTCGTACTTGCCTCTCAGATGAGTGCATGATCATAACCTATTTTTTCAGCAGACTTATGTCTCATTCATTGTGTGCATTAGAAAAAGGACTAAATCAATAAAACCTTAAAAATCAGTGTTGTGGCAGCAACCATACACTGGGCATTTTTTTTTACTTCTGGACTTTGCAACCTCAATCCTTCTCCACCTCCTTTCTAAGTAACAGTGAGAGGATGGCCAGGTCAACCCACTTCAGAAAACTCATTCATGTCCTATTTCTGAACTGCTTTGTGCTTGATGTCAATTACAGTCTGTAAAGTAACACTAACAGAAAGAGATATACTACTGCTATTAACAACTGGCATTCAATACCAGCATATTTCAAAATTAATATGATAATCAGAGTTTCATAAAGACAGATACAAGAAGATCCCTAGTAAAGTCTTGAAAATTGTGTCATCTTAAGAGTTACTTTTGCAACAACTTCCATGTGCAAACCAGTAATTCCAAACCAGCTCTTTTTTATGGTTTGGGGTTTTTTTACTGATAAAAAAATGAAGGAATATGCAAATTACATCATTCATATTAAACTTCACTTTTTAAAACCCCAAAACTACCTTTTATTGTGGAAATTAATCTGTAGTGCCTAACTGCTAATAAAGCAGATATTTCCTCTAAAACCTTTTTTAATTTCCTTGCATACTATGTGCAAAAGTCTAACTCCTATAAAGCTTTTGTAAGGTCCCGTTCAGAGCATGAAATACATACAGAAATGCCATGCTTTAAGAAACACCTGCCAACTTACCAGCAACCTCCAGAAAAGTCCTAAGTTTAACAACTCTTCTGCTGTTAAGATTGGAAAAGCCTGATTTGCAATCACCTGTTATGAAGACTGAGCTGTAAGTGAAATCATCTCTCTTGTACACAAGGTCATGCAGCACTCCCCTGCAATCCTGCAGATGGAATAGCAGGGTGGGCTGGGAACAGGCTACAGGAATGACTTTTTGGGTTTATTTTCCACAGTGCAAATTTACACAGATATTTTCAGAAACAAATAAACTTCCAACAGATGATCTACATCTTAAATCAGAAGTCTGACCTTTAAAGACATGCCTGTGTGAACACTGGATATTAAGGGTTTATTTAGTGCCCCAAGATTCTGCAAATATTATCCTGTCATGTTACTATTATTAAGGCAAATCATAGTAGGAAACAAATTAGACAACACAGGTCTGGCATTGTACTGTTTAGTAGGGTCCTGATGAAAAATAGAAGTCCGTAAGATGAACTGCAGATTTTTTCTCAGTGATTAAATTTATACACCCTCTTTCCACAGTTCTCTTTCAGAGAAGTCTCAGAAATTTAGTAGCTGTCAGGAAGTGGTGGCAACCAAGTTACAAAACATGTCAGAAGCTATTTAGAGGACAAAGTACAAAAAACATACACCTTATTTACCTACGTACCAAGATCAAAATATGATATGTAGGTTTCATTATCCAGTAAAGTTATTCAGTGATCATGAAAACAGTGGAGGCTTTTTCCAGAACATATGAAAAAATAGAGAATGATGTACAACACTACACCCTTTGCTAACCTTTGTGGTTAAACCCAACTTTGAAATCTGAGGGAAATTATAGTGGAAAAAATAAATTCCCACTTATTTACTAAAAACAGCACTATACTCAAAGAACCTTCTAAAGAAGGACACAAGTAGCATCTTTCTAAAATAAAAGTTTTGGAACTTCCCTTTTTTCCACCGCAAAAACAAAATTGAGAGACTTGTGCTGGTAGGACAGATTATTCTGATGGTGCAAAAAATGCTGAAAATACAATCTTCCAATGACAATAATTGGAGAAGATAAAGTTGTTTGTGATTCAAGTATGACAAGGTAAATGCGATGTTTCAATGTTTTAAATACTGGAAAATGACATGGAATAGGCACATAAATACAAAACTTCTGACAAACTTGTTAATAAAATTGTTAATAAATTTACAGAACGATCTGTAAAGTAGGGTGAGGTTTCAAGGGATGTCTTCGATTCTCAGTGGAACCCTAACTCTGCAGATGAGGATTTCTCTCGAGTGTTATTAGTATTTTTTGAGCTCTATCTCCTGCCAAGTTGACCTCTACATGACAAATGTGTTGACATATAGTTAGGAAGATCATTCAAAATGGCAGAAATTCTAAATTACAGCTTCTCAGAACACAATTTTCTGGCCTGCATGTCAAAAGAACCAAGCAAGGGTTAGTACTGTGCTATTAAGTCGGAAAGGAAGAAGGAAAAGAATAGATTAAGCACCCAAAATTTCATTTCGGGCGTTGTCTGCAGAAGCAAGAAGCACAAAAATCCAGTCACTGGAGACTTGCAGCTTTTCTCCCTGCACTATTGCATCCCATTTTTCTTCTCTGATCTGTTAGAATTAGTTGCTATGCAACCAGGCTCTAAGCCTCACCATTTAATAATTCTTCCTCTAATTGCAATAGAAAAAAAGAGCTTCAGTATCTGGCTTTATCACAGCACTGAATTCCTGCTGCCCAGGGGATCTGCAAGCAGTAACAATGAACTTGAGAAAGGCGTTATTATTGAATGTATCTGGGATCAGCTGCTTTAAAGGCATTAATTTATACGAACAGTCAGCTGAATTTTGGTTCTGATGACAATTAGATTATTTACTAAGCATTTCACTGGTTTTGGAATTGTTTTCACATACTCCCCCCCCCTTCCTGCCACCAAAACCTTCTCTGAAATGGGAAACTGATGGTAGCATGCATGCTTCTGTTGATCCTGTGGTTCTTTTCATTTAGAAATTGCTAAGTATCAAGAATTGAAAATCACAAGATTTACTTTCTATTTTATAGCTGTCAACTACACATCGGAACTGAGCAACTAAAGGAGACCAATTGCGGCCCCTGCTGGTACTTACTACACTGACAAACAACAACAGCAGTAATAGAGTGCAGTAAAATCGGAAACTTTCTCAGTAAAATTTTATTACTCAGAAAAAAAAAATAATGTAAGAATGAAAGGATACTGCAGTAATCGTATGAGCAGAGAATATCCAAGTGACCAAAGTATCACAGTAACTATCAACAATCTACACATCTACAACATTCAACTGTGTCACTTAAAAGTCTCAAACTAGCTATTCCCCTTCATAAAGTACTTGGTAATGCTCTCTCAGCAGACGCAGGCCAGAGCCTAAAACAGTACCCGGTGAAAGTGCATGGTCTACCCCCTTTAACACACATTGACACAGATATCATTTGAACATGACATTAGAACATGAAATTACAGTATCGTAAGGGTTCATTCATTCTGATGATTTCATAAATCAATTTCAGAAAACAATCCTGGCTGCATCACTTCTACATTCCCAAATGTCATAATTTGAAACTGTACATATTTAAATTAAGAAAAAGGAACACACATACCCCAGAGCTTTAGGAACAAAGCCATATCCACCAGTTCATCTACAAATTTCCTGTACAGTGAGGAAAATAAAACCATACTGACTTACATGCTAGTCAGTTTAAGAACTAAATCTTTCTTCTACAAGTTTTTGTGAAGAAAAAAACGCCTAAAAATGGGGTAAGCAAACTGCCTGTGCTTCTACTAATATCCTTCTACAGCAAAGGCTATTTCATCCTGTCCAGCTCAACTCTTAACACCACTGAAAATACGACTGTACTCTAACCTTAATCTTAACTGAACTTTGATTATGAAAGCCCACATTTATGTTTGCAGCAGATTTCCGTATCAAAACCACATACAGAATGTACACAAAAGGAGTTCTGGGTTTGTTGGTTTCAGGCTTTTTTCTGACTAAGCATTAATGAAAGCAGGCAAAATGAGTAAGATCAGATCAGAACCAACCATGTGTTTTCAGAGCTTGCAGAGATCTAAAGATGTTAATGGAATTTAATAATTATTGTTCATTTAAGTACTCAAGCCACATCTAGTATAAGGATGACATCAACTTTTCTGGGGAAAGAGAATCTAATGTCACACCAGCTGCAATGAACAATAACCTGGGATCTGCCAATTCAAGAATCGTTTTAGAGCAGTCATTTCTAGTATGGCCAGCATATCAGGAATGAAGTGCTGTATGCCTCTCTGAACAGATCTTACTGAAACAAAATACGTATTGAGAATGACAAAGTTAATTCCAGCAATCTAGATATATCAAGGTAGTACTTACTAATTGTCATGGATTCTGGCACAGTGGCTGAAGGCAACATATTGCTTAAAGTATTCACTTGAGCTGGAGGACTGACTTCCGCTCTAGTCATAAAAGTACAATTTCATCAATAAATGAAAACAAAATCCTGAATTCAAAACGTAGAAAAGAATTCCAGAAACTATAATTATCATCATATTCAACCATATTTAATCAACTTTTATATAATTATCCTTTAACGTATTTGTTGTGTGTCTGATTTAAGAATACACACACAAAAAATCCACATCAAAAGTCCACAAAGAATACAGTAAAAAAACGACAAGAATCAACAAAAAAAACCTATTTTCAAAGCCAGGATGGTGAGTCTACCTGTTACTTGACATGAGTATGTGACTTCAAGATAATTAGGAAAAGTTCAATATACGAAACTGCATAAAGGGATATAGGCTTTTGCATTAGTCTTTCCAAGCATTTGCAGAAAGTACCCTGAGGGACAGTCTGCTTCCCAGCACTGGGTAGCTACGCATTAGGGAACAGTAAGAAGTTGGCAGCTACAGAGTGAAAATTTTTCATTTAAGGAAAACATATATGAAACGTACCTGTAAGGAAGATCAGACCTTCTTGGAACCAGTTCTACTGTATGAACATGTTCATGTCCCTCTCCATTCTCCAAGTTATCTAGAGTAGAATACACAAACATTAGCTTTCTTCAGCTAACAGCACTTAAAAACTAGACCAAAAACAAAACCAGAAGGAAGTTAAATTTTTAGCTAGCAATACTCACTTTACTAAAGCTTTTAAACACTTTAAATTCTTTCTCCAAGGTTGGCTTCTGCACATTCACCCCAAATGCCAGCAGGATTGTAAAGTCCCTTAGGAACACAGTTTCAGTTTGGAAAAGAAGTAGTATTGCACAATTCCCAAGTTTTAACTTGGATGTATATTTTACACTGAAAATAATGCTGCAAAGCTAGGAAGTGACTCCTTACTGAAGGATTTTTGCAAGTCTCAGGAGCTTAACAACTACATGGCATCTGACACTCATTACGAATCTGTTTGTGACTTGCAGGAAAAGGATGTGTGGTTAGTCCCCCATACGTTAAAACCTGTGCAGACACCAGTCACTTATGCATGCCTTACAGAGCACCATGCTTTTCCACGGTTCTTTAAGCCCAGGTACCAAACATCAGGAATCAGACAGATTAGATGTTTTTTAAAAAGCATGGATAATATGCATCTGTCCACAGATTCACAACTGTCAGGATCAAAGCATACACATCACTGGGCCCGTTACTAAGGTAGCTCAGGTGGAAAGAAACAAAAAAACACATTTCACTGATGTTTCCCGCATCTTACTATTTAAGGGTTACAAAGTTACCACAAAAGTACCCTAAAAGCATGAGCTAAAACAGCCCAGAACATAAGAATCAAAAATTAAAGGGAAAAAGTTAATGCGAGTTCCCACTCCACAGTATACCCACCCCCAGAAACAGGAACATTTACTTGTGTTTCAGATTTCAAACTGCTGCAATCAGCAAACCCTTGTAAATCTATGGACCTTTTCTAACCATTTCTGTATAATATTTAATACAATGCCACAAACTACATGTTTTCTACATCCAGTCCTTCACAAACTGGAAAAGAAAAATGGAAGTACAAAAGTGGAAGTACAAAAAAGAAGTAGAAAAGAAAATGTATTTTCTTTTTTTTTTTTTTTTGATCCACTGGCATTTTGGCAGAGAGCAGCACAGCATTATGTGACATTCACATTATTTTCATCACCAAGCTTACAGGACTGAATTACACTTTTCTATTAACAGTCTATTTAAACTCTGAGCATATATAACACATGCAAAAAATGTGAAAAATCTTATCATTAAAACATTGTTTTAATACCAATAAGACATTCTTAAGTAGTTCCTGAAGTAAGAATACATAGCCAAAGTTTGATAAAAGCAATATTCTTACGAACAGCTAGCAAAATGTCAACTGGTGAAAGTGGATGTGGGGAATGGTGGAAGTTTTTTGTTTGTCTTTGGTAGCAATACAGATGCTGTAAAAGCACCAGCTCTTCTTTTCCATACCTTTGACTATCTTCATTGCTTGCTTCAAGATTTTCACTGAATGGTCTGCATCATTCTTGAGGTGCAATACCTCAAACTGCATCATCAGAGCCAACTGAGCATTGATTTATAAACGATACTTTCATTTATGCATATCTGTATGAAGTGTGGGAAGCACATCACTGCTAATTCACTGCCAGCTTGTGACCCACTGTAATTAGTGGGTCTCCTGCAGAAAACAACCAGAGGATGCTGGTGGATGAAATACACATATGAGGCAGCAATTGGCACGCACAGCTCCAGAAACCAATCCTACCCTGCGCTAAGCAAAAAACTAAGCATGGCTGAGGTCTTTGCATCTATGAACATGCTGCAAGGGCTGGAGCAGCTCTGCTCTGGAGATAGGCTGAGAGAGCTGGGCTTGTTCAGCGTGAAGAAGAGTCTGGGGAGACCTAACTGTGACCTTTCAGTTCTTTAAGGGGTCTTATAAGAAAGATGGAGAGAGACACTTTACCACAGCCTGCAGTGACAGGACAAGGTGGAATGGCTTTAAACTAACAGCGGGGAGACAGAGGTGAACTCTTAGGCAGAAGCTCTTCCCTGTGAAGGTGCTGAGGTGCTGGCACAGGGTGCCCAGAGAAGCTGTGGCTGCCCCATCCCTGGCAGTGTTCAAGGCCAGGTTGGATGAGGCTTGGAGCAATCTCTTCTACTGGAAGGTGTCCTTGCCTGTGGCAGGGGGTTGGAACTGGGTGAGCTTTAAGGTCCCTTCCAACCCAAACCACTCCATGATTCCCACATCCTTTTCCAAAGATGTATTTCCTAGCCAATCATTTGTCATCCTGTATATAAACAGGTAACAGCTTCTATTGAACTGCATCCAATATTAGATACTTTCTCCAATCTGTCTAGATTAATTTGAATTCAAAGTCCCAAACACATTTGCAGCTTATTCCAGCTTAGTGGTATCTAGAAAACAAGTCAGGACACTTTTTAGTCAACCATGCTAAACATTAGTAAAAAACAAGACCATGCCTTAATCCCAACAAAATTCTGGTCTATTTTGACACAGACAAATCCTCAACTAAATATCTACTTCAATGGAGAACTCTCATTCAGATTTAGAATAAACTTTAATTGAACCTCCCATCTCAACTGTGCAATACATCCTATGCCCTTACAATTCTGTTATTTCTTACCATTACCCCATATTAAATATTCTGTTATAAAGTTGCTGAAATTTGGTAAATTAAAATATATACCTGTTTGGGAGTAAGAGCCAACAGCACTGACAGGAAACAGAACATCTGAATCATCATTCAGGACCTGCAGAGGACTCCAACTGCATATCTGAGAGCTGCATGTGCCTAGTTCATGAGGCCTAGATTTAAACCAACAGAACAACCTGTTTATACAGTCAGTGTTCATGTTCACAATGCTTTGATTTCTTTCAGATATATCACTGCCAGAAAAATCTTTATTTCAATCTACCTGCCAATTTCTTGTTTAAGACAAACTTATTCAAGATCAGATTATTTCAAAGGTGAGACAGGAAGTTCTTTTTCTCCAGAGGGATTTCTGTCAGAAATCGAGAGGTCATCCTAGTAACTAAAATTATTTCTTTTTCCCTCATTTGTGTTTCGTCTTGTCTTGTTTAATTATCTGCTCTGATGATAACAGGCTTACTTTGTTCAAAATACATGGGTTTACTGTGAAGCCAAAATAGAATTCATAACCATATTAAGAATAAGAACATTTCAAATAGGCCAGAATTATAGCACGGGTATATGATGCAATAATTTCAGCAACTAAGAATTTCAAGGAGACCAAGTCTGAAATCGAGACAGTTTGGTTTTCAGTGGAACTCAGAAGCAAAGTACCATCACCACAATGCCCAAATGGTTTAAACAAGGGGAAAGAAGATAAAGGAAGGGGTGAAGGTGTCTGAGAAAACCTATAGTTCAATCACACGGATCTCATGGAGTCACACAGTACTTATGAAGGAAGGAGGAAGGGAGTGGGGAAAATGGCTCCTGCAAAGTTACTTACTTTTCAGAAGCTTCTGTTTCCCCTTCTGTGTCTTTATTTCCTAATGATTTCCTATACAGCTCATCTTCATCTGCATCTTCATCATCAATGCTCTTAACATCTAGTTTCTGGTATTCACATTCTCCATTCAGGAACATGGAATTGCTCTTCCACGAATGGTTACTTTCACTCCCATTCAAACTCTTCCCAAGAATGCTTTCAGATGAGGGTGATGCAAAAACTGAAGGTCTGTCTACACTCTCCTCTGAACTTTCCCCTATAATCAGAGTCTTTGTTGCATCCCCCAAATTGTGGTCATCTTCCTCTTCATCAAATGAGATAATATTAGTCACTCTCTTCTTCTTTTTTCTGTCTTTTTTACATTTCAAATCTAGCAGCAATATAAAGGTTTACATAATTTAGAAAGAGAATGCAATACACTTGTTTTCTTCTTCTAAAAGAAGAAAAAGCCTCTTAGATCTATGAGGTCTTTCATTATCACTCCATACACATCAGCTTTTAAGTCTCTAACTACCATCTTTATTTTATATGCCTTACGTAATTCAGAAGACATTTCAGAAGTGCATTCCTAACAGCATTCAATTAGAACTGGGAAAAATTTCAACAAGCTTATAAAATTACATTTAAAATTGTAGTTGGCTTCCTGTCCCTTTCTCCCAAGGAATATGGTTAGTGTACACTGGAGTGTCTGAGTACACAATACAGAAAACACAAAACTTCTGTGAAGAATTAAAAAGAACAAACTCACAACACAAAATCCAACCAGTCTGCAATCAAGTAAATATATTTTTTGCCTGTATTTTGGAAACTGAGCAGTCAAGTCTTGAGAAAGAGAAACTGAACTTGATCCCTCAATGGGTAATTGGCTCTTGCTCTGGAAATACACTGAAATCCTCTCAAATACATCACACCTGTGCCTTGACAGCACTTACTTTTGAATGATTACCTCTCCACACTGACTCTGATGTGCACACAAGGCTGAGTGGTCTTGCAAAGTTGAAGACCTCTAAGAAATACCAGAAATGTACTCACCAAGCACTCACATTGGGACTCAACTGTTTTAATTCAAGTCTAGCTATTACATCCACAAAACATATTAACGTATCTCTAAGAGTTAGAGGATGTTAAAACCCATTCTGGATGCAAACAGAATTCCAGCAAAGAACATAGACTTTAATGAGAACAGCTGACTTGCTCTAGCATGTAACATATATTGGCATTTGAACAAACCCAATGTTTTCAAAGTGAACTTTTATTGTAAGTTGTACATTACATGTACATTATGTTGTAGAGTCATGCACAGAATATTGTCAGTTATTCTGGTGTTTCATCTTGCAAGACTGTTTTATACTTATGAAGTTATCCCAAGTCAAGTATTAGCTACTATTTTATGCTCACTTAAAGTGGGAAACAATAAAAACTTTACCACAAGTTTGGTTTGAGACAAAGTCTCTTTTAAATACCAATAAGAAATAGATTTTATCTCAAGTTCTATCCCTAGCAGACAGCATTCTCATGTGGTGTTCCTTCTTTTTTCTCAAAACAATTTAAAGCCTAAACTTAAACCTTGCTTCCCAATTGAAAAACACTCTGTACCTTAATAAAGCAAAATATTCCTCCAGCTCAGCTTCTGGAAATAAAGATGATAAAATATTCCTCTGCTATTTTTGGAAATGAAAATGTATAATGAATGCCACATTTTGCTTAATTATAAAAGATTAAGACTTTGGGTCTTTGTTAGTAACTAACACCCTACGAACTGGTTGCAACACTAACATACGTCAAAGTATAAAGTGTGTGTAAGTTTTCATCTGTGGTAATTACCTGTTTCATAGAGAAATTCAGACTGTAAACATGGGTGCTGCTTGAAGAAGATTATAAGCTATTATTTTTATCTGATATATACCAACAGATATATAGCAGTGCATTTCTGAATGATAAAAGTGCCAGAAGAAAACATATTAATAATGAAAAATCATGACACGAGAAGCTGCAAGGCATTATCTCATTAATAAGAAATTGAAATTCAGGTCGCAAGCAAAGCACTTTACCAATGATATAGTTTAGCTTCCCTCTCACAGTGACACAAGCGAGATAAAACACTCAAATACTTCTCATGTGTAATGCACTTCAGGCTTTTGTTCCATAATCGCGCATTAAATTTAACTGGAAAAGTTATTTTAACACACTTGAGAATTTTATAGAGCTGCTGAATGAGACAAACGTTGCAAAAATGCTTACCAGCATTTACACTCTTTGAGAGAACAGGAAGTGGGTCAGTGTCCTGATCAGGTTTTATTAGAATCGAGACAGCAGATGATGCCGTGATCTCTCTAAGAAGGCTGCTAACACCCTGGGTGGATTCTTTCAACAATGAGGTCACATTCTGCGTTGATTCCTTTAACAAATCAGACACGGTGGGTGTGCATTTGCTCTGTCCATTTAAGTCCTTATTGTCAATGTTGATTGCAAAAAGAATGGAGTTCAGACCTGCACAGAAAAGAAAGGGAAAAATAAGACCAAAAGCTCACTATATACTTCATACAAAAGTTATGAAGATAGAACCTAAGAATTAACAAAGCTATGACATGTAAAACATTTCTTCCCCCAAGTTTCCCACAGTTCATCATGCACAAATTCTTATTCTGTCACGTATCATTCATTCTTTTTTAGATCATATTCAAGCTGATGCCATCAGTTCTGAATTTATCTTGACGGCTGTTCAGCTGCACATTAAATAAGCAGTAAATACTGTGAACACATTTATTTATAATCTTCTATTTAAACTCATTTCACTGCAACTTAAGTATTTGTTGGTGACCACGTATCTGAGAAAAGGATTGTACATGGTAATAATGCATCACCTCTGTGGTCAATTCTCTACTATTATTCCTACTCTTATTCTCCTTTCATGTATTTACCTATAATTTGGCTCTTACTATATTAAGTCCATATATATATGACAAATTTTGTTTTCTCGAAATTGCACTAGGTTTCTAAAAGAAGCTAGCCTTGACTGATGAAGTTAGAAAACTTCTGTGAAAGTCTTTTGAACTGTAGGAAGGACAGATCCAGTATTTTAACAGTTCATCAATTCATAGCATAAACTAGCATTCACCCTGAATCTGCACCTGACACACATGCTCCACGTAAGCAAAGAGCACTTGAGAGATGCTCCCCACAACCAGAAACAGATATAACATTCCAAAATGAAGAGCAGTAGCATTTTAGAGAAAGTCTTACCAGCTGCCATGGTAGGAATCATACTAGAACGTTCTTCATCCATCATAAAAGACCAGTCTTCATAGAAGACACTACAATTTGAAATGGAAAATAAGAGAATATGTAGTCCTGTATTAACATGCTTTCCACTTCTAAAAGACAAGAAAACTCTGAAAAATAAGTGTGAGTACCCCAATAGAATAAATTATATGTCCTGGAGTTCTGAAATAGAGGAAACTGAACAGTTATCAAAGACATGCTACATAGTACTTTATCTTCATTTTTATTTCTGCATTTCTACATGGACAAAACAGCCACAAAGGGCAAGGAGGTTCATTCTACATTAGCAGTCACAATATTTCTCTACACCTATTGCTATACTGCACATATAGGTCTTAAATAACTACAGTTGACTGTAATTACTAAGCCAAATGAAAAGAACATATTTCTGCTGAATCCGCTGGACTTGATCAAGCTCATCAAAAAAGGAAGATACCCCAACTTTTCAAAAAGAAGAGAAGCTGAAGATGTTCCTATGAAAAGCGGGATTCAGTTAACTGTGAACTGAAGTGCATTTCACATATCTAAAGTACCTTAAGATTTCACAATGCATAGTAAGTTACTCTCAGTAACTCTGTAGAAGTTAGGTTCACAAACCAGTACAAAACCAGTTTCAAGTGATATAGTAGCTACCTATTGCTGGACTGCTTTTCAATTACAGGACGAGCATCTCCAAAGGCCCCAGGCAATTGCCATTGATGAACTGCTAAGATCAAGGCTGCAACTGTGTGCAATGTTAACAGCATGAAAGGGGCACCTCAAAGCCTGGTGTCAAGGTCTCAGTGAGAAATACTGTTGAAAGAATGGGAAAGGAAGTTATGAAAGAGGATGGAAATTAAGATGAGGATAGAAGCATACATTCTCATGTGCTAGAAGGAAGCCAGTTTCAGCTCACATGTTGATATAGGCACAAGCCACTATTTAATGGCTACTAAAATTTCAAAAATGAACAAAATGTAAGTATAAGATTAAGTGGGTCTGCTAGCAAAGCAATTAATACACTGTATTAGTACAGCTGTATTTTTTTGTTGGTTGTTTTAATCTCAGTACTTCATTTGTCCATATATTTCCTGCATTACGAAGATATCAAATACAGTACCCAAGTCGATTCTTATCTGCCAGCAGCATATGAACATATCTTTCCAGGGAATGCTCATTTAATGCACAGCGCAACCAGGCCCGGCCTCTACCAATGTCTGTGGTAATTGTCTTCAGAGAGTAAAACCGCTGCAGTTCATGTTTATTCAGAACTTCTTTCACATAGTACCAGAACACTGGTTCTGGAATAAAAAAAGTAAAAATAATAATACTTTAAAACACACCAAAAAACTCACATCTGAATGCATTTACATGCAATTTTCCAAAAACAGCAGGTAATGGCATATAACTTTAAACAAAGGTGAATCGTTAGCATCTTCATACAACTCAGCAGTTAAATAGGTTATTTATTTCTACAGAACTTGGGCTATTTAAGCACTTACAACTTTTCACCTCATTGAAAAAAAAAAACCACACATTAACATTTAACTCTTAATCTTTAAATTGGATTCACATTTAAAGCACATTTAAATTAGTATGTCACCCATAGAGCAGGTTCTAATGATCAGTTGGGAATGTATTATGCAAAGTAAAAGAATTCTTTAGAATTTTATCTTGCTGCTGATTGTGAAATATTGGAAGCTAGGACCAAAAGAAGAGATAGCTCTAGAATTTCCAGACATGCAAATGACAAATTCATGTCACTTTAAAAAATTAAAAAAAAAAAAAGTGTTATATTTAAAAGGCAACAACACCCCCTTCCATCAATAGACTTTCCTTGCCCTGTTCCCAAATATTGATTAAAAGGGGGTTTTGCAGTTGCCTCAACTTTCTCAGTTGGAGCTAACAAAAATCTACCTCAGTAACCGTAAATGTTTTATCCCTATCAAAATTCAAGATATTTGCCAAAGATGCTATTCATGATGGAACTGTAGGAAGTCCAGATTTCCAAACACCAACATTTCTAGAAAAGCTTGGTATGAAAATTACAATACTATTAAAAAAGCAACAACCACTTACACTGCTTATTGAGAGTCCAAGTGTTAAGCATGCTACCAGCAGACTGCAGACCTAAAACGTCCATTAGAAATTGCATCACTTGCACTTATCAACTGCTTAAAATAGAATCATTAACTAATTACCTGTTTCAGTTTTACTGGAGAAACCTGCTGCCTGTTTGATGGCTGCTGCCGTTAACGCTAGTCCTCGACTCCTCCTCAGGCCATGCTGAAATACAGCTTCAAACTGAGCACACAAACAAGTGACTCTGCAACAGAATTTGTAACAAAATCTTGTGAAAAGAACAATCAACTATGTTTCTACGAAGCACGTTTATTCCAAATCTCTGAATGTAAAAGTGAACATGCAGTGAAAAACTTCTTGTATGCTCTAATCTCATAATCTGCAAACAGTATAACCTACTTATACCCAAATCCTTGTTATGACATTCATTCAAGGCCACACTGAACAGAGCCTTGGGCAACATGGTCTAATGTGACGCATCCCTTCCCATGGCAAGGGGGGTTGGAACTGTATGGTCTTAAGGTCTTTTCCAACCCAAACCATTCTATGACTATCCAAACCTGGGGCACAAATGACTTTCAGAAGAATTGGCAATCAATTTGAGAAATCATCCTTACCTGCTATAGTGATTGTTAGTCACATAATTTCAGCTTCAGATTTCATGCAATTACATTTTCATAAATACCCTTTGTGCTACACATGCAATGAATGTTTTTCTGAAAATATGCTGTAACTTCCTATGCAATTAATAGATAAATTTATTAATTTGCATTAGTACTTATAATTCAAGCCTAGGAAAACAGGCATACATTTTAATATCCTTCAGAAATCCCAGGCACAGGAAAATAAGAAAGATTTTTCTGGAGATGCGTTGAATCTTCAAGTTTTGCTGCTGTTCTCTATGATACTATTTACAAATCTCCTGATACTCTTTTTTTAACATAACCCAGTTAATAAATCAGTTTTCACACAACTAGAAACACTGTAAAACCAGCATAATTTAGCCTGCCAAAGAAAGAAATATTACTGCAACCTACAGAGAAGAGTAAGGCTTAAGGTATAACAGACAGGAAGGAGATCTGTTTGTCTGAAATACAGAAAATAAGCATTACTTTTGGCTATTAAAGAAACAATACTTAAGCTTTAAGAAAGTTGTCAGCTCACTGCCAAAGCTGATTTCCAAAAGGAAGGGAAGATACTTTAAGTTCAAGCAAACTCATAAAAACAGTTGACAAAGTGGCACACGACTCTGCTCCAGCACTACAGAGTTCTATTCAAGGTCACAAAAAAGCAGAAGATCTCAGGAGAAGCCCTGACAGAAAGAGAAGTATATTTACCATTACTGTCCTGGACAGCAGAGATTTTAACATGTAATGCTTTCCAGTCCTTCAATGTTAGGAAACTTTACTTTGTTAGGAAAACTTGACTAATAAAGCAGTATATCATTCAAACAATACTCAAGATGATTGTGGAGCTCTTGTGATTGAATTTTGCCTAGAAGACTTCTGCTGTCAAAAGTGGAAATTCCTGCAGATACTTAACTTTTCAATTCAGAAAAAAACAGAACAAAAATTAGGTTCTGTGAAAGAGCTCATGTTATTAAAAACCTGTGTGAACTGCTAACTCCTTTAGCCTGGAGTTCCACACACAGCTAACACATAGAAGCTGCACTACAAACTACTCCTGAAAGGAGACAAGTTTGCCCCTCTCAGCCCTTGTGGCTTCTTCCTTCTCTTCTGCACTTCCCATTGCTTTTAGCTGTTTCCCCTTCTTGCAGCAACTCTAGCATTCACCAGATGTTTTACTGATCCATCTCCCTAAAATGGCAGAATGTTATCCTTTTGCATTATTTCTTCTTTCATTAAATTCATTCAGAGAGGACTGGATGATCACCAGCCATTGCTCAAAAAGGTGGTGCAAGGAAGTAGTACTGTAGCTGGCAACCTTGAGGAGCCCTCCCCACCCCTTCAGTAGCTATGAATTATTACGGTGACTTCCCAAAGTCATGAAAACACACCCTTAAACATATTCTTAAAGACTGAATTAGGAGGGGATTGAAGATAGTTTTATATGTAATTTATGAACAGTCAACAGAGAATTAACTTCTTCCGAAAAGGCAGAGTCAAACTTCAAAGACATAAGAAAAACTACAATAAACAACTGCACTGAATCCTGGATTTATCTTTACCCAAGGTTCTTTGACAGGACAGATTCTGAGACAGACTCAACAGGATACAGAACACACTGCTATTTATGTCAGTCATCTTCTTGAAAGCTGTAGAAACCAATATGCCATATTCAACAATAAATGCAACTAATATGAATTAAATGACATTTTTTGACTTACTTTGACTTGACTTTTTTACTTTAATAAAAAGGAGAACTTCTCATACATAAAAGGAAGAAAAACAGGTTTATAACATGTCAGGAATTAGAAAAAGTAAGGATGATGATTTCCTTAGTGACTATGTGTTAAACACACTTGACAGTTAAGTGTCAGACTTCATAAAAAACAGGTGTATTGGTAGTAAATATGCATTCATTTTAAACAGGGTTTTATGGAAGGTCAGTTCTCCCAGTGCCATGTTCCAACCTTAGAGTTCAATCCTTTGGCATGAACTCTGCAGCCATTGAAACACTTGCAGCTTCATACAGAAGAATACCCTGTGTTAAGCTATCAAATTTTTAAGAAGATGAAAAATTCAGAGTCCCGTGTCAGTAGAAACAGGGGTTTTTGAGTGTGTGAGGAATTTTGTGGCACTACAATACATAATCCAAGCATGTTGGAAGTTTCTTAGACTACTTTACCTGCTATCAGAGTCTGAAGCAATTTCTTTTCTTCCTCCAAATCGTATTTGACACTGCAATAAACAGATTTTAATAACTTCTTGTTGCACTAACAAACTCAGTATTTCAAAATACCTCCATGTAAGAAACAAAGTCATAACAAAAAACTGAAGCACTACAAAACAACACATTGGCAAATACAGCCTGCAACCAAAAAAGTGTTTCACAGCATTATGTTCCAATAATGGCCTGCTCTTTGGAGTTCTTGCTGTAGCTAGCCAGCAAAAAACACCTGCAGGTCCTTCAGTATATTTGAGTGAAAATTACTACTTTTGAGTTTTAAATGTACAACCACAAAATGAAACATTGTTCCTATTCAGCTCAGCATTACAGTTAGAGAAGGATCATTCTTTATAGGACGTATCACTGGCTTACTTTTCAGGTAGTCTTTCGCCTCACAAGCTCTCCTAAATTGAATCCAGCCTATGAAATCCTATTTGCTGAACTTCACCCTGATGCAAGATACACACACACACACAAATAAATCCCATCTTTACCTCTATTGTAATCATTCAGTAAAATCCTAGTGCAAAGAAAAAAAGCTGCTACTGTAAAATGTACAGTACAATGCAGTACACTACAATTTAGTTCAGTGCTGTATTACAGATATATATTCTTACACATATTATGTATTACAAAGGTATTTATAATAAGTATAAATATTACAAATACAATCTGCCAAGAACAAGAATTTTAAATACTGCATAATAGTTGTTTAGTAGCAGACAAAACCAACTTAGTAGTACTGTGAGAAATACAAGATTTCTTCTTTGGTAAAAAGGAGGAAAAAAGGGCAAAGACAAGACAGTTCCTGCTCGAACTGACAACTTGGAGTAAGTATACTATAAAAATATGTACTGGATGTCTCACCTGTTTAACTGCATCCAGCAGCCGTTCCAGAAGAAACTGTCGTTTAGTGTCATTGTTCTGTGAACCTGAAACTCAACAACATGATATCAATTTAAAATAAGTATCTTCTTACTGTCAAACCACCTTACCACAGAAAGTTTTTAACAAGGTGAAACACAGAGCAATTGTTATAATAAACCCCTTAAAATTTAACTACCAGCCTAGGTCTTCCTGATTAATACCTATAAAATCTAGTTTGTTACATGGAACTATGCAAGACAAACTTTAACAATCACTTTAACGACAGATAGTGTAACGCTTTGCTTGTCAGAATATGCTTTATAAACTCCCAAGAATATGTGTAAAATTTATTGTTTAATTAACCTACATCACCTCTATCATTTTATTCTGAACTCACATTCAAAATATCCTTCATAAACCTCTTGTGACCTCTCTGGAATTAAAGTCACTATCCTTTTCCTCTCAAAGAACATACAATTAATATATGCATAGCCTGAAAGCCAGTTACAAAAACCGCATAAGCAAGTTTCTCTAGATACTGAAAAAATCAATCACCACACCATCAGCTCTCCAGTAAATAGCAACGAAATCCAAGATATGTGACACTTCCTCTTGCTGTCCAACACTTCAAGGTCCCAGTCCCAGAATTCCTTATCTTCATAATCCCATTCAAAGTAGCTTCCACTTAAGCCAGCAGCAAGGGACAGAATTTGTCCTACTGGAATTATTCCGCTTCTATTTCATTTTAAATATTGGATTAGGAGAAGAAAACTCCCGTAGTGTATCTAAAATACACAAGTCAGCTGCTAACTAAGCTTCACAATGCTTATTTGGCTGATTTTCCCAGATTTTCAAGAAGTTACACTTCCCATTTTGAGCTCTTACTCAAGCTGTGTAGACATGTGATGTATGAGGTTTGGTTCTGCTACCAAATATTCTGATGCATGCAAACTCAGGTGAAGATGCAAAGAGTTCAAGGCTAGTAAAGGACTGTAGAAACAAATCCCACACCAAGGAGATTTT
The DNA here is from genome assembly GCF_033783945.1 of Neopsephotus bourkii. NCBI lineage: Eukaryota > Metazoa > Chordata > Aves > Psittaciformes > Psittacidae > Neopsephotus > Neopsephotus bourkii. The sequence goes on from NW_026901034.1 coordinate 695,783, forward strand.
AATTCCCAAACAACTATGTGAATGATGCCACTACAAAGATCAGGTTAAATTAATCTAATCCTTACTACTCCACTTTATGCTCCTTCAGAGTTCATAGTTTTATTAAATCACATTCAGCGTTCTTACCATGCAGGCACTGCGAAAAGCAGACACATGCCTATGCATCTAAATGCCTTATAAATCACATAACTGGAATAAGGAAAATTATTAAAGCTCAACTTTCATTACAAGCCCTCATGAACAGGAACACTGAATATACACAAACCTGCAGATCTTCTCTACTGTTTCAAAACTTATTACTTCTACATCTTATGCCATCCACATGCCTGTGAGAACAGGCACAATGCAACATTTCTCTTTATATTAGCAGTTTGAGACTACTCAAGAACAAACGCATGTAATTAATAATTCTGTGATCAGAAAAAAATCTGTCAAATGAAAATACTAAGAGTGTGGGTTAACACTGTCTTCCAAATGCAATACATGCTCATTCTTCAACTCGCATATCCTTGGCATCTTTGGATCTATTTGATGACACAGAAATGGTTTGTAACTAAATACCAGACTCTGAACAACAAGAAGAAAAAAAATGCGTAAATGCAGAAAACCTACAGATGATAATTGATGTTCTAAAAGACTAAAGAATGTTGTATCAAACAGCCTTAAATTTACACAGACTGAGTCAGTGTAATGTACATTTTTTTACAGCTTTACTTTCAAATTTGTACTAATAAATTATGACTACACATGTTTGCAGCCAATAATTTCATAAACAGTTCCAATCACCAGTAACAGCGCTCCGAGGCCACATGATGTCTGTGAGGGCTGGCCGCAGTTTCAGCTCAATGCATGTCTTCAGAATTCTTCTGCTGTGTTTTACATAGAAACTTCACAGGTAGAAAAAAAAGAATACAGAATCTCGCATGTTTTAAAATTGAAAGATTAAGTTGTGTGGTTTTTCTTATCAGTCTTATTAAAGACTAGAAAACTTAGCACTATTTAGCAATGTTTTATTTCAAGCAGATGGGAGGGACAAATAAATATTTACAAGCTCTATTTAAGATTTTGCTTTTTTATGGTCTTCATTTTACAAACTTCATCTTTTAAAAAAGCATATTTTTTTCAGATAAGTGCACCAATTAAGCATGAGCAGCTCTGATTTACAGACTAACAGTGTATTACAAACTGACCAAAACACCCTTCAACTGATTCAGAATAGTGTAAAGACTGCAGTAACATACAAATACAAAACATAGAATGCAGAAAACCAGCATTACTCAGAAAGAAAGGCTATATTTAGACCACTGCAATAAAAAAAAAAAAAGGAAGTTCAGACACAAGGCTAAAAATAATTGTGAAAACACAAGTGTAAGGTTGAAAAAACCTAAGAAACCCACCCTACAGGCATATCCCATCAGGGGCTTCATCAGGGACTCTAGTGATAGGACAGGGGGTAATGGGTTCAAACTGAAACAGGCAAAGTTCAGGTTAGACATAAGGAAGAAGCTCTTCCCTGTGAGGGTTGCTCAGGCACTGGGACAGGTTGCCCAGAGAAGCTGTGCCTGCCCCATCCCTGGCAGTGTTCAAGGCCAGGTTGGACAGGGCTTGGAGCAACCTGGTCTAGTGGAAAGTGACCCTGCCCATGGCAGGGGGTTGGAACTGGATGAGTGTTAAAGTCCCTTCAACCCAACCATTCCATGATTTTGTGATAAGGCTTTACACTACAACAGTTGCCACCTTGCCTTTTGAGTCACAGAACTCAAAGAGAGCTCCCAAAGGTGAGTTTCCTAAGATTTTTTTGATTTGCAGAAATTTGCACAAGGCTTGTCCCAGCCTGAGGCTTTTTCATATCAAAATGCTGACTGTTAAAACCTTCAACACTTGGATGGATTCTATTCCATTTCAAGATCTAAAACATCCAAGAGACTATCTTTTTTTTTTCCTCCTCATCTTTTCTTCCATAAAAATCTTTTGTTTTCATCCTAGCACAAAGGTGACAACAAAACAGAAAAATACAGCTTAAGTGCTTTCATTTCTGGTTTCACTTTCAGATATTCCTGTTACCTGTAAAACCAGTAGTGCTCAATTACTCCAGTTAACTCTTCTACTTTTCTTCTTACTGTCTTTGACAGAAGATCTCACCACATGTTAATTCAGGGTGGGAGATAAACATGCAACCTAATTTTGAGGTGCAGAGTACCATCAGCAACTTCCATTACTGAACTTGTATAGCTAGACTCATGAAAGCATCTACTAAACACCTCCCTTCTTAAAAAATACCAAACAAAGCCTTGCCAATGAATTTTAAGACACACTAAGTGCCTATTTCTATTTACAGGAAAATAATTGTTAAGATTTCTTTCTCCATCACACCAAGCAACTCGTTATGCTGGCCCATTCAAGTGCTCTTCCTCCACTCCTGAAGTTTATGGGTCCTAATCATTATGCAAAGCTTTTCAGTACTTCCCCTCACAAACACTTCAAAAGCCTCAGGATTCAGCGCGCACACACACACACTGCTTCACCCCAGCACTGAGGCCAGAAACGCACACATACACTGCCGACTCAGGACTGAGTAGAGGAACAGCATCGATACATCCCAAGTACTAACAGGACTACTTTTTTCCACTAGTCATGCTCCTGTCTCTCACCGAGCGAGCGCACGTTAGAAGTTTGTACTGGTTTTTGTTTTTTTGTTTTTTTTTTTTTTCAGTTTTTAATTAATATTTTCTCATGGTAATTTCGTTTCTCAGGAGAATTTGCTGCACCAGTGACCCCCGAGGCCAACATCACCCGTACTGTTAGCCGGCGTTACGCTCAAGGGCAGGCTTTAGAGTTTAAAACGAGCTAAAACACCTCTTGGAGGGGGGGGGGGGGTTAAGGCAACCAGAACGAGGAGCGGGGTGTGGTGGTGCCGGCGAGAACTGAGCCCTACTCTGCTCTGCGGGGATAAAGAATCCAAAGCCTCCCGCGCCCCACCCCGACACAGCCCTACCGGGGACAAGCGAAGGGGGGAAAAGGGGCCTCTATCGGAGGACAACACCCCGCCAGCCTCGAGAGGCAGCGGAGAGGCGAGGAACCCCCGGGGAAGCTCTGTCCGCACCAGACTCGACAGTGCCCAGAGACCCGGCGCCCGCACCGAGGGGGGCCGCTGGAATCCCCCTCACTCACCACTCATGGCGACCGCGGGGCTGCAGCCCTCCGTCCGCCGGACCCACTCCCTCCTCCCGCACAGCATAAAGCCGGGCCGGGACAACACACAGACTCCGCCCCGGAACCCTGCTCCACTGCCCCGGAAGGTAAACACCTCTCCGCGGCGGGCGGTGGAAAGCTCCCCGGCTGCCTCCCAGCCTCACAGTGCCGCCCGCCCTCAGGAGCGCCGAGCGCAGCCTCCTCTCCCCCGCCTCTCGCCGTTCCAGCGGCTCCCACCCCCGCGCATGCGCGGTGACGGGCGGGTGCCGGCTTCCCGGGAGCACTGCGCAGGCGCGCCACCGACTCGGCGTCCGCCGCAGCGCGTGCTGGGCCAAGATGGCGGCCGGTACCTCCGCGCGCTGGCTGGGGGCTGCCGCCGCCGTCGTGAGGAGCCGCGGGCCGCGGGACCCCGGGCGGCTGCCGCTCGTCTGGCTTCTGCGGGGGCTCCGCACCACCCCACGGCCTGCTGCCCGCCGTCTTCTCCTGCCGCTCTGCGCCGCGGGTGAGCGCGGCCGCTGCGGCCTCAGCGGGCCAGGGTTGGGGGCCGGAGGCTGTCACGGCGGGGCCGGCGCGGGCGCTGGGCCCATTCCCCCGGCGTGGTCCCGCCGCTTGCCCTTCGCGGGCCCGGCCCGGCACTCACCCGGCCCCTCTGCCCTCCTCTCCCGTAGGGACGAGCCGCGCCGCCGCCGCCTTCCACAGCAGCACCGCGGCCCGCGCCAAGGAGGACTATTACCAGGTGTTAGGGGTGCCCCGCACCGCCACTCAGAAGGAGATCAAGAAGGCGTACTACCAGGCACGTCCTGCCGCGGGAGCCTGCTAACTCAAATCTCGCGTCTTGTCTCTAATTCTTGCTTTCTTCTTGTTTAGCTGGCAAAGAAATACCACCCTGATACAAACAAGGATGACCCGAAAGCTAAAGAGAAGTTTGCTCAGTTGGCAGAAGCCTACGAGGTAATATACAGGATTTTATTTGATGAAAAGGAGAAAAATTTTAAGAGTAGATGGGGAAACAGTTTTGGTGTGCATTTCCTGGATTTTCGTGTCTTGTACTTTCGGCTTGAGCACCTCTGTCCCAGCAGTGTCTCTAGGAAATCACTTAAGCCAAGTATCTGATTTAGCTGAGTATGCTGGGGGCTCCTTCAATTTGTGGTTTTTCGTAGCAGTTAGTGACTGGCATGGATGTTGTGGTCACCCCTGTGGAATTATCAGTCTCTTTAATCAAACAAAAACCCTGGCTGTAGTTACTGGCGGTTTGACACAGCAGTTCTTTTCACCGTTCTTCCCTAGCCCCTTCCTCCTTACTCTTCAGCTTGTTCTTGTGCCAGTTTTTGCCCTCTTGGATTTTCAGATCTAGCCCAGCACTCACTAGCTTTCACCCAATACATTAATAATCAACTCTATAATGTCAGTTATTTATTATAAATCAGTAAAGCCTTGTTGTTTTCCTGATGCTGAGCTGAGAGGCATCAGGGCAGCAGCAGCTTCTTGATTCTTGTGCTCCTGGGTTAGCCCTCTCATGACAAGGTCTGAGAGCGTGGAGGGCTTGGGGCAACAAGGCCAGGAGCCTTGGGTTCTCCCAAGAGGCGCTGCTGTGCAGTTACAGGCTGCTTTGCTGCTGCAGATCTGCACAGTGTCATGATGGCATCTTTCTTTGCCTCCAAGGTGTTAAGTGATGAAGTGAAGCGGAAGCAGTACGATGCATATGGCACAGCCAGTTTTGACCCTGGAGCGACGGGTGCTGGCACAGGGCGGCAGTACTGGAGCAGTGGTCCCTCCATCGATCCTGAGGAGCTCTTCAGGAAAATCTTTGGAGAGTTTTCAGGATCCCCTTTTGGTGATTTTCAGAATGTCTTTGACCAGCCGCAGGAGGTATGAAATGAGTTTATTTGCTGAGTAATGAAAAGGAGAAATTAAAACCTCAGAAGCTGGAGAGAGATAGATCTGTCAGAGATCACTCCCAGAGCGAGCTTAAGCACAGAATTGGTCTGGGAGCATCAGCATGCAAGCATCCCATTGTTTGGTGGGGGAGTCACATATTTTGATAAGCTGTGTAAGTACATTTCCCACACCTCCAGACAGAGTATTCTTTTCTGTATTTGAGCTACTCCATCTGGTGTTTCCTGACACCAGTTGGTGCTGCCAAACAATTCCAGTGTGGCAGAGGCATCTTTTCTGCTGTACAGTGATTTATACATGTCTGCTTTGATCTGTAATGCTAAAAACCACAAAATACCTTTTAACTATAAAACAAGCCTTCCAGCGTTAGGTTTGGCTGCTTAATTGGCTTCATTTTGCAACCTAATTGGCTTAACTTTGCATTGGAGCCTGCAAAAAAACCAAACCTGTGTAGTCTTCTTTGTACTGCAGCTTAGTGCTCTTTCAGGTGTTGACAGTTCATGTGCTGCCTTCAGAAATGCTTGGGACTTGCTTCACTAAAAATGACCTTTTAATTCTAAACGGAATTTCCTGTTTTGTGCAGTCATTTTTGCTGATGACTGCCCTTGTTGAGTAAAGAGTTTATTGACGAAGATCAGATGCTGTCATTGGGGTTTAAAGCCTTCACCTGTTGCTGAATTCCCATAAAATAAAACCTTCAGAAACAGCAAGGGTTTTTCTGAGAGCAGAATAACACCTGACTTCTACTTTTGCTTCCTTTTCTATTTTTAAATTGCATTTCTGCTATACAATTGCTCATCAGACTGGTGTAGCCATCATTCCTATAATGTCTGCTATCCTTTTGTACCCTTTTCGTGTCTGTGACACAGATTATTGCTTCCTCAAATGAGGTAAACCCTCAAACGAGTTGTGTCCCCACCCATTTCTTCCCCCTGTCTGAGTATATTTTAAGCATGATTTTATGTTTTGCCTAAACCAATTTCAGTCTGCTTAAAACCCCACCAACACACCAGTTGTATATCAGTGTCTGTGTTTCCTGTGCAGTATATCATGGAGCTGACATTCACCCAAGCTGCAAAAGGTGTTAATAAGGAGATTGTGGTGAACATCAATGACTCCTGTGAGCGATGCCATGGGAAAGGACATGAACCTGGTACCAAAGCACAGCGCTGTCACTACTGCAATGGCACTGGCATGGTAAGTGCTTCTTAAGACATGAATTAACGCTGTGCTTTTCCTTCTGGGGACAGGTCAGTCTCTCCCACAGTGAAAAATTCTCACTACAGTCATCAGGTTATCTTGGGCAAAGCCAGGTTAATGTGGACTTAATGTTAATAGGCACTAGAAAGATCTGCTCTGTGTTAAAGAAGAGCTCTGCCCAGCTAACAGCACTAGCTGTTAAGGCTACATCATCTGGTATCACACGTCCAGCAAACCATATTACAGAATGTAACAGTTCTGAAATTACTTAATATTTATGTGATCTAATGATTCTAAATTATTTGGACATTAAATGGGAAACTGAGGGGTGGAGGAGGGAGGAAGGTGATGATAGGCTCAGGGTAATTGTGATTCATGTTACTTACAGTAAGTAAAGATCGAGCTTCAGGCTTTCAAATTCCACACACTGGCGCTGGCAGTGACTCTGTGACCAGAATACCTTTGCTCACAGAGCAATTGTAGTTGGTCAGAGGTAGCTGAAAGCTCTTCCCACTGTTTCTTCATGTGCTCCAGTCTGGTGGGTAGCTTTCACAGTGCAGTCCGTAGCTTAGTCTCCATAACGTTTTCATGGTCACTGGCAATAATTCGTGCAAGTGGATTGTCCTTGGATTCCTCAGAATACAGATACATGTAGTTGCCTGTGAAATAGTGCTATCAGGAGCACTGGTCCTTCTGGCACATTAAAGCTTAGAGATGTGAAGCGTGTTTCCCTTCCCTTTCCCATGAGGCACTTGCTCATAGTACTGATGGTTTTGAGTGGAGATCAGAATACGACAGCAATTGGATCTGCTGCAGGTTCTCACAAGCAGCAACCTCTTTGGGTCTCTGCTGCTTTTCTGCTCCACCCCTTGCTGAAGGATGTCACTGTCAGGTTGCATGTATGATTTAGAGAACTTGGATGTGCCAAGCCTCGCACTGGCAGCATGTTGTGGAAGTTTAAAGTACCATCTGGGTACTAAATATTTGTACAATCTGTGTTTTCTTCACCAGGAAACAATAAACACCGGCCCTTTTGTAATGCGATCTACGTGCCGACGGTGCGGCGGTCGCGGTTCCATCATAACCACACCATGTGTAGTATGTCGAGGAACAGGGCAAACCAAACAGAAGAAGACAGTGATGGTCCCTGTGCCAGCTGGTTAGTGTTGTGCTTGTGCACTGGTCTCTGTTAACTAACTAGTTATTTGCTTCCAGTTGGCCAACAGCAAGGCACTTGCCTCCAAAGCTTGGCTGGTTTCTGCTAGAGCAATGGGAGAAGTTTTCCTGCAACAAAGTTATCTGAAGAGCAGAGAAGGTTGATAACTTGGCAGCTGAAAGGGCTGGTAATGAGATGAACTTTCTGGCCATGGATATAGATGTTTGCTTTGCCCTTCCTGAGGCAAAATTTTGGTTCTCACATGAGTCCTTCTAGGCAGGTTTTGAAGAGCCAGACTCTCAAAAGGTTTAATTTCTTGGGTTTTTCATTTGTCCTTTGAAGCATGGGGAGAGGGTGAGAATCTTGAAAGCCTTAGCTTGGCTAAGGAAGGTGTTCTGATGGTCTTCCTCACCACAGTGGGGGTGAAGACTTGGTTCTCCAAGACCACCCTGAATGAGCAGCCTATAATTTTCCTGCAGCTCATGGAGGCTGCCATGGTCTTTAATCTGGTGCATTTCCCTCAATTCTGTAGGGGTTGAAATAAGGAACCTGCTTGGGGTGTAGTAATTGTTGGGGATATAAACATGTGCTGACACCTCCTTCCTTGGACCGCAACTGTTGGGCTCTTACTGAGAGTGTTACTCTGCTGCTTGCTGGTAGGTTGTGTGACTTGTGCTGGAGGTGTGGGTGCCCCTGTCATGGCTGCCTTTTGGGGATCCAGGAGTTGTAGGTACGCATATAACACATGGACTGTAACATAAGGTAACATTCCCTCTTCTCTTTCCTGATTGCAGGCGTTGAGGATGGGCAGACAGTGCGGATGCCTGTGGGGAAGAAAGAAATCTTCATTACGTTCAGGGTACATATTAGCAGCTGTTTTCATTATTAAGCTGATTGCCTGTTCTCTTCACAACTGTCTAAATGGGGCATGGAGGAGGAAGAGTGAGTGATGCTTTGAAACAGCTGAAGTAACATGATCCACATGAACTTCCTGAGATAGCAGATCTGCATTGTAACCAGTGGTGTAACGTTCAGTCTGCTTGTGGAGAGTTGTGCTGCTTGTTCCAGGACAAGGCCCTTGCAGTAGCAGGCATCAAAATGCAGAATAGATTCCCAATGCCTTGGGTCTTTGACTTGGCAATGTGCAGGAGCTGTCTGCTCGCACGGCTGGGAGTGCTGAGGAGGCCTGCAGGAATGCCCATGAGAGGCATTTGCACATGTTCTGTACCTGGGGCCCTGTCCTCCTTTAGGTGTCCTGTCATGCAACTCTGTCGAGGAGAAAAATTTTTTCAGTGCCTTTTCAGTGGTGTTGGAGGATTTAATTCACTTCCAGCATGTGAGGCCACTTCAAAGGTGCTTGCTTCCCTCTTCTCTTCCGGCTCTCCCCTGTTCAGGTACTGGACAAAGCAGTGTCTTCTCGGTCTCCACAGAATCATACTGGCCTTGATAAATTAACAACAGGATTAGGGGAGGGAATTGCTGAACTAGGAAGCAGGCATCCTCCTAAGCCTCTGACTAGTCATGGCTATGTCAAGATCTGTGTGAGTCTAAAAGACTGAACATTAACTTACACTTCTGAGCTGGGTCTGACTGCAGTGTTCTGGTATGTTTCCTTCAGAGAACCTTCAAAGCAGTTTACTATGAGAACTGTGTGATGGTGTGCTCACTTCTTTTTGGAAATGCCTGCCTTTTAGGTTCAGAAAAGTTCTGTGTTCAGAAGAAATGGAGCGGATATCCATTCGGAACTCCTCATTTCAGTAGCACAGGCTGTGCTGGGAGGTACAGCCAGATGTCAAGGCTTGTATGAGACAATCAATATCACAGTAAGTACCTTTGTGTGGAAGAGCTTGGGCATAAATCAGTGTGGGACAGCAGAGACTCATCCTTTGTTGCAGAGGTGAACAGATATCCTAAGTCTGCCAGTGTCACGTTTCAGACTTGGTCAGGATTGAGTGTCAGGTAGTGTGTGACCTGCTTGCTCACATGTCCTTTCTGTGGTAGGAACAGGGAGAGGAAGAGCTGGCTGAACAAATCCCAGCCAAGGTCTACGGGCCATGCAAGGTTCTTTACTCATTCCTTCAAAAGCTTTTCTGTCATTACAGACTTAGCTTCTGAATGTGTCCAGATGCATGAATGTACCAGATCTCTCCTGTCCAGCTTTGAAGCTTGCTGGAGCAGCAGCTTGTTTTTATAGACATGTAATGCAATTACTATGGCAATGGTTAAACTGGAGTAATAAACATGACACTTCTGTGTTCATAGATACCCCCTGGTATTCAGCCAGACCAGAGAATTCGAATGAGTGGGAAAGGCATTCCCAAGGTTAACAGTTATGGCTACGGAGACCACTACATTCACATAAAGATAAAAGTTCCTCAGTAAGTAGAGCTAATACAAGTTTCTGTGAAGTCTTGAACTATTTGCAAAACAAAAAACAAACAAAAACCCAAAATATTGCCCAGAAAGATTTTGTCAAAATTCCTGCTTTGCCAAGGTTCTTAATTTCTCTCTGCTGTGAATTCTAATGTGAGGTAGACTTTGAGGGGTTTTTAATACTACCATTTGGCAATCCATCTCTAAAAATCTTGCACCCTGGAAATGCAGAATTACACCCTTGGCTCCTGGGGTGAAGGAAACAGTTCACCTTCTGTTGCTGCACTTGGAGCTCATTCCTGAGGCCTCCCCACCAGGTGTGTGTTCTGCTGCAGCTCCACTTCTCAGCATTTGGGTATACTTTTGATTTTTTCACTGTAGTTTATTGAAAGGCAGTGGGTCATCTCTCCTCTTCCACTCTTATTCTGTCTAGATCATTAAGAGCTCTGTAGGGATTCTCAGTGTATGTCAGGTATATTCCACTTGTACTTCCAGTAGCTGCCCCTCATGTGTGCTGCTGGAGAAGGTTAAGAAGAGCTGTAGATACATTTGTCCCTAAAGACAGCCATAACCATTCTGTGTTGGACCTGCAGGAGGCTGACAGATCGCCAGCGAGCCTTAATGATGAGCTACGCCGAGGATGAGGCAGATGTGGAGGGCACAGTGAACGGGGTCACAAACACAGCGTCAGGTGAGCAGTGCCAGTTGGTGCTTCTCCTTGAGGAGCTGGTGTGGGAGTGCAGAGTGCTTCTGGAGGGTTCCTGGGGAGGAAGGCGAGTCAGGGTAACCTTGAGACTGCATCAGCACAAACAGCTGAGCACATTACTTTGGAAATGGTTTCAGTTTGCTGTAATGCAAAACAAGGAGATTCCCTCTTCCCAGAAAGCGTTACTCAAATACTTCCTGGACAAATCTGTGGCTGAAGAGAGACACAGATTGAGATACTCCAGGGTCCTGATGAGTTGTGGAGTCTCACTGCGGTGATGATTGCCTGCTTTGGCTCCTGGGCCAGAAGTAACTTATCTTAGTAGCACAGGTAGGAAAAGAGAATGTGCTTCAGGACAGTCTTCTGTGTGAGCTAATCCATTGTGCTTCTGACTCAGCAGGGATGTTTCCCCTTGAAAGCCAAAGGTGCTATCCAGGCTGCTCCAAGCCACACTTAAGCCACATGGGGGACAGTAGGGTAGAAATGTTCATTGGTGCTGAGTATTGGCTCCAGTCAGTAGACAGGGTCTAGCATGATGAAAGGGAGCAAAGTCATCTGGGAGCATTGTGAAGCTGCTTTCATCTCAGATTAAAAGTTTTGGTGCAGCCATTGTGTTTTGAATGTCAGGGGTGAGATACCTGGCATTTGTAGCAGCTAAAGACAAAATGTAAAATAGTAAGACAAGAGCTGTGTCTTTCATTACTGGAAAGCACTTTTTTCTTTGCTCATATTGGAACAGTGAACTTTAGAAAGTCCATTTGATTTCTTTCTGTGCTTCAAACCAAAAAGGGTATTTATGACTGCGTAAAGGCACAGGCCCTTCAGGAGCTGCCAGATGATCCCAGGAACATGGGTCCTCTCTACTGCATGTGCCAAAGCCTGAGAACTAAAGGCTGAAGTTCAGGACATTAGAAGGCAGTATCTGCTAAATACTGATGTGATGTTTCATAGTGCTTTCATAACAAGAAGTTAGGTCTTTTCTACCGGGGGTAAGCATTAAAGGTCAGCCCGGGGGGGTGGGAGGCAAGATATCTCCAAGCACAACACTTTCATTCCAGCTTTTTAAAGGCATTTACATGCCAAAGGGGTGGGAAAATGCTCTCCAGATTTGTTTTTTGAACAGCAAACCTGCCAGTTTTTACCACAACTAAGCAGCAAGGTGGATTAAAAACACTGCCAGTAGTTTGTGGTACAGAGACAGGCTGGTGCTGAAAGCATGTTCTTGCTCTAGGCAACAGAAATACCCCGAGTGGATGGATGGAGGCGTGTTCTGCCACCAGCCTCAGCATTTCATAGCATTGCATCAGTTGGAGCTCTGCAGTCAGCTGTGGGAGGATGGAGAGGATTGGACTTTGTATTCTCTGTGCACAAAGAAAGATTGAGGAGGATTTAGGGGTCTTGTTATTGACGGTTTTGCCACAGCAAAAGCAGATTAGCCAAGAGGTCTCCTTTCTTCTTGCTATGGACACTTCTCAAGGGACAAACAATTTCTTGAGACCTGTTTATTCAGGAAAATTATGTTCACCACTGCTGGGAAGATTCCTTATCCAGACACTTGATTTGAAATACTTGTAGCCTTTTTCACTCTAGCCCAAGTTAATTTTCTCCTTGTTTGTCAGAGCATTGCTTGTTATTACATGAAGCAGGTTCCCTGTATGGTTTGGCAGTGCCTTGCTCTCAAGGGTCACAACACAACCATGAAACAGGAAGAGAGATTGTTCCAGGAACTGCCAGTACATCTTTTCTTCCCTGTAAAGTGATGGCTGGCTGTGGACAAGTTAACAACCTGGTTTTAATGGCAGACTCAATTCCAAGTGCTCATTTCTAAAGCCTGTGAGGTCCCTGACTTGATAGTGCAGCAGAATTCCCTCAACAGTTGGAAGGCTGGGGAGAGGGCAAGGGAACACTGTTACCTGGGCTCACAGTCATCTTTTCCACTTCTTGAGGTCCAGGCTGTTCAGCACTTTCACTCCTGCTGCAGCCCTGTACTCGAGGACACGGCTGCCTTGACTTAACCATTCCCTGTTCAGAATAACCCTCTTGCTTTGTCCTGAGTGCTGGCTGCTGGTGGGAGATGTATCTGACTGCAGCCCTTTGCTGTTTGTGTCCAGGTGGCAGGGCCACGGCTAGCGCTGACGCAGGCGGGGATAGGCCTGAGGCTGAGGAGAACAAGGAGGGATTCCTTTCCAAACTTAAGAAAATGTTTAGCTCCTGACACCCCATCTGAGGTAGGAGGCCTCTTGTGTTTTATTGTCGTCTTCCACCACCACCATTAAGCAGAACTTGCACTTCTTGGGAGATAGAAGCAACAAAAGCACAGCATTGCTTCTCACTTAGCCTCAGGCCTTCCAGCCACTTGTGTGAAAAGCCCTAGCTGACCCCTGGGACCTGGAGCAAAAAGCCAGGGACTAAAGCACATTGCTGCTGCAGCAAAAATGGTGGGTGCATCTTCAGGGAGGCTGCTGGCCTCCCCTGGAGCTCTGCGTCCTCATCCACTCAGTAGCTGTACTCAGTTCAAAGTACTGAGGGTGTTCCTGTTAGCTAAAATGGGCTGTTCTGTCACTGCAGAGCCCAAGCTTGCTGGCAGTTGCAGGGGTCTTGCAGAGCCTTTGGTGCTGGAGTGCTTGGGCTGGACTCCCCCCACCACAGGCTTACAGCACAAGTCTTTGTCACAAAGCATGTTCAAGCTCCCGCCACACAGATGAGTACAGCGTTACATGTCAGGGTGCCAGTTAGTTGGTGTTGGCCTGCTGTGAAGGAGCACTGCACACTTGGAATCATTCTTGACAGACACCAGTGTCTTGGATTCCAGGGGCTCAGCTTCCTGGCACTGCAGGCTTCAAATGTGTCTGCTATGTGTGGTGACAGCAGGATGGGTCAGGCGGGAGGTATGGTCACAACGTGGGCTGCAGGGGCTGATGTGCTCAGGAAACCCTGAACTTCTCTCTTGCTTCAACCACAGGGAAGCGTTCTACTGGAAGCTAAGAGCCAGCAGCAAATCATCTTTGCAGTTGGGGATGAGTCCTTCTGGCAGCGGGCTCTGGAGAGCAAAGGGTGTCAGCGGCACAGTGAGAATCCCAGCTGGAGAGGTGACACACCACTGAGGCACCAACAGCCATTGTGATAGAAATCCCACCCACCATCCCAGGACATGGTAATGAAGGAAAATACCACCTTTGCAGAAATGCAGTGCTCTCTAGGAGGTTGCTCCACAGTCCCCACTGCTGCTGGAAGCCTGTCTGGTAAAAATTAACATTGAAATATTATTTAGAATCCAAACTGGTGGAAATGTGAAATAAAAATTGTGTCCTTCCTGCAGAGAGCAGAGCAGTTTGCTGTAGGGAGCCCTGAATGGCTGCTGCTCACTCAGGTGCACTGCTGAATGCTCCACTTGTTTGGAGAGCTTAGTGCTACTTCTCCCAGGAGACTTGGTGGGTCGGCAAGGTTTAATCCTGTCTTCATGACAGCCCTGCTCCTTGTCTCACACAGTTCTCGGAGCAGGATATCCCTGGGGCTGGTCGGAGCTCTGCTGCCCTGACTCCCTTAGCAGCTGGGGGGAGGGAGGGGGGGGTTGACCTGCTGATTTCCTGGACAAAGAGTGGGGACGGAATCTGCCCTTTGCCTCAAGTTCCCTCCCTCAGTAACTAAAGTACTACACAACCGCTGTCACTTCTGAAGGGGTGCGAGTTTATCGCTGAGCCCTTTGCCAGTTTGGGACAAAGTCTTTTATTACATTAGCACAACCCCCATAACGTAAATGATTGGTCAAAGAGTCGTTGTTCCTACGTGTGTGAATGCAAGTGAAGTGGATCGCTCCTTCCAGGTGGTGGAGCTCCCGCAGTGAGTGTTTTCATGGTTGCTGTAGCTCGCTGTTGTTAGTTACACCCTGCAGCTACCACCAGCCCACATACTAATTGACCACTTAAACAAGGACATGTCATAGTCTTGCCCATCTTAATTTGCTGAAATAAAGCACGCGTTGCCTCCTGATTAAAGTGTCTGTAAAGCGATTCTGTATCCATGTAAATAAGATTGACTTCATAAAGATATTTAACACCTTTTGTGCCTTGCTGCCTTGTCTGCTCATCCAACCTTGTCTTCACCCCCTTCCCTCTGCCAGGAACAGGAAAGAAGGTCTCCTCCTGAACAGGAGTAGGGCTCAGTGTCCTGACCTCTCTCTGGTTGTTGTTACTGACCGTAAGCACAAGCAAAGACTGCCAAGGCCAGATTTCTAATCGAGCAATACCTTAAGTATGGCCGGGGGGAAGGGGAGGATGGTCAAAATTGCTTTTTTAGCGAGTCTTAAGTCCCAGAGTTGGAGAATGTTTTACTTAACTCATGGAGGCTCTAGGAGCCCAAAGGCCAGGCCAGAGCTGGGAGCTGTTCTGCTGCTGACAGACAGGTACACCACACAGTGACCACACACAGGTCATTAAACAAGCACACTAAAGCCAATAAGCACTCTAAAAGTAAACACACTAATGTGAACTAGGTAAATATCTCTGTATAGTGAATAAGTACAATAAGGCAAATCAGAGATATAGGTATATAAGTAAAGTACCAAAGAAAGTTAGCAATACATTAAATCATTACTGTATAGAGAGAACAGAGATTAAGAAGAAACATATTACCAATTACCACTGAATCATCATGCAGGCCTACACTTCCAGCTGGGAAACCCCTCTGCAGCCAATGCCAGGAGTCTCAGGTAACTGGGAAAAGTTCTGCACAGTGCATCCACCCATAGGTGAGGCTTCTCTCATGGCCACAAAAGGGTCCCACTTTTATATCCTTAGAGAAACAACCAGCTTTAGGCCAGATCTCATTGTTTACTCATGGGACCGTGCAGTTTCTTGTGATCTCACCATTGTCCACTCTTGAGTGTTGGCCAGGCACCCCAGTGCAGACAAGTATGAAGGTCATAGAGCAGCTGCACACCTAGGTTTTCCTGTCTCTTTCCAACAGTCACAATGAGCACAAACATATATACCCTGCCAAATACAGTGGCAAACAACATCCTTTGTTACGTCTCTCAGTCATGAATGGGGATCAACTCCCAGCTAGGTTCCCATCCATTACAGCTGTCTGGCTGGAGGAGTTGGGCTCAGCTGACATTACCTGGTACAGGATGTCACTGGGCATTCCCCCTTCCAGGGCAGTGCTCTGCCTGGCCAGGTGTGCTGCACTGCCTGAGCCTGCTCTATGGAGAAACAAACCCCAGTGTTTGCCTCCTGGGGAAGAGGGTGATCCTCGGAAAAGAGCTGCCAACACCACCTTACCACAGTGAAAGTGACCGGAGTCACTGAACAACCGCCCCCCAAAGGCAGCGTGCAGCTGCAGCACTTCTTACCTGCCTGTGGCTGCAGAGCCTGTCCTCTTGTCCCAGGTACGCTGGTCTGAACAGTCCTGTGGTTTAAACCCAGACAGCAACCCAGCACCAGCAGCCACTCGCTCACCCCCATGTGCCCCCTCCCTGCGTGAGATGGGGAGGAGAATCAAAAATGTAAAACCTGCAGGTTGAGGTAAGAACATTTCAATAATGAAAGTACAATGTAACACAAGGAGAGAGGTACAAATCTAAAGGGGGAAAGACAAAAATACCTCCCCAGATGTAACTTGTACTTATAACATGGATAACACACCACAGAGTAACTTTGAACCCAGGAGAATTACATGACTGCAGGCAGTGAAGGCCTGGCTCAGTCCTAGGAAGGCTCTGTGGAGCCAGGAGTCCCACTCCTGCTACTCTGACTCCTGGGCTGTGCTCTCTGGCTGCAATGAACAAGGAACACATTCTGGCTTTGCAAGGCCTGGGAACTGGTTTGTTTGTGATTGGGACTTTTCTGGACTGGCCACTTGGACCACGAGGGCTGGGAAGGCTGCACCAAGAGCTGTCCCATGACTCCCACCCTGATGCCATGCGGCTGCCCCTTGGCCCCTTGACCCCAGGCCATTCACATGTGGTCCCAGTTAAAGCAAGCCCTGGTACCTGTGTGGTTTCCTTCTCTTTGCTGCAGTGCTCCCAGCAGTTGGTCACTCCATAACACCTGCCAAGGTCAGCTCCAGTGACATCATCCTGATCTGCCTTCACAACCTCAGCTTCCCTCTGCATTAGTTCCTCAGCCTCCTTCATGGTGCTCCATGTCACCATGCAGACCATGAAGGTCCCATCTTCTGTCAGAGCCCAGGCCACACGTAGCCTGAGCCCCTGTAGGTGCAAACCTGTTTAGAGCCCTGGCTGCCCACAGGGTGCTGATAAAGGAAGCTGGGGTAAGCCGGGGCTATGTGGTGGAGCTGCTGGATCCCACACTCTCTCCGTGAAACAAGCACCAAATCCTTTCAACCCATCCTCGGGCCAGTACCACCGCCTGCTCCCTGTGCTGCTGCTCCAGCTGGGCAGGTGCTTCCCAGCCCCTGTTGCTGCAGGGGTCCAAGCACTTGTTCCCCACTGCAGCAGGACTGGAAGCTGTGGCACAGGCACGGGTCAACTTGCCTTGGTTTGAATCAGCTCGGCTGGACCTGACTGCTGTGGCAGGGGTGTTGTGGGTCCTCCAGTAACGGGATTCCTGGCTGTGACCCTGCCCCTCTGGAGATGGATCCCCAAGGAAATGGCTTCTTGTGAGGCTGAGCTCCAGGACTGGTCCCAGATGACCCTCTGGCCACGTGGGAAATCTGGGGTTGGATCAGCAGCCCAGGTAACACATGACAGATGTGTGATACACAGCTGCAAAGAAGTAACTGGGGTGTGTTAATTAACATAAATGAGTAATTGTGAAAGCAGCAGGTACAGCCCTGACTGGGGCCTCTGCACAGTCATTTCTGCTGTGAGGGATCTTGCGCTACAGCTTACCAAGAAGGGGGAGAGCTGATGGGACATCCCAGATGTCTCCTCCTGAAACACACCTCCCTACAGGGCAGGAGATGACCACAGACCAGATGACTGGGAAAGGTTTTAACCCCTGTGCAGGTGCAGCCCTGGGACTGGCAGGGAGCATGGCTCACGCCTGGAGCAATCCCTGGGCCCAGCCCAGAGTGGCGGCTGGAGTCGAGACTGCTGCTTGCGCACCCTGACCCACACCAGCTCTCCACCATCAGCTGTCATTGCCTACACTACCATCTCATCTCTGCCATCACAGATTGGGTTAGGTTGGAAGGGACGTTAAAGTTCACCCAGTTCCAAACCCCTGCCACAGGCAGGGACACCTCCCACTAGATCATCTCTGCCATTGCCTCATCTCCACCATCTCCATCATCCCCTCTACCATCATCGCATCTCCACCATCAGCCATCGACCACCTCTCAGCTAGATTTGATGAAGGGAAAGATGTGTAATTACAGTTTTAGATGCAGCTTAGGGCTACCTTCTAGACATAGCTAGACCCCACCAGAGCAGGTTTCCCAACAGGATATGCTATTTTCATCTGTTTTCATCACTTTGCTCTTACTCTCCCAAACCACCCCAGCAGCAGGTGCTTTTGGCCCAACAAGCAAGTCACTGGACATAAAGCAGGCAGCAACCCCAACCATGGTGTGTGATTATCCCATTATTCCCACAGGATGTGCTCCTCTGCCCTGTTCCTTGGGCACTGCCACTCTGCCCCAGGACACAGGGAAAGCAGAGCTGCACACCGTGGGTCGCAGTGCTGCTGTGCCACCCTGCCCACCCGCCTCCAGCTCAGCACCTCAGAACCAGTAGGATTTGCCTAAATGTCAGCAAAACCTGGGTTAGGATTTACAGAGGAAGGGGTTTGTAGAACACAAGTGCAAACTACTGGTCAACACCACTTGCCTGAGCAGAGCTGGGGAGTGGAGATCCCGCTGGTCCCAGTGGTGTGGTGGCTCCGGCTCCTCAGGTGGGACACAGTGGTCCTTTGTGTGATGTGATCCATCTCCTCAGAATAAACTCCTAATTCGAGAAGGAATTCAGCACTAGCAGAACAATGACTCTGGAGGAAGGGAAGTTTACTCCCAGCCTTTTATTCTGCTCTTTCAAGGTACAACTTGAATTTACTTGTGGAAATGTTTCCATGCATGGCCCAGTGAAGGGCAGAGCTGATGCAACACCAGCCCCTTGCATGGCACTGGCCATGAGGGGGTTATGTAGCAAAACCCTCTGCTCTCCCAGAGCTCCTGCTTTCTGTTCAAGGGAATTCGTTGTAATCTGGATCCTGTTGAGCCTGATGCTGGGGCTCTCTTTGGAGAAAGCAGCTGTGGCTGGGAAGTGGCCATGCACAGAGCACCCCAGCAGGACAGACCCCAGGGGTCAGAGAGATACAGGCAGTTCCTGTGCTGCTGCTTTTCAGGAGGTAGGTAGCTGCATTGATTTGCATAGGCAGCAGCGCTGTGCTGACAGGAAGGAAGGCTGAGTGAGACCCACAGTGCAGGAAGGGGCGAGGAGCAAACTGAAAAAGAGCAAAAGCCACCAGGCTGAACCGCAGCCGGTGGTGCGTGTCTGGGGAAGCCGGACCCACCTTCCCCTGGTGCTGCCCTGAACACCACCCTGGCCACCAGGTCCCATCACATCCACAGGTCCCACAGGGCAGGAGCCACCAGCCGGAGGGGTCCATTTTCTACCTTGAACTTGAGCATCCAGGCAAGGAGGAGGCAAAGCTCTGCAGATAAAGGGCTGAGCAGTGGCACGGAGGGGCTGCATTCTCCCACCGTGCTGAGGATGCCTTCTCTGCTCTCCTGCTCCCACACAGACCTGGGGGAGGCAGCACAAGGCCGAGGTAAGGTTGTGGTGGGGCTTTGGAGGGATACGGCGAGAAGGGGAGGTGTCGCTCTGGCCTCCTATGTGGGCACAAGCGGCTGCAGACCTCTTGCTGTGATGGCCATGTGAAATGGAGCCACTGAGCTAACGTGGCACGGCCAGGAGCTGTTGGGCAAAGGTCCCTGGAATAGGCAAGATGTGGCCCCTTTTAAGAACTGAAAGGCTGCAAGAAGTCTTCTCCAGGCTGAACAACCCCAGCTCTCTCAGCCTTTTCCCACAGGAGAGGTGCTCCAGCCCTCTCATCATTCATTCCTGTGGCTCTCCTCTGGACTTGCTCCAACAGCTCTGTGTCTTTCCTGTACTGGGGGCACCAGAACTGCACACAGTGCTCCAGGTGGGGTCTCATCAGAGCAGAGTAAAGGGACAGAATCCCCTCCCTTGACCTGCTGGCCATGTTCCTTTGGATGCAGTCCAAGATACATTGGCCTTCTGGGCGGCTGCAAGCGCACGTTGCCTGCTCATGTCCAAGGCAGGGGGTCCTTCAACGCTCTGCTTAATTAACAGAAATTAATAACGTGAAATCTTTTTGGTTCTGCCAAGGGGCGGCAGCTACAGCCTGGCTTCGGGGTGTGCTCAGCTCGGGGGATGGCTGGAGGGGATGGCTTGGCAAATGTCTGCATGCAGCCCTGGAAGGGGATCAGTGCAGGCAGGATGTATGGCAGGAGAAGTGCAGAAAAGCTCCGCAGGTGTGTCAGTGAAGGAGCCCGAGATCCCCTGGAGGAAACCCGGCCAGGAAGTGGTGGAAAGGTCTCATGGGGCTGGTTTCTCTCTGTTCCCATGTCTAGGGGAGGGAGAGCAGGGTGAGGTGTTTGTGCTGCTGGGGCTCAAGCTGCACCCAGACACATCACCCCAGACTGGGGACCTTTGATGAACCGGCTGCACGGTCAAACCCTGCTGTTTGGAACATGAAGAAGGTTTGGGACAGGAGGAAGGCAATGGCTGGGTTGAGGGCTTCTGTGAGCTGCAATGGAGTGGGTATTTCTCTGCTCCTTCAGGTGCTTGGCTAATGATGCCGTTATTATATCAGATAAATGGCTTCTGGCACAGGATGGTCCCAAGTTCTCACAAGAGTCCCAAGGCACAGGGTGACGGATCTGTCTGGGCAGGGAATGGCTGCATTATGAAAACCAAACCCACCTCCTGCCAAGGAGGAAGATCTGAGAGGTCAGGTAGAGCAGAGAGGCAGAAAGTATCTATCTGCTGTGTCCAGGCACCTCCATGCTGTGGGCATCCCAGGACTGACACTCTGTCCCGGATTCCTTGGCAAGCTGCTTTTTGTCCATGTTGTACTTCCAGGAGCAAAAGCACATGTATGTAATTAAAGCCAGAGATGAGCTGAAGATGATGTAGCCGAAGATGAGCAGAGATGTAGCTGAAGCAGCTACATCTAAGCCTGTGTTTTATGGTATTGGTGCCAGGCAGTTTGAACCCTGGAACACGATGCATATGGTGGAAAACACAAAGGGTTGTCTGTGCACATGGTCAGGGGCCTTTCAGCGTGGTGGTTTTGGCCTCTGCTCACAGGCATGGTTGGATGTGGGCATGGTGGGACATGGGAGAGAAGCTGCTGGAAGAATACATCAGTGTCGACTGGACATCCTCAGATGGGAGGACTTTCCCCTCAGCTGGGCTTCTGGACCACACCGGGCAAAAAAAGCATCAATGCCAAGTTCTTGGAAACAAAATTTGTCTCTGGGGCTTGCAGATGCCATCCATCCCACCCTCCAGCTTCCTGCCCCAGTGCCCCTGGGGACACAAGCAGCACAAGCCACTGCTGGTGGGGCAGGGCTGAGCACCTACCCCTGCTTGATCCTGGCCAAGCACCAGCTGCAGAGCCAGGGTTGAACTCCGCTGTAGGATGGACATGGACACTGCTTTCCAGTCTCAGGCACACAGAGTGTGGCACTTCCCAAAGGTGACTCCTCCCAGCAGCCTCGGGATGGGCTGGAACACAGCCTGGGGACACCTTGGATCTCTGTTCCAGAGACTGGCTTCGACTGGCCACTACCCTTCAGACAGCTCTTGTAGAGTTGATCATGCCCTTCACTCTCCTGGGTTGCAGCCTCCAGCATCACTGGGTGGTCCCGGAGCTGCCCCCAAAACTTCTACTGGAAGCAGGACAAAAATTGCAGCCGCTGCAGTATTTCTCTTGCTGCTTTATGTCTTCCGCTGCTTTATTCTCTTGGTCAGATGCCTTTGTACGAGGTGACCCACGGCTGCTGGTTTCCAGTAGCAGCTTCACACTTTGAAGTGGCATGGGAGGACACCATCAAATACCCTCTGGTCTTAGAACAGGCTTCCCCCTACCAAAGGGCTTTTTCTTGACAGTTTGGTTCACAGAGAAAGGGCTGCCGGTAACATTGCTGCAAGCAGCAAAACCTCCTTTCATTTTGGTAGTGCTGCAAAGATGAGAGACCCGGGGGCTGCATAGACTTAATTGGACTTTCCAGGCCAGTTACAGACAAGAAGACATCAAAGGTGAAAATTTCCCTGTGTATTACTCAGCAAGCTCCTTTAATTGATGGTATGTCAACTGATGAAGCCACTGGCTGAGGGCAAAGAGCAAGGTGAGCTGCTGCTGTGGCCCTGCAAAGCCCCTGTGTGGAGAAAAAGGCTCTGCTGTGGGGCCACCATCACTGCCAGGGGAACGTGTACCTCCACCACATGTGAAACCAGGGGTCAGAACTGGGCAATCAAGGAACAGTGGAAGGACCTGGGTTTCCCTCTTGGATGGAAAGGTGGTGAGTGCAGACCCAGCTACATCAGCATCCCCCCACTTCTATCAGGGCCTGTCATGTGTGAACCCACCTGGGCCAGTGTCACCCCTTGAAACCTTAACCCACTCCAAAGGAGGTGCTGCAGAAGGGTCGTGATGGGAGGTCAGCCAGTGCAGTCTGTGGGACTCAGCTCTGGGAGATGCTGTGCTGGCCCTCAGTCCTGCAGCCTGGCCACCACCTGCACTGATGCTGGTGGCTGAACCCTCTTGTTTCTTCTGGGACAAATAAACCCCAGCATGGACCTCTTGGCAGGAGGATGAACAGAAGAGTCTGCAATGGAGATGTTCTAAGCACCTTAACCTGACACCACAGACCTAGCCATGAGCCAGAAATTCTACCCAGTTTCCCTGGTGAAGCTACATTTGTGCTTTCTCCCTGTACCTGTTGGTGAGGCTGCACTGAAGCCCCCGCAGTGCCCATGTCCTGCTCAGGAGTGGGTTTGGGCAAAGTCAGCACAGGGAACTCCTTGTCTCTGACCACCATCATGGGGTGAGTGATCTAGGGCATTTTGTAGGCCAAGTGGAGGTGAGGAAAGGGTGCCATGCCAGGAGACAAAGGGCAATGAGACACTGTGTTTGCATTGTTTCTGTAACCAGACTGCCTGGGGCTGAGAAGTTTCCATCTGGACACGGCCAGCTCCTGGAGATGACTTTGGGGCTGGTAGAGAAGCCATAGGTGAAGCTGGGGACCTTCAAGCATGGAGGCACTTCCCTCTCCATCTCTGCTCAAAAAACAGTTGGACCCAGTGAGAGGACAAACTTCTTAAAACTAAAACACCAAACCCTCAGTGTGGTTTGGCAGCTGCCAGAGAGGAGGAATCAGGTAGATGCTCCTTGTTCAGGCAATGATTCACCAATGTGAAACATTGCCTGGGGACCATCATCCACTTTCAGCAGCTCCACTGCTGAAAGTGGAGCATCTACAGAGCTCTACAACAGGATGTGGTGTTGGCTGTGCTCAGCAAGCCCTGGTGGAGGCTCTAGATGGTGGTGAGGTTGATTCAAAACCAAAACAGGCTCTTCATCACTCTGCTGCTGCCCCACAACTTCCTTCACAACACAGAGAAGGAAACGCATGAGTGCTTCATAGCCCTGATGTCCCTCTGGTGGCACTTGGGTATTTGCTGGGTGATCCACAGGTGACACAGGGACATTGTCAGGGCAGTTAATGCAATCACTCTGCCCTAGAAAGGCTCCAGCATAGGTGGTGATGATGGCATCAAGTTCATGGCATATGAGGCAAAGATGCTGCAGCGTGATGGTCCTGGCTCCGTCCCTGTCAGGTCCACAGCACCAGAGACGCTGCTCTTAGCCAAAACTGATGAATGGACCCTTGGCTCAACCACAATCAGTAATACATTAGCTCAAGTGGGCTCCCTCCCATGCTGACCCTGATCCTTTTCCTCTTCTTCCACCAGGAACATGGATAAAGGCTGAGGAGCCCCAACTAATGCTGTGAGTCAGGCAGGGGGACACAGGGCAGTCCATGGGACGGCCTTGCTGCTGCCAACACAGTGCTCCTTACCCAGGGATCATCATATCACAGGAGGCCTCTGATGGATGGTGAGTGGTGGTGGGCAGCCAGATGTCCATCATCTTGGTGGAGTTTCATATTAAAAACTGGGACAAGGTGGGCACCAAGGTGTGAGGGCAACAGCAGCTCCTGTTCCAAGGGCTTGGGGTCTGCTCTGCTGGCACAGGGGGAACAGCTGTCCCCAAAGAGAAATTATCTTGCTCAGACTTTTATCTTTGCATGGGCTTGGTTTCCAGGAGGAAATGTTATTTCATGATTGTGCTTTTCGGTTTCTTTGACACCAATTCTGCTAGCTGCTGCCTTGACCAAGCATCTCCTGACAAAACAGCCTGCACTGCTTTGGGGTACCATCCTCTCAAGGGCTTTGGCAGGTCGCTCTGGAGGTCTCTTGTTTCCCCACACTACTTTCAGAGTCAGAATAGGTGCCCCACAGCTGCCTCTCCCCATCACCCCTGAGCAACATGCCCAGAGCTTGTTCAAGGCCCAACTCTCCTGTTCTCCTGTCCCGCAGAGGCTTGGATCAACCGCTACCACAAGCAGCTGGTGAGGTCCATCTCGCCGCAGTTCCTGGAGGAGATCATCTGCTACCTGCGGCAGCTGGACCTGCTCACAGCAGAGGAGGCAGAGTGGGCGCAGGAGGCGAGGTCCCTGCCTGAGCAAGTGAGGGCTGTAGTGGACCTCCTGGCTGGTAAGGGCAGCTTTGCCTCCCAGTCCCTGCAGACCTTCATCGAGACCACCAATTCCCAGCTCTACCTTTACATCACTGTCTACGGTAGGCAGTCTACTTTGGACACAATGAGGGGTGTCTGCACACATATCCTTGCTATGGGCACTTGCTGGAGCACCACAAGATGTGCACAAAGCTGGGAAGCATTGACAGCTCTGATGGGAGTGTCCATGCAAGTGATGGTGCCATCGCAGGGTCTCTGCTAGGGAAGGACATAGCCAGGGGGTGACAAGGGCTCTCTGACATGTCTGAGGGACCTTCCTCCAGGCCCCTTGCTGCCTTCAGCACACTTCTGTGGGAAGCCTGAGGAGTCTTTAATGTCCTCAATGTCCAGATCACAGCATTCAGTCCCAGCAGCTGGGCTGGGAACAGGGGGATGGCAGAAAGAGGATGGCTGGGCAGCCCTGACCCCATCTGTTGGTGCCTGCATCAACTTCATGCTCTCCTTGCAACCCTCTTGCCATAAGAGGTTTTCCTCCTGGTTGGAAGGCTCCGTCCTTGGCTGGTGTCTGCAGCACCATCCCCTGCTTGTCCAGCCTTAGCTGAAGGGTTTAAATACACTGTACCAGTGGCTGTTGTACCTGAGCCAGGTGAGCAGGACAGGGTCAGAGACGGTCCCCAGGTTCAGTCAAGACTCCAACTCGACAGACAAGTTCCCGGCGATGAGGCATGGCTGAGGTCAAGCTGGGAAGTCAATCCAGAGGTCAGGGTGAGATCGAGTCAAGGCAAATGGGCTCAGACACAGCCCAGTGGCCACCAGGCAAGTGCAGAGCAATGAAGTCCAAGATCAAGGTCCAGATCAGCAAGGTCCATAGCAGGCACAGGCATAATGGCACTGTAGACAAGTGGTCCTGAAACATAGTTTAGGTAGTGGCTGAATGCCCAGGGCTGAGCTTAAACAGGCTCCTGGACCAATGGGTTGATGCTGATCAGTGCCATTTAAGCCTGTTAGTGCCCTCCAAGCACATACCTTCCTGTCTGGATGTAACAGCTCTGTGAGGTTTCCCCTCTGCTTGGGCATGGCAGAAAAGTGAAGCACCTCTCAATTGCATTTGTGGTTACCATCCTCTTCCTCAGCCCAACCTCCCATTTAATTTCTCTCTGTGCAGAACCCATGGTGCAGAAGCACCTGGAGAATCTCCAAAGCTACTATGGGAATGGCTTGGAGATAGGTTCCCTCCAGCGGCTCACAAACCTGCTGCTGGTGGAAGGTTTGACTGATATCCAGCAGAAGGAGCATGACATCCTGCAGATCGAAGCCACTAAAGGACTACAAAATGTATCCAAGAGCATCCCTCTGGAGAAGCTCTTCCTCCCTCTCTCCAAGGTCAGCATCCCACCTCGGATCTCTGTCACCATTGGAGTTGCTGGGATTGGCAAAAGCACACTGGTGAAACTGTTTGTCTATACCTGGGCAAAAGGGGAGATCAACAGAGACATCATCTTTGTGCTGCCCCTCACATTCCGGGAGCTCAACACCTATGAGAAGCTCTCTGCTGAGAAGCTCATCTGCTCAGCGTTCCCTCACATCACTGAGCCCAACTGCATCTCGGCGGGAGCTGCCAGGACCCTGCTGATCCTCGATGGCTTGGATGAGTTCAAGACTCCTCTGGATTTCTCCAACACAGTAGTGTGCACTGATCCCAAAAAGGAGATCCAAGTGGATAACCTGATCACCAACATTATACGTGGCAACCTGCTGCGGGAGGCTTCTGTCTGGGTCACGTCACGGCCTGCAGCAGCCAGCCAAATCCCTGGTGGCCTTGTTGACCGGATGACAGAAATAAGAGGTTTTGCAGCTGCAGAGATGAAGGACTTCTTGGACCAGATGTTCCTAGACAACAAAGACCTATCTGGCCAAGTCCTGCATCACATCAGTGCTAACAGGTCATTACATGCCA
This sequence comes from Neopsephotus bourkii, assembly GCF_033783945.1. Classification (NCBI taxonomy): domain Eukaryota; kingdom Metazoa; phylum Chordata; class Aves; order Psittaciformes; family Psittacidae; genus Neopsephotus; species Neopsephotus bourkii. The sequence goes on from NW_026901034.1 coordinate 722,014, forward strand.
TGTGCACTGTTCCTGGCTTTTGCTGGATTTGTGGTTCCTCAATTGGTTATTACTTAAAACACAGCACTGATCAACCCCAAGAAACAACTGGTGTCCCCAAGACCCTTTCAGAAATCTACTCCTACTATTTTAAAATGGCTCTGAGCAGCGACTGGCCAGAAAAGCCAAGAGAAACCCTCAGGATCGAGCAGGCTGTGAACAACAGCAGGAAGATAGTGGGCAGCCTGGGCAGGCTGGCCTTCTATGGGCTGCTGAAAAAGAGATATGTGTTTTATGAGCAGGACATGAAGGCCTATGGCATTGACCTCTCCTTGCTGCAGACCAGCTTGTGCAGCCAGCTCCTGCTCAAAGAGGAGATGCAGTCCTTCACAGCTTACTGCTTCTCCCACTTAACCCTACAGGAGTTTCTAGCAGCCATCTATTACTACACAGCTGCAAAGCGGGCAATATTCGACCTCTTCACGGAGAGCGGGATGTCCTGGCCCAAGCTGGGTTTCCTCAACCACTTCAAGAACGCTGTTCAGAGGTCGCTGCAGGCAGAGGACAGGCAGCTGGACATCTTTGTGCGCTTCCTTTCCGGGCTCCTGTCCCCGCAGGTGAACAAGCTGCTCGCTGGGTGGCTGCTGGTGAAGGACGAGCACAACAGCTTCAGGAGCCAAGCAGTCGGCTTCCTCCAGGGCTGCCTGAACACTGACTATGCCATCTCCTCGCGGGCAGTGAACACCATGCACTGCCTCCATGAAATCCAGCACACGGAGGTCGCCAAGATGGTAGAAGAAGCAATGAAAAATGAGAGCTTGGCAGGGATGCTCACCCCTGTGAACTGCTCTGCCCTGGCTTATCTCCTGCAGGTTTCTGACATCTGCACGGAGGAGACAAACCTCTCCAACTGCCTCACCTACAACATCTGTAAGAGCCTTCTCTCCCAGCTCCTATTCTGCCACAACCTCAGGTGAGTCCTGGTCAGATTGCAAGGGAAGCAAGCAGGGATGATAGGATGGGACTCAAAATCCTGGGTGTCAGTGGGAGACAGGGGCCCACCAAGAAAGAACTGCCCTAGGGCTGGCCATGGATCAGCTCTGCCTCTCTGCTGGAGTTTCCCACCTGTGATGGGCAGATGTCACAGGAGGGTATAATTTTCTCCACTGTTCTCCAAACACTTGATTTTACTCTTCCCTTGTTTCTTCTCCAGGCTGGACAATAACCGGTTTAAGGACAATGTGATGGAGCTGCTTGGCAGCATGCTGAGTGTGAAGGACTGCCACATCCAGAAGCTCAGGTAGGAGCTGGCCCAGGGCAGACAGGCTGTTCCTGGGGATGCAGAGCAGAGCTGGGGCACCTCAAAACCAGGGTGGGGGTCTTCTGGGGACGTCTCTCACACTGGCTGCCCTGGGTACTATTGACAAGCACAGCCCCACACAATCTCCCACACCAAGGCATGGTGACCTTACTCTCGCATCCTTGCGATGGCTGGGCAGGCTCTCTCACCCAGCCCTCCAAGGACCACTGCCTCCTCATTGTTCCTAAAAGTTTGTGTAGAAGTCCATGCATTATCCCAACAAACTGCTTTCCAAGGGCACAGCTGGTTGCTGGACACCATGGAGCATCTGACACACAGAGGGAACAGGCTCCTGACCCAGAGCTCTGCCTTGCCCCAGACAGATGGATCCCCACTGCTCCCACCTCCCTGCCCTTCTGAAGTGGCTGTGCAGAGTCTCCCATGCTGTGACCTGAGCTCCCTTTTCAGAACACCAATGAATTTTAAGTCTAAAAACTCCCCTTCCACCCTGCCTTTGCAATGCCCTGCCTGGGGTCCACCCCAGGACAGCAGACCTCAGAGCATCTACCACTTTGCATGGCTGTACCTCATATCAAACATTCCTCATGACTTTCCTCTGCTCAGCCATCCAAGCTGTGTCCTAGGACATGCTAGGATCCTCTCTCCCACCCTGAAAACACCTATTTTTTCCCTTTTCTGGGCAGTTTGGCAGAAAATCAGATCAGCAACAAGGGAGCCAAAGCACTGGCCAGATCGCTGCTGGTGAACAGGAGCCTGACAGCACTGGAGTAAGTGTTCCCCCTTTACCAGCTCCTGCCACACGCATTCCCCACCTGGAACCACTCTCATGGCTGCAGTGGGGCTGGATCCCACTCAGCCCGACGGGGCTGAGGAGGGCCTTCAGCCCCAAAGCCACTGCTGCTCAATAGGTGAACATAACTGTTGCAAGCTCCCGGGCTGATGTCCCAGCTCAGCAGGGCCGGAGACTGTGCCACGTGAAGGCATTTGGCTTAAACTGGACACAGGTCACTCTGGTTTTGCTTATCTTGGCTTTTCCGTGTGTCTCACCCCAGCCTGCGGAACAACTCCATTGGCCCCACTGGAGCAAGAGCACTGGCTGATGCGCTGAAACAGAATCAAGTTCTGCTCTCCCTGAAGTAAGCCTTAACTTCTGCAGCACCTCTGGGGGTAGATCCCCAGGACAAGCCCTCTCCAGCCCTCTCCTGTCTCATCAAGATTTTCCCCACCCCAAGGCCAGCACATGGGGAGAACCTGGACATAACCTGGTTCAGTTGTACTGGGCAGCAAGCATGAGTGCAGCAAGCAGAGACCAGGCAGCCCTGGGGCAGAGATGTTGGGATCCTCCTGCCCGTCAGCTTCAGTGGGTCCAGGTTGAGGTTGAGGTCCATCCCTTGCGTGGGAGCTCACAGGGTGTTGTTGCATGGAAGGAGACATCTTTCATGGGAGAGACGGGAGTGAGACCCCTGGGCAAGGATGCCTGGGGGCCAGCTGCCCTTTTCATGTCAAGGACAAGGGCAAGTAAATGCTGTGGTGGTGGCCACTGCCGCTCACAATCCCTTGCCCTGCTTCTCTCCCCTTGCAGCCTGCAGCACAACACCATCAAGGAGGAAGGTGCCACCTTCCTGGCTGAGGCCCTGTTGACCAACCACAGGCTGACGACCCTGCAGTGAGTGTCTGGGTCCTGCTGTCCCCCCTCCCTGCCACTGAACAGACCGAGGTGCCACTGATGGGGATGTAGCACCTGACATTCACAGGTACCTTCCTCACCTTTGCAGCCTGCAGAAAAATGCCATCGGAGCCCATGGTGCCAAGAGAATCGCAGAGGCGCTGAAGCAGAACTGCAGCCTGAAGGAGCTGATGTAAGAGCACGAGGTGGAGGGATGGTGACACCAGCACCATAGATCTGTGGGCAGGAGCTGTGGGCAGGGGCTGGGCCATGTAACACAGGCAGGATGGGCTCTGCCAGCTTTGCCCCATGGTGTTGGTGTGGGTGAAGGGGGGCAAGGACCACAGAGCAACTTGTGGAGCAACCTTGTGGAGATACTCTTCATAGCTGTGGGTGTGCAGGGAGCCACATGAAGAACCAGGAGGACAAGTCTTCTTTCCAGCAGAGGCAAGCAGCAGGTCTCCAGGCCCTGTGGATACATGTTAAAAACTATTTCAGCTCAAATCCAACATAGAAGAACAGAGGTGCATGTAGTCTGGAAATGAGACTGCAGCAAGTTCATGCTTATTGCTGGAGTAGAAAGAGCCTGGGGGAGGTGAATCCTCTTGCAGCAGGTCTGAGCTGGTTACAGCATGACTGCCAGTAATGCCCTTCCTCTTGTGTCTTAGACTATCCAGCAACTCAGTAGGAGACGATGGCTTGGTTGCCTTGGCCGAAGCTCTGAAGGTGAACCACAGCCTGCAAAGCCTCGAGTAAGCACCCCTCTGTGCCCTGTCTCCTGCTTGCCCAGTAGAGCCCAGCCTTCTCACTCCACCACCATCTCCCACCCTTCACAGTAGACTCAAACCACCCCAGACTCTCCCCAGATCCCTCCCACATCACATCCCCTGCAGGGCCATAAGGCTGGAGCACCATGGAGCAGTGTCAGACAATGCTGCCACTGAAGGAGTTAATCCTAACCCAGATGATGATTTTTTTTCTCTGCTTTTGGAGAATACTAGTAGCTTTGGGCCTTCTCCCAAAGGCTGTATCCCAATGGGAATTAGCTGACACAGAAGGTAACAGCAGAGTCAGGGTGGGATGCTGGGACCCTCATCCCCCTTGGGAACTGCAGCCAGAATGGGTTGCTCCTTCCACCCAATGTGGAGAGCTGATGGCTCCTGGCCATGAGCTGCTGTGCCCAAGGTCCATCACTGGTTTCCCAAGGCTTGACAAGGACACAAAATGCACAGGAACCACATGTCCAGCTGAGCTGGCAGCCACAGTGATGGCCAGACAATACTGTCCAAAGCACTGGCAAACCCACTTCTGCTCAGTAGGGCCAGTGGCACTGTGGTGAGCAGGAGATGATCCTGGCCTGGCTGCTTCAGAAGTTGGTGCTTTAGCCTTGGCTCGCCTCCACACCTCCTGTGGCTGGGAGATGTGACACTTCAACCCCAAACACGACTCCACAGCCTACCTGCAATGCCAGGACTGGTTCATCTTCACATCTTCCCCCATTTGTCTCAGTCTCCAGAGCAACTCCATCAGCAGTGCTGGGGTCACCGCACTGACAGCAGCTCTCTGCTCCAACAAGGGACTCATCAACCTCAAGTAAGTGACCAAAACAGGCCAAAAGCTGCTGCTGCAACACAGAAACTTGTGAGCAACCTGGGTTTGTGCTTGTTTTTTTCTACAAGTACTCTGGGATGCTGAAAGCAGACTCTGTCCCTCCATCAGCTGTGGGCATCTTCTCTCCGCAGTTAGATTTCTTCCCTTGGGACAGTATCCACTCACGTCCCACAGTGAAATGATGGCAGCATGATGGGAGACTGAGAACAAGCCCTGATGAGCAGCAGTGCCCACAGCTGTAGGATGCACAGGGAATGGAGATGCAGATGCTGATAGGGATGCAAGGCAGGCAGTCTGCCACCGTTACAGTAGATGGTCTCAGATTTAGGGCAGGGGACAAGGAGGGGGGAACAGACAATGTCATGCCTCGACAGCCCCATATGTCTTTCCCTAGCCTGCGGGAGAACTCCATCAGCAAAGAAGGGGGTCCCGCCATCGCTCATGCCCTGCGGACCAACAGCACCCTCAGGAAGCTGGAGTAAGTCCCATGGGCCACAGAAGGGTGTGAATGCTGCTGCATAGTCACTGGAGCTGTCCCAAACTCCATGTGTGACCTGTGTCCTCTGTCCCCTGCCTCTAGCTTAGCAGCCAACCTGCTGTACGATGAGGGCGGCAAGGCCATCGCTTTAGGGATGAAGGAGAACCGAGCGCTCAAGTCCCTCCAGTGAGTTTCCCCTTGGACCTGGCTTGGTTTGAAGCTGCTTGCAGGGACACTGCTCCTGGGCCTCAGCCCCTCTGGTCTGTGAGAGTGGGGTCCTTGGGTCATCCTTCCACAGGTGTGCCATGCCATCTGGATGGAGCCACCATGTCTTACACATGGGTCACTTCCTGGCCTCTGCCACACTGGATGGGAATGGGTGGGTGCTGAGCCTGGAGGGACGGGGGCATTCTCACCACCCTAAGCTTTACCTATTGTTTTCTTCTGTTTGTAGCTTGCAGTGGAACTTCATCCAGGCAAAAGCTGCTGCAGCCCTAGCACAAGCATTACAGTCCAACAGCAGCCTGGCCAGCCTCGAGTAAGTGGGAACATGGGCAGACAGGTCCTGGGCAGCATCTTCGTACAGGGACCTGCACAAGGACTCTGCTGTCACATTGATCCAGGGGAGGTGGTTTTGCCTGCTGCCTCTTCCACGTGCTCCAGTCCATCCTGTGTCTCCATCACTTGTACCTGGCTGGGGATGCTCTAAGTGCATGTGGCCCAGGGTCCCCCATGCTGTTTAGGAAAGCCTAGTACACTGTGCACTGTCTTGCTGCCCCTCTCCCTGCTCTTGGGTGCCTGGACCATGGGCAGGTTGGCACCTGCATGTCTTAGCTTGCAGGAGAACGCCATTGGAGATGAGGGAATGGTCGCTCTTTCTGCTGCGCTGAAGCTCAATACAACCCTGGCACATCTGCAGTGAGTATCCGGGCTGTGGCAGGGGCCTGGCATTGCAGGCTGTCTAATTAGCTTGTCCAATTAACACACCATGGCCCCCTCACCATATGTAGTGAAGGTCCTCGCTCTCTTGCAGCCTGCAGGTGGCTTCAATTGGTGTGGCTGGTGCCCAAGCCCTGGCAGAAGCTTTGATGGTCAACAAGAGCCTGCAGATCCTGGAGTAAGTGCTCGGTGGGGCCAACAAGTCCCCATGGCTGTGACACTGCTCCCTGGAGGTGTCCAGGACCCTGGTCCTTAGCTCAGCATCCTTGCATCATGTCCTACCAGACTTGGCTTGTCCCTTGACTTGCTGGCATGGGGACACGTCTCCCAGCTCCTCTTGCCCCCCACGGCTGTCACTCCTCACCACCTGCCTTTCTCTGCAGCTTGAGGGGAAACTCCATTGGGGTGGCTGGGGCCAAGGCAATGGCCGATGCGCTGAAGGTGAACCGCAGCCTCTGCTGGCTCAAGTGAGTATCCTGCTCCCTGGGGTGAGCCAGAGAGAGCCTTTCCAGACCTTCCTGGAGGCCAGCAGTTCTCAGTGAGGCAAACCCCTGAGCTGAGGGCTTTTCCCAATGCCCACTACATGCATTCCCTCCTGGTAGCCACATCTCCCTGGCTGGTGCTTTCTGACCCTCCCGCTTCCTGCAGCCTGCAGGAAAACTCCCTGGGCATGGACGGAGCCATCTGCATTGCCACTGCTCTGAAGGGAAACCACGGCCTCACCTACATCAAGTAAGTGGCCACTGCATTGGATGGTGAGGCAAGGATGGGAGAGACAACAGGAAGCGTCACAGGAGCTTCCTCACTGCTGGCACTGCCCATTCCCAGCTGCCCAACAGGGACCTCCCCAGTGGGGAAAGAGAAAGGACACATTGTGCTCCTCCCAGGAACCATACCCACTCAGCTTATTTCTTCCCAGTCCCTCTCTGCGGCTGCCTCTGTGGCAAAGAACCACCCAAAAGCAAAACACACCCTAAAATATCACAAGAATGGTCTGGCTCAGCTCCTCCCAGAGCCTTTCTCCAGAATAGCCCGTGGGTGGTATGGGGAGGGTACAGATGATGCTGGATGCTGGTGTAAAGCTGGGAACATCTCTCATACACATCAAGGATCCTGCTCTGCCTCATGTCCAAGCCTGAACTCCTCTTTGTTCCCAGCCTGCAGGGGAACCGCATTGGCCAGTCGGGAGCCAAGATGATCTCCGATGCCATCCGGACAAACTCCCCCAGCTGCGTGGTGGATGTGTGAGGTGCCTGGCTGCAGCCAGGAGGTGACCCAGTGGTTCCTTTGGCCAGCATGGATTTACAGGGAGCTGCCTGGGCCCTGTCTGCCTGTCGCAGGGAGGAGAGCTGGGTTGAGCAGAGCTCCTGAGCTACCTGGTACAGCCCAGGAGGACCACAGCCTCTGGATCAGCAGCACAGGAGGGTCAAGACTCACTTGTGTTGAAAGCTGAGGGATATATGCCATGTCCCTGCTCATCCAGGCCCTGGGGGAGTCTCAAGGAAGGGGTGCAATGCAAAAAGGAGGGAGCAGGGGGCAGATCCCACACACCAGCCCTTCTTGTGTTCATGGGTGACTTACCACCACCCTGGTGCCAGGGACTCCCTCCTGTGATCTCCATTGGGTTACAGTGCTCTGCGCAGACTCTTTCTCACACCAGGCATATCCTGACCACTCAGAGCTCTGCTCTTGCCCCAGCCTGAGGCACTGCAGGTAAACGTTGCAGCCAGGGCTCCAGGACTCTGCTCTCAGCACCAGTTCTTCTCTATCTGCTTCTGGCAGGGATCCCAGGAGGATGAGGTGAAACTTGGGCAGGATTCACAGCAGCCTCTTCTCACCTGCCGAAATACAGCCCAGTCTGCAGGTTCCTGCGAAATCCCAGAGAGACAAGGAGAGGTTTGCTGATTCCTTGCTCAGATGAGAGTGATACTATGGACCCAGGCACTTCAGAGCAGATCATAGGCAGTGAGTGCAGCCTGTGCGATTTGCCCTCAATAACAGGTTGGTGCTGGCCAAGCATGCCTGAAGTGCTTGGTAGTGCTGTTCTCTATCAAAGAGACCAGCATCCCAAGGCACATGCATGGAACCACCTAGAAAAACCTTGGGAAATGAAGAGCCCTCATGATAGTGGGAGGAGGAGTGGGAGGGTGAATATAAGAGGAACAGCACTGCATGACATGGGCTGTCTCCAGCACACGTGTCTTGGTGCTGCACCGGGACTGCTTTAATACGAAGTTCTGCCTCTCAAGTTCAAGCTGCACTTCTTCGGTCTTGTGCTTGTGTCATCAGTGTGACCTTGGGATGCGGGGATGCATCTTCCCAATGTCCCAGCTGCAGGCAGGGTCCATCCCGAGCAGGTCACCTTTCTGACAGGCAGCTGCTGAAAGCAGAGGTGCTGGGTGATGCGTTCATGTACGTGGCAGAGACCCAGCAACCCTCCAGAAGGTGCCAGGTTTGCAGGTGGTCCAGTAGCCAAACTATGCAACTGCCCCCTGAGCCCCTTCCAGCCACTGTCCCCTCTCCCTACTGCACCCCAACCAGAGCCCACACTGTGACACACTGCTGCTGCACTCAGGGCTCAGGGACTGAGCAGGACTCAGACCACTCAGGGACCTCTGTGGAGAAACCTCCTGGAGAAATGCCGAGCTGAGAGTGGCAATGTGTACATATTTGGGAATAAATCGGTTCTGAGCTGAGAAGATGTTGTGGGCAGCCTTCTGTTCCTTTCCATTCCATTCCATTCAGGGTGCACTGTGCTCCGCTGCCCTGGCTGCGTACCCTTCCCCTGTGCTGGTGTGACATGAGGCTCATGGCTTTTCCACAGACTCCAACATGGTAACATGGAGTGATTTAAGTCCTGCCCACCTCTTTCACCACTATTTCAGGACAGGCTGAGGCTCGGGTCCAGCTCTGTGCAAAGCCCGTGCCTAACCCTGAGCTGGAACCTTACCTAAAACACTAACAGAGAGAGTGGTCAACAATGCCAAGCCAGCTCCTGTGTCCTGGAGCTCCAGAAAACAAGGAGTTAACAACAATTTGAAATAGATTTCATGGGTCTGTCCACCTATGTGTACACCTTGCTATGCACAGACAATCCCAAGAGGAAAGCTCAATGCTAACCATGGCTTGAACCTGGTGGCTGTTCTGGAAGGCAGGTGACATGTACCCTGGTTCTGGGCGCACAAGGTGTTAAGTCAGTGTTCTGTTTCACCCTACAATAAAGGGAATAACATGGAAAACTAGTTCTGAAACTGCAATGCAGACTTGGGCACTGGGCCCAGTTTCATGGGAAGTCTCACAGGTCAGATATATCTCAGCTCACAGGGAGGACCAGACCAGATTTCCTGCATAACACAGAGAAATGTTTTTGGACCAGGTCCTAAAAATCAGGACATACTTAACCCTTGGGAGAGGCATGTGGTGAGTGCAACCACCTCCTCCCTGACTGTCACAGCACCACCCTAACGGTTCTGCAGGAGGGGTAAAGCACTATCTGCTGTGTCTGCTTTCTTTGAAGTGAGGTGAAAAATGCCAATTAACTTTGTAGAGTACAAGGAAGTGCCCTAACACCAGCCAGTTTAGCTCCAGCCTGTAGGACTGTGTGTGTTTCAGCACATCACTGCACCCATGTGTGTCCCATCACTACACAAAACCTGTGTTGCATTCACCTGTAAACTTCTGTCCCAGCTTGACATGCCAATTCAAGCTGTGAGCTCTGCTGATGGAGAACTGCCTTGGGTGTGATGGTTCCACCTTTGGGTTCAACGACACTGAGAGATGAAAAAGCTCTTGGGTTTTCAAGTAACTCACGTGTATTCTTTCCTTCGGCGTGGTAATGGAGGGGGTGGACCTGCCTCTAGGCTTCAGATGGAGGGGACAGCAAAGTACTTTGCTGATGCAAGAAAAGGGAAGAGCAGACGACAGCCAGAACACTCTCATCTACCCTCTTGAATATACACCAAAGAGAACTCTTCTAATCAAGCCCTGATTTCTGCTCCTGTGAAGACAAAATGTGATGCTAAAGCAGAGAAAACACACTAGATGAACTCCAGCCCTTGTGTTCAACTGAATGGATCTTCACTGATAGCATCACTACGACTTACTGAACAAAAGCCCAAGTTTTGGCCCATTTGAGTGCCGAAATCTGAGTCCACCCCAGAAGTACCAGAATAATTAAGGGGATAATTCAATACAGATTAAGTTACAGCACAGTCTCTCAGAGCACACAGGGACTGAAGTTTGAGAACAATTCCCACCAACACAGCTGAAATACAGAATGATGCTGCACTGAGGGTGGTATTTGAGGAACTCTTCACTACCTTTCCGGTTTTAATTTCACTCCTTCAGCCTAACTGGTGCTGCTCTATGTGGAGACAAAGCTCTCAATTAAGTAAAAGATACGTTTAGGATAAATAGATTTAAGCCAAATTTTAAAACAATTTAAATGTATTCCCAGAGCAGCTTTTCATCCAGTTCTATTAAGCCAAAAAAAAATCTGTTTGGACATAATAAAAGGCACGGAAATTGAGCACATGATGCTCTCTGGAGAGTGAGTTTTGGCACTGCAATGCATGAGGACCAGTTCTACTGCAATTACGGATATAACTGCACTCCACATTACTGTGATTCTCATTACAGATAAGTTGCTCATGATTTGAGAGTCCCAGGACTGGCAATCCAAGTTTCATTTTCAAGTTTAATGAACACTATTTAAAGACTCCTGAATTCATGCTGAAAATATGGTGGGATATTAGCTCCTGGCTTGCATGCTCTCCAAAGTCTGTATTTCAAGATGTCTCCTGGTCCTACTACTACAGGTTCAGAAGTCATTATCACTTTCCTCCAGTGGCTCTGGCTTCCTTGCTTGGAGAACAAATTTTCTTGGTGAGAGTTCTATGCTTTTGTCTTCCATATCATCGTCTTCCTCATCTTCATCCAGGTCAATCTCGCTATCCCCCGAGTCCTCCTGTAGGAAAGCAGAGTTCAAACCCAGTTCAGATCTCAGATGGCAAGGTGTCTTTGCCATCTCAGAAGTAAAGGATGGCACTGCTAGTTGATGCTGAGTTGCTTCCTCCCCTGCACTCTTATCACATACCCACAGACTATGGGAAGGCTGCTTGTCTGGACTTGTGTGAATCCAGATTTAGACTTACTTCAGGGAACAGCAGCAGATTCTGCAAGAGTTTTTGTTCCAGCTCAGGCTGCTGTGTGCTGCTGGCCTTCCAAAACAATGAGGAGCCAGAGCTCAGCTAATGGCCCACAGGGTTTTCACCAGCAGCTCCCCATTTTGCTAGACAGTGGCTGCTTCACTTCATCGATTGCCAACCTCCTTCCCCACCTCACAGGGCTAACAAAAATGAACTCCCTGACTTCTGCTGAATCTGGTATTAAAAACTTTGCAAAGTGCTTAAAGTAATACTTATTGAGAGACTGAAAAGTCAAGGTGCAGTGAATGAAAATGAACTACAAGAGAGAAACCCACCTGTGCCTTGGCGATGATCTTGGGTGTGCCTGAGGCAGATCTCCCCTTGGAGAACCAGAGTGCAAAAACCAGGGGAGGCAGAGTAGGGGGTGGAAAGTACAAAAACATGAAAGAAAACAGAAAGAAACCAGCATGGGAGCAGGGGAGAGGGCAGCAAAGCCAGGCACAACTCAGGCATCATATCCCACACCAACAAGTGGCAGAGGCTGGGCATATGGCTGCTGGCTCTTAGATAGGCTGAAGCCTCCTCTCTTCTCAATTCCACAACCCAGTTAACTCCTGGAGGGGTTCAAACCAGCCTCCCTAGGTTCCTTCCCTGATCTCAGACACGTGGATGCCTGCAAGGGTCCCTAAGCAAAGCCTCTCAACATCAGGGCCTGCTGAGGTGCTGTATTAAGAGGTCAGAGCCATGAGACAACTGAAGTGGCTGCAGCTGAGGGCAAGAAGAGTCTGAAGGCCTTGGCTTTCCACACCTGGATATGCCAGGGCTGTGTCAGAGAGATATGTGCAAAAGTTGCGAACAGGAAAGTCCAAAGGGAAGAGAAACTGCAGAGGATGACTACCCAAATCTGGCAAGAACATGGTCAAGGACCATTGGGCAGCACTGTGACAGAGGTCACAACATCTTTGCCAACAGCACTGTCACTCTTGACCCTACCCAGAACTGGGTCTGAATTCCAAGGGCATAAATCATTCCCCAGAAGGCATCAAACAGCCTTAACAACATCCATGTGGCCCAAGCGAACAGCAGAGCATGATTTGCACGTTCCCTTCCAGAGCAAAGGTGGCAGGCAGAAAGGGCAGCTCATCCCTCTCTAGTAGGAGAATTAGCTGCCTTATTGCTCTAGTGCCTCCAGGTCTCTGCAATGAACGCTCGGTGGCATTGTTTTTTTCTCTGTTCTGGCCCTGCCTGAAGGAGAAATAGTCAGTGCAGAGCTTTGCAGGGCTAACTCAACACTGCCAGACGGCTGTGGCAAACAGTGGGAGTTTCCTACTGTTTTTATGTCCTATACAAGTGCATTCCCTCATCCACTTCCTTCTCATTTTTAACCTTCTCCTTGGGACTCTGGAATTGTGCTAGCTCACAACCTGCCCACTAACCCCCGCTTCCTGATCCATGGCATTCCTGCAGGCCATGAGCTGTTAGTTATGCACTGCAAGCTGAGGGTAAAGCACAGGGCAGGGATTGCAAGAGCAAACAAAACAGAAAAATGTGCTATTATGCAGATGAGCAAGCTGTCAGCTAGAGGAAAGGAGGGAAAAGCAGGCCTGGGGGATGGAGATTCAGCAGGTAAAAAGATGTTTCTCTAGCTGAGGAGAGGGATTTCATTCTAAAGCACTCAGAAAAGCTCTACAGGCACATGGGATGGTTACTTACATCTTCCTCTGTACCTCCACCTTGCATTGTTCCCACAATCCGTACACCAGCTCTTCCTGCAAGAGCAAAGAGAATCACCATAAAGCCTGGTTCAGGGTTAACACTGAGGGACAATGAAGGCATAGTTCTGTTTATATTTTAGAGGACTGGTCCAGTGAAAGGATGAGATCGCAATGCAGGTAAGGTCACCCCCCTTGCTAAGCCTCAAAGCTCAGGAGAAGGGAGAAGAGGGTAATGCTAGCAGTAATTCCAGTCAGGTTGATATTTCCAGAGCTACCTTATGCTAGTACAACAGTTTTGATAGAACAAGGGGCAATAGAATCATAGAATGGTTTGGGTTGAAAATGACCTTAGGATCATCTAGTTCCACACCCTGCCATGGGCAGGGACACATTACAAAACAGAAAATTCTATCTGAATACAAGAAACCACTTTTTTTTTTCACTGTGAGGGTGGCTAAACACTGGAAGAAGGCTGCCAAGAGATGTCGTAGAGTCTCTATCCATGGAGATATTCAAAACCCAACTGGATACGGACATCAAACCTCCTGTTTGAGCACAGGGGTCAGACTAGATGATCTCGAGAGGTCCCTTCCAACCCAATTAATTCTGTGGCATGGCATATTCCTTCCTCTGATTTGGTATACAGAGAACAGAAGCCCATCTTTTCCATGTGGTAAGCCTCTGTGCTCAGATCCTTTCTGATACTCCAGCAGCAACCAGCATCTCATAGGAAACCTACACAGAGCCAAAGCAAACCGTGAGAACTTCTTGTTGACAGCTGGATGCGTAGGTCTGAAGAGGGAGGTGGAGACCTCAGGGTTGTAGTTCACTGTAAAGAGAGAGCACCTTGCTTCATTCCTTTTGGCTATGTAGAGTCTATGTGAAACAGGGAAGGTGCTGGCATGGTCTCCTGTGCTAGGAAAGGAGCCTGGAAGGCATTGGGAATGGGTATAGCAGAGATGTAACTGGGGAAATCCTGCATGTGGGGTGCTGGGGTGACAGCCATGCTTCCTGCAGCCACCAGCAGTCACTCAGCACCCAGCAGATGCAACCATTGGATGTCAACATCTGTTTATCTCATCACTAGTTTTCTCAATGCCAAATACAGACTTCTCTAACCTAAATAATTATTTTTTTTTTTTACCATGAAAACAAAGCAACTTTTATCTTGCCAAACCTCTTTTGCACCTCCCAAAGTATAGAAGACAGGTCCCTTTCATCTCCTTTGCAGACTGATTTGGGTTAGCTGTAGCTAAAAGCTAGCCCATCCAGAAGTCACCAAAAAAACACCTGTTGTGTCAAGGCAGACAATTTAAAGGATCTTATGTCTTTCAATTAGAAGTGTCCCCTGTCCATCAGGTTGCTAATAACACCAGCAGTGGAGATGAAATTAGAAGATCATCCCTGGACAGATGATCTCTCATCAAGCTTTAGAGACTTTTGCTCTAATTTACAGTACATTAACCTGTAAATTTGGAGATGATTGCAAGTCACATTATTAGATGACAATGGAACCACATTTTTGCCCCGCCTACAAGATGGCTCCAAGAGTTTAACTGATTTTGCTAAGGAGAAGGCTCAGCATAAAGTGTTAGATAGGGAATTATTACCTCAAAAGGAGAATGCAGCAGAGTGCTCCTAAAATTTACTGGTAAGACAAAGCTGAGAGAGATCCTGAATATAAAAGAGAATCAAGATACCACATAAGGAGAGATGATGAAACAGGAGAGCTCAAAAATGGCAGGGGAAGAGCTTAGAGAATCTAACAGAAAGTCTGCAGATGCTGGATGCTGCTCTTCCACCAGTGGCAACATTAAAGACATTTTACGGACATCTATCTGCTTATATTTGGAGGAAGAGGAGGAACAGCTACTGCCCAGACTTTGATCCCTCCATCACTTAAGACAGGCACACCTCTTTGAGCTAGTGACTATGGGATCAGCAGGATTAGGTCCTGTAGCACAACCCTGGGACACTCACCAGCCTGGGATGCAGAAGGGCTGGAGCTTCAGGCTGTGGACTGTGCTGTAGACTAAACAGGAGAGAAAGCTGTTTCCACACTGGTAGCAGAGCTTCTGCACCAAAGGCAGGAGCATTATTTTAACTTTCAGATTATAAACCCCCAGGTTTCTGTGTGTGGGAGCAGGTTGTGGCAGATTGCTGCAGAGCATTTCCGTATGTACTGGGGGGCAGGAAGCAGAGGAGTTAGCTGCAGGGATGGGAGAGCTGGCAGGTACTGAGGTGTTTATGGCTTTACATTTCCTGGGCTCAATTCAGCTGGGCTCAGCTTGCTGCAGCATTAGTGCTGCACTGCTCTGGCCACAGAGGCTCCGGCAGCTTGCAGGTGCTTGACAGCCTGTTGTGTTTTCTTACAAATAATGTGAACTCAGCCAGGACAGGCTGTACAAAGTGATTATTGGGCAAAATGCTAGTAATGAACAGACTGTAATTCACTGCACCTTTGGATTCAAATCTCATCTCTGGGCACTGCCGTGGTTTATGGCCACTGAGCCATCAAAAAGCAGAAGTGGACAAGCAGCCATGATTTGAAGCCTGTGAGCATTTGCCATTTTCCCTCTGCATGTGATGCTTGCCACTGTGTTAACCCAAGCAGCTGCCTACAATGGATCCACAGGACTGGAATGATTTACATTGTCTATCAGCAGTGGGTGTATGCTAACCCTGTGTCTGACAGCAAGAAGCAACACAATCTGGGAGGTTAGGACAACTAAGGTAGATTTGCAGCTGAAACATTTTGCTCCCATTTCAGAGATGTGCCTTTAGTTTCCAGCTCTGACTGCAAACTCAGAACATGAGCTCAAATAAGACACCTCCCCTCTGCACCACCTCCACACACAGAAAACTGAGATAAATCTTTTCATCAGAATGGTTCTGATCTATGTGCCCTTTGGGCACTGTGTTAGTTATAAATGTAGCCCCTAGTGCCAGGCCCTGATCTCAGTAGCATTCTCTAGGCATTGCCAAAGTACTATGATTAATTAAGCACACTTCAGCTGCTGCCCAGGCTGAGGATGCTCTCATTATTTCTCCACAAAAAGGAAATTTGCTTGGAAATGAGTGACCTGTCTCCCATCATTACAGACCTACAAGCTCTCCTCCTTCTTGATCACGTCCAGCGTTGCAATGGCCACCACACAAGCTGAAAGTGCACAGAAATACCTCCTCCCTCCCAGGGAGCACTTAACTTTGCTGACACAAAACAGCGAATCATAGGATCAACCAGGTTGGAAATGACCTTTAAGATCACCAAGTCCAACTGTTTCCCAGCACTGCCAAGGCCACCACCAAACCATGTCACTGAGGGCCTCATCTACATGGTTTGTGAACACTTCCAGGGATGGTGACTCTACCACTGCCCTGGGCAGCCTGTTCCAATGCCTGAGCACCCTTTGGGGAAGAAATTGTTCCTAATATCCAGTCTAAACCTCCCCTGGTGCAGCCTGAGGATGTTTTCCCTTGTCCTACCCCTTGCCCCTTGGGAGCAGAGACCAGCCACCTCCTGGCTCCATCCTCCTTTCAGGTGGTTGTAGAGATTGATAAAGTCCCCCCTGAGCCTTCTCTTTCCCAGACTAAACCCCAGTTCCTCAGCCATTCCTCATCAGACTTGATCTCCAAACATACAGCCAAAGGCAGATCCGTTGGGAGCAGACGCTGAAATGGTGGGAGGAAGCTCTACTTCAAGTTAAGACAAATTGATTTCTGTGAATTCCATTCACAGCGCTTTTTCAGTGTTTCCAAACATACCTGATTGTCCCCCATTCCCCAGCTACATAAGCCTGGTAGTACTGTCCAGCAGCACATACTGGGTTCCTCTTCCTCCAACGTACACACTTTGCGTTGTCTTTTATTCTCACCTGCTGCATCCAGATACAGATTTGTTCTTGCTGTGTTAAACAGTGCAGGTTTTCACAAGCACAGATTTTATCATCCAGCAGCAAATACACTCACTACCTGGCTGCCAGCACATCATTACCACATGGATCCTCTGGGTCACCTCTGAGAAGGTAAGACAGCTGCTCCCTCACTGTTTGACTTTGGACAGGTTGTTTGCTGAGAAACATTCAGAGTTTTATAAAGCTGTCTTCTTACAGTAATGACTAAATGGGACTGAAGCTGTTACTGTCGCAGTTGTGGAATGGTTTCTGGTCCTAACAGGGCAAAACCGCTCCTTAACACCAACATGAGAAAACGTAAGCTAAAGCATTTGGATAACTGGTTTACAGGAGCTAACAGATCCTGGCAGTGCGGAATCTCTGCTCCACACTATGCTAATTTACTATAGACAGACACAGTTCCATGTTTTTTCAAGCATGAATCATTTCTCCTTCATTCAGTAGCATTTCCACTGCCTACCTTGTTGAAAGCACAGTGTGTGCCAGTGCCATGGTGCAACCCAATCTGTCAGTGCTGCCACACAGAAGAGGAGGGACCCTCATGGTGCCAAAATGCTATTCAGAACTCTGGTCCAAATGAGACTGGGAAGATGGATCTGCACATGTCATCACAACATTACTTCAAAATCTGTTGGTTTTGACAGCAAGGATGAAACAAATCCACTTTAGTTCAAGGGGAGACCAGACAGGTTCTTAGGGAAAAAAATAATTAAAACCAAACAATCTACTGAGGGTGGAATAAATTCCTGGAAACCACATCTGGCTCAGGAAGTCCTGATGGAGGTTGAAAAAGCTTGAGAGCAGGAGAGAACCTGAGGGAAGTTCCTGCATTCTTCCCCAGGCATCTACTTTCAGCCAGTGCTGGAGACAGGAGACCAGGCTGGACAGACATTATACCTGATCCAGCATGGCAGCTTCTCCATTCTTCGGACAAGGCTTTGCTTTCTTTACCCTGATGTGTACCCCATCTGCATGTGAACAACCACCCTGCTGCAAATTACTGGTTTATGGCCTGTTTCAGGCAAAAGGTTTCTCTACACTGAAGATACTTAAGACCTTCAACATTGCCAGAATTTCTTTTTCTTTGGCTCTCTGACAAAACGAAAGTCTTATTCCAAACACCATCACTAACTCATGGTTTGGCCTCAGGGAAGTCCATGCATCTATTTTATTTGTGTAGCAGCCTCACTAATTTATTGCCAGAGTAAAAGTGGATGTGAATTTTTATTGACATTGACAATGTTCAAACTAGTAGTTATGGATGATAAATTAATGCATTCTCTAAGTTACAAAAGCGAATGATTAGTGACATAAGAATTGATTATAATAAGCCCCATCAAGGTGGAGACTTGCCTGTAATTGTGGTGTTGTGATAACAAAGCAGGTTGTGGTTTCACAAACCCAGAAAGCCAGCATTTCTCAGTTTGGTGACTGTCCTCCCAGGCATTTATTCTCACCCCCATGCCTGCTCCCTCCACGCACAGAAACCTTCCTGGCTTCCTAAACCTGGGTCTGATGTACTGTTGAACCAGAAGCATTGAACTCAATGAAAATACTATCTCCACAGCACCTTACATGCTTCCTCCTTAACCTGCTACTGCCTACTTCTCTTTGTACACAGAGAATAAGGGTTCGATTTTCTTTCTGTACCACAGGAACTGGCAGCCTGTTGTGTGTCTCCCAGTTACCACTATTTTCTGCTCCATGGGAGAATAAATCCTATACTTTCAGGTCTTCTAACTGGCTAAAAGAATAAAACCAGAAGCAATAGTCAAAGCTGCATTTACTTCAAATTTTACTGCATCCAGACAAACCTAGTGAAAGGACTCTTGAGGGTGAAAGTGTGTTGATTTTTTCTCAATTATACCATGTGGTCTAATAAAAGAGATTATCTCTCCCCTTGAATCTTGCCTCTATAATGGCAAAACACACTGCTCACCTATTACAGACAGGGGGACAGAGACTTATCTTACAATATTAATAACCTGGAAATTAGAAATGTAAAACTAAAGCACAGCAGGAACGGACCACAGTGGACATTTCTCCTCAGACTGAGAGCAAAGAGGGCTCACAAGCACACCACCATGCAAGAACACACAAAGCTTCAAAAAAAAGCGATTGAAATATTGTGAATAAAGTCAAGGAAAAAAAAATCAAATAATACAAATAATGTTCTTGTTGTGCTGCCTTAATAATTGAGTATATTCTAAATGCAAGCTACCTGTGCTGAAGAACATGCACCAGTTCTTGGTGTGTTCAAAGATAAATAGGCAGCAAATGCACAGGCCTGATTTTCTGAAGAATCTAACACACCTAACATGAATCTTGGGTCTTGACAGGTCTCCAACACTTCATTTGGTGAGGGTCATGAAGTCAAACACGTAACCTCACCATAAATGACAGACCTGGACCAGAAAAGCCCATTTACAGAGGTGGAGATGAGCAGATTTGAGCCTATTCTCCAGCCTAGAACTGCTTGTCACGTAGCGTGCACTCTGCATCAGGCTGGAGCTCCTCAAGGAGAGCTTTGGCCTGACTCGTGTCTTGACACAGTCCAAACTGTTGTTCCTATGTTCTGGACAGAGAAGAATGGGCAGGACTGAGCAAGCTCACTCTAACACCAGCAGCAGAGATATCCCTAAGTTGAGTTTTCCTAAACAATAAGTGCTGACATTTTGAATCAAAGCCAGTGGTACAGACAGAGCCCACTGTTAACCTCACAGTGTAGCTACAGCTAGAGCTACTGGGTAGATGCCCAAGGTGATGATGAGTAACCTCAGCAGAGCAGAAAAGTGAGCCAACAATCCTTTTCTTAAGAGTCCAATGATGTTTGTATCCATCTCTGCCAGCAGAGATTGCATTACAGCACTGTCAGACTGCAGTATTTTGAGTTAGAATGGGGGAATAAAACCTTACTCCTTCCACAGGACCTGTCAGAAAGGCATCCTAGGAGCCAGTTAACACTCCTGGAGCTGCTTCAGTAGCTCATCATAGGTTAGAGACAGAAAGAGGACAGAGAGCTATGGGAGGCTTTCAACTGACACAGAGATAAGGGGAGTAAAGATTGAGATGGTGACTGTGTAGTAGCAAACAGCATGCTCAGGGTATGCAAAAGTCAGGAGATAATTATCTGCCCGAAGTAGTTTACCAAACACTAGAAAGAGACCTAACAAAAGCATAGAAAGCAATCTAAACACCGCAGCAAAGGAAACATCTCAGGGATTTGAACCACTCGCTTTAAGTCTGACAAGCTAATGCTGAATCTCCACTAAGCGTAATTAATGGTAACAAAATTATTCCTAGAAACAAATATCCTAGCAACAAAATATATAACTTTATTACAAAATTTTTCACTCCTAAAAGTGGTATTAAGAGCTGACTGCAGCCAGAACCCACATCACGAGATCATGATGCCTTTTGAGATAAAGCATCACACAGTTACCCAGTCACTTCCAAAACTCTGAAAATGTGTACAAACCTTTCCCTGAGAAATGGCAATGTAAAAATCCTTAGTGAATAGTAGTGTTTCTAGCACTTCTCAAGATGAGGATAAAAAAATGCTTGAATTATATTAACATGAGAATTCTGGCTTCTTGCCCTGGTCTCACTCAGAGAGAGGAGAGCAGAATTCAGCTCAGAAAACCACACATATTGGCAGTATTGTTCCATATCCAACTAACAGGTCCCAGCAGAAGAAGTGGCACATGAAACTACACACCCAGGCATTCCACCCAGACCCCAGAAAGACTTCTGCTGGCGGCCAGAATCACTCACCACTAACAAGATCACCCAGAGCAACTAACCTGATTTCCTGGGTTCATTTTGCTTGATTATAGACTGAGCACAGCATTTATTTCTCCACTAAGTGAAACACAGACCCTTAGTGGGTCATTTATCTGAGCTGCTTCTGACCAGGACTCTAGTGCAATCAGCAGCCAGAAGTGGCAGTTCCACTCCACATGAACAGATGTCCTTCCCTGAAAGGAATAACTCAGGTTATTAGTTTGACCCATGGGTTATATAGGAATAACTCAGGTTATTCCTATATGACCCATGACTGTGTCAGTGCAGGTAGCTTTATGGACTTACTAAAGGTCTCCTTTTGAAGAAGACTACTAGAATGAGTGTCAACAGCTAAAGGGAAATAAGTGCTTGCAATAAGAAATGGTATTACTTTTCTAAGTCTTTGTATAAAGCTACTTCAGGAATCTCTAAGGCAATATCAAAGAAGGATTTTCCTCATGTGGTACTTTTTTCAGTAAATAACCCTTAATTTGCTCCCCTGAAAGCACTGTTTTCTCCACAAGACATTGTCCTCTTATAACTCATGAGAACTGAGCAGTGCCAAAACCCTTCAATGGCACAGGGCCTTCTTTCAATGTAGGTTACTCACATAATCGCAGTGTACCATTCTGAATAAAGGCAACTCAGGGAAGGTTCAGATACCTTGTAGCAGTGTTCCCACGGAAGTGTGCTGCTTTCTGGTCTGCCTGTCTTGCATTTCACTGTCGGATCCATCATCATCTGTAATCTCTACATCAGAATCGTCGTTAGCTGGTTAAAACAAAAACAATTGATAAGTATCACTCAAACCAGCAAAACAGTCTCCACTCTGTTCCAAGATGAATGAAAAATGCAGTCTTAGGCAGCCACTGGTACTACTGATGAGGACAGGTAAACAGCCAACGCCCACATCCTGAGGGCGGCTTCCTTCTTCACAGAAGTGCCAAAGAAGCACAGGTATAAACGTTGTCTTGGGACAACCTCTGGATTGTACCATTACACTGTCCTAAATACACTCTCTGGGTACGAAGTGTACGTACAGTCAGGAGGTGCTATTTCAGCAACTGATTTAAAGATAAAAACCTTTTAAAAGTGTTTGGAAAGTGTGGGTTTATTAATACATCTCCTAGTCTTTTACCCTGGCATAGGCCATATCAAAACCTCTTAGACCCTTCACCTCCCATTTAACCATAGTTTAGAAAAGCACAGTAAGACATCCCCAGATAAACAAAAGTAGTTACAGCCAAACCCAAGAGAGACAGGAAAGCTTCACAAGATGTATGAACTTCTTCAGCTGTTTCCACAATCTGCCTTTGTTTTCTTCTTCCTATCCAAACTAAAGCCCTCCAGCTGAACAGAGCTGATGCTGTGTGGTGCTTGTGGAACTAGTGCTATGGCAAACCCACCAGCATCCCATGTGAGGTCAGCCCCCAACACAGCAACAATAGCTGCTAATTATTTAGAGAAAAGAGGCAATTCTTTGCCAAGTACATTGAATTAAACACATCTAAGCTGAGAATGGAAATAACCGCTTTAATTATGATTAGTAATGAGCTGACACATCTTTCCACTATTTAATTATCAGACAATATACAAATATTAGGCATTTTTCCATCACGATTTTCATTGCAATACTAAGTTAATGACAAAATATAACAGCAAGGGATATATTTCATACCTGGTAAGATTACAAGCCTGCAGCACTGTTAGAATCATAGAATCCCAGACTGGTTTGGGTTGTAAGGGACCTTAAAGCTCACCCAGTTCCAACCCCCTGCCATGGACAGGGAATTAGCTGCAATTTCTATTTGTGTGCACCTTCTTCTTTGGCAAGTGAAGGAATCACCCTCTGCCCTGTGATCTCAATACTGTTTCTGCTTACCTGGTGTTCAGGAAAGCGAGGTTTCGTTCAGCCCTTGTCCACACAAACTCCTTGGGAAGAGCGATGTGGGGCTCAGATAAAGGATTCAGATTTGTGCTCTGTATGTTAAAGAACCAGACTATCTCATCTGCTACAGCTCTCACTGCTATTACATCCTCGTTCTTGTTTTGTGGCTTTTATTTTTTTCTTCCTTTTTCCTCCCTTTCAGGCTGTCATCCGTCATGCAGCAAAAGGGGCCAGAGCCAAGGATGCTGCAGAGAGCCCTTATGACCACTTTGCTAAACCATTTCCATTTCATCCCCATTAGCACTGTCTGCTTCTCGCTGGGATCTCCCCAGAGCATGAGTTGCCAGATGATATGGGACTAATGGAGCCAGTGCTCTGCTCTGACAACCCAAAGAGGTCAACGCAGCTACCACCACTTTGGGGACACAGCTTAGAGCAGGGAGGCAGTTCTGCTCTGGCTGGGGACATGACTTAAACATGGGGCTTCAATTTTCCACTTCGTGTTTCTGGAAACACTTTTTCCTTTTTTTAACCTTTTGTGTTAACAGACCCTCAGCTGTAACATTTGAATACAATTCCCTTAGGACAAAGCAGTGGTAAGAAAACAAGAATACATAGAAATTAATTCTTCTAGTGCTCCACACCTGTGGCTTAGTGCTCTCCTGCACCATGTGAATCCTTCCAGCTCTCTGCACTCCTGCCACTTCTGACCTATTTCAGCTTGCAAAAGGAAACTCATTTCATTGTATAATTCTCCACAGTATCTTTCTGTTGGAAAGGGGGTCTTGCAGGAAAATCCCACAGTGAGTAAGTGCCTTGCAATAGAAGTGATACCTACTGTAGAG
The DNA here is from genome assembly GCF_033783945.1 of Neopsephotus bourkii. Taxonomy (NCBI): domain Eukaryota; kingdom Metazoa; phylum Chordata; class Aves; order Psittaciformes; family Psittacidae; genus Neopsephotus; species Neopsephotus bourkii. The sequence goes on from NW_026901034.1 coordinate 745,300, forward strand.
AGAGAATCAGTGGCTGGGGCGCACCAAGCTGCTGCTCTATGAAAGGAACTAATTTAAACACAGCTTTTTAAATCCCTCACCTTGCCTTTTCTTTTTTGCCTCAGGTTCTCTGCTATTCTCAATTCCCACCTTTCTCACACTGTCTTTTACCCCTCTTCCCCACTAGCTCAGATGTTGTAACTCTTGCACATAAGTAAGTGATGAAGCTGTAATTTTCTGCTGTTCACCCCATGTGTGGATACCACAGAACATCCCCGGCAAAGCCCCAGGGAAACATGCTTGCTTTGTGCCCTGCTCTACTTTTTGTCTCCCAAAGCATGCTCAAGAAGACAAGTCAGTAGTAACGATATGTCTAGCTTCCAATTCCCCCCTTATAAAGCCTGGATTACCCTTCAATAAAAATGAAGAGAAGATTCATCAGATGAATTATCAACATATAAACCTGGTACGTTACTTTTTCTACTGACGTGATCTTGTTACAGATCTATAGGGGGAGTTTGGATTTTGTTTGAATAGTCTAGCTGGAATTCAGAGGCACATACCCCAGCATGAAGCATCACTATAGTGAACACACATGGGACGATCCAAAAGTGACAATGCAAATGCAAATTCAGCAACTGTAAAATTTCTGTCTCCAAGGCTCCTGCCCACCACTTGGAAAGGCACCGACCACCTTTTTCACTTACAAAGAAATAGATATATTGCTCTACCCCAGCTCAACGGCTGCTATCACAAAGCCCAGCTCTGTCTGATCTACAATCCAAGTTATTGGCTGAGCAGAATCATGATGAGCCAAAATCCCAATGACACAGCAGCAGAACATATTGCTGAAAACAGGTTCAAATACACAAGATGAAGACAAGCTGAGTATAGGTTTCTTAACAGGACTGAACAGCAGACTAGCCCAGTGCTGTGTGTAACCTGTCCTAGCTAGAGCACTATAGGGTTCCACCATCCTACAACCCCTCATTGTAAATGCCTACTGCATTCAGTTTGCAACTAAATATTCTTGGTATTCGTAAAAAGGTGACAATTCAGAAAGTTTCTCTAAACAACATCTAGAAAGAAACTATTTGCTAGAAGAAGTCATAGCCACATCTGTTTAATCGAAATTCTAATGCAACAATTACATGCAGACAAGGAACATTCTTTATGGAGAAAATGCTGATTTTTTAGTATCCGTATAAAGCAATTAAGATAATAAAGCGTACTACTACAGATTCCCATGTCCTAGTACATGGAGTACAGAACACATTCTACTAGAACTGGCTTATGAGATTTGCATGGGTTTATGTGAAGATTATTTGACTTTGCACAACAAACTCCACAGTCCATGTGCCCAAATTTAGGCCAGCACTGGCAGCTTAAGGTTGGTCTTTTAACAAGCTCTTGTATTTTTATTATGAAAAGGTCATCAACAGAACAACTCTACGAACTGTGTTTGGCCCACTTCCCCACTACTGTGGTTTACCACACAGAGAATTAGCTACAGTATCAGACTACCTGAGAGAGAACATACCAAGATACAAAAGTCTGCTTGCCTTACATTGCAACATAGCCATTTCCTAAAGGTGGACTTTGGTCAGCTGAATTGGCTTCATTTCAAGCAGTCCAGTCGTAACCAGAATGTACTTTTCGTGGCTGAAAACTGAAAACCACTGCTCTCAAGATGTGTTTTGTTCCAAAGCACACCTACTATTCCCAGAAAAAGTCAGAGCTGATACCTGGACGGATAATATTGTATCTAAATGATTTAATTTGGGGTAATTTGCAATGCTTGAAGGACAACCTGCATTGTTTAATAAGTTACCAGTGACTTCATTACAGATTTGTTAGTTTGCATAAATATTCAAGTGAATGTATCCAAGTGTAAAATAGGAAGGTACTGTGAGAAGATAATGAGCACAAAGGACATCCTTTATTGATATACTTTAACATGTTCACTTTCTTAATAGAAATCCCTGCTTTGAAACACAGGCACTGGCTCCACAGCAATTACTGGAGTCAGCAGGATGTTGATTTTGGTGAAAAAACATCATGAAAACACAATCAAGTGGGCAACTGACAGCCACTTGAGCCAGGATAAAACTCATGTAATAACTTGCATGAAATTTTAGAGCAGGGAAAAAAAAAGGATCGGTTGAGATTTTAATGGGACTGAAGGGAGAGTGAAGTTCAGCACCCACATTAAAGCCTTGGTTCTAACCAAATCCATACTCTTGCCTCACCAAACACAAGAGCATCAGGCTGTGTATCAGCCTGAACACTTCTGCATTCACAGCTCTGCAACTTGCACAGAAAGAAACACTTCAATACATAAATTCTGTGGGGAACGTCCTTTGTTCTTAGCACAGAACTGAGATCCTTCATCTAACCTCTAAGAAAAATTCATCTTGGTGCTGAGAGCTGCTAACCAAGATCCAGACACTTGCAGTTCTAACTTCAGCTGAAAGCTTGGATAGTCAGACCTGCCTGTGTATACTGGGAAACAAACCAGTTGTCGGTTCACAAACCAACAGCCCCCAAACACCAGGTCCAAGCACACCGTCTTACCTTGCCTAGTCATTTTAAAAGGGTCTGTTGCTACAGTATCCAGTAAGGACGATTAACTGCTGCCCAAGGAAAAAATAGGTCTCTGTTACTTGAAATAATTAAAAGTAACTCTGGCTGACAAGCTCCATTTAAACTGGGATTTGGAATCCTGGCACAGGAGTAAGTAGCTACATTAATTTTTAGACCATTTTATAGAGAGGTCATATTCAGTGACCAGAACTATTTCTAATGACCTTAAAAGCCAAGAATTCATCAAAGTATTATTAAATTAGAACATTAATTTGTAATTATTTAACAAGCAAAATGCAAGACTATTAGGGTCTGTGCCAAGTGTCTGTTACAGAAGATAGATGGTCTGAGCATCCTGCTGGTGACAGTGCTGAGCATCATTCAGGCATCTGGCCTTTGTGGGAATTACCCAGCAACTCAGTGTTACACTTCAAATGCTGCAGTTGCTGCAATGGAGCTTTTTGTTTCTCTGTTGTCAGATTTTAAAGCATCAGTTCTGTAGTGGAAAGGATAGACTCAGATTCAGTGCACCACCAAACTGCAAGAGACTCATGTAATTTGTTATCCAAAGCACAACATCTATTTGCTCTGTTTAATGGAGGAAGGCGATGCACCTTTTGCTTGGCCATCAGAAAAGCAAGAGTTGGCTCAGCAAGTAGAGCTGGCCAAGGAAACATTCTGGCTGTGTACAGAGCAGAACTGAAGCTCTCCAGGAGCATCAGTTAACCCTGTTGCTGTTGCTGAACACTATAGAAGCAGTGCAAATACTACTATAGAAGTAGTGCAAACTCCAAAATGCTGTGTTACATAAATGTCCACTCATTCTACAGACCAAGCAAGAGCACAGAGGGACTGGAGTGGCACAGGCAATAAAAAAAAAAAAAAAAGGCAGTTTTACAGCAAATACTTTTGCAACCTGAAATTAAATCCTGGGTATAGCATTGCCCACAGGAAACACAGGAAATATTTTTTAAAATTTCAAGGGGTTTATTTTTATACTTTAGAAGCAAAAAACATTTTACTTTTATTAAAAGCTATAGTTTACATAGTCTGCTTTTGAACTGACAAAACCAAACCTTCAGAAGAAAGCACGTGGGGAAACGCACATGAAATAGCGTAAGCAGGTGAGAATGAAAGTAAATGTAACAAGTTGATTAGTCTGAAAAATATGTACTTCAGCCAAGAAACACAGCTGTTACTTTTTTGCTCCACAAACAGGTCTTGTCTACCTTGGATGAACCCAAAAAACAGTCTGAATTTCTGGTGTGACCAGTGACCCTCAAAGCCCTCCCTTCTCACACCAAACCAGAGCACCTCCTCACGTATCTACACCTGATAGTTCTGTCAACAGCCTCCACAGTGCTCATCTGAGCAGCACCTGATAGAATGTTTGAAGAGTCTGTGTGACACTAACCACAAGAAAACCAAGCCCTGAGCTTCAGTCAGTGGGCATTTGTTTTATACCAGCCTTGGATGCAGCACAAGGGCAGCACTGCATGAAAAACACCACATTGTGTGCTGGTTCCTCTAAGAGCATCTTATATGAAATAAAGATAAAAATACAAGCAATTTACTTACTGCTCACCACAGAAGATATTTCTGAATTGCTGCAAATACTTTATTGTGTATATTTTCTTCCTGCAAATAATACTTAAAGCCTGATGTGTATTAGAGTTCATTTATAGGTAATTTAAGAACAGTTTTTCATATAACTTAATGTTAGCTTTTCTTTTTTATTGTGCAGTGGTTGTTTGGAGATGCTCTGTTGTTGAAAAGATGATTTCAGTGTATGCTAGCAAAAGAAAAAAGGAACCTGGATGTTTCTGAATTACACTAAACATGCTTGTAAATTTTATGCGAGTATCATGACCTACCCATGGGCTTTCTATATTCTTAACACAGAACATTACAGTTCAACCTGCATGCCACAGCTCTTCTTTACAAGAAATATGATTTTGATTTCTCTGGCTTTATGTTCAGCCTGAAATTCAACTGCAAGCTGTCCGGAATTCCTGCAACTGCTGTTGCAGAGAAATTAACTGTTAATTTGTAGCCCTTCTTACCAAATTAGCAGGAGATAAGGTCAAAGGATGCAGAAAAGACAACTGCATCAATTATGAAGGTACCCAAAGGTAAGAGTACGAACCGGCAGAATAGAAGCTGACTCGTATCAGTTAATGGTAACAAAATCATGACCAGATTCGAGCCTATTCTGTTAGAAAAGCCTCATTAACTTCTATGCGGATCTCAGGGGCAAAGAGTAAAGAGAGTTAGAGAACTATCTCTTTTCTTTGAAGAAACACTAGCCCTGTGCTACCCCTCTGCATACAAAAAAAGCAATGACTGTTCAAACGAAGCTCATTCCAACACCCTAGACCTTCAAGATTGGGCCAGAGAGGCTTAGGATTCTATGAGACCTCAGGCCAGCCTGCCCACCTACTAACACTAACACAAACCCTAACCCTAACCCATAACCCTAACACTAACCCTAACACTAACCCTAACCCTAACCCTAACCCACTAACCCTAACACTAACACTAACTCTAAACGCCAATCCTAACCCTAACCCTAACATAAACTTAACCCTAAACACAACCCTAACCCTAAAACCTAACCCTAACTAACCCTAACCTAACCCTAATCTAACCCTAACCCTAACCCTAACCCTAACACTAACCCTAACACTAAAACTAACCCTGAACACTAACCCTAAAACTAACTCTAACCCTAACTCATAACCCTAACACTAACACTAACCCTAAACCTAAACCTAACTCTAAACCCTAACCCTAACCCTAACCGTAACCCCTAATCCTAACCCTAACCCTCACCCTAACCAAAAACCTCACCCAAGCCCTAACCCTAACGTAACCCCTAACACTAAACCTAACCCTAACCCTAAACCCTAACCCTAACCCCAAACCTAACCCTAAAGCAGTACTAACCCCTAACCCTAGGCCTAACCCTAACGCTAACCCTAAAGCTGTACTAACCCTAACCCTAACCCTAACCCTAACCCTAACCCATAACCCTAACACTAACCCTAAACCTAAACCTAACTCTAAACCCTAACCCTAACCCTAACCGTAACCCCTAATCCTAACCCTACACCTCACCCTAACCAAAAACCTCACCCAAGCCCTAACCCTAACGTAACCCCTAACACTAAACCTAACCCTAACCCTAAACCCTAACCCTAACCCCAAACCTAACCCTAAAGCAGTACTAACCCCTAACACTAGCCCTAACCCTAACGCTAACCCTAAAGCTGTACTAACCCTAACCCTAACCCTAACCCTAACCCTAACCCTAACCCTAACCCATAACCCTAACACTAACACTAACCCTAAACCTAAACCTAACTCTAAACCCTAACCCTAACCATAACCGTAACCCAAACCCTAAACCCAAACTCTAAGCCTAACCCTAACCCATAACCCTACTAACCCTAACACACCCCAAGCCATAACCCTAACCCTAACACTAAACCCTAAGCCTAAACCTAACCCTAACACATAACCCCTAACCCTAACCCTAACCCTAACCCTAACCCAAACCCTAAACCCAAACTCTAAGCCTAACCCTAACCCATAACCCTACTAACCCTAACACAACCCCCTAAGCCTGATAACCCTAACCCTAACACTAAACCCTAAGCCTAAACCTAACCCTAACACATAACCCCTAACACTAACCCTAACCCTACTAACCCTAAACCTAACCATAACCCTAACCACTAACCCTAACACTAACCCTTAACCCTAACCCTTAACCCTAACACTAACCCTAAACCCTAAACCTAAACCTAACCCTAACCCTTAACCCTAACCATAACCCTTAACCCTAACACTAAACCTAACCCTAAACCTAAACCTAACCCAAACCCCTAAACCTAACCCTAACTCTAAAACCTAACCCTAACCCTAAACCTATTCAGCCCCTAAACCTCACTGTAACACTTACCCAACTAACAACCTAACCCTAACCCCTAACCCTAACCCAAACCGTAAACCTAACCCTAACCTAACAGAAACACTAACCCTAACTCTAACCTAACCCTAACCTACGCCTAAACATAACCCTACTAACCCTAAACCTAACCCTAAACATACCCCTAGCCCTAACCCTAACCCTAACCCTAACCCTATCCTACCCCTACTAACACTAACCCTAAACCTACTAAACCTAACCCTAACCCTAACCCCATAACCCTAACCCTAAACCTACTAAACTTAACCCTAAGCCTAACCCCCTAACACTAATCCTAACCCCCTAACCCTAGCCCTAACCCCTAACCATAACCCTAACGCAACCCTAACCCTAACCCTACCACTAACCCTAATTCTAACCCTAAACTTTAACCCTAACCATAACCCTAATCCTTAAAACATAATCCTAACCGTATCCCTAATCCTAACTTTAACCCTAACCCTAACCAATGACACTAACCCTAAGCTAACGCTAAACCTAACGCTTACCCTAACCCTAAACCTAACTCTAAAACCTAACCCTAACCCTAAATCAATTCAGCCCCAAAACCTCACCATAACCCTTACCCAACTAACCCCCTAACCCTAACCCCTAACCCTAACCCAACCCCTAAACCCAAACTCTAAGCCTAACCCTAACCCCTAACACTACTAACCCTAAAACAACCCCCTAACCCTGCCAACCCTAACCATAACCCTAACCCTAAGCCTAAACATAACCCTAACACATAACCCCTAACCCTAACCCTAACCCTACTAACCCTAAACCTAACCATAACCCTAACCACTAACCCTAAACCTTAACCCTAATCCTAACCCTTAACAATAACACTAACCCTAAACCCTAACCCTAAACCTAACCCTAACCCTTAACCCTAACCCTAACCCTTAACCCTAACACTAACCCTAAACCCTAAACCTAAACCTAACCCTAACCCTTAACCCTAAACCTAACCCTTAACCCTAACACTAACCCTAACCCTAACCCTAAACCTAAACCTAACCCTAACCCCTAAACCTAACCCTAACCTTTAGCAGTAACCCTAAACCTTAACCCTAACCCTAACCCTAACCTTAACACCTAACATTAACCCCTAACCCTAACCCTAACCCTAACACTTACTAACCCTAACCCCTAACCCTAACACTAAACCGTAACCCTAACCATAACCCTAACCCCGCTGCTGGGAATGTTCAGCACACAGTCAGCTTTGCAACGGTGCCACCATCATTGCTGTCGCTCCTTGGTTTCATACCTAAAAGTCCATTTGAATGGAACCTCTCCAGCGGTCGGTCGAGGCTGCCCAGAAGCACAGTGAGTAGAGCACACCACACGTGTAACACGGGGCAGTCAAGCAGTCCCACAAATCAATGACACTACTCACCTACATGCAAGCATTTTGCTGAGTAGAATTATCTAAACAAATGTGATCACAAACCTACTTTTCATCAGAATTGTAGCGATAGGACAAAAGGTAATGGGTTTAACTTAACCAGGGAAAGTTTGGATTAGATATAAGGAAGAAGTTCTTTACTGTGAGGGTGGTGAGGCACTGGAACAGGTTGCGCAGAGGAGCGTCAAATCCTCCATCTCTGGCAGTGTTCAAGGCCAGGTTAGACAGAACCTTGGATAACATGGTGTAATGTAAGGTGTCCCTGCCAGTGGCAGGGGGACGGAACTAGATAATCTTAAGGTCCTTTCCAACCCTAACCACCCTATGATTCTATGAATCCCATCATTCTGGGACAAGTGCTGTGTCCACAGCGAGCCCATATAGTCATTGGTAGTAGTAAAATGAAGCCTAAAATCTGCTCGCTATAATTGAAGGGTATGTTTAGTGGATGACTGTTTCCATCACCCAGCACTGCAGGTAAAATTTACAGGGTGAAGAAGCGTTTCACAGAGGTCAGGCTCTCTATCTCGCTGTTGTCCTTTTAAAGTTATTCCACTTTTCCTAATGTAACCTCTTGACTCTGTTATCTATCCCATGTCACCTCCACTTCATGCTTGTAAGTGTACTTACACATGAAGTAGCCAGTACTTAACTGCTAATACAAGTGGTAAAGAAATCCCACTTACTTGCACCTTTAAGCAGGAGTTGCTCCTCTTCCTTCAGCCTGTTCTGCGTAAGACGGAGCATGTTTGCTGCTTCCTGCAAAAGGTAAAACCAACTGAATTAGAATAGCTGCCATGTTGGTCGGTCAAGTAGCTAACTGGAGTCACACAACAATAGTTCAGGGTACTCAGAGGTAAGATGAGAACAGAACATTTCAGCATTAAAAATATTTTAGGTAAAAAGGGTCTTCATTGAAAAAATGGGAGCTCCTACTTACTTTGCCCACAAGGGTCAGAATATAAAGAGTACAGGTAAAGAGTACACTGAAAATCAGCCATACATTCCCACCAGCTGAAACCTCACTGAACACATTGAAAATGAATTTATCTTCCTTCCACAGAAAATAAAGGCTCTTTAGGGAACAGAAGTGTCTTTCTTTGGAAAGCAGGCCTTGGTAGTTATTTTCAACCTATTGGTTGAAATGGCTGCAGCTTCATAATACACAAACTAAACCAAGCATGCAAACAAAACAGGAGCCAAAAGCCCAACCAATAAGCTGGAGAATTAGAGCTGTATACTATACTACCGTATTTGCAAAAAGAGAACCATGGCAGCAAGACTGCACAAGGTGGCTTGTTGAATTTCTGTTGTGAATATAGCAGATTGTTAGATAAAAATATGCTGAGAAACACTACTGTAATGACAGGGTGATGAAGTTACATCACGTGCAGTTCAGAGCAAGTGGAAAAGGTGGGTAGAGCAGTGGCTGCCTTGCTGAGGAAGAGGAGCAATTCACAAGTCTCAGCCCATTCAAATGAAGGCCAGTGATGATAAAAGAACATTACAAAAAAGCCCACAAGGACTTACAAGACACGCGGCAGCCCAGAAGGGAAGAAGCAAACTGGTGGCAGAGGGCAGCAGCAGTTACAACAGACATTCTCATTAGAGCATAATGGATTAGTAGGAAAACAAAGATGGCTCTGTAGACAGTAACTGATTAGACTAATTTTAATCTTCTGGGATGCATGCACTTGCAGTTCATCATGGACGAGGTAGACTAAAGAAGCTATGTGGTTGCTGAACACTACAAAGTAATTGTAAGAGGTGTTTCACTGAGCTCTTGAAGTTCTCCATCCAGTTAGGACTAAAATCTAGCAAAGATACCAAGAGACCAAATTTTAGCAACTAAGGTTCATGGTTCCAATAGCATCATCTGACAGAAAAATATATTTTTAATGACATCTCAATTAAATTTGGCTAATGTTAATGGTGAATAGCAAATTAAACATGATAGAGTAGGTAAGATATTAATGCAATCAGATTCAGATAAAACCTGCAATACTAAACAGGTGGCAAACAACTGCTGGAAGGATTTAGCTACAAATTTTGCTAATTTTAGTCTTTTCAATTCCAGTCAAGCAAGACAAGTAGATGGAAAAGCTAATTAACTGTGTATTGAACTAAGGTTGTTCTGAGTCTTTGATTTTTCTGTGCAAAATATGCTGATAATTAAAAACACCAGCTGCTTTGACATGGTCAGATTTGCACATTTATAGTGCATGTGCTGAAATAAAACTGATTCAGTTGGAATATCCATGGGACAGAGGGAAGAAAGAGCATCTGAAAATGGTTGAATGGTTACCAAAGAAGGTTACCTGCCTCCTCTCCATCCATGCTGTTGACCATGACACAAGGGACCTCCATATAGCAGGAATACATCCACACAGAGCCTGCAAACCTGCACAGCTCAGTTCCATTGAGAAGAAGGGTAACCATTGCAATGACTAACATTTTCCATCCCCCTCAGTGTTAGCAAAGCCTTTTAAAGACCGATAGAAGTTGAAAAGAATTTGGACATGAGGTAAAATCCTTGGAGGTTTCTAGCTACCAGTGTTCCCTTCAGTCTCTATAGCATGTATTGAGTCCAAGAGCTCCCTTCACAACTGTGGATCCCAACATTTTCTGACTGAGCCTCACAGTTGCTATCTTCTTCATAGAATCATAAAATCCCAGGTTGGAAGGGACCTCAGGGATCCTCTAGGCAAAGCATGACCTAGACTAGATGTCCCAGCAATCTGTTCAGTTGAATCTTAACAGTGTCCAACATTAGGGAATTCACCACTTCCCTGGGGAGATTACTGCAGTGGCTGGTTGCTCTCACTGTGAAAAATTTTCCTCTTGTGTCCAGCCAGAATCTCCCAGGAGTAACTTGTGACCATCACCCTCCTCTTTTTTCATGTGATTCCTTGTAAAAAGGGAGTCTCCATCTTCTGTGTAGCCACCCTTTAAATAATGGAACGTGTTACTTTCCCTACCTCTTCTTCCCTATCTTGTTTCTCCCAGTTATAAGACTTAAAGATTTAAACAAGTGATTTAAGCAAGTCTTGCCCCTGCCCCAGCAAACATTTATCATACAGCATTGCCATTGCTATGTCTTTGGGAAAATGGGCTAAGCAAGGGATCAGGCATCACAGTCTGCACAGTGCATACGGCAAAGAAAACCTACAGGGAGGAAAAAAGAAAGGATGTTTCCCAAATGTCATGGGGACAAATTAATTTCTAAAATGTTCACAGACAAGTGAAATAATGGGGACAGATATAATCACTGCCTAACACTGTAATTCGGCACCTGTTAAGACAGCTGAAGCTGGCAATTCAAATTCAGTCAAATAAGCAGTCACCCTGCCCTGCAGCCTGAACCCTTGTTCGTTTCCTTCCATTACTCTCCCTCCCTGATGCAAGCATTTGTGCAGCAACTCAAAAGAAATCTGATGAAAACTAACCTATCAGAACAAAATTAAGGCAGGGAAACTTCCACTGCAGTTCAGCATGGGGCTACACAAATTCCTGACTGGCACAACAGAGGATGGGACATTGCAGCTGTGGGACAAACAGCAGCAGTAAGAAGATGAGCTACCGTTGGTTTCAGCTTCTGGGCTGGTTTACAGACCTAAAATACAGGAGAAATTAAGTCTAAGAAAATGGTTTAACCATATAGGTGAGCCACTTTTGACCCTTTCTTCTGGCCTTTTACTTGTGGTGCTGCCAGCACCTCTGATGATCTCAGAGCAAGTCAGCCTGGAGATGTAACCAGCAGGAAATATGATTTTCTACTGGTGTAGGTTTCTGAATAATTCGACGCATGGTCAGTCAAATGCTGCAGCTAACCCAAGGGAGCTGCTGAGACTGTACATCTTTTAGCTGTCCTGCCAGACTACACCCTGCAAGAGCTTAGCAAATACTGCAGCAACAAACACTGTTTTAAAAGGGCAGCCTCAAGCCAGTTGGAACCAGGACAGCAACAGTCAAGCACTGTTTACAGACCTTAACAAGGAAGATCTTCAAAGGAGAGGGCAGAAGCAATGGCAGATCATCTATCTAGCAAGTAAAATTTATCATTTTTTACAGTTACACACTCACCTTAAAAGAATCTGCAGAGCAGATCTGTTAAATTAGTGAAAGAACTACAAGAGAGGTCCCTTCCAACCCTTGGGATTCTGTGATTCTGTTCTATTGCTTCAGGATTTTAGGTTTAAAACTAATGGCAACTTTTAAACAGCTGAATCAGTGTCAGCTTCAGCTTCTCTTTCTGCCTGCTGCTTTTAGTGATGGTAATCATCAGCCTGCATCTTCTGACTTGACTGGCTTCCACCTTCGCTGCAGACACCCCTCCCCACACTTCACTGTCTCTTAACAGAATGGGTTTATATCAGCCCTGCGAAAGCAAGACCATGCTAATCAGAGATGTCTTTCTGGTTTAGGCTGGCCTGTTCTGCATGACCCAGGGCTTCTGACATGTGACAAGGGAGAAAAGCTGAGGGCATGATTGAGCATAACACCAGGGATGCTCTTTCAACACGTAACATTGTACAAGGGACTAGCTCTGCACAGTACAGCAGTCATGTTTTGTGGGTGGAGTGTCAGGCTGACAGCTCCAGGAAACACAAGCAATGGCCTTGACCTCGTGAAGCACCTGTGGGGAAGTGGCTGAGTGCCTCGAGATGTGGTATGAGCAGGAGCCAATACCCCAGCACCCTGCTCTATCTCTCCAGTAAGCAAACAAGACTGAAACGTTGCAGGCAAACACAAAACGTATCTTACTCGAAAAGCAACTTTGCCCAAATACACTGGGGAATCACAGTGTCAAATTAACAAAGTGCCCATTGACACAAAACCAGAGCAAACTGCCCCAGAGTGGGCTCCCAGGCCTGGAGCACACCAGAGATTGAGGCTGAAAAATCCTGCTTTAGAGGCAGACAGATCTCTGCTGAAACAGAACCTTTCCTCCTGTGTTTCATATACTACGTAGCCTTTTCTAGGTGTAAACCTGCCTCTGGCATACTCTGGAGACCTAGAGCAGACAGCCCAGTGAAACAGGCAGCAAGGCAGTTCCTGTTGCTAACACGCAGACCCCCAGAACAACCTTGGCTCCAGGGAACCTCCAGAAGTCCCCAGCCCAACCTCCCGCTCAAAGCAGGATCAGCAATGGGATCAGACCACAGCACTCGAGGCTTGAGCTAGGGGAGTCTTCAAAACCTCCAAGCAGAGTGACCAGTCAACCTGTCTGTGCAAATCTGTTCTGATTCCTGACTAACCAAACAGTGAAAAAGTTTCCTTTATCAAGTCAGAACTTTTTTTTCATCCCTAATATAGTTTGTCCATGCTTTTTAGCACAAAGTTTCAGGTCAACTTAGTCACCAGTTGTCTCACCAGCTTTCCATAGCAGCCATCTCATCTTGTGACACTTAAACAAATAGTCTCTGTAGCAACAGGAAAGAAAGAATCCTTTTGTTGAGATACTAGGACAGGCAAAAGCTGTTAAAACAAGTACATTATACCCATATTTATAATCAACTGTGCTTTTTTCACACCCATTTATCTGTCCAATTCAGTAAATACGTTATCTGTCTTCTACAGCACACTGATCGCACTAAAGACAAATGTACAGGTTTTGTAGAATGGAGTTCGAATTGAGCCCAACACAGGTACTCTGCATCTCAAATCTACATTAACTGGCAAAGCAGATGGATTACCATCTCCTATCTGACTCTGAAAGTCTTTGGAAAAGAGCAATAAAACACCACACATGGCTGTTGGGCAGAATATTTTAGTATCATCTACACTTTTGGTCTAAGATGTAAAATGTAAGCTGTGAGTTCCTACAGCAGGGTGGATGGGAGTTGGCTTGGAAAAATCCTTTTATGGAAAGCTATATGGAAGCAGAGCGTGAGAAATGCATTTATTGACTATCTACTACAGTGTCTTTAAGAGAGACTGAACAGCATGCAATTACAACTGCATGCAAACTACACTCAACCACATGCAGGGGCTGGGGTGGGGGGAATTGTTTGGGGTTTTTCGGTTTTTAAACAGAGGCCAGTGTGCCACCATGGAGAATATCCCCCAGCCAAAGACCCCCAGTCAGGCAGCCCTGCCACTGACTCAGTGTTTGCCTTAGGGCAAGCAACCCAGCAGACAGAAAACATGGGTTACCGCTAAATATAAAGACAGGGAAAGAACAGGGAAAATACAAAGGGGATAAGTATAAAAGAACTGAACAACTGGAGCTTGGTGACTTTTTTTGTTCAGATGCTACCATTTCAGGTTTTTGCCTAAACTACTCCTTCTGCCCTTCTTGGGACATCTTCCCCAACCAGACGTTTCTCTAGATATCTCTGTGTATAACCTCTTGATCTTAGTAAGGGAAAACAGTGATTCTTTCTGGTTCTGTTTTGTGTTTTTCCTAGTGATTTGCTAGATAACAACCCTACTGCTCTGTAGTACACTTAAAGGGAACCAACTTGATGGTGGATTGAACCACCAAATCTTCACGTGCCTGTTAATCTCAACAGCTGTTTCTTGCTTTGTTACAGAACAAAGCAGCTGAGATTAGCTCTTGCTACACACACACAATGACATTTATTTTCCATAATAGATCCTTGCCACTCATTCAGCAAGGGTGAGATATAAGGAGGAGAAATTGTGCAGTGAACAGAGAATGTGACAGTACTCTTAATAGGAGGAAGCCTGCTAGGTACAACAGGAAGGTAAGTAAACACAGCTAAAGTTCATGATAGCATGAGGTACCAACCTACCTGCAGCTCTTAAAGAACAGAAAACGATGCTTTCTATCATGCTGAACTACTATTAAATTGAACTACTATTAAATACCTCACCCTAAATTCATCTCTAGTTTTATGATTTGAACTTAAACATGGCTATAGTTCTGCTTGACTGAAAGTGACTGCAATGCTACAGATTTTGCTCTATTTGTTCTGTTGAGAAATGAAGAGGAAAGGTCCATCACAAAAAGCGGAGCAGAAGAATCTTTACCGAAAGACTTGCTCAGCTATGAGGAGGGCGCCAAGCTAGGTCGGTCAGGGAATCAGAATCACAGACGGGTTCAGGTTGGAAGGGACCTTAGAGCTTATTCAGTTCCAACCCCCTGCCATGGGCAGGGACACTTTGCGTTAGACCAGGTTGCTCCAAGCCCCATCCACCCTGGCCTTGAACACTGCCAGGGATGGGGCAGCCACAGCTTTTCTGGGCACCTTGTGCCAGTGCCTCAGCACCCTCACAGGGAAGAACTTCTGCCTAAGAGCTCATCTCAGTCTCCCCTTTTCTAGGTATTTTAGGAATGATGATAGCCTGACAAGAAATGGGGGCACTGGTACATTCTTGTGAAAGCAGCAAAGCAAGATCCCATCTCAATTCCCTGAACACAAGTACATACATCATAGGGAACAAAACTGCAGGGATTAGGAGGTACATAGCTTTGATCTCATTGGAATTGCAGAAGTATGATGAGAGAGCTTCCATGTTTGGTGGGTTGTGATAGAGGGAGATAAGCACTCTAGAAAGGCTGAGCTGGGAAGTGGGGAGGAAGGGTTGCACCCTCTGTAAAGAAGCAGCCTGAATGTGTTGAACATTGCCTTCCAATAGGTGACAGCCCTTGGACTGCTTATGATTAAGGATCAGAGAACAAACACCTGACCTATAAACCAACACAGACCATGCCACATAAACTAATACTAATTTTTATTTTGAACTTTTAAACACTTGCTGTTAGCAGAACATCTCACTTCAGTAAAAAAAGCAAAACCAGAAGTCACAGCTGGCACTATTACCACAGGGGTCCTCTGGTTTCCTATCTCATCTACAATAATTTGATCAGGACTTTTGTTTCCTACAAAATTTATTAAAATTGAAAATTAAAAGAATTCCTTCCCATATGACATGATGTCTCACTCATTAATAGTGTGGAAGCACAGGGAAGCTTAGAGGCAGTGATAAAGCAGCACCCTCACTTTCTGGCACAGAGATAGATTCTGCATCTAGAGGTTATTCTTCTTTGACTGATGATGCCACTTCAGTAATTACAAAGTGCTGTCACTGTGATAGAGCTTTCTGATGAATAGGAAAGCAGTAAACTCCCCCCAGATGCCAGTATTAAGTACACTGCTTTAGAGAATGTGGTCTCAAGAGGCACTGCTGCAATTAGAGTCCTGAACCAGAAAAGAGAACATGAATATGCTCCAACAGATTCTCTGGATCTCTCACGAAGTTTCATACTAATCAGTACTTCACTTTTACAGGCATTTATGCATCTTTGCTGTTTTGGCCTGAGGAGCTGCTGAAAGCTATCACCACTGGCCATTTGAACTTTTCTAGAGGTCATCCTTCCAGGGGATAAGCACACATAGAATGAATTTAAAACCATCATCCCCCGTTATAAGATCATCTGTCTCCTCCTTATTCTCATTATTCCCATTTTCTCCCTCACTTTCATGTGATGAAACAGTCATCCCCTCTCACATTTTACAGCAATCACTTCTGTTGAAACACATTTAAAGCATACTTGAGAGTATTGTATACACTTAATTGACACTCATCAGAAATCCACCAACTGTTATCATCATGCTGGTACCATCAGTGTCACCAGTGGAAGCAGCTGGGGATTCATTTCTGCTGTAGTGCCATTACTTTAAATTATTAATTTGATTAATTGGTCTTCTTCACTGAAAGGCTTTTTTTATCTTGACATTCCTCTTGTGCCCCAGCTAGCCATTACCTGTCATTGATATGTCTATTCTTAAAAGAATCCAATTATTTCAAAAAATAGCACATCTTACATTACTTTCCAACACAGCTCTGCCTTTCCTGGTTATTCTTTTCCTGTGTTAAACCCTGCTAACCTTGAATTTTGCTGCTGCTTGTGGTAGAATTGTTCACTTAGGGTCCTGTAATAGATACTGTAAAAGTATTTTGATAGGGCAGCATGAGTCAGGCCGACAGAATAGCAGTTACCCAGGTGGAACACCAAACCCAACTTAGTAGGCTCAGAAGGAGGAGACCAAGCAGCATTCATGCAGGGCAGTTCACAGCACATAAGCACCACAGAACATAGTATCTTCCCCCAGAAAACTCTGACACACCAACTCCAGTGTCACATTTATAAAAATAAACAAGTAGATCTGTTAGATCACACCTGAAGTGCACTTTCATCAACAAAAGTCATAAAAACACCTCAAAAGTTTCTTGAAAGGTTTATCTTTTTGAGGGAATACATATTAATTAACTGATATTCATTCATACTATTATGAAAATACAGAAAACAGCTAAAATGTTTGGTAATGTGTCCTAAAGGAAAACTAGCATAGTCAAAAAAATCTAGCATGGGTCCTTACAACAACTTTGTTTTGGGGTCTTTATGTAGGTAAAATGCTATCAGGGATCTGGGAAAGAGCAACAAGGAACAGGGTGCTCAGCTGAGCCTTTGCCCAAGACCCATGAGAGTGCAGAAGGCAGAGACAGGAAAAGATGCAGTTTAGGGCTTGGGATACCTACACTGATGCTGTTCTAACATAGCAGCTCTTAATGACACCACAGTCAGGCTACATGAAGCCAGAAAGTGAAGGGTAGTCAGAAAATGCTCTTCAAGTAATACAAAAACACAATCCACAGCAACTATTTGAAAATTAAATTGGTTTAGCATGTCTCACATAACTTCTTCCTAGTGATTCCATCATTACTTAGCAAGCCCTGGCTGCAGTACCTCCAGCTCACACATTGCACTACCCACTTCTCACAGAACAGAAAAATTGGAGTTGGAAGTGAAGAGCACACTTGATAAACTGAAGTTGAGAGGTAGCATCTTGAGGCTTGAGGTCGATCAGTGACTGTTCCTCTTGAACAAGCAGACTGCGCATGAAGGGCTCACCCAGACGCGAATGCTTTCCCTTTGGGAACTCACAAGGAAGGGACTAATCAACGAGCAAATTAGCTCTGTGGGACAAACTCCACTTTGGTAACTGCTTGCTCTTGCACTATGAAATGGGTTTCCTGACTCGGGTGCCATATTCATGCTTTGTATGAATTCTCTTTGCTTTTCTCTACAGCTGTCCCCACTTCTCCTCATCAAGTAAGTAAGCCACCCAGTGGCATGTTTCATGAGTAACTTCTGATGCAATACAAAAGCTTTCTCCACAGGTTGCTCCACTTGGTGTGTTTACACGTTACAAGTTTTCATTATAGTGGTCAAACAGTAAAAAGCTTGCCCAAAGAGGCTGTGTGGTCCATGTGTTTGGGGACTTTCAGGACTGGACTAAAGTCTTGAGCAATGTGGTCTGATGACATAGCTGACTTTGTTTTGAATAGAATAATCTGTGGATCTGTGACCAAGAAAGCAGATTTACAGTTTAGCTATGTTGACTGGGTTTCTATTTTTAAAAAATAACCAACCCAAAACTTTCCACCTCAGATACTGCTCCCCACTGTACTTGTCTGGGGCTCTGTACTTGGATACATGGCAATTCAAGGAATTTGACATAAGCTACATGAAACCTTACAAAAAGGATATCAGTCCAGCTCTGTGCAACCTTATCCCCTTCACTATGAGCTCTGCCAGTCTGGAGTCAACTCTAGCTCTAATGAGCTTAAGGCTTCAAATCTTCCTTTACTCCATGACCTTCTCTCCCCTCTCTCTCTCTGAAGCTCTCACAATTAGGACCCCTTCTTGCCAGAAAATATGCACCCTATATTCACCACTTCCTGGGCCAGCCAGCTCTCTCTACCTGTGCCCTTTGTATGGCATGGATCACTTCTTTTTAGATTGATGTAACTCCTCCCTCAAGTGTTCAAGGCCAGGTTGGACGGGGCTTGGAGCAAGCATGTACAGCGGAAGGTGTCCCTGCCCACGGCAGGGGGCTGGAACTAGATGAACTTTAAGGTTCCTTCCAACACAGACCATTCCATGAGTGTATCACTCTATGACTATCTCCATTCATTGAACAATGATGGGAAAGAGGCTCAGAAATACCGAGAATCCTGCATTAAAAAACAGATGATGTGTACCAAATGCCTGTGCTGAACTGCTTTTCCAACACTGATCCTAGGGCACACTTTGCTGGGCCACTAATGAGAGTTGCCTTCATTATTCACCTAAATTGGGCCACTTTGAGAGTGAGAAGTTTTGCACTGCTATGATTCACCAGAACAAGTACCAGTATAAACAGTTAAAGCAGTACAGGAATCCTGCCTGAAGCTACATCTAAGCATGTGCACACTAGGTTAAGGTTTTCCTTTCAGATTCAGCAAGATCCAGATTCAATAAAACTGGCTGGAGGCTTGAACTTGAAAGCCCCAAGAAGATGTAAGAAATACCCCTGAACCATCTGGAACCACAGGTCAGAGCCAAGGGACAGAACATCAGAGGAAACACAGCACTAAGCACTCCACTGGGGATTTATATGACTATCTATGACAGGGCATAGCTCAAGATGATCATGACAAGACAGAAGACAAAAGGACTGGTAAGACACCGGCAGAGACTGCAACATGAGATACAAGCAAAAAGTCAAGATCACAGGTCTTTAAATCATGTGCCAGCACTGAGTGAGAGAAATCTACACAGCTAGGTAGAAAAAAAAAAAAAGAAAAAAGACCCACACTAACATTTTCTGCCCCAAATTTTTCAGTTAAAGTGCTTCCATAGAAGAACCTTCAAGTCAGTACTAACACTCAGGAATTCGCTACTGCCTAAAATAACATGACAGAGGACAGACTTTATCCTGCAAATCAATGATATAATGCAACTTTACCATAACAACTCCTCTCTATTTTTCCTATTCATTTGTGTGGAAGGTATGAACTATAATGACTCAATAACAGCTCATTGTGCATTCCTTTTATGTAATATATTTTATTGTACCAAGTGTACAAATGATATTGGTTGTGTGATTTATTGAAATTAATGTACAATTCTGTAATGTAAACCTGAGGTCAGTTTGCAGTGTCTGAAGAAATTATCACCCAAATTACTATTGATTGGAAGTTAGTAGTCACAGCTGTGTCTGTTCACCACCAGAAAGCAGTCACTGTCACATCACTGCTAGAATCTAACATCAGAATTATTGTCTCCCTGTGTCACAGGTAGCACAGATCCTTCAGTGTTCAAAGGGGAGTCAGGATTAATCACTCTTTTCAAGGACAGTGTTTATTACATTAAAGAGTAGTTGTTCTTTGTGAACTTGATGGTTCCAGGAATTGAAAACAGAATCTGTTGCCTTCCATCTTTAGGTCAATTAGCTCCAATACAGCTCAGGGTTCCTATAGCAAAGAATCTTGTGGCTGATGCACACTTCAGTTTATTTCTTATTTCCCACCAGTCAAGTCCCAAATTAAGAGGCAGCAACAGGGAAGCATCTCTCTGAAGCCTTGTTAGAGCCCTAGCACAGGAACTGGAAACCTGTTTATTATTTCTGTAGCTTGAAAACATTTGCATTCCTTGTTCCTGCTTGCCAGGACAGTGCTCTACCTACTAGCTTAAAAGGCTGGGATAAAATTAATTTTAAATGTCTCACTGTGGTGGGTTGGAGAAGAAGAAAGTAGAGGTGACTAATGATGCAGGCACCTCTCATTGGAAAAGGGATTGCGAGTACTGTTTCTAGGACTGTTCACATGTATCAGGCTGCCAATCTTTAATACAAAATTAGTAGCAATGATCTAACAACAACATCAGATTTCACCTGATCAGATAGTATGTGATTTCTATTTGTGAAAAGCACTCATAGATTTCCAAGCTACACTGTCAATGAGAGCCACTACATCTCATACTTCACAGAAGCAATTGCTGGCATGATGGAAAGTCACCCTGACTTAGCACACTGCAATACTTAGTAGATACTCTCTCTGTTCCTTCCCCAACCACAGAGCATTTCATATGTTCCAGAATTAGCTCAATTGAGCTCATCTCAAATGGTTTCATTTCCCAGAAACTTTTCCTCTAGCTTTTAAGGGGAGACAGTATCACTAAAGCACCAGAAGCAGGTATGCACACAACTGCTTCAGGGCATATAGAGGCACCTCAGAGACTCAGTCTAGTTGACATGGTATTGGCAGATTTTTACTTTTGTGGAGTGAATACACACAGCAACACTTCCATGTTTTCAACACACTCTTCACATGTCCTCCCACCTTTCCCCTACCTCTGTCATCTCCTTTTGTGTGCCCACCATTTCTTAGGCCAGCAATTTCTCCTACGCTCCATTACCCCTACTCTCCCCTTGTGCATTCCCTTTCTCCTCTTCTATTTTTCCCACATTTTCCCATTATGGGATTTGTGCGTCTCAGTGCACCAATGCTGTCATGCTTGTAACACCGACTAAATGCCAAAATAGAAGCAACCAATAATTAAGATGCCTGTGCTTACTTTTACATCTGATATTCAGTATAATTCAGCAACATTTGACCAGGAGTGCTCTCCTGGTACCTATAAAAATGTTACCAAGCAATCATAATTCAAATGTACATTAGCTAGGAAATCAAAGACTGAAACCAACCACTTTTCACATTAACCTTCTGCCTGGCTATTTCAGTAACCAGACATCATAATGGGAACATCCAGATTTAATATTTCAAATGGAATAGCTCAATACAAAAAGACATGAAAAGCAGCAGACCCAAGAAGCATCTCAGTGCAGCAGAACCCAGGTATCCCTATTATGTGCATATCCAGAATAGGGCATCTGCTTCAGGTATGGAGCTCTGGTTAAAAAAAACATTATTTTAATAAAGAGGGGATTTTACTTTGGGAGGGTTGGTTGCAAAGTGAAAGTCACAATAGTCTGTTTAGTTGGCTTTTCCTTGCTTAATTGTGGTGGACTGCTTACTGGTACTAGTATCATAATGATGAATGATAGTTTAGGCAATGCCAAACTGAAGATAACAGAGTGGCTTTGAACATCCTCTTCTGCATGTCCACCACTTCATGGTATTCCTTGTTGAGATTTCACAGCACTAGCACAAACGCAGACTTAAAATACCTTAGGAGACAGTGGCTGAAGAAGTACTTCAGGGATGTCCTCTGAGAAGCACAAGAAAGAATAAGCACATTCTGTCTAGAGAAAAGGTAAATGCTGAAGGATATTGCCAGGTTTTTCTGGCATTACAAAAGCTAGTTTCAAAAGTTCTAATAGCTTTCATGTCTAAACATCATAAACAATTTAATCTTAAAACCAGGATAAAAATTAATGAAGCATGCTGAATCTTTCTACAAAGCAGAGAAATAAGAACAAATCTTTGAGAAGACATAGCACATAAATCTCTGCTTCTGCACAGAAAGGCAAGAAGATGGATTAATTCCATGAGTAGCACAAGAGAACAGAAACAGAATAAAAGAGGCAGCTGAAAATAAAAAAAAGGAACTGCAAAGACCAAAGACTCTTATTTAAACTCCTCGGCTTCAGTAACAAGTAGTGCATGACAGTTGGTCAATAAGTGTGAGAAACTCTCTCAAAGGACAAGTCATGAGAGGACTTCTGACATCTCCACAAATGAGAGTTGATAAGAGACAAATAATTCCATTTTTTTTCACACATTTCAAAGTGCTTCCACATCACTTGTACAGGAGGTAATTTCATCAATCATTAACTGTGCAGTTCTGGCAATTCATTTGGGTCAGGTTCAGCACCTAGCCTTTAAGGTCCTTTAAGTTCCAAAGAGTGCCTGGCAGGAGACTCCTGCCAATTGCTTTTAAGCCCCAGCTCCATACTACTCTGAACACTGGGAGGCAGAGGGAACAGGAAGCTCAGGAAGCAACAGGAGCTATACAGCTCTCCTCTCCAGTTCACCTAGCACGTGAAAGAAAAAAGCAAACCAATACACACAATCAGCCAGCACTGCAGCACTGGAGTGCTTCAACTGCTCAATGGCACTTACTTACAATTGTGTCCTTGGATACAGTCTTTAAATCACTTTTCTCATTAGGAAGCACACTCTGGCCCAGGTCATTAGCTGTGCAACGTCAGCAGGGTACCAAAACAGCTTGGAGTCCAAGTGCACTAGAGATTAGTCTTGTTATTCAACACGTCTCTCAATCAGAACAAAAACTCCCCCTAAAAAATGCATCTAGTGAAGGGAAGTGGTCCAGCACAGCCCTTAGTACTGCACAGCACATGGAGTGCTGGATTAATCTAATTACACTCCTGGTGCTTTTTAATGGCAAGCTATTTAACAAAACACAGAGCAATGACAGAAGAGCTGACTCTCACTTCTACAAAAGATAATTAAAATTTGTTTGGTGGAACAAAAGACAAATCAGGGTTGGAAAAAAACGTAGTTTTCAGTGGTTTTTGACAATCTCTCTATTAAAATGGATTAAATGTAATTATCCTCTTTTCTTCCTCTGTTGATTCTGAAAATGACACCAGATGATAAATTTTAGGACAACATGCAGCTTCATTTTTGCTCAAACCTCTATTTTTTTCAAGCATGTAATAAAAAAACCACAACTTTTCTTCACCAACAAGTAGCCAAATGTGATGAAGCACCACCTGCAAAGCAGATGAAGACTGACAGAATTTAAACACCATGGTGTTCCAGGTGGGCAAGAGACTCATTTGAAACGGAATAAACAGTGTGCCAATAAAATAAAAAGTAAAATTCCACTGGTTGGGAAATCAGAGTGCACCAACAGGTCTCTTGGTTTAGTTGAGACCAATTCTTCATCCCCTTTTCAGTTACCAAGTCCTGAAGCCTGATTTTGAGCACTGACATCTCACAGAGTAACTTCAAATAATCTTGGACTCCAGCACTCCTGAAAATCTGGCTGCAAGAGACACATGCAAAACCTCCCCTTCTTCCAAAGCAACAGCTTCTACAACAAAACAGTCATGGTTACTTGGATCACTGATGCCCCCAAAGAGATGGCTAGAGGCTCATCCTTTAACTACTCTATGTATTTTCAGATGTGCCAGGTTTCTGCTCTTGATCCCCATGCTGCTCTCTCCAGTTTTAAAGACCAAGTGTCAAATATACCTCCCTCTCCCTGTTTCTATTTTTGGTTTTCCCAAACAGTCCCTAATGAAAAGATTTAATGGACTAACAAACAGGAAGCGAAATGAAATGATGTCAGGATCCTTTCAGAGTTAAGCTTAAGCTCTAGAACTAGACTTGATGGGTAAACTTCATGCTTGTTTAAGCTATCACAGTGTATTTAAAAGATATAGGGCTTTATGCTCTGTATGCTTTTAGCATAAAACACATCTTAAAGATGTAGCATAAAACACATCTTAAAGATGTTTCTAGTTCTGATGCTTGCTAATGCTACTGCATATAACAAGTGCTAGAAGTGTGCAGAGAAAACCACACATCTTTGTCGAAAGCATTTATACTCTTTATAATTCTGCATGTTGCTGAAGCATTGTTACCTGCTTATCCTAGCAGATGAAAAGCATACGGGTAGATTTCCAGGTGTCTCACAGAAAGAACGAGAAAACCAGAAAAAGTTCTGTCTGTATTCTAATCACAGACACAGCCCTGAGGGACAAAGGCTTTTTCTTTGTTTCATTATCTTTTAACAAAAATCCCCTAAAGAGGTGGACACTTTACTCACTTTGTGAATTTATAAACAGTTTCAGGTAGGTCAGTTCAAAACATTTTTACTTTTGTTATTAAGTCTCAAAGGCATTTGAACAGAAGGGAAAACAGATTTTAGGCTTCATTTCAAGATTATGATTTAATTGAGGACTTTGGCCATAGATATGGGGAAGAATTAGAACATTATAAAACAAGACACATGAAAATACCAAGCTGATTAGAAATATGTGAAATAATGTCTACAGAGACAGTGCTTAGAAAATGGGAGGTTAATGGGAAATTGGGTCACAAGTTGCTGAATGCCCACATTGTCTTTTAAAAAACAGATGAATACTTTAAAGGAGAATATTAAAAAACTTGGGTCATAGGATCCCAGACTGATTTGAGTTAGAAGGGACCTTAAGACTCTTCCAGTTCCAACCCCTGCCACAGGCAGGGACACCTTCCGCTAGACCAGGTTGTTCCAAGCTCCATCCAACCTGGCCTTGAACACTGCCAGGGATGGGGCAGCCACAGCTTCCCTAGGCAACCTGTGCTAGCGCCTCAGCACCCTCACTTCTGCCTAAGAGCTCATCTCAATCATTTCAATCTCTGTCATTTTAAAGTCAAATTACTGTTTACACATGAGTAGACACATACAGACATGGCAAAAGCAAAACATGTAGTCATACCCAGAGAAGAAACATTATGCACAGCTCTCCCACATTTCTGCCAGGAACAAGGGTAAGTTGTGTTAACAAAATAAAACGTGCACATGAAAGACAGGATGATCAGAAAGAGGATAGACTGGTTAACTCCAGGTACAGCACACCCACTGGTATGAAGGTCCAAGGGGAGATCATTCACTGAAACATGATTTCAGTGAAGAACAGAAGATTCACTGGGCAATTACTGTGAAATGGATGAAAAGCCAAACAAGGAAAATATGAAGCTACAGGAAGCTAGATAAAAGGTTGGCATGGAGCAGGAGGAGATACACATGTGGATTATTCAGCAGGACACAAAATACAGAATCTCACTGAACTGATGCAATTCATCAAGTCAGGATATAAAATTTCTGCCAGACAATACTGAGGTCACCATATCTGAGCTTTCACTGACACTCTTTGCTGTTCTCATTGAAGAGGACACCTATGAGGGAATTTAAGACCCTTGAGCTGAGAAGCCCTTATACGTCAGTCGTTGGCAGACCATAAAAACTAAGCTCCTAATAACTCTTACAACATACTTTGTATGTAGCAAAAGGAAGACTAGAAATGGTGAAAACATTCTGCATGAACAAGAAACAGCAACTGAAAATAAGTAAGGGGAATCACAGACTGGAAGGGGACATCACTACACTGGTTTAACTTCACCAACTCAAAAAATAAAGCTGTCTTGTCCAAGAGCAGTCACATTTACTGGCTTGTCAGTAACCTGCCAGTCACTCAGAGCTGACTCTACAACTAGTAATGTGCTGTTTTGGTGAAGGGCTATTAAAACACTTTCTGTTATAAAGCCAAGAACTACAGGATCTACAGTCTTGCTGAGCATTTCTAAGCTGTCTTACCTCAAACATTTCTTGCTCTGTCCGTCGACGATCCTCCAGGAGCTGCTCCAGGTAGGTCAGATTACGGAATTTTTCTAGGTAACTACTGTACTGTTTCTGCAGTTGCTCCTCAATCTTCTCATACTCATCCATAAAAGCAGGACTGGAGAGAACAAGCACAAACTACTCAGTGAACTATTGACCTGTATGAGCAGAATTCTGAAAGAAACATTTTCATGTTTGCTGCTTCCTTTCCAAGTCTAAAAGCACCTTTTGTTTTTAAGGTTCCACACTACTTCAGAGACTGAAAGCATAAGACAAAAAAACCTCATTAAACTCTCCCACAAAAATTACACATAGCAAAGGAAAGGATATTGTGCACTCACTGCCATTTCCTTTCAAACAGGCAGACAGGTACCATTTTGGCCTTTTTAGCAGGCAAACCTAAGCTAATTTATTCTGCTGTTCCATTACTTCCAAAAACATAGCTTGTAGCATGGTTGGAACATCACCTAGTTTGCTGGAGACTTCCTTGCTACAAAAACTATGCTTACTTACTACAAAACCATGCTGGAAAAGTGTAACTAGACTTGACACCAGTAAGTGTGGATGTCCTCATACTGGAGAGCTAACTGTTGCACCTCAAAGAACAGTGTCTGCTTAATGCTTCACATCTACCCAATACACTTCCCCAAAAGCATTCCTGATCAAAACATGTATATGGATCAATGTAATTCCTTCTGCCATGTGATTTTCTAGTATTTCCTTGGTTGGGTTTGCTTTTTTTTCTTTCATATTAGGTCAAAACCAGAGCATGATCTGTTTATGCAATCAGAGAGTATATAAACCTGCAGTTTAATTCAGGGCAAGAAATCAACCCAAAGTGTGAATCTTATCATCTTCATTTCATGGTAGGATGGCAGGCAGGGTCACCGCCAGGAGCAACCCATCCTAACAAGGGATGCCTAATGAGCCCAACTCCGGCCACATTTAACAGCCCTGAAATTCTGGTAACAGAAAAGCTAACAGTTACAATCCAAACTGGGCATTTCTAGAAAAGAGAATTTCTCTCTTCCACAGGGCATGATCCCAGGCTCACTATAGACCTCACTCCTCACTGCTCTAAGCATTAACAATGCACAGTCCCATCACTGATGCAGTAGACAATCGGTTCCTAATCTTTACCGCACACTTTGTAGAGTCTGGAGCCTCTTTTGGCTTCTTTCCAATTCCAATTTCCGTTTTTCAATCTTGGCTTCCAAACTGGCTTCATCCAAAGCCACATTATTCAACATATCTTTAGTCTTTTGGACTTCTTCCTAAAAGAGAAGGGTAATGAACCGTGGCTTGCACTAGAATAATAAGAATTATCTTTAAGATGTGGTGCATTCTTCTGTATCTCACATTTCTTGTTAGCAAATAATATTCTAACAATGAGCTAGAAAATAAATTGAGTAGTCAATGGAAGCTGAAAATTCTCTGTGGTCAGGACAGGAGTGAGCTAACTGGACATTTGCAAATTTTAAATGTCTGATTTTTTATTTTTTTCCCCAGATATTCTTAAAGAAGAACAGATAAAACCCACCCTAGCAGCTTGCCCTAGCTTTAACTGTTAACTTTTCCTTTTCACTGAAAAAGTAGTAACAGACAGGGAGAAACCTCATAAAAGTCTGACAGGATATGTAAGAGCATCTCTTGATGTGTAGTATCTGAATAAACACAGATGAGAAATTCATTTACTTCGTGGTACAATTGCAGGGAATTTCAGGTTTCCATCTTCTTTCTTTGCTTTCTTTTTTTTTTTTTTTTTGTCTTTAAGTCACTTTTATGAAGAACTGACTCCAGATATCTTCATCCTTTTCTAAGTCTTGCTTTATCCAGCTTTTCAGAATCTGGAAAGCATCCCTAACATTACAACACATGCTACAGGAATCAGGAGGGAGATGTGAGAATATTCCAGTTTATTAGAACAAGCTGAGTACATTCAGTGTGCTCATGGTCAGGAAACCACAAACAATTTTTGAGTGAAAGGGAGGGTACACACTTGCTGAAATTCCAGCAGTAACTGGTAGGTGCTGCTCAGCTATAATACATCATTTCACTAACAGGTCCAAAATTAACCCAGGTGAGGTACATTTTTACCATTTCCCAAGAAACAAACTGCTCTACAGTGCTGCTTTTGGTTTAGTAGCACTGCTGTGTAGAATTGCAATGTACATTAACATTTAGAATTGGTAGAGACTGTGAGTAGGAGCAGAAACATAAGGAAAGATTGTCTGGAGTATCTATTGATTATGCATTAGCTGTTTAAATGTGGAACTCCACTCCTTGTAATTATACGATTGGACTGGATATAGTTTGCAGTTAAATAACTTCTAGTAATCACTAGGATTTAATTAACCACCATACTTGCACAGTGGCTGAGTGCAGCTAATGGCTTAGAAACACAGGAACCCAAGCACTGGAGGAAGGAAAGTGCTGCCAACAACTGCAATAGACAGAAGGTCCTCCAAAAGGAGAGCCATAACAAGGCACTGGCCTGGCTCTAATCAGCACACTTGCCAGTTCTCACCCCTTGGCAGCTCAGCTATCTTGCTTCCAGAGCCCAACTTCACAACTCCAGAGGTACCAGCACAGTTTGAGTTAATAAGTACACCCCTTGCAGCCCTGACTCTGTAAAGTTCACATGGCTTAGGCAATGTAGGCGAGATGGAGATTTTTGTGCTGATTTAGGCAGTTTTTATCCCTCCTGTAGAGCTTTTGGGGCTACCACTGAGCTCCTAACAGAGGAGGGAATAGGACTAAAATGTGTTTTCTCTCAAGAGGCCAAGGGAGGCCAAGTGCAGTTCTTTGACGCACCAACAGGAGGAATATTTCAGCATGTTGGACCACTGCCGTTATACAGTATGACAGTGAAAGCACAGCAGGTCTTAACATTCTCCTAGGTGCTGCTGCTAGCATCCTTCACCCTTTCTGTTGTAGGCTGTAACTTCTGACTGCCAGCTCACAGCCATCACTGTGCTGATACCTCTTGACTCTGCCAGGAAAGCTATCAGTTTCCTTTAACATGCTTGTTCACTTTTAACACAATTGGTTTCCAAATGAACCATGAGGACCATCACTAACTGTACTCATTACCATAACACAAGGAGTCAACAAAGAGTGATCTCTGCCTTGCTGAGCTTCTGTTAAGACACCTGATGTTACCAAAATACCAAAATCATGAACTGAAACTCAACATTAACCATTAACTAACTAGGTGCAGCACTACTTGGTCCAGCCAGCTAAAGGTGATTTGTCCTTCGGCACTTTTAACCCTAGGCTGTCAATAAATACAGCTATGTTCTTCCTACAACAGAAAAAATAATAGTTTTGCAATTAAATAAGTATCATTTTGCTTACCATAACACAGTTGATGGCGATTTTCATCACCTTCTCAGCCTCATTTATCTCCAAAGGTCTAGCAATAGATTCTGTTCTTGCTTCCTATGAAATAAAAATACACCAATATATGTAAACATTATACAAAGGAACTAATATACGCAGAACTGAGGGTGGTCAAGCAACAGTGACTGTCTGCATAGTAAATGAAGGAGGATTTAGTGTTTATTCACCAAGGCTCAGATGATTTAGAGAACAGATGACGAAAAAGTCAGTTAAGTGAGGCCGAGATTAACACTGAGCAATTAAGGTGTCTTTTCAAAACAAGGTAAGCGCTACTGTCTGAACTGCAAGTATTCTTGAATGCAGATGTTTGGATCCTGTGCTGGTTATTACATGTTGAGCAACATGTGCAACATAAGCACAGAAGATTTCATCATCTTTACACTACAGCCCATGAAAACAACAGTGTAGGTAGATGAGTGCAGTGTCACAAAAACTGGGGAGCACAAGCACTGTGAGCCCATCTAACACAGCCAAGAGGCTGCCTCCCATACCCATATGAAATGAGATGATGCAGATGTATGGGTTTCTCTGATTCAAATAACCAAAATGTCCAGACTCCTCAAAAGAACATAAAACCAAAAACCAGTGATTCTTGTTGAGACAGAATCATAGAATGGTTTGGGCTGGAAAGGACCTTAAGATCTTCTAGTTCCAACTCCTCCGCCACAGGCATGGACATCACACACTAAACCATGCCACCCAAGACTCTGTCCAAGCTGGCCTTGAACGCTGCCAGTGATGGAGCATTTACAGCTTCCTTGGGCAACCTGTTCCAGTGCCTCACCACCCTCACAGTAAAGAACTTCTTCCTTATATCCAGTCTAAACTTCCCCTGGTTAAGTTTAAACCCATTATCCCTTGCCCTATCACTACAGTCCCTAATGAAGAGTCCCTCCCCAGCACCCCTATAGGCCCTCTTCAGATATTATAAAGCTGCTATGAGGTCTCCACGCAACCTTCTCTTCTCCAGGCTGAACAGCCCCAACTTTCTCAGCCTATCTTCCTACAGGAGGTGCTCCAGTCCCCTGACCATCCTTGTGGCCTCCTCTGGACTTGCTCCAACAGCTCTATGTCCTTCTTATGTTGAGGACACCAGAACTGTACACAATACTCCAACTGAGATCCCAAAGGATGAAAAAGAACCTTCCACTCTCAGCAATTTTGTGGACAGATGGGCTTAGGGATATCTCTCTGATATCCAACCTGGGCATTATATCATAGAACTACAGACTGGTTTGGGTTAGAAGGGACCTTAAAGCTCATCCAGTTCCAACCCCCTGCCACGGGCAGGGACACCTTCCACTAGACCAGGTTGCTCCAAGCCCTGTTCAACCTGACTTTGAACACAAAAAATGTTGGACTATTTATTTGCTACTGGTAGAAGAGAGGGGAGATTTTTGCAGCTAAATGCCTTAAAATCATCTTATGTTGGCAAACTGTTTGGTAACAGGTGGATAAAGACGGAAATGGCATCTCTCTAGAGAATTTCTGACTAAGACTCTAAAAATGCTTTGTGCACACTGCAACAGGCTGTATCCACCCCACTACAAGATGAATTCTGGAAGCAGACACAATCACTTTGCTGAGTTACCACGCCAGACCTTCCAGATTGCATAGCTAACACTAGCACATGTACCCCTGCTCCCTCCCCACCAACTCAAGTTCAAGGAGTTGTACAGTGAACCCAACAGGGAGCCAAGAAAAGCAGCTTTTGTACTGAGCTTATCCCTCTGCTGGATCACTTCTGTGAGCAAGCCTGCTATATGCTGCACAAAGGGGTTTTTTTCCTAGCAGAAGAAAAGAAGAGGTGGGAGGTGTCCCTGCCCATGGCAGGGGAGTTGGAACTGGATGAGCTTTAAGGTCCCTTCCAACCCAAACCAGTCTGTAGTTCTATGATATAATGACCAGGTTGCATATCAGTCCTTTCCAACCTTAACTATTCTATGATTCTATGAAGAAGTATTTTGTTGGGGAGAATGAAAGGAGTTACATCTGTTGGTGCCAGTGACAGCCTAAGCTTCTTGAAGTGCTTATGAACATTCCCTTGTCCACACAGAAACACAAGCTCCAAGCAGCAGAAACAATACACATTCCATAATAACTCCACAGACAGACAGTACTGGAAGAAGACCAGAAAGCTCAGTAGCTATTCTGAGAACATGATGTGTTTTACAAGCTCTACAAAAAGGTTATTTATTTGTGAGGACTTTGCCTGGGCTGAAATGGCAGCAAGGATCAGCCTGGTGAAGACATTGCCCTGCCAACTGTACTCTGTCCTGATGGCAACAGCAAGATCTCTGCTTCAGAGGAAAAATACTTCAAACAGAATAGTTGGGCACTCAGCAGGGGGAAGGAAATTATTTTTCTCCCCACTTTCAAAGGAGATAAATGAAATAGCAAGGACCTTAGGTTTTAATTATAACCAACTTCCTTACCAATTTCCTTTCAGTGTAAAATACCCTCAGAAAATGCACAAGTCACTGCAGCATGTCAGGTCAGGGTAACTGATGAGCTTTAGATATAATCCTGAGTATCCACCCTTTTAAGCCACAATAGTTTATACAAGTTTAACACCTTCTCTTCTACTTTCCCTCTTCTACCCATGGCAGCTTCACATACAGACCACAGGCTTCATGCACACCATTTTCCAAGACAAGATTCAGTCCTACAGTCACATTTGCTTGGAAAAATTTGTCAGGCTAATGAGAAGCAGTGTAAAGGCTGAAATTTGTATTTTCAGACTGGGGAATCAGGGCTAAACTAGAAAAGGAGAATGTCAGAGCAATTAACCTGCTTGCACGCCAACAGATAGAGAGGAGAATCCACATGGACCATTACAGTTCTGTACACACACGGCTCCTCCATAAGACTCTGCATTCGTATGTACATTTTTCACTTCACTGGTATAAACAGTCCCATTATCCTAATTTTGACATTTTTGAGTAGTAAATTTAAGTAAAAAACATAGTGAATATAATGGACTAGTAATATATAATGGAAATATAATGGAAAAGTAAATATATTTTGAGATTATCAAAGCTGTCAACAAATTTCTTACTGGAAATTCTTACACCTTCCCTGGGTACCCATCACTGGGCCATTCCCTCTTTCCCCATGAAAACTCTCAAAGAGAAAACTTTTATTTTTAATCTCTCTTTTCAGGAAAGACCCTGCAAATGGCCATATAAGAGAGGAATAAGAGGAAGACAGCTCATATTAACATGCCTGGATAAAGCTAAACACCCCACAAAGATTATGAAGATGTTGGGAAAAGCATTTACTTTAAAACACCAAAGTTGGCCAATTTAAACATTGTTAAGCCATTAGCAAATGAAAGACAATGAATTTAACACAACCACTCTGACTATCTGTGACTCCCCATAGGAGCAAATAAAGCACATTTCTCCTCCAGCCCAACTCTTCCTCATGGATATGCCTTATCCAATACAAAGTATGCAGTAACATGACAAGTGAGATTTTTAAAGCCTGGCTTTACACAAAGGCTCATAAGTTTGTGCTTAAATCTGCACAATAAAATAGGCTGTATACTTGAAGGCAAGACCAATTTTCTGAAATTGGTCCAAATAGCAGATATTACATTGCCACTGGCTGTACTACACTTCCTTGTGCTCAAAAAAGCGTGTGTAAATGAAACTGAGCTCAAAAATATGGTCTCATTCATCTTCTTGTAAAATAATGTACTCTTTACAATTAGGTGTGCTAATCAGAATACACATTATAGCACTCAAGAGGTTTCCTTTAACTATTAAAAATAGAGTTCTCAAGAGAGATGAAAAATACAGAAAGGAGATCAGAAGCATGACAGTTCAGGACTGTGCCTGATAATTACAATTTGAGAAAACAGACACAAAACCAGAGAGGTTTTCATGAACAAGCTGATAGTTTACCACTTAGCAGTGCTTCCTGCTCAAAGTGTCCAAGAGCTCACTGGCTATAGCTGTACATGATAAATACTAATTAAAAATCAGGGAAGCCAAGTGAAAAAATATTTCTGATGAACTAAAGCTGACAATTATCAAAGAAAAAACATGAAAGCACCCAAGACACACCATTTGTTGGCATTACTTATTCTCCCGGTTGAATATTTGGTGTTGCATGGAAAGACTGAGATTTTAACTCTTCAAGTTTTGAATCTCACTTTGAACAAAGCCAATTGGAAGCACTAATGAATTTCTTGGCTGGCTTAGACTTGAAAACTTTGTTTTCTTTGGAAATGAGAATTTCATCACAAAGAAAGAAAGATTTCAAACCACAGACACTGTCTGCCCAATGAAGCAGAACAGAGCACAGCCTGACAGAACATTCCCCACAGGACATGGGAAGTCAGTACTGAAGCCAGCTCTGCCCAAACTGCAGCAGTTTTAGCATCAAAATTTCCTTAGAGCAAAACTGTGCTGCAGTCATTTCATGAAATTACACTGATCTCAAAGCCTTCAAAACTCCATCTGTGTACAAATCACATTTAGACACTGGATGGAATTGATCATTAAACATCTTTCTGTATGAACTGGATGGTACAGGAGGGACATGAAAAATAATCCTGACCTTCTGAAGGAACCTGATACTTCCTAACAGCCTATTTTCCTCCTCAAGAGGTTAAAGGTCAAGAGAATTGAGAATTCTGCTGCTTTTTTGTGTGCTCCTCTCAGCAGTCCACAAAGGGAATCAACAGGAAGAGTTCCCTTCTCAGCAATGCAGAGCCCACTGTTTTTGATAGACAGTGTCCAAGCTTCACACCAGCTATCCTAACATGTACAACGCATGACACAGGAACATCTGAGACAGAGAACCAACTGGCTGTTCTGCAGACCAAAATGAATCAGAAGGCCTGCCTAGACAAGTAAGCTGAACATATGCTTTGTAACAGAAAAATCCCCTTACAAATGTAGGCATACAGGCTGCTGAGGCAAGAAAGGGAACCGTAAACCTTTCTGACAGCACGAAGGTGTGCTATTCTGTTGCCTCCAAGCACACACCACCAGGTTCACAGGTTTTCTGGTTCCAAGAGCTGATTCCACAAAATGACTCTCAGCTCACAATTTCCAGCATGGGCCTACTGTTATCTTCCTGCATCCTTAAAAACCTCACCTTTTATTCCCTTTCTGTAAGGTTTCATGGCACGCAGTACTGGTAAAGCTGGATTAGCTCACATACCTACAGGGTGTCACTGAATGGGTCCTTAACCAGGAGGTGGCTTGTGATGTGATGTCTCATCCAGAGCCTGGCTAAATGACAATGAACAAATCCAGCAGAGCAAGAGCTAGGTTTGCAAGTGAATTTCCTAACTGAAACAGACAGAAACATCTTTGGGCAGCAGGCATATGCAGGAGCTTGCTTTTTGTTTTTTAAAGAGAAAAAGAGCAGGGTCATCAAAAAGGCAAAACACCCAGTCAGGTGTCTTCTCAGATTCCCCACATTTAGTAACAAAACTGGAAACAGAATTTCTTTTCCCTATAGATAACATATAAGAACACTTCAGGCAGGGTTGTGATTTTCTTAGAAAAAGCAACAGAAAGGAGTATCAACAGCACCTTTCAGACCCCAAAGACACATGAAAACATTGTGCAAAGGAGCAGCAAAGTTAGGAGCAGGCATTGTGTTTCAGCAATAGCACCCAAAGAGGCAGTCTGAACTTTTCATTCAGGTCAAGCTTTTGATTTCAGTAAACATTGTCATACAACTCAGATTTCCATTCCCAGCGAGGCTTAACCCACAATAAAGGCAGTGGCTGCTGTACTCCAGAAACAGAAATACAGGATGGCTCTCTCTGGGCAGGAAAAAGGGCATTTTAAATAGCTAAAAATAGGGAAAATCATTGTCCTGCTGTTTAAGGTAGCACGTTTTGCTCATGCAATCAAAACTTTGACATGGCTAGACTTTGCGTCATGAAGGAAGGCTGGGAATAATGAACAACCTGATTTTGACAAACACTGCGACAAAAAAAGATGGTTCAAATGTGATTTTCTTCCTACCAAACTAGAATGGCTCTTCAAAACAGCCTAGAACTGAACTAAAAGAATTCAGATCTTTCAACTAGCTGACAAAATTATGGATGCAGTGACATACCTGTTCCCCAAAATGCAAGGAGAAACATGCCACCCACCTATTTATAGCTGATGCTGTCTTCAGGCTAAATACTATCTGGAAGGTCACTACAAAACCATTACTTATATAAAGCACATCCATAAATGTTATATCCACGTAGCATACAACCATGGTTAAGGTTAAAGCAATCTAAAATGCAGGCCAGCACTGATTCAACTGTATCTTACAGCTGCAAGGTTTCATTTTGGCTTCCCACTTGGCAATAAGCCCTTTTCCTTACAACACATAAATTAGGTTTTGGCTAGAAGCAGAACAGCTAAAAATTGAAGAAAACAATTCTATAGAGTTCTGGCAATTTCAAGTTATCAATTTCCACTAGAAATCATGTGTGGCAACTTTGCAATCAAAGCACAGTTTGAGAAAGGAGAGAAAATAAGTTTATCGGCTTCCCCCAGACAGTGCCTCATACCAAGAACCAACATGTGGCAGATGGAAAATGTTCCAAACATTACAAATCAACTATTTTTTTGTAGTTAACTTTCAAAGAGTACTGAATAACGCAGCTGTTACTCAAATCAGATCTCTACAGAAGTAGTGGGCAAAAAGCTACACCAATGGGAGGTGTGTAGCTGGAGGCCTGTATCTAGTGGAGTGCCTCAAGGGTCAGTACTGGGAGCAGTATTATTTAATATATTCATCAATGATTTAGATGAGGGAATTGAGTGTACTATCAGCAAGTTTGCTGATGACACTAAGCTGGGAGGAGTGGCCAACGTGCCAGAAGGCTGTGCTGCCATTCAGCGAGACCTGGACAGGCTGGAGAGTTGGGCAGGGAATAACTTGATGAATCATAACAAGGGAAAGTGTAGAGTCCTGCATCTGGGCAGGAACAACCCCAGGTTCCAGTATAGGTTGGGGAACGACCTGTTAGAGAGCAGTGTAGGGGAGAGGGACCTGGGGGTCCTAGTGGACGAGAGGATGACCATGAGCCGACACTGTGCCCTTGTGGCCAAGAAGGCCAATGGCATCCTGGGGTGTATTAGAAGGGGGGTGGTTAGTAGGTCGAGAGGGGTCCTCCTTCCCCTCTACTCTGCCCTGGTGAGACCGCATCTGGAATATTATGTCCAGTTCTGGGCCCCTCAGTTCAAGAAGGACAGGGACCTGCTGGAGAGAGTCCAGCGCAGGGCAACTAAGATGATTAAGGGAGTGGAGCATCTCCCTTATGAGGAAAGACTGAGGGAGCTGGGTCTCTATAGTTTGGAGAAGAGGAGACTGAGGGGTGACCTTATTAGTGTATATAAATATATAAAGCGGGAATGTCACGAGGATGGAGCCAGGCTCTTCTCAGTGGCAAACAATGATAGGATAAGGGGCAATGGGTACAAACTGGAACACAAGAGGTTCCACTTAAACTTGAGAAGAAACTTCTTCTCAGTGAGGGTGACAGAACACTGGAACAGGCTGCCCAGGGAGGTTGTGGAGTCTCCTTCTCTGGAGACATTCAAAACCCGCCTGGACACGTTCCTGTGTAACCTTATCTAGGTGTTCCTGCTCCGGCAGGGGGATTGGACTAGATGATCTTCTGAGGTCCCTTCCAATCTCTAGCATACTGTGATACTGTGATACAGAGGGAGGAAGGAAGGGTTCCTTAATCAAAAAGCTGCAAATAAAAGACATCCAGATAAATGTCCTAAGTGGCAGCTCCTCCTGTTGTAACAAATGCCATCCCAGCTCCACCAATATGTAAATGCCTTTGTTTCTCTTGAGAGTTTAATTCACAAGCTAAAGTCAGTGCCAGAGATCCTCAACGACTTCCACCAGTTTGGGAAGAAGCTGATGCTGTGTAACAGTAACACTCACAGCAATACATTGTTCTTACTTAGAAATGTATCCTCTGCGGATTGGGACACACTTTATCTGGCTGTTAAAAGCTTTAATCTACAAAATTACAGAAATTACTTTATTTACACAAGAGGATATACAGGGAATAAACAGTTCATTCAAGCTCACAAGCACAGGAAGTGCCAAGAGGAACATTAGAAAACAGACCTTCCAGGTTGCCTGCCTTCAGCACAAGCTAAGTATTTTTAAAACAGATTATTTTTATCTTCAGCATTACATCTCTTAGCGCTAATTAAGAAGTAAATAAAATGAAAACAACCTTGAGAATCATAGAATTGTTTGAGTTAGAAGGGACCTTAAAGATCCCCTAGCTCAACCCCCTGTCAAGGCAGGGAGATCTTCCAAAGTCAGAAATCTTTCCACCTGACACCAGCATAGCAGCAGTTTTATTATGAATATTTTTTTGC
Organism: Neopsephotus bourkii; assembly: GCF_033783945.1. NCBI lineage: Eukaryota > Metazoa > Chordata > Aves > Psittaciformes > Psittacidae > Neopsephotus > Neopsephotus bourkii. The sequence continues at coordinate 783,135 of NW_026901034.1, forward strand.
TTCATTATCTTCCTAATAACTGAGCAAGTCTGAGCAAGGCAGCTTCCTGACAGGCTCCTGCGAATGTGCCCACAGGACTTCTGGCAGATGCAAAGACCTGCTTGCTCACTGGTGAGAATCGCCGGTAGTCCAGCATCCAGCTCTGGGGCAACAACACAAGAGGGACACGGAGCTGTTGGAGTGAGCCTAGAGAAGGCCACAAAAATGCTGTGAGGGCTGGAGCAGCTCTGCTCTGGAACCAGGCTGAGAGAGCTGGGCTGGTTCAGTCTGGAGAAGAGAAGGCTCCAGAAGACTTTACAGCAGCTTCTGGGGCCTACAGGGACTACAGAAAGCCTGGAGAGGGGCTTTGGGCAAGGGCCTGTAGGGACAGGACAAGGGGGAATGGCTTTAAACTGACAGAGGGGAGACTGAGATGAGCTCTTAGGCAGAAGTTCTTCCCTGTGAGGGTGCTGAGGGGCTGGCACAGGGTGCCCAGAGAAGCTGTGGCTGCCCCATCCCTGGCAGTGTTCAAGGCCAGGTTGGACGGGACTTGGAGCAACCTGGTCTAGTGGAAGGTGTCCCTGCCCGTGGCAGGGGATTAGAACTGAATGGGCTTTAAGGTCCCTTCCCACCCAAATATTCTAGAATTCTGTAATTCTATGATTTCTAAAGGAAATAATGTTTACTCACTTTTTCCCCAAAAGCTGCTCAGATGATGAGAACAGACCTAGTCACACAGTATCACACAGTATCAGTATGTTAGAGATTGGAAGGGACCTCAAAAGATCATCTAGTCCAATCCCCCTGCCGGAGCAGGAACACCTAGATAAGGTTACACAGGAACGTGTCCAGGCGGGTTTTGAATGTCTCCAGAGAAGGAGACTCCACAACCTCCCTGGGCAGCCTGTTCCAGTGTTCTGTCACCCTCACTGAGAAGAAGTTTCTTCTCAAGTTTAAGTGGAACCTCTTAACCTCTTTAGTGGTGGGGATAGTGGAACCTCTTAAAACCCAGTAGTGCCAAATGTTTGCAATTTTTTTTACAGTTAGTGGAAAATGAAGCAGTCTTCACTTACGACAGAAACAAGATATATCATCAGTCTCTCTAAACCTAGGTAGACAGATCCTTCATTTAAGTATTTGGAAATTGATGGATTGGAGAAAAGAAAAATGAAAAAAAGAGGTTCAGTGAACATTAAGCTACCATGTTTTCAAATTCATTAAATCAGTGTCACAGTTGTCAATGCATTTCAGTATATGCCACATGTCTAAGGACATAAAATGTTGTGCAAAAATAAACCATACTGCTCTCCTGCCACCTTTTAATAGCACAGTCCTTCCACCAGTGCAATTCATTGTGTGTATTACTTAGCCATGCAACATCAAAAGAACATATACGGTGGAAATCAATAATCTTCACATTAAAAACTAATAAAAGTAACCTTAGATTAATGGCAACTAATTTGATACCCACAGACAAAGCCCTAATTTCCCATATGAAGCCAGAAATAACTGCACTTCTACCTCTGCCCACCTGGAATCAGTTGGGAAGGACAGGTAGAGGATGCAAGCCCTGTGACCTGACTACCTCGCCAGCTCTCTGAAGGATGCAAGGAAGGTGTGTGAAATTACAGAATCACAGAATTGTTTATGCTGGAAAGGACCTACAGGATCATTGTGATCAGTCATAAACCCAGACTGCTAAGTCCATCACTCTCCATGTCCCTACATGCCATATCCACATCTTTTAAATCTTCCAAGAACAGTGACTTCACCACTGTCCTGAGCAGCCTCTTCCAGTGCTTGATATGAATTTAGTGAAGAATTGTTTCCTAATAATCAATCTAAACCTCCCCTGGTGCAACTTGAGGCTATTTTCTCTTGTCCTGTGGAAATAAAGCGAGGAATTCCTTACTGCACTCAACACTGGCTCCTTGACAAGAACTGCAGCTCCACTGAGTTTCATGGGCACTCAGACTTAACAGCAATGGAAGAAACCAGCAGCATTTGGCTCTAAGGCTCTCATTTGATGAGCATATTTCGTATTTCAAGTGAAACACAGAGTTGGGTCCTTATAATTAAAAAAAGAAAACTTGACAAATTGCACTGAAGCTATCTTGTGGCTTTTAACCTGAAACTTATTTGCTTTGCTACAGGCTCAAGTCTCAAACTTGTCACACACTGATGTACCATACCAAGCTTGCCATTTAACACACAACTCAAAAAATGGATTCTTCAGGTTTAACAAATCACTGAAGAAGACTAGAACCAGTTACAAATCATAAGGAACAGAACATGAAATTCTGCTGCTGCTCTCTGACTGTGCTGTCATAGTGTCACCTTATGCTTTTAGGACATAAATTCTGAGCTAATGAGAAAGAAGCAAAGGTCATATTTCCCAAGACAGGATTCTTAGTCAGCAATTTCATCTGTCAAACCTTTCTGCAAAATATGAGCCATGTCTCTCTATAGGATTAGTTAGCCCCATCTGGTGCACTCAGTCATTACACCACAAGAACATGCACTCGCTACTGTATGTAAGAGACAACCATCCTTTTAGAAACTGCACCTTTAAATAGTCTTCCATTGAAGGTTTCTTAATGGACCCAATGACAAGTGGCTGCACTAAAGCACTAACTCATCTCTTGATTTTTCATTTCATGTTTCAGCACACTGCACTTGTGCAAGTCCCTTTTCTAGGGCTCAGTTCTCAAGACAGTTGGACTCCTAAAAGCCTTGAATTAGAGAGATCAAACAATACTCAATCTCAAACCAATGCTTGAGTGCTTTTGAAAAATGTTGCCTTCTACTGACCTATATGCGACTCTTTAGTGTAGAATTCTCAGGGATGCGATACACAGAAAAAAAGGGTTTAATGTTCTGAAGCAAACATTGACATATTAGGTAGCATTAATGTGAGAACTCTATCAAAGCCAAGAAATTAGGCAAAGAATAGAAGATGAGAAGTAACTGATTAATGGTTTTGTGACAATTGTGTATGTTGTATTAAACTGGCTTACCATATATCTCTTTCTTTCTAAATATTAATGCCTTTCACACTGCTGCACGCCATGCTGACCTACGTATCTAGCAGAAAAGGCAGTGTCCCACAGATAATCTTCCCTCTATATGACCTATCCTTCAAAACACCTGTGCTCCATTAAACTAGGAGCAGGCAGCATTAATCCTCAAGGCACACAGTCTCCAGCTCTTACAGGGTGCAATTCCCCCTGGTCAGATATTGCAGAGATGAAGATTTCCAAACCTAGTACTAGAACATTCAGGGTTTCCCTTCCCTAAATGTCTTTTTTTCAGAAAATAAAAAACCTCCAGCATAGCAGATAAATGCATTTAAGAAAATAATTGAAAGACTTATGGGCAGTGTTGCAGGACACATCCATGACCTCATGCAACAACCTGTGATTTTACAACTAAGCTGAAGAACACATCCCCTGCAGAACTGTGACACCTTCAATTCCTGTAACAGAATTAATGAGCCTTACACTTGGAAAACTTGACAGTATTAATCATTTATCTTTTACTACATGTCTATCCCCACCACTAAAACATACATATGAAGTTAACATTTACAAACAGTTATACAGAGAGTGTTTAAGTTTCCTGATAAAGAGAAAATGCCAAACTGTTTTCTCAGGGTTACTGCAATCCAAGTATGAATATGAGTGGGAAGGAAATGCAAACTTTCAGATGCATTCCTTCAGACTCACAGATGTTCATTTTAGATGCAGCAGGTAAGAATTAGTGATACTTTTTCACCTTTCCCCTTTGCAGGACTCAGTGAACACAAGTTCTTATACACTCTCCAGAGTGCACTTACCCTTAGTTCGACTTCTTTGCCAAGTAAGTCATACATACTTGCCCCTTTGGAGGTGATTTCGGAAGCAAGCTGTCTAGCTGCCTTCAAGTCAGCAATCTGGAAACACACAGAGTAAAACTGCTGTTATTGATGTTAAAATTGCACAGGAGGTCAGCCCAGTGGCCAAAATTATACTGTAATATTGATGAAGTTGTCCACTGGAACCAGAGTGAGCACAACTTCTGCTGGGGCCCCAACATAAGTCAGCCATGGAACTGTTGGAGAGTCCATAGGAGGCCACAGAGACACTGCAAAAGCTGGAGCAGCTTTGCTCTGAAGACAGGCTGAGAGAGCTGGGCTTGTTCAGCCTGGAGAAGAGAAGATTCTGGGGAGACCTTAGAGCAGCTTCCAGTGCCTAAGGGGGCTACAAGAAACATGGGGAGGGGGTTTAGACAAGGACCTCTAAACCCAAACCACTCTGTGATTCTATGACAGATGAAGTACCATTTAGACATACATTTCTGGGTGAAACCCCAGCCACTTTAGGCCAACAACACACAAAAAAACCCCTCTTTAAAACAGTGACTTGGCCAGTTGTTGGTTTGTGTGCTGTCCCGGGCACAGGAAAGCATCACCTTTTTCACATTCAAAAGTAAAAAGTATATATACCAAAAGGTATGTGACTAACACATTGCATAGGTAATGAATACTAACCACCTAAAAGTGTTTTTTCATTGTTTCTTCAGGTGCTTTCTTCAGAGATGCACCAAACTTCCACAGAGTAAAACTTGCCTGCAGTTCTGGCATTCTCTCAAGAACAGCAGTACTGCTGCCTAACAAGCAGGCAGGACACAGTATAGCTGTAGAGGAATCAAAGACTAAAAATATGAGCATATAAAAAAGGTGCTAAAACTAACAAAAAGCAGAAACAGGAATTCCTCATACTTAGTGTTGAGTTTTCTTTCAATATCTAGATACGGAATTCATTTTAAGAACTTGAATAGCTTTGACGTCTGTTAGGGGAAGAGAAGGATTTCCCTTTCTTTCAATGCAAATGGGCTGAAAACCAACTTTAAGTCAGTATTTTGAACTCCTTCTATGCCAACAAGGTTAGTAGTTAGAAAATGGTTTTTATTCTGGCCTATTCCAATATTTCTATTTTTTCAGCAGTCAAAACCAAAGATAACCAATTTTGTGCCACTGTTGCCTTGTATTATGCTTCTGGTTGAGAATTCACAGAGAGTAAACCAAATCGTAGCATATAACCTCAACTACAGGAAGTATGAATTACAACCATACCCACTTCCGTGCAATAACATTCTCTACTTAAGACTCAAATAGAAAATTAACTTGCTTTTCATAGGTTAACACAAAACCCCTGCCCCAGAAAGAGTACAAGTTTTACTTACTTTTGAGCCAAGATCAAACTTGAACTTGCTGCTGTCTTCCTCACTCAAATTCATGTGTTCCACTCCCTTGGTATTCATAGCATCATAAAGCACAGAGGTGATCTTTAGCAGTTCCTTCACTGCGTAGCCATCTGCCTGGTAGAGGTTCTTAGTGTTGAGCTTTATGTGAGCTTTGGTAGCCTTTGGGAAGAAAGAATGAATTAATTACGTCACAAAGAACAAAATCCTCATTGACCTCTTCACACTTCACTCGAAAGCTTTTTTTTGAGGGGGCACCATGCTCTGCTTTACAGAACTAAATCTTCCTGTTTGGAAACACAAGTTTGCTTTATCAGATTACTGATGTTTCTGGAAGAAATTTTTGTGAAATGAGTGTACTTTCTGCATGTCAGAACATTTGCGGATAATTGCCAGAATGAAAAAACTCAATTTATGCATTAATTCTTCCCTGCATAATGACCAGCAAAACCCGTGTGCACCACTTATATTCAAATTAAGTGGAATGTAAGCACTGCCCAGGTCTTGTGATGCTGCTGCAGAGAGGTAAATTTCACCCTTAATGAGCTACAAGAATAAGATCAGTTATCCCAATTTAACGGTCTTCTCTTCCAGCAGTACCTTCAGAATATTTTATTTTTCTCTTCCATTTTCTCCTGCTACCATGTTACTGATTTTATTACCTTGTCTTCCATTTCTCAAAAGTACAGACAGACCAATAAGGAAAAAAAAAAACCAAACAAAACAAAAACCACTAAAAACTATATTATCTTTTTATACTTTGAAATCCTAAAGGAGAAAAAAAAGCATAATAGAAATGATACATCTGACACAGAAATGACCCAAACATTCTTCTTGAAATTCCTGACAAGATTATATTATAAAGAAATAGCCAAAAGGAGCCAACACTAAACTTCAGGTAAAACTTTGAGGTAGCCTTCCTGATAGCACAACTTTACTGGCGCAGGTTGCCCAGAGAAGCTGTGGCTGCCCCATCCATGGCAGTGTTAAAGGCCAGGCTGGACGGGACTTGGAGCAAGCTGCTCTAGTGGAAGGTGTCCCTGCCCAGGGCAGGGGGTTGGAACTGGATGAGCTTTGAAGTACCTTCCAACCCAAACCAGTCTGGGATTCTATAAAATGTGAATCACCAGTAAAGAATACAAAAACTAAGCACCCAAATGACTTAGCATCTTATTTTCAGCATCTTCTGTCTGCTAAAATGTTTACCCCTTGAGAATACTGTGTGGCAGAAGGACTCTATCCAGGATTCACTGGTGGTATTACACAACTCTGGTATTACAGTGTTACCATAACTCACACACACCCCATGCCTGTGACACTGCAAGACCTTCAATGTGGGACAAAAGACTGTGTTTGGTACAAGTTCTGCCCACTCTGCACTGAGCTTCATTGAATAACTGACTGCAGGAAAATTCCCTGTGAAACTAAAGAGAGAAAGGATCACATCTCAAACCATGGATCTAGCTCCAACTTTTCAAGCAACAAAGGAAACGATACACAGGTCTTGGTCTGTGTTTCTTTGTAGGAATCATGTCAAACTTAGTGACTTTACAATCAGATTTCCACTTCCAATAAATGTTTACCTCTCGACCCTCTCATCCCAAAATCTCAATCTGGCAAAGGAAACTGACTCTATATGTGCTTCCTGCTGGCAGGAAGATGTCTGAAAAGCTGAAACTTCCAGAAGGGGTTACTGATGTTGCACCTTCTGAGCTGGAGGAATACAAGAGATACGGCACAACTCCTTCCTTCCCCCTTTTCCTCCTTCCCTCCCTCCCTTCTTCCTTCTCTCCTTCCTTCCTTCCTCTCTCCTTCTTCCTTCCTTTCTACCCTTCCTCCTTCCTTTTTTCCTTCCACCCTTCCTTCCCTCCTTTTCTTTCACCCTTCCTTCTCTCCTTACTCTCTTCCTACTTCCTTCCTTCCTACCTTCCTCCACCTTCCAGCAGCAGTGGGCAAATGATTAAAAAACAACATAATCCAACCCTACAAATACTTCAGGAACTTTTGGGTCCATAAAAGACACACTTGATGAGTTCTTAAGTTACTCTACCAGTAACACAGAGTGATATGTATTTTGTGTAAAAAATTATTACTTCTTTACTCCTTGCTCAGTAAAAGGAGAGCAGTACTTCCATTTTATTTCATAATGATTAATCTATCCTGATATTCTCTTCTGAGACAAATCTGTCTCCAATATTTCACATCTGGCTATGGATGCATAAAGCTGTTAGCTACTGGAGATGGTAACTGCGGATGCCACAATGAATCTACAACTTTCCTTCTGAAAATGTTGAAAACCTACAATAATCCTCATCTTGCAAAACTAACTGAGACAATTAAAGAAATTTCCATTTGTTTCCTTTTCTGAATCATATTATGTAATTCCTCAAAACCCTTGGGATTTCTTTCATAAAATCAGCTATTAAAAGGAAAATGTATGCATAACATTATTTCTGCTTCAATACTTGTTCTTTTAAAACATGCTTGATTTGGAGGGGTGTAAATCCCTCCAAACCAAATTGATCTTTCACTATGTCTTATGATGCTCCAGGGCTCAAAAGTGCATTCCACTATGCACAGACGGGTACCACATTCTGAACATAGCAAAATCAAGAATTAAGAAAGTTCATGGTGAGCATAATCACAAAGCAGAAGGGGAAAAGTGGCTTGGTTATAATGTCATATTAATAGATTTTGAAAAATCTGAAAAGTATAAGGAATTAACCTTTAGCAGTAGCATAAGACTTCCAATGTTTCCACACCCACACGCAGCCCCATTAAATACTCTCCACCTGATTAAGAGCACTACGCAAGTGTGTCATAACAGCAAAGGCTCATGCTGCATCAAAATAACAAGAAAAACATGAAGGCAAATATTATCTTATTCCATGAGACTAAAAATGTTTCTACCCCAATTCAAATATGCTTATGCATAAGATGATAAAAGCTTGGATTTGAGAAAAAATACGCTTGATCTAGCAAGTAACAAGGTGCGTACAACAGAATGCTAATACATGCTTCTATATCATGACAAAAACTTTGGAAGTTACAACTGTTCAAGCATACAAAAGAATCAGGAATCCAAAGTTAGCAATATGATGCTATTAATATGATGGGATCTCTTCTGAACCCATTTAAATGGTTTTAAAAAAATTTGTGTCATAGAATCCTAGAATCCCAGACTGGTTTGGGTTGAAAGGACCTCAAAGCTCATCCAGTCCCAATCCCCTGCCACAGGCAGGGACAACTTCCACTAGACCAGGTTGCTCCAAGTCCTGTCCGACCTGGCCTTGAACATTGCCAGGGATGGAGCATTCACAGCCTCTTCAGCCAATCTGTGACAGTGTCTCACCGCCCTCACAGTAAAGAAGCTCTTCCTTATATCCAACCTAAATCCCCCCTGTCCAAGTTTGAACCCAAATACAATACAGCACAGGAATACAATACATACTCAGCCACCCATTGCAAGGAAATTGTTAAGAGAGAGAGTTAAAGCTAATATGGAACCAGTGTTTCAATGTGCTCCAGCACAGCTCCATAGGCAGACTTACCATGAACTGAGCCACTGCCTTAATGAAGAAAACCCGGTCCTGCTCTGTCTCCACATTAGGAGAAATATCAGTCTGAGGTTCATACCTGTGGCAAGAAGCATGTGTACATTCTGACAAGAAATACATGTGCAGTATTCAAGAGACTGGTTTATTTGTGAGGCAAAAAATCAAACAAGACAAGCACATATGAGACTGTGAAATAGATCTTCAGCTCCTGCTGCAGCCTCGGTGATCCAGATCCTGGAATGCATTTGTGTACAAAGTACAAAAGCTATAAAACCTTGGACACTTCTCCAGAAGGAACTGTCATGGTGAGGTCCTCGATACATCTTTTCAGTTGGTTTTGCAAAGGAGCAAAATTTAGCTGGTTCAAGTCTGTGAAAGACTTATTTTCAGAAGTAATTTACTAGTGAAATCACAAGCTGCATATATATATCAAACTAAACTTAATCACAAATGGCTTCGTGATTTGGAATATGCAATATTTGGAATAGGCATATGACTAAGTTAATGCTCCCAGTCTTTCCAGTGGTATGTTAAAGTTACTTGTACTAGATTGTTATTGTTGGTAATAATGAAACCAGACACCTTGTCCTTTAAAAGGTTATGCTACTTTCCACTCAGTCAAAATACACAAGACATTCACACTTAGATGTCGTTTTAAAGATATTACTTTCAAAAGTAAAAAAAAAAAAAAAAAAAAGACTTACAAAAAAAGCAAATGGAAAGATAGCGAAATCCTTTAAGAAAACACTAGTGAAGTGCAGAAATTTCCGGAAGTCACGAGTCTCCAGGAACCAGGTAAGAACAACAGTAAATTCCCAGTCTCAACAAAAGCTTCAGGATTTTTAGCATTCGGGCAGGCAAAAAAGCAACTTTGCTCCCAAATCACATTTGAAATTTGAGCAAGGCATATGCAAAGCAGCCTATATCTGCTTCAAAGTGTAATTAAAAGGCTTCTAGAAGCTGGAAAACATGTCTGCCTGTGTCAAGGATAACTGACCCATAACAGAAAAGAGGATGCCAGTGTTCAGTTGATATTTAGTCTGAAAGTGAAGTATTTATTAGGCTCAGCATTCCCAGTTATCTATAACAGAAGTTTCAGCTTTTAAAAGTGTTCAGGTTCATTAAAGAAGTATATTTTAAAAACAGTATTTGTTTTCTTTCAATTGCTCTGCTATTTTACTGTTACAAACTAAGGGGGACTGATGTATGTTTTTACAGGCACCAAAAAAAAACAGTAATTTAGAACCTCAGTGTAACAGCAGTATGTTAAAGAACATTTAGGTAACTTTTTTGAATGGTTGTAAGTATTTCCTTATTTTATTACAATTGCAAAGGTATTCAAACATCTAACAGGACAGTAATTAAGCTCACTGGATACTAATAGGATAGAAATAGCAAGCAGGCAAATGGCTTCAATTGTATGAGCAAATGAAAAAACTTAGTTTATTTTTTCATTTACATAGGAGAAAGAATATTATGTATAATTTGATTAGCACCTCAAGTTTCATAAATATTTACCTGAAGTCTGACAACGGGTTAAGTGGGTGTAAAACTAAAACTGGGTACTTGTAGATTAGTACTGTATCATTTGAGGGGTTTTTATACATGGCATACACATACACATACATACAGACAATACCAGGTGGAACCAATGACAATTGTAGCAACAAGGTAAGAACTAACTGCATTCTGACAAGTCCTCACCTGCCCCTTTTGAGGCAAATGTGGGTCAAATACAGGCAGAATAGTAACAGAGTTTGTAGAATACGTGAAAGACACACAGCTGCTTTTGAGCAAGTGTGCACACCTTCAAAGATGCTATCTGGGGGTTGGAACTACATGATAATAAGATCCTTTCCAACCCTAACCATTCTATGATACTTTGAAGCTCTGCCAGGACTAAGACAAAGTATGTTCTCCTTCGGCTACTAAGCCACTTACTTGTTGTTGTATAATAACAGAATCATAGAATCAACTAAACTAAAAACCCATGAACTAAACTAACTACCACATTTTCTATCTGATATTTATAAAAGTAGATCTCACAGAATGACTCAGTATCATTATGCTCCCCTTTAAACTTCTTAAAACAGTTTCACACCAGCACACCAGCCCCTTGCATACATACCACACCCTGGCAGCAGCCCCAACATGTCCTAGCTTGATCACCAACCTTTTCACTAGCCAGAAGAGCACTTCAGAAACAAGCATGAAGTTTGGGGTACGGAAACTCTCCATAGATATGAGTCGGGGATACCCCAGTGCCCTCATCATCTCAGTAAAATCTGAAAAACAAGCAAAACCAGGAATTCCTTCTTACATATTGACACGGATATTACCAAGAACGCTGGTTGCCACAGCAGGCAGTTCATTTACCGTTAGATATGCCCTGTTGAAAGTACTGTTAAAAAAAAAATAATAATCCTGAATGGATTAAAAGAGTCTTCCAATACCTCAAGGGGCTGCAGGAAATGTGGAGGACATTTTACATGTACCTGTAGGGACAGGACAAGGGGGAATGGCTTTAACCTGACAGAGGGGAGACTGAGATGAGCTCTTAGGCAGAAGCTCTTCCCTGTGTGGGTGCTGAGGCGCTGGCAGAGGGTGCCCAGAGAAGCTGTGGCTGCCCCATCCCTGGCAGTGTTCAAGGCCAGGTTGGACGGGGCTTGGAGCAACCTGGTCTACTGGAAGGTGTCCCTGTCTGTGGCAGGGGGTTGGAGCTGGATGAGCTTTAAGGTCCTTTCCAACCCAAACCATTCTATGGTTCACTAGAAAATATGCCTGAGTAAAAAGGTGACATTTTGACAAGCAATTCCCAGGGCAGAATCGAGGTCAGCAAAACTCTCTACAAAACACCCCATGAGGTTAATTAACTGGAGGCTGTGGGGTCACCAACACGCAGGGTCTGTGCTGCCCCCGTTCCCCGCGGTTATTCCTCCAGTCAGTTTAAAGGAAGGCTACAACCCCTGCAGCCCTCCTCTGAGGCACCAGCGGCCGCGCTACCTCCTGCATCCATAAATGAAACTATCGGGGAAAGCTTAACAGAGCACCGGGACCCGCGCGGCTGCTGAAGCATCAAACAGGCCGCAGAGAGCCGCGCCAGCGCCGGGAGCCGAGACCGGGGCCGGGGCCTGCCGTGCCCGTGCCATCCCCTCGCCCCAGACCCGCGGCCCTCGGCGAGGATCCTCACCGCGGACGTCGCGGAAAGACATCGCGGGGAACTCCGCCGCCGCCGCGCTGGGCCGCAACAACTCGTCTCCACGGCAACGCGCCTACGGCGCAGCGGCCGGGACAAACTGCGGCGGGAGGCGAAGCGCCATGAGAGGGTCGAGCCTCGGCCTCTCGTCTGCCTAGGGCATCCGCGCAGCAGCCGCGGCGCCTCGGCGGGGCTCTGGGCGTCCCCTTCGCTCTGCCGGGTGACGGGGACACCGAGGGACACGCTGTCCCTGCTACCTGGGCCAAACCGGGGAACACCGGCGCGTAATGGCTGTTCCCTCAGCGCTGGGAGCCGGCCCCGGACTCCCACAGGCTGGGGCGATATCCAGCCGGGGCGGGAGCTTTGCTGAGCCTGGCTTAGATGTGTTACTTGGGTACGAGCCATCACGAGTTACTTTCCAAGAACACGCAGTGCCATGTTAAACTGCTGCTGGGAGGAGAAGGCCGTGCTCCCCTGTGGGACGGCGCAGTAGTCACCGGGGGCACAGAACCCCATGCCCTCACCTCGCCTGAGCACACATAACCCATTACATCTGCATCCACGCAGTCTCCAGCCCGCTGCCCTATTGCAGGTGGCACATCCACCTCCATCCACTCTGCAGACGAGGACTGTGATCTCTGGAGGGACAGGAGCCCAGCATACAGGTCTGCTCCAGCGCTCGAGGACTGCAGGGCTGAGCGTGGGGAGCAGAGGGTGAGGACCTGCAGGAAGGCAGCAGGAACCTTCCTCTCTACAATGACACCTCTCTGATGGGCACCCAGAGTGCCACAGCCACAGAGACAGCAACTGCAGTACATGGAACGGCCGCACAAGTGGTTCTGCACAGCCCAGGCGGCACATGGCAGCGGAGCCAGGGACACCCGCAGAAAGCAGTGTCCCCAGGCCAGCAGACCTGTCAGCTCCCGCCCACACCTGACACCGACCGCTCCTGTCGGCGGCTTCCTAACAAACCTCCTAAGGGCTCTTGGTGTCCCGAGTTTGCCCCTACACGCACACCCAACAGCAGTTTTCATGAGGCATAAAGCAAGAACAGCATGGCAGCTTCTCCGCTAATGCTCAGTGGTTTCAGATGTCCTAAAGGAGCAGGAGCTCTGATCATGAGACTGAAAAACACCGGAAGGAGCACCCACAGCTCTTACTGACAGGGTCATCAATATCACGGGGTGGAATGAGTTAATTTAGATGTCAGGCTGATCTATGGACATCTCAGGACATTTTACAGAGCAGTTGGTAGTTTCCCAGTTCTAACTGCCCAAGCATATATAAAGCACGCACACATATTGAGTAGCACCATATTCACACAATCAAAAATTAATCAAAAGCAAGGAAATAGCAATAAATCCTAAAAAGAATAAATATTGAAATGAAGTGGTTACATTAGAAAATAAGAGATGTAATTAAAGGCTGGGTTTCTTATGCCAGAAAACTCAATTCACCAGTTCAAGAACATATCAGCCATCCGGTAACCTGGGCAAGGGACCAGAGAAGGAAGGAAACGTTCTGCTCTGCTGCTCTGTTACATTGACCAGCAAAAGGGAGGTGGGATGAAATTACCTGGGGGGAAGCCAAAGCTGCAAAATAAATCGAATAAATTGGTAGTGTGCTGTTTACCTCAGCTCTTCACTTTATATAGATATCATTAATATTTATATATTAGGCAGCACAAACATACCACTGGAGATGGAGTGGATGCAACTTTGAACTAAATAGGGACCCAAACAGGAAAAACTGCAGCCATGGAGCCATGGCAGGAGCTCAACCACATCCATGAGGGCTAACACTTTGCTGCCTTCCCACCTCCAGGAACCCACACCCAAAGGAAGCCATGCCACACAGCTCTGCATATTCCCTAGACACATACACTACCCTCCATGGAAACAGCTCACCATTCCATAGCCCAGCTCACACTTTTGAGAGATGCTCCCTTCCCACCCCCCACCCCCCCCCCAATCCCCCCCATCACTCCAAAACCTGGAAATTTTGTTGGAAAGGGAATATATTGTGAAATTTTGGCACAGGGTTTTATGGCAATGTGTGAGCTATCAGACAACATTGCAGGCTTCTGAGTACAGATGGTAGCACCTTCGCTGCACATCTGCAGTGCCTGGTCTCTATCCAAACCTCTAATTTCGTTTAGATTATATTATTTCTTTTGAGCTGCAGGAAGCCACAGCTGCTGCTGGGAGCCTGGTAGAGGTGTAGGAGGAAGCTAGCTGGGGTGGCAAACACCCTCCAAGCAGTGTGTAAGCAGCCAGCAAGCACCGGCTGCCATGCAGGCTGCTCTCCAGCAGAAGGTGGTGACTCCACTTTGCAGCCTGAACCACTGGTGGTAAGGAATTAGCAGTGAACAGCTTTGCTCTAAATCACAGTTGGGTATGACAGAAGCATTAGCTATTTTTTAACACCTCATGCAAAAACAGCCCTCTGCCTGTTTCATATGCTGTGCATGTGAATTTGGTGCTTCCCAAATCACGTTAGCACTGACAAGCGCTATGCATGCTGCAAGCCCTTTTGCCCCCAGGCTATTAGCATCATCTCATACTATTTACTGCCTCTGTTGTGGTTTCAGGACTCTAACCTCTTTTAGCCCCTTCTCTCTGGCTCTCACCAGTCTCCAAACACACTGCTAAAGTCAAGTCATCCTTTGTCTCATGAGCATCCATTAATCAAAGATTTCACCAAGAAGTCATTGACCTGGGCAGCTGAACATCATTGATCCAGACTACATGCCATCAGATCCCGTTCAGCTGCTGCAGGTCTGGTTAGCACAATGTACTTTGAAGTATTCCATCATTCAAATATCCATCCCATCAGACAGCCTGATGTCTCTGTGTCAGCTCCCAGCTTAGCAAGTACAGTGCCCAAGTTTGTGGTGCTCGACCTCTCCACGCACTGGGAAAACCTAATTGTGTGGACCAAGGCAGGAGACAAGCTCTGCGGTTAGAAAGACGGGAAGGAGAAAACAACTCACTGCAAGGATGGCCAGACCTTGTAGCACCCCACCAGCCTCCTCTGCCTGTAACTCTTCTCTCTTTTGGGGGAAAAAGAACAACTTGGCCACAACTGCGCATACAGGATTGTTATTGTCATTATCGTCATTTTAGGATCAGCAAAATAAATCTAACAATTTGTTGTTTGAGACCTATTTCACCAAACCCTTTACACCTAAACCAGTGTTATCCACCTCATTCATGGTCAGAGTGTCCTGGATGTCAGCTAGTGGTTTTTCATTCCTCCCTATCTCACTTCAGCAGTGCGGGTTGTGCCCCCTGGCAGCTGCTCCCCACCTCGGGTTGCACACAACCCTGTCCCTTCAGAACATCCCTGTGGTATCTGTCAGGTTCTCAACATATAAATAACTACCTCCATCAGTCTTTCCCTGAGCTTTTACTTTCAGCCATCCAAAATTTTCCTGCAGATAGATAGAGTTTGGGGGGTGGCTACATACTCTTTAGTTCTTTCCCCAAGTTGTGTTTTTTGGCAGAGCTTGGCATTAAAGTTGTTACTGCATGCTTCTAACTGAAATCGTCACATCCTTACATAAAAGTACCTAGGCAGATTGGCCCAAGGCGTTTTTTCCTCCAGTAACAAGGAATTCTAGCTTTCTGAACAGTTGTTTCAAACTATTCCCATGGGGTAAACAGTTACATGGGGTTAGGCTTGCCCGGAGATGCGGCAGCAGATGAGTGCCACAGGCTAGTTGTGAAAACAGGGTTTGTTCCAGCTCATAGAGAGCCCTAAGGAGCAGCTGTGATGTCTCTGCCCCTTAATTGGAAAGAAGATTTGTTTTCATGCCTTAAATTTCAGAAAGAAACTGTGCAGCAGCCGGGCGAGCAGTGCTGAAGGGGAATTTGGGAAGGAGTACAAGGACAGGTAGTGGCATCACCACCACAGCTCATTTCCCAGTGCACTTCTGTGCAGTGACCTGCAAAGCAAAAGAGCTTCAGGATTTTCCTGCTCTTTTTTTTTTTTTTTCTGATATTGTCTTACCTGGCTATTCCCACACTGCAAATTCAGTCCTTGGTCCCAGGGACAACATGACAAGGACATAATGTGCTGTTGAAAATATGATCAAGTGAGAAAACAAGTCCTTTTTACTCTGATTTCTCCTTTTTTTCTTAATCAGGCATTTTTCAGATTCCTCAAGCAAAAAAACAACATTCATCTTTAACCTCCCTGTTGCGAAAAAAAAGGGTAAAAAGACCTCAAAGCTTCTTTTGCATCCCAGGAGATGCTCGTGTGAAGTTGCTGTACACATTGGGGCACTGACTTTCACACAGTGTAGAAAATACTGAGAATGTGGTCGTCTTGATGGTGGAGAAAATAAAATCTGTTTCTGCTGAGTTCTTGTTAGAGAAATGCTGCAGAAGGGCATTAGCTTTACAAATAAACTGTTTATGGCTCGAGAAGCTGGGAAAGGAATCTGCCAAAGCAATTTTCTCAAAGAGGGGCTGGTGCAAAAATAAATAAGGCAAGGTATGAAATGAGGAGGCTTTCATTTGGCCACACAGACACTTCTCATTGAGGTTCTTTGTGTCCACTTTCTACTTTTACTTGCAAGCTGGGCATCAGTTTTTGCTCTTCTAATCAGAGTCTCCTCCATTACCCACCTGGGACCAGTCAGTTTTCACCTAAAGGCTGCTTTCAGCCCTGGGCTGCAATATTTGCCACCCACATCCACACAGTGTGAGGCTTCTGTTTGCTGCTGAGGGCTAGCTCAGCTTGCAAATTCCTTGGTGTTGGCACAGAAGAGAGTTTCATGGGCAGACTTCTTCCTTCCCACTTTATTTAACATTAACTTCATCACTCCAGAGGCTAGGAAGGGAAGGTAACTGCTATCAGGAGGAGGGGAAATGGCTGGGGATCGCTGGTGGAAAATGAAGTGCTACTTGTGCCCAGGAACCTGGGAAGATCTGGAGCCTTCGTGTCTGGGGAAGGAAAATACCCAGAAATGTCACGTTCCCTGTAATTACATTGCAGAGCAGCTCCCTCCCTGTTAATGGGCTGGCATTAGAGAAGAGCTCCAAGAGCAGAGTGCAGTACCCAGGATAAGCAGCAGCCCATGTATCAAGCGGAAGTGGGTAATAAATCAGCAGGCTCCATTTGATCATTCAACAGATAAGTGAGAAGCTAATTCTGATGAAAAAGCATCCCCCAGGCAAAGAGATTTTTATCTCAGACTTGGCCTGACAGGTCAGGAGAGGAAAGACTGGGTTCTCATTTATATGCAGTGAAAACCAAGGCTATATTTCCACTGTCCATTAGATCCCTCCAAAGAAGAAGTGCCATTTGACCCACTGAAGCCAGCACTAAGTTCTGATTTCCCAGAATCTGCTTAATTTCAGGGTGTCCAATTTAAGATGGCATGGCATAACCTGATTTATAGACAAGACAGCACATCGTGCATCCCTGGAAGCTGAAAGTCCAGATCAGCCCCAAATCATTGTCTCTCGTGAAATGTTTTGGTGTGTTTTTCTGCAACACCAACATTTGTCTCTTGACCTGCCTGGAGAGAAGGGTACAGAGAACAACCAGCCAAAGAGACAGGAAGAAGAGTCAAGGTAGGCTTGGAAGGACATGATCCCATTACCCAATTTTCCCTTTTTGATGAGGATCAGGAGGCAAAGATGCCACTTTCACAGGTGAGAAGTGCAACATTGAGCAGTGCAAGGGTAAAGCAAGCCCTCAGGGCAAGGTCTTCTTGAGGCTCTAGTCTTGGCACAGACACAGTATTTAATTGCAATCATCATTTGGACATTAGGAATACAAATGAGTGGAAACAAAAGCTCTTTCAGGATTATCCCAAATCCTCCTTTCCTGTAGAGGTACCACCTTTGCACAGTTTTCAGCCCAAGGGTGGCTTTCCACCCTCCCCTGTTGCTATCAGGGTGCTGCCCCCTGGCACCTGCCTGGTGGGATCACGGAGATCTGTGTCCTCAGTCCCACCATGCAGCCTTGAGTGAGCTTGGGGATCACAGGGAGGAGAGCCCCATGGCTGCTCAACCAGCAACAGGGCAGCAGGAGCCCTACCAACAGCCATGGTGGCATGAGGTTAGAGCCCTGTCCTCTGAAAAAGGGAGGCAAAGAACTCAAAGGGAAACACAGAAATAATAGCATTAAACCAGCCAGCAGCTGCTTTGGCATGTAACCTGTGATTCTGCCAAGAGAGGAAACAGCTTGCTTCAAAACTTCTGAATGTAGCAAACTGCACTGGGAGGTGGGTTTGTCTTCTGGTCCTAGCTCTGCTTCAGTGTTACCATCATTGTTCAGACCATCATTGTCTAAAACAGCCTCTCTGCACATCCCAGCTCACAGGGGAAGTCAGGGTCTTGGGTAAATAGACCTTAGGGTGAGTCAGTCCAACAGCTTGATGTCCCTGTGCTGGCAGAAACCTGTGATCTCAGCAGCAGAGTTAAGTATTGCTCTTGCTAAAAGGTAAAAGCAGCTGGTTTATGTTAAATACATGTCAAAATAGGTGTGTGGCAAGGAAATGTTTGGAGTGGAAGTGCTAGAGGGGCTTCAGGCAGGGGATGGGGTGCAGCCAGAGTGGTGCAAGAGGGAGCGGGTGTCACTGGGCACTGCTGAGGTGGCAGAGCAGCCCCAACCTGCAGACTGGTGTTGACAGTGCCTGGGCAAAACTGGCATTGCCGAGTCCTCTTGCAGGACCTGGTTCATGGCTCTCAGCAGAGCCAAAGGGATCCCAACATCCAGCTTCATTGCTTGCAGGAACCTCAGCCAGACATGACCACAAGGACAAGAGGAGCATTAGCAGGTACAGGCGGCCACATATGGAAACAACCCCTTCCTTGTAACTACCTTTTTCTACTGCAAAAATACACTCAGCTGTGAAACTGAGCCTGGAGGGAGCGATTCCTCCTAGAGGAATTCAGCATTGCTCCCAGCAGCTCTGTGCTGTCATCTGCCTGTCTGAAGCATACAGCAGATGGAGTGAAACCTTGTAACTTCTCTGGAGTTGAAGCAAAAGCTATTGCACTGCAGATATTACGGGATTTGGGCAGTTATCACCCCCCCTCAGTTAGGTAACAAGTACCTCTGGCTCCCTAGGCAAGAGATGGATTGTTTTCTCTGCAGGCTGAGTGCCTTCATGAGACATTATGCTGCTGGAAGATCTTCGGTCACATCAGAAAAAGCCCTCATAATGAGGATGTCTGGGCCTTTTTATGAGCAGAGTTGATCTGTACATATCGAAATCTCCCTTTACTGGAGCTCCAGAAAATACATCACATTGCCAGCAAACCCAGGGCCCAGCTTCAGGTTTCATTAATGAAAAGAGAAGCAAATACCCCTCGAAACTTAGTCCAAAGCCTACTGAATACCAGTAGGATGCCTCCAGGGTGGGACAGCTGCAAAGCAGGAGTCTGACATCATGCCTGCCTGCACCTCACCAGTAAATGGGTTTGCTAGTACCCCATCACTGTGGAGGGGGGGTGATTGCACCCTCCAAGCAAGGTATGCCAGCCCTTAGTGCTGGTGATGTCCAGCAGAAGGAAGCCCAGCCAGAGCTAAAAGTGTTCTCTGTTCTCCTATGGGGAAGCAAAGCTTTTTGAAGACTGAAATTGCCAAGACAGAAGGCACAGAGTTGATGCATCTGCTCCTGGAGAACTTCCCTGTAACAGGGGAAACAAACAACTGGGGAAGAAGCAATGACCAGGGACTATGCAGCCTTGACTCTTTATACCAGTTAACTGATTCTTCTGTCATCAGGGGGAAGTCAAACACAGGCAGTCTGGATAACACAAAAATCTAAGCTTCTGTCTTCAGCCCAGCTCATGCCATCTATTGATACCTTTAGATTCCCAGCCCAACCCCTCCTCCCTCTTGTTTGTGAGGATTTTGTACATACACAGGAATCCAAAGTCAGAAAAAGCTCAGAACAGCAGCATGTGTCGAGCTGCCCAGGGTTTTCCTGTTTGAGCCTCAAAGGAGAGTTGTGTTTGAGCAGAGGAGCCATCTCCTTGCAAAGAGCAAGAGAAACACAGCAAACAGCAGCCACTCCGCTAACCGCCGGCTCAGAACTGCCCTAACAGCAGCTAATTGGGGAGCTCACACAGTAACACATGTGGAGAGCTGCTAGGAAACCAGCAAGCCCCTTTCTTACTGCATTGTCCCCAAAGCGAGGAGAAGGAGGGAGTTTTCCCAGTGAGCTGAACACCCAAGCATGCTGTGATACAGCACCGTGCCTGGCAAGCTGCAGCCTCACAACCCTGGGAGCTTAGGCAATTCCGAGAGAAGAAGGTGGAGGAGATGCATCCTGGCATCTCCTCCAGTAGCTGGGCTTTCAGGGTCCACCAGTCCCACCTTGAGTGACCTGCCCCATCACACTGCACAACATCTGCAAGCTAGGTGCTTGTTTCCCCAGCTATAAGCTATGTTACATATCACAAGTGGGGGTGACAGCCTTGTGACTGTTTTTTGAAGCCCTTTCAGATCTGCTGGCAGGAAAGAAATGCAGAGCACGCCTCTCACCCTACAGGTCCAAGTGACTTGAACGCTTTGCTGAGCATAACAGAGTCATGCAGATCATACTCCTGAGTAAAAATACATTTTCTTCCATCACACGATAGCATAAAGTGGCAAGCATCCAACATCTGGGACAGCTGGAAGGCTGGAAAAGACCCAGCGCACAGTGTAAGACAAGGCAGCTTCTTAAGCCCTCAGTTATTTGGCTTGGTTTTGCAAAAATAGTTTATCAAAGCTATAGAAAACACCTCTGTTCTCAAACCAGCCAAGGGCCAGCACTGCTTTCAGGGCAGGCAGAGGTTGCCCTGCCGCAGCAGCATACTCTCCGTAGTTCCTCTGCTTGTGTAGCGGGGGTTCAGAAGTGCCCTGGGCTGGGGATGCCAGGCAGCAGTAGCCCACATGCCAGGACTGAGCCTCTTATTCCGCAGAGCAAGCATGTCTTTTGGCATGCAGCAAAGGAGATCTTCAGGCTGCCCAGCTTCCTCTTGAACATCTGAGAGAGCAGCTTCTCTCCTCCTGTCTCCTACCTTCATCTGCCAAACACCTTACCCCTGTAAGCACATAAGTAGTTGGTAGGAGGCTTAGATGAAGGTGACCTGAAGGGATTACACCTGGAGTTAGCCCAGACCCTACCACTGTCATGAAGCTAAATGACATTTAGCAGTGGTTTTACCTGGAGTGGGATCAGCAGGGATGGAGGTTGAGGACACGGGTTATTGCTATGCCCAGACTCCATGGTGGCTGCAGGGGACAGTCCCTGCCAGAGCCACCACTGTGAGGAGCACAGCTTCATCCTCCTCCACATGTCTGCAAACAATGTCCTGAGCCCTGGCTCATCTGTAGCTGAGCTGACACATGTCTGGGAGGGATGTCTGACAGGTAGAGTGGGATGGGACCATGTCCATGTGTCCCCAGGTGTGCCCAGCTCTGCAACACCTGCCCTTGAATCTGTATTTCTCCCTGCTTGAAAATGCCAGAAATTACCAATTTTCACCCCAGTTTGTGTGAATCTTGAAATAACATTATTTGAGAACATGGAAAAATAAGTGCTAAGATGTTTAGAATTAAAAATCCCACAGACACAGTGTTTGTAGAGCACTTTGAAACATGTGTTTCTCAGAGAAAACTGCCGGTACATCATTGGTGTCACCTACTTATTACTACTGTCCCTGTAGAGACAGGTACTTCTGCAGCATGCACCACTGCCCTGCAGCTCAGGTATCTAGTGTGACCAGCCACCTTCTAAAGGGTTGGAACTGGCCTTTATAAGCAGAAACTGGAAAAAGGAATCACCAAAATCCAGATGATGAAGTGAATGAAAGTCTATGGAGACATCAGAAACCAGTGCAGGCTGCTGCTTGGAGGAGGTCACCTGGGAGAGATGTGATCAGAGGGAGGCCAGCTGCTGCCCTTTCCTCTTCATCCACACTGTCCCAGCTAGTCCAAAACACACTTTCATGCACTGGCTGACAAATTTGCACTTGCTTTAAACTGGTTCATCCAGAGAAAATTGGGTTCGCTTGCCCTACGTGTTCAGTGGGACAGAAATTAAACCGGAGGAGAGCTGACCCAGAGTCAAGTTGTTTCTGATGTTTTGAACAGCAGCCTCTGCTGCTGCTGGAGGTCTTTGAAATTCAGCCACGAAGGCATGTGAAGCCTCCCAAGAGGATTGTGCCCATGGGGACTCTGCTAGTTTATAGACCATGAAGACCTGGCAAATCCAGGCATGGTGGAGGAAGTGGTGCAGGTCAGATCCAGCCATTGGTGAAAGAAACAGCTTTCATGCAGGACATCCTTACATCATCACCTCACTGCCCTCCTCCAGCCAGGCTCAGCCCCTCCACCATTGCTTGTGGCTGGTGGGGAGGATGAGTGATGCAGCACAAGGATGCCTCAGATCACACCTAATGTTAAAAGGCGAGTGAAAGAGATTAGCCCTGGGCAGGGCTGAGCCGCCACTTCATGCCCTCAGAACGACCGCTCTCCCACCACCAGCTTCTCTTTTCCCGAGTCCAGATCTTCCTCCTCTGCCTTGCTGGGAAATGCTGCGGGGTCTCCTGCATCCTCCTGGGGCTCCGTGGGCGGCTGCCGGAGAATGCTCTCGGCCGTCGCGGGGCTGGGCTCGGCTCCTCCGCGGGGCTCGGCTCCTCCGCCGCCTTCTCCCGCTGCTCGGCAGCCGCCTCCTTCTCCTCGCCCGCCCCAACCTCCTCCACCGGCAGCCGTCCCCTCGCAGCCTCCGGTCCCGCTCCTGCTTGGTCCCCGGGGCCGCTCTCCCGGGCTGCTTCAGCAGCCGCCGGCTCCCGGGGCCGCTCCCCCTCGGCTCCCCGCAGCCTCACGCAGACGGAGGCAAGGATGAGGGCCAGGACGGTGAGGAGCAGCCGGACGGCCAGGGACCAGTCCACGGCCACGTCCGTCCTGCCCTGCTGCTGGAGCCCGCCCGTATTACAAGTCATTGCCATAAAGTACAGTGAGACTGATAAACACTAACACAGCAAATACCGTCTCTAAGTAAGTTACAACATTCTGAAGCTGCAAGATCAAGAGGAACAACTCTGAGAGCCAATAAATCAGCATTGTGATGAGTGACTATCAATCCCATCAGAACTGTCGTTACCTCAACCCCTCCTGCCCCACATTGGGCACCAAAAAGAATTGTCGTGGTTTAACCCCAGCCAGACAGCTTGTTCACCCACTCCCCCCCTTTCTTGCCCTCCCCCTACTCCTGGAGGGATGGAGAGGAGAATCAGAAAGAATGCAACTCCCACGGGTTGAGATAAGAACAGTTTAGTAACTAAGGTATAACACAAATCACTACTGCTACCACCAATAATAGTAATGATAAAGGAAATAGCAAGGGAAGAGAATACAACACCTCAGCACCAGGCAACTGATAACTCGCCCCCCCAGCCCAAACAAGTACCGACCGATACCTCCTCCAACCCCACAGTTACCTTCCGGGTAACTCCATTACACCCCAGGCATGACATGCTGTGGTATGGAATACCTCTTTGGTCAGTTTGGGTCAGGTGTCCTGTCTCTGCTTCCTCCCAGCTTCCCTCCTCCCTGTCAGAGCATGAGGCTCACAAAGTCCTTGACCAAACCAAAACATCATTGTTATCAGCTCTGTTCCCAGCCCGAAAGTCAAAACACAGCACTGCACCATCTACCAAGAAGGAGAAAAATGACTGCTACTGCTGAACCCAGGACACAGGACATGCTGGCAGGGGGGAGAATCCTGCTCCAAACCCACCTGAAACTGCCCCACTGGGGTTTAGCTGGTGGGATATAGCCCCAGCAGCCACCCTTTAATCTTTTATGCCTGGAAACCTGCTCGTGTCCCCTCTGTTTCTGACAAGCAGATGTACCTTGTCCACAGGGCTCATAAGGGGAGGCCATCACTGTGCCCTGAGGATAACAAAAATGTTGCCCCTTGCTCAAAGTGTGGGACAAAGGGATTTTTTTCTCCAAAGGGATTTTTCCAAAGTCACTTTCAGGGCTGTGTTTCACCACTGGAAAATCATCTGGATTTCCACCCCAGGGCTGTAAATGCAGCTGGCTGCAGAGCAAAGCACAGGTCCATCGCCATCCCCTCCTACATCACAGCCACACAGGAAGGGGCTGACCACCATCATTTCCACACCAGCAGGTGGAAAGGAGACGCTGCTTTCCCTGGATGTGACAGGGAAAGACAGGCACAATTCTGCTTAAGTAGGTGCTGCAGAAGAAGTTGAAACTGGGCTCCTAGTAGGCAGAAAGGAAGTAAAAGATGCAGCCTCTCATCTGCTCCTTGAGTTCCGAATCCAAGGGTATAGAAACCCTGATGTGGAATACAGATGCTGCACTGGACACCAGGGCTTTAAATACTGAAGAGGGCGAGCTGTGCCCTTCAGCAGAGAACAGGTACAAAGAGTCCAGGTCCAGGACAGGAAGTGAATATAGATGATTTTCAGAGAAGTTCTTGATCTTATCTTTTAAGCCTTCCTGCTTGAATCAGGTGAGAAACACAGCGGAAACTAGAGAGACTTGGTGAGGTTTAAGCAGACCTGGCAATCTGTGTGCCCGCAGGCTCTCTGGAAGGACAGCATCTGCTGAGGGGCTCTCTGAGTAAGTGCCAAATTCAATAGTGCCTTTATGAGCTGGGAAAAGTCATTTATCACAAGAATGAGGCAACGCTGCACTGAAACACCAGCTTGGAAGTGACCTTTACTGAAAAACAGTGTGGATGTGGATGAGGTGGGATCCCTGCGCTGCCATTGCCCAGGAGGATCGGAAATGGGATACAAACACTCTGTAATACCCCAGTCTGAGAGTTCCAGTTTTCCTATGTCCCCTGTAAGGTGCTGGATTGGGGCACCCTCCAAAGCATCTCTTAGGATGTGGTTTGCAAGCTTACTCTCTACTCAAAAGAGCATCTCCCCCTGTGCCTCCAAAGTCCTTTGTTCCCCAGTATCTCTTTAAACCAGCACTTATTGGGAATAAATGTCCAAGCATCTGATTCTCTGGAAAATCACCCCAATGGTCCAAAATGGGTGGGAAGGCAGTGGTGTTTGGCTGATTTCTGGCTATGGACAGGTTGACATATTATCAATCCTTTTATTATCATAATGTAGCAAAGACTGTGGCCATCAGGCAGATGCTCAAGCACATGATGTGGTATTAAACATTACATTTCTCATTGTCTGTGCAGGAATAAGACCCAAAGCAGTAAATCAACTGTCGGTGAGGTGTGGTGGTCTAGCCCCATGGTGATGCCCTCACTGGCTGGAGTGACTCGATGGCTCACGGAAGGTGTGTAAGCTGCTGCTCTGGATCAGAGGTCAGCCTCCCCCCAGACCACTGTCCTGCAGAAAGAGGAAGAGCTTTGTGGTTGGGCAAGGCTTGTGGTCATTTCTCCCCTTCATCAGAGAGGTTCAAGAAAGAAACAGGCTTTGCTCAGATGCAGAAGGAGCTTCCAAACAGAGCAATACCTCAGGACAAGCAGGTCCACATTTGCATGGGTCTGCCTCTCGCCAGGCTGCACTTATCTTTAATAGCACCATCATCTGATATGAAAAATGCTTTTTAGTCTATACAGAAGCTCTTGGTGCACCTGAGCTTACAACAGCCTCCCAGGTCCAGCAGCAAGTGGTGCAGGACTGGTCAGCTGCCAGGAATGCTGTCCTTCCTCCTCACTCGGGCTCATGGGCTTTCTCATGCTGATGGATTTCTCTACCTGGTAACAGTCGGCAGGCGTTTCTGAGAAGTTCATTGAATAATGGTAAGTCAGGATGTGTTGATTAACATTTCTGTTCCACGAATTACTTGTGTATGGGAAGCAAAGCAGCACAGTTAGTAAAGGCTGCAATAATACACACGTCTGAATTTTTCTGTCAGTAGCAGCCAGATAAAATGAAACCTGCTTCCTTTCAGGAGGTGTTTCTGCTGGTAAGCCTGGTAGCAGTCCTTGGAGAAAGGAACTTGGCCCTGTGTGGTTATCTGGTTTGGTGTGACACTGATGGAGGGTGCTGGAAGAGTCCTGAGCACCCCTGCAGCTCTCAGGATGCCCAAGAGGCACCAACACCATCCATACAAGAGACCATTCAGAGGCAATTTGAACCGTGCTTTTAACACAGACTTATCAATGATATCTCCTTGGTGACAACCGTGCAGCACAGCCAGCATCCCCAAACCCGCCACAGCAGGACAGCAGCTATGGAGAGCCAGGGGGTGGTGGCCTCTCAGGCTCTTACCCATTGCATGAAGAACTGGGAAGGTGTTTCAAGCAACTGTGTCTTTTGCAGAGCTGTCAGGGCCTGACCGGTGAGATTAAGGTGCTAAAATTGCCATCGCACGCTGCTGGACAGCCAGGACCACAGCCAGGGGATGCACATGGTGCCTGAAAAACTGCCAGTGGGAATGCCCAAGCATCTCCTCAGATGCCAGGCAGCAGTGAGGGGCTGTCCCTGGGCAGGGACAGTGGGGGACATGGCTGTCCTGAGGGAGGGCAGCTCAGCCCTGTGGGATGGAGCACCAGGCTCCAGCTCTGCATCCATCCTAGTGATTCTTAGACCTGGGATGCTCTCCCAGCCACCCTCCCCATGCCTACAACCAGCTCTGCAGCACCCCACAGGTAAGAACACAGCCCCAGCTGAGCCACAAGTGCTGCAGTCGCTATGGAGACCCTGCCTGAGATGCATCAATATGGAGAGGAACAGCTTGTTCTTCATGTCCCCATTCAAAGGATCAGTGAGCACATCACCTCCAGATGGACCCTCCACCCTGGCATGGTCCCTGCTGACACCTCAGAGCTCAAAGGGACCACACCAGGCAGTGATGCCAGGAGGTCTGTGGTCCTTCTCTGGCGAATTGCAGCTCCAGCTCACATACCTGCATGCTGGAGCCCCGGGCTGTCTTCCAAATTCAGCATCACTATGGGATGAACCCAGATGGCAATAGAAGGGTTCATACAGGGAGGTCTGTAGAACAAAGCCATAGGGTGCCCAGGTCTGGGAAGGGGGATATTGGTGGAAGCATCCCCTACAGGTGCCCCAAGACCATGTTATGGCTGCATGGGGCAGGATGCGACCCTGAGAGAGCTGGAACCAGCTCCCGCTCCGTGGCAGGGTGACATACGGGAGCAGCAAAGGAGCCCCTCAGGCAGTTCCCTCGAGACAGGAGTCCTTGTCCCTTCAGGAAGCCTTGTACAGGAGCTTTCTGAGCATCCTCCGCACTCCACATCCCCTTACAGAGGTCAGCACACAGCAGCACACAGGGCACTAAAGCCACCACGTGGCAGCATCAGCCCATAGAGGGAGGGTCAAAGCTAGACACAGCCAGCCCGCTGCCTGCCGCGGTAGGGCGAGAGAGGGAGTTCTTTACGTGGAGCCAGAGGTGAGGAGCCAGGCTGCAGTGAGCTGCCGAGCTTCGGTGGGTCCCGCTCTGCTGCCGATGGGAAGGGGGGACCACAGCAGCAAAGCAAAGTTCAAGTGCCACCTTCTGCAAGGGGCAGGCCCAGCCTGTTGGTATGGGTGGGATTGGGCAGGGATCGGGTCCTCATCCCTCTTTGCCTACACATGTGCTGCGGGAGATTCCACGTCTTCCAGCAAAGTTGGTGTTCAGGAGCTATTTGGGAGTTATACCCTTATGTGGAAACATGTGCCACTCTGGGAAACAGGTAGCTGGCCACCAAGAAGGAAAACCACAAAATCTCCGTAAAAGCTGCTTCAGCAGCATGGCTCAGGTGACATCTCCTCCTCATCCCCATCCCTCTCCGCTATTTGACCATCTTTAGGGATACAGGGTGATGCCAACTACTCTCTGTGTTAATAGTTGTTGCATCTTCTTCCAGTGAGGCTGTTACAGGGGGAGAACATGTCTGTCTGCACCAGCTAAAGGTGCCTGCAAGTGCATGTGCTTGTTTCTCATCACTCTCCATGGCTTACAGGTTTCCATGGTGCCCAAACACTACACTGGGCAGTGCCCTGTCCCATTCGGTTGGTGATGCTAGCGTAGAGAAACCCTCTTCTTTCAGGCCATCTGCTGCCTGGAGGCTTTAGAGATTTTAATTGTGCTCTGTCTCCCATCTCCATCCTCAGCGATTGTCAAGACCAGGGTGGGTAACACCCTGAGCCGGGTCTGACCTTTAAGCTGGCCCTGCTGTGACTGTGGTTGCATCAGAAACTTCCTGAGGTCCCTCCTGGCCAGGATTACCCTAAAAGCATCTCACGCCAGTGGTGTTGCTCTGTCCTAATCTCGGTGGGATCACTCCTGTGGGAGAGCAGCGCCCTCCAGCCATCATTTCCCCACCTTACTCTGAGGCTTGGGCCAGGCAGGCCTTCCCACAGCCCCTGTGCTTCAGCCAGACCTCAATCTTCAGTGCCACAGACAAACATCCTCCTGCCAGCTCTGCCTGTACCTCCTCATCCTCTGAAGGCATGAAGTCCCTGAATGGGGTTCCTGAGCCCCCTATCCGCTCAGCCTGCCTTTCCTTGAGCCTCCTACCAGGGACCCTGATGCATTGGTCCACCGAGAAACATCCTGCAAAGGGTTAAGTACGTGGTGCCTGGGGCTCTTTATTATGAGTTACCAGCCCAGCTCCCTCACCAGAGCCTGCAGTGGTGGCCCAGGGCTATGGTGCTACCATCTGCCTGGGTGTCTCCATAACCTGCCAGGCTCAAACCAACCTTGGTGTCACCCCAGCCTCATGCTGGGACTCAGCAGGTTGTGGCCTCACCCCTCAAGAATCATACTGGTCAGTGCTGATGGAAACGTTGCCACCCTTGGTATCTCTCCAGCACCCACTCCTGTCTTTGCCCTCCCAGCCGGAGTTCTCGCCCCCACCACTGCTATCCCAGCTCCCGGTGATTTTTGGTGGGAGAAGCTTGCCTTCTGCCTTGGTACAGATGGACACAGCCCTGGGGAATCCAGTCACTGCCCCTGAAGGAGGGGGATCACAGGGATCTGCATCCACACAGCCTGGCAGTCCCCCACCCACGGCTCATGGGCCACCCGCAGCATGAACCCTGCCCACCATGGGGCAACACTGGAGGGGTCCCCAACACCCCAGTGCTCCCCAGCAGGCGCAGCAGCATCCCCACTGTGCTGGCTGCTGGTGCTTGTGTGTTACATGCTGTCCTCATGCAGAGGCTGCTCAAATCCTGCCACAAAACTGCTTTATGCTCCCAGTCCCATTAGGAGCACCAGAGGTGCATTCCCTGCCTGCACCTACCGGGCAGCTCCCGGTGCCTGCCCCTTGCTGCCAGGGCGGCAGACCCTCCATGTGGACCAGTGGGGCAGCTCCTGGCACCATGGTGGGTTTGCAGGGGCAATGCAGCACCAGCACCAGCCTCCCAGTAGGAACCAGTACTCCTAAAGCACATCAGTGCCCAGCTGGGGCACAGGCACCTGCTGCCCCAGGACACCCAGGGGAGCCCCTGAAGGTGGGTGAAGAGCCACAGGAGCTCATGGCTGCTTTGCAGGTTCACTTCCCAGGCAGGAAAAGCCATGGGGGTGGAAGGACCCGCTCCCTGTACATGAGACTGAAGTGCTCACACCATAGTGATGTTCAGAGGTGTGCAAGGGTCCAACTCACCCTCCAGCCCTGTCCCACTGCTCAACTCCCCTTCACCTCCACCCTGTCTCTCTCAATCACATCATTTTCAGCTTTCCATCTGCATGCATTGAGCAGACTCGCTCTAATCTGCTCACAAGCAAACACGCAGGGTAGAGAGGCCCCAGGAAGACCCCACTGTCAGCTCATGCTGAGAAAGGCACCCGAGGATTCAGCTTCCCAGAACAGCAGAACATCACCACAGGCTGCTCCACCGGCAGGTTTTGTCACTTGGAATAACCGGCCACCTCTCATCCACTGGAGCCATGGATGCAGCTCCTCACCCACCTCAATCACTGTGTGCTCCCAGCCCGCTGGAACAGTTTTGGGACAAACATATTTTCACTAATTAAATGCATGTTCTGATGCATACAGCCAGCAGCAGTTTGAGTGCAAGTAAACCTGGCATCCCAGTGCAGGACAGGGCCAGCATCAGCTTTTGTCACATGGTGGCTCCAGGCTGGGGCACACTCTAGCTGGGGCAAAGAGAAGAAACCCAGAGGAGTTCCACTGCCGGTCTTTGGGCAGGTCCCCGGGGGCTTTCAGGGAGTGCTCAGACACCCTTTTAATCTCCTCTGCATGCTCCAGTGATAGGAAAACACCAGTGCCAAGATGGTGTTCCCCTAGTTTGGTGGGTCAGCACAGACTGCCATGCTTCACCAGGCTTGTCCCACGGCTTGGGGCTGGGTGATGTGACCAGTGGCATGGGCTGTGTCCCTGTGCTGAATCCACCATCATCCTGGGGTCAGTGTCCCCAGGCAGCCCACCCTGGGCTCTGCATGGTGACGGGCTGCACCACAGCACCCAGTGCAGGGGAGAGCCATAGCGGCACCCAGCCTGGAAGGTAAAGGACCCCCATGACTTTCCCTAGGCTGCATTGCGGGGCGGGGGAGGCTCTTGGGGAGCAGGCAGAGGTCTGGACCCACCTTCCCATCCCCATGGCTCACAGTCTGGGGGCTGCAACACATCCCTGTCCCCGTGTGATGTAACCCTGGGCAGGGCGGGACGCCCATCCCCGAGCGTCCCCGGCTGGACCTGGACCCTCATCCCCGTCCCCGGGTGTTGCACGGGGGGCTCGGCGGGGCTGTGCCGGAGCTCCGGGGGGACGGGAGACCGACACCCCCGGCGCCCGTCGGGGCGGCCCGAGCCCCGGGAGGCGGCACCGCCCCCTCACCACCCCCCACCCACGCCCCCCCACCCCGTCGGAGCCCGGCGCTGGCGGGAGGCGGCCGCGGTGCAGAAGCGGCTCGCTTGCCGCCGCGCTCAGGTAGCGGAGCCGGGACTGCCGGTGACACCGGGGCTGCCGGTAACACACACCGGGGCTGCCGGTAACACACACCGGGGCTGCCGGTAACACACACCGGGGCTGAGGAGCCGCCGCCGCCGCCGCGCAGGGTAAGCGCAACCCGGGAGGAGGGAGAGCCCCCCGGGCACCGGGGAGCGGGACCGGGGAGCATCCGCGCTACGCGGAGCACGGGTGGGCACAGCCCGGGGGGGGTCCGTGCTGGCCGGGGAGCCGCGGGGAGACCTGGGCTGCTTCTCCCCACGGAGCGCCCGCTGGGGCTGCGGGGTGTTCTGTGAGAGCAGCAGTGGGGCAGAGGGAGGGTCCCGTCCTGGCGGGCAGGCAGCGGGGCGGGGGGAGCACGGAGACGTCTCCTTGCCTTCCCCTGGGCTTGGTGGCAACAGGGTACCCGTGGGTGCCGGGGTGAGCAGCGGTGGCACAGGGGCTGTCACACCGCTCACAGGGGTGGCTTCTGCTCCCCTGGCCCCTCGCTGGCCCAGGGCTGGCAGCGGTGCCGTGGAAGCTCTGCCAAGAGACGGGATCCCGTTGTGCCCCGGCTCCTCTGCCTGGTGCTCCCCGAGGTTTTGGCTCCGGCAGGGAAGTGACGGGAGCTGTGGCAGGCCAGGACGTGCCTGCAGCTGGCACTCACAGCCTGGTTCTCTGCTGCCTCCGGGAGCACATCTCCTCCTCTGCACACCCTCAGTCCACCCCCTCTTACCCAGGATCCAGGTCCTCAGCTCAGCCCAGGACGTGCCCCAGCACTGGGAGCACCTGCCAGTGGGGCAACCATGAGGGATGTGCTCAGGCCTGGGTACCGACAGAGCCTCTTCCATCTCGCCTGGATGTGCCTGCTCTCCTCCATGCCGGTAAGGGGCAAGCTGGGACTGGCCCATGGGGCAGCAGGGTTGGCACTGCTGGTCTTTGACCCATTGTGAATGGGTTCGGTCCTGGCTTGGCTGTGTGTGCCTGCCCATCTCGAGGCAGGAATCACTGGGGGGATACCTGCAGCCTCCTCGGGAGCCACCTGAGGCTCTGAGCCAGTTTTGGGCTTGCAGCAAGGTGGGGCCAAGGTGCTGGAGAAGACGTTCGAGGAGTGGATGCGGTACCGTGACGAGTGCTTGAGGAGGATGGCGAGCGAGCCCTACCCGGCAGGTACCCTCTGTGCCCCGGCTCAGGTCACATGGGAGGGCACGTGGAGCTGGGTGGCAGTGGGGCTGGGGCCAGGTTTTATCCTTCCTCCAGTATCCCCTATGCTAGTCACTGATGGAGGGATGCGCTGGGGGACTGACGAGTGTCTCCACATCTCAGATGAGCTGCCCAGGGCCGGGGTGTCCTGGGGGATCTGAGGCTGGTGTGGGGCACCAAGGACCTGTTCAGGGTGATGCCCCCTCAGAGATGCTGGCAGTGGGCTGGGGTGGCAGGGCTGGATGTGGCTGTACCACCAGTATTTTACCATTGCCTTTCCTCCCTCGCTGCTGTTGGAAGGGATCTTCTGCAACCGGACATTTGACATGTATGCCTGCTGGCCCGACGGGAGCCCTGGCATCACCGTCAACGTCTCCTGCCCCTTTTACCTGCCCTGGTTTGAGAAAGGTGATTATGACTCTACAACTACCTGAAGGGAAGTTTTAGTGAGGTGGAGATTGGTCTCTTCTCCCAAGTAACAAGGGGTAGGACAAGAGGAAATGGCTTCAAGCTGTGCCAGGGAAGATTTAGACTGGATATTAGGAACAATTCCTTTCCCAAAGGGTGCTCAGGCATTGGAGCAGGCTGCCCAGGGCAGTGGTGGAGTCACCATCCCTGGAAGTGTTCACAAACCCTGTAGATGAGGCCCTCAGTGACATGGTTCAGTGGTGGCCTTGGCAGTGCTGGGGAATGGTTGGACTTGATGATCTCAAAGGTCTTTTCCAACCTAGTTATTGCTATGCTTCTATGACCCTCTGCTGGCCTGGAGCTGGAAGCCAGGGCTGAGCATGCTGGGAGGTGGGAAGTTGCTCCTGGGGTTTTCCCTCTTGTCCACTGCTTGGGGAAGAGGAACCCACAGCAGAGCTGGGTGTGAGGTCATGCATGGAGCATGGAACAGAGCCACATCTGCCCTGGCAGAGGGTCTTTGGGGCTGAGTAGAACCTGACCCACCATAGCAGGAGCAGGGTTTGGGGGAACGCAAGGGGAACGCAGTGTTGGTGTCCGCAGTGAAGTACGGGCTGGTGAGCCGCAGGTGTGGCCCCGACGGGCAGTGGGTGACGGTGAACGGCAGCCAGCCCTGGCGCGACTACTCACAGTGTGAGGAGGAGACAGCGGCCACCGTGGAGGAGGTGGGTGCCCTGGCCCAGGCACGCAGCGCGGTGCTGCTGGCCCCGGCTCACCAGCGCGGTGCTGACCTGCAGGAGGGTGCCCGCCGGCTGATGGTGAGCTTCAAGGTGCTCTACACCGTGGGGTACTCGCTGTCACTCCTCACTCTCGTCTCTGCCCTGCTCATCCTCACTGTCTTCAGGTAGGAGACCCAGGGCACATGGTCCTGCCCCTTGTCCTCCCCACCAGTGGCAGCTGAGCTGAGGGGTACCCCCCACGCTCTCACTGCTGCAGGAAGCTCCACTGCACCAGAAACTACATCCATGCCAACCTCTTCGCCTCCTTCGGGCTGCGGGCGACCTCGGTGATGGTGAAGGATGCACTCCTGGAGAGGCGCTGGGGCATGGAGCTGGTGCAGGTGGCTGACTGGGAGGCTCTGCTGAGCCACGAGGTGAGTGCTGCCCCATGGGGTCCCTGCATGGTGCTGGGCTGGGATCACCCCAGAGATGGGTGTGCGGTGGGTGCTGGTGCTCACGCAGCCACAGGAATCTGCAGAGTGAGCTCGGGGGGTGCCCATGCCCCTGATGGGGGAGCTCTTGGGGTGCCTGTGCCCGTGGATAAGCCCATGGGGTGCCCCATGGTGGGTATCCCCTCACAGGTGGCGCTGGGTTGCCGGGCCGCGCAGGTGCTGATGCAGTATTGCATCCTGGCCAACCACTACTGGTTCCTGGTGGAAGCTGTCTATCTCTACAAGCTGCTCATCGGGGCCGTCTTCTCCGAGAAGAATTACTACAGGCTCTACCTCTACCTGGGCTGGGGTAGGGGCCACTCGGGCATGCGGTGGGGCTGGGGGCAGGACCTGGGGTTGGTGTGGGTTGTGGCCCTGAGAGGGTGCAGGGAGGGGGCTCTGCTGACCCTGGGTGTCCCCACGGTGCTCCCTGCCCCGGGACTGGTCTCTGAGCTCAGGTGGGTGCTTGATTTTACAGGGTTTGCTGTGTGACTTGCAGGGACCCCCGTGCTGTTCGTGGTGCCCTGGGTGGCCGCCAAGTACCTAAAGGAAAACGCGGAGTGAGTGACAAGAAATGCGGGGTCCCGATGGGGTGCTCAGCCCAGGATGGGCAGTGGGATAGAGGCTGCTATGGGTCCCTGACCCACTGAGCTGGGGCTGGCATGCTCTTGGCCTCATCCTGCCCCCATGCATGGTGTGATGGTGCTGCTCTCCCTGTATCCCTGCACAGGTGCTGGGCACTGAATGAGAACATGGCTTACTGGTGGATCATCCGCATCCCCATCCTGCTCGCCTCCCTGGTATGGGCACCATGGCCCCATGGCTTTCCCAAGAGCAGCAGTTCTCCAAGGCATCGTGCTAAACACAAGTTGTTTTGTGCACCAGCTTGCTAATGCACGAGTTCTGGGAGCCTATGGAGGGGTGGTTGTGCTGAGCCCCACAGAAAGGGGCTGGGTGTGGCCCCTGATGCTTCCCAGCCAGGATTTTGGGATGGTGGGAGGGGAGGAAGCTCTGGGGACCCAGTGCTGCTGGGCTGTAGCAGCCTCAGCAGTTATGGGAGTGTCATCTCCCACAGCAACCCAAGGGTGCATATCGTTGTCAGGGTGGGCTGTGCCCGGCTATGCAGGATGGTGTGCATGCAGAGTGCTCAAGTGTGCAGGGTGCTGGGCTGTGTGGGCCCCTGCACTGTCTCCTCCCGCAGATCAACCTGCTGATCTTCATGCGGATCCTCAAGGTGATCCTGGCCAAGCTCCGGGCCAACCAGAAGGGCTACGCAGACTACAAGCTGCGGTGAGCTGGGAGGGTCATGCGTCCTCCTGCCACCTCCTACACCGCCTCCACCTCCCCATCCACCCCTACCCTGCACCACCATCCTGTACATCGGGAAACAGCCACCCTAAGATCACCAAAAAGCTTGTCCCTGACTGTATTTGTGCCCTAGCACTTCAGTACTCTCTGCTAGAGGAGTCCACTTATTCTCTTTCAGGCTGGCCAAAGCCACGCTCACCCTCATCCCCCTCTTTGGGATCCATGAGGTTGTCTTCATCTTCGCCACTGACGAGCAAACCACAGGCATCCTGCGTTACATCAAGGTGTTCTTCACTCTCTTCCTCAACTCCTTCCAGGTGAGGCAGGAGCCTTTATTCTGCCATGGGTACACCATGGAGCAAGAGCTGGGGGGGGGGGTCCTCTTCCAGCACATTATCCCCACCCCATGGGGACCTCCAGCCATGTCACTGAGTGCATGATGGTGCCTCCCGTGCTCTCTGAGGCTGTGGTGGCAGGGAGACCTTGGCCCTAAAAGTGCCCACAAGTGCTCTAGGGAAACTAGATCTATCTTAGCCCCAGTGAGGCTCACTCCCCTCCCCTGCTCACCCTCCAGGGCTTCCTCGTGGCTGTGCTCTACTGCTTCGCCAACAAGGAGGTACGCACAAGCCACAGCTTCTGCCCAGAGCATGGCTCAGCCCTGCCTCAGCCAGAGGCTTTGCCAACCCAGCCCTTGCTGCTCGTGCTGCAGGAGGGCACAGCCAGGACAAAGCCCCTCTCACTCCTGTCTGTGACAGGTGAAGTCAGAGATGAAGAAGAAGTGGCAGCTCTGGAAGCTCGACCACCCGATGCTCTGCTGTGCCCAGTGATGTGGCACTGGGCACTGCAGAGCCAGGGAGAGGGATGTGGTGGGTGCGGGGACCCGGCGGGAGGGCAGCACTCCTGGGATGGCCATGCTGGGACCAGCATCTCTGCTGTGCCACACCTGAGAGCACTGGAGCTGCTGGGGGGACGTTCCCCTTCTGCGGTCCAAAGTGAGGCAGGTGCCCTTGGCTGCTCCCTCAGAAGAGCCTCACCTCGCTTGGTGAGCTGCATGGGGGATGCTGCTCCTTTCTACCATCAGCTAGCTCTACTGGCACCCACCAGATGTGTTCATGAAACCCCCTTCCCATCCGCACCAACTTGGGCACCTCTAGAAGGGGATTGTGGCTGCGGGAGAGGAGCCCATCCATCAGCAGAGGACAAGCAGCAGCGAATGGGAGATACTGCTCAGCCCAGCACTGCTGACAGATCCACACCCCTTGCCTGGTGAACCAGCACCTCCTGCTGCACTCGGGGCTGTGCCAGCACTGCTCCCATCCAGGACACGACCTTCCTGCTCTCCTTGCCCTGAAGACCATTTCTCCAGCACACCAAGAGCTCCCTGACATCCATCCCAGAGCCATCCTGCACAGTGCCCTGTAAAGAGATGCTTCTGCTGCACCTTCTCACACTGCTCACACCTGGTACAGATCATAGCATCAGCTCTCCAGCAGCACAGATCTGCACCTCGGGAGTCCTTCCTCTGAGCTTCTCCTGCAGCAGATTCCCCAGCCACAGCCACAGCACTCATGTAGCTTCCTGCAGTGCTTGAGCACTTGGACTGCATTCACTCTGCATGTCAACGGCAGTGCTGCTGCTCCCTCAGTAACAGGGGAACATCACACGGGAGTGTGAAGGACCCAGCACCAAGCTCAGCACCAAGTCTGCAGCAGGGAGAGCCAGGAAGCCCGGGTAGGAGCCACACTTGGCTCAGGGACAGTTTTGCCGGCAAAAGGCTGGTGTGTCCAAGTACAGATGTTCAACAGCTGCCATTTGGGATGTTTGCTTCCCAATAGAGTGCCAAAGCCACAACCGCTGCCTCTTGCCAAGTGACTCCAGGGCAACCAAGGAGCACCTACACCTCTGCCTTGGCAAGTGAAACATCAAGGCTGTGTTGTTTGAGTAGTGCTGCATGTATCTGGCTTACAGCTCCTTTCCTGGCACTCTGCTCCCATGGGAGCAGAATGCAGCTCAGACGCTATTCCCTGACCCCCTTGCTCTTGCCCCTTCAGCAGCAACATAGCCATGCTGCTGAGTCTGTCGTTGCACTGCATGATGCTTTACCTTGGGAAAAGTCTGCTCTGGGAGGGAGGAAGCAGCTCTTGTTCTTCACTGCATGGATACAGGGGGCTCGACATCTCCAGTCCCCTCTGCTCTCAGCCTGGGACAGAGCCTTTTGCAGATGCAGCATCTCAAAGAAGGTAGCCTTGAATACAGGAAGGAAAGAGTATGTGCACAGCTCATCTGGGCCTGAGGCTAGAGAGGCATGCACGGGTGTTCCTGGCTCCTTGTAACCCCTCTGAGCCCATTTTACACATTAACTCTCTTCTCAGATGTAAATAAATGTTTATTTTTCAGCAGGCAGAGCATGTTGCTTGTCAGCCTTGAGGGAGGGGAACACAGAGGCAAATGCAGCCATATATCCAAGGGCACAGATTTGTGCTTCAGCACACACCCTCTCAGGGAGAGGGCATTAAAAAGATCCCCAGAGGGCCTGGCTCGACTCAGCCAGCCTCCCCCACTGCCCTGTGCTTCCAGGTGCTTGCTGAAATGCTGTGCAAGATGGAGCTGAGAAGAAACAGGTAACAGTTCTCACCACCGAGGACTCTGAATCTTGGCACAAGAGGAAAAGCTCCGGCTGCACACCAGCTCACGTGGTGGGCGGCTGTAGGACACAACACATCTAAGAAACCCCATTTATGTTGAAATACATCAAGAGCTTTAGTTTTGACCAGAAAGAAATGGTAATATTGCCCTATTCAAAGCTCTCCGTGACAGCTGCTGAATGGTGTACTCAGTATGTGGTTCTAGTGAGCAAGAAGTTGGGTGAAGGTGTGTAACAGTCACACCAACAGCTCACAAGTCTCAAAGCACAGCTGGGCCCAAGGTGACAGGAAAACACCAGCACACCACTCAACAAAGCTTAAACTTACTTCTGAGTTAGTGCAGAGAAACAGCTTTTCATCATGTAACTGGGACCGCAGGGGAGCGCAAGCAGTGATCCCAGCCAGGAAGGGAAGAGCTGAGCCCTCAGGGGAGCATCCACTGTATCACTCACCCGTGATCTTCCTCTACAGCCCTGGCACTGCCTGACCACATGAATTCCCATATCACATCCAGCAGGAGCCAGGCAGGGCTGGGAAGCCTTGGATAAGGCAGCCCCTATAGCCCTCAGCACACGACCACATGGGAGAGGAAGCTGGAAAGCACTGTATGCATTCCCAATCATCCTGAAGGAAATGAGGGAGGCTATTCATGAATTATACAACCTCACACACCAGAAACAGGTTTTCATTTTTTATTATTTCATCCAGGTCAGCAAACACTATTTCACTCGGACAGCACTGGACCCCCACTGCCTGCACAGCCCTGACTTCAGCTCTGCATGCCGTGTGAAGTGCCCCAGTGAAGGGACTCCCTCTCCTCAAGGTGCCACTGTCCTATAAAATCCCCTTCGGCTACTCTAACATCCCTTTAAGCCTTTACAGCTGAGCTCCTGCAGCACCTTTTTGTAGGGCTCTCCTTTTCCTTCACACATACACAGCTGCATCTCACTCACCCTTTTTCCCAGGCCCCCAAACATTATTATCTATTGGATGTATCCCCTTAACACTCCCAAACCCCTTTTCTTCCACCCTATGACCAAGCAAAGCCAGCCCAAAGAGATGTTAATGCTGCCCTTTTCAAAGCCAAGTCTGTGCAGTGTCTGCTTCCAGCCACCCTCTTTTCTACTCAGCTCTGAATGCATTGCTGAGCCAGGGCTTCCCCTACTCTCCAGATGCTCCCAGGCCTATCCACTTGGATTTGTGGGGTTTGGGTTGAGATTTCTTTTGCTTCCAAGAAAACTTTTCCCCTTTCCACACAGACATCTTGCCTTAAATTCAAATCTGGGCTTCTAAGGGACACAGCACTGACAATTATGTGCTAGTGCAGCCAGAGACAGCACCAAGGATCAGGGAGAGGGCAGTAAGTGCCTTGGCACTCTCCACCATTCCTCCAGCAAGGGGGAACAGAGGATAAAGCCCAAAATATCTTTTCCAGTACAGCCTCAATGCTCTGAGCAGCCTTCAAAGATGCTGCCTTAGCAGAATTGGCTCTACCTTACCAAAACTAGCTCTTTGGGGTGAAATTTTCCTGTCCTGGGAGATCACCTGCACCAGCACAAGAATGCCTTGGCAGAGCTATTTCCAAACACTAAAGCCTGTCAACCAAACACAGGCAGTGGTTGAGGAACAAAGCTTTGAACCACCACTGCACCTGGGATGATTTCTTTTGCTCATCTCCCATGTGGAATATATCTATCCCCTAGTTCCCATCCTGCCTGCCCTGGCCCTCTGCTGCTTGCCAGAGGCGTAGGAGACTGAGCAGTCCCAAACTCTGTTCTCTCTCATGTCCTTCCAGGGGAACATTGCCTTGAAACCACTGTCAGTGTTGGGATCTTGGCACTGACGAACCAGACAGGCAGAATCTCTGCCATAAAGCACCTACCACAAAAACAAGTTCCTTGGGACTGAATAACATGATCGCAAACAACCAAAGGACGGCCAGAATCTGAACCGAACCAGGGTAAGCTGGTTGGATAGAGAGGTTTTGAAATACACATCTAGGATGGCAGTGGAACAAATATTCCAGCTACGGACTGCTGCCTGAGCTTTGCAGACTGCTCACTTCATCCATCCTCAACAAACCTGCCTTCCTTATTGCTTTAAATACACTTTCTGGGCCTGTGCAATGATGCATTATCTGTGCCAATCCACATGGCATAAAAGGAGGCACAGCAAGTGTCAGAGGCCCTGGGGAGGATGGGATGCAGAAAAGGATAGTTAATTAGACTGCTGTGGGTAACTGTCAGCTGTCTGCCACTACACAGCCCTGAATGATAAGGACTGCAGGAAGCTTAAGGCAGATAAAACTTCTGGGCTCAGTGCTTCTCCTCATAACTTAACCTTTTGGTATGAGCAACCATGATCCTGGGAATGCAGACAACAGTCAGGTCCAAAGAGCTGCTGGATTGTGGTCTCCTGCTAACACTCCTCCTCCCAGGCATGTTCTCTTGCGGCTGAGACCTTCTTCCACACATCCACCAGCTGCTTTGGCCCTCCCAGGAGAGCTGCAGTGCTGCCAGCACGGCCCTTGCACTCACTCACCCAGGCACACTCAGCTTCCGGGTGGAACAGTCACCCGACGTCAGTATTCCTACAGCCACAAAAAGAGGACAGGCACGCTTTCAGTGGGACAGAGACAAGGGGGGGTAAGGCTTTTCCAAAGAGAAAACCAATCAGAGGGCACATAAGGATCAGTTAAAGTGCAGCCTCAATGTGCCTCACTCAGTGTGAGTGAGCACTGGGCACACTCAGCAGATGGCTGTTACTTGCTGCAAGGAATGATGTCTCCCCTCAGTGCCACAGCCCTCTGGCTGTCCTTAGCTCCCACTCACCCTCCTGCTTTGTTACGGATCGAGCCAGCTTTGCCCACTCTGCCCTGGGGATTGGAGCCTTTGGAGGTTTTGAGTCACAGTCTGCAGAGCTTTCCCTGAGGACCAAACAAAAGAAAAATAAAATGAATAAAAATCAGTGTTAGCAGTAGGCCAGCAAGCAGTAAAGAGCAGGCTGCAGTTTGCATTCAGACACTGTTATTCTGCCTCCAGGCTCCCTTTTCCCCTGCAGCTTCCAGTGTCTCAAAACCAGGAGTGTCTTTACTCTATGACTGCCTGTTGCTAGGACAAGTCCTGTCAGAGAACATGGCACAGGCTTTGGGAAACACTTCATTAGCAGCTCTGACCACAAAGCAGGAGAGACGCAGGGCCACACATCCCTCCTTTCTCAGTAGAGTATGAGGCGGAGCCCAAGATCTGCAGTGAGACCAAGTGCAAGGAAATGCCAGCACCAACTTTAGAACCTAGAGACTTCCCTCAGTGAGAGGGCACTGTTAGGTCCCCCCAAACTACCACTGCCAAATCATGAAAAACCTGTCCAGCCATGCCCCCCTCCAGCACAACAGTCACTTCATGTGCCCATAGTCGTCCCTGACCTTACCCATTTCTCCCACACGCTCCTCTAGGACAGCTGACAGCTCAGGCAAGCTGAGAGACTTCAGGGAAGGTGGCCATCCTTCCAGCACTGCAAGAAAGAGGAACCATACATTTAATCAATCTGCATGCTGTGACTGACAGAGACAAGGGTTTGGTGCAGATGCTGTGAAACATCCACCCCCAAAGTGGTTCCAGTCAGGGGTTCTGAGTCAGTCAGGGAGGAGAGCTAGAACTGCCTGTAACAAACTGAGGGGGGTTCCTGACAATCCTACCACTTAACTTTTTTATACTGTCTGGGTCATATATTAAGAGACTCTCAAAGAGATTAATCGTGGTGGACAGAGATCAAGAGAATCTGTACTTGACTCACTTTTAAAACACACGTAGCCAAGAGCACATCTCTAGAAGCATGTAATGGGCAGCAGGATTATTTGCTAACTCCTCATGATGAGCAGCTGGTGGGCCCAGCCACATGCAGCAGTTCCCCCACAGACCCCAGATCAGGTCAGGGTACCAGCCATGGCACCAGATTCAGACCTTGCTCTAGTCCATAGCGCAGCAACACACCGAAGGTGCCCACACACTGCCACACAGGAAGGGAAACCATAGGCCCCTGGAGCAGGGCTGCCACTGGGTGCCCGTGCTACAGCTTTGCACTTTTAGTCACAAACACCTGCCAGAGCCCCAAACTTCCCACTTGCTAATAATTAAAAGCTGCTGAGAAACTCTGCTAAAGTCCAAATGCCCCAAGCACTTTAAACCCTTTCCTGAAACAAGAATTTTTACATTCAATTTAAAGGTTTGGCTGTTCATCTGTTTCCAAAATCACTTTTAACTTCATCTTTCTAGCACATGGCTTGCTCTGGGGTCTCCTGCTGCCCACCCACCCTCTGCATCCAGTGCTGTAGTTGATAAGGTCTTCCTCACCCAGGTGCTCACCAGGCTGCCTGCTTTCACCAGTTCCCAGCTGCATCTCTGTGTCCAGCACTCTGCCCATTGCCTGCTCCTGGGTTAGCCGGGAGGACAGCTCTGCCTGACAGCATCTGCCAAACAAGACAAAAGCCCATCACGAGTGCACAAGGACACTTCCTGGAACAACATGCCAGTCTGTGCACTCCTACATCCTGCAAGTACCTGCTTGGGGTGCCGAGAGACCACATCTAACGCCCTGGGTTACAAACTGCTCCTTGTTCCTTCCCAGGAAGAGGAAGACGTGCCCCAGACAAAACTCAGGGTGCTCTCCACTGTGCCCCATCTCCACAGCAATCTCTGCCCCTGTCCACAGAGGAGCTGCGGGGGGAGAAGAGAAGGAAGGGGCGGAATGAGCAGGAGAAAGCCCAAGCCAGGGGCTGCACCTGATTTATATGAGAATCAAGCCTGATCCAAGTTTTCTAATGGGCAAATTAAGCTACCTCAGGACAGGCATCAGGTTAAAGCAAGAGAAGCATACAAAGTTCTCTGGCTGTCATCA
Source organism: Neopsephotus bourkii (assembly GCF_033783945.1). NCBI lineage: Eukaryota > Metazoa > Chordata > Aves > Psittaciformes > Psittacidae > Neopsephotus > Neopsephotus bourkii. The sequence goes on from NW_026901034.1 coordinate 825,629, forward strand.
GCATGCCATTAATTCAAACAGTGTACCCCCAGAGCATGGCAAGGCCCTTCTAACAGGCAGCCTCAGCTCCTCAGCTCGGGGGAAAAGTCAAGTGCTCTGCCCCTTGCAGCCTGGAATATTGTGCTGCTGTCCTGGAAGCCAATCCCAGTTCACCCTGGTTTGGTAGTGAGCAACCCTGTTGGGCTAAGGTCTACAAGCTGTAAGATTACTGCTGCCTTCAAGGACATCTCTGTTCTATCAATGGACAAGCAGGACCATGGCAGGGGTCCAAGTGGGACAGGGAGAAAAGCACCACATAGGCAACAAAAAGTATATTAGGAGGTGGCGGAAGACAGAACTTAAATGCAGTGGTGTGACTGAGCAGGACAGGCTCTTCTGTTAGCTGTCGGCGTTTTAAGAAAAGTGTTCCTCACTAGCCAGGGTAAGGCATTGCAAGTCTTCTCATGTAAGTACAAACGAAACACTTGGGCTTTTGGTTTTAGTTGAAACAGGAGCACGCACCATCCCTGGAAAGTTGGGCCATTTATAGCTCATGCACCTGGTTAAGGCTTTGCATCTGCTCATGTGCCCGGGCCTTCCCACTAGAGTCAGTCAGGCAGGATACAAAATGGGTTCAGACACCTGGTGAGCTCTCCTGCCTTACCCTGAGCATCACCTGCAACACTGCCACCATGGTGGCTTAAATCCCATTTCCCAGTAGCCTCAGCGCCACTTCCTGGGAATAACTTACTTGATCTGATCCAACAGAACTCCAGCATCCTTGGTGATGGCCTGAGCCTCTCTGAGCTGGCACTGAATGGCATTCCAGGTCTCATCCCGCTCCATCAAACAGCTCTCAGCCACTGCACGCAGCTTCTGTTCCTGGCACACCTGGCCCTTCATCACCTCCACCTCTTCACACCTCTGCAGCAGAGCAGAGCAGGGTTAGGCTGGGACCTTGAAAGCCCATCTAGTCCACCCACCCTGCAATGAGCAGGGACATCAACTAGATCACCTTGCCCACAACCACATCCAGCCTGGCCTTGAATGTCTCCAGGGATGGGGCAACCACCACCTCTCTGTGCAACTTGTGCCAGGGTTTTACCACCCTCACTGTAAAAGACTTATTCCTTACATCCAGCCTGAACCTCCCTCTTTTAGTTTAAAGCTTTCACCCCTCATTCTGTCGCAACAACAGAGCCTGCTAAAAAGTCTCTCCCCATCTTTCTTATAAGCCCATTTTAAGTACTGAAAGGCCACAGTACGGTCCCCCCAGAATCTTCTCCAGGCTGAACCACTCAAATGCTCTCAGCCTTTTGAACACAGTTTCCCCCCACACCAAGACCAGCCTCACAGTTATAATTCCCCCTTCCTCTCCATCAGCAAAGATGCTCAGTGGGCCCAATTTCCCCTAATCAACAGAAGTCTGTTTACTAATAGCTGCACAAATTCACCACAAAAATGACACTACAGAAGAAGAGTAGGTATTCAATTCCTCCCACTTGCCTTTTTAGTTCTCAGGTGAATGGGAAATGGAGACATAAAGGCTTCACAAGCATACAATCCAGAGGATGAGGAGTGGATAAGCACTTACGGTGTTACCTGACTCAACACTGTGTCCACTGAAAGCTATGCCTTTTCCTTTCCCCTGAGCCATTCAAGGCACAAGAAGAAAGATATGCTCCCAGTCACTGCAGTGGGGTAAGCATTAAGCAGCTCATGGCAGACTTCTTACCTTGTGCAGCTGAATGGCCAGCTCCTGCATCTCTGCCTCCAGCCGGTCTGCATAGGCCAGCTCCAGGGCATCACTGGGCAGCCGAGCATTGCTGTGCCACCGCGCAATGGCAGAAGTCATCTTCCTTTTTGGGCCAAACAGACTGCGGGCAGAATGGCAAACCGTCAGGGACAAAACACTAAGCCAGCAGTTCCCAGACCCATGGATGCCATGAAGACCTCTGCAGTCTCCTGGCTCCTCCAAAACCAGGAGCCTGGTACAGCCAAGAGCTAGGGGATATCAAAATTGCATGGGAGACAGCCAGAACAGAAAATCACTCACTAGCTAAACCTTCCTGACCAGGTTGTGTGCATCGTTTGTAAGGGGAAAGATGAGAACTACATTACAGACACTCACGTGATGCCTATTTCTTTCAGGTCACTCTCTGTGAGTGTCAGGAAGATCCGAAGGTCAACATCTTGCTCCTCAAACACTTGCAGATACTTCAGGCACCCGATCTGTTCAAGGAATGTTGCCAGGTCCTGCAGCACAACCAAACAAACTTAGTTATACCCTCACCAACAAACACGTAACCATTCCTCGTAATCACAAATATCTGCTTCCTCATATTGTTGCTGTGCTTTTCTAGCAGCAACCATGATTTTCCCTGGTTAACTGCCTCTCTCCACAGTCACACAACACAATAGGACCAACCTGTTTACTGCGGCCATTGCCTCTTGTAACAAATGCAGAGAAGACAGCAACACCTACCTTAGTCCACATGCCAGCTATGCTTGGTAGCACACCCACAAGCATGAAGGGTCTGAAATACCTCACTAAGCAACAGCAACACCTAAGCAAATAGTTCTTGCACAAGAAATTGCTATTTAACAAGCATTTAAGTTTGGGCAGAGGTTTGGAGTCAAAGGTATTTTGGTGACAACTTCCCTTTTATCCAAGAAAGTGGCTTCGGCAACCGGGGCAAAACCTCCTGTGCTTGATACACTAACACTGCATTACTTCATACGGCTCTCTGTGTGCAGTTACCTGGGGCCCTGTGTAGGAAGGGGGCTCAGGAAGGAGCAGGTGCTGACTAGAGCTCCCAGCTTTCCCTGGGCAGTGAGTCCACTGGCTATCACTGTTGCTGTAGCGGTTCTTGATCTTAAAGCTCTTGGCTTGTTTCCGACTAGGGGGACTGTTTGCATGGTCAGAGTCCTGCAAAAGGAAGAAAAAAACCCACAAAACATAAAGGTTGAGGATGATCATCAGAAGATGTCAGGATCACTATAGCTAACAAATGCAGACTCCTTCAGGTCCCAGCCTCTAAACCCAGACAGCCATCCACAAACACAAGCAAAGACTAGCAAAGCCCTCATTAGGAAGGGCTGAGTCAAATCACTCCCAAGATGGCAGCCTGGCACCATGGAATGGTATCAAGCTCTTGTAATCCCACCTTAGGAAGCAACATGCCAGAGCAAGCCAGAACAGAGAGCAACACCGAGTCCTCCCTGAATCAATACAATGCACTAAGGTTCTACCTGTGAGAAGCTCCTCAAGATACAGGCAACTTCTGCTGATGTTCAGCTGTAACACCCTTTTGTACATTAGCACCAGAACTATTGTCTTGAACCATGTGAGCTGTGACATGAACCACAGAATAATCTCCAACTTCTTCCCTTTTCTTATGTACTTCAGAAATTCCAACACTGCTGCACTTCCCTAAATCTTACTATACTACCTACTATCTCACCAAGCTCAAGAACTGCCCTAGCTGTAGTCACTTTCTTTCTTGACCACCACCCATCCAGAAGTCTGCAAAGAGGTAAGTTCTCTTTAGAAGCTGGAGCGGGCTTAATTACTGTCTAGCCATCAACAACCTACTCTAGATTGAATGCTCTCCAAGAGTTGACTATTAGCTGGAGATCAAACAAGGCAAGCCATAATCTTCCAATGTAGAAGCTGGTTCTCTTATCCCTGTATTACCACTCTTCCTCATCCAGCCTGGTACTGCAGCCTCCTGTAGAGGCAGAATCATAGCAGGCTGCGGAAGGGTGACAGCACTGGGCAGGCTGAAGGCAGAAAGAGGAAAACTGAAAATCCCACCTCATTGCTTTCCAATGAGCCTTCACTGCTGACTCCCAGGGCTTTGGTCAGGCATTCACTGCTGCTGCTGCTGCTCCTGACGGCTGCTAAGTTGTTGGCGAGGAAAACATTATCCTCTGGAAAGGAATGGGGAAAAAAAAATCAGGTTCAACTCCCTTATGCTCAGTGCTGGTTTTGCTACACAGTTACCAGTAAAACCTGGTGGAGGTGTAAAGGAAGAAGCCCTGAACAAGGCTTTGTATCCAATACTCGTGACACAAGACAATTTTGAGACAGAAATATCCCATGTCTGATCCCAGACATTAATCTTTCTCCAAGTCTGTTTACTACCACAGAGAACAGGAAGGCCGAGTGTGGGCATTTGTGAGGCTCTTGGCTATGAAGTGGTATCCTGATTTCAGCTGGGACAGACTTGTTTTTCTTTCTAGTAGCTGGTACAGTCCTGCGTTTTGGATTTAGGATGAGAATGTTGATAACACACTGATAGTTTAACTGCTGCTGAGCAGGGCTTATACCAAATCAAGGACTTTCCAGCTTCTCATGCTACCCCACCAGTGAGGAGGCTGGGGGAGCACGAGGAGCTGGGATGAGACACAGCCAGGACAGGTGACCCCAACTGCCCAAGGGACATCCTGTGCCTATGGTGCTGTGCTGAACACTAAAACCGGGGAAAGTTGGCTAGTGGATGGCAGCCTGCTGGACATCCATCAGCAGGTGGTGAATAATTGCACTGTGCAGCACCTATTTTGTATATTCTTTTACCATTATTACCTTTTTTACTTGTTTTCCATCTTATTAAACTGCCTTTATCTTAACCCACAAGTTTTACCTTTTTCCCCAATTCTCTCCCACATCCCACCAGGGGGAAGTGAGTGAAAAGCTGTTTGGTGTTTAGCTACCTAATGGGTTAAACCACAACAGGGGGAAAAGTGGGTTATTACTATGCAGCCTATGTTCCCATTAGTAAAGCTCAGGAAAGGTCTTTCCTTGAGCCTAGATCCACTACATAGCCACATTATCCTCTATTAATTCAGGAACTGTCCATATCCTTCCTTTGTGCTGCTTCAGAGAACGATGAGGTTGGAAGGCACCTCTGGAGATCATTTTCTTCAAACCCCTGCTCAAGCAGGGCCACCTACAGCAGGCTGCCCAGTACCACGTCAGGAGCATCTGCAAAGATGGAGACTCCACCACCTCTCTGACACCCTGATCCAGCGTGCAGTAACCCTCACAGTAAAAACAAACATTTCCTTATGTTCAGAGGGAGGCTCCTGTCTTTCGGTTTGTGCCTGTTGCCTCTTGTCCTGTCAGTGGACATCACTGAAAACAACTTTGCTCCATCTCCTTTACATCCTGTCTTCAGATTATTTGTACAAATTGATGAGATCCCCACTGAGCTCTCTCTTCTGTAGGCTAACTCACCGCAGCTGTCTCAACCTTTCCTCAGGAAAGATACTCCAACCCTCAATATCTTAGTGGGAAAGGAACATGCAAACCGAGGGCTTGGTCTTACATCTATCTGCAAGCCAAACTATTTCCAGGAAGTGACTTACCCCTGCTGCTGCTGCTCTCCACATCCTGCTCATTAATTGGAGAGGTAACATCCCTGTTCCGGATATTCTCTGCTTCACAGCTGCCATCATCATTGAAGGTGACGTAGCCCTGAGGAGGGACCTGCTCTGTGTGCAAGAGGAAAGAACAACAAAGATTAGGATGCTCCTGCAGGAAAAACAACCACTCAGAGATTTTAAATTAATCAAAAGAAGATACTGTCTTCTCAGCTGGCAGTTTTCATTCTAAAAAGCAGAGAAAACCTGAGAAATGCATATGCCCCCACCTCCTTCCCACAGACACACATCTGCTGTACCAGATTTAGATGGCTACATTAAATATAAGTCAGAGGAAACAGCCTCATAGCAGAGATGCACCTTAAGCAGCAGCTTTCAGCTTTTCCTCTCCTCTTCATACCAAATTGTCAAAGGGAAAAACATCTGCTTAAAAAAGCTGCCAGCTACACCACATCCCCAGCCAAGCATGCCCTGTGAAACCAGCCCCTAGCATCCCACTTATTTAAGAGGCTGACAGTATCATTTCAACACGGCCACTTCCCACAGGATAATACTTACCTGTATTAACAGAATGAACTGAATTTTTAACACACTTTTAAGTCCACATTTTTAGTTATTCTAGACAACTAGGTAATCAGCCTGAGAAATACCTACAGCTATGACACATGCACAAGAAAATTCATACCACTGTACCCAGGGACTGATGTCTGAATTGGGATATTTCTCTTGGCCTATTGCAAAAGGTTTGTAATCTCATTTTTAGCAGCACTTCAAGCATCAGGGAAGACAAAACTGACAGATCGAGGAGCAATGAGTTCACTTTCATCATCTATGATTTCTTGGCCTGTGTGACCACTTCCTCTGTCATCAGCTTCAGAAGGGTTCTCAAACTTCCAACCCCACCTCAGAAAGGGAAGCTGAACTGTTCTCAAGTAATTGAACAGTAATTGAGGTAACAGCAGTGTTTGTTCCATGTAAGTGTTCCATTCACCAATAATCAGCCCCGATATAAAAGAGTTCAAGGGGTTTTCTTTTGAAACCACAGATTGGATAGCCTTTAAGATGGCGTTTGCTGTCTTTGTTTCTGTATAAGCCACACATGAATCCCAAACAAAGAGAAAATTGTTGGCACAGAAGTAGCTGCAAAGCATTTGAGACCTCAAAGGACTTTCACTTCAGCTTCTAACTATCCTTACCATAGCGAGACTGCTTCTTTCCCCCAATTCCTACTGCTGTTATCTTAGCCAAAGCCTGGGGCCCATCATGGATGCTGGGACCCTTGGTCCGACGAACAGGTCTCTGTCTCTGGGGAGTAGAGCACGATTCATCTGAGGAACTCAGCTCTTCATATTTTCCTATAGTTCAAGCACAAATTGTTAGCAATACAGTAATAACTTCCCTAGTTTATTTCCTACTGATCCTATAAATGCAGTGGAAATAAAAGAAACTTTAAAGAGGAAGGGTTAAACAGTTTATCTAGGTCAGGAAAGAGCTAGCAGACAAAAAAACTGTTGGATCCATTCCTCTTCCATCCCCAGAAATGCTGGAATTTCCAGGATAAACCACCTATTACTACATACAGCAGCATGCTTTCAAAACATCGAACACCTCTTTTCAGGGTCTATATTACAATGAGCAAACTAAAGCACATCTCTCTTACCTGGACCCCTACAGAAGACCTTGGGCACTGGGGCTGCGTGCAAATCTATCAACCCCACAATCTTTGTATGTCCATACTTCATGGCCAGTGTTCGTGCTGTGGCTCCAGTGTTATCTCTGACATCTGTCTTCACTCCCTGTACAAAAAACAGAAAAATACGTTTGAAACACAGCACTATATACAAAAGAAGCAAGAAGCTAAAGGACTGTCTTAGCTCCTCCATCAGAAACAGGCTCATCTTTGACAGACAGTTCATGCTTCACTAATACCTTGCTGCCTTTGTAGATACCAGTAGCCCAGGTATATGGCACTACTGCAGGGAGCTAGTTTGTTTTATCTGAAAAATATTTTGCCCTGCTGCCTCCTTCTGGAAGTAAGCTGGATCACTTCAATAAATATCAAACTCAAGTTGTTTAACAATGAGACACACATGCGCATAAGATTTTCGAGGCAGAAGATTCCCACTAGCCTGAGCATGCAAGCCTATAAAGACCATAAGGAGAACACCACTTTAGCTGTTTTCCAAATCAGTGATTATTCAGTTGAATCTGGACCACTTCTTTTCACACAAGGCCAGCGTAAGATCAGAGAACTAGTCTTCAGAAAGCAAATACTTTGAGAACAGTTCAGTAAGCCTGGGACTTGAGAGGTGACTGTCATCAAGGATCAAACATAACACTAAGAAGTCTGGTGTCAGACTTCTGGTCCTTCCTCTGAGGGCTGGAAACACAGACTTTCAGCTTTCCGGAGGACAGCCTGGAGACTTACATGACTGAGAAGGTACTGAACAATTATCTCATGGCCAGAAGCAGCTGCTTCCATCAGGGGTGTATATCCATACACTGGCTCCCTAGAGAGACACCAAACATGAACACATTAATTACAACAATCAAAGCTGAAATATGCTGCAGTCTTTACCATACCCTAATAGCATGACTCCAGCCTCTACCCTCAGCTGATCACAAACTCTACCTTGTATTGCCTGCTCATCTGCACTCTGGTCTACCTTAACAAAACTCCCAGGGGAGATTCACTAAGTGTTACTCTTTTGGCAGCACAGCAAGAGCTTACCATTCCAGTTGCAGATCTGCCCTTCAGTAGTGAAATCAGTTTTGCAAGAGCTAACAAAGCAAGAGCCTCCTGCTGACCTCACGCAATCCAATACACATTAATGTAAGGCAGCTCCTATGGCACAGAAATGGACTGCACACTTCAGAAAAACAAACTCAGCTCCAAGTACACAGAAAACTCAATAGAAAGACTTGTAAAGTGCACTTGAATTCAGAAGGCACTGCACCTGCTTGCTTTCAGTTTAGCCCATAATTAAACAAGCATTAAATCTGATTTCTCTTTATCTTAGGTAAATAAACAGTAACAATGACTTCACTGCTTGTTTGCAGGTCACCTGTCCTGGTATGCCATGCTTCCTGAGGTATAGGAGGAAAGACAAAAATAAGTGTCTTCTCTTTGCCCATGTCCAAGTGTGTTCCATATGCCAAATGCTGCTGTCATACCTGACATCTGTTGAGAAATTAAATGACAGATTCCTCCTTACTTGCAGTTGGCATTTGCCCCATTGTCCAGTAAGAACTTGACCATCTGCTGATGTCCAGCGCTGGTACAATGAAATAAAGCAGTCCAGCCATGGATATCCTTCATCTCCAGCTCTGCACCTTGCTTCAAGAGAACAGAGAATGTTCTTTACTGCACCCCTCTGCTAGGTCTTTTAGACACTGTCCCTCTGTGCTGGGACAACAAGAGAGTTTAAATCCTTGTCAGGAAGATGAACTTGCAAAAGAACACAAATTGCGTATTTTGGTTGCAACTGGTGGAGAATCCTACCCTGTGCATTTAAACTGTTTACTGGGGCTTTAGTTATTTAATATAGCATACATACCTGTAGAAGAAAGTAAGCAACACTTTCATTTCCACAGCTGGAGGCAAGCATAAGCGGTGTCTGCCCTTCTGGTGTTGGGATGTTCACATTCACTCCCGCTTCCAGCAGCAGGTGCACAATGCTGTCATGGCCAATATAGGAGGCATACATCAGTGGAGTCCAGCCACCACAGTTCCTCTTATTTAGATCCAGATCTCCACTAATAAACAGAAAAAAAATCATCTGAATGACTGTCCTGGAGCTGTAGATCACAGCAGGCTTCTGCGGTCTCTTGCTACCATCCTTGTACTGAAAGAAGGCTGGAAAAAATAGCCCTCTCAGCTGTAGCACAACTTCCAACAAATCACTAAAGAGATAATTTTTATCAGGAGATTTGCCCCTTGAAATTTTGTGCCTAAGAACCCTTTGGGAGCTCCAGTGATATGCCCCTGTTGCAGTATTAGACCAACCTGCATGCAGCCAGTGAAAAACCATAACTGGCAGCAAGTAATCACAGACCGGTGCCCTCCCCCAGCCCCTCCTTACCGCTGAATACACTCCTGCACCACTTCACACTGGCCGACAGAGGAGGCTGTGTGCAAGTCCAGGGGGACATCCAGTTCTTCCCAACAGATCATCTGGCCAACCCCGTGCCACATGGAAAGACTGCGGCTCAGCAGCTCCGACTCACTAGCTTCATCACTCAGCTCCGACATCCTGCCCTGAGTAATCAAAGCAAAGCAGAACTTTGAGCTGCTCATCTCCATTTTCTACAGAACATGGCACTGCCCCTTAGCGCTGCAGCTCCAAAGTGCCATGGCCTTGGAAGCTGAGGTCATCTCAGAGGTAGGGCACTGTTCCAAACTCCTACCTCTACTTTGATCACCTCCGTAACCTGAAGCTACAAGACTTGCTGAGGAGTTTTTGCAGCAGACTCTGGGATTTGAATACCCTGGAAATATAAAAGCCAATAATGGTAAAAAGCCATCTTTTAAATCTCATTTTAAGCCTTCAGAAGCACTGGCTTTATTTCTTCCCTTTCTAATCAAAACGTGCCTAAGGCAGCTTTCGATACCCTTAAAAAAAAAAAAAGTCAAGAAAAGACTGACTATGCACCTATTTAAGTTCTGATGGCATGCTCAGTGTTACACAAAAGGATGGAATTCTTGGTTTTATAACAGAGAATTAATTCATGTGTCAGACATACCTGGTCTTTTTCCGTATGTCTTATATTACAGGATGGCCCTGCTTAAATTAAGACATGGTCATTAATAATGAAAACTGTCCACTGCTCTCAGAAGTAGTTAATATCACCTGAATAGGAGCACACTTCATGATGTTCTCAGGTCCTAAGTAGATTGCTGCTATCAGTTCTTGTTTCAGCACTTCAGAAGCAGTCCAGTCCCATCTCTGGATCTTGGCAATTGCTGGAACACTCTGAGCAGCAGTGACCTGCACATTCATTACCTGATCATGTCCACCACCCCTCAGGCAGTAACCTAATTACAAAGCTAGTAGAGTTGCATGACTGTCTGAAAGGTTTATTTCCCATCCCTAGCCTTAGGGAGCAATTGCATATTAATCATTTTAACCACTCACAGGAGTGTTCTTGTTTGGCACTTCATAAAGTGCTGTTGGACAGAGCTGCATCTGTCATGTGAGGTCTTCAACCACAGCTTCAGATTACATCCAAGCCAACCCAACGGGAAGCATTTTCCACTTCTTGTGGTCTCATCACCCACCACACAGCACTTACGGTGTTTGACTGGTCCCATAGAATTATGCTGGGTAGCTAAGCCAACAGAAAGTATTCTTTCTTTTTCTTGATGAATTTCTTGCCAGTTTAATTCCTGATTCATGCTGGGGTCATGCAAATGCCAAATTTGGCATTGGTGAAGAATAAAAGAGAGCAGGAATACTTTTCAGCAGCATTTGTTCTTTAGACTGCCCCAGCCGTAACATTTCGAAACAGTACTTACATTTTCTAAGCACTTGGGAGTCCCTCTTGCAAGCACCAGCCTCTTTTCTCATAAGATAAGAAAAATGCCTTCAATTCTTACCTCTTCACTCCCCACCTGGATGTTTCTCCCACACCTTGTTTTTTTCCCCCCACACCTTCAGTCTGTTAAGACTACAAAAGCATTATCCATTCTATCTAATCAGCATGTGCTGGTAACAATTCCTTTAACATATCGGCAAATGCATCTGTTTCTACCTAACAGCAGCAATTTGTATAACACTGGCAATCCAGAGCCTCAGGCAAGAATATGCAGGGCAGAACCCAAATGAAAGACATGAACACCCTGCAATCAAAATACAGATGTAAGTGTATTTAAGTGGATCATAAGGCAGGAAGTAGGAGTGTTTCTCATTAGAACAGATTAAGGCTGCTTCTGGTAGGCAAAAAGGCATGTTGACAGTTAAAGGAATTTAAATCCACAACAGTTTGTAGAAGTGTGGATGAAAGTGAAGCTCACTCTTTGCTCTGCAGGTCTTCTGTTAATCAGATATATGAAGCTCACAGGTGTTTGGGCTCTGTCCGAACCAGCCCCACCGCAGGTACTAGTTAGCAACACAACTTTGGCAAGTTGATCCACAGTCAAGAGAGCAACACTGGCACATGGAAAGTTATGCTTAACTCCAGACTACCCAGACTCTCAGTCTCATCCCTATCCCCTGTGCTGTGCTCTAACTGCTGATGTCTTTGCCTTTTTCTTCACTCTGGGATTTCACCCCAGCCTGAACTGGAGCATGATGTCAGCTGTGTAAGCACCTGAGAAAATACAGAGGGGAGCTGAGCAGAATCTGCAGGAGAACAAGAGAAGTGATCAGAGTCCTAAGGGCAGAAATGAAAACCTGTGTGAAATGAAATGAGGGCCGTCTGGTCTAAAGAGAAGATGCCTGGAAGGGACATAACAGCCTTCAAATACATAAATGGTTGCTGCAGACAGGATGACAGAAATAATCTGCTCCCTGTGGCCACGGTGAACATGACAGGACATAACAGGCTTAAATTGTAGCACAGAAGATTTTTGGTTAAAGACCACCAAAATCCTTGTAAAACTAAGTGTAATACTGTGATGGATTACCAGAAGAGATTTGGCTGCTAAGAGTAAGGTAGACAAAGGCCTCCTGAAAACAGACTATTCTCTTGCTTTGGGGCTGAGCAGTTAACATCTGTTAGAGACCTTCCTCAGCCCCAAGAGGCTGTTGCTAACATATCTACTACACCAACATGTAGCTATTTATCAGGATGAGTCCTGACCCTCAGAGCAGGCAGCAAACATCACACTGTCCCACATTGTGTTTGCTGTCTGGGCAGGTGAGAAAGCCAGATAAACATACAGTTAATATGAAAACTGACACAAAAAAAAAGCACCTTAGAATACCTTTTTGGAGGGTAACTCTATGGAACAGTGACAGAAAATAAAAGAGTGGCAGAAGAACCACACTAAAATAAATGGGAGGCAATTCCAGAAGCAATTGAGGCACCTAGTACCCAGGACACAACAAATCCAACACTGCTGTTAATCACCACCTACCAGGCACCATTAAGCTGTACTGGCTATATTCGTTCTCCCATCCTCTGCCACAAGGACAGGTAAAATCCACATGGGTCCTTCTGTCCCTGAATACACCCAGAACAGTACAAGTGTGGAGGTTGCTGGAGTTTCCAACTGAGCCATCAGATTGATAACATGCTTTACTTCTGCTCCTGACTTAGTTCTATCTAGACTAAATTCAGCAATAACCTAGCAGGAAGAAATAAGCTTTGTTACATCCTTGTGTAGGTACCAATAATTGTTACCAGCTCAGTCATAAGTACTCCGAAAGACAGAATATCTCATCTTCGTACTACTGCTGTCTGCTACTGACCAGAGACGAGCACACACTCACACTAGAGCTGTAGAAACTGCATCCAGTTTCATAGAATAGTGGTGTGTGTGAGAGAAAGTATTCTTGCAGCACAAGCTCCAGCTCAGGACCTACAGCTCCTATAACAGACCTGCTGAAAAGACACCAAGCTCTTCATACTCATTAATATCAATATCTCTAAGGCTGGTGCAAGCGGAATGGTGCCAGACTCTTTTTAGTGGTCACCAGAGACACAACAAGGACAAAGGGCCATAAACCAGAACACAACAAGCTTCCCCTCAACATGAGGAAGAACTTCTTCCCAGTGAGGGTGGCAGAGCACTGGAACAGGCTGCCCACAGGGGTTGTGGAGTCTCCTTCTCTAGAGACGTTCAAACCCATCTGTACATATTCTTGTGCAACCAGCTCTGAGTGGCCCTGCCTTGGCAGGGGGTTGGACTTCTGGATATCCAGAAGTCCCTTCCAACCCTAATGGTTCTGTGATCTGTATCACAAACCTGGCACTCTCAAGCATGTTAAAGCACATATGTTCCCAAGAAGACAAGAAGCACAAAACCACTTTAACGGCTACGTTAGGGAGCACATTTCCCAGGACAAGGGCTATGCCAGACGAGGCAGACACCACAGCCCCCAGAGCTTGATGCTGTGCAGGCTCCATAGAACCACATATAATAGTTTGGGTTGGAAGGGATCTTAAAGTTCATCCAGTCCCAAGCCCCTGTCATGGCCAAGGACACCTTCCACTACAGCAGCTTGCTCCAAGCCCCTTCCAACCTGGCCTTGAACACTGCCAGGGATGGGGCAGCCACAGCTTCTCTGAGCACCCTGTGCCAATGCCTCAGCACCCTCACAGGGAAGAGCTTCTTCCTTATATCTAACCTGAATCGCCCCTGTTTAAGTTTAAACCCATTCCCCCTTGTCCTGTCACCACAATCCCTGATGAAGAGGCCCTCTCCAGCACCCTTCAGATACTGTAAGACTGCTATGAGATCTCCATGCAACCTCTCTCTTCCAAGCTAAGAACCCCCAGTCTTCTCAGCCTGTCTCCACAGGGGAGCTTCTCCAACCCTGATCATCCCCGTGGCCTCCTCTGGACTTACTCCAACAGTTCCATGTCCTTATGTTGACAATACCTGACCTGCATACAGCGCTGCGAGTGGGGTTCCACGAGAGACCACGCAACGATGTGTCCAAAGAGGAGGTTGGAGCTGCCACAACCAGCAACTGCAAGGCTGTTACCGTAACTCTCACAGCTAAATAGCTTCCAAGCACATTATCCTGTCCGGGACCTTCCTAGAGGCTAGGTCTTAACCTTCGCGGTGGGGCAGGCCGGGACACCCCAGCCGCAGACCCCGCTTCGGTGGAGTGCGCCGGTGGAGTGCCCCGGCCTACCCCACCGCGGAGCCGGCAGACCTCATCTAACGATCCACCGACCGCCTGGAGACAACCCCATAGGCGGCTGCGCCCAACCCTCCCTATGGCCACGGAGCCCAGCCCCAAGGCCAATCCACCTCAGGCCCCACCACCCCTCACCTGCACCCCCGGTGAACTCCACGACCGGACGTTGTCCCTCCCGCGCAAGGAATGCTGGGAGCCCTCCCGACTACTAATTCCACTATCCTCTGCGGCGGGAAAGGGAAGCTCCACCTCCTGAGGCTCAGGACCAATAGGCGGTGCCTCTGTGAGGAGGCGGGGCGAAGGACAGCCAATGGGATTTGGTGCTCCGAGGGAGGGAGGGCTGGCGGAGCTAGACCGGTGGCTGAGGTAGCGGAGGGAGCTGGGGCTTGTGGAGTGGTGGTCACGGTGGTTTTACAGGTCTTCGAGCAGTACTGTTTCTGACTGGCCCCTCCTGGGTTAAATTCATCTTTTAAGTCACGTTGGCTCCCACCGGGAGCGGCTTCAGGAAGGCGGTTAGGGAGCGCGGGCGGCAGCTGGCGGTGTTGCCATGGTGACACCGCCGGGGCCGCCATTTTGACGGTTGGTTGTTGTGGGGGTTCCTTCAGCAAGGGATACCGAAGCACTGCGGGTCCCGGGACCTGCCGGTAAGGTGAGTGCCGAGGGCAGGCGTTAGCTCATCTACAGGCTCTCGGCGGGCCCGTGAATACAACCCTGAAACCAGGGTTTCTTTCCTGCCTCCCTCCTGCATCTTCTTGGCATCTCGCTTCTGTCACACCCTGACAGTGAGGCTCCTGGATTGACTTGGCAGGAAATGTCGGCTCTAGTGACATGGAGGAGCTCGGGACTTCATGATTAAAGAATAGTTTGGGTTGGAAGGGACCTTGAAAGCTCATTTAGTTCAACCCCCTCGTCAATGAGGAGGGACATCTTCAACTAGCTCACATTGCCCAGAACCACATCCAGCCTGGCCTTTAATGTCTGCCAGATTGGGGCATCCACCACCTCTCTGGGCAACCTGTGCCAGAATTTTACCACTCTCATTGAAAAGAGTTTCTTCCTTGCATTCAGCCTCAGTCTCCCTCTTCTAGTTTAAAACCATTACCCCTTATCCTATCACAACAGCCCCTGCTAAAAAGTGTCTCCCTATCTTTCTCATAGGCCCCTTCTAAGAATTCAAAGGCTACAATTAGGTCTTCCTGGGGCCTGCTTGTCTCCAGACTGAACATCCCCCACTCCCTCAGCCTTTCCTCATAAGAGAGGTGCTCCGTCCCTCTGACCATTTTTGTGGCCACTCCCTGGATCCATGTCCCAGTTGGCCCAAGCTCTCCAGAAAGGTTTTGTTGTGTTACAGCTAGAAAGTCTGCACTTTATTTTAAACATAGAGTACTGCTTTTTCCCAGAGAAGGTGCTGGATTAGATGACTGATACATCAGACCCAGTATAGCATCCTTAACATTGGGAGACTGAGCTCTCAAGTTGGCAGAGGGAGCTGCAGAACTCTGTTTTTATCCACACGGGACTCCTGTTGTTCCTTGCAACCTCTGCCTGCTGTCAGAGCACAGTAGTGCCGCCTTGGAGAGATTTCCCTCCACTCAGCGCAAATCAGTCAGGTGTTTTTTAGAATGGACAAAGCCACCGTTATGTGAATATGGCATATGAAGTGTTTGCAAATGCACTTTCCAAGTTGTATGCTTCCCTAAGCATGAGATGAGTTTCACTTTATCTTTAGAGGAGCATTATCAGTCCATGCCAATGTAAATAATAGTGACCGTGTAATCACATGGACAGTTACTTCAGTACTGAGTAACATACAAACCTCTCAACCTTTCTTGCCAAAGAGAAATTATTTGCTTTCACTTTTGAATCCCCAGGAAACTGTGCAACTGTAGCTTAAAATGTTAAAAGCAAAGGTTTTCCATGAGGATTAGTTATCTAACTTGTTAGTACAGCAGTAGTCCCTACTGTGTTGTCTTGACTCCTCATGTACACCAAGGAACACATGAGGAAAGAGTTTGCTTTATAAACACTTTGTCAGAACCCAAGACCATGCCTACTCTCAACTATTTTTATAGAAATCCAATGAAAAAAAACCCAAACATAAATCATTTTATCTATCATCTGAGCAGTAAGGAGGGGAACATGGGAGAAATAGGGATGAGGAGTAAACACCAGCTGAGAGCAGAGGCATCAGCTCTGTCTTCACTGCGTGTCTTCCCTCTCCATGCTGACAGTGTCAATATACTTCTCTGAGAACAGTTACAGTCAGTGTTGCTAAGAAACCCCAAAAATGGTTTATGAGGGGCTAAACTGCCTCTGATGTGGCCCCAATTATGGGTGTATATGGTGAGCAGGACAGAAAGCTCTCAGCCCTGTGAACTCAGGAGGGAAGGCACAACTCCAAAAATGCATTTTATTGTTCTCTGCTGATAATGAAAACCCTACTGAGAATTATAGCGACCCTGAAACCACATTCTTTGTTCTTATTCTGTTCTGATGTTACCCCTTGTGTTCTTTTGTGAGGTGTATTTCAGCTCATCTTTCATTTGGCTGAAGGGAAGCTGTTCCAATGGCCTCAGAAAGGCAAAGTGAGGATACAGAGCACCTGTCTGAGCCTCCTGCAGCTCCTCTTCAGAGTGGCAGAACATTTCAATGGGGAGCTATACTTGCTGCAGTGAAAGATCAGCTACCATCTCTGGACTCTGATGACTCCACAGTAAGCACTGAAACCTGCCTTTCTTTCTCACTGTCTTCTAGAAAAATCTCTCTCAAGCAAGAGAAGGTCATCCCAGCCAGGCATTTCCCAGTAGCTAGCATGATATCCTCGGCGGGCTACCTGTTCTGACTGTTGGAACACTGCATTAATCCACAGCCTTCTGGATTATCTCTAATTAGCAAAGTGTAAATGCCATCTCCTCTCGCTGTGTTCTTTGGAACGGGAAAGTGGTACTGTTTTCTCCAGACAATGAGTATTCCCAGGCTGGGAAGAGGAGGCAGTGGGCACCTTGCAGAATGAACTGTCATTTCTTCTTTGTTTGGTTAAAAATACAGTATGAAAGAAGCATACTGTTGATTTAAAATGAGATTATAAGGTTTTATGTATGAGTGTATTAAGTTACTCATTCCAATAATGTACTTGCCAGACAGTAGCCCTGTCGGTATGTTTTTGTATGTATGAGGATCACAGGGAAGTGATATTCCTGAAGACTTTGTGGTCCACTGGAAAAGGCATTTGGCAGATATTTCAATCCTGGATTCTGCTTTTTTCCCTGCCTGTAATTCTCCACAGGCCATGTTGCCTTCTTGTGCTTCAATTCTACCTGTAAAGAAGCATAATGCCACGAATCATTTAACATAAAGCCTAAGATTGATAGATATTGTGCAATATGCTTCACCATTTACTTGCTGGGTCTTAGTCTCTGGGACAGGCTGCCTCATGGCTGCTGAAGATCTCTGTTCACAGAACAGTGACAGTTTGGTGGAAATAAAAGCTTCTCTGGCACAAGATGCTGCCTCTGGCATTGACTTTTGAGGTGATAATGTGTCTCAAGGTTTCATTATTAGTGCCCTTTTATCTAAACCAGAATATTTTGTTAATTTTCAAGCATGCATAAACTTGAATTTGTTTTATTTTTTTTAACACTGAAAGGATATATATTCTTAGCGTGGCCCTTACTGATAGAAGGGAGTCTTGTGGGCAGTGAAGGAGCCAGAAATGCCTCCATGTGGTATTTATTACATCAGACTAAGTCAATCATCAGAAGCAGTGTGAGCTAGTGGATAAAACGGTGATACGAATTCCTTGACTGTTTTTCTGCACCCAGCTCTGTCTCTAACACGTGGGATAAGTCATAGTGCCTCAGTGTTTCTCAGTTTCTCTCTACCCACATTCTGGTTTAGTTATTTAAAACAACAATTTCTATATGTGTCTATATAATATAGGTTAAAGCCCAGTACTCAGGAGTTGTTTTTAGGCATTCTGACTGCGTAAGTGTACAATAAAGTTATAACAGAGAGGCAGCTTTGTGACAATTTGGTAACAATACCATTCTATAACTCTAAATCATGTTGAAATTTTTTACTTATAAACAAACTCCAAATTCTGTTCTATGACATCTGGAAATCCCTGCTGAAGGATCTGAGGCAATCTGCTTGGTGCTTACATGCTACCCTTAATTTGCGTTCAGAAGATCTGGTTATATAATCCCCATCCTGCTTAGTGTGGACCAGTTCACTGCTGAGCCTGCAGTTTCAGCACTACACCTGTGTCCACGTGGTTTCCACTTGTGTGAAGATACCTTTATGCATCTGAGATACGTAACCTCAATGTGGTGTGCTCCTGCATTCAAAACCAGCAGTGACAAATGTGTTTAGTATCCTGAAGCACATTCGTTACCCTGATACACAATTTATTAAGAGGAAAGAAGTTCTGTTGCAATTTGCTTCATGTTAAGAAAAATTAATTACACCTGACAGAGAGAATTCTCTGCAGTGTGAGTTACTGAAACACACACACAAAGGAACTAGCAGGAAATCTGTGTCCTGACTGCTGAGGAGGTGCTTAATCTCGTTTCAGTGACTAAGCGTAGGGATTAATCTTGAATACATGTCCTATGTTCAGAAAAGAAATTTTCAAAGCTATTTAAACTCTGTGCAACCAAGGAGATACTGCTTTACATCACGAATAATGAATGGCAGGCTCCTGATTGCAATAATAAGCCTCATGGTCCTGCCCTGCCCAGCCTCAGCTGGTGCTCCCAGCTATGTGTCAGCAGCTCTAGTTAAACTCGGCTCTGGGCATTCACTCTTTGAGCTATGTTGGAGGAGTACTGATTTCTGGTTACAGGTTTTGTTAATCCAGACTGTGAATTGACTTTCAGGCTTGATCTCTGACCTCTCTCATCACCACAATTCTTGACTCAGCCTACTTGCTACTTCTGGTTTGTCCTGCTTACTTTGCTTGGGTACTGTAGGACTGGGCTTTACCTTTCCAGTTATGTGATTCCCCTTCCCCTAGGGAGCAGCAGTGCTCTTGTTACTTTGTGATGGTGTATAGGGCAGCACAAAGTTAGAGAATTTGCGCACTCTTGTCCTTACTTTGCTCAGAGGAATGTTAGTCACCAGTGCCCATGGCAGTTCAATGTTTTACATCATCTTTATAACTGTAGCTTGCTCAAATGTTAGGTCACTGTAAGCCTATCTAGAGTGAGGCTGTGGGTCTCTCCAGTTGCTGATGTGACAGCAGAGAAAATTCTTGTGTCTGAACTGTAGTCACATGATGGTGACATAGGATTTGTCACTCAAAACAGATATTAAGGTGAGTGTTACAGGCTCTCATTTAGTTTCTTTTTGGTTTTGATTGCAGCCTGACTGTGACAGTGATGGGGAGCTTTTCATCTTCCAGCGGGAACAGCCAAACTTAATTCCTGACCTGTCAGAAGAACTGATGGATTTTTCCTTGGACGACTCAAACATGCAGGTTGTTGACTGTTGTGTCTAGGCTCTACTACTGTAGCCCCCCTCTTCTGGTTGTCACCAGTGTGGATAGCTGCTGCTATTTAATGTGTGTGATGGAAGAGCAGTCCCCAGTACCTTTTCCCCTAGAGACTAGTTTTTCTCGTTATGCTGTTTTCTCTGTTCTTGAGTTTTTTAGAACCTTTTTCTCAGTTCCTATTATTGTTCTTTACTGTTTTCTTTTTTTCCCTGTGCACTGACACTAACACTGTGCAATGACTTAAACTTTTGCAGGCTCTGAAATAATTTCAGCAACAATTTTATGTATCTAGAAAACAGCAAATCATTTAGGACGGTGTAGGGAGGGGGACAAGTATGAAGCTTAACCCTTGAACAGTGTTTTTGAGATAAAATTATTACACTGCCTCTGCAGTGTCGAAGATGAGCCAGCATAGGAAGGTGGAAGATGAGCCAGCTGACCTGACCCTTCCATCATGGCAAGACTAACACAGTGCTGCTTTTTTCTAATTAACCTACTGTAAGGAATGTCATATGATAAACACATGTAAGGAAAATCAATTTTAAGGATTTTTAGCACTTCATGAAGTTAGTCTCTGGAAAATAAACAGTCTAAACTATTTTCAATGATGGACATGGTGTGTGCTGTTTCCAGATGGTGTCTGAGTTGGAGCTGCTATCTTCTTAACATTGTGGCTTTGTTTGTCATCAGCTTCTAAAGCTTAGGGAGATATGACTTTCTAATTGTGTGTATTTTCTCTACCCATAGCAAACCCAAGGAACAGAAAGCCATCCATGGGAGATCTGTAGTGGAGATCTAGAAAGCTTTGGGTTTCAGAAAAAAACAGATGGTGCCCAAGTCATTGCAAAAGATGGTGTACAAGTGATTAAAGGTGAGACTCCCAGTCTTGCCAGCTATACTGAAGAAATGCAAAACCAAAAGGCAGCTGTTGGTGAAGAGTCTCTTGCAGATCCCACAGACTGCCTTGAAGGGGAAGAACTGGACACGACACAGGCCAGGGAAAGACAGACCTCTTTGCTTAATAAAGCATTGTCTGTGGAGGATTTGAGCAACCGGAAAGAGAGAAGAAAACTGATAGAGACAAAAATACTCTCCAAAATAATCCTGGAGCCATCACGAGGCCACTCAGAGCCAGATGTCAAGCCTTCCTCCCATGATATTAACAACAGCCTATTAAAAACTGATAAGGAAGAAAACTCTTCAGGTCATCTTCAAGGATCGACCCATCTGTCACTGCAGGTAAGCAGCACAAACAACATGTTCCGGGGAGTGCTACTCGTTGAGTAGATGGCACAGAGCATTACTTGCAAAATCCTACTAAGATGAAGAACTGAAATGCCCAGTTCCGCACACACCATGGTGTTTTTAATGGCTTTCCTCATTGTCCTGAGTTTGGAGTTTGCTGGGTCATGTGCTATGCAAGTTACCAAACACTCTTGCAGAGCTGTTGTTAGAAGCCCATAATGGGAGCAAAAGGCAAGGGTCAGCTGCATGTTTCATGGTCATAATCAGGACAGCCAACCACAACCTCTGGACTTGGGGAGGCAGGAACTCTTCTGGTCTCAGCAGACTTTGCATTCAAACAGTGAACCTTCTGGCCTTTCAGCATTTTGCCTTCTTTGTAACACTGTGGGGGTGCTGTAGGTGAGGAGATAAGGCAGTTAGGCTTGTTCCTGAAGCCCTAAATCTCACCTACCTACAGCAGGTGCTTAGGACCGTTTGTGTGTGCTTAACTGTCATGTGGCCTTAGCATGGTGAGGTGGTTCTCTTCAGTACTAGTTATGCATCTCTACTTCCTGTATTGATTTTTAAGGTTGTTAAGACTTAATATGCTCAGAATATGAACGTGATAGTTCTGTTCAAAGCCTTCTATAGCATCAGAGTACAGATGTTTCCCTTCCCCTTTCATATATGCTCACAGATTGGTGTTAGAGCTGTTATGGTATAGGCAAAGAGTGCAGTTTCTTGCCTGTTTTAAACTGTGCTGCATCATTTAACTGTACCATTGTGGGAGGGGATCATTTCTGTGTGGTTCAGGGTTTAATTCCCATCTCATCTCATGTAAGTCAGTTGCTCTATTAATTCAGGAGGTGTGGTTGTCCTTTCAGAATCTGTTTGATATCACTGACTTCAATGAACTGAAGTCTGATGCTTTTGGGTGAGTACTGAGGCCAGGCTCAGTGTATTCTCACTTTGATAAAGGGAGGGTAAAGCCTTATCCTTCATGTGTGTATTTAGATTTGAGAGGTGGTTGTTACTTCCCAGCTTAGAAAGGTTTAACATAAGCCTCAGTTTATGTCAAGTAAAGTTGTTAAAACTAATATACAGTTTCTTCTTGATTTGAATCATACCAATTTGTTTAAAAATATTTTTCCCTTGAGTCCCTTTCTATATTAGAAATGGAATAATGCAAATCTTCATTTCTTTTTCTTCTGGTCCCTGTATAGTACCTTACAATAGTGCTACTTCTGGTAAGGGTTAGGAGAAGAAAGCCTTAATACAGCAGCTGAGGTGGTGGTTTGAGCTTTTGATAATAATGGTTTGTACTTAAGCAGTATTATTGAAACAGAAGCTTATTACAACTGCACATTAATTAAAACAAATGCATGTGTCAGGCTATTTGGTAAAACAGCACCTGCCCAGCCCTGTGACATCACTCTTGCTGCAGTAAGCTCACTTGTCAGCCATCCTTCCCTCCTCCAGACCAATACACCTCAGTGACATCCTTGAACCAGTATTAGCTTTGTGCGGTGTGAGACTTCAGCTTGTGACCCTCATCAAGCTTTTACCTTTCATCACCTGCAGTGTGTAATATTAGAATAGATCTAACCCTGGTTCAGGTGTGTGAAGATTTATTGCTCAGGAAAGAGTGAGAATCCCCTTCTAAATGGCAGGGGCAGGTGACAGGTTTTTACAGGGCGAAACCCCTTGTTTGGGAGGCGGCTGCTGCTGCTGCTTTTCTAAAGCCCTGAGTAGTCACATGAAATGCACATTGGTGGTGACACAATTGTCGTAACTGACAGCCACCTTTCTTTTAAAAAAATCATGGGAACTTCTAAGCTCTAGTGATATTTCAGTTAAAACTTTAATTTCAGCTAATATTCAAAGGGGAAAGCAATCAGTGCTTTAAATGCATGTAAGCTTTTATCATCACAAGCTGGTTCTTGTATCTAAATTAGCAGTGTGCAGTGTGAGCATGCCCACAGCCACTGTATGTGAGTCATAGCAACAAAATTGATGATCCTGTCTTCAGTGTGGGATAAGCAGCTATAAGATTGCATCTAATGCTGCCCGGGCCTAGAGGAGTGGGAATTTGCCCTGGCTGGAAGTTTGACAGGGAGGAAAAGGCTGTGGGCCTCACCTCAAAGAATGAAAAAGCAGAAGGTCCTTCTCATATTGGTAGCAGTGAGAAGTTCTCACCATTATTCTGGTTGAGAATACGTGTGTTTGGTCTTTTTTTTGGCTATCTTTTAATGTGTTTTAGTATCTCTTGTGGTTTTCTGTAGCCTATATCAAAAGGGTCCATGATTCTCAGAGGAAAAACCCTCAGCAGAGGTAGATGAAGCAGTTGGACAGATGAGCTGCTGAAAGGGCCATAGCAAATGCATTCCTTTCATTACAGCACTTCCTTGTGGAGCTGCTTAAAGCAAGCTAGCAGTATAGTTAGGGACATCCTCTTTTGGAGATGGTGAAAGCTTGAGGGAAGACTACTTGGAGGTGTGGACAGCGGGACATAAAACTTGTTGGGATCTGGTACTGTTAGTGGGTCTGAGGGATGAAGGGGCATCCCTGCTGTGGGGAAGACTCCACCATGGGAAGGCATGGGGAATATGGAGCCATGAAGAGGACATACCATGACTTATGTCCTAGCTTATGGCAAGATGGGTCAGGTGGATGGTCAGAATGGACTTAGGTTTCTCCTTTTAAGAGGCTCTCAGTTCAGCCCATTCTAGAAAATTCTTCTAGACTTTGCAGTTTTAAGTAGGGAAAGAGAGAGAATTCCACCTTCATATATTTGAATGAACACTGGTTAGTCCTTCACTGGTTTCTCATAGCAGTCATACTGCACTTGGCTATGCTAGATGTGCAGAGCCTTGGCAGTGCTGTGAGGCAGGCAGTGTGCAAACGGCAAAGGTCCTGCTGTTAGTTGTGCCAACCACTGAGACTCGCACTGAAGCAACTGTGTCCAGAGTGACACACCAGTTCATCTACTGGCAAGTGACAGTGGCTGTTAGGGGAGAAGCTGCTGCCTGAGCATTCACACATGCACCACTCAAAACTTTAACTGCTAGTTTAGTAGTAAGTTTTGGTCTGGGGACTTGTAACACCCTATTAAGTTCCTTCTCTGTCTTCACACAGACAGGCCTTTAAGTGTTCTTGTCGAATTGCAGCTTCTCCTGATGGCTGTGTAGTTCTTGTTTGTGCTTCTTGTGTGCCTCTTGTTGGCAGAGCATGGGACACTAAAACACTCCTAGATGTAGGATAAGCATTACTTATCCACAACTGAAACATCAATGTATTAACAATATTCTTATACTAAAGACAAAACACAATGCTGCACCAGCTTCTAGGAAAATTACTAAGAAAACTATAGTCCAGCTGAAAGCATTGCTAAGTGCAAGTCCACAGCTTGTGGCTCAAACTGTTTAAAACTTATTTATGCCAGATAACTGATATCTCTCAACATTATCATAGTACTGGAGTAAGTAAGGTGGGCTTCCATGCCATTTGTGTATTTAGATGTGCCAGGAGAATCTGATGAGGCTGCTACAAAGAATGTGAGACTTATTTTGTAGCAGTCTTTTGGGAAGGAATTTTCCATCACATCTTGGCTCTCTTCTTTCAGAGCATTGAAAAATGGGATCTAGACAAGATTCTTGAGGAGCCGGAGCAGCAGAAAGATAACATTCATGCAGAAGTTCCTTTCTCCTTGGCAGATCATGGTAACACTGCTAAATTAATACCAACTTTGCTGAAAGTGCATAAAAATAAATAAAACTCGGGTTCCTGTGTTTAAGTCATTCTCTCTAGCATCCTTTTGAATGCTGAAATTATGGTGAGTTTTTTTAATGCCTTTGTAAAACATTTTTAATTCATTTCCCTCAAGTAACCCCATCCCTGGCAGTGTTCAAGGCCAGGCTGGACGGGGCTTGGAGCAACCTGGTCAGGTGGAAGGTGGTTGGAAATGAATGAGCTTTAAGGTCCATTCCAACCCAAACTAGTCTGGGATTCTAGGATTTCATCTTGCTTTCATAGCTTGAAAGCAGTGCTCTGTGGCCTGCCATGGCCTAAGATTGAATCAGGAAAGATGGATGATGGTTTGAAGCGAGTCAGAGCCAGGTGATGATAGTACCTTTATCCTTCCCCTTCTGACAGGCTGTGGAGAAAGAGTCGATGTGAAATTGGGGAAAGAGGATATTGGGTGATCCTGTGGCAGAGAAACACAACTGGTGATTCTTTTTGTTGCTCTTCCATAGGCACCTTCAGGAGTAAATCTGAAAATCAGCTCATGGAAAAGCTAAAAGAGCTGTGTGCCAGGCAGTCTAGGACTATGTCTCCATATTGCAGGTGGCCATCAGCCAAGCTCTCCTTTCAAGAACATCAGAACTATAAGTAGGTCCTTTTTCTGTCATACACATATACACTGGATAATCCTAACTGTCAGTAGGGACACCTGAAATCTCATGGTTTTCTATAGGGGATTTTCTCTGTAGCTTCTGCAGAAAGCTGATATTGTAGTTTGAATACATTGCAGGGATGTTAACGGAAATAACTTAGACTCTGCCATACATGTACATTTGATGATAAACACTATCCTGCCACCTTAGTGTTTTCCATCAACCACCACCTTTGTCTAGACCTTACCAGACACCTGGGACAAGTGGGAAATGCAGGAAAACAAGGCAAAGCGAATTATCGTGGCCACATTTTTTGTCATCTAGGGTATTGCTTTCCCTTACTGGTACCTCAATTTAGATAAGTATACAGGATTTTTTTTTTTTTTCGGGGGGGGGGAGGGTGTCAGCGCATCTTGGAGGGTTCAGTGTGAAGAAAGTGGATTTCCAGATTCTTTGGAAGGAACATCATCAATGGTGGTAGCACAGAGGAAGCAGTAGTGAAACAGGCCTGAAAAGGGGAAGGTGAAGAGTTTCCTCATTTTCAGGGCAGGGAGAGCCACAAGAGTGATTTGCACCATAAATGCTCTGAAGGATGAAATAGAATTGCCAAAGGAGGCAGAGGGGAAAAAAGAGACCTGGTTTTACTGATGGCCATAAGCTTTTTAAATGTGCAAGCGCTTTGGTACCATAACTGCTGCCTTTGTTCTTCAGAACGATTTGATGTTGTCAGTTTTTGAGAACTAAGTATCTGACACCATGCTACTTCTAGTCTGTGTTCCTCAGGGGAAGCTGGCTCTTTGTGCTCATCTTTGACAGGTGGTGGAGAGTAGGCAGAAGAGGAGTTTGAATCTGTGCAGTAGCCAAGCACAAAGCTCCTTTCACAATCCCGTTTTGATCATAATCCACACCCTGCAGGGCTTCTTGTCTGGCTAAGGTGGAGAACATGCTGAAACAGAGTTTTCTGTGCTTAGGGATGCTGCCTTGCTATCATCTCCACGAAGTTCTTCAAGGATGGATATGGTGAGCTTACAGAGCCTGCCAGACCCTGCAACCGTGTACATCGACCTGAGAGATGCTAAACCACAGGAGTCAGTAACATTCCCTGATGAGCAGCAAAGGTAAAGTCTGGCTTTACTGTTAGTGAGAAGTAGGTAATAAAAAGTGAGAAGCTGCAACCTCTCTGCAGCTTGTATTTGTGAAGTAGCTTTGAAAGTGTTCTCTCCTTCCACAGCTCTGTGACCTGAGTAGGAAAGTATAGCCCCATCTGAGCACAGGCATATTCTTAAGGCAGAATAACTTGTCTCAGAACATGTCAATGCATGGGGCTGCAGGCAACACAGCCACAATGTGCAAAATATCCAGGGAAATCACATTTACAAAGTTTCCATTCATAAAGGAGTGGGCTGGGACTGCAAAGCAGTGCTGGAGGCGTTGGGCCACTGTTGTTACGTTTTGGGTACAAAATGGACATCGTTTGCTACACTCCTGGCAAGCAACCATAGGTGCTGATTGCTGTCTCTTGTGGGATAAGAGGGCTTTCTAGGGAGGGCTGAGAGGCCAAATCCTTTTCAGTCTGCAATAGATGCTGGCAAAGATGTTCTTCCCCCTAAAGCTAACAGTGTCTGAGGCAGCTGTTTGCTTCCTTCTCAAGGTGTACGTTTGCTGGAGCAAGGGGTTGAAGAAAACAGTCCCCAGAAAAAACCTTGTCGTTAATAAACAGCTGTTAAGAAACACTAATGGGTTTTGATGTAGTTGCTTAATTTATTTTTTTTGGCAAGAGTACTAGTGTGAAGAGCTCTCTAACACCTGGAGATATATTCCTCGAAATTATCACCCCCTTTTTTATAACGGTTTTAAAACTGCAGCCTAGAAATGACAAAAAGCCAACTCCCAGTTGGAGCAGAGTTAACTCATATGGTCCAATTTGCTTCATAGCACAAGTGACAGCTCCACTGAAGAAGAAGAGACTATGATGATTGAGGACCAAGCAGAAAGGAGAAGGTGAGATTCTTTACCATAACCTTAGTGCAAATTATATGATGTTCACTTTTTCTTCTGAAACTAAAATAATTGCCCTAACAGTGCTTAGAGAGACCTCATGTACTGAAACATCCCTGTTTCTGGTCTTCACAGCAAAAAAGCCCAATAACAGCAGTGTTTCAGTCTGGCCCTAGGATATCACTCATTTTCTGTTCAGTAACGATACTGAAGCTAGAAAATAGTTGTTGATCCTTGAGGCAGCGCTGCAACTTGGTCCTGTATAGCTGCATGGGAGCAGCTCAAAAGACAATACAGCAGACCACAGTGGCTGGGGGAACCTGGTGCTTTCTCCAGACTTGCCAGAGTGACATGAGAACTGTTTTTTAAATAACTCAGAATCAAACTGAAAATGTTGTAGGGAGCTGACTCAGACAAATGTTTATCTTTAGAAATAATAAAATAAGCTAGAATGGATGTTGATTTAAAGAGAGTATTGAACACATTGTGGGCAGGGATGATCTCAAGTCTCCTTAACTGGGAGGAAATGAATAGGGGAAAGGGGAGAGAAAGTGTCGGATGGAATCCCAAACCATAAATTCTTCAGCAGGCACAGATGCCAACCTATTCTGTTGCTAAACTCAGGCTTGATTTATACCAATAGGTTGTTAAATACTTGTTTGATGCGAAGCAGCTATGTCATGTTTTAAACACCTTACTGCGTTTAGGCTCTGGGTTACATCTTACATGCATCAGGCTTCTAGATGTAATCCAGAGCCTAAATACAGTAAGTTCACATCACAGCAGTACAGAGGGCAAGAAGAACACTTACAATGTTGTGCCAGCCAATTACTCTTTTTATTTTTTATTGGTTTGAAAGAATACATGATTTGATGGGGAATGGAGCCTAACCAACATAATTTAGAACATCAAATCCAAAGCCAGAATAAAGCAGGGACAGGATGATGCTTGGGGAACTCTCACTGGCACTGATGCAAGTGCAGAAGTTTCATCAGTGTAAATCTGGAGTGATGGAGAGCAGAGCTTAACATATTGGGTTTTGATTTGTTTTAATGTTGCTAAAGAACATATGCAAATGAAATGCCTGGCAAATGTTGCTCAGTTCTGTTTCTAAATAAAAAAGCCTCAGAGGCTCAGCAGGGCAAGATTCTCATCTCAGTCATGAGGGGTCAGTGACAGTTTCACTCTTATCTGGATGGGTTTATTAAACAGGGATACATATTCTGTTCTACAATGTGCCTACATATTAGGGCTTGGAGAGTTAGTTGGTTTGATCTCCACTCATTTAGCCTGAAAAAATACACTTTTATATCTGGAGTCGTTGGGTAGTCAAGGCCACCTCTAGCAAATACCATAAGGCTGCTCTCTCCTAAATTACCACTGCTTAGGCCTACTCCTTAGTAGTCCAGCCATCAGTGTGAAATATTGATTTGATGGTTCTGGATATGATGGCAGGAGATGTGGGATTCTTAAGGAGAAAGAATATCCTATTTTTGATTTGTTCTGAACGCGCATAGGTTCAGTTTAGCTAAGTACAGCAGTATGATGCTCTGTGCTCTTACCACCTAACCACATCATTAATATCCAACTCAATCTGTTACTCAGTCCATGTAATTTTCAGCTGCCACTAAAATAAGGTATATTATTTGCTCATAATCACCACACGAACTACAAAGTGATAGCAGTCTTCCTGGAGCAGATGACTTGGGAGACATCACTGAGCAGAACTGCCAGAAAACATAACCGTATCTGCCCATTATGTCATGACAGGACATTTCACAGCAGAATACTATCACAATATTGTGGTTGCTGACAATTTAGCTGTCTCATTAACCTGGAGAAGACATAGAGCAAATCAAGCCAAACACACAGAAATCCTAAAAATTATTAGAAGAACTTTTCTTATGTATGTATTTAAATCCCAACACTTGTATCCAAAGGGGTCAAAAATCTGTAGACTCTAATTTCCCTACCAACATCACGTTTGTTCAGGGCTTTTCTGGAAGATGTGTGTTGTGCCTGCAATCCAGAACTGGTGACTAAATTGCCTGTAAGATCAGTGTCATTTTCTGTCACTGCAGTGTTCTCTATTGCCTATGTGCTGAAGCTCCTATTACCAACAGCTGTTATTTGTGTAGATGTCCAGCCCTTGATTTTAGCTGTCACTCAGAGAAGTTCCTCAGAGTTTGAATTTATTCATATAATGCTTTATCTTGGTTATGTTCTTTGCAGGAGGAATTGTTCAGCGAAAAGCCTGCTACTCCAACAACTCCATAGAGCCCATAAAGAAGCCTCAGAGCTTTCTCATGAAACATCTACACCAGCTGAAAAACTTGAAGGAATAAAACAGGATCCAGAAAGTCTGGAAGAGATAGGTGCATCTGAAATAAATCAAACCCCATATTATGAAGTGAGGCAAGAGACAAGTAAGGTGATTCCCAGGATAAGATTGGAACCAGAGAAGACAAATACCCCCTTGTCAAGCCATGGGGGTAATGGAAGTGACATAGAGAAAGAAACCAAAATGGAAGCTGAAAAGGTTCAGAATCCAGGAAATTCTCCAGTGCCTCCTCTAGCTACACCAGAATTGCCAAGGTATCATGAGAGAAGCCCTCAGCTGTTGTCTATGACTTATCTGACTGTCTAAAATTAAAGAACATTGCTTATCCAGTCTGCAAGTTGGAGCAAAAGGATATCTGGTTTTGTTACCTGGAAAGATGTCCAGTCCTGGTGGCTATTACTTAAAGGTTTATAGTCAGGCTTACTGGATCAGTGAATTGGCCTGGGACTGGACACACTATGGCAATTCTGACACTGGAAATGCAGCCATTTACTTTAGGTTTTATCCTGTTTAAGAGGAGGGTAAGACAGTATTGATCTCCTTCATGAAGAATGGTACTGAGATTTACTAAGCAGGGAAGGGTCTCTCTCCCTGTACCAGTATAGAGTGAGGTAAAATCTAGTCCTTTCCTGACAGATCTTTGCTTAACTTGATCTTGAAATCCTCAGTGGTGAGGATTCCTTGACCTCCCCCAGGTAGTACATTTCACTGCTTAATTATAATTGTAAAGCTTTTCCTTAAGTCTAAATGATCATATCTCCAATTTAAGCTTTTTTGTTGTTGTTGTTGTGTTCCCAGGAGGTATGGAAAACACTTTATTCTGATTTCCAACATGAAAAACCTTCTATAAACTGGAAGATGTGTCATGTCTCCCCTTGTAACTTTTTCCCAAACAAAGCAATTCTAGCATTAAGAAAAGCACAAGAGCTTAGAGGGACAAAGTACACCCCTATGGTATGGATTATGCCACAGGAATATCTTGGAATATCTTTGAAAACTGCTTTTTTATTTAAAGAAAGAGAAATAAGGATGGTATCAACTGAGGAAATAGCAGCATTCTTTGGGCCTCTGCCTCCTTGGGCTTAGTTTAATGTGGTGTATTTTGCATAAAGTCTAATTTGATACTTGAAATTGGGTGGTTGCCTTGTGCACCTGCCCAGCTATTTGGGAGAGCTCCATTATGCTGGCTTTTAAAGGTTATATTTTGCTATTTTGGGAGTGAAATTTACCATTTTGACTTTGCATGTAAGCCCTGGAAAGCATGAGAACCTGTGTGCTCTAGAGACTGTTGCTTTTTTTGGTGTTAAACATTTGCCTACCCTGCCAATCAGACAATGTGCTTGGTTTAAATGGCAGCTGGTTGGTTGCAGAGTTTTTCTGTATGGAATTCCTGACATTAAAGCTTCCTGTTTCATCGGTTCTATAAAACTGCATGTTGTCTACCTGTTAGCCTGCCACAGATCTGGCTGGGCCAAAATCTGGGTTATTTATTGTTGCTCTGTAATAGCTTCCAAGGATTTTAATGAATTTCAGTTTTATTGTTGGGGCACCTGGGGCTTGAAGAATTCAGGAGAAATTAAACTTCATATTTGCTGTGGAAATGGCAGATGAAATCTTTCTGCAGACATCAAAACAGAGAAAGCTGGAAAGCTTTGGGTCGGAGGAATGTGTCACTATATGACAGCAGATAGGAAAGGAAGTGGAGTTAGATGGGGAATTATATTCAGGGATAAGATGTGAAACATCACAAACATGCCTCTGCTTAACAGAGTTCTGGTCTCCAAATAGACTGTCACCACTTACCAGAGGTCTGAAGTCTGCTTGTTTGCTTTGTTTTTGTGGCTTTTTTATTTAGAGAGATGATTTTATCCAATAACAAGTTCTTGTGTGTGTGTGTGTGTGTGTGTGTGTGTCCCTGCCAAACAACATAAGCACTTTCTAAACCTGTTTTAGCCTCTCATGTCATGATTCACTCTCAAATGTGTGGTATAAATATAAGAAAAAGTAAATACAAACAGATGAATAAGGGTGCCTTTTTTTTCCAAAGTGAAAAGCTTAAGCAAAGCAGAATCTGTATATTTTTCAGGGCAGAAGAAAGTAAAAAAGAGCTATCCCAAAAGGAAGAACAGATGAAAGAGAGACACAGGAGACACAGATTCCAGGAGCAGCTGGAGAGATTGCAGCCTCAGCAGTCAGTTACTGGAAAGCAGCCCATGGCAGAGAATACCCCTGTTTTGTTCCACATGGTTAGTGGTTTAGTGTAGGACTGTCCCTTTCAGAATGGTCTCCTAACTAAATGCAAGTGTGATTTTAGGAGCAAAAAGTAATTTTCATTGCATTATTTAAGCTCTTTGTTATGGAGCACCATTACCTGATGACATGAGCAGTCCTACAGCTCTTCTCTCACACTAGTATCTTTCTCACCTTTCCTGTACGGGGTGTGCTCCCCATATAGCTGCGCACTAGATTTGACATGTCAGCGTATTCCAGGAGCCCTGTCGTGCTGAAGTGAGTGAGCTCAGTGTCATCTGCTTCACAAGCACCAGAGTTTCACAAACATGATTAATCATAACCTTTTAGAAAAATGAAGTTTGTTGTTTTGTTTGGGTTTTTTTGGTCATACTTCTAAAGCAGAGCTGGGTCTGTTTGTCTGCTCCTAGCAGCTTTATATTTCAGTTTTGTGGGGGGGGTTTGGGGATTCTGAGTTTAATAATAGGTTTTGCTCTTCACTAATGTCCTGATTAAGGAAGTATGAAATTATCCTGATTTTCTTCCCAGAGCCTAAGTTATGGCTCAGAGGACAGGGCTGTTTTTCCTCCTGAGAAGACTTGTATATGTAGTCCTAATTCATCCTTGCACTGATCTCATTGAACACAAGGCCAGCTGAGAAGGTGAGAGGAGATGAGAACCTCTGGAGTTTGTCCATGAGTCCACCAGAAAGATTTATTTGAACTCATAACAGTAACAAAGCTCTACTGTCAGTACACAAGTTGAAAGACCTTAGAGCCCTAAACTAGGAGATGGACTATTCACATCTGGATTTTTGGTAAGAAGTTGACTGCTGTATTTCTGGAGATTGGAAGCTCATTTTTGTAGCACTGGATTAACTGCTGATGGGCAGCAAAGAACTAACAAAACTGGAGCTGACTCTCCCTCTGCCAGCTTGCTCTGGCAAGGCCAGTGCACTGCACAGAGTTCTGCTTTGAAGGTGTAAAGGTCATGAATGTAGTCTTCAGGCTTGCTTCAGTCTCAGTCTCCTGGGAGTTACCACCAAATAAATTCCAGTTAGCCCTTATTAGGATGCAGGCACATACTTGCTCATTGGAAATACACTTGGGCCTTGCTAACTCATTCCTGACAGTGCACCAAGTGATTGTTGAGTTGTTCTGCGTCTTGATCATTTCCCACATTTGCTGTGCTGAAGCCAATGAAATTAAGATGAGGGCTTGGTAATGGGGTTTTCCCTCAAGTAGGGCTCAGGGAACAGCTACACTATAGTCTTGCTGTAACTAAATTGCAGTGTAATGATGCGCATTAATAGATGTAATGCTATTCCTGCCGGCTACTCATGGACAGTGGCATAAACTAACCAGCCCAGGGCTTACTCGGTGCCTGATGTCTGTAGAAACAGCTACCCAGTACCTGAACCAGCAGCCTGCTGGAAGGAAACCAGCCTGAGCTTACTAGGCACTGTTGGTAGAAACAATATCAGCACAACCCATAATAACTGTGTTCTATGAGCGACTTTGCTCTTAGTTCTACTTCAGAAATTTCCGTTATTAAAATTAAGAGAGAAAAATGTATTAGCATCATCAAATACAAGTCATTTGTAAGATTACTTGAAATACATCTTGACAGCAGCATTTTTTCTTTGAGTTAAAACAGGTTTTTCTTTTCTTACTTTTTCCCTTTGTTGCTCAGAGGAGCACAGAAAAACTTGAATGTTTTGACATTTAAAACTAAAGAAGCTGTAATTTGGCAGCTGTATCTCAGTGAAAATATCTGATATCTATATATAAACACGTATATTCAAAGAACAAGCCACACTTTGACAGAGTAGCACACTTTCAAATTTGTTTTTTAAGTCCTTTGTGTTGGCAATGATAGATGTTCAGATCTGGAACACTTGTCATAGTTTCCAGAATTCCTCTGACCATTTATAATGTACATAAATAATTGAACTGAATAATAACCAGAGGGAAAGTTTAGAAACTCTGCAATTACTGAGGCTGAGGTGCTGGGAAAGAAAAACAAAATGTGAAAAGCTGCATTAGGGTTGCATTAGAGTTCTTGTCTAAAATTTAAAAGCAGTGACATTCAGATTTAATGCTGGTGGGCTTTTTCTTAACCTAGTTCAGTCAAACTCTGCTCAGCTTCAGTCTGGGAAGCACTGATGTAAATGAGAATCAGGTTTGGGAAAAACACTTTCAAACCAGTGCAGGTAATTTAGGAGCCTAAGAACCAGCTTTCAGAGGTATTTCAGGTAAGCCAGCAGAGTGGTGGTGGGATCCATGCTGTGAGGTCAGGCTGAGTTAATAATTTAGAGTAGCATGCACAGGCTTTGTTTCAGTATTTGGGCAGAGTAAGCATTACTGACAAGGGAGACAGAGAAGGAATGCTGCACAGCATGTAAAATGCTTAAGTGGAGGATGTGAAATGAAATGGGCTTGATTTGTCATTCATCTTGTGTAGTATGACAGAGTAACTTACTACCAATGTTGATTTCTATATCACATTCCCATTAGCTTGGATCTGGATAATAGTTAATATCCCAGGCTAATATCTGAGTTTTATGTCAGGGAGCAGCACAAGCAGGTTACTCTGTAAAAATAAGACAAGAGAAGACAAGGGAGGAGCTGCAGGTGATAGCAAGGCAGGCAGGGGCAGAGACCTCACCAGTGAGGCGTACAGTTCCCCAGTACCCAAACAAGAGCAGAACAGGTCCATTGAGAGTATCCAGTTGGGAAGTCTGTAGGAATGAGGTAGGTCCTAAGATCAACACCAGAAAGACCGTCTGGGGCAGGACTGGTCCAGTGACAGTCTAGGGTCAGGGTGGGCCAGCAGCTCAGTGATCACCCAGGGAGTCTGTAGTGATAAAGCAGGTCTGAGACCAAGCCTCAAGGTCAGATCTGTTAGTTATGGGCAGGGTTCACCTGAGTGATATGAGGCCTGGGAAAGGTAAAGGTGTGGTGTAGCTCAAGGTGACACCAAGGATAAGTGTCTGAGCTTAAATGCAGCTCTCAAGTGAAGAAGGGCCCAGCAGAGGCTTCACAGCACTCATTAGTGATCTCATTTGGCATTACTCCCCAATCTTGTGTCAGAACTGGCCTTGAACACCAGCATGGCCCTGATACTTCACATCCCACTATGGAATTAATGTACCAGACAGCAACTGGTATTTAGCTTTTTCAAGCCTTTTTACTACTGGGACAAAATAGGTATTTTCAGCAGGGCTTCAGCTTGCTTCTCTCTTTACTGTTGCTGCTCTATTGTGATATGGCAGAACAAGATAAGAAGTTTGAAAGCTGTTTGGAGTCACCTTGCTGTCAGTATGTTATAAACACTGTTTTATCTACCTTGTACAGCTAAATTGTTTGGATGATGAATGTGTTGACTCGTACTGAAGCATCTAAATTTTCTTGGCTACACAATCACTTTGGCTTACCTCATATTAGTAATTATATTACCATGATTATCATCTTAGTGCAGCTTAGCCTTACAGCTGGCTTACAAAACAGAAACATTCAGGCATGCAACAGACCTATTCTAGCTTAACAAATCTGTTATGATGATACTTTTCCTTCTCATGAACATAGACTCTATAACCTTTCTGCCAAAATTGGTAGGGTTTTTAGATTAAGATACCATTGACTCAGCTCACTACTGTAAGGTAAAATTCTCAACTGAAAGTTTTTTCTGCTTGCATTCCCACAAAGCTAACATTACCAATACACTATGTCAAAATCTTCCCTCTCCTATTAGGGCTTTATTTTCACTTAGATCTGATATTGCTCCTATAGTGAAATCCCTGACAAAATTCCTTGCCATCAGGAGTAGTGCCGAAGCATTTATGTTCAGTTACTGTGGCAGTTACCCTGGATTAGCACAGTGTAACTGAAAGTAGAGGTAGATTTCCAAGCTTGTAGAGGGATTTTAGTTCAGTTACTGCTCCCATATGGGTGTGTTTTGTACTTTTGGGTCTGGGATTTTTTTGTATATATAGTAGGTGCCTTGATCCACACTGTAGTCAGTGAAAAGCTTTTGATTTGTTACCTGTCTTGCTAAAATAGGTGTCCATGATTTTCTGTATGGGTGTCTTGGTCTCTTTAAGGTAGCATTGGGAATTGCCTTTTTCTGGTGTCTTATTTGAGCACAAAGTGTTGCTCATGAGCAGAGGGCTCCAGGATCCTAACCCAACAGTTTACCAGCTGGACTGCTTGACTTTGGTATTTCACAAACTCCATTGCAGAGCTTCTCATATGAATACACTTAGGTGATGTCCTAAGCAATTTTTAAAAAGTCTCCATTTTTGATGTTGTGTGGAGAATGCATAAAGGAAAAGATGGTAAGAAAGTGAAATTCATGTCTTGGTAGAGATAATGTAGAAGGACCTGATCTACCAGTTATGAAAGAAATAGGGTTTGTGCTAGTTCTATACAGAAATACCAATTAATCTTCCAGAAAGTGGTGATTATACATCTTTGGAGAAATGGAGACAAACTGTACAATCTTATTTCAGTCATAATGATCTTGTGGCACAGTAACTGAGTTTTTCTATATCTGTAGTACTCTAAAACTGGTCTTATGAGTATAAATCGCCCTGTGACCAAATGTTTTCATATATACTGAACCAAAGCCACCACTATATTTGCACCTGTGTGGATGTAACTGAACCCAGCATTAAGCCCTTGCTATTATTTTACTATAGCTTAAAAAAAGCACATTACAAAATATTTCCTACACTAAATCTTTTTCTGACATCAGAGCTGAATTTGGCTTGTGCTTCACTTCGGAACTGTCTGCGGGGTTGTGGCCGGCAGCAATGTGCCAACCAGCCTGCAGATGGCCCCTGAATCCCTCCCCTGGTTTTTACAGGGACGGACTTAATGAGTTCCTGAAACAAGATTCAAATCTGTTGTACTTAATGAACTTGCTGCCTCAATTCAAGAAAGGCTTAAAAATAAACGAAGGCAATTAGAGACGTAGTTAAATTTAGCATGCATAATCAGAAGGCCAAGATTCCTGTTTGTACCACCAGGCCAGTACACGGGGTTCGGAATAGCATGAAAGTTCCCAAGAAAATGTTATTCTAGCACAGGCGACTGGTAGCTGGCCCAGAGCCTGGGTTTCTGGCCTCCTCTTCAGCTTTCCACTTAGTGCCAGCAAAAGTAAATGGGGTATTTGCTGGCACTGTACTTTGTGCTCAGGTTGAGTTTAGCTGCTTTGCAGTCTCCTTGGCTGCAGTCAGTGAGCCAAAGGAGCTGAGGCTGCTGCTGCCTCTGCTGAGGCTCAGGAGGGCACAGGTCTATCCTAAGGATTTGCCTTAATAGGGAAAGGAGAGAATTTAGGCCTTAAATGTCTGTTGTAAACAACTTCCTTTAGACAGGCAGAGGCTGCTGTCTTGCTCTCCATGTTCTCTGAGCAAGGGATACTAGGGAAGAGGGTGGGCTTTGGCACTGCTAGGGCACAGATTAAATCAAGCCAGGAGCTTTACAGACTGATGGCTCTGCTCACACAACCAGAAGAGTTAAAACATGATATACAGTAACCCTGCTTTAATAACCTCTTATCTGCTTCAGCAGGTTTCTCAGCCAAATTGCTGCAGATGTGCTCAGAACCAGGAAACCCCCTTCCATACTGAATGCAACAGGAGCACCACAAAGCCATAGAGAAACTTCAATGTAAACTTCCACATGGAGACCCATTCTGATGGCTTCATAGGGACTCCCACCTCTCTCCATTGCACTTTCCAGCTGCAGAATTAATTGAACAGTCAAGTCTTTACCAAGAAATTAGTGATTTCAGTGCTGTTTCTCTGGTTGAAGTTTGAAATGGCCCCAGGAAATATGAAATATTTAATCCTTTATATTCCTTGGCATATCTTGGAATTGATTAAAATGAGTTTAGGCTTATTGTTAAATATCTTTATGCATGATCTTGACAGATGGGAACATTTGTTGCTGTTGCTTAAGGGAAAGGTTAATATGTGTAACAAGAATATAGCTTCCAGAATTACATGCAGGAACTTGCTGCCAGTAGAGGTCCTAAATACTCCTCCATTCACATAAGCAGGGTGGTTCAGAGTAAACTTGAAGAGAAGACAATAATGTAAACACTTACAGTCTAAATTCTATTTCTTATTTAGAAGAGGTGGGCAGGAAGACAGAAAACCATTTCTGTACATTTTGTCTCTTCAGGTCTTGCTCTTGCCAGGTCCAGCATTTGTTGGCAGAAGGAATAGCTACTTTAAGTTTGCAGTGTGTATGAACAAGTGCCAGTCACGTTTAATTATACAGAGAAATGCTTTCTGCTATGAATTTCTTTCTTGGACTCAGAATAGAATTCACAACTCCTGGTCTTACCTCAGGGCTGTGAGCAGTGATGCTATTTGTAGATGAAAGGAGACTGGAGCTGTCCTGTGTTTTTTGAGAGGATGTACATGCTTGTATGACACGTCCACACTGCTGTTAAAGAAACTATAATTTCAGATGCATTCTGAGTTTTTCTCATGCCTTCTTGGTTAGCATTGCTTTAGGTTGCACTGTAGTTCCAAATCTTAACGCACAAGGGGATAAGTTTGGTCACAACTTGTAAACACATTATTACACAAATAATAATTATGGAAGCATTATTCTTAGTGGCAGGGAATGGAATTCAAGGCTTTATCTGAGATTATGGAGTGCAGTTATTTGTCCAGCTCTGTGGCAAGCACCCAGAGCCCCTGCAAGCTTCCATGAATGTTGGAAGAACTTACCAGCTCCCAGAATCACTAAACCCCGTATTGCCATAAACAGCCTTGGAGAGTTCACAGATCTGAAGGGTTATCTGCTTAGCCTTTTGCAGCTGGATGCAAGATCACAGAGCCTGTGTGGCAACTTGGATGCAATCCATTTCTAAACTGGAAGACAGTAGTTCGAAAAACCAACTACTTGATCTCTGGTAAAACCTCCTGGTGCAGCAGCTGAGTATAGTTTGCTCCTCCACAGCCCCCATTTTATTTTCTTGGGGGATTTCTGTAGAGTGTCAGGGGAAATACATAAAAAGACAAATAGATGAAAGGCTAGAAAAAATAAGGCTTTACCCAAGTTGATAAATACCTGATGAATCTCCTGGAGTATCAAACTATAGCCATTTCAATAGTATTTGAAGCCAGATAGAAGCATGTGCCGAACACCAGTGAGATTTCAGGTAGCTGAGGACCAATTCCATGCTCTATTGCAGCATTTCAAAGTGACCATGTACAATTTCCTCCCCTGCTGTAGCTCTGGAACTGGTGGCATGTTTTATTTGTGAGGTAGTTTGAAATCGTTTGAAGAACAGTGCTATGGAAAATACTGGTGCTGCTGTTGGGGTTTAGAGATACTGGTTCAGGAGGGTAAAGAAAGGGAACAGAGATGAATGTCAACAGTTTCTTGATAATCTCTCACTCTTTTTCAGAGTGTTTTACAGGCTTTTGATAATTATTCCTGCTAGACAGGGAGAAGGATAAAGAAGTATTATCCTCACTTGAATGTCTCACAGAGAAATACCCATTCCAGAGCCAGGACTGAGGCACAAGTTCCTGATTCCCAGTCCTGTGCTAGCATGAAGTGTGTAAATAATTAAACTTCTTTTACTTATTTCAGCTGCTGCTTGTTAACCAGGAGTAGAAACTCATTAGAGGAAGAACTTCTTGTTACATGGGCTCAGCCCACCAGCACAATGAGGCTGGGAACCCTTCAGAGCCTCTCTGAGTGTTCCTGTGTGTAAACACCAATCACGGAGAAGGCACTTCTCATTTTTAATGATTATGTCTCAGAAAGAAAACAAAATCAAAGAGGATTCAGTGCTGCTTGGATTAAAATTCCAGTGCAGTTGTCAGAGCAGTTCTTCACCTTAGGACTTGAGCGTTTGGCAAGAAATTTTTCCACTTCTAAAAAAATAAACAAAAAACCAGTTACTTGGTACCAGTTACTTGTGCCATTGGACATTTTTAGCTGCACTCAGATGTATGGTACTAAATGGCCTCAATTTACACTTATTTTCCTAAACACATTTAAGTGAAAATACCCATTTTCAAGCACTTTTGGTTATTAGCAGGCTTCACAACTGCATGAACATTGTGTTGTAATGAACATTAGAATTATGTTGGTCCTTACTCATCTGAAAGTTACTTCAGCTGTTCTTGCCTGTCAGTGCTGGCTGACACATTTTCGTGTTTCATTCATAGTTATGGTCCAGTGAACCCAGGTAGACTAGAAAGATGCTGTCGAAAAAAGAACATGAGCTCCTTGTGTGTAACTTTCTGATAGTAATAACATGACAGGACAGAGCAGGATGTCATGGTAAGGTAAATGAGAATGTGCAAGTGAGACAGTGTGGCAGGGACAGTGCTGTGTGCTCACAGCAGGAGTACTGGCAGGACAAGCAAAAGTGAGCAGGGTAGGACAAGGAGCGCACCCTAGGGGATGGGATTCTCCTGATTCAGGAGGAAATATTTCACTATAGAATAAATGAATGTTGAATTTTTGGCCAAAACTACCCTTTTCCTGTGTGATCCTGAGTGATCCCACAGTGTCTCTCTGCTAACATATCCTATGGGCCAGACCCTTGGCTCTCACAGAATCATAAAATAGTTTGACTTGGAAAGGACCTTAAGATCGTGTAGTTCCAACTCCTCACCCTAGACCAAGGTTCTGTCCAACCTGGCCTTGAATACAGCCAGGGATGGAGCATTTGCAGAACTTCCTACGACAACCTGTTCCAGTGCCTCACCACCCTCACAGTAAAGAACTTCCTTATATCTACCCTGAACTTCCCTTGTTTTAGTTTGAACCCATGCCCCTTGTCCTATCACTACAGTCTGTGATGAAGAGTCCCTCTCCAGCATCCTTGTAGGCCCCCTTCAGATACTGGAAGTCTGCTGTAAGGTCTCCATGCAGCCTTCTCTTCTCCAGACTGAACTGTCCAAACTTTCTCAGCCTGTCTTCATATGGGAGGTGAGCCAGCCCCCTGATCATCCTTGTGGCCTCCTCTGGATTTGCTTCAACAGCTCCATGACCTTCCTGTGTTGAGGACACCAGAACTGCACACAATACTCCAAGTGAGGTCTCACGAGAGCAGAATAAAGGGGCAGGATCACCTCCTTCAACCTGCTGGTCACGCTCCTTTTGATGCAGCCCAGGATACAGTTGGCTTTTTGGTCTTGCGAGTGCATACTGAAGCCAGCTCATATTTGATTTCCCATCCAACACCCCCAAGTCCTTCTCTGCAGGGCTGCTCTGAATCTGTTCTCTGCCCAACCTGGAGCTGTGCCTGAGATTGCTCCGACCCATGCATAGGACCTTGCACTTTCCTTGGTTGAACTTCATGAGGCTGGCATTGGCCACCTCTCAAGCATGTTCAGGTCTGCCTGAATTCCATCCTTTGCCTCCAGCGTATCAACCGAACCAAACAGCTTGGTGTCATCAGCAAATTTGCTGAGGGTGGCTCAATCCCACTGTCCATGTCACCGACAAAGATGTTGAACAGGATTGGTCCCAACTCTAACCCCTGAGGGACACCACTTGTTACTGGTCTCCAAGTGGGCATTGATCCATTGACCACAAGTCTTTGTGGGCAGCCACATCCAGCCCATTCCATACATCAAATTTATGTCCTCCAGAGACAAGGCTGTCATGAGGGACAGTTTTGAATGCTTTGCGCGAGTCCAGGTACATGACGCCAGCTATTTTGCCCCTATTGGTTCTCATGGAATGAGGGGTTATGCATCTCTCTGACAGCACAGATGAGTCATTAATTCTAGTGAAGTGATTCAGAATTTCTTTAATACAGGCTGATGCCGAATTGGTATGGAACACTAATTCACATTACATCACATTTCTTGGTGGTCTTCATTTATGTTGAGAGAGACTATGGGTGGGACAAAGAGGGATTTCTGTAAGAATGATGACATGTCCTGAGCCAGAAATGTAGCCAATCCCAGCTATCACTAGCTCTGCCAGTCTTGTTGTGGTCATAAAGCTGCTTTAAAATTCACTTGGGGTTACCCTGCTCAGCAGGCAGTGACCTGCAAAAATATATGAAGTACACTTTCTGCCCTTGGTTCCTGTGCAAAACAGAGCTCAGTTCTTTTCTATACCTCACATCTGGACCACACTCCTATAGCCAGTAATTTCTGGTGACAAGCTGACATTTCTCTTTGACACGTGCCCTTTTTATACTCCAGCAGAGACACTGTCTGGCTTCAGCACATTCATGCTGCCAGAGATGGAAAAGTGATTTCTTCTGGATCAGGAGAGGTTACAGTCTTCCTGCCCAAGACTAAGACTAACTGTTCAGAGTAAGAAGATAACTTCCAGCAAAGAAAACTTCTTTATTATTATTTTATATTTTTTTTAACCTAAACTCCCATGATGTATAATGTCCTAACTGAACTGCAGAACTATGGTCATCAGAGCCAATAATGCTCCCATTATGCAGCTCTTCACATTCCTGCAGTCTTACTTTGGCAGAGTTATCTGCTTTGGAGGCTCATAAATCCAGAATTTTAGCAATCTGAAGCTCAGTTCAGAGCAGAACATTTCAGTAACATCTTGCCACCCTCATAGTTTTCAGATCTATAACCTCAGGACATTTGATACTCAGCCATTGGTACCACAGAGAGTGAATCTGGTACAAAAATTCATTTACAGAACTACCATTCAGACCATTAATATCAATC
Organism: Neopsephotus bourkii; assembly: GCF_033783945.1. NCBI lineage: Eukaryota > Metazoa > Chordata > Aves > Psittaciformes > Psittacidae > Neopsephotus > Neopsephotus bourkii. The sequence goes on from NW_026901034.1 coordinate 868,173, forward strand.
GTATTCTCCTTTTTGTTATTAAATATTGCCTTCCTAATTACATTCTGTGAGTTGCAGGAAGGAAATGCAGATACTTTCCTCATTCTTATCCATTGCTCACACTTTGTAATGATAAAGCAGATCTTTGAATGGTCTCAGGGTTTATTCCACAATTTAATGTGGAATTTCAAATAATCTAACAGATGGCATTGTCATCGTTTTTCCTTCCCCACAGAATGAAAATGAACAAACACTTGACATTTCCAATATGTCTTCATCTACTGCAAGAATTTTTAGAAGCCCTGAAAGAGTGTTATCTGCTTTGCCTTAGATGGACAGGATTGTTAGATGTGTCCTCGCTATCTGCTCTCCTACATTAGCAACACAACTGCGTGGAACAGAAATGTAAAACCACAGAAACAACGTGCTTGCATTTTGCACCATGAGCTGTGTCCAGAAGGAAGCACAAACATGCAATGCTACAGCTAGTTCTGCAGAAGAGTGGAGTATTTTCATTAGAGAAATTAGCTGGAGCTGCTGAAGTGCTGAGAAATCACATCACATTTACAAACCTACAGCAGATGCATCAGTTGGCAAAAGGTTCCTGCAGTCAGTAATTTGCCATTCATCAGGGATTGCCTCTTCAATCTGTGATCCAAGCCAGGGTGCAGATGACACACAAGGATAAATTTAGACATGGCTGAAAACAGTTATTTTGATTAAGTCTCTAGCCAATGACAGTAAGATTCTGCCTGTTCCTCCCCTTCACCCTCACTCACCTCCTCCAGTAAAGGAGGCAGAGATTGCGCTAGTAGAACTTGTCTGCATTTTGCATATAGTAGATGTTTTGATGTACTTATCGCTGTTTTGGAGTCTGTTCAACACAGAAGGGAATGGCTTTTGATTGAATGTGATACCTTGCTTCAGTGTTAGCATCAGTTTAGTTAGTACTGGGAAACATCGATGTTTTAACCTGTGAAAGAGAGACTATCTTAAAACGAAGTAAAATTGTCTTCTCCCTGATCTCTCCTTCCACTGGGAGAAACCCTCAGGCTGGGTGAGCCGATTCTTGCTGGGACATACTTGCTGCTTTCTTGAGTCCATGTGATGAAATTAACTTTCTAAATGTGTGATGTAGTGTGGTATCCAAGCAACAATTGGTAGTCACTGCTTTCACTTGTTATCGGACTCAAACCTTGCTGGACACCAGCAGCAAAGTTGTCACCTGGCCCCTGTGGCTTCTGAGCTGCTACTCAGTCATTCCAGCCTCTAACAGTTCTGATGTTTCCCAGTTGTAGGAACAGGAGCTGTTTGTCTGATCCAGTACACAGGTGTGGTAAAAGCAGTGCCAACTAGGCTCTTAAAAACCACCAACAAAAGTATCATTTAATCCACTTCAGCTATTTTATTGGAAACAGAGTGATGTTAATCCTGGCTGACAAACTTGTATCTGCTAAACATCAGCAAGCTGTGATCATAAGCAGCTCTGTTTTTTCAAAAGAAATAATAAAATGGAGGTGAAATGCTACTTTTTAAATGGTTGTACAGATACCTTAACATTATAGGAGGGGTTCTTATGAACAGTAGCTTCCTTTGGGCCTGTGCCTCTGTGTGTGTAACTTAAACCCTGCTGTAGCTGAAGGCTAGAATTTGTGGGTATCCTTAAATTGTCTTGCAATTCCTTTCCCCTCATTTCTTTTTTTGGTGTAGATTTGAGAAGAGGTTATTCCTTGGCTCCTTAATGCAGTTACTGCTGCTTGCACTGGTGTTATGTTAGAGCAGAGAAAGACAGGCAGAACTGGGGGTGGAAAATAGAGCTGAAGGGCTGGAGTTGCAATCTGTAAAGTATAATTGCAAAATAAAATAGCAAACAGTTTGGAAAGAGGAGATTTTATCTTATTTACTCTGTGGTAATTGTTGGCACTTGATTACAATCAGCCACAAGCCTGCATATGATTGATATCACACTAGCCAGAGCAACCCAAAATAGCCCAACATTTGAGTCATTTTAGTCTTTTCATAATCTAATGCTGTCACAAATAAAAGCCAGTGTAGCATGTAAGCAAATCGAACTCTCTTCATAGGTAGACTAGGGCAGATTGGGCAATGCTGTGGGAAGGCATACTCAGAAAGCACTGAATGTGTCTTACCTAGAATTAGCTCCTTTTTGCCCATTAACCTTAATATTTCTGAAATTAGTTAAGTAGTTCTATGCCTAGCTTGTTAGGGTAAGGAGGCTGATGGAGGAGAGGGAAGAACCAACATTAGTTAAAATCTCACTCATTCTCAGAAAGAACCTTGATGAGCAAAATTCTTAGCTGGGCTTTGTCGGAAGCTTGTTGAGCCCTTCCCTGCTGCTGGGCCAAGCAAACTTGAAATGAGTTGGAAATTTCCTGCTGAAGCATCTGTAGATACTGGTTTAATCTTTAGCTCTTGAGTTCCCTCCTATCATTGATCCCCACAGCCTTGTTGAGAGAAGAAGAAAGAATCCTATCACCAGTACAGGATACAAAGGAGGTAATCTTTTCCTGAAATTCTCCAAGTTTCTTTTAAGGCCTCTTCCTAAGGGAATTACACTGGTAGGCTCAAAGCCTTGATGAATTCAGTGAGCTCCCAGGACTACAGTAACATGAGTAATACACATTGCAGCAGCCAAGAATATGTGTAACTATTTTTCCTTTATTACTAATTGCAGTTTTATGTGGTCCTTGCAGGCAGTGTTGTGCCTGTGGCAGGGATTTCTGCACCAAAACACTGGATGACACCATAGATCTGCTTTTGGCTTTTTAGGAGTATCTTTTGCAAACCATTTTTGGGAATGATCTGTTTAGAGAACAGGCAGAGAACTACAAGCTACATGAACCTGTCAAGTGGATTAGTCATTAAACACCTTTGTGGATGTTTGAATTCAGAATTAAAGCGGTTTTAAGTGGATTTAGCTTCCAAAGTAAATTCAGGTAAATCAAATGAAGGTTAATTCAGTGTAAAGGTGTGGGCAGACATCCTCATTAAGGGCTATGTGGAACAACTGAGAACATAACTGCTTAGCTGCTCTTCACCATGCTTCTGCTCCCTTCATGCTCCTTTAGTGTTTCACAGCTCAGCTCACAGAATGGGGTGCTTGCCAGTCTTACACTATGGTAGGTTATTTTGGATGAATTCTGCTCTGAATACTTTAATGAGCAGTTTAGTCTGGTTGATTGCATTGACATTTGCAGGGATTGCAGCTGTGCTGCACTTAGCTGACTGCAGTGGAGAGTGTGGCCCTCAGCTGATGCTGTAACAAGTAACCCTGGAAAAGTCAACCCTGTGAACAGCTGTTTGCAAAATGAGAGTGTGTCCATGCCTGTAGAATACATGTACTCAGGATGCCTGCGGGGCCTTGAGGGTATTTATTGAAGGATCAACTTAAGAAGCGGAGGCCGTGGAGATGCTGTGAGGGCTGGAGCAGCTCTGCTCTGGAGCCAGGCTGAGAGAGCTGGGCTGGTTCAGCCTGGAGAAGAGAAGGCTCCTTAAGGGGAGACCTTAGAGCAGCTCCAGTGCCTAAAGGGGCTACAAGAAACCTGGAGAGGGGCTTTGGACAAGGGCCTTTAGGGACAGGACAAGGGGGAATGGCTTTAACCTGACAGAGGGGAGACTGAGATGAGCTCTTAGGCAGAAATTCTTCCCTGTGAGGTGCTGAGGCACTGGCACAGGGTGCCCAGAGAAGCTGTGGCTGCCCCATCCCTGGCAGTGTTCAAGGCCAGGTTGGACGGGGCTTGGAGCAGCCTGGTCTAGTGGAAGGTGTCTCTGACTGTGGCAGTGGGTTGGAATTGGATGAGCTTTAAGGTCCCCTCCCACCCAAACCAGTGTGTGATTCTATGATATGATTCTATGATCATAGCTGTTGAGGAGCAATACACTTGTGCATACTGGAAAATGTGATTTTAAGGTATAGGTTCTGAATAAAAAGACTGTCAGGGTCAGCACATTGACTATAGGTGGGAATAATAAGCCAGTAATTACAGCTGCAGCTCCAGCATCGCTGGGAGAACAAAAAATATCACATAAACAGTAACCCCATGGGTCAAGCTTGGGGTTGTTTGTTAAAAAATAGGACTCTAAAAGGAGAGAGAGTTTGCAACCTAAATAACTACATATCAATAATAAAGAAAAGAGAAGAGTCCACTTAAATGTACCATTGTCTATGAAATGAGGTATGTAAAATGAAGCAGAAAACAATGAAAGTTTTGGCACAGTCATCTTATTTTGAAGGCATTTCACTGATCTTAATAAAAAGAAAAAAAAGAAAAAAAACATGAATCCTAAAGAATACAGATCAAACCTGATCAGGCGATTTCCAGCTGTGACCATGCGCTGTTCCATTCACCAAGCAGTGTTTGACTAAATGAAGTCCCCGGTGACAGCTCTTCAAGAAGAATTGAAGTGCTCAGAAAGGTGTCACTGATATAATGACCTAGATTTTATGGCTTTGTGCTTCCTCTTTGATAAATGCTTGCTAGGTATTAATTGCCCTTCCTCTGTTGGCAATGAATGTAATTCATTCCTGATGATGAATATAGTTCCAGTAATCCAAATGACTTCCATTTTCATACTGTTTTTTGACAGGAAGCCTCTTACTTGCCAGCTATTGACACATTGCCTAGTCCACACAGTATGAAAAATGAGGTGCTACTTCTGACCTTTCGGCTGTCAAGTTGTGGCCAAGTAGCTACAGATCAGCACAGGGAGCAGGGGCCTGCCATGCTGCTGAGAGCAGCCAAAATCTACCAGGCTCTTGTGACATGGCTGCTCTCTCTGGTGAGTACCTGTGGTGAAAGTGCACAAAAGATTCTGCATGATTAAGGCTGTGTTTTGCCTATATATATTCTGATGAATATACAATAATTCTTGAAATCACCTTCTTCCAACAGCTGCCAAACAGTGGCTGAACAAAGGGGAAATTATGTTCTAACTCACCTTAAATTCAGTAAATGTGTCTTGCTGAAGTCAGGGGGTCTGGATTGTGCCTGTAGTTCACAAAGAACAAGGCACAAAAAGTAAAACATTGCTGGGCCAGACTCACAATGGTCAGAAGGGACTACTGAAGTAGAGGGCTGTGGAAGTACTATACCTCGTCCTTGGAACAAGAAGCAGATGCACATAAGTGCCTATTTCTTACCACTTGTTCTGGTTAAGAATAGATCCTTTCTGACAGTCAAGAGGTCTGTAAAAAGTGGTGGTCTGTTTCCTCTTAATTGTCCTTTGGATCATATAATTTTCTCCTCTAAAGGAACCACCTATTCCTCACTCTTCCCATCCACCCCATATTAGCCTTTTCTCCTAGGAAGAGCAGGGTATGTGTATTTCTCCTCCTGCACGTTGGCCTCATTCTTTTTCCCTGTTTAAAGACCTTGGAATACCAATCCCAACCCGTGCACTCCAGGTAGGTTTCACCCTGAGCAGACAAGGTTTTTAAATCACTTAAACTCCACTTAAACAGTATTAGTTTTTAAGGATGCTCTCCCTTCCATCAAAACATTGCTAACATTCTTTTATGTTAGTTCAGTGCTAATGAAAATCATCACTTCAGCAGCACCAGAGTCTGAATCTTCCAATCAGAAATTAGTCAGCTCATGACCAGCTGCAGTGTGAGTTTTCTTCCCTAGTATTATTCACATTTAAACCTGAGCTCTGACTTGTAGCAGCTTTTTCCAAGGGTATCTCATCTTCCAGGGCTCAGCATCACTCTACTAAGACTACAGGGTCAAATGTTGTAACGGACTTTGTGCCCAGGAGAAACCAGGCTAAACTCCACTGATTATTTTTCTAGAGAGGTTCTCAAACAGCTGTTGGGTAGCAATGAAAAAGTCTTTAATTGAAAGAAGTGGAAAGGTTGGGGCATATTTATCCCAGATTCTCTTCTGGTCACAATTCATGCCCCTCCACTGATTCACTGGCCTCCAAGCTTACCTATTGATTTCTATCAGCTTATCTATTGATTTCATTGGAGATGTGCTGATATCTATCAGTAGAGAGCATGACTCTTCCGATGGGACTATTCCCCAGTGGTGGATCTGCTGTGGGATTTCCTGTGTGAAATTAGTGTTCAAAGTAGTCAAGGACTTTGTAGTGTTATTTTGAGTTGTACAGCTGACCTATGCAGCAGTTTGAGTATCCAGTCGGGCCCTATGGGGAGAACATATTTCTGAAGGCATTTATCTTGCTGTAAATAGTTTTGGTTTATATATACAGTAAATAGCAGAGCTGTTAATCCATCATGACCATGGTGATGGTATAGACCATGAGAACAAGACATAGTGGCTTCTGTATTCACCAGAACCCAAGGAAGGAATTGCATTCCTATAATTCAAACATACCATCTCTGCTTCACATGGTGGCTGCTACTCCTTTTTCATGGCTTTGCCAGTTGCCTTAGTTTGGCATTCCCATAGCCTTCTGCCCTCTTTCACCTGCTCCCCAGGTTTCAGGATGCTTTGCAGTACCACAGTGCCTTCCCCGACTGTTTCAAGTATCATTTCTGCCTCTCTTCTACCCAGTAATAAATTTTCTCATGTATTCTCTATGGTAAAGCTCATTATGTTTCAGCCTCATGAGCCAAACAGTGGTCTGTCCTGCTCAAACCCTGTCTCTGGAATGGAAGTGATATTCATGATAAAAGATGTCCTGTGATCATTTTGTGGTTGGCAGAAGTTGCTTTTTACCCTTATTGTTTTGGGTCTATATTGGAAAATAGAATGTTTGCCTCCCACACACACCTCAGTCTAAGAGGTGTATTTGCTAGAGAGGGGCAGATGGAGTTTTGGCTATTAGTGATCACTAAAAGGGAAGACCAAGGCTTATTCAGGAAGCCTGTACCAGCTCCCCAGAATAGCATAACCACTTAGCATTGATTTTTGAACTGAGATTGGCTCAATCTCATTACCATTAATAAAGGCAGCACATGGTGCCACTGTGACAAGAACATGAAGTGCAGCGTTGACAGGGACTGTTCCCATTTCTTGCTGGAATAGAGAACTAGTGCAAATTCTGACTCTCACATAGCAAAACTGCTGGAAGTCAGAGTCTGCAAGTCCACATTGACAAAATAAATCCTATGACTTATCAAACCCTACATGTTATTCCTATTTAATTTGGACTTTATTGATTTTCTTACAGGCTCAATCACAGTTAATCCACAAATTGAACATGAGTGTTTATTGAATTATTGTACATTATGGGGGTCTACTCAAAAGCAACAGAGCAAGATAAAGGGTTATTTTGAGTTTCTAAATCCAGCCATCTAAAAATGAAATTATGTTCAAATGAATTTACAGGTGCCTTCTGTGAAAATGGAAGATGGACCCAAAGCTCTGTTTGAGGTGGTAGGGCTGCAGCAGGCCTCGGGAGAGGGTGGCTTGGCCCTACATGCTTGTCTAACAGCAGCAGATGAGCCTTCAGCCCAGAACAGCACTGAGACCCAGAAGATAAAAGTGAGTAGCAGTGTTTATGCTTGCTACTCATGCACAGCAGCCACAGGCAGTGACCACTGGTTTTCACTAAGGCCCAGGCTTGGATATTGGCTTGGCCAATTCAAGTTCCAATTTCAGTGAGCCAGTACAGAGCATGAGTGCTGCTCTAAATTAGACTGAGGGAAGAGCTCAGTACTGTGGGAACTGAATGATTGCTTCCAGCTGATTGCCAACTCAAGCTGTCCTCAGTTATGCTGAATTTAGATTTAGTGCAGATGAGAAACCAGCTCTCTGTGGTGTGGGTTTTTTGTCTCTACTGCTCATTAGCTGGTAAGACGCTTTTGGAGGCTATAACCCCACCGTGCAGAAATTTAACTGGATTCAGAGGAAGTATATCTTTGGCATGTGTTATAGGTTTTCTTTCTAACTTTTCTATTTTAACTATGTGAAGTTCCAGAGGGAATATTGTCTTGCTGTTTGGCTCCCAGGAGTCAAGACCCAGAGGCAGGACCTTAGACGCTGTTCCCTCAGCTCTGGTAGACTGCAGTCTGTGCTGTGTAATAAAATGCTAGTCTGAGAGGTGTAGCACACAACTGATAATCCAGCACATACAGGTGTAATGAAAGGGATGATATGAACTCATATCCTGAAAACAGCAGAGCTGTGAAATAGCAGCCCTGGGTTCTAGTTTGTTGGTTCTGTTGTTTCACAGAGCAAATGTCTTTTTTTTGGAGACAGTATTTTAGGTATTATCGTTACTGCTTCCTGGTATAAGTGCCTATCCTACCTATGCAGAATAGCTGACTTGCTGGAAAATGTATGCAGCTACATTTGGAGAGCAGCAATCCTTGTGTACCCCAGATCTCCTGTGGGTCATTTGCTTGAATACCTATACTGTGACAGAATAATCTCTAAGGTGCTGGCCCTGCACTCTGTTGAGGCTGGTGAGTTTCTTTCAGGTGGCTGAAAATAACACTTGTGGCTTTAGTGAGCTGGTAGTAGATTTTTCTACCCTATTTTTGCTTGCTTCACCCCTGATGATGTTAGCAGGAGTGTGGCAATGTATGTGCTCATTCTCCACACTTCCTCTGTGCTGAGAAGACACAATAGCAGGTGGTCTTAGAGGGGCCTAGGTATCTGAGTCATACCTGCTGGACTCACCATGTGAAGTTTAAATGGCAGAAGAGGTGTAAAGATGGTTTTAAAATGTCCTTATGCTTCCCCTATTTGGCTGCAGCAAACATCCTTTGCTTGCAGCTGCCTGCCTGTGAGAAGTAAAGATTACATTGCCCATAATGTATCATAAAGGCTGGAGTATGACAGCTGTGGCTCCAGTGCTCCTGCAAGGAAATGATTGATGTTGGCAACAAATGTCATGATTAACACACTACCAAAAATCCCAACCCCAAAACACTAAGCAACCTTGCCATTAGTGTTTGAGGACTTGGCAGCAGGAGCTAATGATACTAAGGATCAAGAACAGGAGTAAGCCCTAGGACAAGGGCTTAATGCTGATTTCTGTGTAAAGCAACTGAATTCAAGATGTTTGCTGTATGGAGCAAAAAAAATGGAGGAGGAGAGACTGACCTGCTTTCTGTCTGTGTGCCTTGTTGCTCTCTGGTGGTTTCAGCTGAGGTGTTGGCCATATCAAAATTATTGAGCACTGACTATGCTCAAAATACATACCCTGTGTTATGCAATTAATGAATGAACTTTTGAAGCTGTGGGCTCTGGATGCTCTGAATATTTGGTTGGAGCAGGGATGTGTTGTATCACAGGTTGGTGGAACAAGCTGTACAGAGCTTCCAGTCCATGTATAGATTGTAAATGCTATTCTGGTGCCTCATTTACAGTTCCTGATACTGCTTGAGTTCAGCTAGTGTGTACAGCAGTGGACATCCAAGGCATTCAGTCAGTGTTCCTCAAAGTAGGACTGTGTGTAACTGGGGTTTCCTCTCATTAGAGGCTCTACTGTAGCAATGGCTTTTGACAGTTTTGCTTTCCCCAGGCATTTGTAAAGCTGCTGCTTTCCCTAGCAGAGATTAAGCTGATAGGAACAACACAAGTCTTTGAGAAACTCAGCTGCAGCAGACACAAGGGAAGCAACAGCAAGTAGTCCTGTCTCCCTGTTGCTCCCTGGGCAGTTTCAACTACTGCTAGAGAAAAATTATTGGTGATTGATTTATTCTTCACACTTAAGTGTTCAGGCTCTTGTTGTACTGTTATCATAGAGGTTTTTAACGATTGAATCTGGTAACAAAATTCTGTTGTGGCAGGTTCTTGTGCCAGTTGTCTCCTAGGGGTGTGAAGAGCACCAATTACCATGGTTTACCTTCAAAATAAGGCCCGGTTTCCAGGTGTTTTTGTTGCATCGCTTTGTTATAAGAAAGTGGAGCAATCTTAGTTAATCTTTTTTTTGATTCTATAAAAGAAGCCATACCAAGTAGTGTAAATGTTAACCAGAAGTGTTATGACAAATAGATATTTTAATGTTCTCAAGGTGTAGAGTCCAGAGTGTATTATTCAGTGCCAAAAATGGGTGTGTATAAGACTACACAGACTATTAGGTCCAATTCATGCCTGCTTGATGCTAACATAGAAATGTCTGTCTTTGTGTATCTGTACTCATATCTTGTAATAGCAGAGTAACAGTTGGCCATGGATTTTCTTCACATTGTTACATGACTCTGATTTTTGCAGCAGACATTGTATTGCTGGTCTAAGAGCCTAAGGCCCTATCAGTATCAACAAGGCAAGGTTTGCCTTTCCCCAGCTTGTCCGCTGTTAATTCCTGACCCTACTGTGATTGAACATGCTGAATGCATTTGTTACTTTTTGGCTTTGATGTTATTTGATGTTGGCTTATTGCCTGCTGTAGAGTCACACTGTAATGGTGGGGTACAGTTCACCAAGAACAGGACCAAGGCAGCTGCAGATGTCATGGCACTACAGGTTGTTGCTAGGATATTTTTCTTGGTTTAGTTTGCTTGGGTTCCCCCTCACTCCAAGTTGTTATTAACTGGAGCTGAGCTGTACTCCAGACCTCTAAGCCATCAACTTTTTATTTACTGGACACTTCACTGCCATCTGTATGTCTTTTATTTTTTGTCACATTTTATTTCTCTCTCCCAAGGTCTAATAGTTATGAATACAAATAGAATAATGGTTTCTCAAGGCAAAAGCTCCTGTTCTTACCAGATCAATAAGACTTATTCAACTAGGAAGGCATCTATTTCTGTATCTGGTGGTTTTGCTATGTTTCTTCAGGTTTTTGTGGTTTAGTCTGGCTTGTTTTACTTCTGTCCTCCAAGCAACCAAGAGGAGCAAAGCAAATTCAAACATCCTTGCATGGTTTAGGTTCTTGACTTACTGTCAGAACAAATGCTCGTACAGTCCCCTCTTGCAACTCTTGCATGCTGACAGACAAGCTGCAGTTACAGCCTGTCTGATGGGAATTAGATTTGTACAGAGTATACTTTCTAAGAATCTACTAAGCATTGCCAATTAGGCACACCAGCACCCTGCAGAGCAGCATGGTTCTTGTCTGTATGACTCAATCACACAATGATTCTGTGGTAGCTCAGAATCATAGAATCCCAGACTGGTTTGGGTTGGAAATGACCTTAAAGTTCATCCAGTTCCAACCCCATGCCATGGGCAGGGACACCTTCTGTGCTCACTCACAATCTCTTTCATTAGATAGGGGGGGCTTTGAGTCCTTTCCAGGCTTGAGCTCCACTTTCTAGGTGTGATAATACCTGTTGTAGGAAAGATACTTTGCATGGCTGTTGATTCTGTCAGTTTCTAATTGGGTGTCATTGGGGTCACCAGTTTTGTTCAGTGAAAGTCCTACTAATTAATCATAGAATCATAGAATCATAGAATAGTTAGGGTTGGAAAGGACCTTAAGATCATCAAGTTCCAACCCCCCTGCCATGGGCAGGGACACCTCGCTCTAAACCATATTACCCAAGGCCTCATCCAACCTGGCCTTGAACACTGCCAGGGATGGAGCATTCACAACCTCCCTGGGCAACCTATTCCAGTGCCTCACCACCCTAACAGGAAAGAATTTCCTCTTTATATCCAATCTAAACTTCCCCTGTTTAAGTTTAACCCCTTGTCCTGTCACTACAGTCCCTAATGAAGAGTCCCTCCCCAACATCCCTATAGGCCCCCATCAGATACTGGAAGGCTGCTATGAGGTCTCCACGCAGCCTTCTCTTCTCCAGGCTTAACAGCCCCAACTTTCTCAGCCTATCTTCATATGGGAGGTGCTCCAGTCCCCTGCGCATCCTCGTGGCCCTCCTCTGGACTTGTTCCAACAGATCCATGTCCTTTTTATGTTGAGGACACCAGAACTACACACAGTGCTGCAAGCGGGGTCTCATGAGAGCAGAGTAGAGGGGCAGGATCACCTCCTTCAACCTGCTGGTCACGCTCCTTTTGATGCAGCCCAGGATACAGTTGGCTTTCTGGGCTGCAAGCTCACACTGAAGCCGGCTCATGTTCATTTTCTCATCGGCCAACACCCCCAAGTCCTTCTCCACAGGGCTACTCTGAATCTCTTCTCTGTCCAACCTGTAGATGTGCCTGGGATTGCTCCGACCCAGGTCCATCCATCAAATTGATGTCTCTCCAATTTAGAGACAAGGATGTCATGTGCGACAGTGTTGAACACTTTGCACAAATCCAGGTAGATGACATCAACTGCTTTACCGCTGTCCATCAGTTCTGTAGCCCCATCATAAAAGACCACCAAAATTGGTCAGGCAGGATTTCCCCTTAGTGAAGCCATGCTGGCTGTCACCAAGCACCTTGTTGTTTTTCATGTGCCTTAGCATGCCTTCCAGGAGAATGTGCTCCAAGATTTTGCCAGGCACAGAGGTGAGACTGACTGGTCTGTAATTCCCTGGGTCATCCATTTTCCCCTTCTTGAAAATGAGGTTATATTTCCCTTTTTCCAGTCATCAGGAACTTCACCGGACTGCCATGATTTTTCAAATATGATGGCCAGCGGCTTAGCAACTTCATTTGCCAGCTCCTTCAGGACCCGTGGTTCAGTTAAGACCCTATCTGGAAGTAAAAGGGACTTAGAGGGGAAGTTCAGTGATGGGAAACTGTAATATAACAGTGCAGTGCAATGTTAATGTAACAATATTAATATTAATATTAGTCTTAATCTTAAAAAAAATCTTGAAATTAATAAAGCTTTTTATTTATATCCCTATGAAGCCCTTTACAAATTAATGTCTCATTGTATTGGGCTTGTTTATGATCCTGTTTATGGCATTTCCTTCCTCTTTAGGTGTGATATGTAATGTGCTTTGGAGTAATATTTGTGGGCTGACCAGTATTGTGAGCCAGCTACTTTACACCAGCATCTTGCAAGAAGGTGAATACTGCTATTAATGCAGCAGTCACCATCTGTGGTGGAGCTTTATAGCTGAGCAGTCTGAGTGTATCAAGTACTCTGGAGGAAGGGCAGTGCTGCTGATCTCCTTGCACTCACGAAGAGATGCTTTCTTTGAGTCAGGTCTATGTGAAAACATGTCCCCAGTCCATGGTGTGAGCCCTTCCACACAGCTGATGGGTGTAACTGGCTGTTGCAGACAGCATCTGCTCTCCAGTCCCATCTACTGGGTCAGGAGCCCCAACAGTGGCAGGACCTTCAGTTGTGTCTTTGGGCTTGGGAGTAGAGACCTTATGGGGTGATAAATAGGACCCAGGATCATGGAAAGAGCGTGCTTTCTGTGAGTGAAGGAACAGGTCTAGAGTTCCGGTTGTGTGGTATGATGGTTTGAGAAGCTAATCTAGGGCTTTGTTTTGCAGAATCTGAAGTGCAGATGTGTGAAGTGTGAGGCAGAGCTGGCAGCAGACAAAGCTGCTACAGATGCATGGTACAGGACAGAAAGTTCCCGAGATCATAATCAGTGCTTTGTAACTATTGACTCTTTGCAGACTAAAGATGATCTACAAGAAACATTCTTCTTTTTACCAGAAGATTTCTTCTTTTCTAGCCTGTACATGGCTTCCAGGTGTCACCTGGTGGAGGGCAGAACTGGCTGATCGCTTCCAAAACCAGCTATGTCCTCTTCCTGCAGTTCCCTCTGTCCTGCTCAGTCATGTCACTGGTATTAATCCTGATCCTCAGGTACTGTATGGAAATACTTGGACCTCTGGAAATTATTTTTTTTCCCTCATTAGGTCCAGTAAAAGTTGTTATTCTTCTAGTGCTAAGAGGTATTCTTATTTCCTTTAGCTGACGATTAAAGAGTTTGAAAACAGTGCTTTAAGCCTAGATTTCCGCTTAAGTGCATGAGATTACAAAGACATAGCACCTCTTAAAACCAAGTATTAGAATCGTGTGCCTGCCTAGATATGTCTGCAAGAACATTCACTTTGTGCTGTCTATAAGGAGAACGATAATTCACTTATTCGCTTCTCTCAGGTTTGCAAGGGCTCCGTAACAAATGTTCAAGTAAACACAATGTTACAAGAGTTCATTATACTTACTGGGGGGATTTTATTTCTTGAGGGCATCCATCTTTGCCTTTAGGCCTTTAACAGCCAATCCTACCTCAGTGTGAGTATTTAGACAGGGTTTTCACAGAAACACTTCGTATGACCTGAAGCTCCTTAGCTTTTAGGGGAATGTCCTACATATTTATTTCACATATCATCACTAACTTTTGGACAATCATGGTCTTTTCCCAATATTTCTAAATCAACAAAAACCTTGAGACACAATTCCAGGGAATGATGAAAACCCCACTTCTGATTCACAATGAAAATCTTTCTGCAATTTCGACCAGATTTGAGGATTACTATCAGTCTGTGAGTATCAATGCCATGAAAGCTTAGGGGCTTAGCAGTGCACTTAGCAATTTGCCTAAAGGTTTATCCCACTTCCATGGAGGGAAAGGAGGCTTAATGTTGTTGATTTGCAGTCCTTGTAGCTTTCAAGTAGAAGCAAGTGCTATAAAGCAGGCTGACGTACTTGTAGAAGATAAATCTGCTTTACGCTTTTAAGGCATAAAATAAGGCATCATTTAAAACAGTCAGGCCTTTTATGCAAATCCCTTATTAGGGGAATTATAAATCATTAGAAATTGAACAGTTAGATAGCAGGCACTTTCTGGGGGTGGATCTTTGCCTTGATGCCATAGAAAAACTGAAGTCAATTTAAAGACCACATTCCCTTCCCAAGTTCAAATGCTGTGTGCCACCCAGGTTTCCAGGTGTAAATGACACCAAGGCCACTATGTAGCTTGGCTTTTGAACAGATGTGTCTTGCAATTAAACAGAGAGGCTGATTTCTCCAAGCCAGGCTCAATGAGCCAGGCCCTCAGCAGGCAGCAGCAAACCCTGTTCTCTGCCCTGCAGCTTTACAAAGCTGTACCAACTGAGAATGCCCCTAAATGTCATTAAAATACAACCAAAAAGCACCACAGAGAAAACTCAACATTGTAATCCTCTAACTTCATTGGTTTGAAGATTTTATACAAGGCCAGTGATTCCTGCTTGCTTTTTAGATATTTATTAGATATATTTAGATATTTAGATATTGATTTAGAGGTGGTATATACAAAACTAAGTAGACCAAAGATCCTGCACTACGTGTTGAAAAAGCATGCAGGGGATACCTGGTTCTGCTCCAGGTAGCTTACAGTCTGAGACAGAGATCCTGACATGTTGGTGGGACAAATGGGTAGGAGTGGAGGGAGGGGAACATCAGGTAAAATTGCTGCCTGCTTGTGTACTGACTAGCTCTGTGTATGATTTTATGAGCAATTTTATGTTAGCAGTAACTGCAATAACCTCTAAGCACATTGTTAATGTAGGAGTCAATGTCTTGTTTTCACTCGGCTGATCTGTTGTGTTTTCAGTATGTTCTGAACTACAAACAGATTGCTTTTCTCTGACTGTTTTTCTCGGAGGCTTTCTTATTAATGCTACGCATACAGATTATTAACCTGCTGATATGAAGAGTAGCTCATTAAAACCCCAGGTTAGGTTAGGAGTGACTTAATCCCTGTGGAAGTCATTAACTGCAATGTCCCTTGTCAGCAAAAAGAAGATTTCTTCATTTTAGCATAGAAGTACTTTCTCCTGCTAAGCCTTACAATGCAAGCATTAACCTTAGGGATACAGACAACATACGTACGCAGTGTTGATGCTGCTTTTCCTCTGCATGCTTGTTCCATTTCAATCTGGAACTCTTGCTCTCTTTCAGTTGTTCTGGACACTGGGACATTGCCCAAAGGGTGCAATCCCTGATGCTCACCACCTTTTGGTCACCTTCCATAGCATCTCCTTGATCTCCCAACCTATGCAGGTGCCTGCCAGGACAGAGTGAGGGCATGTCAGTATTGGATGGGTGATTGCATCAGGGAGGTTTCAAGGAAGAAGAGGAACCTCCATCTTTAAGTCCAGGGGCATGAGATGTGTTCCTTCTAGTTGCAGAAAAATGTTTTCATTGCACCTCTTGGTGCTTAGGTCCCTCTTGGTGCTCCTTTAGCTAGTTTCCCTGCTGACTTCCAGCACAAGAGTTATGTTTTCTCCTTTGAGACAACAGTACTGATTAAAGGCAGGTCTACACAAAGTCCCGTTCTCTCTTTTTGCTTGAGCAAAGCTCCATTTTATTTATTCATTAATTCAGTTTTGGCTAAGCATAGATAATTCCAGAACTGGGTCCAGGGAGCTAAATTTACCGCAGTGATGTTACTCAAAGATGCCAACACTTCCAAATGGCACAGACTGAACTGACGAAATTTGATGTATGGAAGTGGACTCACAGAAATTACAGCAGTTCTTTCATGTTGTATTTCCAACTTTTGGGATTTCCCTGCTAGAGAACTGATGGAAACTCAATTACCAGAGGAGCTCTACACCTACACACAAGCTTTGAATGCTGCAAACCTTTTTCCAAAGACTGAAATAACCACACAGCAGAGGAGCAATGCACTCCTGGTGCAATTAGACTCTTCCCTGCTGTGGAAAAGCAGCCTCATTGCATCACATGTTGCTTTGTGCACTTTTGGGCAACTAATTCAGGTGTGTGGTGGCCCTAACTCTGTGAATAGTCTCTGAAATGGGAGTGAGAGGTATTTCCAGAGAATTTTTGAGCTGTGAGTCTGTGTTTTACCGTGGGCTCAGCAAGAAGACCAAGCTTCAGAGTTTGAATGCTCTGATGTTATTTCACTGACAAGTGTTGTGGCCTTAGCCCTGCTGAGTGGCTTTATAATCTTACACTGTCTTTTACTACAACTTCTTTCACCTTCAGTGCTAGTGAGAGGCTTGCTCAGAGAACTGTTGCTTACTACCACCACCACAGCTTCTCCCCCAGCTCACTTCAGGACCTTGGCTGTGTGGGCATTGCTTTTGCATGTCTCAGTTTGTAAGGGCTCATAGTATTCTGTGGTTCAGTGCCTCATGGTGTTAGCAATGATGCAGCTTTGATTTGGTGTTATTGCTGGTGTGTTCTTTCTTTCTCCTTTCCTGCTGCATGAGAAGCAGCAATCTGGCAGCTTTAAGCAGTACCTAAGCTGAGTCATGTAATGTTCTGTGGGTGAAGAGCTCAGACTGAGCTTCCTGGAGTGCAGCACATCTTGGCCAGCTGTTAGACCTGATCTACATGATGTTGTACACTCCTAGATTTAGTGTATGGCTTAGGGCTATGCTTTCCTCCTCCAAAGCTTCTGCAGAGCTTGAAAGACTTGATTGTTGTGCAGCTGAAATAGGCATTAGGGAGGGATAAAGCACCCAGCACAGCACCTCCACATCTGCTTCCCCAAAGCAGACACAGCACAAGGAGCAGGTGCCAGCCATAGGTCCAGCAGCTTGATGGTTTGAAATCCAGGCTGAAGCTGTAAAACAGGAGGTCAAAAGGACAAGTTCATCCTGCCCTTTGCTTAGCAAACCTGGTTTATGTCTATCTGAGTTGATGCTCAGCAGCAGGTCTCATATGTCTGGCACCCTGAATCTGCCATGCAGCCTGATGAAGTTATATCAACAGCTTTGGCAAGAGCATGTCATCTGGCTGATGATTCCACATGGACATGACTTGTCTGTGGGTGGGACATTTGTCCTGGGGCTTCATCTATATGCTTTTGTGGACATGAATCTATAACTGCAGCCCCAGAATAGCTGCGTGGCTGTATCTTCATGAGGAGTGTTCAAGGCCAGGGTGGACGGGGCTTGGAGCAACCTGGTCTAGTGGAATGTGTCCGTGCCCCTGGCATGGGTTGGAACTGCATGAGCTTTAAGGTTCCTTCCAATCCAAACCCATCTGGGATTCTGTGAATACAATGCTAATGAACTGGGGTTCATGACAGCAGGCAGCTGAGAGCTTGAGAATAATGCTGCCTAACTCAGGGGCACATGTCAGTGAATCACATCAGACATCAGCCTTGCCTGTGTGTTAGCATCAAGGCCTTTGCTAGAGTGACAATAGTGCTTCCTCTGCTGCTACTCATGTGGTCAGTGGAGCTGAAAAGAAGTTATATAGGCACAGAATGTACAATCTGTCCCTGGAGATAGTGAAGGATGCAGCATCTTTCTCCAAGGGATTTGAGTTTGGTTCCATAACGATAATGCCCAAGCACTGGGAAATACTTTTCATGTGAGGAGATGAGGTCATGGAGTACACAGAAATCCTTCCTGCAGTTCCTGTTTCCCTGATGTGGCTGGGAAGCCATCTAGAAGACTCACTGCAGCTTAAAAGACTCTCTTAGATCATCTGACAGCAAAAGCAATTTCTTTGTTGCTGGAAATGAGAAGGGAATACACTGTAAGCAAGAAGAAGAGATCATGGACTGGGTTGTGTTGCTGTATAACAGTTAAATATTTATGGGTTTGCTGCAGACAGCTCCAGTCTTCTCTAAAATGTGCTTATTCTTGTTTCTGCTCAGTATTTTACAGTACATTTTTGTTCTGCTTTGAGTGTCCTTCCCATAACTGTCTGGCTTTGTCTTGGTAATATTATGTGAAACAAAGCTCTGGGTTTCTTTTTGAAAGCATGGTGCACATTCAATCCTGGCTATGGCACAGACTGGTCTTTTCCTGTGTAGTAGGTAGTAGAAATCTGGATTTGTCTCCAAACAAGTACAAAAAAGGATAGTTGACAAAAAAGAGTAACTACAAATGGGAGGTTATGCACATGCACTCCCTTATTGCTCTTTCTGGTCATGGCAATGTGGATGGAGAGGATGATGTTGGTACTGTAAGAAGCCCTCCTTTCTGACAGCGGAGGTGAGGGGTATAGTAATGGAAATAGCTGTGGTTAAATGATTCTGGCTTTAAAGCCTGTCACAGCATAAATCAAGGTACCCCTGGGGCTCCTGTGGCTACTGCTGGTTGCCTATAGGGCAACCTTGGTTTAGTGCCTTTGCCATCAGACATGAGATTTAGTGCTCTGAGTCTGCAGAGTCTTCCTTTCAGGTAGGTATCAAAGGCTGGACTGCCTCTAAGTCACTCTGCAGTGCGTGAGGAGGGAATTTCTGGGAGACAGATCAGCATTCAGAGATGGTGTATCAGCCAGCCTGGGAGAGGCTTCTTGAACTGCTATGTTTGCAGAGAAGCTTTACAGCTGATGTTGGAGTCATAAGAGAGGAACCAGCCCCGAGGTGAGACCAATACAATTCTCACACCTATGCGCTCTCATTGTGAAACAGTAACAGTAGCACCAAAGTATCGTAAAGATAGTGTCAAAATCACCCAAATTATTTCAACATAAGGGGCATCCCACAGCTGCCTGTGAAGGGTTGCTCTGCATTAGATGTCAAATAGGGCTCATCTAAATATTATAGCAACTGACTTGATGCAGTTCCCTCCTACATGAATGGGCGAAGTTGCTTTCTTCTACTTTTCCCTGTGCACTGTGTAGAAAGGCAGTGTGGGGAGTTATACACTGGCACATTTTAGCTGGAGTGGACAAAACAGAGGCTGTCATACTGCAGCCATCTATGACTGCTTTCTTAATTGTGACAAGAAGGATTTTCTAGGAGAAATAAGACTTTCCAAGCTTCATTTCCTGTTACTTCTTGAAATCACATCCAGGTTGGCTGCTGGAAAATAGTCTGACAGATCACAGACTTTGATTCCTAGCAGTGGCCAGATCCTTGCTCCAGCGGGAGGAGAGGCTGACCGCGTGGCAGTATACCTGGGGTCACCATTGATCCACAGCCTGTACCATGGTTCTTCCTGAAGGTTAGCTTTTTACCTTGGATTTCTCAGTGTGCATCCTCTGTGTCCTAGTTGGAGCTGGAGCATTATAATGAAGGTCTCCATGAAAATGTAGGCTGGAGTCTGACTATGTATGTCCCTTCCCTTTTCCTTCTTCTGAAAAGCTCGGAGACTTGAGGTTTGGTTTGAAGCAGCTTGAATCAACAGGACACTGGGGTCTTGCTGCATTCCTACTTTGTAGGGCTTGTCTGTGCTCACTGTGTTTTGCCAGTGTTGCATGCAGGAGCTGGCAGCAAACATTGGAGACAGTGAAGATCTGATTTTTTAAATCAGTGATTTCTTATTTTTCCTCTGATGATATTTTCCAAGTGTAATATCACAGTGGAGGCTGGTGAATTAATCACAGGACAAAATGGACAAATCCACTGAGAGATGTCAAAGCTCTTGGTTTGGTGTAGTCATGTTGACTGAAATTGGGTGAAAAGCAAGATCCCCTGTTCTGCTTTTAGGCAAACATCTGGTGAAGCACAGAAAATAAAGGAAGGAGGAAACACAAAAAGTTACTGAAGCAGAAAGGCAGATGTCAGACAGGGTTTAATATGATTAAAATTAATTTCATTTTCTAGGTGTTGTTTTTAAACATTTGTAGGATGTTACAAAGTGCCTATTATCTGCTGAGCAGTGGAAGAAGGAAATATTTTGCATAATTATGCAATTGAACAGCATTATTACCCTCATAATTTAGAATGGATGCTTCATCAGGCAGTTAGTCCACTTTCTATCCATAATACAAGTCCTGATGAGGCCATCTTGAAATGGAGTTCCTTTTTTTCCTTTTTAAAAAGGTCTGTCCCCATGAGGTGGGGGCAGATTAATGACTGCTGGGAATCAAAGTAGAGTCTTTAAAATAGTGAAGCTACTCTGAGATGCACCACCTGAACTTATGTCTCCAAAGTGAACTTTTTAGATTTATTTCAGTCTTGGAATGAATCCTGCTCACTGTGAACTCTAGCTAAATGCACCTGTACTTCTGGAATGTTCAATGTTGGCGTAGATGTGAACATCACTTCTTCCCATACCAGAACTTGAGGAACGTGACTTCCCAAAGCCACGTGTGTTCCCAGACTGTGCCCATGCTTACTGAGCATGCAGTCACAGCCAGTTCTCATGAGTGACACATCCTTAAACTGGCAGTTGTACAAGTTGCTTGCTTGGCTGTGCAGAAAATGGATGAGAAACAAAATAAGGTGCTGAAAGTGGGAAACACTTCACTTCCGTAAAGCTGTGACCTAAATGAGGGAGTCTTTTTGCCTATCCATGAGTATATGGCAAAATAAGACTTACGGATATGTGTCACTTGTGGTGACATGAGCACAAGAAAAATGTCCTATTTTGGTTGCAGGCAAATTCTTTCCCTTCCATTTCATTAGCTAATTAGAGCATTCCTTTAACAAAGCCCTTTTCTGTGGATGCTCAATGCAGTCTTAGAGAATCAAGGTCTGCTCAGCCTGATCCTGCAGTGCCTTTCACATGTGACTCGTGTTCATGTCATTGGGTGCTCTGCACATTGGCGAGTCACTGGGTTGGACCCTGGGAATGTTCAGGGTCTCCAGAAATAGTTCCAGATTCATGTTTTTGGTATATCACTTAATTGGAGCTAACGGTATGGTTGTAAGAAAGCAAATGATAGATGAACAATTATGGACTGATGAGCTTAATCCATTTATGTCCTTTCTAGCCATAAAATACTATCTTTTCTCCTTGCCCTATTTTGAGAGATCAAGACAACATACAGGTAAGAGATGTCCTTTGTGCATTTCAGGCAGTGGAGAAGATGTTTGCAGTGCCAAATGGATTTTACTGGCAGACAGTTCAAACTGATGACAAATACTTCCCTACTAGCAGCAACATTAAGACTTGCAGAGATACAGACACCAAGGTAAAAGAAAAACCAACCCAAGCCACTCCTTTCTGACTTATGGGAAGACTTATGTGGGAAGATGAGAGATGATTAAGTGGCCTGAAATATTTTAATCTTGAGGTTTGGTACAAATACTGATCTTGAAGTATTTCTCACTCAGACCTAAATATATCAGATGAGTATTTTGTGTCATCAGTATTGATGTGCTGATTGCTCTGAGCCACAGAAGATTAAACTATGAAATGAGGAGGTTGAAGAAATTGCTACCAGCTAGGGTGCAAATCAGTAACGGGAGACAGAATTTTGATAGCCTAAACCCACTTGACTGTAAGCCAATATATAACACAACTTACCTAAAACTTGTGCTCAGAAATGTTCAAAAAAACTGATTCTGAAGCTTCTGGTACCACCTGACCTATAGTAACTGTGTGTATTCTATGAACAAGTAGGATGCAGTTCTACTTGGTTTACCACAGAAGAGGTTAGGATAACTTAGGTCATATTTAGGAGTACATCCCAAAATGCACTGGACCTCCAACCACAATAACTTGTTAACTGTAGTAACTTACCTTTCTTAGCTCTTGTGCAACACCAAACAGCATGTTTGATCTTTCCTGTTAGTGTTGATTCAGGAAGATGCACATACATGAAGTTCCCTCTCAACACTTAACAGTTCATGCCTGAGCCATTGCTGAGATGTACCAGGCTTGCTCCTGGAAGGTGCTTGAGGTCCACATATAAGAGCTGAGGATACCTTGTGCACAGCTGGAAAATGCCTTATGCCTTTGTTACAGTTCCTCAATGTGCCTCAGGAGTGCTGAAGTGGGTCTGTACAGGCCTTTCACAGCAAGGGCAGGGTGCTCTGTAAGGGAAGGCTATCTGGGAGCAGAGAGTGCAGTCCCATAGTATCTAAGCAAGAAAAACAGAGCAGGTCCAGCAGCTGTAACCAGGCTTAGCCAAAGAGTCCACAGTGACAAGCTCAAACCAGAAAGCCTGTGGGTTAGGGTAACAGCCAGAATTAGTGACCTGTGACACAAGAAGGATGTGGAGCTATTGGAGCGAGTCCAGAGGAGGCCATGGAGATGCTGCAAGGGCTGAAGCAGCTCTGCTCTGGAGCCAGGCTGAGAGAGCTGGGCTGGTTCAGCCTGAAGAAGATTCCAGGGAGACCTTAGAGCAGCTCCCAGTGCCTACAGGGGCTACGAGAAACCTGGGGAGGACTTTGGACAAGGGCCTGTAGGGACAGGACAAGGGGCAATGGCTTCAACCTGACAGAGGGGAGACTGAGATGAGCTCTTAGGCAGAAGTTCTTCCCTGTGAGGGTGCTGAGGCGCTGGCACAGGGTGCCCAGAGAAGCTGTGGCTGCCCCATCCCTGGCAGTGTTCAAGGCCAGGTTGGATGGGGCTTGGAGCAGCCTGGTCTAGTGGAAGGTGTCCCTGCCTGTGGCAGGGGGTTGGAACTGGATGAGCTTTAAGGTTCCTTCAACCCAAACCAGCCTGTGATCCTATGAGACTGGGCCAAGGCATACCTGCAGCAAAGCTCAGCAGAGGCCAAAGGCAAGTACCTGATGCCAAAGCAGAGGCAGCCGGGCTGGTGCTGAAACTGTGCAGTGCTGGAGAGCTGCATTAGCAGAGCTGGCCCTAAGCCCAGGCAGCCGAGCCCCAGGGACTCAAAGCAGCCACAGAAAAATTTGTCCTTGCTGGCTGTTGAATATTGGGTTAATAGCAGGAGAGCTTGAGCTAGACAAACATAAAGAAATAGAGCTTTTATTCCTAATTAGACCACTTTCTTATGATTCAAATAAATTTATATCCTCATTTATCATGATTCTATAAGCCTTATAACGTGATTATGGGGGAGTAGCATTTCATTTAAAGTGTCCAATGGTGATGAATTCATTTGGCATTCACCACAGCCATAAAGCTTGCTGCTGGGGAGAGCGTTGAGTTGTCTTCTATCTGGGGGACCATGCACATGTTTGAAGCCATTACAATCACACTTGTCTGATCTACAGCTGGACAATTTATTATCCATAGCACCACACAACTTCCTGTCATAAGGAGTTTGCTTCTTGAAAGAATATTTCTTCTCATGAAAAAGTAATAATAATTTGCTTCCTTTTGGGTATAGACATTCAGTCTGTTTTGGTGTATGTTTTCCTGCAGACCAGGATGGACTGAATTGCATTGGTCTGGTAAAGAAGATTTCAAAATATAAATGTGGTACAGAACCAGTGATGTGTCTGCCTTTTAATTTTGTATTTTTAAATGTTGGTTTTGACATTTTTATGTAGGTATAAAGAAACAACCAGTTGGTCTATTATTATTTAACTGTATTTCTGTATTATGTGAAGTTTGACAGCAGGAGGGCTGCGCTTCAGGCTCTGCCCCAGAGAACTTGCAGTTTTTTTACTAGTAGGTTTATGTGACAAAAGGCACAGTCATATCAGCAGAAATAGTCAATCATAAGTATCATAACTATCTGTAATTCAGTCTGAAGCTGAATTGCGTGTGAACATAAAAGAAAGCCTCTTTGTAGCTCTTACAATGTGAATAAAGCATGGGAATTAAAGGTGAGCAGAAGAGATACAGCTGTATGGTTGTTGAGGGCTTGGAAGCATTTAATTCACTTTTCCAATGTGCTCTTGCTCTTCAGGTTGCCATGGTGTTCCTGTTTGAAAGGCTCTTTCAAAGTCCCCTGGCTACCCATCACATGTTGCAGCTGGTACTCAGTGCGGGTCTGGATACCTGTGGACTCCACCTGCTCTGTCCTCAGCAGGAAGTGCTGCTCTCCTGCTCAGGTGAGGTCTGGTTTTCCTTCAGAAAACTGAGGTGGAGGCAAAGATCTGTGAATGTATGAAGGTGAAGAGTGATGTGATGCTGTGAACACGGGGAAGAGGGTATCAGATTTACAAGTGTTGCTTTATCAATTCCCATCTCTTTCTCAAAAGAAATGATAGAAGATTCTGGGCTGATTCTTTCTTTCTGTTCCCAGTATTGAATATCCAGGATTTGAATTTTTAAGTCTTGATATATTTTTGTGTCTCAAACAACTTCAGTTATGTTCACTTGCAGTGATCTTTCCCAGATTGCAGTGCCTTGTGTTCCAGGGTTACTTGTGTGAGTTAAATATACTATATTAGCCCCCAGTGACTTTCCTGACTGTTCTAACTGCAGAAAATCCAGCCTTCCCTTCCACAATTTCCCCCATCCTGTTGTCCATGGGACTTAAGAAACATGGCAAAAGCAGTGATTTAGCTGTCCTGTAATTGCATTGGCTGACAAACTGTCACCAAAATATCATATTTGGGAAGAGAAGCCGGTCTGAGATGGGAGACCAGCAAGATAAGGTAAGCAGAAATTATATTGGTCTCTGAACTCAAATCACTGAGTCTTTAACATTAGACTCCAGTGTTTTCACACACTGCCATGCACCACTCAGGTCTTTATTGTTTTTCCATTTCTAAAACAGAGTTAATGATGTCTTTCTTAAAGCATGTCCAGAATATTATTAGTAGCTAATGCAATAGAACTGTAGAGCAACAGATGTTACATTAGCTGCTAAGTATAGAGATTGCCTGTGTTCTAGCATGGTTTGTACTTCCTTTTAAGCCAAGAAGTTCTCCTGGCAGGTTTTTGTTTGACACCATCACAAATACAGGCAAACTATTTCTCTTGGGGAAAGGTATAGGCAGGCTGAGAGAAATGGGCTTCCTTTTCCTCAGGCAGAAGGTGAGTGAAGACCAGTTTAACCAGAGAAAAACTCTCCTGTCTCCCTACTCCCTTTTTACATTTGAAAACAACAAGAGCAGACTGCCTTAGAAATGGGCTTGCAGTTGGGGTTGGCTCAGTGCTGCTTAATGCATTCATACTGATAGCTGGAGAAATTAAGGAGTCCAGAAATGAATAAGAAAACCATAAAATCAGCAGTCATTAGGAGATGAGAGGCAGCAGATCTGCTTCAATGATCTGTACCATGCACCATTATTTAGGAACATTTTGTATGAAGAGACAATTCATTTGAGCTGAGAACTGCTTATGTGAGTTTGTAGATTACATCTGTCTCCTTAGCTTGAAAACTTTAAAATTATTATTTTAAATATATACAGCCAGTTTCTCTGTTATCTACCTACTCTGTTACCTGTTATCTACCTACTCTGGAGACTTATGTTCTGGATTCTGAGGAATTTGAAATTGAAATTGAAAATGGTTTTAATCCTCTGGGAAAAAAAGACACACCTGGCATCTTTTTCTGACATCTGCAGTAAGAACTGAAGAGGAGCCAAATTTCCTGTTTCTGGGGTTACTTACTGGGCCCCAACTATGCTGACAGTAGACATAGAGAAAGGCTTGCCTGAGATGTAAGGAAGAGTTGTTATAGGAAATAAAGGAAGCCTCAGCACAAGTCCCGGCAGGGGAATAAAGGAACCCAATCAAATATTTGCCTGGATATGTCATCTGACATAGTACAAAATCTGTATTGGAGGCAGAAGGAAATAATCTAGAAAAGAAGTCTGCAGATTTCCAGTTTGTGATCCCCTTCCCAGTTTTCTCATGTCAGATAAACATCACAGAAAATATCTCTCTTTGGAGGCTTGTGTTCTTGTTTTTTCTTGCCCTCAATCCCCTGGCTTCCTCATGGGAATGAACAACCGCCTGTACAAGAAGTTACTGCTGACTTCTAGGGTATTAGCTGCTCCATAGTAAAGAACCTGCACAATCCTTGCCATGGCAAATCTGAGGCAACCAGCTCTTCTTTCTTTAACAGACTACCTTGAATAATCTCAGATTTACTGCTGTGTAAAAACATCCAGCTGGTTGCCAGCGTGTCACCCACAGGATAGGTAACTAGTAGGTTTAAGTCCACTTATAACAGATCTGAAAAGAGCATTTGAGTGGAATGAACAGCCTCAGGATGGGTTGTTCCGTGTTGTAGTCACATATATGTCTGTCTTTCACAGGAAAGCTGTCTTCTTCTTGTACTTCAAAGACAAGCAAGGTTCAACCAGTGGTGGCATTGGGTGTGAGAGGGCCTGAAGCATGCAGCAACTTGCAGGCCCCACAGCTGGCCAGCATGACGGACTGCAGCTCCATCAGTGCCATCTACTGCAGAAGCCCAGAGGATCCTCTCATCCACCTGCCCCTCCTGGACAGCTATGCACAAAGGGAGCTCTGCCTCTGGTTTGGAGGGAGGGCTGCTGCATCAGCACTGCATGCTGGTGTCCTGCGTACAGATTCCCAGTGCGACAGAGCAAGGTGATGGCCTGCATGGTTTTGAACCATGGTGGTTTCCGTAGGTGAAGTGTGACATGGAGGCCAGACAGGCACCCAGCTAGTCATGCTCTGTCTTTACCAGCCTTTACCCATGCCAGCATGGGTGGCATGGTGTAGTGGGAGGTGTCCCTGCCCATGGCAGGGGGGTTGGAACTAGATGATCTTAAGGTCCTTTCCAACCCTAACTATTCTATGATTCTATGATTCTGCTAAAGGTCTCAGTGAACAAGAGTGCAGGGTGGGAGCAATCTACCTACTTTTATAGTTCCAAACCAGTTACTACTCTGTGCAGACGTCCCTCTCTCACAGGACATTCTCTTCTGCAGCACCTAATACGTGTGTCAAGGTGTCAGATGTGAGGCTCTTGCAGTTGCTCCCCACTACTTGTTTCCTGGTATCTAGGCATGTAATTAATACCCTTGCAGCATCTGCTCTTGTGCCTCCTGTCCCATATCCAGCTGATCAGACTGATTTTAAACCTCCTCCAGCTGTGCCTGGTGCTGGGGAAGGGCTGCAGGGTGTTAAAGTTCCCTTTTCATCCTTGTTACTGGGTGCCATGTGGCACACTGGGTCAGTGGCAACAAGCTAGAGGTGAGGGAATCCACAGCCCATTGATGCTCTCTGCAGAGTGGCAAAGTACATCCATGTAGAATTAACTTGATGCTCATGGAGGGATTGTGTGTCAGAGTTCAGTTCTGATGAGTCATGAACTTTCATCATTTTGACTTTAAATATTTGAAAAAAATAAATTCAACAAAGTTTCATTTTCTTTATTTATTTGTTCATTTTCCTTAGGGGGGCTTTTATCATCTTACAAAGATGATGAACTCTGCTCATCTGGTATATCTTAGCCATTCCAGAGTACCACTACATTTTAAGTAATGCACTTATCTTTCTCTTAATGCTGGTGATTTGGTCCATTGGGAGACAAGGTACAAACTGCAACTCAGATTGCAGTTTTCAGATTATACTTGCAAATGCCATGGTCTCCTGGGAGTGAAAAAGCAGGATGTATTCCAGCCAGCTCAGTGGTGTCAAAGGATGAGGAAGGCAGCTTTGCCTGAGCAGCCTGTGCTTCCCAGACGCAGCCAGTTTCACACACTGCAGTCTGAGTTGTTGTCAGCTCCTGGCTTTCAGAACCACACCTTATGTTCACTGTGCTGTGATTTGTGCTTTCGGATATGCAGGGGTGTTGTGGAGGTTTCATCTCTGCCAGACTTGGTTGTGCATGTTGTCCAACAGCAACCTTTAAAACTGGCTGAACTTGGGCTAAAGAACCAAAAGTGAGTAGCAACTATGATGTATCTGTGGGTAGGAAAAGTTCTGGTGATGTGACCTGACACATTACTCAGTCCCCAGATTTCTTTGCCAAGCTGGCTACTCTGCATTAGCTATTTTTAACTGAACACCAAGAGCCTTGGGGGGAATAATAGAAAAAGATGTTTAGTCAGAGAGACCTTGAGGCAGGTCATGTTATGGTCAAGGGATTGAAATGGCTTTTCCAGTAAAGTAGCTTTACCAAAGAAGCTCTGTGGCCCTGGGTTTGTTGCAGAAAGTAGGTTTGAGTCAGAACCTGGTGTAACAGCTTTTAATATTTATTGCTTTTCTTTAGCTCACATAGCCCTTTATCAACTAGGGCAGAAGCAGATGAAGAACAGGTTGATCTCCAGGGCATGGTGCTGTCTCAACCTCTAGCAATGCTTGTCTCAAGTACCAAAGGTCAGTGTTAAGGAATGAATTGTGAGGTGTTATGGTTCTCTGACAATATTACCTTACTGCAGTGCACCTGTGTCAGGACATTCTGCCCCACTGGATTGCTCAGTACTGTAACCTGACCAATTCTAGAGGCAGAAATGAATTTCTAGTGAAACACTGCTTCCTAAAATGAAGTGACAGAATGAGCATTATCAGCTCATTCTCCTTGTGGGAGGAGCTGCTGGAGTCCTGTAGGCTGCTTAGCTTTCACTGAAAGGTAAAAAAAGAGAAAACAAGACAACACCCCATGGGAAATCTCTGCACACAGGGACCTGATCTGCAAAGAAACAGTGATGTGAAAGACCTATCAGTGCCCTTAAACTGCATGTTTATCTGATTAGAGATCACCTACCTCTACTGGTTGAAGAGTTGCTGTTGAGAGGATGAAATGGTTAAGACTTCATTTAGGGCAAGACTGACCACAATCACAAAGGAAAGTACTTCACAGGGCTGATATTAACTGGCTATCACTTGGCCCTGCCCAAATCCCCCTTGTCTCTTTCTTAAATGGTGCATAACTCAGGTAGCCTGGCAGACAGCCATTGGCTTTGTGCTATTTGGGATTGGTATCGATGGCAGCTGGTTGCTGCTGATGGAATGAGTCACATTCTCTGCTCCCCTTCCTTTTATGGCCATTAATGATTCACATTTGGTGTGGGCTGCTGAGTTACACCACACCACGTTCCATCTGTATTTGGGCTCAGGAAGTCACTTTCAAGCTTTGCTCCTCAGATAGATAACTCTTATCGTGACTCTTGGAAGAGAAGCTGAAAATGTGATCTGGGAGCAGACACCCTGGGGTGTTTAAAGGAAAGGAAAGGACTCCTTCCCTCAGGTTTCCAGCAGCTTCTCTTTGAGACAGGAAGATAAACCCATGCAGAACATTCAGAACAAATATACTTGCAGCTCCCACAAAGTATATCTGCCCCTCCTAAGTAATCAAACCTTTACCAACCCTAGCAGGTGTTCTTGTTCACAGAATCCCAGACTGGTTTGGGTTAGAAAGGACCTTAAAGCTCATCCAGTTCCAACCCCCTGCCACAGGCAGGGACACCTTCCACTAGACCAGGCTGCTCAAAACTGATTTGGAATATGTGTATTACGTAAAAGATGCTTGGGTTTTAAAGTGTTACCAACTACAGAGGAAACAAAATCTTACAACCTGCAACTCTGAATTTTCTCAGTTCACATATAATTAATGTGGCACTAATGTCAGTCTGGCTCAAAGCCAGCAGAATTAAAGCCAAAACCCTAAAGAGACATTTTAGGCAAAGTACCCTGCCTGTCCCATAAACTTTCCCTTTGTTGCAATGGCTTTGAACCACCAGGTCAGATTCCTGGGGGTACAGATATCCCTATATAAAGTCCAGAACCAAAAGAAACATTCACTGCTGATAGTCCTGCCCCCAAATCACAAGTGTAATTGGGACACAGAAACTAAAATATTCCAACCTCATTATATCATTTGATTAGAGCTAAAAGTGAATAATGGGACAGTGTAGAGGAAACCCATGTAGAAGTGATACTGAGAATTTCTCTTCAGAGCTAACTCTTGGCAGGCTGTGGATATCTGAATGTATGTTGTATGCAGAATAAAAAGCTATATTAGGACTAGGGCAGTGTAGTAATGAAGGTGGTGTTAAAAGCAGAGACTTGTGATAAGATTAGAGCTTGAGCTTGTCCTGTAGTACCTAAATGGGGCTTAGACACTGCTCAGGAGGTCTTGTAGGCTCTTTCCCCTAAGTTGGCTCATAGCATCTGTTGTCACCAAAGGCAGTGAGTTTGGGATTCAACTTGGAAAACAGGAGCCTAAAAACCCAAGGTTCTAACCCGATGTAAACTCCAGTTGCTTCTACAACCTTATTTACTGGGATGAGGGATACAAGGAGAGAATGAGCAGCCAGACCTATTGGATGAGAACTGGGTAGGAGACAAAAGGCTGGTACCATTATCATAATAACCAAGGACAGGAGCCACAGGAGGTACCAAACCAAAGAGTCAGGTGAGATCATGATCACAAACTGGTCCAAAGATTCAGGAGCTTGTGCTGCAAGGCAAGCTTTGGGGAAAGGTTAAAGACAAGACAAAGAAGGAAACAGAAAGGTAACAGCTCAAACAGCCTGGCAAGGACTGATGTGAACTGAGAGCACAGATACCCCAAAAGTAGGTGAGTAGCTATTAGATAGCTAGATGGACCTGATGAGATGGACTGTCTGGGGTAGATGATGCATAAAGATATTATTGATGATGCCATAAGCTTTGCCATTCTAGATTGGCATCTGACAGCAGTCATTATGAGCTGGATAGAGCAAATAAACTAGAAAATACAGTGTCACCATATGGGATGTGGATCGAGTTGGAACTAGCCACTGTCAGAGTTGTCTTGCAGTGATATCATAGCTCCTGTAAAAATAATATGCTGCTTTTCTTACCCTCTTTTTGATCTAGGGGATGTCATTTTGATGGTGTCACCTCTGATATCTCCTTGTGCATATGGTAATGTGATTTCAGTCTGTACTCGTCGGGGGTTTGTCCTGCAAGGAGTCAGACAGCTGCAGCTTTCACCTGAGCAAGCTGCTGTGCTGAGCATGACACAAAGTCAGGTACTGGAATGAACGCACAGCTCAGCTGTGTAATTTGTGTCATTTTAATTTAGTAGGGAAATCCCACCAGGCCTCAGCCTCTCACTGAGAACAAAAATGTAAATTCATAATTGGGCCTCCTCCTCCTACATGTTTGTTTACTCCAAGTGGCAGACATGAATTTTACCACTGACCTCAAAATAAGAAGAGCATGCAGTAGCCCCATAAACCAAACCAACAGTTTCAGATCTGCAAAGGTGCATATTCAGGAGAACAGTCTTTGTCTGACAGATTCATGTTTGATTGTGTGCTTCACAGTCCCTGTGGGACTGCTTATGGCCTTTCAACATAAAGTCTCCTGGTTTAATGCATTCCAGATGGATTGCAAAAAGAGCTTTCTTATTGTCAAAAATAAGGACTTTTCTTCTTTTTCTGTGAAACTCTAACCTGATGAATAGATTTGAGTTAGAGTGCAGTTGGCATTTTGACCAAGTCAGCCAAAGAAAACAGCAATAATCATAGATACAAGATTTCAGTCAAGCTTGACATATGCAAGAAGTCCAGATCTGCACTTCTTAAAATGATAAATCACCCAGGAATCCTGTGACGCATTCTTTTGCCAAGGAGTGGACCCCTTATTCTAAATTACTATGCTTAGGGTCATTTGCCATGTCTATCAGGAGATGCATCATTTTGCAGGCTAAATGGAGTACAACCCCTCTCTTCTCTAGTTGTTCTGTGATCAAGCCTGAGGAATAATGCTTTCTGTGCCTGTAATATTTTGTGGAATAAATATCTACAGAATACTACAGCACAAATAGCCAAACATTGCGAGTATGCTCCTAAATGGCCATTTAAGGGAATAACAAGAGAAACTATTGCTTCAGTGTGCTGTCTGGAGCTAAATGTTTCTGAAAAATTATCCCTTTGTTTGGGATTCAAGATCATTTTTGCATGAGTGACAGGATGGCACCACATATCAGCTGAGTTATAGGTGTTGTGGTTTTAGTCCATCCCAATTGCAGGGCAGAACATTTTTATGTTAATCCTCTTCCCTGAGGTTTAAATTAAGTTTCTTTGTCTCCTGAATAGATGACACATGAATGCCTGGTTATTGGAAGTTACTATGGTTCAGCTGGTGTATTTTGTTGTAAATTTTTGCTTTGAGCTCTATAATGATTATACTTGGAATTAGTAGTTTAATGTGGCCCTCATTATTTCAGGTTGCTGTATTTTGCCCTAGCAAGATTTCAAGTTCTCCTGACAGTTCTGCAACAGGAGAGTTCTCTGCTGAACCATACATGCACTGTCTTGTTTTGCTGCTGAGGAAGGAGAATGCTTGTCATCACATTCCTGCACTGGTGAAAGGTAATACCTCCACTGCTCAACAACCTGGGAAAAGGAGGGCTGCATTTCAGTTCATGTGAACTAAATATTAGCAGACTAACCATGGCTGTTGCATTGCAGGCAATATTTATGGGGAACAGCAGGGCCTGGTATTTTTGCTGTATGTATCTCCAGACCAAGGTGAAACTCAGTCACTGCTACATATCCAACAGAGCAGATTGATCTATGCCAGGTGTTTGATCTTTAGCACTGGAGTCTTCTTGAACACAAAGTAATTCATTTTGGAAGAGATCTTAGAAGTTCTTTCATCCAGTGTCCTGCTCAATCCAGCATCAGCAATAGATTTGGATCAGGATGCTCAGGGCTTTTTTCAGTCAGGTCTTGAAATTCTGCAAGGACAGAGATTCCCCCACCTCTCTGGGCCTTTGTTCCAATGCTCGACCATCCTTATTGAATGTTTTTCCTTTATATTGACTTGAAACCTCCTCTGTTTGAATTGGTGAGCTTTGTCTCTTGGCTTCCTACTGTACACCTCCTTAGTGGGCCTAGCTTCGTCAGCTCAATAAACTCCTCTTGGGGATTCTTATTGCACAGAGAGGTAGGGTGGCAAAAAATAGATATGTGAAAATAGCATCTGATGCTGCCAACCTCAGCCCTGGGTTATGTGTCACTTCCAAGGATCTGAACTGTAACTCTGAACTGAACTGTAAGGACTGCCAAAACCCAGAAAAATTTGCTGCCCCAAATCATCTTACTTGAATCAGACTCTGTTCTGAGACTCTGGTTTAGGAAAAATCTCTGAAGTATGAGCTGTCATTGTTCTCAAGCAGGGAAGATCACAGGCAACAGGGGTGATGAGTAGGGAGCAAATAACCCTGCGCTGCCTGCTTCTTCCTGCTCTGTCAGCAGGCACTTTGCCTGCAGCAGGATTGTTCATTCCTGCATGTCTCCTTTAGACACCACTGCTGAGAGCGTGGGTCACTGTTGCTGGCCCCTCCATTAATGCCACTTCAAATAGCACATGATGGAGACATTCAGCCACTGCTCAATTGCTTCCTTTAATCTATCCACAAGAGAAAAGAACATTTAGAAGTGTGGGTAAAAATGACAGTTCAAAAAGGCCTCTGCTTTTTCTGCTAAGGCTATCACAGAATGTTCCAAAAGCAGACTAATTGCAGCACCATGTCACCTACTGCCTGTAGACCCAAGGAAAGTTGCTCATTAAAGCAATACAGTTTCTGCTGCTGTTCTCAGAGTGCCACAGATGATGTTTACAGTGTTCACATGTTTTGCACAGGGAAATTTCCACTAGAAATATACAGGTGGGCACTGAGGCAAAAGATATTCTGGAAAGGTAAATATTGTCCCTCACTGTAGAGAACCATTTCTTACAGAAAGCTGACATTCTTGCCACACAAACTTTGGTTTGGCCTCTGGGAAGTGTAGAATAACACTAGAATTTGAGTAGGGTAAATACCACACTAAGAAGTTTTACATTTGTAATCAGTACCCCTGAAGAGCAGTTACCCCTTCAAGGTCTTGACAGCTCTTCCATTGTCAAAGTCAGAAAACATTCAAATCCTTGCTGAATCATTGCAAATCGTTCCCAAAATAAAGCAGAGGTAAGTGTCCTTGGTATTGGACCTCTGTCTTGAGGATGAAACACCATAATTTTTTGTCCAAGCTTTACCTTTTGCCATACATTGAGTTTGAGCAAACAGCAGGTAGTGCTGCTGCTGTGGTTTGGTTACTCATGGCACCTGATTTTGAAAAGCAGGTATGTGATTGCCAGCAGTACAGGCTCAAATTCACAGTCAGAGCTACATTTGACATCCAAGGCTTATGATCAGCCTCTAGCACTAATAATCCATTCCTCACGCTACACTACAGTAGATTTTTTACAGGCTTGTATGGTAGAAAGCAATAAAATGTATACAAAGTAATTTAAAAAATAACAAGCCTTTAAAACTGTGGTCTGAAATATTATTACAGAAGGCTGAACTAATTGTAGAAGTGAACCGTATGCCTGTACATAGCCAGGCCTTTTAGAGGGAGAACAGGAACTGAGAGATTGCTGTTTTCTAGCACGTAGTGTCATCCTAGCAAAGCCTCTCAGGCCACATGGTTCCGGGAGGGATGCAGGATACTGGCCTTGCACTTTGAGGGCCTGCACTTAGCCACTGGGTTCAAGGTTTGTGACTTCTCTTCCTTGTGGCACCACCTTATTTAAGAGACTTCTTATAAGTCAAGAGCAGTGTAGCATCTTTGATGCATTTATTCCATGTTTTGATTCATAGCAGGAGATAGAAGGTAATAGAAATGACTGGGGTG
Organism: Neopsephotus bourkii; assembly: GCF_033783945.1. Classification (NCBI taxonomy): domain Eukaryota; kingdom Metazoa; phylum Chordata; class Aves; order Psittaciformes; family Psittacidae; genus Neopsephotus; species Neopsephotus bourkii. The sequence continues at coordinate 902,995 of NW_026901034.1, forward strand.
CTGGTCACAAAGGAGAGATATTTCCAGAGAAAGCTGTGGCCAAGCCTCAGTTTTCAACAGCTGTTGCCCTGCTTTAACTGAATGTGATCTGGGGGAGAGAGGATGATTAAGGTGCATTTCATGTCTCTTAAGTAAGCTCAGCATGACCTTCATTAACATCTCTGTAATGGAACTGTGATCAGATGAATCCAAATATCTGATAACGAATTCCGGAAAATAAGCTCAGTGAAATACTGATTTAATTTTGTATCAATAAGAAGAGTGTTTTCATGTCAGAAACATCACAGAACTCTGTATTCCTCACATTTTGTTCTGTTCTATATATAGGACTGATGGATGAACTGGCAAAGCAAGGCCATGTACAGAGCAGCCAGGCTCCCACTGCCCAACCCAACCCCTCCATGTGGTTTCATGTGGCTCCTTACACCGAGACCTTGCTGCAGGCACTGGGTAGGTCAAAGCTATGAGAAGCGCATTGTTGTGGGTTTTGCAAGGTCTGACAACCTTATTAGCGGATTTTTCTGAATTAGGAATTCATTAGGAATATGCTTGTCTATAATAACTCATTTAGTGTTCTGCTGTCTGTCAGTCATACTGTTATTAGCTGTCTTCTGTTGCTGGGTAATGATGAAAGAATCAATAGAAAAATTAAACGGAAATACCTTTATAAAGTAAATTAAAAAGCAGGTGAAAAAATAAATTATTCAAATGTGACATAACAACCAGTTAAGCCTTAAGCCATAATTAAAAGGCTAATAACCAATCAATTTGTATTTATTGCCATAGTCTCAAGTGAAGTCTCACTACTGAACTGTGTTTAACTGGTGGTTAAGGTTGTTAAACTAGAATTTGCTGCAGTGATAACCGTTGGCAGCTGTAGTTCTTCTGGAGATGCAGGGAAAGCACTTTTTCATTTCACTTAGATGTTCTTAATTTCAGTTTCTGCAGTTTAATTCACTTGAGTAACTCATTCATTCAAAGCTGAGAAACTGATAGGACTTGAAAAAAAGCAAGTGAATGTGTTTTCTGTTATAAATCTATGACTCAGATGGGTAGGAGAGTCTTAAACCTCCTAGTTCTAGACACTTACTTGGAAGTCATGGCAATCAGATGTTTATTTCACTAACTATAGGATAGTGTTTTGTTATGTATTCAGTAGGTTAATATAGTTTTATTTAACTAGATGCATTATTCTAAACTTGGGTTATCAAGATTTTTAGTGGAAGCATATTGCTTTCCAAAACCAAATTCCCACAAATCATAAGGAAAAATAATTATCAAATGCATGTCATTCACCATTTTCTAGCATCAGGGAATGTTAATATGTAGGAATAACTAAGTAAATAACTGTTAATCTATACAATTCCTTAATAATCATGTAGTGAAACAGTATAGAATCCAACAGGTTTCTGATGGGCTGGGGATTCTGCAAGCTACGCTGTTCCCAGTGGGAATGTGGACATCCACATGCTATTGTACCAGTCCCCAATTTAGTCCTCCATTATATGCCATGTAATGTCCTAGAATACAAATGAAGTATCAATTTAATGTGAAGTCAGTCATTAATTATCAATCTGAAACTGATGCCTTCAGTCATTTGGGTACAGATCTATCAACTCTGCTTAATGGTGTGAATAAGGATAGCAAAATTACAATGGAATATATTTGCTTTATGCGGCAAAAAGGCCTTCCAGTTAAGCAGTGTAACTAATCAGTGAGGGTTTGCTGTGATGCTGCTGCTCATGCATGATCCTTTTTCAGGCTGCACTGAACTGCAGCATGAGGAGTGGCATCACAGGCACTGCCCATTAATGAGCGGAGAATTAGTCAGTTACTTCACACTAAAAGTCTTGATATTTGTTTTCGTGTGGTAACTCATCTTATTCTGATTATCTCTGTGTGCAGGAGGAAGCCTCAGTGCAGTGCCAGAGCCCCGTTACATTCCTCTGGATTTTTTCTGCAATCGAACCTATGCTTCTGATCCTGAAATGGAGCAAGTTGTCATGCTGGCAGTGGTTGGAACAGATGCTATGAAGAGCGCTGGAGAGCTCCTTCACCAGATCCTTCTTCCTGGGCCCAATAGTCCGTCTCAGAGCCCAGGTGATTTCAAACTCTTGGGGTGGGCTGTAGAAGTTGGTCAGAAAAGTTCATCCTGTCTATCCTGTTTTTATCATGGCAGGAATATAATGAAACATGGTGAAAGGGCCTGAGGAAGAAGGACAGGTTTCTTTGCTTATCTGCCTAAAGAGCTGAAGAATTTATCATGGCTAGTTAGTCACGGGCAAAGCCACTTTCTATATTGCAAACAGCTCAGGTGGGCATAATGTTCTTTGGAGAGTGTCAAATTAATTGAAAGCTGTGCTTAGGCTTACGGAGCCTTTTATGTAATCCAGAGCACAGGCTCTCTCCCTGAGTACCAGGAGCCAGAGCACCTGTGTAATTGGGGCACAGCAATGCGAATTCAGGAGTCACAAACTCTATTTTGTCCACTGACATCCTTTGTGCTCAGCAGCAAAACACTGTCCCACTTCACTCTGTGTTTCCTCATGCACACAGGAAGAAGAAATAATTACTCTCTCCCCACATTAAGTACTCAGAAAAGCATGAAGAGTGTGGTCAAGTGCTAAGCAGGATGATTGATTTAGACAAGTTCATGATACAGATAGCAACGATGTGTAATGATACAGGGAGTGTACTCATAAAGGGCAGGAGTCTGGCACCCTGTGTTATACTATGTGTATCGTACTCTCTTGAAACAATATTATGAAGTAAGTTCTGCATCACTTACTCTGTAGTATGTAAGCAAGGAGATTCTAGCTGACAGAAACTTCCAGCAACATGCACTCATGGATTGAGCCCCTAAATATCTTGCTACATGGGACATAAGACTACTTTATACGCACAACAACATTTAAGCTACTTTAGAGACAAGTTGGTGTTAAATTGTGGCTTATTACTATAATGAATATAGCTTAAAATGGAACATCATGAGAGGTGGTAAAGGATCTATAATTATGGACTATAGTGTGTCAAACCACATTGCTATCAGTGTTTTCTCAGTGTTATCAGTGTTTTCTCCCTTTCAGCTCTTCTCCGCTAGTTGTGTTCTCTAATCAAATCATGACACTTATGCTCCATGGCTCCCTGTTGATTTCCCAGATAGCTGATCTTTTGTTTCACTGTAATGCAATTTTCTAGAATTTGTATCTTGTGGATTTTCCATGTACATTTCTGTATCTGCATTACAGTACATTTTGCAACAGGGGGCAAAGGTTTGGAACTTGTCTAGTAAAAAAAATCCATGTGAATTCAGAACACTTGTCTCCAAAAGAAAAACAGCTTCTATGAAACACATGCTACCTACTGAACAGATGCTAAACAGATTTCTCTTACTTGCAGAAGAGCACAGTTTGGGATTTGAGCTCCTTGGTCTCAAATGGTTGTCCCATCTCACTCGATGTCAGGCCAAAGAAGTAACCCCTTTTGAAGTTGGAGATACTTCCTGGCAAAGCAGCCTTGATACACTAATGTCAAACCCAGTCCTTGTGTGTGCATTACGGCGGACCAATGCCTTCAGAGTTCTTGCAGATGCATTGGAGAGATTAACACAATGGAGGGAGAAGCTGAGCAAAAGTGGCGGTCTTCTACAGGTAGTAATGGCCCTGACCCCAGAGGTGACATTCAGGCAAGCCATCCTCTTCTTCACAGAGAAGGAGTTTGTAACTGGTAAGATGTGGTTTTACTGTTTATAATGTCCTTAGGTATAAGGCGTTCAGGAATTTATTGAACCTGGACAAAGGAATCCAGTGCAATGAGTTTTTCTCAGGCACAGAAAAGTGTAATAATTTGGGGTTAAATTCTATGCTTGGCTGAGTAATGATGAGGGATATGAAATCAGCAGGAGCCAGTTGAGGTCATCTACAAGTTAGCCTATTAATTCATGTGTGCATGGCCTGGTCCCCTCTCTAAAGGTCTTGAGGTATTCCATAAATACTAAATTGATATTACAGTAGTTAGCAGGACCAGTAAATAACACTGTAAGTTTTGTCTCTGTATATAAGAGAAACTTAGAAACAGAGACCAAGATCTATCCCAATTAGATGTGGCTACCTATTTGTGGTGCCTAACTTGCTGAGGCAAATACCACAGCCTTTGTTCTGCACTTGGGGAGCCAAAGGTACAACCACTCTGCAACAGCTAAAGAAAGCAGATTTCTTGAGAATTACTTTTCATCCCAGAAGAGAATGAACAGTTCATTCATGACAGAAGAGAGATTGAGATGAGCTCTTAGGCAGAAGTTCTTCCCTGTGACGGTGGTGAGGTGCTGGTACAGGTTGCTCGGAGAAGCTGTGGCTGCCCCATCCCTGGCAGGGCTCAAGGCCAGGTTGCACAGGGCTTGGAGCAACCTGGCCTAGTGGAAGGTGTCCCTGCCTGTGGCAGGGGGTTGGGACTAGATGATCTTAAGGCCCTTTCCAACCCACACCATTCTATGATTCTATGAGGAAAGAAGACCGTTGTCAAAAGCCTCTCCGACTTCAGTGATATATGCTAGCATTGATCATTCAGCGTAGTAAACTTGAGAGCTTCCTCACAAAATTAGAAAAGTAGAATCATGCCTCTAAGCTAAATTGATGCACGGACTATGGTGTTACTGTTATTGGATGCTTTGGAGCAGCAGAGTATGAGCTCTCACTGTTTTCTTCCAATGTGAAATATATTGGCATATCACCTCCATTCTTGGGGATGTCTGACTCCTCACACCTAAAGATAAACAGTTCTGAGACTGACAATTCTTGATTATTCAGAAACAGAGAGAAATTAAGATTGTGGTAATACTATATATGAACTGAGCAGGAGTGATGCAGTTCCAGAAGTACATTCATGCTTTGTAATTTACAGCTCTTCCCCTACCTTTCTGTGAGGAAGGAAGGTCCTTTGTTGTCAGTAAATTTAGATACTCATGTCAAACACACAGTGGTTATGTAGTGTGGAGTAAAAAATTAGCTTTACTAAATAGAAAAAAGAAAATGTGATGACATCTGGGAAAAGACAGTGAATTATGTGGGTGTTTTATGTGAGACAGGAAAACAAGAAAAAGAGGCCTTCAGAAAAGAAGGCACCAGACATCCCAAATTAGTGTATAAAACTGTAGGAACTGATGCATTGCTGCCCTTCATTAAAGACATCTTGAGACCAAAAGACAGGATAAGATGAAAGCACAACTGTCAGATCAGTTTATTGAGGAAGGTTGTAATCACAGTGCCATCTTTTCCCACCAAAGCCATTGTCAAGAGCAAAGGAGCATAGCTGAAGCATGACTCCAGCGTCTTGCACTCTTTTATGAGGGCATTACATGTTTCCTCCTGTTTTTATTGTGGGAAGAATGGTGAGGTGTTTGTGTGGATAACAGTTCTGCAATATTTTGCAGCTGGTCAAATGTCTGCCATTTCCCCTGCTAAATAAAATCACCTTTGTCACCCCTCGTGCTCCCAGACAGAGAAGGTTCCCATCTATGAATCCATAACAATACATCTCCTTCCTTTTACAGATGCAGAACACCGCCCTGCTAGGAAATACCTGCCACCACCTGACAAGAGGGCCAGGGCTGAAGGTAAGACCAGAAGTTATGCACCAGTTGCTTCTTGGATAAACCCAAATAATTTTATACTCATAGATTGAAGAAAACTATAACCCTGCGTCCTCTGACAGAGTCATTAAAATGGGATTAGATTGGCTATAAGAAGGAAATTCTTTCCTGTTAGGGTGGTGAGGCACTGCAATAGGTTGCCCAGGGAGGTTGTTAATGCTCCATCCCTGGTGGTGTTCAAGGCCAGGTTGGACGAGGCCTTGGGTGATATGGTTTAGAGCGAGGTGTCCCTGCCCATGGCAGGGGGTTGGAACTTGATGATCTTAAGGTCCTTTCCAACCCTAACTGTTCTATGATTCTATGATTAGTAAACCTCTAGTTAGACATCAGAATCCCAGGAAATTAGGAAGCAAAGGACAGAGGGGTCCACTTGGTACTGGGGGAAGGTGGTTGTGTTGCCAGATCACTTTTCCTCTATGAAGTTCTCTGTGTGCTTGGATGTAGCCTATCTAGGGTTGGCGTGGAATGAAGGTTAGAAGAGCAACTAATGGCTTCTCTTTAGTAGCCCTTTTCAGATGCAGATCTCAAAAAATACGAGTTTCAGGATGTTTTACAGAGGGGTAATTGAAACCTAGAGAGGTGAAATGTGTTGACCACCATTCCCTAACCAATGAGTGACAGAAATGGGAGCAGAAGGCCATTTCCTTAGTCTCACACAAGGGACTCTACCTTTTGAATTATAGTGCCACCCAAGTCACCACAGAATTCACAAGTCCTACAAGTTTTTCAATACTAAAGAAAAAAGATTGTTACTGTGAGGGTATGAGCTAAAAAGTTAGAGGTAAGGACCCTGAAGCTGGCTCTACCTCTCTATGTACACTTATTATTAAAGCAAAATAAATGGCAGATGTGGAAAAAGGTCTCATTAAAAGGAAAGAACACTTTGCCTAGATACCTTCCAGATACATTGCCCTGGGAAACAGAAATATAGGGATTTCAGAAAGTAATAAATACAAAGAAATGGTAATTTTGTTTTGACAAACAGATTTTAGTTTTCTCTTATCTACTTTGCATGTCACACTGCTTAAGTGTGTCAGTCCCTGGAAAGGAAGTCCTTTATCAGCTTGATACAAGCTTCTCATTGTACCCCAGTCCTAGATAACTTCTGGAATCACATGTGCCTTGAAGTGCCTTAAATTTTCCTCACCTCCCCAGGACACAGCAGGTTTTACATTAGACTGAAAGAAACATTTTTATATAAGCTTTTGTTGTAAGTTCTTCCTCACCAGGCTCCTTTTGTACTGCTCTGCTGAGGAACTACTGAAGTAACGTTCCTGGCTGCTGGGAAATGTCAGTGATGTTTTATCAGCAGAGCTGAGAAGAGGACTGAACCACAGTTCTGAGCTCAGTAGGTGTGTTATCAGAAGACAGAGCTTTTCTTTGCTTCCAAGGGCACAAGAGAGGACATTAAACAAAACTAGGACTTACACTGGAAACAAAGCAGTTTCTAACTTGACTGAGAAACCTTGGGAGCACACCATTAGCCACTCTCTGAAATACAGAAAAGGTAACTAAGAATCAACAGGATTTAGTACTTGCAGGCCTCAGCAAGGCTTGGACTTACTGGAGAAGTGGGAAGAACATCGCCGAGGGCATCCCAGTGTATCCCAACAACTGAAATCAAGCCATGAGTGACCCATGAGTATAATGCTTTAGAATGTGTCATAGCTGCATTATGTAGAGATGATGGCTACATTCTCAAATTATTGTCCCAGCACATGCACAGCACTTACTTAATTTTTTCTGCTTTTCTCATTTAGTGGGAGAGAGGCAGGGATGCCACGGAGAATCTCTGTTCACCTATTTACAAACAGGTGAGAGAAGAGCAAAAGGGAAAGTGTGGTTTGGGAAGGGCTTTGTGGAACTAACTTGTCTAACAGCCAAAAATAAGTAAAAAGCATTATACCAACTTCATCTTCAGGCTTGAGTACAGGCAGGGATATACACTCTCTTTTCTGAACATGCCAGGAAATCTGGTATTTGCTTCTCTTGAGTCTACACTTATTTTGAGTCCCACACATATGTAGATTATTGCATATAGATATCATATGAAGTAGTATTTTTCACAGTTACACTATGAAATCAAAATCTATGTAATATTTTTTTTTTTGGGGGGGGGAATCATTGGCTGTGAGGAAGGGATCTAAAAACATAATGAAGCAGAAAAACATAAAAAATAGCAGGCAACTAGAGCAAACCTGGAAAGGCCACTAAGCAGCCAGGGCTGGAGATGAAAATCAGGCACATCTGAGGGCTGCCAAAGAGATGTTTTCTCTTGCTGTTGTTACTTATAATCACCGAGGAGATAAAACCAACTCCAGGTGACAAGGTGTTCTCACCCGTTTTCAACATTTGTCTTTGAGCAAACAAAGATGGCAAAGTGACACAAAACAAATCCCTCCTGAAATGTCTGAAGTCAGTAAATTTAGTGTGTAATGATTCACATACCACAGGAATAAGAATGTTTGCCCAGAAACATAGCAGATGGCAAATAAAACATCTGGAGGACAATGAGAACTCATGTAGCAGCACACAGCTGAGATTGCTGTTCAGTGTGCAAGCAGCTGAATGGATCTAAGTAGTTTGCTCTACTCCTGCACTATGGCATTTAAACCTTTCTGTTCAAGAATGATGTGAATAAAATGTCAGATCTCTAAGAGGAGGGCTCCCTGCATGATAAGGGTTAAGTTTCCCTATCAAGTGGGGGAGCAGTAATATAATTTTTTAGTTTTGATCCCATATTTCTGTCATGAATCAGTACCATGCCATTTAGAAATAACAGTATGCAGTAAGTTATATGTAGTGTTGATGCTTCGTTGCATTGACATTTGTATAAATAGTAGTGGGGATACAGGAAGCATAAAATGACTCTTTATGTATACAAACAGATAACCATGGATGAATGTGAGCAGCCTGCAGTACTGTAGCCTCATGCTTCATGCTAGTTGCCATAGTTAGGCACCAGCAGTTAATGGGCCCTAACTGACTGGTTCTGACACTACTGTTGTCAATAAATCTTCAAAGGCTGTTCAAAGATTTATTATCTTCAATATTAGGATATTGGGAATCTTAACTATATTCCTAGTTATAAGGTACTTTAGCAAAACTAATAGTTTGAAAATGCTGCCATTTAAAAATGAAAATGTCTCTGCTTTCTGCCTTTTAATGCAGTTGGTATCATCAGAGAGCAAAACTCTCTTGGCCTGGTTTGTTCTGTTTCTCCCAGCACACAGAGCTGCACCTTGCTGGCAGCTCTGCTGGGGCAGCTTTGTCAGGAGCAAAAGGGGTTTTGCTGAAATCTCAGTTTTACTAACCATAATTCTTATTTGTAATAGGTTTAAAACATTAATTGAGACCTGTCATGCTTGTTAGTGCCTCTCTGAAACATAGCTCTAACAGAGATAGCAAAAGCAAAGCACTGAGGAATGAGAATTTAATAGCTGCCTTAAGGATTATATCACATAATCACTACAGTTGACATGAAAAATGTAAAAGAGAATATTTTATCCCTCTTAAAACTTTCATATTAATATCAAGAATCGAGTCTTATCCTACAGACCTTCCATGTAAAAGTCTTGGACTCAAAGCAGATATACTGGGAAAAAACAATCTACAAGCATATGTTGCTTGGATATATTTTTTAACTAAAAATCAAACAAGACCCCACATGCATTGATGGGGGGGGGGGAATTATGACTTTGTTTTATTCAAATTTTTGTGAACTTGATGCCAGCTTTTAGATAAGCCTCTTCTACTGATGTCTGTCCAGGCTAGTAAATTCTGCCCTCTGTTTTACCTCGGGTTTTAGGAGCAGCTGTGGGTTTCACTCTGTGCTTTGTTACAGGAGCCCAGATTCTTTGCACAGTGCTGCTGATCAAACCCGGTGCCTGGAGCCGCAGTTTTGCAAGGATCCTCCGAAAACTAGACCTGGAAAAATTCACTGTGGTTGGCATGAAGCACATAAACCTGGAACCAGGTGTTGCCTTACGACTCCTTTCTTCTGAAGTGAAACAGGTGTGTTAAGAAGCTGGTTGATCTGTGGCTACACTTAGGTTTGGAGTGGGGAAATATGTTAGCTAGTGAATAATCCGTTCCTGAAAAAAACACAAACCTCCCATCCGGGATTTCTGAGCTGTTGAAGTGAGCTATATAGAACAGTCAGCTCTGTACCAGTGTCGGACACAAAGCAAGCTGGTGTGCTGACTGTTTCTTTTATTGCATGCCATAAAGCATCGGACCTGGTTTCTCTAAAACAAAAGTTTGGAGGATCTGGTTAATACAGATCTCCCAGGAATCAGTGGAGTTGCCAAGTTGCAATGCTGATTCTCTAACTGTAAAACAGGTGTCCTCTTTTCCTTCCCTAAGGTCATTCCAGGTAAAGGCATATCTAAGGTGCAACCAACACCCCTGCAGTTGGGCCGGGCTCTCCTTCCATGTGTTTAAACCTGGAAGTTGAGAAATATCTGCTGCACTGCCAGAGAATATGTACCTCTGGAGCCCTGTTCCCTTAGATTACATGTATTACACATCTTACACATGCAGCTGAATCTGTCTTCCAGGAGTGTGTGTAGAAGAGCCTGTAAAAATGACCCGCAAAGAGAGAAAATTGAGTTACTGTCATTTCTACTGTCTAATATACAATAAAGAAGGTTCTTAAATCTCAGGGCATTACAGGCTTTTGTTAGCTAAAAATAGGTGCATGTTTCTGCTCTTCTACACCTTTAGAAATGATTTCTTTCCCAAAATGCAATACCCTGATATGAGTGTAAAGATACAAGAGGCCAGAAACTGAAATCTGGGCACTCCTGAGGAGCTAGATGATTATTATTAGTTTTTTTAATCTCTTTGTTATTTGATTGCTTTCATGAAGACATTTAACCAATTAACTTTTACAGAAAACAAGCCTTCCTAATCAATATTGCTCTGGGATTATGTTGGGAGAGTTTACAGTACTCTCTCATAGAAAGTATTACTAGTCTTCCAGAGGAAGAGAGGAGCATGCCAGGACAGTGCTCTAACATAACCACCAATCAGGAACAGTTACCACGTTCTGCATGATGGCAAAGCCATGGAGCACATGCATCTGATTTTTAAATAGTTACAGGCCACTTGTAAGACAGGCTGGATAGGTGGGATGATGTGAACCTCCTGAAGTCCAGCCAGGCCAAGTACAAGGTCCTGCAATCCCAAGCACAAACACATGCTGGGCGAGACTGGATGGAGAAGCCCTGAGGAGAAGGGTGTTGGTCAATGAGGAGCTGCTCCCCATGACCCGGCTTCAGTGTGCACTTGAGGCCAGAAACCCCTCATGTGTTGGGCTGCATCCCCAGAGCATGAGCAGCTGGTTGAGGGAGGAGATTCTCCCCCTCTGCTGTACTCTGGAGGGATCCCCCCCTGCAGTCCTGATCCAGCTCTGGGGCAACACCACAAGAGGGACGTGGAGCTGTTGGAGAGAGTCCTGAGGCCACAGAGATGCTGTGAGGGCTGGAGCAGCTCTGCTCTGGAGACAGGCTGAGAGAGCTGGGCTGGTTCAGCCTGGAGAAGAGAAGGATCCCTAAGGGGAGACCTCAGAGCAGCTTCCAGGGCCTAAAGGGGCTACAAGAAACCTGGAGAGGGGCTTTGGACAAGGGCCTGTAGGGACAGACCAAGGGGGAATGGCTTTAACCTGACAGAGGGGAGACTGAGATGAGCTCTTAGGCAGAAGTTCTTCCCTGTGAGGGTGCTGAGGCACTGGCAGAGGGTGCCCAGAGAAGCTGTGGCTGCCCCATCTGTGGTAGTGTTCAAGGCCAGGTCATGTGGGGCTTGGAGCAGCCTGGTCTAGTGGAAGGTGTCCCTGCCCATGGCAGGGGGTTGGAACTGGATGTGCTTTGAAGTCTCTTCCAACACAAACCGATCTGGGATTCTGTGAAGAGTTGCTGAAGGAGTGCTTTCCAATATGGCTTTTAACCATACAGCTAAATACAAAAATGCTTAGTTGATCATCTGAAACAAGACACTTTAAAAAAATCCCAATGTCTGCCTCAGGAATTAATGCTGATGTATGCTGGGTAAAGTTACAGGGGAGTGGTTTCATCAACATTTTCTCTTGTTTTGGGAGGTCTCTAGCACACTGGAGCAGCTGCTGAGCATTGATTTAGTTTCCTGGAAGAGCTGGTGACTAATGAGCTTAAAAATTACAGACTGTTGGGGTTTTGTTCGTGGGGGTTGGTGGGTGGAAAGGCAGGTTTTCAAAGTGAGACAGCAGAGATCACCAACTGCCTTTGGCAGAGGGAATGGGCAGTAGGAAATGCTTTCTGCTGTATGGCTGCTTCTCAGTTTTAGAGCACATCTGAAAGTCTCTCGCTTGTGAGGGTTGGAAGAGGCTGAGCTTCCAAGATAAACAGATAGATTTGCAAAAAGCCAAAGTATGCTTCAGGGCCTGGACTATTTGCAAAATCCAGCTTCTAAGTGTTACAAGGGCAGCTGGTGGGGGCAGATATATTTCTTGTAGCTGAATTTCATATAAACATTTGAATTGGAGTGCTATTCATTGTCAGTCTTTGTGGGGACAACAGGATACAGGGCTGATTTTAAGATGAGGTTGTTAATATGGGGGCAAATTGCTGAAATTTAACATCTCTTGAAGAACATGGAACCAGTGTGTCTGACACTTCTAGAAGGGCTTTTTACCTCCTCCTCACCTGGAGCCTGATCCAAAATCCATCTCCAAGAATCTCTAGAGAGCTCCTGTGTGTTCCTCAGTGTGCCAGTTTGTTTTGTATACACAGTACTTGATCACAGATTTGGGGTTTATTCATTCATAGAAAGACTACCTAGCATCTCCTTCTCTTTCTAATGGATTATTTATATGCACGCTGACAAATATCCTCAGCAACATGATTTCAGGTACACAATTGCTTTTGCAACTTATATATTAACATTCAGCTTCTAAGTAGCATATGGTCTTTGGCATACAATAAATAATGGACTGGTCTGCTGTTTGCTGAGGCATCTAATTACAGGAGCCATGATCATATTTTTTACCTGAAGTTTATGAATAATTTACAAAAATAAGAGTCAGTAAATAGAGCTGACATTGTCTCCTCAGCTGTTAACAGGACCTGGTCATGTTCTAACTGTGGGAAGCAGCCACTCCTGAAGGGATTTCTGCCCGTGGAGGCTGGATCTACTTTCAACAGCTCCAGCCCAGCACCAATGTGCAGTTTTGGCTGCCAGCTAGAAAGCTTGATTTTACAGTTGGACCTTATCACCCTCTTGGGAATCACCTGAAATGATTGCCTGCAGGTCGCTAGACTCAGTAGCTTGATGATTCCCTCCAGTCCTATCTTGTGATTCTGACAGTAGAGGCCAAAGGATGATTTTGCTGCTTTTTAATCCTGTTAGTCCTCCAGAGCCAGTGCACAGCTGGAACTTCCTCTGTGTGCAGCAACAACATCACTCACTGAATTTGGGTCAGCTGCACATCTCGCCACAGCTGTTCAGGTGTCAGTGGGGACACGGGTGAAGATGGTGGAAAGGCAGGATGTAAACAAGAGAAGCATTTTGCTGGCAGAGCCTAGAGCAGATGTGAAGATCTCTTAGGATGGGAGAAGTCATCTTGACTCACTGACACCATCAGTAGCAATCAGAGAAAGCATCATCTTTAACACAAAGTCTGCGTATTTGCGGGGGAACAACTGAAAGACAGGAAACACAGTAAGGTTCTGTTATGTAGATCTAAAAACGGTGTTTAAAAGTTCTGGAACAAAACAACTTTATTTGTTTCGGTCTGTTTAACAGAAAGCATCTCTAAATATTTTCTTTTGCAGATGTTTCTGATATGGATGAATGTTGGTATGTTATACTCAGTCCTTTTTAAAGTTTACATGAAGTCATCCTCACTGTGTTTCATCTCCCAAAGAGAAGGCCCTTGGAAAAGTGTATTATGTACATATTCTTTCAAGCTACCAAAAGATTTCAAGCAAAAAAGTTTAATCTTGTATTATACAGAACTGAATGAATGTCAGCATGTTGCAGTATACTATGACCTGCTGAAACTCTTCATCCTCATCTAAATGGAGCTCTCCTGCCAGAGGAGAGCCTGTGCTAAAACTTCCCTGCACAGTCCTGTTCTGCAGGTGACATCCCAGGGTTTCCTCTGCCCTGTGTTTCCATGAGGTGTGAGGATGGATACATATCAAACCAGTTACCTAACTAACCCATTTAAAAACAGGGGGGCTTTCTCATGGATCATTTTGCATTTTCAAATACAGAAAAGAATATCTGGATTGAGCCTGTGCTTTTCAATTCATAGCCTACTTCTTGGAAATACAGCTGAGGAGGAATGTGAGAGAGAGAAGATTTGGGTCACAGACAGTGAATGGTTTCATATGATAGGAAAGCAAAAGAGACCTTGAGTAGTTTATCTCCATATTTTAAATGAAATTATGGGGTTTACTTTTGGAAATGTTTTATCTAGATAATAGAAGATTAAGAAATAGAGGAATTAAACCCCTTAGGGGGCTGAATGATGTGTTTCAGCTGAATCAAATGATGGTTTTCCCCACACCCCCCTTCCATCTCCCCCGAAATTGAATAAATAAATAAATAAATAACCATGGGCTGGTTCAGGCAGGGCGCTGAAACTGCTGCTGTGCATAAGCTGCACAGGGGACATAGTTCTGGTGTGGGGCTTCTCTGTGGAGCACGGGGAGGCAGAGCTTGGTGCTCCTGCCACTCTGTCAAGATGAAGGGGCAGGAGGAGGCACCCTGGATCTGCTGTGGGCACCCTGACCTCATACTCAGCAGAGATGTCTGCAACAAGCCTGGCTTTCCAAGGGTTTACTTAATTAAAGCAGTCAACAAGGCTGTGAGTGCTCTGCTGCCTCTTGGAACCCTCTGCCCCAGTCATTTGCTGCCTTTCCCTGTGCTTCTCAATCATTATGTCCATTTCAAGCCTCCAAATCAGATTGTTCTCACTGGTGCAGTGGTTGCTAGTTATCGTCTTTACCTATCCTTAGTTAAAATAAAGATCCCAGGTTGTTGTGACCTGCACAGCATCAAAAGGAACATCTCTGCTCAAGAGTGGTCATAGGCTGAACCAATCACACTTGGAAAAGAATGAGGGTAGAGAAATAAGTCATGGAGCACAATGCATCGGTGACAAAGCCAGGAGGGGAGCTATTTTCTCTCAGTCCCTATCTAGTGCCCTGCTGCTCTGAGCCTCCTTGTTTTAAGCTCACTAGTTCTGTAGTCCTGATCCTAACTTGTGTGTGTTCCTTGCGTGAATGCAAGAATAAAAGTTCTAGTATTTGCAATCCTTCATTATATATCAGCTAAGGAATTAAATGTGGTTCCTCATCCCAGAGCATTTATGACCTTGTTGATATTTCTAATGTCTATTCCTTCCACCCTATCCTCGTGTCATGTTGAAGGTCAAGTTAAAAGGGTTATTGCATAAATCAAAGGGTCACTAGTAGATGAGTAAACTGCAGAGTAGCAATTTGTTTTCATCCTTATCCCCTGAAAATGAACTCCACCTCTGGTACCTGGAATGTACAGATACACAGAACAAGCACAGCACAAGGCTTCCTGTATTCTAGGAGCAGGATTTTGTTTCCTTTCTTACTAAAACGTTAGGAAATTACTGCTGAAGTTTTTTGTATGTATAAAACCTACTGTTGGTTGATCTAGGGCCATGAGGACTAGAACCACAAGCTGCTATGGCTTAAGATCCTGTCATTAACTTCTTTAGCTCTGTGGGAACTTAGGGTGGGAACTAGATCTCCTACTACCTGGCGCATGTAACAGCAAATGCTGGCTTAATGGTTATGGTATGTACTCTGGAAGCTCTGCCTGCAGAAACCACTAGCACATATATTATGGAGAGAAAGCAGGTCAGGAAAGCTGTGATGTACCCAGCACTCACCAGCACTGTTCATCGTAACCTGTTTTGTCTCTGTTATTTCTCTTCAGGATCCTGCTGTTTTAGAAGCTCACTGTTCCTACCTTATTTCAGGCACTGCTCTCGTGCTGTGTCTTCAGAGGCCAAATGCTGTGAAGAAGCTGATAGATTTACTGGGGCCAGAGGACCCTAAAGTAGCCCAAGCACTAGATCCATACCTCTGGAGGGCTCAGTATGGCACCAGCACAGTCCAAAATGGATTTTATGGTAAGTTTTTGTGAAAGTCCAAAGGCTGAAACGTGCCATTGGAAAAAAGACGTTATGTACTGTCACCTCCTGAATTGTCAGTGTAGGTCTAGCCTTGGCAGGTGGTAGAAACCATTATCCCCCCCTTGAAAGCCTTCACTGTTGTCCTGGTGGCTGAGCTGAATATGTCTCAAGCTGTGAAATATAACCCAACAAGATATATTAAAAGGTTTCTTTCCAGAACAGCCCTAGCTCTGCCTTCCACCAGAACAGATTTCCTTTGATCTCTTCACTACTTGGTTATTTTGTACTTTTAGCTTGGTTATTTTGTAATTATCCCCAAGAGCCCATCTGTCTTCTCTCTGCTTCAAAGCTACCCTCCTGGTAACCTCATAACCAACCGGCCAACTGCCACCAGATTCCACAGAGAGAGAAAAAACTCCAAGATACTGATTTCCTGTAACATGTCCAAACATTAATGATTGACTAAAAAGAGGTGATCAAAAATGGCTTTCCCTAAGGAAAGAGGTAAATTCGGCTGTTTTCCATTCAAAGAGGCTCTTGCCAGCTGCCGCATCAGCAGAGACACACCAGTTAGTCAGCACCTGGATGCTGAGCCAGCTCATCTGCCAGCAGGAAGGGAGCTAGGATGCTGCAGTGGGAGGTGGGATGGGAGATAGCTGGGAGTGGGTGTGAAGGAGGGGAAAATGGGAAGTATTGCTGGAGAGAATGGACTGGAGACAGCCTAGGTTATTGCTGGAGTGGGCCTGGGCTTCTGCCACAAGGTGGGAAGGGTAGAGTTCAAACATTCCTAGGGAATTAAGCACCATTAGTTCACTGCCCATGAACAGGGTTTTTCTTCAGTGTGGTGCTGATTGTGCTGTGTGTGGTTAAAGGGATGTAAAAATAATAAAAGCAATAGTTTCTATAGGCACACTCTAGTGTGAGCTAGCAGACACTGTGTATGTACCTTCATGCTCCAGAAGAACTTTCTTGTCAAGATTGGATTATTTGGTTCTCTCTATTGTATTCTGTGCTATCAAAACACTTTTTTTGTCCACATCAGGTGATCTTTTGAGGAAAACTGGTAGGGAACGAAGTAGCCCCCATGTACAGTCTGGGGGAGACAGTCAACCCCTTGAGGTAGAACCTTGGTGTTTTTTTCTCAGGTATGATCATAATCCTTAGGAACAAGACTAAACCAAGAGAGAGCTCACACCACTTACAGAATCTCATTCATGGGAGTGACTGAAGAGCAGGATCTACCTACACAAAAGGAATGGTCAGGGCTCTTCAGCCAATTTTCCAAGAAGCCCCTGCTTCTTTTGCTCTTAAATTTAATAGTTTGTGTATGCAGGTTGCCTTGAGAATGAGAACTCTTCACTCGCAGCTAATAATTAGTAATATATACCCCAAACTTAGGATACCCATGCATCCCATGTTAGAGCATCCCTAGCATAGCTCAGCTGAAGTTTACTTTGTATTAGCAAGAGAAGCCAAGCCTCACCCTGTCTTTCACTGGAATAGCTCACTGTGTTAGAGAAGCCCTCAGAGGTGTGCTGAAGGATTGATTGCTTTCAGATTCCTGCTCACTCCAAAGGCTGGGTTGAGCACAGAGCTGCGCTTAGCTGGCCACCACCCATCCTCTGAGTGCAGCCTGTGCTTGTGTTGATGGCAGCAATGTGACTCTTTCAGAGAGCCATCGTTGCACACATCCAAGGAGACTGGAGGCAGCTGTAACTGATGTACTCACTGATGCCAGCTCTGATCCAGCTCTGGGCCAGGGAGGCGTTTGTCCATAAGGGAAGGAGCATTTATAACCCATTGCATCTCCAAGAGCTTGTCCTCCAAAAGGGGTGAAGCATTTACCTACAAGTTAAGCAGGAATTGCTGAATCACTGTGTGAGTAATCATTTGGGAGGGTTGTGGAGCACCATCTTCCTCTCCTAGGAGGGAATAATGAGCCTGCTCAGTTTTGCTTCAACTGAGGAAGAGCTCTAGTTAATGTCACCTTGTTGAAGTAGAGCAAACTCCAGCTGTGTGTTTCCTCCCAGAGTAATTGGGGAGTATCAGTGGAGATGAAGACTACGTTCCAGTGATACTGTTGAACCAAGTAATGCAGTTTTAATACTCTGATGCTCAGCTGCAGAGGTAAACCTGCACTCATCTCATCTCTTCTTGGTCTTACAAAGTCATCATATAGTGCTTTTTGTTGAACCCAAAGATCTCTTACACAGGCGTCTTACACAGTCTTATACTTCGAGCAAAGTGAGAGTAAAAATGTTGCAAGCTTTGGGAACATTTGTGTCCTCTGTAATCGCATCAGTTACTTAAACAAGGAAGATTTTGACTCAGAGGTACGTAAAAGATCCAGCACAACTTACATGCTGATGACTTAGGCAATCTTAGGATTGTAAACTACTGCGTTAAGGACTCTGGCAGTTCAATAGCTGGAATTATGAAGTTCAGACAGGGCTGAGTGCTCTAAGAGCAGTAAGGCATGATTCTTTCAATGGGTAGCCTGCAAAGGTGGTAATATTTCAGAGGATATTTACGTTTTGTATATTTGTATCCCAGGGGTATGGATCTGTGCCAGCGATTGACAATCCATCTGAACTCCAGTTATATAGAAATAGCTTTTCCTTCTCTAACATCTCCCACCCACAAATCTCAAAGCATTCTGAATAGTGCTTTGTAACAATGTTGTTTTATAGGGATATGCTATATCCTGATGCTGAGCCTGGAGAGACCTCTCAAGCCACTGAGTTCAGTTAATTCCTCCACAGACAATGCCATCATATATTCCCTTTCATAAGGATCCACCCCATCCTTATGGCATGGTTGTAACAGAACTTCACTGCTCTGATAGCTAAAATTCTTCTTACATTTTCAAATTTAAATGTAGTCATACCCAATTTGTATCCATTTGTTCTTGGGCCAATACCTTTACTTCAGTTTTAAGTAGTTCTTTTTTCTTCTCTGACCTTTTCTACCCAGGTGTATTTATCAGAAATCAGATTCCTTCTCAGCTTTGTATCATGTTGGGTCAAATGAGCCAAGGTCTTTTAGTTTAACTCTTCAAATGTTTCTCCATTCCTTCCGTGATCCTCATGTTGTTTCTCTGTGTACCTGTCCCAGTCTCAATTTCCGTCAGCAGTGTCTCACTAATTCTGATTTCTGTTGTAAGTCAGAGCCCCCAGCTTATCTGGGACTTGCGTTATTGTTACAAGGCACATTTGTTTTAGCAGCTAGTAGCTCCTTCCCGTTCAGTAAGACCAGTCTGATGTGATTCAGAAGCAAGGGAACAAAAATAGGAGATTGGAGCTGGTATTAAAGAGGTTCACAGGCTCCTTAACACAATTCGCTTTACTACTCTGCTGGGAAATAGGAGTCTTGTTTACATGAAGAAGCAGCTGAGTGATAACAGGACAGAATCACAAAATCAAGAAGGCAATGAAACTATTCTAAATATAATGGTTTAAAATGTTTGCTATTACTATATTACTATAGGACAGCTGGCCTTTAAAGCAATTACTTCAGTACGTTGCACATCATCAGTCTCTCCAAAAGATGAGTGTGAGTCTAGAAAATGTTTAATTCATGGCCTGAGAGAACCTTGTCATTGTATTTATCTTTCAGGCTCTGAATCCTATCAAATAGCTGTCCGGGATATGAAGCTGTTTTTCCCAGAAGGGCTGTGCTATGCCAAGTGTCCGACATTAGAGGAGGAAGAGGTAAGATTCTGCCCTTTCCTGAGAAGTATCCTGCTGTATCAGAGCAGTGGCTTTGGTCTTTCTTTCCTATTACACTTTAGATTATGCTTTTTTTGATGTGTTTTACCAGCTGCTGAGATTTTGTTCTCCTGTGGATGTTCCTATCACAAGGTGCTCACTTTATATTGACCCAGACAGCCTTAGTGGAAAAGTGCTTTTCCAGATATGTTTGTTCAGTAACCTGTGCTGTAAATTCAGGGCTCATACTTTAGAAGCTAAGTTCCCAGACAGAGTCAACATCGCTGTGGAAGCAGGTCACAGGGAGGGATAGCAACATCATCAACAATTGCTAAGACATAGCTGGCCCAGAGGCTGCTTTTTAACCAGCTTTTCTCATGTAGTATCCAGGAATGGAGGTGAAGAGGGACAGGTGATAATGTAACTCACTGATTGCTGAATGTCTACCACAGAATATGCACACATCCACATGCTCACAGGGTGAGCACTGCCCTGTTTGTGTGCCAAGGGTGTTGTCTTTTGTGCCCTGTGTGCAGAGGTACCAGATCACAGCAATGCAAAGGGTGAAGCTGTATGTGTGAGACATCTCAAGCTGTAAATACACTACTTGCACAGCTGCTGGCTGCCTGCATCTTTCCCTGCCCATAGATAGGGGCATAAAGGCTCACACTCTAGCCCCTCAGCTTGCCTTCAGGCAGTGCCAAGCAGCTTGCCAGTACCACTGTGGCCCGCTCTGCTCATCTAGCCCTCATGCTGCTGGTCTCTAATTCAAACCACTGTAGTCTGCCAATGGCTAAAATGAAATAGTAAGTCTTTCCCGTTCCACTAGTTCTGTATGTCATTTCCACTCTGATCGTTCTCTTCTCAAAACCAGACTTTGAAATTATTTGGTTATGCTCAACAAAGGGCTGGAAATTTTTGACCCTTGCTTTTGTCCACATGGCACAGAAGTGATCCAGCTGAGTTAGTCCAAGGAGATTAGCTCTGGAGCTGGAAGCAGCCAGCCACATCCGTAATATGCTTCACTAATGTGAATGCTCTCCCTCTGCAACTCAGATCCAGGGCATCATTGCTACACTGTACTGGTATGGAGAGATATACCAGTTCATACAGAGATGGAAGGGAGCCACTACACACTGGATAAAAATGTCAGACACACACAGTCCCTTAGTTTCTGGCCTTGAAAAGCTTGGAGCAGAGACCTTAGAAAGATGTCTGTATACAGGACCTTCAAAAGGATCTCAAGATGCTGTTCTGAATTGAGCCCCAATAAAAATAAATACAACGCATGTAAAATGTTCTTGTGTCTCTAGACAAGCAGGTGTTTCCTGGGCTGCAATTACAGAAGTACACAATGAAAGCTTCACAGCTTGCCTCAATCAATATATCTGAAGTGTTATCCTTCCTGATCAGGTAATGGTGTTCCCATGACTTGCCTCTCTCTCCCTCCCTTCCCTCCTGCAGATCTATAACCTGAAACGTGACCCCATAGTCAGTTTGGAAATCAAGAAGCACCGGAAGATCATAAAGTGTGGGGCAGGAGGACAGCTCAGTTCACTGGGCTCTGAGCAGCCATGCAACCTTGGTAAGGAAGTGCGTAACCCTTGTCATAGATTGAGACTGCTATTGATTAATTGGATAGCAAGACAAACCATCTGGTGGCAGCAAGATTTGGTATTGATGTCCTTTCAGGAGGAAAAGACAGCTCTGAGCTGCAAAAAACAGCTCCAGTGGAGTCCAGGCATTTAACTGCTTACCTGCCAGGGCCTTCCACTGCCAGAGCTTTCATGGGTTGAAATGCAAGCCTGTTCAGAACTGCTGACCTTACCATCAGCAGAACCAGCACTGTCACACATCCCATGTAAGTGGTAGTGCACATTTCTCTGCTGCACTTTCACACTGCACTTAAACTTTGACTTGGCTACAGTGATTTGCATCTCCATTCAAAGCCTGCCACAAGAGAGGCCAGCACGCTGTAGGGATGGGCGATAGTGAGACGTGTTTTTCTGTGAGTAGGTAAATACAATTTATGCTTTTAGTGCTTTAGTGCCAGCGCACTCTCAGGAACTGGACTGAGATCTCATTCAGTTCCCACTAGCTGATGAACAGCTGCCAGCTCAAAATGACTTCTACTTACTGCTGCTCTGACTTTGATTTGAAGCTGAACCTTCAGCAAACCTCTCACTTCCCTCAGCCACTTACAGTTTCTCAGCCTTTTCTGCTGATTTTACTTGATAAGCATGTGTACACCACAGGCAACATCATTTATGTCAGGATATGTAACTCACACATGGGGATGCTTCCATGTTGGGATATTGTGGATTGATTCTGAGCCTTCATAAACAAGCAGTGACTAGGTAAAGCATCCCTGTGGTGTTCACTGGGGAGCAGACTTGTTTGGAACTGGGTCATTCTCATTCCTGTAGCTTGAGTTGTGATGTGACTGGCAAGCACGAGGGTGGAGAGCTGAGCAAATGTTCCTGTGCTGCGTCTGAGTGCTGCAGTTGTTAAGCCCAGCTATAAAACCACAAGATTGCTGTGGACAGGCAAAGAGTATGATAAAACTGCTACAGAACTACTGACCATCACATCCCACCATAACCCCTTACTGATAAAGTGCTTTTGGGCATTGACCTTTAGCTGCAGGTGCATGTGACAGCACATGTAGAAGTGCAAGGAGGGTGCTGTAGGCCAAGGCCTGTGCCTTAATGCCAGCAGAGCTACTTGAGAAGCGCAGAGTCACCTGGGGGGAACAGGGGGTGTCTCTGAAGGATTTTAGCTAAGGTAATTGACAATGAATTATTTCCACTGACTTGGTTTGGCTTTTGGTTTGGCTCCACGCATGCTTCATGACCATTGCAAAAATCATCAATCCTCAGGCAAGCTCCTTTCTTAGGTTGCAGACCTAAGGAAGACCTTGTTATTGTAGCCACTAAGACAGCAGACCCTGACTGCATGAAGGTTTGAGAATTAACTGATCCCTGTAGTGGGAGTGTGAGCCCTATCTCACAACATTATTACAGTATTTAAAGGGTGGCTACAAAGTCTCTGTTTTCAGTGTAGCTCTCTTTCTGTAAGGAGTTACATCGAAAAGACAAGGGGGGATGGGCAGAAGTGAACCGCGGGGGAGATTCTGACTGGGTAGAAAAGGAGAATTTTTCCCAGTGAGAACAACCAGCCATTGGAATAATCTTTTCAGGAAAGTGGTGGATTCCCCGACACTGGACACAGTTAAGATTGGGCTTGGCAGGGTGCTGGGATATCCAGTCTAGGTCATACTTAGTCTAGGAAGATTGGACCAGATGATACCTGAGGTCTCTTCCAAGCTCATATTCTATGATTTGTTATTGACATTCCTAAAACTTTTGTATGAGTCCTGAAAGAAGAACTTGGTGACTGTGTATCCAACAGCAGCTTTGTTGAGATGACCAGGCTGTTCTGCATGTAGCTGTCTGGGTGGCTGCAGAGATGCAATCACATTGTGTTTCTGGTGGGGTATGTCAGCTCAGGCTGTGTTCAGAGCACAGAGCTGCAGTGAGAGGGGACTTGCAGCTGCTCCCAGTCCAAAACATCCCGTATTGCTGCTGCTGCAGGGTATGTCCCCCACCAACTTACTACACGATGGGAAAGGACTGGGCTTGTGCCCAGGTTTGTACTTCCTAATTTTTAGAAGAGATTGCAGAAAATAAGATAAAATAGGAAAAAATCCCATAGTTTATTGTGGAGAGAGCACAAGTATTCTGCAAGCTTTGAACAGCCCAGTGGTGGGAGCTCATCTCAAATGATGTACCCCTAATTTCCTGCTGCATGAGGATCATTTTGCTTTGGAGATGTCTAAGCAGAGTCGAAAGGAAACCAGTGTTCATCCTTGATGTGTTTGTGTCTCAGAAAATGTATTTCAAAGAGTCACTGTCCTGGAAAAGCAAGCACACGTGATCCTTGAACTGTCAGGAGCAATATAGTAAGTGCCTCCAGCGAGCCAGACACATCCTTCACTTGGTGGCCTCATCTTGAACACTAGAGGTAGCTCTTGCACACAAAGAAGCCTCTCCTTTTGAGCGAATCATTATCACAAAGCTGCTGCCTAATGGACAGGCAGATTTATCATGAGGAAAATATGAAACACATTAAGTCCTATGTACACTGGTTCAGAATTACATTTTGGATTATAAAAAGCAGCTGGATTAACAGATTTCTTTGCTTGGAAGAAATTAAATGGACTAGTATCTCCTGTGGCGAAGCAGCAGTTGTCCTTGTCTGACTTCTGAAATGGGGTCACTACTGCTGTCTTGTGATCTCCAGATACATACACATAGGCATGCAGCAGTTCAACAGCTCAAGGTGAGCAATTGCATCTGTGAACATCCCAAACCATATAACAATGCCTGAGGGCCTCAGATCTTCCAGTTACTGGTCTGTGGCCAGGAAGAATTACTTAGAGGGCTGCCAGTTGTTTGGGATAGATATAAAACAAGCATGTGTTGTGCTTTGATCTTTCAGATCAGCCATTGCTTGACAACCTCTGCCAAACCACTTGCCTCCTATTGCCGGGGGTGAGCCTTCAGGGTTCAGAGCCCCCACCTTATGTGGAACTGCTTGATGAGCTCATTGGCACAGATTTCACAGTGACTGGAGTACGTCTCACTGTTCTGGACATGCCACAAGCTCGCTGCATCTCCAAGACACTAAGCAATTCAGGATGGAGTGCTGCAGTACAGGTATGGAACAGCTGGAGTCACGCTTTGCTTCCTTCGGGCAAAACAGGAGCTGTTTAATGCCATGCTGTGCTAGGGGATCCAGCTAGCTTGGAGCAAACTTGCTTTAGTAGCAGTATTAGCACAGCACTGCATGCAAGCTCTAATACCTCTGGTAGGGAATGTGGCAGCATGCCTTGCTAGCTAGTTCCTGGTGTTCCTGTATCTCCACTACCTTGCTGACACCTAACCTTGACATTGTTATGTGTGCCCTAATGTGAACAGCACATCCACGTTAAACATTTTATTCAGTTAACATTTCAGTGTGCAGTTGCTGCTATTATGCATGTGCTGCCACTGTATCCTGTCTTAGTTTTACATATAATATACTTTGTATTTCCCTTTCTCTAATCACACCCCATTAATCCTCTTTTACAATGCTAAATAACCCTTCCATTTTCTGGACTGTGCCCTGGAGTCCTAGGCACAGATTTCATTTTGCTTCCCACTTAGTTGGTGCTGACAGCTTAAGCTGCAGTCCAGAATAAGGTTTGAGCAAGTGTTCACGGGGCTTAAGCATGAGATATGTTACTGGGGCAAGCAGATAGATTGCTTTACATCAGTGTCTCTTTGCGCTTGTGCGGGAGAAGCCCACCATCTCAGGAACCTTTCTAGGGCAAAGCACTAAGGTAGAACATGCAAGAAAGTGTTGTCAACAGCATAGAGTAAACAAGGGGGGAAACTACTTATGCTGGAAGTAGCAATCAACAAAGCGCTGTCAGAGACACACAGCAGTCCCTCAGAAAAAACACAAGTATTGGTGCTTACAGCCTTTCAGTTATGAGTCTTTGGTGTTATCTGTAACAAGAACAGGTAAGATCTTTTCAGGTCATGATTTTTTAAACTGACAGCATGCCTTTGAAGTACATCTGCATAGAACAGCAATTATACCTAACACCCAATTAGTGTAAGCACTTCTTCCTTCTCCTGTGGCTCCCCTAGGATGCCATCCCTCTGCACATGGAAAGGTGCACAGCTCTCTAGGAAGGACAAAGCGAATCAGCATGTGGGAGACAGAGCCATGGCAGCAGCACTGCTCACCTGGCCATGAAACACTTCCTCCTGGCAGAGATAAATTGCTCTGGGCAGAGCTGGAGTGTTTTCATAAGGGTCTGACACTGTTGAGCCAAAGGTGAACATTACAGCATTTGCCTTCCCTTGCCAGGAGGGAGATGGGCTCTGTCAAGTAATAATTGTTTCTGCTACAGTATCTTGACATTGTCTGATATCTCCATATTCTCCATTCCAGACTTACCAACTGAATAACACACCTAAATAACCTGCTTATTTTCACTCTGAGAGAAGGGAACGGGAATAATATTATGCCACAGGAGCAGGGTAACTAACAGTTCAGACATGATACTCTTTTGGATTGAAAGAGTCTGTTGCTCTGTGACTTTCTTCCCCTCACACAGCACATAAGCAGTTATCTGTGCTGTCAGCAGTTTATCAGTGAGGCTTACAGACTCACCTAAGTGGACAGCAACAGCAACACACTGTTCTTCCCTCTTCTTGCAGTGTTCTCTTTTAAAGAATGGTTTGTGTCTGGTGCTGGCAGTACAGCGAGACAATGCAGTCATTTCCTTCAACTCCCTGCTGGACAGGTAAGTGAGGACAATATTGCTTTACCAGCACTGTCTCACCCCCTGCCAGAGAGCCTGTGATCCAAGGGAGGGCAGCTGCTTTTCTTCTCTGTACTTCACTTCCAGTTCAGACTCCCATGAGGTCAGGTGCCTCTCAAAGGCAACATAGCCTTCCTAAGTTGTGTTGTTAATGGGTCAGCACGTTTCCCAGTTTCAAAGCCACGTGTCCTACACTAGGCCCTTAAACACTGAGTTGTGGTGTCTGTGAGGCTTGGGGTCATGGTTCCATGAATACACAGGATTCTCTGAAATAGGGGCTCTCATTGGGAATAAACCTTCTGAATCAATAAAATTCCTAGGAGAAATAGCTTAGCAGATTCTATGTTTGCTATCAAAGAAAAAAAAAAAAAAAAAAACAACAAACCAACCAAACCAAACTTAAAATATGCCAGAGAGCAAAATCAAAAATGAGCCTCTTAAATAAATCACCAGAAATGCTGTGGAGAGGATATATGAGCCTGGTAAAACAAACAGAACCCCTCTGCAGGGACTGATTAGTGAAACGGAATGATTAGCAGGGCAATTAACCCACTACTCCCCAGAGGGAAGGTTTCATTGCACAGGGCTGGTATTTGGCAATGCCATGTGTGTGTGGCTCTTGCACATGTTTTCCTCTGGCAGGGGAAGCCAAGAGAGTCTTTTTTTTTCTGACACAGACGGTGCAGAGCAGTTCAGCAGGGACACTGATAAGATTGTCGTGACCATGGCTGTACCTCCGTTCATCTGGAGGACTTCCAGATAACATTGTTAGTGGGACAGGCATGTGGTATTCAAGGATGTCATGGGTTTACAAGAATTAAGGGGGTCAAATCTGAACCAAGCTGGTTCACAAATCTGATCCAAGCTGGTAGACACACCTTGGAGTTCTTGCAGTTTGTTGAAAAGTCATGGTGCTCAGTCACAAGGCCACACCTTGGAAGAATAGCTGGAACAAATTTCATCAGTAACTTCTCAGAAATGTTTTGAACCCAATGACAAAATTTAGACCTTGCTTCCACTGATTTAAGATCACACCCTGGGGAGCCACATCCCAAATCTTTCACCCTGCAAAGTACAGCACTAAGGAGAAGAAAAGAGCAAGTTATCCAAGATTTTTCTAGTATGTTTTCTCCAGTGGTTCCCTCGTTTACGGGGAAAAAGGGGGCTGTTGGGAAACCCAGAGATCACTGCTGAAGGTAGTTCTGTGAGAGTGGCTGTCAGCAGACCTGACAGAGATCCCCCACCTCTTTGTTTTCCCCAGGCTTTTGTTCATCAGGGTCATGGATGCTGCATAACAAGATAAGCTTCAACACAGTGCTTCCCTCTCTGTAGGCTTAACTTGGTATGTTTTATGATCGTCAGTCTCAAGGCAGCACCCCTAGAGCAAACCTTGTGGTGTCTTCTCACTGCCGTTCACAGGGAGGGATAAGTGCCAGTCTCAGCTGTGTTTTCACCCCTCATCCTGCTCTGTGCCAGGGTGGCTGGCTCTCCAAAGGATAAACTTCCTTGCTGAACTGCAAAGTACATGCGCATAAATTCTGCCTGTTAGGAGGCACTCCCAAGGGGCAGGATCTGCTCTGCCTCTTACCCACAGTGCCACACGTAGTGATCCTGCAGCCATTTCAAACCAGCTGTGCAAAATAATAACTGCCTTTGTGATTGATGATGCTTGTGGAAGGGAGGGTGGTGAGGTGTGCCCAAGGATGGGGAGGAGACAGAGATCCCTCGATAGATCCACCGTAGCCAACAATAAACTCACACCTTTATTGCAGCATAAGCATCATACTGTTTAAAATCAGCTTTGCAAATATCTTTGAAAACCCAGCCTGGCTCCACCAGTGTCTCATAAGGACAATTCATGCTAAGACATCTTCGTTTCAGAATAACATCGGAGGTTAATTACACTTACAGCTCCACCAGCAGGAGCCACAGGACCTTTCTTGTAACGCCTAAATCACTGTATTTATTTCCCTCTTCCTGCCACAGCCCAGGATTCCAGTACCTGCACAGGTTCTGGCCTGCATTTCAGCTGCATTGCTGAAGCACCTCATTTTAAGAGATTATTTTACAGCCCTGGGAGTTGATTCACAGCTGAGCCACATTATTTAGGCTTTGTGCCACAGGGAGAAATGTTGCCATCTGTACGGAAGCCTGTGATATGATGTCAGAGATGGGCTGCGATAAAAAGGAGGAATCAGGTGCTGAGAGGAACAATGTGAGCTTTGCTAGTATAACTGCTCATAGTTCAGAGCTTATTAAAGCTTTCCTAAGCCAGCTCTAGCAGTGGCACCTCGAGGAGACATTCAGTTACTGGAGGATGTGCTGTGCAGAACAGTTGCCTTGAAGACAGACACAGACGCTTATAACTGTGCAGTGATTATTGTGCAGCAGCAGCAGCACCCACTCTGCCTGCTCTCTGGACATCTATGAAGGCATTATTTCTGCACCAAAGAGCAGGAAGAAAAGAGAAAGGGACAACATTGATGCAGGTGGGGGCACAAAAGCAGCCTGTGATTTTGACTGGCTGCCTAGAGTGGAGCTGAAGCAGGAATCTGGGAGAATCTGGGAGGGTGCCAAGGGTAACTCAGAGGGCAGAGTGAAGTGTTTGGAAGAGGTGAGGGGAAGCTGAAGAGAGATGGGGACTGGGGCAGAATCCGAAGAATGAAGTGACACAATCCTATCCACAGGCAAGGAAAAATATGTGAGACTTACCTAGTTTGTTCTGTCAGCATCCAGCTGCCTGGATCTCCAGTATAAAGCATTTGAATTTTCCCTGTCATAACTTGTTTTTACAGCCAGATTTCTGAGCTGCAGGGAAGCAGAAGGAAGAATTTACAAGTAGATTCAAAGCAGCTCCTGGAAGAAAGGCAGACTCTGCTTTTTATGCATGATAAACAAGATTTAGCTGCCTTAATAGGTGATACTGATTTTAATAGCGATTACTGCTGGTTATTTGAGCTTTTAAAAAGTACTTTCAGATGCCCAAAAGATTGTTAGGACCTAACTTATGTTGTGCACGGTCCTTATGAGCTCACCTAGTTAACATTTTACTGAACTCAATGAGCAGTGTTCGACTCCAGCACACCCAAAACTTAGCTGCATCAGAAGAAAACCAGAGAATAGATTCAGCCTTACACCCTTCTGGTTTTAGACAATGTGTGCAATCAGAAGTCAAGTGTTAAGGAACTTAGCTAGATGTTTTTTCTCTGATGAAACATTCTTGCCAAGTGCTAATTGTTGGTAGCAGGGAGTGATGTTGTCCCTATAGGAAGCTCATCTCTGGGAGCTTTGGAGGGGAAGGAGGTGTAGAAGTAAAAAAAAAAGATGAACACACGAGATGTAAAATATTTGAGCTGTTGAAAACCGCTGAAGAGAAAAGTTGCCAAGCACAATACCTGGATATGGGGGCAGGGAGCAGGAACTGATTTCCAAAACCACTCTTGAGAGTTTTCAAGCCTAAGACTTGAGTGTGCACAGAGTCAGGTTAAAGGGCAATTTTGAAATTTGTTCTTGCCTCTTAATTTCTCTTGAATATGCCTTACAGAATCATAGAATCACAGCCTGGTTTGGGTTGGAAAAGATCTTAAGACGATCTAGTTGCAACCCCCTGCCATGGACACCTTACACTAGAGCATGTTGCCCAAAGCTCTGTCCAACCTAGCCTGGAGCACAGCTAGGGATGGAGCATTTAACAGCTCTTTGGGCAACCTGTGCCAGTGCCTCACCACCCTCACAGTAAAGAACTTCTTCTTTATATCTAACTTGAAGTTCTCCTGTTTAAGTTTAAACCCAACACTCCCTATCGCTACAGATCAGCCTGTGTGTGGACCAGAGCAAAAGAAGGACTAGTGAAGCAGACAGTGCTGCTGAAGGCAACTTAGATAGTCCTGGGGTTTGGGAAAAACACACAGATTATCTTTGTTGAGAAGACCATGCTTGCACAGAGCTGACTATCTACGTTTACATATATTTCCCATTGACCCAGAGACCCCATTATGCAACAGGTCATTACTCTTGGTTGAAGGCTTGTATTTTAAGAACCCAAATCCATTTATACAAAGCTTTGTAAAACCTAGGATTTAGCTGTGTAAAGAAGTTCAGTAACAGATGCACACAGCCAGAGCTGCTGGCACAGAGCATAGTCCTCCTCAGAGCTGGGTCATCTGCAGTTTCTGATAGTTTGGATGGCAAAATAACACTGGCTTTCATTTTCCTTTACCTCCAGGGTCAGTTGGCAAAAGCAGTCAGTCCTGGACACTGTGCAGCATCTCCTTTATCCTCAAAATGAGAATCAGGCAAGTAGAGAAGTTTATGGTACAGGTTTGTCTCCTTTGTGTCCCTGTGATGAATGAAAGTTGTCAAAATTGGTTGAAAGTTAGAAGTCTTGGCTTAAACCACAACACACATCTTCACATTACAATGGTGTCACTATTTTGAAACAAAATATTTGGCGATTTTGATAAAGATTCAATATTTTCCATGGGTATCAGTTACTTGTTATGAAAAATCAACACTTAGTAAGGTATCTGTGATATATGTCAATAATTAGTGACACGAATGTTCATTCAGCCCTTTTGGCAAGCTGGCACATGTTCTGTGATTGGGGAGTTCTGTCTCAGCTCATATCCAAATGGAAGAGGAGAAGTTAGGCCATTAACTATTCCAGGGATAGGCTATCTGAATATTTTTTCAGTAGTTCATCCCAAGAAGGGAAATGCTAAGTGGCACGTGGGCAGCTTATGGGAATAAACTGTATAAATACCCTTAAAACTCGGGCTGTTATCATCAAAGTTTAGTGCAAAACAAATGAAAGATTTGGATGGAGGAGGCAGTGCTTGAAGAATTAGGACTAGCAGGTGTAAAAGAACTGGGAAGGATGAGAACAGTAGCAAAGGGACAGGCATCCCCCCTGGATCCCTTTTGCTTCCCCAGAAAAACACAGCAGGAGAGTTCGGTGTGTTTGTAACCTCGTGTAACACATCAGAGCTGCTGCTTCAGTACCAGTGCTCTAAGGACTGAGTCTTAAAAGACACCAAACCCTCTTGGAAGCCTGTGTTCCTGCTTTTAACACAGGCAAAACTGCCCCAAACTTCCCCAAAGTCATACAGCTGCTGTTTGCAGCAGCTTTCCCTGAGGCTTCGTAATGTTCTCCCTGGGTGTAGCTGGGATTGCAGGCACTGGCAGGGAAGGTCTGTGATAGCTGCAAGGCTGTCATCGCATGGTGCTCGCCACTTCCAGAGTGCCAGGCTGTTGCCAAGTGATACGACAGGGCAGCAAGTCCAGGCTGTTTTCTGATTTGCTTTGAAAAGGACATGACATATGTCTGGCTGACATAAAATCCTTTCTGCTTCACAGCTATGGGGAATCAGCCTATCAGAAAGTGGCTTATTGTGCTTTCTGTGATTGATAAGAGGAAAACAAATATGCTCAGCCCTTCTCCCTGCTTCTGGCAGCCTGGGGCATTGAATCAGATCCCTCTGGTGCTGGTAGATGCAGTGGCTACTCACAGCAGCTCAGAGTTTAGACCGTGAGTCTAGTCCTTGAATAGCAGTGGATGCCACGCTCTGCATTGTGGGTTATAAGATGCACAGCAGGAGGTAATGTTTATTTTCAAATAGTCCTTTTGCTCCAAAATTCAGGGTAGGTTTAGAAATGGAGCATCTCTGCTATGAAGAAAACCTGAGAGTGTTGGGGCTGTTCAGCCTGGAGAAGACTCTGTGGAGACCTTTCACTTAGAAGGGGCCTATAAGAAAAATGGGAAAAGACTTTTTAGCAGGGTCTCTTGCAAGAGGATGAGGGGTGATGGTTTTAAACTAAAAGAGGAAGATTCAGGCTGGATGTGGGGAAAATGTCTTTGCAGTGAGGGTGGTAAAATCCTAGCACACATTGTCCACAGAGGTGGTGGATGCCCCATCCCTGGAGACATTCAAGGTTAGGCAGATGTGGTTCTGGGCAACCTGATCGAGTTGAAGATGTCCCTGCTCATTGCATGGGGGTTGGACAGATGACCTTGGAAGGTCCCTTCCAACCCAAACTACTCTATGATTCTATCATCACAAAGCTAGATCTGAGGAGCAAGCTCACCAGGGAATGATTGGACATCAAAGGATGTGCCTAGAAACTGTGTTTGATCCTCTGATCTCTTGCTAATGAGTTTATGAAATGTCAGCCAGGCTTTCCAGGTCAAAGCTAATGAGCAACACCATGATATCAGGCAAAGTTCAGGAGGGTTAAATGAACATGGATTTAAAATCCGCATGGTTTAAGCAGAGCTGCGGCATTTACTGGTGGTGTTGAACCATGGAAGTGGAAAGGAATTTTGTACTTGCTCCCTGTGTGATTTGGACTAGGCAATAGGATGAGAAACCCTCTTTACAAATGTGGACTATTTTAGTGCTCATATCTGTGTCTGGGCTAGTTGTCTGCCTTCTTCTGCAGTCCCTGAGAGAAGCAGCATTTCTACAGCACTTTTCCCCTGGCCTATTTGAAACAGGTGCCTTAGGAGCAGGTGAATCCATGCTTTAGAAGTTCCTTATGCTCATGCAGTGAACCTGCAGATGCCTGCTCCCCATGCAGGCTTCTTTTGGACACATGCAACCCAGTTCATATCTGGAAATGATAAAGCTATATTTTGTTGGGGAGATCATTAGGGGCTCTTGATCTTCCAGTGGACCTCTATAAAGTGGTCCCATATTTCCCTGCACGTGGTCCATACCCAAACTGGAACCTTCCCAGCAATAAGAGCTGTCAGGGAGTGCTGTGCTCAGCCATTGGACTGGGATGTCCTGTGGCTGAATAGTTTCTCCTCACACACACTATGGCTGGGATGAGATTATGAGGCTGGGGTGACCTCTGATCACTGACCTGTGATCATGTTAGCATGTCAAAGCAGGGAGACAGCACAGGCTCAGCACAGCCATTCCTCAGTATGAGCCCACAGATGTGCAATCAAGGTTCCAGAGGCAGGCAGTGCTAATCCCTCTGCTCTGCCTGGAGCCCTGGAGCTGTAGCCAGCAGCCACAAAGGCTGCTCTAGCATCTCCCTCCCTGCAGAAACAGCTGCAACTTGCAACTACACCAGAGCAACACAGGGATAACACATCTCAGTCACCATTGGCATGGTCCTTAGCCTGTCAGCAGCAGGCAGAAGGGCTGGAGTCCTCTAAAAGAGACCTAAAAGCCTATGAGGAGAGGCAGAGTGCTGGCAGGAAGAGGGTCCAAGGGCTGTCAGCACAGCATGCATAATGCTTTAGGGAAAAATGGTGTTCATTAACACAGTCAAGTAACAGACTGGTCCTGAAGCCCTTGTCATTAAGCTGGTCTCCCCATCCATGGAGCAGCCACCTAAGAGCGAGGTTTGGGAAGGAGAGGCAGAGCAGCTGTGGGGGGAGTTAGACTTCCTGCTTGGCACTTTGCATGTTGTTGGTTTTCTTCAGTTCCTTGAAAATGTGAATCTTAAGAACAGCCAAACAGTGGCCATGGCTAGAAGACATTTCCCTGCTGCAGGACACTCAGAGCTGCCTCTAGGCTGGGATTAATTCAACCTGGTAAACATCCTCACTGTGCTGCCTGCCTGCTGCTTGCACAGAAACCTGCCTCTGGAAGAAGTGTCTCACAGAACTTACAGCTCTCCCCCAACCCCTTCCTTCTTTTCTCCCCAGGCTGAAGAGCTGCTCTGTTGCCTTTTTGACTCCCTGACATCTGAGAGCATCCACCAGATTGAATCCCAGGATTGCTAGCCAGGATGGTCCAAGCTTCCAAGCATGGGTGGATGCCGCTGCGGGTATCTGTGCAGATGGACACTCAGGGGACACCCAGCCTCTAAGAGCACTGATGTTTGTTTGTCATTAAAACATAATGTCTGAAGTGTGGTATTAGCATCAGTAAGATAAATGAGAGTGGTGGGAGGCAGGATCAGTGCTCAAGAACAAATCTCTCTGAACCGTAGCTGTGGTTTCTAGTGGAACGTGTTCAGAGGCTTGTATTTGTGTAGCAGGGGTTGGAGCATTCCTGTGGCTGGAAAAACTCAGGAAGTAAAACAAATCCAGAGGCAGGTGCCTGGGACTCCATCTTCCCCAGTCCTCAGAGACATTATGGAGAGACTCCATTTTCTGTTGCTGCTGTGTTCTTTGAATCAAATACAAAAATCCAGTAAAAGAAATTGAAATAGTCTGAGGGAAGGCAGGGTCCCTGAAGAGTTCAGTACCATTGAGTAAGATTAAAAGCTGGACATCTTAATGTACTCTTATCCTCTGCTTCAGCAGCCCTGTTACAGCTGTTCGTA
This sequence comes from Neopsephotus bourkii, assembly GCF_033783945.1. Classification (NCBI taxonomy): domain Eukaryota; kingdom Metazoa; phylum Chordata; class Aves; order Psittaciformes; family Psittacidae; genus Neopsephotus; species Neopsephotus bourkii. The sequence continues at coordinate 937,161 of NW_026901034.1, forward strand.
CCCAGCCCCAGCTTACTGCCCTCTTGTGGGCACACAACCCTGCCTCTTGTTCTGCCTTCCACAGCCCCCATGGATCCTTGCACAATTCATCCTCTGCCAGGTCCTTTATGTGAGCTATCAAGCAAGGAAGCTAACATTAATACAAAGGTCCTCAGTCCTCCTGGAACCCACTGGTCCACAGCTCCTTTGGGGAAGATTCTTCTCAGCCCAGGAGGCCTCATGTTCCTACCTGCCCTGCTAAGGCAAAGAGTTGGATGTCCACGTGCCTCTGGTTCCAGACATCACACACATAGCAAGAACAGTCCCTGTGTGTTCTCCAGGTGCTGCTAAGGCAGAGCAGCATGCAGCTGGCTGGCCAGCCCACCTCTGAGTGCTGCTAGTGGGGTGAACCACTTCTCTGCACAGCCTTTCCCTGTGTAAGAGCCTGGTATGAGTCCTCCTTCTCCACAGCCCCTAGCTCACACAGTCTGTGAGAATACAACACCTCTGAGATCTCTGTCCCCTTTTGAATGAGGCTGTAAGTGCTCAGTAAGTACAAAAGCTGTCAGAGGTCTGGCCTTGCAAGCTCTGCTTCCTCAGCCAGTAATAGTCCTAACACAGTCTCCTTCTCTAAGCTACCAAACGTCTTAACAGCAAAAGAGCAAAATGCAACAGAGCAAAACAGAAACAGCAAAGAGCTGGGTGAAGAGGAGACATGGACGGGGGCCTGCTTCGTCCTCACACAGTGGTTCAGTGTCAGAGCTTGGAAGTACCTCCAAAGCTCTGCTCCCCAGCATCATTCTACCTGCACAGGCTGTTTGGCCTTTATGGTGGGTCTGAATGTCTCTGAGGAGCAGCTCCAGAAGCATGTGCCTGTGAGGGAAGCAGGCAGCTGCCCTGCTCCCTTGGGAGGACAGGGCCCTGGGGGTCAGCGTGAGGACAAGCCTGCTCTGCTCCTGCAGCTAAGTAGGCCATTTCCTGCACTCCAGGCACATTTCTGTCATGCTTGTAAGCCATGTACAGCTTTGAGACAAATGAGAATTAAAAGGATCCACCCCCAGCACTTGGGGAATTTGATCTGGAAACAGGGCCTGTTGAAATAAAGCACAGTCAGATAGCAGCTGAGAGACAAAGCCTGCAAAGGTATGTGCAAGAAAGGGGCATGCGGGGCCAGCAGCAGCTCTGCACCCACCCAGCCCACCAGTGACCCACCTGGCCCTCAGACCAGTGATAAATGGGATGATGGGGAGCTGGACATAAGGAGGTGATGCTCTGGTGACTGGCAGCAGGCACTGGGGAGGTGACATCCTGGTCAAACACCCCTGGCCCTATCCAGGCTGTCAGCAGGCCAGAGCTCCCTCAGCTTTATGGCAGGAGTTGAGACCATGGCTCATAATTTACCATGGAATAAACCAGGGCCTGGCACAAAACACACCCATACCAGCCCCATTCCTGACAGCCTTGCTGCTGAGGCTTGTTCTCTGTGAGCCTCCATCCGCCAACATGAAGAGACCCATGCCTCAGTTTCCCACCAATGAAGTAGAGGTAACAGCTCTGCCACACCAGACACACCAGTAACATCATCAGAATGGGGCAGCACCCAGATACTTGGAGCATGAGGCTGCTGCAGTGTCTTTGATTCGTATTTTCAAGCCCAGCTAATTAGCCTCAACGTAACAAACAAGCACACCCTGTACAGAGCAGGGGAAAGCAGCATTCTCTGATATTTCCAAAATGCCAGGATTCCATAAATAACCTCACCAGCCTTTCCTCCCGGAGTGCCCCACTCTTCTCCAGAGAGCTGACAACCAAGAGCACCATGGACCCAGCAGAAATCAATCCCATCAACCCTCCAACAGCTCCAGATCAGGCAAAGAAAGCTGTAGCTCACGCCCTGCTCTTCCCCACCACAAGGCAGCCAGATGAGCTAATCAGGGCTGAGGAGCAAATTAATGATTGCTGGAACCAGGAGAAAGGCAGATTTGATCGGAGATTGCCAGCTTTGCAGCTGGCTCCTACTTGCAAACAATTCATTTAGATTATGAAAGCAAGAAATTGAGTACAAAACCCCCTAGATTGTTTGCTTCCTAGAGAAAGAAAAGAAATGGAATTTTAGATTAAGAATTACACATAATAGTATTAAATCCCTACCCTCTTGTGCCTCCCCGCCTGGAAAACCAGAGCTAATCAGAATTGAGCATTGTTCCACTGCCATGTCAGAGCTGCCTCAATGGAGGACAGAAAATACAGTCAGCGGCATTTTGTGTTAATGCCTTCTGGTCCTGCTATAAGGATGAGAGCACCCAAAGCTGATCTCCCAGTCATCCGATATCAAGCTGGGTTCCCTTATCAGCACTGAGCCAGGCGCAGGCACGTGGCTGTGTGAGTCGCAGGTGGAGGAGCTGAAATTTGATGCTCCCCATCACCTTTCTGCTGTGTTAAACAGATTGGAAAACACCTGGAATTGAAACAACCCCTTAACACCAACATGTGCCTTTGATTTAGGCCAGAATAATGCTTTGCACCTTAAAGCTCATCCAGTTCCAACCCCCTGGCACAGGCAGGGACACCTTCCACTAGACCAGGTTGCTCCAAGCCCCGTCCAACCTGGCCTTGAACACTGCCAGGGATGGGGCAGCCACAGCTTCTCTGGGCACCCTGTGCCAGCGCCTCAGCACCCTCACAGGGAAGAGCTTCTGCCTAAGAGCTCATCTCAGTCTTCTCTGTATAAGTTTGCAAACACCATCTATTCACTCCAAAGAAATATATCATTCACCCTAAAAATGATTTCTGCTCCAGCCCTATGCACATGAACCCTGCAGAGCATCGGGGATGTGTCACATCACCACTCAGACTTGCTAGCCTGGAAACCACTGCACAGCAAACAGGATTTACTGCCCTGCCGGTGAACTACATATAAACTGGGCACTGGTTTTCATCTCCACAGGCCCACAGCTGCCTTTGGAAGCAGGAGGAGCTGATAGACCTGCTGGAGCTGTCCCCAGACCAGCCATCCTCACCAGGCTGGATGATCTTAATCCACATACTTCCCATGCTCACAAATTCCCTTGCTCTAGCTGACATAAGCCATAAGTACCTCTCTCTTGGCTGAGAGCTGCCACTGTTGGATTTTCGGGTGTCTTGGCATATAAAGGGCTTGCTGAACCACCATACAAGAGACCTGGGTCATGCCAGAGAGATGAAATGCTTCATGTATTGGTGAGACAGCTGTTTAGGATGAGGACAGGGCAAATCATGCCTGACAAATCTGGTGGCCTTCCATGATGAGGTCATGGAATCGGTGGATAAAGGTAGAGAAACTGATGTCATCTACCTGGACTTGTGCAGTGTTTGACACTGTCCCAAACGACACCCTTGTCTCTAAACTGAAGAGGCATGGATTTGATGGATGGGCCATTCAGTGGATAAGGAATTAGCTAGATAAACAGTAGCAGTCAACACTTGATGTCCAGATGGAGACCGGTGCCAAGTGGTGTCCCTCAGGAGCTGGCATTGGGTCCAGCACTATTTAACATCTTTGTGGGCAACATGGACAGTGGAGTTGAGTACCCTCAGCAAGTGACACCACCACCAACCTGCATGATGCAGTTGACATGCTGGAGGGAAGGGATAGGATCCAGACAGACCTGGACAGACTGGAGAGCTGGGAGCATGCAAACCTCATGGATTTCAACAAGGCCAAGTGCAAGACCCTGCACCTGGGTCATGGCAATCCCCAGTACAAACACAGGCTGGGCAGAGACTGGACTGAAAACAGCCTATGAGGAGGAGAAGGACTTGTGGGCATTGGGTGATGAGAAGCTCCCCATGACCCGGCTTCAGTGAGTGCTTGAGCCCAGAAACCCCCCATGTGCTGGACTGCATCCCCAGAGCCTGAGCAGCAGAGAAGGATCCTCCCCCTTTACTCTGCATGTGCCTCCCCTGTCATCTTCCTGGGGTGGGATCAGGATCCAGGCTCTAGTCCCAGCTCTGTCCCATAAGGCAAGCAGTGGCCTTTCTCCATTCCTTCCTCTCCATCTTCCTGGGGCACCATCTCCCAGGCCTGTCGCAGCAGGAGCCACTGATTAGTTGGTACTTGGCAATTCCCCATGGACAGGGGCTGGAGGAGCACAAAGGGTGATTTGTCTGCAAGGCTGGGAGCTGTGATGAAGCCGGGCTGGGGATGATTCAGATGTGGGTAATTAAACTGGTTGGAACAGTGGATGGCTCAGGCAGAAACACCAGCCCAGAGAGCAAGGAGCTCATGGAACTGCTGCACCTGGGTCATGCAGGAGACCAGCACCAGTAGAGCCTCTTGTGGGCTCAGCTGACCCTGGTGGGACATGATCCAACAGCAATGCCAGTCCCCAAACCAAAGATGCTCTGTTAAGACAGGGCAGAATCTCTGTGTGGACAGTTTCACATGGTCAAGCTGGAGGCTGTTGGTACTGCAAGTGCTCCTGAGGAGCTCAGCAGAGATACTGTAGGCTCAGTCAGTCCCCATCCCTCCATTCCTCCATCCCTCCATCCCTCCATCCCTCCATCCCTCCATCCCTCCATCCCTCCATCCCTCCATCCCTCCATCCCTCCATCCCTCCATCCCCACTCCCAGCATGCCAAGCCATCACATGCCTAGGTCCTGCAGGAGACCAACCAAGCTCTTCCTCCCCTTGGTTTAAGTTCCATCACAGGCTGGGATTACTGTGGGATGTGGGGAATCCTAACCAATCCTGACCAATGCCCTGCTCTTGCCCTTGCCAATCACATGCAGGTGCTACTGTCAGGAGGGATATATAAACCCTCAGGGAGGGCCACAGGTTCCTACTGGTGGGGCTCTGTTGGGTTTCAGGACCCATGGGCTTTCCTTGGCTGCTCTCCCAAGGTAAAGGGATGGGTCTGGGGACCACCTAGGTCCATCAGAGGTTTTATGCTGGCCCCCTAGAATCTCCTACTGAAAGACCTGTGTGATGTTTGCCATGTTTCAGCCATCAGGAACTTCCTGAGGAATTCGTGAGTTCTCAAATTTGGTTTGGAAGATAAAGACTGTCTCTACCAAGCTGCTACAGCTGATCAGGATCTTCAAGTACCTCTAATGGACCTGCCTGTGGCCAGTTTGCTCCAGGCCTTCTTCTGCTGTGGGTGATGTCTGTGTTTGCTGACTCTGCACTGAAGCTACTGTGGGCTGTCGGTGCTGATCTAATAGAGGAGCTGCTGATGCTGCAGTGTTTTGGATGACTTGTCGGACTGAAGAAATCTGGGAGACTTCCCCAAATGACTTGGAGAGGTAAAGAGGAGCAGGGCAGGGTAGAATGGGTGTCCCTGCCCTTCTGCCCCAGCTGAACATTGGCCCTCAGCTGCTGCCTGAGGCCTGGATGGTGCATCCAGCTTGTGCTCCGCAGTTGCAGGAGCTCCCATGGCTGCGGAGCTCTTGCTGTGAGACAGCAGTGTTTTCATGTTCTAAGCCTGGACTTTGGGCATGGGACTCATCCTTCCCAGAGCTCTGGCAGAAGATCCTGAGCTGCTTGTGCTGTGCACTGAGATGCTGATACCCTCTCAAAGTAGACTGGCCAGTGGAGGCCCGCTGAAAGCCATGGAGCCATTCAGACTGGTGGATCTGGCCTGAAGTGGACCAGGCTCACACTGGGGTAGAGCAGAGGGGGCTTTGCCATGAGTAAGTGGCTCCCAAGAATGGCTATAGGGTGTCTCCAGCCAAAGGCTGGGTGATGGCTCAAAGCTGGCTACTTCATGTTGTGGGGTTTCAGTGTAGGACTAATGTGACTGTTGTGCCAGTTTCAGTCTCTGACCCCGTCCATGCCTGTCCTTCCACAGGATCCAGCCTCCCTCAGGAAGCCTGGAAGCCAGGTAAGATGTCCAGTTCCTGACCCTGAAAGGAGACAGGGTCCTGGTCTGCTTGAGGCAGCTAGAGCTGATGACAGCCCAAGTGCCCCTGTGCCTGCAGAGCTGCTCCCTTCTAAAGGAAACACCCAAACACATGGACCTGAACATGCTGAACAGGGGTGCTATGAAGCAAATGAAAGCCCACCAGGAAGCTCCAGACCACTGAACTACCATTGTCTTCTGCATATATGTTGCTGAGCTTCTCAAACAACCATACCCTGTATTCTGATGTGCAGCTCCAGAGCCTGGCAGCCTTTAAATATTGAAATCCACTTGGACTTGAAGCCAAGCAAGTGTCCTGGGCATCCTGTGGGTCAGCCAGTCAGACCTGCCATGTGCCTGTTACCCTGGGCAGCCTCTGTGGGCAATGAGGGCAGATGTGGCTGAGGAGCTCTGCAGGACAGGCCACCCTCCTGCCCTGCCCAAAGGAAACAGGACTTAGAGACTAAACCTTGGCCATTGGGAGTACTCCTCAAGCTAGGCTAGGGAAGGGCCAGCCCCTCAAGTGACTGCAGGTGTGTCATAAACTGGAGTGAGTCCAGCAGAGGTGGAGGGAGCTGGACCTTCATCACCGGTGAAGAGGAGGCTGAGGGTAGGGATCTAAATCACTCTCTGGGATTACCCAGTGCTGGGAGCAGAGGAGATGGGGGCGTGCAAAGCAGAGGAATGGAGCAGTGAAGCTTCAGAAAGGTGGTGCTGATGGGCAGAAGGAAGAGCAGTTGAGGAGGAGGGTGGTGTGGCCCTGAGAGAGGGGCCTGAGGCCAGCTCTGGTGTTTGTCCTGCTCCAGGCAGTGTATGGCCCTGACTCTGTGACCAGGGCAGGTGCCGTTCCCAGGGTGGCTGTGCTTCAGGTGGGATGAGGATGTCCCTTGTGAACTGGCCTTCCTTCATTGTGGTGTCCTGACCCAGCTCCAGCCCCAGCCCCAGGGGCACAAGGGTGAGCCAAATTCCTGTTGTCTTCCCACCAGTGTGCAAGCAGCCCAGCTTGTAGAACCAAACTCTGTGAAGCAGATGGAGGGATGAGACAGGTCCTCCTGACCCATCTGCAACCTTTTGTCATGAAGTTTATTTCCAGTGTAGTGTCTCTGCAGCTACAAAGTGATTAACATCCATTTTAAACATGTTTGAGGCATGTTCTGGATGCCTCTAAGCCCCGGCAGTGTTAGAGCTGGCTTACAAGCTGGGCTCCCTTAGCAGTTGATTCACTGCTTATTAAAGCCTCTATTAATCTTGTATTAATGCTTCTCAAATGAGACTTTTCTGGAGGTGTAGCAGCCTCTGAGGTGAGGAGCTCAGCTTCTCCCCAGCCTGGTGCCACCGATGTCAGCGAGGGTTTAAGTCAGGATCTAGTCAGGCTGAGAGCTGAGGTCTTGTGAGGCTGCTGTGAGCAAGAGCTCTGAGTGTGGGATGATGCTGGATGCAGAGGCACCCCAGGGCTCCACCACCCTGAAAGCTGAGGTGACTGAGGGGTGACTGACCCCATAACCCCAGGGAGGACGGGGGTTTGGGGGCAGGCAGGGAACCTTGTGTCTTGATGCTTTGCCGGCAGGGACCCAGCAAGGCTAGAGCTGCTGTTTGTGGCTGGGGGGACGTGTCTGCACTGGTGTGGCTTGAGCGTCAGCTGGGTCATGGCACAAGCTACATTTCTGCAGATGGGCTTTGAATGGGCAAATCCTCATCTCAAACCCCAAAACCTTTCCTGCCCCCTGTACTGCCAGCCCTGTGGCTTTTGGAGGAATATAAAGGAACATCTGAATTCAGAGAAGTGTGGATTTAGACCAATTTAAATAGAACCTTAGGCTCAGCTGTGAGCTTGGGGTGCTGCTGGTGGCACTCGCGGCTGGGGCTGAGGGCAGTGTGCTCCCTGTGCCACATCCTGAGCTGTGGTGGTGGGGATGGGTGGATGAGACCTCCCACATCTCCTGTCCTTGCACGCTGGGATGCTGCAGTTGTCATGGCAACACAGGAGGAGGCCGGGCTGGAGTTTGTGACCTAGCGCTTGGGTGATGGGGGGTGGAGGGCTGGGTGCTCTCACCATCACCTCCCTGGACCCTCACTGCACCCCAAAACTGTGGTTACCCCCTTCCTCCCACAGTCGACCAACCCAGTGTTCAGCTGAAAGATCCTGGTGAAAAACACTGGGGTTTCCACAGGGAGAAGCACCTTTGGGTGAAAAAACATGTCCAAACCCATTGCAGGAGCACCCAGCCAGTTCAGAACCTCTGCCTTCCCTCTGCCTGGAATCCTCCCAGCTGGCTGTGGCTGGGAGCTATTCCCTGTGGGATGCTCACTGGGCTGTTTCCATGGGGCCGGATGGATATAGGGGTAGGGGTGCAGCCAGCTCTGCCCTCGCTGTATGCCGAGGTGCTGGATCTGACACACAAGGTCACCTCTCCTTTCTGCCACCCCCTGAATCCTGTGGGGCTGGATTTTTTTTTCCCCGTCTCAGGACAGCTTCTGCTGCCTGGCTCCAGCGACTTGTCCCTGCAGGGGGGCCTCAGCAGCCACCAGGCTTTGACTGACATCTGTCCTGCATCTCCCTGGCGGCTGGAGCGCAGCAGCAGAGGGGCCCTGCGGGAGGGACAGCCCGGGCACATACAGCCCCTGCACCAGGAAGGGCACTGGGGTGGCTCCTGTGTCCTCCCAGTAGTGTCCCTGGCTCTCACGGCTCGCCTGGCGTTGCAGGGCACTGGGTAGCACATGAGTCACGTTTCCTTCCACCGCCCGTCTCTGCTCGGTGCTGGAGCTATTTTTGGGAGCTCCTGGAAGCGGATCAGCCCTCAGGAGCGCAGTTAATGAATGTTCCCACCGCGCCAAGCTCCCATCCCCCACCCACCGCCCAGCCCCTGTGATCCCGGCCCAGTGTGTGAGCACCGGGCCCCTCCTGCAGCCCCTCTTGGGGCATCGGGGAGCTGAAGCAGCGTCTTGGGGGCAAAATCAATACCTTTTGGAGGGCTGTCGGGATTGGTTGGGGTGTTCTTGTGGCACTGATCGCTTGTGTTCCAAAGGAGTGGATCATTCGCGGTTATTTTTACTCGCAAGCTCCAGTGTTTCAGCTGGGCTGCACGGGCCCATTTGGCATCTCTGGGCAAAACAGGCAGAATTCAGCTCCAGGAATCGAGGGCTGGATGAAGCCAGAGGCAGGCAGGCTCTGCTGAGTATCGCAACCAGGGCCTCCTGGCCTCCCCAGCTCAGGAAGGGTCTGGTTTTATGGAGAGCCAGTGGAGCTGGACCTGCAGCACCCACCCTATTCTCCCACCCTGTGCCTCTTCCCCCCATCTCTGCTCCCGGCTCAAGGATCTGTACCCATTTACAAGTTATTTTCTTCCAGAGCGATGCCTATGCTGCTCACCCGTTGTTCTGGGAATGCTTAAGGGCAGCGGTCACCTTCCTGGCCAAACCCAGACCGAGCTTGGAGGGGACGTGGTGGCTTTGCTGAGCTGCTGTTGTGACCATGGTTTTGGGTCTGAAGGTTTCACCTGAGCCAGGCAGCGCCTGCGGTCCTGGCACCTATTGGCTCTCAGCATCCCCGACCTCGCTGGGATAAAATTAGCCATTTCCCTTTGAATGAGTTCAGCTCGAGCAGCCCCAGCGCTTCGCTTCAGAGACGTCAAATGGCAGCATTTCCTTTTCTGTCTGCGCTCGGGGAGGGGAGAGTCCTTGCAGCCAGCGCCTAGTGACAATGACATTGATTTCCCAGACCTTTTGCTGTGGCCAAATCAGTATTTTTAGCTGGGGAAGGGGGGGAAATAAACCGCGTGGTACAGAAATGCTTTCTCTGCCCTGATGGGAAGGGAAAGGAGGTGAAAGCCTGCACTGCTGAAGGCAGTGGACGAACAGGGCTGGATGCTGCTGTCCCTTGTCCCCAGAGCGGGGTTGGAGGCACTTGGAGCAGCCACTGTTGCATCTTCCCTTGTCGTCCCCAGTGCTGCCCCCCAGCCATGTCCCACACAGCTTCTGGGCTGGGGACCCTGAGCCCCCACAATAGGGCTCCCATGGCAGAGAGAAGGCAGGAGCCCTGCTCACAGTGGATCCTATCCCATCTCCTCAGCATCCCAGGCAGCCATTTATCTTCAGGGGCAGATGCTGCCTTCATCCCTCCTTCCCTGCCACTGCCTTCTCCTCCTTGCTCACCCCACCCTGTTCTCATTTCCCAAAGAAGACTTTAATGAAATCTGCCCTTAATTAAATCCACATTCATTTACATAATTACCAGGAAATTGAAATTAGCCTGGGGACGTGGCTGGAATACATTTGGAATCAGGCAGCTCTGCCTGTCCCCACCCACCTATGGGTGCTGCTCCTGCTCCCCTTCCCTCCCACCCTGGGGTGGCAGCAGGGCATGGGGGGACAGGTGAAAGGGGCGGACAGGGAGCCCCAAGGCCGCAGCTGCATGAGCAGCATCACCTTTTGTTTCTTGAAAGAAAAACGTCTTCAGCACCATTGAGACTGGTTTTGGTTTTTTATAACTATGTATTTTGTCATTTTTTTATGCTTATTATTTGTGGATTGTGTTTTGTTTTTTACTCCTTTTCAACAGTGACAAACTGAGGTAACGTCTGTGACACTACAGCCTCTCCTACGGGAAGAAGGTCCAAAACCCGACAGCCAAGGGAACTGGAAATAAAAACCCAACAACCTATGGACACAGCGACCTCGACGAGAACAGGAACCAGCGCCAGGCCCCGCAGGGAGGCTCAGCCCGGCCCTCCCGGGGCGGCCGCAGCCCCGCATCTACATTATTGCACGAAAAGTTCGAGGACATCGAGGGACCTAAGGCAAAAAGGAGGAAAGTCCGCGTCTAGCGTCTCTACATCAGGGCAATGCTACTTCTAACCCGGCCCGGGGGGGCCGCGGGGATGGGGCAGCGGCGGTGGTGGGGCCAGCCGGGCGCCCGCCCGCTGTGTAAACTGCTGCTGCTGCTGGATAGCTGGATAGCCCTTTGTGCGGGAATTGGGACGCCCAAGGGAGCAGAAGGGGTCCCCACGGCACCCACCATGATGGGAGGAAGCCTGAACCATGCCGTGGATTGGATGCTGCTGCTCTGGGGTGCCCCCTGAGCCCCCCAAAACCAGGAGGGGAGTTGTGAACCCCACACACACCCCATGACCTTGTCCGTAAGGGGCCATCAGCAGGTCCTGCCCCGCTGCAGCCAGATTTTGGGGGGTCACCCCACTGCTGCCTCCCCACCAGCCCCACGGGAAGGTAATGGGGGTTTGGGGAAGGGGTGACATCAAAGAGGGGCGATGGGGACAACACAGGATTCTGCTCGAAGCCCCCAGGTTGTGCAGACCAGCCTGGAGATGAGCCACCACCGCCTCTTCCAGTCCCTGGGTACAAAAAGTCTGCAGAGGAGACAAAGGGACACCACCATGGCAGAGCCGCCCACACCAAGCATCCAACCTGCTGGACATTGGCACCGCGGAGCTCAGCTCCCGGCTGCGAGGGGACCGGTCCCTCTGTGGGGGCCTGGGGCTTCCAGCGGCAGGGCAGGGCGGGCCGGTGCTGCCGGCGGTTGGGACACACAACAACACACAGGGACACTGCTACATCAATGGCTGCCAGCATCTCCTGCTGCAGGGAGGCAGCTGGTGACCCCCAGCTCCCCATCACCAGCCCTCCATCACTTCCCAGGCCCCACAAATGGGGCAGGGACTGGTGGAAGGGGTTAAAGCGTCCCCAAAGGCCTCTTCCATATGCAGTGTCATCGGCCTTCCCTTGAGCATGGGGTGGGGAGAGCCAGTGGGTACCAACTGCCCTGGACCCCCCACCCTGGGCAGTGACCCCCAGGTGTGCAGCCTCCTCAGTGCATCCTCCCCACACTGGGAGACCCCTCCTGGGCCACCCTGGGGGAGGCTTGTGGATGGCAGGAGCCGGGGCACCAGCGTCCTCATGGGCAGTGAGCGGTGCCGTTGGCCGTGCTGCTGCCAGGCAGGAAGTGGGGGATCAGCATCCTCAGCGCTGCAGAGCGCAGCCAGCTTTGTCCTTTTCCTCTTGCTTTCTGTATCTTTTCTTCCTTTGGGAGACCTGGGGCCTGGTCCCGTCTCATGCCACCACCACGAGCAGCACCGCCCATCCCCATCCCCGTGGCAGGGGGACAGGACAGGACGGGTGGGCACCGCTAGCTGCCCTGGTGCCATCACACACAGATCTCTATTGCTGTGGCCAGGACCATCTGCCCTTTGCCCTTGTCCTGCCGTCCGTCTGTCCTGCTCGCCGTGCCCGGGGACGCCGTGCTCGGCTCGGGGCCGCGGGGGCTGCTCCCCTCGGTCAGCACGGTCCTCTTGAGTGGGGCAGGGGTGCAGGGCCCGGCTGCCTCATGGCAGTGTGGCCCGGCCGGGAGCTTGTCCCTGGCGTGCTTGCGGGAGCGGTAGGAGGGTCGGCACCGCACCTCAGCCATCAGGTCGCACTTGAGGAAGTAGAAGACCTCCTTGACAGGGCAGCGCTTCTCAGGGTCGAGGGCCAGCAGGCGCTGGAACATGCGCAGGGCGCTGTCCGTGAAGCGCCGCCACTGCGAGGGCAGCCCCGCCAGCCGCCCCTTCTGCCACCGCACAAACTCCTCGAAGAAGGCGTCCGACGCCACCGCCGCCTCCCAGGGGAAGTTGCCGGTGAGGACGCAGAAGATGAGCACCCCGAAAGCCCAGACGTCGATGCTGGTGTCCACAGCGAAGCCCTCCGCCCGCCCGGCCTGGCACACCTCAGGCGCCGTGTAGGGGATGGTGCCGCTGATGCGCTTGACCCGGCAGCCCACCTTGCGGGTCATGCCGAAGTCGGCCAGTTTGACGCGGCGGCAGTCGCGGTCGAAGAGCAGGACGTTCTCCGGCTTGATGTCCCGGTGCACCAGGCTCTTGCTGTGCATGTAGTCGAGGGCCAGGCCCAGCTGCTGCACACAGCGCTTCACCAGCTCCTCGGGGAGCCCCACCTGCAGCAGCAGGGACACAGTGTCAGCTGCGAGCCACCGAGCCCCCGGTGATCCCACCCTGTCCGGAACCACCACATTGGTGTCGTTAGGCGTCCGACACGGTCATGGCTGCTGGTTCTGGGCCACCCTAGGGATGGGTGATGGGTCCAGGGACCTACAAGGGATGGGTTTCAGGCCACCCCAGGGGATGAGTGATGGGTCCCAGTCTTGCTTGTAGGTGCTTGTGGTTAGGGTCAACCCATACAGAGATGCCCGGTGTCTACACATGGGGCCCCGTCCCACTGAAGCACAGCAGGAGCTTTGCTTAGTGCCCTGGGGTTACCAAATCCCACCCACCCCAAAAGAGCCCCACAGGAGGGGTCCCACCTGTGGCGGGATGATGTCGAAGAGGTCCCCGCCGGGGGCATACTCCTGAGCGAACACGTAGCAGTCCTCGGTCTCAAAGACCACATCGAAGACCTTGATGATGAAGGGGCTGGAGGAGAGCGTGTTGGTGATGCTGAACTCCCGCAGGAAGTTCTTCAGCTTCGTCTTGCTCTTATTGACGAACTTCAGGGCCATCTTGGTGCCTGCAGTAGGCAGGAGATAGGGATGAGCCCAGGGCACAGCTGGGACAAGCTGAGCACCCCACTCCCAGCACAGCCATGTCCCCAGTGCCCCCCGTGCTCCTCTCACCTGTGCTTTTGTGGGACACCAGGTCTACCTTGCCATAGGTGCCCTTGCCAAGCTCACGGATGAGGTCGTAGTGCTTGCTGATGTCAGTGCCTGAGAGGGTGCGGATGGCCAGGGACTGCATGTCCTCGGTGATGAGGGGCACCCCGCAGCAGGCCAGCTTGCGCGACGGCTCCTGCTCAATCGAACCTGCACTCATGGCTGCGCTGCAAGGCAGAGGTGTCACTGTTCCCGATGGGTGCTGCAAAGCCACCACACCCTGTCCCATCCCGTCCCATCCCATCCCATCCCATCCCATCCCATCCCATCCCATCCCATCCCATCCCTGGGGCTTGGAGCTGACTCTGGGCTGCTCAGGGCACTACTGAGTAGTCCCCAGAAGCCACCAACCCAGTGGATCTGGAGCTGATGCTCCAGATGCCACAAGAGGCAGGGCCACAGGGTCCAATGGGGACCCCAGGAGCCAGCCCTGTCTCCACCCTCCTGCCTTTGCAGAGCTCTGGAGTGTGGCCAGGGCCACACCACAGGCACTAAGCAGGATATAGGTTCTGCAGCAAATCACCACCACATACCTCTGATCATCCATCACATCACTGCTGTGCTGGATGCTCTGCTGCAGAGCACTGATGACAACACCGATGTTCCACCCTCCCAACAAGCCAGCAGCAGTTTTTCCTCCCCATGAGCCAGGCTTGGACTCACCCACCACACCACCACAGCAGCAAAACCACCCTGGGATCTCCTCTGACGTCTTCAGGGTGCTGCATCACCCTCCATCATCCCCCAAAGGCACAAACCCGCACTATGAGCACACACAAGGGTGCAGCACAACTGTCTTAAGCAGAGACACAGGCACCACTGGGTACCATGGCAGAGAAATCTGGCATCGTTTGGGTTCTGTAGCCACTTCTTATCCCAGAGCAGAGCTCAGCTTCTTAGTTGATTATATATTTTTTTGTGTGTTCCTGGGAAGTTGGGTAAAAAATAGAAAAGGAACTTCAACATCATGATGTTCCAAAAATGTAACGGCTTGACTCATAAGATCTCCCAAGCAGCTCATCTCCATAGTGTTTTATTGGCCTCCTGGATGAGGAGCACCATTTCAGCGTCTGAGTGCTGGAGGTGGAGGTGGATCAGCACAGCAGCTCGATGGATGCATGACTAAAAACAGCTCCCAGCATCCTGCAAGAAGAATTGTGTCTACGCTTCAATTTATCATCGTCCGTGTCTCCTTGTTAACCAGTGCTGAAATCCAACTGCTCGAGTTGGCAAAGTTGGGGTTTCAGAGAAAACCCACCGGTGGGATGTGAGAGAGGAAGTGAGGCTGGACAGCTGCTAGGAAGAACCCTCCAAGCCAAGGGCTACTTCATAGAATCACAGAACCATTAGGATTAGAAGGGACCTCTGGAGATCACCCAGTCCAGCGCCCTGCCAAGGCACGGCCACCAGAAGCAGATCACAAGGAATGTGTCCAGGTGGGTTTGGAATGTCTGTAGAGAGGGAGGACACCACAACCCCTCTGGGCAGCCTGTTCCAGTGTTCTTCCTCATGTTGAGGTGAAACTCGTTGTGTTTTACTTTATGGCCATTGCTCTTCATCCTGTCTCTCAGCACCACTGAAAAGGGTCTGGCACCATGCTCCTGGCACCTGCCTTTGAGGTACTGATCTGCACTGATGAGACCCCTCTCAGTCTGCCCTTTTCTGGACTAACCAGGCCCAGCTCCCGCAACCTCTGCTTGTAAGAGAGATGCACTTGAGACCCCTGACCATCCCTGTGGCCTCTGCTGAACCTTTTCTACCAGCTCCTTGTCTGTGTAGTACTGAGGAGCCCAACACTGGACACAGTACTCCAGATGTGGCCTCACTAGGGTTGAGTAGACCCATTGGGTTTTCCAACCAGCAACCGAGAAATCCCCATGGGAAACGGTTGTCCCACCAACCCATGTCCCCTCCCTGCTGCCTGCTGCCGGGTTTTTGCAACTGTACCAGTGCTGCAGATGCTGCATTTGTGAAGATTTATGGAGTAGGGAAACATCCTGAGGTGCGGGTCTGTGGGGCAGAAGCGAGGTCATGCTGCCGGAGCAGAATCCTGCCACAGTGCTTCCATTACAGCTGGGATCCTGCTTTGTGCCTCATTACAGCCAGCTGGGTGCAATGCACCCCTGACTGTCAAGGCTCACAGGAACATAGCTCCAATGCCGATCCCAGGGAAAACCAAAAGCAATGGTGGCCAAACCCCCAACGTGCTGAGGCCAAACAGAAGTTGTAAAGGCAGAAGTTTTCATTGAAAACTGAAGTGCTTTAGAAAACATTTTGGGTTGATGGAAGCAGCAAAGCGGGGCAGCAGTGGGGAGGGAGTGAGGGCTTGTGTCCAGCTGGTTCTGCACGCTCATGGGCATAGAAGGGGACAGTGCCAGTACAACAGGAGATGTCATGGCCGGGTTGAGGTCCTGTGTCCTTGGCTGCCTTCTGTCCCATGCCAGCCATGCCAACACAACCGCCGTCAGGTCAAACCAGAGGAGAAACGGGGCCTCTCCCAGCACACCAGCTCCCCTCCTGCTGCTACTGCACGGCCCTGAAGCACTGGAGGAGTGGAGCCAGTGCTGTGCCTGAAGGAAGCCAAAACCCCCTCCCAGTGCAAGGCCCCAGCTCCATTGTTTTGGGTGTTGCTGAAGAAGGAGCTTTTAAAGCCAGGAGGAATGAAGTGCATCCCAGCTGAGTCCCAGCAACAACCCTGCAGCACGAGACCCCAGGCAACAGCAAAGTGGAAGAGAAGTGCTGCCAAGCGGCACAGGGACCCCACTGCTCACCTCAGGTGGTTCATGCCATCATCTCCACATCCTGAACCATTTCTCCTACTATTCAGACTAAAATTGTTCTGTGTTTAAGCTTCAGAAGCATTTATCTCATTGAGTGAGGAGGATAATCCACCCACTTCTTCCTTGTTCCCTGGCAGGTATTTATAGGCAGCCACTCGTCTCCCGTCGGCAGCTGCTGCTCATCTCCCCAGACCTTCCCAGCTTCATTCCAACACCACTGAGCAGACCCCAAGAGAAGCATCCCATATCCAGAGCCTGGCACCCTGCTGGGTACCGGGGCCAGCACCACACACTGCTCCCTGCAAGGGGGTGCTTTCCCCTGCTCCACATCCTGCTCCGCTGCTCCCAGCCCTGGGCACATCGGCTCTGCCGACAAGTAATTGCAAACTCAGTAAGAGCTCATTGAGAGGAGCAGAGGCAGCCCAGGAGAGCTGCCCCAGGCACCCAGTGGAGGAGGCACCAGTGGCTGCTTGGACATTAAGAAGGGAAAACTGGGAAAACAACCCTCTCTGGGCACATCAGAGACCCACAGGGTTCTTGAGTGGGGTCAAAGGGTTTGGGCTGGTCCTGGTTCTCTGCGGCCAGGCAGTGTGCTGGAAGCCTGGTGAAGGGCCAGGATTCGCACCATGAGCAGCTCTGGGGCAAGGAACCAGGAAAATGATGAGAAAAACCACACGAGGCAGGGTTCGGGTCATTGCAAGACCCGGATTTCTCCTTAGAGAGGGAAGAAATGAGAAATACCTGGCAGCAGGGTGGGTGCGGGCACAGGCTGCTCTGCCCTGCAAGTGCCCCGACCGCACCACAGGTACTTCACAGAGCTTTGATTTCCCCGTGTCCCCATCCCAAACCCTCCTGCTGCTACAACACTTACTACAGCATTAATTACAGTGTAATTGGCATTAGTTATCAGCAGGTAACATAGGCTGGAGCCCAGGGCACCCGTCTGCATGGAGCTCATCTCTCTGCACCCCAGCCAGCTCCAAAACCTCCCCTGTTTTCTCCAAAGCACCCACTGCGCCAGCAAAATGATTCCCAAGTGAGTGCTTGGTTCAGTCAGTGCCATCCCCGCTCACGGTGCTACCTGTGCTGCCTCACTGGGGCAGGAGGTGCCTCAGCCTCCCTGTGCCCCACTCCACTTCCAGCTTCTGCTGCCTCTGCTCCTGCCTGACCCCATTCCAGGGACATTCTCTCATCTCCTCTGCGCCACTGGGACCAGCACAAGGTGTTATTAAGATCGCTTCCCTGGGGCACCAGCACCCAGGGAGGGCTGGCAAAGGCACCTTCACTGAACAAGGACAACGGCTCCACAGGCACAGGGAGGGGACAGGCATCTTGCTGGGCTCAGAGCCATGGGCACCCACCACATCCAGACATCCTCTGCCCCAGCAAAACCAGCACAGCACAAGTGGGGACAGTGTCCCTTTGCACCCTGTCCATCCCAACAAGCCGAGTGTGTCTGGGAGGTGGAACAGCCTCTTTGACAGCATCCTGCAACCCCGGAGGAGCAGCCACCCCACAAGGAGCCGATGGATGGATGGGGCACATCTCCATGTCCCGCTGGCTCTGTGGCAGTGGAAAGGCACTGGGAAACATGATCTGCTTACACCACAAGCCTGAACCAGCACCAAAGCTCCACTGAAGCACCTGCAGCAATCGTGACTCCCCAGTGTCCCCAGTCCGGGACATTTCTCCATGTGATGGCACTGAATTCCCAGTTATCTGGAGTTTCTCATACCAGCTCCTTGCCTGGACCAGAGCAGACTGCCCAGCATCAGGATCAGCTTCAGCAAAGCCAGTGAGCACCCAGAAAGGGTCCCCTGGTCAGTGGGCACTGTAGTCCCGGTGGGGATGTCTCACTGCAGGGCAAGGTCAGGCTTATCACACCCATCTGCAGCGTTCCCCGTTGCAGGAATCACCTCTCATCCCAGCCGTCATCCTGTGCCCACCTTCTTCAGCTTCTGGTCCCAGATTCAGGTTTTGCAGGCCAATCTGAGAAGAGCAGCCAAAGCAGTGCCCAGGCTCTCCAACAACAGCTCATGCTGTCCTCCTGAGGGATGGGTGACAGCCAATCCCTGGGGAGCCACCGCTCCATGCCCGTCCTCTGTGCCCTCCACAAGGCTCTCCCAGAGAAGCCAGCAGGATTTTCCCTGCCCTCATCAGCACAGTCTCCATCCATCGATCCCTGACACAGGACCTTAGTGCCTTTGAGTGCTTCGGCCTCCTGGGGTTTTTCCTGGCGAGTGGGATGGCTTCCTTAGGACCTCGGCTCCATCAGCCTCCAGCTCCTCCCGCCTTTGCCGCCAGCACTGGGGTTTCTGATTACTTCATTGTTTGATTGGTTTCATCAGCCTGTCATCATCTCCCTCCCAAAACTCTTCCACCAGCGCCAGCAGCGTTTGGGATCTGCAAAGACAAACGGCCGGAGCGGCACCTGCCCGCTGCCTGCCCGGTCCCCACAGCAGGGCCAGCAGCCTTTGGGCCCCTCACGCTCTGGGGGGCAATGGGACACATCACCCTGCTGCGACACCAGCTCCACCGCCCCTCTGAGGGGCTTCACGGCCCTTACACATGGCGGGGCTGCGTCCAGCCCCGTGTGGGACCCTCATGGCCAGAGCTGCTGTGACCTGGCAGCCCGGGCATCGCCCTGGGTCCCACCGCGGGGGATGCTCCCACCTCTCCCTCTCCTCGCTTTTGCCCCATTGCCCCCAGGCAGCCTCTTCCCGCAGCATCCCTGCCCGTTCATGCCACAGCCACACCGCGAGCCAGGGCCTCGGCATGGGGGCACCAGCCCCGCGGCTTCGGCTCCCAGCGGGTGATCTCGATGCCAGCGCCGAGGGGAGCCGGAGCGGTTCAGCCTCGGCTCCCCGTGCTGTCACCCGGAGCTGCGGCAGGATTCCCGCCGGCATCACCCGCCCTCCCGCGGCCACCGCGATGGGGAGGCCGGACCTGGAGGAAAGTGGGTCACGCTTCCCGTTCCCGAGCTGCTCCCGAGCCGCTGCCGGCGAAGGGTGGTGGGGGCTGGAGGCCGGTTCCTGTGCCCGCACCGCGCTGGCGGAGAGGGAAGGCGACGGGAGATGGCATGAGGTGCCCCTGAGGCCACCTCTCCCCTCCCTGATGCCCTTCCCCTGCCTCCAGCCGCTTCCAGCATCTCAGCGCATCTTCCCAACCTGCCCCCCCCATTCACCAGGTCCACTTCCTCCCTTGGGGGCAGCCAGGGACCGCCTGCCAGGGCACGACCCCCCCCACCATCTCCGCCGCCCCTGTCGGCCCCCACCACCTCGCTCCGACCCTAACTCCGCTCAAGTGGGACTCAACCGCTTCCGTCTCCGGCCCCGCGTTGTCCCCGCAGCCGCAGGGCCGGGGCCGGGCGCAGGTGGCGGCGGGGCCCTGGGGCAGCACCCGCATCTCCCGGTGCATCCTCCCTCCCCGTTGTTCACGCCGGTGGTACCGTGATGGATTTTCCAGCCCGCCGCCGCCCCGCGCCCCCCTCCGCGCCGTGCGGGCAGACAAAGGGCGGCCCCGCCACAAAGGCTTGGGCCGGTACCGGCACCCCCCGCGCCCCTTCCCCGACGCTGCCGCCTCCTTACCGGTGGGGCGAGCCCCCGCGCCCCGTCCTCGGCGGGAGAGGAGCCGCTGCCGCCCGCCCCCCCGCGCGGGGCCGAGCCGCGCCGCTGCCGCCCGCCCCGCCGGGCTCATGCCGCGGCCCCGCCGCCGGCACCGGAGGAGCGGAGCGGAGCGGCGCGGCGGAGCCCCCCCTCCGCAGCCCCCGGCAGGGCAGCACCGCCCCGCCCCGCCCCGCGCTCCGCCCGGCACCGGCACCGCCCCGCGGAGGAAGCGGGGGGAGCCGCCGCCGCTCCCCCGGCGCTGGTGCGGGGAGAGCCCGGTCCGACCCCCCCCAGCACCGGCAGCCCTCAAGGTGGTCGGTGCGGGAGGCAGCCGGTGTCCGGCGGGTGGAGCCGGGGACACAGCGCAGCCGGCCTCCGGGGCTCCGGGAGGAGCTCGGTCCCTCTCAGCTCCCCAGGCAGGGGTCTGGTTCCTCAACCCCCTCCCCACCCCACTCTAAGGGCTCCGACAGTCCACGCCTGGAGCATCAGGGGGTCACCACCATCCACAGCATGCATCTGAAACATCCTTGTGCCGGGCCACATCTTGCTGCCGGCATGTTCCCTGTTTCCCCACTCTCCCGGAGCCTCCCAAGACTTCAGATCCCTTTGCCTTCAGTGCAGGTGATGGCCACCGTCACACCAGAACATGTGCGGGACACGCAGCTCCTTCCGCTACACTCCCCAGGATGTGACCGCTCGCCCGGAGCCCAGGGAAAGTGGCCGAGGCAGAGGCACTGTGTGAGGCTTCCTCAGCCTCAGAATGCTCCAGCAGTGCTTTCAGCCAGCAGTGCCAGAGGGCTCTGCACACCTCCAGCCCAGGGGCAGCTCTTCCGAGGGGAAGACCCTGTGCCCCTCCTCAGAGCATCCCTGGGCTGTTGTAATCCTTCAAGATCTCTTTCTTTGCTCACTGGGACTGAGCAGGGATGCTCTAACACAGGCCATGGCTGGCTTTGGGGTCCCTCGGCTTTTATCTGGACACTAGGTCCCTTTGCTCCTGTTGATGATGCTTTTGAGCTGACTCACAGCCATGGGGCTGCCCCATGTTTCAAGGGGTGGCAGCAGGTTGTTCCCATGCACTGCTGGGACCAGGGCCATCCTGCTGCCACCCGACCAGTTGGTGTCATAAATTAATCTAAAGGAAGAGGTGGGATCACATTCTGACATCCTGTTGATTCGGTGCCAGGCACTGTGGTGACATTGTCACCCTTCTCCCATCCAGCAGCCACCCAGAGCATTACCAGCCTAGGGTAATGGCAGCACAAGAGGCAGCTGTGTCTCAGGAGCATGTGCTGGTCCCCTCAATCCCCCTCCACTAACTTGGTCCCTGCCACAGCTCCCAGTACCCATGCTTTGGATGGTTTGGATGCTCCGAGTATGCATGATCCCCACTGGGATGGGAGAACTGTGTGGCATGAGGGGGGAAATGCTGTCTCCTGCACCACTGGAGCCCAGTGGCCCCACAAGCCAGGGCAGGTACTGAAGATGCAGAGGTGCTGGGAACAGGCACAGCACGGGAGATGGGGCAGAGCAGGACGCATCCTCCTCTGCTGTGTAAGCAGGACACGGGCTGGTGAAATGCACCAGTGTTTCCTCGCAGGCCCTGCTCCATCGGCTGCAGGGGATGGAGTGAGCCCAGCCTCGCCCCTTCCCGAGGCACACACACAAGGCACCGACCCCATGTGTCCCCTGCCTGCCCTTGCCACGCTGCGGCTCCCGGCTCCCGCAGCCTCCTGCTTGTTGCGTTCTGAGCTGTGCCTCTGAGCCCTCCTTCTGCACGCCCTATTTATAGCTTGGGGCTGTTTCTAGGTCAAGCGTGTGTGAGGCACCGGTGCCCGGGAGCCTGCACGAGGACCATGGGGGCTGCGGCAGCAGCATTGCACACTCCGCACACAGCTTGGCTCCCAGTGCCACTGCATCGGTGCTGGAGCATGGGACTGTGCCGTGCCCCAGGTGAGATCTCAGTGACAGACCAGCTGGGCTGTGGTGGGGCTCTGCAGGGCTCCATAGGGGCTGGCAGGGATCCGTGGGGATCTGTGGGACTGCCAGACTGCAGAGCAGCACATCAGCAGCACGTGGGTCACACACTGACTGATAGTAACACCCATAGCACCAGTTACTGCTCATGGTCTTCAAAGAATATTAATAACTAATTCAGATTGGTGAGATGAAAGGAGCCAGATCAAACACGTTTATCACCCAGGGTGATCCCAAACCATGCGATAAGCCCATGGCTCTGCAGGGGAACACAAATGCCCCCCGGGATTTCTGCTTGGAAAGGAAATGTCCTGGCTCGTACCGCAAGAGCTGTGCTTGGACAGGGCACGGAACAGGGAAATGACCTGAAAAGGCCAAAATGTTTTTAGCAAGCCCAATCCCCTCCAAATCCAGTGACAAAGTCGCTTGTCCCTTTGCTATCACTTGTTCTCCCCCCTGCTCCCCCGGCAATGGGAGCCACGGGTCAGGGTACCACAGCTCCCTGCAGCCTGTCACGCTTCGGTGGCAGGCGCTGAAACCTGCCCTAAGATGCTGGCAGGGATGC
Organism: Neopsephotus bourkii; assembly: GCF_033783945.1. Classification (NCBI taxonomy): domain Eukaryota; kingdom Metazoa; phylum Chordata; class Aves; order Psittaciformes; family Psittacidae; genus Neopsephotus; species Neopsephotus bourkii. Next base: position 959,595 of record NW_026901034.1, read on the forward strand.
TGGGAAGGAGCAGGCGGGGAGGGAAGGAGGAGGGCGACGCGGGAGCGGAGCACGCCGGGAGCCGCAGCACCAGCAGAGGGGACGCGCTCAGCCCGGGAGCTCCAACCGCGCCTCCAGATGCTTTGGGATGTTTTTCCCCCAGGCTCCGAAACCTCCCGTCCGGCCGCTGCGGTCGGTCATCCCTTCCTCTGCCTCGCCACTGGGCGCTGTGTCACTGCTGTGCCCTTCTTCCCGCTCTCCACCCCATCAGCCCTCCGCAGCGCCAGCCCCCTTGTAGTCCTCCAAGGCCCGTGCTGTGCCCCTGGGGGCACAGGATGCACCCGAGCCAGACGGGTAGGGGGCACAGCGCCCTGCCCCCGGCATGGCCTAGGTCAGGACCTGCAGCACCGTCCGCTGGGAGCTGGGACGTGGTGTTGACTCCGGAGCATAATGATCACCATTCAGCTACTGGCTTGAAAGGAAACAGAATGGTTTCCTTCGGAACAGGTTCCTTCTGAAAAGAAGCAGAACGGGTTTCTTCATGGGAGGGTGGGATTTGGGGGTGTGGCGGGGACACGGCGCTGCCCCCCTCACACACCTCATCTGGGTCTGGAGCCTCAGACACAGCTGAATCGCTGCCTGTGCGTCCATCACCAAGCGTGGGCAAAGCAACAAGCGGGATTGAATTGGGAGCACGGGGAGAGCCCTGGGCCCTGCCCTGGCACCCCGGTACCCCATCACTCGGGTACCCACCACCCCATCACCCTGGCCCGCCCGCCGCCTGCTGGCCCCGCCCGCCCGCGCCCGCCGCTCGCAGCCCGTTCTCCTGGCACCATCTAGCGAGGCAGCGCGGACAGACACCGCCTTCGGCACCCACCTGCGGGTCCCGCACGGCCCCGCTGGCTCGGGGTGAGAGCGCAGGGCCGGGGCTGGGGCGATGGCGGAGTGGGGAGCACCCGGAGGGTCCCTCTGCCTGCACCCCCCGGCCCGGGGCAAGCCCACCCCGTAGCTGCTGTGCCGGCTGCGGCAGGCGATGGTGGCCCTGTCCCCAAGGGCTGGTGGCAGACAATGGGCAATGGCCTGGGACAAGGCTGGCACAAACAGGCTGAAGACAACCAGGGGATCCTCAGCCATGCAGCCCACGTTGAATCAGGCAGCACCAGAAGTCTCTTGGGACAAGCCACGGGTGTCCATCCCATGCTGTCCCATCCCGGGGGGTGGAGGTGGTCCCCACGGCCACCACACAGGATCTGGGGCCACCATATTGCCCCACACCAGCTGGGAATGCCAAACTCGTGCTGCCTGTGGCCCAGCACAGGCTGGATGCAGGCAATTGCCTCCAACCTCGAGTCCGGATGTAAGAAGTGAGCCCTGGGGATGCTCTGTCCCCGTCTCCATCCAGCAGCACCCACACCCAAGGCCCCTCTCCCATCCCAGTTTCCCACCACCACCTCCTAGTGCTGTCCCAGACAGTGCTAAGCTCATTGGCAGCAACACATGGGAATCAAGGCTCCAAACCCCATGATTCACACCAAAACAAATCCTACAGCTCACCACACACCAGGAGGAAGCACAAACAGTTCAGACTGTCCCAGCCCAGCCTGGCCGGCATCCCGGCAGCACCACCACCCCTGACCTCCCTGTGGGCATCCAGCACTTGGGGGGCTCCCAGCCATGAGGGGAGCTTTGCTCTGGGGACGGCAGCAAGGGACAGGAGCCGGCAGTGGCTCAGTGCCACTGAGGAGCAGTTGGGCACAACGTGTGCCAGCGTTCACACTTCACATCCCTGCCGGCTGCCTGGCTCATTCTGGCACTGGCATATTTGCCTTGGCTGGGGCTCAGTAGCATGGATGGCAGAGGAGCTTTGGGGAGGGAGAGGCAAGTGGCAGTGCCACTGCCAAGAGCAGCCTGGTGACCCTCCTTGGTGACCCTCCTTGGTGACCCCCAGCCAGCACCTGCCCCAGAGGTGACAGCAGAGTCCAGCAGGGACCCCTTTGGGTGAGCAGGATTGGCAGGATGGCTCCGGAATGCCATGGGGTCGCTGCCAACAGCCTACTCCTGTGGGCACACTAGCACCACTCGGCATGGCACAGGATGCCCACCCTGCACTCTGGAGAGCTCCTGCCAGGGAAGCACCTGCTGGATGCACACTTGCTGTGCACACAGCCTCTCCCTGGCATGGCACATCATGGCCCTGCTCTCCTCTGGCCAGCTATGATATGCTCGCTCCAGGTGGAACTTCGGCACGGCCAAGGCCGGCAGCTCTCCTACCGGCACGGTGCCCAGCTCAGCTCGGTGCTGTGCTCTCATGCCCCTCATGGGCTTGCAGCATGTCCCCACCAGCGGGACACGGTGGCACTGACCTGTGCAGGTGCAGGGGCTGCAGCTCCTCTTTCTGGAAGCAGATGAAGCAGAAGGAATCCATCACTCAGCACACCGCAGGCCAGGCAGTGCCGCAGGAGTGTTGGCATCTTCCTGCCCTCACCAGTGCTGCCGGCAGCTGGAGGCTCACACTCGCCTGCCTGGAGCCATTGTGTCAGGAGCCCTTCACACGGCTGGGCTGAGTGTCGCGGCCAGCTGCTCACCATGCACTGAGGCAGCGCCGGGATGTGCTGTGTCCTGTGTCACCCTCGATGTGGGGCTGGCAGTGCCCAATGCCACCCTGGCACCCATTGGGATGCCCGGAGAGAGGGGGCTCAGAGGGTGTGTGCAGCGACCTGGGGTGCCATCACTGGGCTGAGGGGTCCGGCAGGGCAGGGGGAGGTCCCTGCCAAGCCCTGAGATGCTTCAGAGGCCATGGGAAGCGGCTGCCCCTCTCCAGTGCCCAGTGCCCATATGGCACCCGATGGTGTCTGTGTCACTGCCAGGGAAGTGTCCCATGCACAGGGGCTGTGGAAGGTGGGATGCAGAGGCTCTGGCAGGTCCAGCAGAGTTTGGGAGGGTCTGGCAGGGTCCGGCAGGGTCTGGCAGGGTCCAGCAGGGTTTGGCAGGGTCTGGCAGGGTCTGGCAGGTCCAGCAGGCTCTGGTGGGGTCTGGCAGGCTGTGGCAGGCTCTGGCAGGATCTGGCGGGCTCTGGCAGGGTCTGCAGGCAGGCGGCCAGGCCAGGAGCCCCACGCGCTGAGGGAGGAAAAGTTGCGCCGTGTCTGTGCAGCGGCTCCGCGGGGCCTGTCTCACCGGCAGAGCCGCCGCTTGCTCTGACAGCAAAACCAGCGTGTGAGTATTAATAGCTCCAGATCCATGCGGGGAGCTGGGAAGTTAACTCCTCAGCTGCCACCACCGGCCCTGCCCGGGCTCCAGCCACCCTCTCCTCGCTCTGGGCTGCTGCCTTGGGGCTCACCAGTGCCACAGCTGTGGCCTGGCAAGCTCAGCCCACCCTCCCCATGCACCGCAGTGCCACATCTGGCTTACTTACCCATGGCACAGCCCTGAGGTATCCCTCTTAGCCTTGGTGCCCCTGGGTGACAGTGGAGAAGGTGGCCTGGGATCCATTCCTGGGGGTTGCCCTCTACTGTGTGGCTGGACACAGTGGGAGATGGCAGGACATAGCTTGCCAGTTCCACTGGGCACAGCAGAACATCATGGTGCCTTGTGAGGGGTGTTCCCATGCCACAAGTGGCATCTTTGCCCTATGATGGGTGTCCCTGCCCCAAAAGGTGGCTTTGCAACAACAGTGCGTGCCAGGGTAGTCATGCCAGCAGTATCATCATAGAATCCTGGAATGGTTTGTGTTGGAAGGGACCTTAAAGCTCATCCAGTTCCCACCCCCTGCCACAGGCAGGGACACCTTCCACTAGAGCAGGTTGCTCCAAGCCCCATCCAACCTGGCCTTGTTTTTCTTCTTCTTCATGATCTTTCCACAGCACTCAGCTGATCTGGGGGGCAAACTCTGTGAGCATCTCTGGAGTTTCACCATCCCTGCTCTGTTGGGACCAGCTCAGGGACCGGTGTGTGCCCCCCAGGTCCCTGTGAACCAGGGCAGTGCAGGTCACTCATCCCAGCCCACATCCAACACCCTGGGGCAGAAGCAAAGGCCACGTCCTTGGGAGGCAGAAGCGGGAGGACATGGAGAGGCTTCCCCAGCCTGGCCATCAGCTTCGTCATCCTTTGCCATGAATTATTCAGTGTGTGGCTCTGCTTGCAGCTCATCTGCTCTGGGCACACCCCCTCTAATGGCAAAAATCGATGGCTTCTTGACGTCTCATGGATGGAAAGCTCCTGGCCATGCTCCTTGTGGGTCCTGTCCTCACTGCAGTGCTGCCCCAGGACAGAGCGGGACCCAACCAGGGGGTGGTTTATCCCAAACTCATCACCTTCTTCCATGCATCTAGAACACTACATGGGCTTCCATATGTCTAGAAGGACCATGGGCTATATGGTCCCACACACAAGGCTATGTGGTGCCCATGCTCTGATGGGGTCTCAGCTGCCTTACACTGGTCCAGACGTGGGATGGGGGCCAGGGCTCAGCAGAGACCCCAGCCTCATGGCCAAGCCTCAGAGCTGCCTCTGTCAGACCTGCCTCCAGTGCTGAGATCGGGTGAACACGTCCCCAGGGATGTGTGGGGTGGGAGTATGGCTACAGGTGTGCGTAGGCGGGGGGCTGGCTGGAGGCGGTGTACATGTGTGCAGGGCTGAGCTCAGTGCTCGTATGTGTGCACAGCCGTGCTGTGTGAGCACATGTCACCCAAGGCCAGGAGCTGCAGGAGCTTCATGATTCAGAGCAGGGCACGTCCTCCAGCCATCCACTTCCATCAGCTATTTCAAGCCGGAACATTTCTCCTGCCATCAAGCTGAGTCCATCCCTCCAAGGTGCTTCAAGGACTTATGCTCTCCTTGAACCTGCCATGTTAGCACGAGCTCACCAGCAGGGTGCTTACTGGAGACCCATGGCAGAGGGGCTGGGAGACAGTTTGTGCTGCGGGGTGGGGAGAGCAGGCCCCTATTGCAAGCTCCTTGGGGGGACTTGCACCAAGGGGGCTGCGGGGCAGCAAAAAAACCCTCAAGAGCAGCAGCTTTGGGCTGTGTCTGCAAGCAGAGCTTGCCCTTGGCTAGTTACCTACCTACACTAGGTGTCTTGTGAGGGCTGGGGCATGCCATGAAGCTGGTGGTGGTCAAGGTTGGGGCACATGCAATTGCAGGGCTGTTGCCCATCACTCAGAGGTGAAGTGGGAGCAGGCAGAGCTACAGGCAGCATCGTCTATAGGATGGCCACACTGTGGGCACAGGGGTTGGTGGCATTTTGTTACCCCCTAACAACATGGGGACTTGCAGGGACATATCTCCAGGACAATGGGGCTGTGCAGAATGTTGCAGTGATGCTGCTGCCACACTGGTCCTTGGGAGCATCAGTATCCTGCAGGAATCCAGTAGAGGGGAGCCCCTTTCCTGCCCCTGGGATGCAGGCAGGTACCCACAGCACAGCCAGACTCCATAAGGGTACAGTGCCAGGGGGAGTCAGCAAGCCCTGGCATGCCCCCAGGCACCCACTCACCAGCAACATGCTGTGAGGAGCAACAGAAAAAGTTAAAATGTAATGCCTTGGCTAATGGGCTGAGTGGAGAGGAGCAGAAACCCGGGGAAAAGGGGCTGCTCCTGCATGGAAGGGAGAGGCGAGTGTGCCCAGCCCCACGGAGCTCCTAATGGCCTCACAGCTCCCTCCACCCTGCGCTTCCTGGAAGCAGGGTAGACCTTCCTGCTCTGTGTCTGCACTTAGGTGATGCCCTGCTCCCCCCGGCTCAATAACAACCCATGAGCTGCCTAGCAGTGTCCCCCCAAGCAAGAGGCTGGACATGGACTGATGTGGCTCCCGGAGGATGCTCATGGTGGTGATGGGGTGGGAGCCCATGGAAGCTCAAGCTCTACCATTCTCCTCTGCTCCCACCTGCACCTCTGCCAATGCCTTCTCAAAATCGTGGGAGGCTGAGAACAAGGAGAGGTGCTGAAGGGATGGTCAGGACGTCTTGTTGCATTGCCCACTGCATTGGGTGGTTTTCGAGGTCTAAGTAGAGACAGACTCTGAACTTTGTGTAAGCTTAAAAAAGTCCAGATCCAAAATGTCTTTTCTCCCTTGTGTGCAACCGAAGTGGAATCCCTAATCAGAGAGAGTGAGCTGCCTCGGCTGCCCGTTTCTCTTCTCCCACCCTGCTCCTCTGGGTCTGAAGCTGTTGGAAGGATGATTTGGACACTGGGATGAATTTCCAGGCCTCTCTTTCCAATGCACATGAAACACCAGACCTGCAAGGCCTGCCCAAAACACAGTCTTGCCTGTGCTCCCCTCCATGTCTGTTTATTTGGGGACCTCCTGTTGTGTCTCAGCAGCCTGGGCCCATGGGCTTGTTTTGTCCTGGCATACAAGCAGCTGTCCTTCAGTGGGGACTGGGAAGCCATTCCCAGAGATAATCAGTGTGCTGCAAACAAAGCAGCTGAGAACCCAAAAAGAGCTGGATGAATTTCCAGCAGAACAGAGCAGGAGTGCTCAGAAGGACCTGGCCAGGAGCTGGGGTGGCCACAGAAGACCCTTACCCACCACAGCCACCCTGGCTGGAGTGGATGGTCCCACCAGGGGGATACAGGTCTCTGGCACTTTAAAGGCAGTAAAATTGCACTTAGGTCCCTCATTCCAGAGGCAGGTGGCAGTTAGACTTTAGCGGAAGGCTGTTCCTTTACAAGGGTGGGAGAAGTGATGAATACTTGGATGCTCAATGAAATCTTTCAAGCCTGATGAAGTTCAGGTCCCTCTTGTGCCAGGCAGCATGTGAACCCAAGACAGTTGTCCCTATCTGCATGAGAAGGAGAGTGAGAGCTATAAAGACTCCAAGTGAGGGTGCTGAGGCACTGTCACAGGGTGCCCAGAGAAGCTGTGGCTGCCCCATCCCTGGCAGTGTTCAAGGCCAGGTTGGATGGGTCTTGGAGCAACCTGGTCTAGTGGAAGGTGTCCCTGCCCGTGGCAGGGGGTTGGGACTGGATGAGCTTCAGGGTCCCTTCCAACTCAAACCAGTCTGGGATTCTGTGATTCTAAAGCAGGGACAACAGCTTGCTGTCAGCCCCAAATCCTGTGCTAAAAGTGTTCCACAGCTTGGGTTTTGGAGGGAAGTATGAATGGAGAGAAGCTCCCTGTGAAATTCCAGCATTTTGGCAGGTTTCCCTTCTTTCTTTTGGTTCCTGCACACCAGATCCCTCCTGCCCCAGCCCAGGAGCTGGAGCTGCTCCTCTCTTGGAGAGCCAGAAAGCACAAACCATCCCAGACTCCACAGGGGTGGAAGGAGCAGGTCTCTGTGGCTTCAGAGGCATGGGGTGCACAGCTCAGCAGGAACGTGTTCTGCAGCCGTCTCTTCTCGGTGGGCAACGTGCACCTGGGAGCACATGTGGACAGCACTGTCGGAATACGGGGATAAGGAGATTATCCTTTGAATGCTCACCATGGGAACCTGCCCTCTGCCTGTGATGCTGCAGCATCCTCGCTGAGGCAGCACCTCGAGGCAGTTCCAGCCGCTGTCAACGGCACATAGCTCACCTCAGCCTGGTGTTTCGGAGGGATGGAGAGGTTGTGGAGGGGCTGGAGGGAGTTTGGAGGTATTGGAAATGTTGGAGAGGTTTGGGAGGGGTTTGGGAAGTGGAGGGGTTTCTGAGGTGGTGGAGAGGTTTCAGAGGTGTCAGAGAGGGTTTAGACATGTTGGAGGGAGTCTGGAGGTCCTGGAGAGGGTTTGAGGACATTGGATAGGTTTTGGAGATGTTGGAGAGGTTTTGAAGGTGCTGAGGGGTTTTGGAGGTGTCAGAGGCACTTTGGGGGTGTTGGAAGGGTTTGGAGGTGTTGGAGAGAGAGGTTTTGGAGATGCTGCTGTGCCTGGGGCTGCAGATAGCAATTCACCAGCACATGGCAGTGAAGGGCTGGCATCTCCTGTGCATCTGCTCGGCTGTGAGCTGCATGTCTACTTCTTGGAGAGGTTTGTACCAGCCTGCATGGCCCAGGAATGGTGCTCCTACCCAGCAGGAAGGGCTGAGTGGGCTGAGCAGGACAGCGGCTGCAGGGTCAGTGCTCTGCTGTGGAGAAGACATGGGACTGCTCAACCATTATCTTCTTGTTGAGCCTTGTGATTAATTACCCCCCCAAAGGGTTTATTTCCCTCCCTCTTGTTTTGTTTAATCCTCTAATACAAGCACACGCATTTGCAATGTCCCCATATGCATATTGTCCTCTCTAGAGCCCATTAAGCTGCCAGTTTCAGCAATCCTTTCTGACTGAAACACCGCAGGAGAGGTTGGAAACCACAGGAAGTGGTTTGATCTGTATTGACTTTGTTGTTTTGGTGCTCCGGCTGGTCCCAGGCACCACTTTGGTGCTGGATTTCCTTAAATTCACCCACTGCTGTATCTCCGTTAACATTGTAAGAAACTCAGAACTAGGGATATTGTTTATTAAGACTTATGTTAAGCTCGATGTAAAAGTTAGGCAATAAAAGATATGAAATTGCTTCTGCAAACAACCACCAGACATAGCCTGCCCAAGATGAGATAACCGCAATCGCTTACACCAACTGGGAGCGACCGAGCACCACCGCCCACAGAGTCGAGGGGAAGCCCTCGGTCTGTAAGATGAGATAACCGCAATCGCTTGCACCGACTGGGAGCGACCGAGCACCACCGCCCACAGAGTCGAGGGGAAGCTCTCGGTCTGTCGATCCTGTCCGTGTCTGGGCCGGACCAGATATAGCTTCTGCAAACATAAAAAAATGCTGTATAATGCTTCTGCAAGCATAAAAGATGTATAAAAGGGGGCTGTTTGAACTGCTCAGGGCGGCAGTTGGCGGAGCGCAGACTCCCCTGTCGTCCAGCGCTGTTTTGCTCATATTCTACTTGCTATAATTAATAAAATTTTAATTGGATTATGATCCGTTGTGGTCTCAATTTATAACAATTTCTGGTGCCGTGACTCGGATCAGGAACGGTGGGCTTTGGTCCTCCGGGGAGGCGCCCCGCGACATTTCGCGGCCCCGCGACCAACAGCTTACCCCAACCTTACCGACGAACCTAAATTCTAGAATAATGAGCAAAGAAGAAACCGGTAAAATCCCATAAAAATTCTGTGCACGGGAGTCCGGACGAAGACGCAGGACGCGTAAGTATATTGCGAATTTGCTCGCGGGTTTGCCGTTCGGGCGGGATTGGGTTTCCTGGAATATAACGAGTGAGAGGTTCGATATACTGAACCAAGCGAGTGTGGACTCTTAAGTACTGCGTTTCCCATCTCCCGCGAGGGACTGGGCCAGGAACAAGAGGAGTGAGTGAGTGTGTGTTTGTGGATATTCCAGAAGATGGGGGCGAAGGGCAGCAAGCCTTCGACTCCCATGGGAAGGGTACCCACTGTACCTAAGAATACCCCTCTGGCATATATCTTAGACAATTGGAGATATTTCCCTGGACCCCTAGGGAAAGATAAGCAGAAAATGATAGAATATTGTACTAAGATATGGGGAGGGAAGAAGATTTCTAAAAATGTCTTTTGGCCAGTCTATGGCTCAGAAGAAGATTGGGTAAGACAGCAATTAAACCTCTGGGTTAATAATAAAAAACCCCTTAACCCGGAGGAGAGTCAGTATGCGGAAGTGTGGCTAGAAAGACCAGGAGCTAGACTTTATCCGCTGAATGAAATAAAAACTAAACAAAAGAAAAAGAAGGAAGAGTTAGACGAAACCCTTCTGATCCCGCCTCCTTACATTCCTCCTCCTGTTCCCGCAGCCCCTCCAGAGGTCCCCAGAGCGCCCACTCCCCCACCAGAGTCGGAACAGGGGTCTCCCCCTCCTCCTAGACACATAACTAGAAGTCAAAAAGGGGCAGCTCAGATGTACCCCCTAAGGGAAATGCCTATGGGGGGACCTCAACCTGTGATCGGATATATTTCCGTACCCTTAAACTCGGCTGACCTACGGGACTTTAAAAGAACAGAGATGGGAAACTTAATTGAAGACCCACTCGGAGTGGCAGAAAGATTAGATCAATTTTTGGGACCAAACCTTTATACTTGGGATGAGATGCAATCTATCCTTGGTCAATTATTTACTACCGAGGAAAGAGATATGATTAGACGAGCAGGAATGAGGCTGTGGGATGCTCAACATGCCCAGGGACCTCAAGCAGATATTAAATGGCCACTCCAAAGACCTAATTGGGATAACCAGGATCCGGTGCATAGAACTCATATGCAGGACCTGAGAACTATAGTAATTCAGGGAATTAGAGAAGCAGTACCCCGTGGCCAAAATATCAATAAAGCATTTAATGAAATGCAAAGGAAAGACGAAAGCCCTACTGAGTGGTTGGAACGACTGAGGAAAGCCCTTCAACTGTACTCTGGGGTAAATCCAGACGACCCTTTAGGGCAAGCGCTCCTCAAAACTCAGTTTGTGGCAAAATCATGGGAAGATATCAGAAAGAAAATTGAAAAGTTAGAAGACTGGCAGAATAGAGGGTTGGATGAATTATTGAGGGAAGCTCAGAAAGTCTACGTAAGGCGGGAAGAAGAGAGCAGCAAGCGACAAGTAAAAATGATGGTAGCAGCGGTCAGAGAGGATCGCAAAGGGCGAACTGGTAAGCACAGATTTGTTAGGACGGAACAAGGAAACGTAGTAGTAGAAAAGGAACAGAGATATTGTTTTTACTGTGGAAAGAAGGGACATATAAAGAAGAACTGCAGAGAAAGGATCAGGGATGAGGAAATATTGAAAACGGAATAGGAAAGTCAGGGGCTCTATATCTTGGGGAACAGGAGTCATCATGAGCCCTTGATAAAACTAAAAATAGGTCCCCATAAACAAGAGTTCACCTTTTTAGTAGACACTGGGGCTGAGAAATCAACCATTAAGCAACTACCTGAAGGATGTAAAATTTCCCCTGAAAAAGTACAAGTAATTGGGGCAAAAGGAGAACCCTTTAAAGTAAGTAAAATCAAAAATGTGGAATTCGAAACTGAAAATAAATTTGGAATGGGTGAACTCTTGCTCGTCCCTGAAGCAGAATTTAATCTGTTAGGACGAGATTTAATTGTTGAATTGCAATTAGAAATTATAGTGAAAAATCAAGAAATAACAGTGTCTGCTTATCCTTTGACCGTGGATGATCAAAAACAAATTAACCCCGATGTCTGGTACTCTCCGAACAAAATTAGTAGACTAGAAATTCCACCGATTAAAATCCAAATTTCCGAACCCCACATACCTGTGAGGGTAAGGCAATATCCCATATCCCTAGAAGGACGGAGGGGATTAAAGCCAGAAATTGATCGATTGTTAACACAAGGAATCTTAGAGCCTTGTATGTCACCCTTTAACACCCCCATTTTGCCTGTAAAGAAACCAAATGGGAAATATCGGCTTGTACATGATTTGAGAGAAATAAACAAGAGAACTATCACCCGATTCCCTGTAGTAGCAAATCCATACACATTGTTAAGCAAGCTAGGACCCCATAACTCATGGTATAGTGTGGTTGATTTGAAGGATGCCTTTTGGGCCTGTCCACTGGCAGAAGAATGCCGTGATTATTTTGCCTTTGAATGGGAAGACATAGAGACAGGCCGTAGACAGCAATTGAGATGGACCGTGCTTCCCCAAGGGTTCACTGAATCCCCTAATCTGTTTGGACAGGCCCTGGAAGAACTCTTAATAGAATATCAGGTACAGACGGGGAATGTGCTGTTACAGTATGTAGATGATCTGCTCATAGCGGGGAACAATAAGGAGAATGTAAGAAAAGAAACCATTCGACTCCTAAACTTTCTTGCACAAAAGGGACTACGGGTATCACAAGAAAAGTTACAATTTGTGGAGGAAAAAGTGAAATATCTGGGACATTATCTGTTTAACGGCCAGAAGATATTAGACCCAGAACGTATTAAAGGAATTCTGGAATTACCTATGCCTGTCACTAAGAGGCAAATTCGGCAGGCATTAGGGCTATTTGGATATTGTAGGCAATGGATAGAGAACTACAGCTTTAAAGTTAAATTCTTATATGAACAACTGTCTAAAGACAAGATACCCAAGTGGACCCCTCAGGATCAAGAGCAGTTTGCCAGTCTAAAAGGAGAGCTAAGTCAAGCACCGGTTTTAAGCCTACCAGATTTAAAGCGGCCATTCCATTTATTTGTTAACATACATGAAGGAACAGCATTCGGAGTATTAACTCAGGAATGGGCCGGACAAAAGAAACCAGTGGCATACCTATCAAAGCTGTTAGACCCTGTGAGCAGGGGTTGGCCGAGTTGTTTACAAATCATTGTAGCTGCTGCCTTGTTACTTGAGGAAACGAATCGCATTACCTTTAATGGAGAAGTTATCTTATATGCGCCTCATAACATCAGGGGAGTGTTACAACAAAAAGCAGAAAAATGGCTTACAGATAGCCGGTTATTAAAGTATGAGGGAATACTTATAGAATCCCCTAAGCTATCTTTGAAAACTATTGGAGCGGTTAACCCCGCTGAGTTTTTGTACCCAGGAGAAGGTAATGAACTATTGCACAATTGTTTTCAAACAATTGAACAACAAACACGCATTAGGCCAGATTTAGAAGAAGAAGAACTACAATGTGGAGAAGTATTATTTATAGATGGGTCATCACGAATAGTGGAAGGTAAACGATTGTCCGGATATGCCATCATTAAATTGGAAGAAGGAGAATTTAAGACAATAGAATCAGGCCCCCTGAGTGCCAGCTGGTCGGCTCAAGCCTGTGAGCTGTATGCATTGTGGAAAGCATTAGTGTCACTGAAGGGAAAAGATGGAACGATATATACAGACTCACGTTATGCGTTCGGAGTAGTACACGCTTTTGGAAAAATATGGGAGGAAAGAGGATTTGTTAACTCACAGGGAAAAGAACTGATACACCCGGAATTAATTCGGCGAGTTCTGGGGGCATTGAAAATGCCAAATAAAATAGCAGTAGTACATATAAAGGGACACCAGCGAGGTACAAGTTATCAAGTTAGGGGAAATAATGCAGCGGATACAGAAGCAAAACGAGTGGCAGGCAATTATAGTATGATTTTGACTATGCAACAAGTACCTGTTAGTAAGAATTTGAGTTTTGAGTCTACAGAAGAGGAAAAACTAGAACAAATGGGAGCTAAGAAACAAGATGGGAAGTACATATTGCCAGATGGGAGAGAAGTCTTGCCGAAGGGCATAGCACTTGAAATATTTTCAAAAATACACAGTAAAACACACTGGGGAACTCAAGCGTTAGTTGATCATTTCAATCAACAGTTTGCCTGTATAGGCGTATATAATATAGCAAAGACAGTCACGGCAGCCTGCGAGACCTGTCAAAAGGTTAATCGAAACAACATGAGACAAAGATCTCTTGGAGGACGTTCCCCAGCGTACAGACCTTTCACACACATACAAGTAGATTTTACTGAACTACCTAAGGTAGGGCGTTACAGATACTTATTAGTAATGGTGGATCATTTAACACATTACGTTGAGGCTTTTCCTAGCTCCAGGGCAACCGCTAACCAAGTCACTAAAGTTCTACTTGAACACATTATACCTCGATATGGAGTACCTGAAGTAATCGACTCGGACAGAGGAACACATTTTGTGTCAAAAATTGTTAGAGATCTGACGAAAAGCTTGGGTATTAAGTGGGAATACCATACACCATGGCATCCGCAAAGTTCGGGAAAAGTTGAAAGGATGAATGGAGAAATTAAAACTATTTTGACTAAATTAATGATAGAAACCAAATTGTCATGGATTAAGTGCCTACCCATGGCACTATTAATTCTCAGAACCAGACCCCGAGCAGATGTAGGAATATCAGCGTTTGAAATGGTGTATGGAATGTCTTATAGAATTGAAAGTCCACAAACAAATGTTTTAATTCGAGACCGTGTGATTAACGAATATGTTTCACAATTAGCAGAACATCGTAACAAGCTTTGGGAACATGGACTGATTGTGCAACGACCCGCGTTAGACTTAAAAATTCACAATGTTAAACCGGGGGATTGGATATTGATCAAAGTGTGGAAGGAAGAAACCCTAAAACCCAATTGGGAGGGACCTTATCTTGTTTTGCTTACAACAGAAACAGCTGTCCGAACTGCTGAGCGTGGATGGACTCATGCCAGTCGCATTAAAGGCCCAGTGACGAGACCCCACTGGAAAGTAATCAGTACTCCAGGTGACACCAAGATAACCCTGAAAAGATAACGTAATGATAGAGACTTTATTTGATTCTTTTGCTGCATTACCTTTTGGTATAAAGTGCGTATTGCTGTTTATATTTGCAATAATTATTTCTCTTTTTATCTATTATATATGGAAGCATACAAAGTGTGCTGAAGGAAATTGCTAAACATATGCAACCACACAATAGCGAATATAGAAAATATGCTGATGTAAATAATATATGTACTCTAGATATACGAATTAGATGTAATAATTTGAACTGCAATTGTTATCCATTTGCTTGTTTTAGATGTAAAGTATGCCAGGAGAAATGGTGGATACACTGTAAACTCGGATATCCTCCGACAAGGGTTTGTACATGGTGTTGGAAAATACAAAGAACTTTTACTAAGCGGACATTAAAACAATTGGAGGTTAGACAAGAAATTATTCGGGAATCCCATGAGTGGTGGGAAATTTTTGCCAAGGGAATAAATCCTCAATGTTATTGTTACCACTCTAACGAACCAGTCCCCTTTGTAACTGAGATTTTGGCTATCAAGTACAGAAGGGAAGTATTAACCGTGCCTTGCTTTGCCCCATTAGTTAAAGCTGCAAAATGGGAAGCCTATGTGAATAGGCAGAAAGCCAGAAGCAGCTGTCCTCCTGAAGAATTCCCTTGCTGCCGAGAAGATGGTACACCCCGTGGCTCGAAGCAACCGAGTCGACGGGCGAGGCAGAAGAGGAACAAACTGTGGAGAAAAGAACCAGAACAATGGGACGCAGAAGCAGCAATGGCTGAACTTCCCCAGGACTGGTAAAAATATACTTAAATTGGCAAAATTGACAGACACCCTTTTTCCTGGTATACTGTTAGTCTTGCTATTGATAATAACTCAGGCAAAAGGGGGAAACCCACATGAACCATTTAAGTGGGAACTAATATCTTGGGAAGGAACGAGAACAATAGCCACTTTTCACAGACCAGGGCCACCTCAATTTATAGTGAAACTTTGTAATTTAGTACCAATACCTTGTGAAAAAGGACCTCCATTTTATATATGCCCGGCTTTTGGAAAGCCTTACTGTAATTATCCCGGGCACTATTATTGTGGTTATTGGGGATGTGAGACAATAGCCTCGGGCTGGAAAGTAAAGAATCCTGATAAATATATAAAAGCAACCTGGACTCCTAACGATTGTGTACCTGAACAAACAGGTGTAGATCTTACAGGTCTGCGTGACGTGGATTATGTAGCTTCACATGACAGGGAAATCTGTACCTACATCAAATTTCAAGTATTGCATCCCCTAGACGACACGTGGTTAGTAGGACGAACATGGGGAATACGTGTCTATGCAGGAATTCCTAAAGATTGGGGAGGGCACTTTCTCATAAGAAAAGTTAAAATACCACATGATCCACTCCCTGTTGGGCCAAATAAGGTATTGAATCCACCCACTGTCCCTAAGAAAAAGATTGTCCCCACAAGTGTTACAACCACTCGTCCAAACTCCAAGATTGTCCCCACAAGTGTTACAACCACTCGTCCAAACTCCCTATCAGAAACAGATAGAACAACTAATGACATGGTAACGGAGTCCTCTTTAATTAGGGATTCAGGAGTGTCAGAATCCAAAGACCCTTTATGGGATTTAATGCAAGCCTCTTATCGTATCCTTAATGAAAGCAAACCAAATTTAACTAAGGAATGCTGGTTATGTTACAATATTAGACCACCATATTTTGAGGCGATCGGAATACCAGGTAAAATTCAATGGTCTAGTGGTTCAAACCCACGAGAATGCTCATGGGATGACCAGAAGAACCATACGCAAGGAATTACTCTTCAACTAATAACAGGTCAAGGAAAATGTATAGGTACAGTGCCCAAAAGATATCAGCCTTTGTGCAACCAAACAGTAACAATCACTACAGAAACTATAAAGAGACATAAGAATAGAAATGACAAATGGGCTATCCCGACACCGGGAGCTAAATGGGTTTGTTCAGACATCGGAGTAACACCTTGCCTATCCCTAAACGTGTTTGATCAATCTCAGTTTTGTGTACAGGTAATTATTATTCCTCGTATAATCTATCACACCTCTGAGGAAGTGTTACCCTATTTTGAATACAAAGATCTGAGCAGACAAAAACGGGAGCCAATTACCGTAGTAACCTTAGCTACACTGTTAATAGCGGGCGGAGTTGGAGCAGGCACAGGCATAGCCTCCCTAGTAAAAGGTCAAGAATTACAAAATTTACAAACGGCTGTAGATGAGGATTTAATAAGAATAGAACAATCTATCAAGGACTTAGCTGCTTCAGTAAAGTCTTTATCTGAAGTAGTACTGCAAAATAGAAGAGGGTTGGATTTATTATTCTTAAAGGAAGGAGGATTATGTGTAGCTCTCAAAGAAGAATGTTGTGTTTTTATTGACCATACGGGAGTAGTCCAAGACACCATGTCTGAACTTCAGAAGAGATTAGAACAACGGAAAAGAGATCGTGAGGCGGGTAGATCATGGTATGAGAATTGGTTTAATATTTCACCTTGGTTAACCACTCTACTGTCTGCTTTAGCAGGACCGCTTATTATATTGATTCTGGGACTTGTATTTGGGCCTTGTATATTAAGCTATATTTTACGCTTTGTTAGAGAACGATTTGACATAGCGAAACTGCTTATTTTAACTATGGGAACTGAAACAAAATATGAAAAGGTACCTACCAATGAAAGAGAAGACTATGATGAGGATGAGAATTGTGGATGTGTAACTCATAAATGTATCTGTAACAAAGAAACATCTTGTGAATGTTGGCAACCATGTAATCAATGTCTAAATGAAAGTAGTGTGGGGACCCAACAATGCCTCCAACCATGCGAGCACTGTTTAAAGGAAGACAATGTGTAATAAACAATAGGATAAAAAGAAAAAGGGGGGAATTGTAAGAAACTCAGAACTAGGGATATTGTTTATTAAGACTTATGTTAAGCTCGATGTAAAAGTTAGGCAATAAAAGATATGAAATTGCTTCTGCAAACAACCACCAGACATAGCCTGCCCAAGATGAGATAACCGCAATCGCTTACACCGACTGGGAGCGACCGAGCACCACCGCCCACAGAGTCGAGGGAAGCCCTCGGTCTGTAAGATGAGATAACCGCATCCGCTTGCACTGACTGGGAGCGACCGAGCACCACCGCCCACAGAGTCGAGGGGAAGCTCTCGGTCTGTCGATCCTGTCCGTGTCTGTAGGTTGGACTCTATATAGCTTCTGCAAACATAAAAAAATGCTGTATAATGCTTCTGGAAGCATTAAAGATGTATAAAAAGGGGCTGTTTGAACTGATCAGCACGGCAGTTGGCGGAGCGCAGACTCCCCTGTCGTCCAGCGCTGTTTTGGCTCATATTCTACTTGCTATAATTAATAAAATTTTAATTGGATTATGATCCGTTTGTGGTCACAATTTATAACAACATCCTCACCCAATGCCACGTCAGGTGTTTGGAAAACCGAGAGCCCATGCTGAGGTAAACCCTCAGGTGTGTGTGTTTTGGAGTGGGTTTCTATGCCATGTAGGTTCATCATGGTTGCTGACTGCAGGGTTGAGGGGCTCCCCTCCCGCTCATTTTAGCTATTCAATTTGCCAGATGGGCACAAAACCAGTGAACACAGCGTCCTTGTGCATGTCTCTGGAGGAGCTGGAGGCAGCGCTGCCGGCTATGCCGGTCGGGCAGGGGTCAAGGTCAAGGCTCTAGGCCCTAGCCTAGGCCGCGGCTGCCCCATCGCGTTTCCAGGCAACGTGCCCGGCCAGCTCCGCCTCCGCCCTCGCCCCCTCCCTCCTCCCGCGCGGGCAAAGGGCGCACTCACACCCTGCCCGACCTGCCCGGGGGAGCCGCCTTTTGCGCATGCGCAACCCACCCCAACCGCGAGGCACCGTGCCCGACTCAAAGATGGCAGTCGGCGGCTCCGGGAGGTGACGTACGCATGCGCCGGCACCACCGCCTTGGTTGTGATTGGTTGCTGGGGCCCGGTGACCATTTCCGGCGGTGGGAGGGGGCGGGGCGGAGTGGGCGGAGCTGCGTCCCGGTGCGCGGCAGGATGAGCTTGGAGTAGTCGTAGCCGTGCCCTCCGCCTGCCGCCGCGCTTCCGCCGCGCCCGCTCAGCCCCGCGCCGCCCCGCCCCTTCCCAGCGCCCCGGGGCTCCCCGTCCTGCCGGCCGGGGGAGGCCCGGGGGCTGGGAGGTGGCGGCAGTCGCTGGCCATGACATGAGCGGAGCGCGGCGCCGTGCTTAGAGCCGCCCCGCGGAGCCGCCGGCAGCCATGGTGAGTGCGGAGGAGCGGGGGGGGCGGAGGGGATCCGCGGCCTGTTTCGGGCACGCTTGCTTCCCGGGCCGGGGCCCGGCGGCCCGCGGCCTGCTGCGGGGAGCAGGCTGGGCCGGGGGTGCGGGCCTGGGAGCTCCGCAGGGGGTGAGGGGAGGCCTCCGCCGCCCGAACAGCCGTGAAGGCAGAAATTCCTCCTGGGAGCGTCTGGGAAGGGTGGAAAATCGTGGTTTTCTCCGGTGCCAGCCGTGGATTTGCCCCCTTTTGCCTCCGGTTTAGCCTTTGACAAGCTGCGGCAGTGACCTGGATTCCTTTCTGTGCAGAGCTTTCCGTAACTCTGCTGCAGATACTGGTCTTCAGCGGCCTCCCAGCAGCAGTAGCAGTGTGCAGTCCTGGGAGGGATACGGAGCTGAGCTGTGGCATGCTTTGATTTGCACAATCTTTTTTCTCTTGAGAAGAAGCCAGAGGAGACATCTTTAATCCACTGGCTGCACGCACAGTCAGGCTTGCAGGGCTGGTAGGTGGAAATCTGTCTTCAGGGGGTTGTGATATCACTCACTATCACTGTAGCATGGGCTGGCAGTGATATGCTGAGTAACAACTGCTGTTCTTATTTTTCCCTTGCTCTACCTGCAGGGAAATCTCATATCCCTAAATTGATCAGGCTGACAAAGGGGAGCCACACACATGTACTTTGCAGTTGATCAGTAAGTAGAGGTGTGTTCAGCAGCTCATGGAAATCTGCCTCCTGTCCCCTTTAACCCAGAGAGCCCCACTGGGCAAATGCATTAGTTACTGCTCTACTTTTCTACCACTTCCTGCCTTAAGCCATTTTAGGTGATGTAGGCTCAGGCCTTGCACCTTTTTTCTTCAGGAAGCTGAGATCTTTGGTTTGCAGTTGTGATTTTTTTCACCCAGAAGCCAAAATAATCATATCTGTGCACTGTTTGATGTGCTCCTCTGTACTTTTGTAAGTTTATGAAGCCTTGCTCTCTGTAGCCCATTTAAGTTGAATTTCATTAGGCCTTTTGAGAGGTTTTGCTGCTCCGCAGGGTGTCTGCTGGGGTGGGTATGGCCTCCTCAGTAAACACAAGTAGCAGCCTGCTACTGGATCTGAGTGTGAGGGATATGCCTGCCTGCTCAGGATGGACTCATGAACTTCTCTGCCACATGTCACAGGTCTTTCTGAGTTTAACTTCAACCAAAGGCGCATGATACTGAGGTGGATTCTTTTTAGTGAATACTTCAAGAAGATGTATTCAGCCTAATATTCCTATTCAAGATGAATAAATAAAACATTAGAGTCTAGGGAATTTGCTAGACCAGTTGTATGTAACGAATTGCAGCTCTGCATGTGGAAAGAAGTTACAAAGTTTTGTGCTTCAGGGTTGCATTGATAACTGCAGGTAGCAAAAGGACTCCTTAGTTCTTCCCTTACCTCCATACAGCTATGCATGTGCAGCCTCCTGAGTTACTCCTGGCTTTCTTTTTTACCTTGAAAATCAATTCTTGGTTCAGCTACCAGCAGAGTACAGGCTTTGGAAGTTATGAAGTAGTCCTTGGGCTATGCTGCAGAATTTACTGTTGTAACTCACCATGTGAGTATTGTACAAGATTTTCCTTCTGTTCCCATTTCCCTGTAGCTCACAGATGGGCATGTTCTGTTGGTAGTGTACCCTCCTTCCTGGAAACAGTTGGGAAGGTGTGAAGATGAGCTGCTGTAAGGCATACTGGGAACAAATAAAACAGAATTCAGCTCTGCTGTCCAAAAGACAGACTTGTGGAAGCAGATTTTATTAAATGAGGTTGAATTGGGTAGGTAGGGAGGGGAGTAAGCAATGGAAGCAGTAATAAGTTAGAGCTTGGTTAACTGGGAAGGAATGTTGAGGACAAATTGCAAAGTTGGAGCAGCCAGCAAAGGCAGGAGGAGAATACAGTGGTGTACAGTGAGCTCAGAAACTACATGTGTTGTGGAGCAGGTGTTGTTTCTCTGTGCTCAGATGCCACAAGTGGCTCAGAAATCTTAATGCCACCATTAAAAAGCTGTTTAGTTTCACAGGAAGCTTGAATCATTCTTTTGCTTTCTGAGGTATTTGTAGAGAGCAGCCCTGCTGTGTGAAGCTTTCTGCTTGTTGTTAGTCTGTGTGGTGGTTATCACAGGCTCACGGCACATCAGACTAATGTGTATCTGCTAAATAGTTCTTGTAGGGTATCCGGGTTGTGGCTTTCTGAGAAAAGGATGCATCAGTGTTGATGATGTCATGATATCTTTGTAGAGAAAATAGTGTTGTAAAATACAGGCTCCTCAAGTGGGTTTCTGTGGAATCAAGTTAAGCTCTAACCACAGGGTAACTAGCTCCAACTTAAGCGCTCAGGTAGGACTCTTCAAGCTTTTCTCTTCTTCGATAGACCACAAAGTATTAATAGAGTTCCTTAGACAATTTTTATGATCCTTCTAGATGATTTTAACAAACAGCTTTGAAATTAATATTGTTGTGGAACTAGTCCTTGAATACATTTGTATTTTGTATCCAGATAAGCTATGAGTTTGTCTCATTGCTCATTCTTCACCTTTTTTCTGCTGACACTAGCAAAGGTGAGCCATCTCAGAGCTCAGTTATGATCACCTAAGAATGCCAGTTACCTCATAACTCCTATGTGAGGTTGGAAGTCAGGGGGTCACCTACCAGAGAATGTATTCTTTAGTTATGTGGGGTCTGTATCCTGCCAGCAACTAGAGGAACCACTTAGGAAAGGGGACTTCTTCCAGGAAATGCTGTTGTGTGAGGTATCAGATTTAAAGATGCCGTATGAAGTCAGCCCTTCAGTTAGAGAACTGCAAACAAGCTCTAGTTACAAAACAAGTCACCCTTCTTTAGGGTTGTCACCAGGCCTTGTAAACGTTTGGCATGGTGGGAAGCAGACAATGAAAGTGGCAGCGGCTCGTATCCCTGTTCCGTGTGAAGCAAATATTACTTGCAGAAATGAAGTGGGCAGTGGGCGTGTGTAGCTTGAATCTTTCTAAGTTTTCTGCGGCAACATCCTAGCTTTATTTTATAACCTTTATCACCTTCTTTTTCCTTTTTTTTTTTTTTTTTCTTTTTCTTTTTTTAGCAATAGATGCTGTCATTTTCTTATGCTTGAAGCTTCCTTTGGAGACCTGCTGGTGGTTTAAGCCTTCCGTTTGCTAAGGAATAAAGTATGTCTGGATTGCAGTGTATCTGGTCAGGTAATGGTGAGCCATAGGTTATTCTGGCTCACTTGTTTGCCAAGAAGCTTGCTGCTGAATTACTGAAATAGCTTGTTCATATTATGTATCTCAGTGTAACTGAGCTGGTGACCCCGAGGCTGGATCAGGTCTGCAGGCTGTGGTTTTGGGACCACTCCTGATGTCTCCTGTGCTGGGAGGCTGAGGACACTGGTGTGGCAGAGGCAGCAGCAGCTTCTTGCTGTTGCAAAAGTCGTGTTTTAAATCATGTCTGGGCTGTTGCACCTGTTCATGGAGCTGATGAGCTACAGGGGTGTCCTGCCATAACAAGAAGTGGAGGAGATGGTAAAGCTGAGCACGCTGCCTGGGCAGGGCAGGTAGAAAGTGCTCATGGGTGATGAGGTGTCCTCTGCTCAATGAAGAGATTCTTGAGAGCAGGAGGGAGCTGGAGTGTGTTGTCCCCTGCCAAAGGCATTGCTGGCTGATGTGCAGTATCAAACACAGACCGCTGTGGTGTGCTGGTCTGAAGTTCTGTCAGCTTCCTGTGTATCCCCTTAAAGTCTATAGCTCAAAAATAAAAGTAAACCCTGTTTAAACCATTCTGACTCACTCGACTGAGAAATGAGAGAATGGGAACTTCGAAGTTCGAGCTGTAGCTCTGACATCTGGCTTCCTTTTTCAGCCTTCGAGTCACGTCATAACTTTCTGTGCCCCTGCTTTATTAGATCAGGAAATGGGAGCTGAGACTTCATGCTGGAGAACTTTCATGTATTTACTACTCTGCAGCAAAGCCCGTGTAGGTGCAGAGCACAGCCAGGTACATCCAGCAGTACCGACTGCCTGTGGTGGCCCTCAGTGGAGTCTGAGCCTGTACATTCCTTTGGGCAGAGTTAAGAGAAGGGGGAATCGGAAGTAAGCTTGGAGCAGGAAAGCTGGTCTCGAGTGCGGCTGTTAAGGCTGCTTCCCTCAGAATGGAAGCTTTTTCTCCAAAGAAAATGCCTAATTTAGTAGCATGGTGATATATAAATACATTGAAGATCTATAATTATTACAATACATACACAATGTTTGAAAGCCCTGCATTGTCTCCCATTCGACTAAAAGGTATCAAAGGAAAAAAGGAAGAGCCTCAAGGTCCACTAAACCAGCTTGAAAAGCCTCTTTCTGCCAGATGATGGTGATGACAATCCGCTGATAGATGAGTGGTGATTGTTGCAATTATTTTAGTAGAAAAGCATTAAAACTTGGCATATTCTGATGAGCTTATGCAGTGGGGTTCAGTGCTGTGATGAGATCTCTCAGTGTCCGGATACCCAAAAGCCCTGAGGAATTTATTTTATTTGGTTATTTTGATGCATGTTATTAAGTGTTGCCATTTAGATCATGGAGAAAGAGCTGTTATGTTTCTTAAGGGTGTTAGTATATGCAAAGTAGAAAAACATAGTGGCTTTTACATGTATGGGCTGATACCTGTCTAGTAGAATAATGTGTCCTAAAATCTTTCCAAATCCCAGACTGGTTTGTGTTGGAAGGGACCTTAAAGCTCATCCAGCCCCAACCCCCTGCCACAAGCAGGGACACCTTCCACTAGACCAGGCTGCTCCAAGCCCCATCCAACCTGGCCTTGAACACTGCCAGGGATGGGGCAGCCACAGCTTCTCTGGGCACCCTGTGCCAGCGCCTCAGCACCCTCACAGGGAAGAGCTTCTGCCTAAGAGCTCATCTCAGTCTCCCCTCTGTCAGGTTAAAGCCATTCCCCCTTGGCCTGTCTCTACAGTCCCTTGCCCAAAGCCCCTCTCCAGGTTTCTTGTAGCCCCTTTAGGCACTGGAAGCTGCTCTAAGGTCTCCCCTTAAGGAGCCTTCTCTTCTCCAGGTTGAACAAGCCCAGCTCTCAGCTTGTCTCCAGAGCAGAGCTGCTCATTACCCTTTATCAGCCAGCAGACATTTCTTGTTAATAACTGTATTTGTGTCACTGTGCTTTGGCCTTCTCTGCATCCCAGATATGAGCATGGCAATCTCTGTTTTTGGAGAAGAAAGGTGGTGTTTGCCATCTTTGTTTTGGCAGAATAAAATGCTTTGAATACCATTTAAAGTGGTAAAGCGTGTAGCGTGTCCCTGATCTCTCATGAAGGTCTGGTTGTTCCAATGAAAGTGTAAATATTAACAGACTGTAGAGGAATTGGCTTTACCCCTACTGATTATGATGTTCAAGAAGTTGCTTACTCACCCAGACAGTCCTAGTGGTTAATATCTGTGGTCAGAAATGGAGTGGGTCCTGTGGAAGGTTGGGAATGGTGGAGCCTCTCCAGGCGTGGGCTCAGGAGCACCTAAGGTTTATGAAAGGTGTTTCTGTGGTGAAGCAGCTTTCCAGTCTGATCTTTTGCCCCTCCACATAGTATTCCTTTCTTTATCTGTATTTCTGATTTCTGTTTACAGTCAGGGTAGGAAGCTTTCACTCCACCTGAATTTTTTCAGGCTCTTCTAGCAACATCCCAAATTCCTAATATTCTTCCCTAATCTTCCCTGATCCCTCTCCTATGGGGATTCTGCGCAGAATTATATTTATTTTACCATTTCCCTGCACCATGCTCCATATTATCTTTTATTTGTTTCAACATCTTGGAGTTTGTGGCTGGATTTGCAAGTCTGTGTGTACTTTTAGCAGTGTGACTTCTTCTTTTATTCCAGCTTTAACTGCAGCATGAATCTCTTTCCAAGAGGGATTGTGATTGATTCCTTTTTGCCCCCTCTTTAGAGAAAGAGCGTACTCATCTGTTTTGTGTACTGGCTTGTCAGGATGCCAAAGTCAGCATTGAATTTATGGGATGCAGCCTTCTAGAGCAAAGAGGGTTTTTTTCCTTATGAGAGATAATTTTGTCTGAAATATCTCTTCTGGGTTGATTCTCTCCTGCTTCGGTGGGTAAACCCAAAACAGATTTCTTCTGCACTGCAATACTTGTCCCTTTCTTTGGGATTGAGGACAGTTTCTTTCCTTGAACTTTATCTCTGTTTGTTTTCCTGGACTGGTCACTGGTGTTGAAGATCAGACAGCGTGTTTAAGATCAAGGTCTGGAAGCGATACAGTGAAGACAGCAGCTCTTTATCACAGAATCCCAGGCTGGTTTGTGTTAGAAGGGACCTTAAAGTTTGTCTAGTTCCAGCCTCCTGCCATCGTCAGGGACACTTTCCACTAGACCATGTTTGTCTGTAGTGGCTAGGGTTGTTTTATCTTGTACCATTGCCCTGTTCCTTTGCTTCTCAGGGGTAAGATTAAATTTTCTACAATTCCTTGACTTTCTTATTTAAAATGTGAAGGGAAAGAGGGGAACAGTGTGTTCATGGCCTATCATTTCTGACGTGCAAGCATGAGGTAGGTGCTCAGGAGCAAGGCTGTTCCTGCTCCTATCCGTGGTTGAGGCTGCACCAGTCTCTCCTCTGATCCTACCAGCAGCCCTGGAGACCAGGAGAAGCAGTTTTTGTGATGGAGGAAAAGCAAAGGAGGAAGCTGCTGTGCAGCAGCTGGCAAGAAAGTTTCAGCTGCTTTTTCTTGTTTCCTGTCGGTGCTTGATGAAGTGGGCTGGGTCGAGGTGACCAAAGTCTGTTTACATGTTGGCCTGAGAACCCTGCGACTTTCCCTTCAGGCTGCATGCAGTGCTTGCTCCAAAGCTGCAGGAGGTGCAAGGGTGAGAAGTAGGCTGTTGCTGTGAAATAGCCCAAAGTGCAATAACTTTCAGCTTCTTGTTTTGTCTTTGAGTGCACTAAATGTTCTTCCTGCATGTGCTGTCCTTTGGAAGCATTTAAGATTAAAAAGAAAAAGAACATCTTGAAGTTATTCCCCTGGTGTTGTCCATGATGGTTTCATTATACACTCTTAAATGCCCAACACAGTCTTTAAGGTTCTTGACAGGAATTTAACTTGCAATATCAGTCTTCCGTCCTCTCTTTAATGGCCCTTTGTAGTCTGCATTGGGAGAGTTTTTCCCAAGGTAATGGGCTAAATCATCATCATCCATCATCATCATCGAGTCCTGCCAGGCAGAAGCAGATGTGGAAGAACTACCTGGAAAATGGGGAGCTGGAATGTGTCAGCGCCATTAAATCTCAACAAGGATTTGCCTTGCTGGAGCTGCATCTGAATACAAGTGCCATTTTAAGAAATGGGTTGAATAATTGTTTTCTTCTTACATTCACTTTCTTTTTTGCTTGTCCTGATGCTTTCCATTTCCCACTCTGCATAGGTGCATACTTTCATAGGCTTCTTCAGTTAGGACTGCAAACAACTGTGATTTAAGAGGTGTCTGTGAATTGCCTGTAGGTTGGGATAAACACGAGCTTATTTGCAGGCAATGAAGTACTTGAGAATTTTTTTTTTAAAGTCCATTAATGCATCTTGGCCAGCTCTTGCTGGTGTACAGACATGCCAGGTTTAGACTCCTGTCACACATCTTTTATAATCTGTTCTGGTCAAAGGAGCTGCCACATGTGAACAAGAGGTGAGGAACAAGCTTTTCAGCATTTTGAAGCATCAAATATCCATCTGTAAGAGCAAGAATAGAGTTCTTTGGTTAAAACTGGAAGATAAGTGTGGTTTTTAAAACTGATTTCAGCTTTGCAGTGTTCGTAAGTTCATTTTATGTGCTGCTGCTGCTCAGCTGTTGATTGTTCTGGAGCATAAAGAAGATGATGCAAGTTTTTTTCTTAACCGCTTTTTTTTACTTTTTATAAATATTTTTTATAAGGAGTTTTTTTAATTCCCTCCACAAATACCTTTCCTTTTCCTCCACCCCCAACATACCTGTGTCCAAAATAGTATGGTCTTGGGTTCTTGTTCTTACCTTCCTTTGTAAAACTTGTGTTATTTCACCTAAACGGGAAGGGTTATCTCAAAATGAGTTAGGTTGGACCAGCCCTGTGGTTTGTGCAAGCCTAAACTTGCTTAATGCAGAGAAAAGGGAAGTGATTTGTACCCTGTGATCCTGGAGCTTCTGCAAGAGCATTTACCTTACGAAAAAGGACAGGATCTTCCTCTATGGTGTCGGCGGCTCTTTTGAAGTGTGGCACATCCCAGGGAACGCAGCCAAGGGAGCACGTGAGGTGAAAGGAAGGGCACAAACACTGCGATTGCAAAACTGTTCCCTTGAGACATGCCAGTTTCTGGACTTCACTGGGAGAGTTTGAGTTAGTTCTGTACTCTGGAGAGAAGCAGAGTCACCTTGCAGTGTTTAGCAAGTGGGAAGTGGCCCTTGGCAGATGCTTAACCTTGTGTGGTGTCCATCTTAAGAGCTTACTTTGACCTTATGGATTGTTTTTTTTCAGATAAATTTTCAGCTGGGGTGTTATCAGAGGTGGCTTAAAAAGTGATGGACAGCAGCAGAGGACTGTCTATGCTGAGTGTCTACTGAGGAAGCTCTAATGACAGTAGTTAGATTGTCAAATTTAAGCCTTGAGTCCAAAAGGTGACTCTGGTGCTGCCTGGGGACCCTTTTCTATGGTGATCCACAGTTGTACGATGCAGGGTAGTCTGCTTTGGGCACTCCTGCACTTCTCATCTGTGTATCATTGTTTTAGCAACTAGTTGTTTGGGGAAATAATGTATTACTAAGTCTTTTCCAGCAGCTAAACCACAGTAAATCAGTTGGTGAGTTGTCAGCATGTGGGCAGCCCACCTTCCTCTTGGGGTCCTCCTCAGCAAGAGCATGGCTTGGAAGATGGTGCTGCACCTAAATCTTACTTCGCCCAGGCCAGCTTGCTGTTGATGATTTTTATCCTTTTGGTGGGTTTCTAGAAGAATTTCTAGGTGTTGAGTTTTAATGCTCTGTGCTTGCTGTGTTCCTGTTGTAAACAGGAAAGTGAATGTGAAATGCTCAGTGGAGAATGTGCTGGCTACTGGGCTTGATTATGTTGATTCTGAGTTACTGGTTTAGAAAGAATTAGACACTTGAGCCTGTTAGTCAAAGTTCAGCCTTAAAACCTGAAGCCTGATTAACTGAAACTGCCTGTACATGGAGATTTAAGAAATAAGATCCCTAAGGTATTCAAAAAGGTGCCTGATTACTTGTGTAGCAGGCAGTGTTTACAGGTAAGATGATATCCCTGTCGTTTGAGAAATCGCATTATCACTGCTGCCTCTCCACAGCCTGTCCTGTGCCGTAGTGTTCAGCCTGTGGTCATTTTTAGTCCTTAACTGATGTTAAAATGAAATAAATCAACTTCTGAAGCAGTTTGGGGTTTCTAAACTGATGAGTTGTGCAGGCAGAAGGGCCTTGAGCAGCTGGACATTGGCTTCATCAGAGCAGGGAGATGGACAGGGCCATGGTGCTTTTATTCCTCTACTGGTTGCCTTGAGGTGGAACAGTAATTCATGACTCTTACAGTAGATTTTTCTGCTTAAATTATGGTGAAGCAGAAATGAGTTTGTGAAATGTACATCTCATTAGTGAGCTGCACAAGTTGTGGCCCTTGAAATGAGTGAACCAAGTGGGATGTATTCTGCAGCCAGAATATTTCTTGAAGTAGCACCAGGAGCCTGAGCTGTTCCCAAAGCACAGAATAAAGCTAAGTCTACTTTTGATTCATTAAAACCACAAAAGCATCTCTGAAATGCAACAAGGAAGCTGAGAATAAAGCCAGAGCCGTGTCTTGATACCATCAGCAGTGTGCTGCCGGGGAGCACGTATGTGGCAGGCTCTGCAGGCTGTCTCCTAATTTAAGACCTCTGTGTGATTTGTACTGATAAGGAGATCACAGACTTCAAAAATCCTGAGTTGGAAATGATTATATGTCATGAAGTAATAGTGTCTTTGAACAGCACAGCTCTGCCTCTTGGTGTGTACGTTCATCCTTTCTAGGGGATGTGCTGGGTGTTGTACAACTTCTTTCTAAAACACTATAATTCTGCTTCTGTTGCTAAAAATACTGCACTTGGTTCATGAACTTCACTGCATCGAGTGACTTGGGACTCCTCCAGGGGTTCACCAAAGTGGTGGTAATGTCTGCTTTGCTGATGGCTGCAGAAGGAAGACTTCTGTGGCCCACACGGGCAAGTTTGGAATAACACAGTCTTTCTGAGAGTGTGATGACTAATTTACATGTTCAGTACCATGTTATGTTTGGGCTTGGGCAGGGAGAGGCTCTGAAAGACACCCTGGTAATTCTTAAATGAGTAAATTACTACTTTAATACATACACATGTTAGGTATATATATTACTAAGCTAGTCTTGACCCAAGTTTCCAAAAAAAATATCTACAGCAATAAAAGTAATAATAGAAGGAAGCAAATTCAGCTGAAGTGTAGTGGTTTGTATTTGTACATGTTCAACTGTGCTATGAAGTAACTGCAGAAAGCTGGAAGCGGAAGGCTCTGAGGTGGAAGAGGATGGGACAGTGTAATTCAGCAAAAGTAGCATGATGAGTTATTTTATACTAGCAGCTGCCATTGTGTTGTGTGCATGATTCTTCTCTTTTCTTAACCCTATGCACGGGCTTGGTGGCATTACAATTCCTGCTGGGAACACTCCAAACAGCTGGGTTTCATATTGTGTGCTCTCCTGCAGTCCCTCCTCTCCTGGAAGAGTTGCCCATTAAGGAGCACAAGTCGTTAGATGTAACTGGTACACAGAGTAGGAGGTTTTGTGGGATGGTGGGTGTTAGATACGGTGTGAGAAGTGCTTCAGCAGTGCAGGTATTGAAGGGAGGGATGGAACAAGAGTGGGCATCTGAATTAAAAAACATGATGGTATGCCTAACAGAAAGATCTCCTTGTCTTTATCTGAAGAATAGAGATGTTAAAGGAGGTTTAGATTTTCCACTGAATGAGGTGGTTTTAAGGTTCAGCATGCGTAGTGCAAAAGCCAGTCTTCTGTGTCAGAGGAAAGTATTCCAGTGCTGCCTGAGGGGTAAAGTCACCTTTGTTAACATTGCAGCTGCAATTAACATCTTACTAAAAAGAGCTTTGTAGGGGGATTACCTTAAGTTTGTCTTGGAGTGATACCCATTTCCAAACACATTAGAGAAGTACTCTACAGACATAACTCTCCTCTTGCAGTTGTCATCAGCCTGAGTTGCCCTATTTAGAGTGTTGTTTGCATGACTGATTCTCTACTGAGCTGTTAATAGCAAACTGTAAAGTTAACAGCTTGTGTTTTTATGGCAAAGCATTAGGGAAGAGCTTTCCTTTAAAAGAATCACTTTAGACAACTTAAAATGAAGTTAAAGGATAGGAATTGATCCCCTAAATGAAAGCACTTCTGGAACAAATTGAAATAGCATTATAAAGCACTTTCATATCTTCCAGAATGATTAGGTACGTTTTTTTAAGGGGTGGGGTTGTCTTTGGTTATCTGCAAACTGTGTGTTGTGTCTTCTATTAAATTCAGTATACAATGTCTAAATTGCAATCCAAAGATCATTCTGCTGTCATTCATCAGAATTGGATGGGTAACTCCTCCTACCCAAACGCTGTTGTCCCAGTCTACACTCTGAACTGAATTTGGGATAGAGTCCTGGTTTAAGCAACAAGGCACAAAGACTTTGCTTCTCTAGAGCTTCAATGAGATGCAGTGAACTGGAGTTTAAACACTCTCTAAGTTGGCAGCTATTAATATTTTTTCCTTAATCAACCCAAATTGGTTAATGGCTCATGCATCTTAAAATGTATTTGAACGCTGATGCGCGGATTGACTCCACAACTCGTTAAAAGTTGTAAAGTAGGTATGCTTTTTTGCAGCGCTGAGACACACGGAGATAATTCCTCAAAGTCATGCATACCCCAGTGTTGTTTCCTTCTACATTTATATGGTTGCACCATACGCCTATATATATTCATATCCTATCCCCACTTCATATTACAATGAACTAGAAGGTCCTTTGCGCCTGCGCAGTGCCCCCTCTGGTCATGGGCAGGGGTCTCAAGATGAAGTAAATGAGTCTTCCTCCTGTGGGTAGGGGTCTTCAAGATGAAGTAAATGAGTCTTCCTCTTCTTGAACTTTTCACCTTTTAGTCTTCACGTATGGCCTTAGGGTTTGGTCCCAGCCATAAACCATTTGCTTCTCCCCCTTAACAGTAGATTCAGGCATCTGCTTTTCCTTATCAATAGAACCAGGTGCCTGCTTTTCCTTATCAGTAGTTAGTGCCTTTGTTCTGCTTAGTAGGCATGATAGGTACAGACAATACCTTTGCTTAAGCAAGTGAATTCCTCTAACCCCCTTGTACAACCCCCCTGTACATTGGTCAACCCTCTGCATCAACGCTAGCCCTGAAACACGCTAGCGTGAACTGGCTGCGTCAGCGCTAGCCAGTACATCCTGGGTTTGTAGATCTTTGTTTTGCTGGATGGAGAATGTCTTTGTGCAAAGTTCTTGGTAGCTTATCTCGTAACTTCTGTCAAAATAGGAGTCTGTAATCTCAGCTGTGAATCTGTTATTCTGGTTGTACGAGGAGGGAACTTAAGGTTGGAGTCCATAGATAAATGGTATGAGTAAGCAGCTACACCCCTCTGGTTTGATAACTGTTAATGAAACACCTTTGGCAAACTTAATGAAGCAGAAACAGGGATGCTAAGGATGTAGATTGCCAGTGGCTGTCTCCCGCCCTGATCCATTTCAAGTCTTGTTCAGGTCACACAGGGCAGTTCAGTAAGGGCACACTTCTCCAGTCCCTGTGACATGGACCCAGTGCAGCACAGCAGCAGCTAACAGCACCTATTCTGGGGAGAATCGGCTGGGATACATCTCTCCAAGATGGTATCTTGGAAACAGTTTTGACACTATAGTATGGATGCCCTACTGGAACACAGGAATCTGTAGCTGTTGGTGCATTTAGACCCACTTGCTTACTTTCATGTGTCAGTAACCTGTGACTTCAGGGTGTTATCTTTGGCTGGAGGGTTTGCTGAATCTGCAGCTAAGATGATCTCTATAGCAGCCTGCAGGTCAGAGCTCAGCCAAAGAGTTCAGGCAATTGAAAGCCCTGAGAGTGAGCCCTGGGGTTGAGAGGGATCAGATTTTGCAACTGGCAAAAGTGAATGGGGAGTATTTCAATTTGAATAGCTGAATATTTAGTGATGCCTCATGAAGGTGAATCAAGCTGCTAGCCCTGACCCAGAAAGTCTGTAGTAATCTGCTAATGATGGTCCAGACTTCATGACTTTCCCTGAAACCCTTTAAAATGAAACTCCAACCCTGTTGCAGATGGAGATGCACTTCACTTGTAAGAGAGAAGTAGGAGTATGTTTATTGACATAAAGCAGTGATTTAACAAAGCTGATAGGAAATGCGACAGTGGATTAACGTGATTCAGTAGTGAGGTACACTTGATTATTATTGCATAGAGGACAGGGTCAGATAAAGCTGTCAGGAGTCCCTCTCTTTGAGTCAGGAGTCTCAGAAAGGACCCTCTTGTGTTCTAAGCTCCTTCTCAGAGAGAAGTCCGTGTGCAGCTGCATCCAGATGTAGTCCCAGACTTGGTCAGTAGTTTATGTCTAAAGGATTGTATGTGCACAGTCAATCCTTTATATCCCTTAGGTAAGATTTCAAAGTTTAGCATGCTATTAGTCACTTAAAAAGGACCTGTGACAAGTGATCTCAGCCACAGGAGTAACCTTGAGAGGTGTCCCTGCTCAAGGGGAGATCCTGGCATGCAGCCTGCTGCTGTGCAGGATTGCTCCACAGGACCTGGACTGTCCAGTAGTTACAGAGTGAGATGATTGACTTATACTTGCATAGCAGCATGTTTCAGTAGGCGCACGCTTAACTGGCCCTCAGCTGTTGACCAAGATTTATGGCCCTTAGCTATTGTGTTGGTATCTGTCTCCCCAAAGTCCAGCGTAACCGTGATGAAGCCATGATGACCACCTGGCTATTGCTTAAGCAGGAAAGAGGACTTGGACAGAAGCTGAGCTGAGTAGTGCTGGTTCTGATTGCTCTTGGGGTTTGATCTTGTCCTGATGTTGCAGGACCGAAGCTGTCCTCAATGTGTCTGCAGTGCTGCTCAGTATCATGATTGGCATTTCTCTTTGCAGACCCTGGTGGTACTTTCCTGTTCTTTTTCTCAATGCAGAGTAAGCACCAAGCCCTCAAGGAAAGCAGACTGCATATTAGTTACATGTAGCCAGGTACAGTTGCAGGTGCTACAAACCGCTCTGCTTTCATTACAGCCTCACTAGATAATCTACTTTTTGGGGTGTCTGGATATAGGGACAGTAAATTTCCTCTGCAGCTCTCCAACAGCACGTCTCCTCTTTATCTTGGTGACCTAGTTATCAGAGCCTGTGCTTGAAAGGTGGGCAATTATCACATTCCTGGTTAGCTTGAGGAATACCCAAAGGCACGAGCAAGTGCAGAATGCTGCTTTTTACCTTTTCAAGCCCTGGCAATAGCTAAAAAGGAGTGGCCATCTCATAGCATCTGTGGTTGTATGTGGGAGACTCTCTTGTTTGCAGAGGCCATCCTGGGCTGGGTTTTCATTGCTTCAGACAATCTGTGCTACTCCACCTTCCTCTGGACAAGCCTCCAGAAAGCTAGGAGAAGTCAAATAGGAGAAAACAATCTCAGAGGCCATGCTGTTTCTTTCTGCCCATGTTGGCCTTGGATTCTGGCCAGCCTAGGCTTTGTACATAAAATGCTTGTGCTGTGCTCTGTTTTCTATTTTGCTTTTGCACATTGAGCATTATGATGGTGGTGGTTTTAATGTAGAAGATTAAGCATACTCCTAGGAGTAGACTCAGTCATCTTCAAAATCTCAGTGCTGAGACAGTTTGAAGTCTGTGGAGGACATGTCAGATGTTCAAGATTTATGAGAACTCTGCAATTTATTTCCAAAAGTAGGAAATAAATCTTGAATCTTGGAAAGAAATTACTTAACTACACTTCCAAAAGAAGGGTTGAATTAACTATGTGAAAAAGCTTATCCCTGCCATTCCTATGTGCAGAGCTAATGCTTTGCTGTGAATTGAGGTGATCTCGATCTTGGCCAATGGAGGAGCGATGTGGGAGAACTGTGCTCCTTACACAGGAATTTGCATCAAATTGATCTGCAAAACATTTGGAAACTGCTTGTTGGGAGTTTGGCATCAGAAACTATTGGTGAGACTCAGTGTTGAGCAGCAGAGAAGTAAACTTGGAGGGATTTAGGAAAACATGCATGTGTATGTCTGGATCTAGTGGGGAGGAACTCAGAGCAGTGCATGATATCCTAGAAATAAATGCACAGAAATGGCAGTGTGGCTGTATCCTAATGTCATTAAGGACTCCACTTAATCAAATACATGTTGCTGTTATCTAGGAAATGGTGACTGGCAGGAGAGGGACACTGTTGGGTGGCTCAAGGGAGGCTTATAGTGTGAGGGACTGTTTGCAGAGGCCATGGATAACTGGATTAAAGTGGTGATAATGGGTTCTTGATCTTGCTTAAGCTGGCAAAGTGGCTTTGATTTGATTGTAGGTTATTTTAAGCCAAATTCCCACTAACAGTGTTTCTTGCTAAAACAGTCTCTGCTTTCTAGAGCGGGTCTTTGAAAAAAAAAATAGAGGAAAAGTGGGGGAAGGAAGAGGAAAGGTAGGATGAAATTCAGTGTTCCTTTGTGATTGGAAGTGTGTGGTGTCCTACAGAGCATCCCTTTGCAGCTGTTGGGAGAGCAGAGCTGAATTTTGCTTTCCACACTGTTATGTCGAGCTGTTGGCTCTCCAGGGCGGGGATTAATCCAGGTGTTTGAGGAGGGTCTCCTGCCGCTTGGCCCCACAGTGGTCCTTGGGGAAAACTGCTGTATGTGGAAATGGGACCTCCCAGAAGCCCATCATGTTTCTGCAAGTTGTCTCTTGCCCATCGCTTTGTAGAAGGCTTCCAGGCATTGGGGTTGTTTCTGTTCTTTCTTTTTGAGGCAGAAATTTCAGTTTTCTTTAATGGCTTGTTTTGCTTCTGTGTAGATGAAGGTAGGGGTTTGAATCTTGATGCATTTATTATTGATAGTGTGCACTGAAAACATTAGAGGAATGACTAATGGCATGGTGTGTACTGCGGTAATACTGTTTTCTAAGGCTGTTTATCAGGCTTAAAATAAAGGAAGCATAGCATAGCTAGGGAGGCTAAGCTCCATGCTGAGCTGTTACTAGGATAATATCATCCCGACTCCAGAAAGCTGCAAAGCATTAGCAATCTTGCAACAGCTATATACTAATAATGATTGTTATTTTAGGACTTAAAAACACTGAGCTTTAACTGATGAATTCCAATAATAAAAGCTAAATTTGGGGATAGGAAGATGACCTTCCTGAATCAAATTGCTTAATACTTGTATACTGCTTCTCACAGTGCTGGAAGTTCTTGCTGAGCAGCTTTGGTGTTGCAGGTGACACCTGGCACTGAGACAGAAGTAGGAATAAATGTCAGGAGTCTTCTCAGAGATCATGCTCCCTGTGCTATCGCTGTGTTTAGTGTCTAAATATCTGAAAGCCTCTTCTTGAAATTGCTGTCTTTGAGAATAACTTGACAAGGATTAACTAACTTAGCATCACTAAATGCCAGCAAAAATAAAGGAAGCTTCTTGTACTGTTTTCATTAATGCAGCTCAGCAAATGGTCCTTCACGTCCAAAGCTTTCACTTACATAGTCAAACTTTATTGCTACTTAATAGCAACAAGCAGTTTAAATTGCAGATTATTTTGCCCCCCACCTGGATTTTATGCTCTTGTTGGGTGCATCTGTGACATGAATGACACCGACCCCGTGTGTGCAAGTCAAAAGTGGAAATTAGAGTTAACTCTTCTCTATAAATGTCGTTTCCAGGCATCTGAGGAGGCCTCACTACGGGCTTTGGAGAGTCTAATGACAGAGTTTTTCCACAATTGCACAACAAATGAACGGAAGCGTGAGATAGGTGAGTTCATGCCACTGCTAAAGGATGGGCCTCTTTGTTTTTGCTGTGTGCAGACCTCAGCAGATGACTTGGTTATATTCAACCAGTACAGCATGAGAAAGTACTTTATCCCATACCAAACTGGCACCTTGGCCTCTCCTGCTTAAGAAAAGGCTGACGTAGTTTGTGTTTTAGAGATCCCATGGCATGTCCTATAGATAAGATGTCAGTAACCCTCTACTGCTGTGAGTATGGAGATGTTTTTTATCAAGTGTGGTAAGTTGGTTAGGGTAGGAGAAGGATGTTAGGTTTTTCTCTGTCTGTACATTGTTCAGTTGCATGTGCTGGAAAAACCTCTACCTTCTGCCTGGAGGTGAAGCATGACCTTCGGACTTGTTCAGCTTTAAGAAGGG
This sequence comes from Neopsephotus bourkii, assembly GCF_033783945.1. Lineage (NCBI taxonomy): Eukaryota > Metazoa > Chordata > Aves > Psittaciformes > Psittacidae > Neopsephotus > Neopsephotus bourkii. Next base: position 995,548 of record NW_026901034.1, read on the forward strand.
AAAGCAGAAAACTGGCTTAGCTTATGTGAAATGACAAGTAGGAATAAGCAGCGAGGTTTCATTTTGGCTGGTGTCCTGAAAAACCACCAGAGATCTTATGGGCTGTAGAAGCTCTATATTAGCTTCTTGCATGTGTCATTGATGGCTGTGAATAGGCAGTTTGCTTTTATGCTCAAACTTCTGTCATCTCTAACTTCAGTGTCCCAGCAGGGAAAAACTTCTCCCAGAGATCTGGTAAAATAAAGAATAAGTGACTAGGCAAGGGTGAGTCTTTTTTCTGTTGTGAAGATCTGCTGTGGAAAAGGTAAAAGTCTTCAGCACCCCCCATTTTCCTGCTTAAGTTGTAGGAAAGAAACAAACTGATTAAGGATTCAGTATGAATAACCTGTAAAACAGCCCTGTAAAGTTTTCCCTTTGCCACGTTTGGTATGTAGTCACTCGATGCAAGGTGACCAAATCCTGTACCCAAGTGTTCAGAGAAGGTTTTTAATATGCTGACCTATACCAAAGTCAATGGCTCTTGAAGCAACTGCATTAAAATGAGGGGATTTATAACACTGTGCCAGATCTGAAGTACTCCTTATGTTTTGCAGTGACCTGGTATCCCAACATTTGGCTTTTATAGATAAAATGGTAATGTTCATAGTATGATTTCTGTGTAATTTAGTTTTCTGCTGTTAGTCTGGTGTAGTATTTGTCCAAACTGTATTCTAAAGTGACATACCTATTTCATTAAAGCCTATTATTAGGTTGTTTTTAATACTTTGGAGTGGGATTTTTCTTTTTTTTTCCCTCCTCCAGGCTGAGTCATTCCCTGAGCATGGGGTTTCTTCCATGCTCAGTGTGTTATTGCATTGCCAGTGTACATTGTTAAGGATTTGTTAACAGTTTAAGAATCACCCTGTAATTCTTTAATACTTTGTTTTTTTCAGAGGAGCTTTTAAATAACTTTGCCCAGCAGATAGGAGCCTGGAGATTCTGCCTCTATTTCCTCTCAAGTACAAGAAATGACTATGTCATGATGTACAGTTTGACTGTGTTTGAGGTAAGCTGTGGCTGTTGCCTGCTTAGTGCATTTTCTGTCTGGTGCAGTTTTGTGTGGCAATTGATTTGATTGGAAAATGTTTGTCTGAAAGGGCAGTCCTAGTAAGTGTAGTGCAAAAGGATGCTTTTATTGTGCTCTCCTAGAGAGGCTGCTTAATGGCAAACTAAGAGTAGGAGAATATGAATCATTGTACAGAAACTGAAGAATTCATTTCCTGGCATCTCACAGTACGAGCTACCTCCAGTTTCAGACGCTGCCTGAGTTTTCTGCACAATGCTTTTAAGAGTCATATTGCTTTTATAGTATTTTTATGGTCAGAAAGACATGCATTATTACCTGCTACTCCTGCAAACTGTAATGCTAAGAGGGAAGACAGAGTTTTCTTTCATTTTTCTGACATCTCAGTTGTGGCTGATGCTCTTGAACAACATCCCACAAGCTTACTTGCTAGGTGTAGAGGTAAGGTCTCTTTTAGAATACCATATCCCACCTATTTATAAAAGAAAAAAGTTATGGTTAAAAGCTGAAATATTGATTTGTGTATCTACTGGAAGAAACAGAAGTCTTCTGTGAGCAGCTCTGTTTCATCAACTGACTTCTCCATGACCACCGCAGTGTTTTTCCCTATCGATAGTCTGGGATTTGGTCAGAGTCACACCTCTCCCTGGTCTGTTCCTGGCCTCTGTGTTATGATCTTGGCTGGGTGGGCAGACTGAGCTCTGCTCCTACATCAGAGGGGGTTTACATCCTTTGCAGCAGCCACTTTTTAGATGGAGCAAACAACTCTTATTATGAACAGAATTATCCACATTGTTGGTGGTGACCTCTTCACTTTAAGTGTTCACTTTATTTGTCTGGACTTGATGTGCAAACTGAATCTGGTTTGCCTTCCTTTTAAAAAGGGGGTAATCATGACAGAGTGTGGGAGCTGTTCCCTGTTCTGGGGGTGGATGTCACACAGCAGCACCATGCAATAATTAAACTGCTTTTTATGAAGATTAAAGCATGCTTGATTACTGAGCCTCTGCTTTCCCTCTGGGAGGGGGGAGTAGTACTGGAAAAAATAATTGTGCCCATAACTAAGCAGAATAAAGAAATCATTGTCCAAGTGTAAAGTGAGGGACATAAGTCTAAAGATCAATGAGAGATTAGGATCTTACCATTGATAGCTTGAACTGCCAAAGTTAATTACTGGAGTGCTGCCCATTCAACTAGTCTTCATAGCAACTTCATTAGTCTTCAACTGTCAGAGTACTGAATTTCAGTACAGCATGTATGTAAACATAGGGATTATTCCCAAAACATACATGAGAATGTTGTATTTTCTAGTGTCTAGGAAGTTAATGGTGGATCTGGAATAAAAATCCCATGGCCCCCTTCCAGGTGAACCTTTTTCACTTCTTGCTTTTGGAGAAGAGAACATCTTTCCAAAAACATTTCGTAGGTGGAGAAGACTGCCACTTCCAGGTCAGATGAGTAGGACAAAACTCAGTGGGCGTTAAAGCGTGAATGTTAAAACTAAAACGTCTTCCAGTTTTATTGGGGATTATGAAACTCTTCTTCTGGACTTGCAGCAAGAAACTCTCATTTGGTTTGGTTGTCATTGTTTTTAAGCAATAACTTCTGGATCTTCTCTGTGAGAGCACCCAGAAAGCAACCTTTTTTAGAAACTTAATGTGTAAAAGTACCTCTGTATCTCTACACTCTCAACTGGTACCTCTGTACGGTAAGTCTACACTGTGAATTGGATCTGCTTTGACGGTAATCTTCCATTATCTGCAAGAAACCTCTTTGCAGCATCTCCTGCTTATGGGTTCCCCAAACTATCTGCCTGCAGATGGGTACAAACGTTGCCTCAGTAGCAGGTAGCCTCAGTAGCAGGTCCCTTCAGTAAGTTACTCCGAGAGGCTCAGCTCCTAGTGCTCCAGAGCCCTTAAATGGGATTGTAGCATGGCAGGAAAGCAATTTGCAGCTCTGCCTTCTTAAGGATTTTGTCTGGCTTTAAGTGGACTAAAAGCTTTCAGGTAAAGTGGTGCCCTGTCACTGCAAGGCAGTCACTCTGGTGACCTTCCAGCTTAAGGTGACCTGCGTGGCTTCAGAGTCATCTAAAACTGAACTTGCTTCCCCTCTTATTTTTTTTTTCTTATTGCTCCATACAAGACTATGCTTCCCCCTTTCACGGGGAAGATCTACGCATCCAGGCTTGAGGTATGGTGGAAATAATTTATAGGCATGCCAGACCAGTTCTGCTTGACCTAAATCCAGTTAAAATCACAACATTGCTGACACTTGTCAGTTAATAGAAATGATGGTGTTTTCCAGGAGCAGCAATTTATGGGGCACTGAAACCCATCTTGTGTGAAACTCTCCTGTTGGAGGGCTTGTACAGATCTGATACTCTTGTGGTGGGGGTGGGTTTTTGTTAGATCTCGAGCCTACATGCGGTGTGGCTTGTAAAGCTCAACAGGTTTTGTTCAGCAGCTTGAGCCATCGCTGTCTTCAGTTGCCTGAGTACTCCTTTAGGTAGCAAAGCTTATTCCAAGTTAGTGATGTGGGGTTTGCCCTCCATGAAGCTGCTCTTGTTCTGCCTAGCTTAGTTTGCACACACTCTACGTGTTGTTAAAGGTATTAGGGTTGATATTGGGCTGCTGAGCTATTAAAACGTCTTAAATTTGAGCTCTTTGCCCAGTGAGATAGGTGTTGGAGCTCTAACAAAGGAGAAACATCTGTTTAACCTGCTAATACCCACGCATTTCGTTACCTGTAGGTCTGCCCACAGCAGTAATGAAGGTTGAACTACAACAAATATAGGTACATTCCTGTGTAAACTTATCTAGGAGTGTTCCTGCTCTGGCAAGGGGATTGGACTAGATGATCTTTTGAGGTTCCTTACAATCTCTAGCATACTGTGATACTGTGATGCGATACTGCTCAGGCTTGGTCAGTGTGAGGCCTGGATAGATTGAAAGCTATAACCTTTCCCCTGCCCATGCAGTGTGGCAGGGGCAGTCAATCCTGGGATGTAAGATGCAGCTGCTCTGCCCAGTGCTCTGTCCCTGCACTGTGTCCAGTTCTCTTGACGTTTAACTCAATGAAGCAGGTCTAAGATGAGCTTGTTTGAGAGGTCTGTTTCTTTTCCAGAACCTAATCAATAAGATGTGGCTTGGGGTCCCATCTCAAGACAAAATGGAGATCCGCAGCTGCCTGCCCAAGCTCCTTCTGGCTCACCATAAAACTCTGCCTTACTTCATTAGGAACAAGCTCTGCAAAGTCATCGTGGATATTGGCCGGCAAGACTGGCCAATGTTCTACCATGACTTTTTCACTAACATCTTGCAGGTAAGGAGTTTATAAAGAGAAGACTCGTATTAAACTTACATTAATTTGTGGAGAGACATTCTTTTGTTTCCTTGAGTAGTGACTTGACAGAGGTTAAAAAACTACATAAAAAGCAAAACTGCTTCTTAAACTCATCTTCCTTTTTAATTTTGCAGATGAACCTTAGCTTCCTACATAATATTTTTCTTATGTTCATGTGTTTTGACAAAGCAACAAGTATCAACTGCAGTTTGAATTTTAACTGTTTCATCATCATAAACTGGTTTGGGCTGGAAGGGACTGTAAAGCTCATCCAGTTCCAAGCCCCTGCCATGGGCAAGGACACCTTCCACTAGACCAGGTTGCTCCAAGCCCTGTCCAGCCTGGCCTTGAACACTGCCAGGGATGGGGCAGCCACAGCTTCTCTGGGCACCCTGTGCCAGCGCCTCAGCACCCTCACAAGGGAGAATTCAGGAGTAATTATTGAAAATTTAGGGGTTGTGGGTTCTTTAAAGGTAAAAAGTCAGTAACACTATGGATGCATCACTGGATGATTCTCACAAATGAAGTTTCTGAATGTGGCTGTCGGAAATGTTTCACCTAACAGCCAAAGATACCCTAAAACCTCTGGTGCCACATCATGTAAAGTCACTGGTGGAACGTTGTTGGGGCGTTTATTAAGAGGGCTGTTGGAGGAAGACCAAAGTATGTATTGGAGGATCCTGGTTGAGACAGTGCCATTAGTTTGACTGTTGGTTGTAATTCAGCATCTTCAGAGTGAAGCCTGAGCCTGGTGAACAGCTCGCTGCCACTACAGCCTGAAGAGGCTGGTGCAAACCTCCTCTTTTGGTTTAAGGAGTTTGTTTCCATTTCTCTTAAAATTAGTCATAATTGGCATAAGGAGGCTGAGTGTTAACTGAAGTGCTGCGCAATCTTTTTCCTGCTGACATAGTGAGGTGATCGAATGCAGCTATGCCCACAGACAAGCCACAGGCAGTTATTTAAATAAATCAAAGTCCTTGAGTGTCATGAGTTTCTTTAAGAGAAATAGGTCTAGTATTAATTTCAAATTAAAAGATGTGCTAACCTGGCCTACAGAGCCTGTTACTAACTGGTGTAATTTCTTTTCAGGCAGCTTTCTGTAGTCATGTAGTGCAACGTGCTGCAGTTTTTTTCCTGGGTAGCCAATCTGACAATGAGACAACTGTCTAAGCTTTGATTTCACCTGGGTATGAGCTGAAATGCTGTCTGGGCTTCTACTTGCTTTGGAGGTTCTCTTGAGTGATTGCAGAGCCCAGTTTGGGAATCTGTTTTTCCTTAAGCCTCTCCTTTTGGACTCGGCTGCAGAGGAAAATGATCCTATAAGTTAACTTCTGTAGCACCTTCCAAAACTACTCAGAGAAAGTGGAATTAAAACACTAATACTGACCTCTAAGACTTCCAAATAATGAAGAGTAGCAGAGGAGCAGAATGAGTTGCTTTTGGAGTTGCAGGTGACTCCAGTCTCAAGACTTCTGAGATCATTTGAAGCAACTGGTTTGTTCTTTAGCATTAAATTGTATCCCAGTACTGCAAACCTTTTATTGAACCATTTGAGGGCTGGAGAGAAGTTACCTGGACTGTTGTGTTATCATTATGCAAACACAGAAGGTTCTACTTTGTTCAAAATTACTGAAGTACCTGTCTGTGGTATTGCTAAATTTCCTGGTATTGTTAGAAAGTACTCTGAGAGAAGACGATTCAGACTCTTCGCAATTTCCTAACAAGCTGTGCATTTCATTTAATTCTTTAGCTGTCTGCTCCTGTGCCATCATGCTTCCTTTCTGAAAGTCATTGTGCTTCCTTTCTGAAAGCCAAGCTCATGCACGTCTAGATGAAGAGCTTTTGGATGGGCATTTTTCCCTGATGTGTAGCCTTAGCAGTGTTAACTCAGTCTGTCTCTGGCTTGGAGGGTCAGGGAAATTAGGACCCAAATCAGGCTGTATTACACAGTTTGTTACTTCAAGAATTAGTTGTAGTAATCGTGATTGGCGTCAGTCTTCTTTTTCCCAGAGGGGGTAGTGCATAAACCATTTTGGATGTTCCAGGTCAGCAGTGAAGAGCAGCGCTGTCTTTCAGCTGAAAATAAAACTTTGTCCCACTTGAATGTGTCTTTAATAATCACAGTGGCTACCAAAGGCAAGAATCCCTTTCTCCAGTCCTCTTCCTGCATGTGGTGGAAGTTACTGTTTTTAGGGGAAATAAGATTTACAGTTTGAGATGTGATACAGAGGCAAGGAGAGGTTGGATCCCTGAGCTGTGTTCTGGTGTCAGCTGATGTTAGCTGCAGCTTTTTGTCTGCATGGGGAGGGCTTTTTAGTGGGAGACTGCTTGGCTGCTGGTGCAGGCTTCTGAGCCCAGCGTGGCTGCAGCCCTGTTACATGGTGAAACTGCTGGTGCTGAGGCAGTTCTGAGAAGTGATGATGTCAGCAGAAGGCAGTAAACAGAAGCAACAGACTGTTCCTGGTAAACATGGTGAAACAGAGAATGTGTACAGTGACATTAGGAAAGCTCTCTTCAAACCCCAGGGATTCCCATGGTACTTAACTGTTGCAACATCATAGATTAATGTCTCAGGAAATCAAGTATTTGCAGTTCTCTTCCTTCAACATGCAGCACTGCAAACTGGGAACTGATACTCCAGTGGTCTTGAAGCACTTGTAAACTGCTGGCAGTGTTGATAATCCCACCTGTCAGCTGAGTGCTTTACAGAATGCTATAATCACATGTTGCACTCATATTTTCCCCTCAGTTAATTCAGTCTCCTGTGACCACTCCTCTGGGGCTGATTATGTTGAAAACTACTTCGGAAGAACTGGCATGTCCAAGGGAAGATCTTAGCGTGGCCCGGAAAGAAGAGCTCCGTAAGCTGCTCCTAGACCAGGTGCAAACAGTGCTTGGGCTCCTCACAGGTATGAGTTACTGGTCTTGAACCCTGAAACAAATATCCTCCTTTACCAGGTTTAAGATGCTAGAACATTCTGGGTTCAGTGAAGCAACATGTTGGCAATATAGTGGCTGCTCCTGTAGTTCGAGCATTCAACTCTACCTTTCGGCATTTGGGTCAGCTTACTATGAAACAACTTGTGCAGTAGAGCAGCTGTATAGCTATATATCCCCCTCGTTATTAAGAGGGATATGTGTATAAGCACGTGGTAATTTTCTTGAGCTCACTAAGGGAAGACAGCGTTCCTTATCAAAACACTGAAGATGTGTTCTACCGAAGTTGCCTTGCTGTCTCCAGTATGTTTGTTGATCTGTCCGTCTCTCAGCAGGCTGTTCTGAAAAATCTCTCTTTGGGCAGGTATTTTGGAGAGCATCTGGGACAAACACAGTGCTACTGCTGCCACTCCACCACCATCCCCAACTTCAGGAGAAAGTGGTAAGGATGGCTAAAGCTAGAAGATGATATTCCCATATACTTAAACTTGCAACATTAGGCACAGATTCTTTTCTTTGCTGTCTAATCTCTTGTAATAACCCTTTCCTAGAACTTTTCATAGGACAGCAAATTCCTGGTTGGAAAGACAAACCTTACACAAAGTAATTTCCACTGCAGGGGATGCCCCACGGAAAATGCCACTTTGTTGTAAAGTGCACATATAGCTTCTTTTTATCCTCAGATGGCAAAAAGCTTTCTGAAGTATCAGTGCAAAATGCTCTAACATCAGGGATTTGGCTTTGCCCTCCTTGAATTTTAGTGCATCAAAAGCCAAAGTGGAGCAAAACTGAAGACCTAACTAAAAAAACGGGTGCTAGAAGATTACTATACTGAAAGTTTGTTTTCTGCCTATTCCTGTTAGTCTTTTGCATGGGTATTTAACTTATCTAAACTCATTTACATATATTTTTATAGTTACCTTAAATAGATAATTTATTTCTATGTCTGTATACTTGGCTCACACTTCATTTATATAGTTAAGCCTAAATAAGGGGTGGATGCATTAGGGTTACCCCAGGCTTAATGCTCATCTTGATGACTACCAGTTTCTCTTGTGCCTTGATGTAACATGGGTTGTTGTTACTTTTCGCTAACCCAAGCATTATCCAGCAGATTGCGGTGTCTTTGTTCCTGATCCTTGGAAAGCAAAGTAAAGAGGAATACCAGGATGCAGTGAAATCATTATGTTGTCTGATCTTGGCTTTGTCTGCTTTTAACAAGAAAAAGAAGGGCTTAGGGTCTGGAACCCAGTTGTGTATAGAGAGAACATGAAAGGCTTGTGGACCCAGTACTTCCTTCTCCACAGTCATACTGATACCTGGTTGTGCTTGGTGCTGTTCTGTGAGTTAACACAGTTGTAACTTTGTCTCTCTTCTCTTTGGGACCTTAAACAGTTAATTGAGAGTTGCAGATCGCTTCCTTCTGGCCACACTGCACTAGTAGCTTAAAACAGCTGCCTGTGTTGAGGTTTTGGTGAGTGTTAAAACTTTCACGTTTAAGTTTGGGCAGAATTTCAAGTGCTTCTTTTCTGTAGAAGAGCTTAAGGCACTTTTACAGTTATATACAAAACATACTTAATGGGAAGAAATATTTCCATGTGTTTAGAGGGGGTGGATTTTGCTATAGCTTGCACAAGTTTAAAAGAAATAAAATATTAACAGAAAAAAACAAAACTTGTGTTACTTGGCAAGAGTGAGTGTGCTGCAGGAGTGCAGGCTGTACCCACCCTGGCAGCAAGAGCCTCAGTGCTTTCATAAGATTGGGGTCTTTCATGGGAAAAAAGCTGGTCTATGTTGGTGTCAGCTGCTGGTAACCAGTTCCTCAGTGGCCAAGGACTCTGTTGGTATAAACCAGGTTGGGTTGCTTGGTGAGCCCAAGTTTATGCTGCAGATGCTGGTTAATGCAGGTTCATCCAAGGCAATGCCTGCAGGAGAGTGCTGCACCATGAACAGCAGCTTGCAGTTGGAAAAAACTAGCACTGTTTTGGTTTGAGGTGCTGGTAACTTAAACTGATGCAACCCAGAAAATCTCTCTTTTGTTGTCTAGAGTCGTAATAAAAAGTAAGCAGTGGAATGTATTCTGGGCTGATTGCTGGTGGGAGCCTGTGCGAGGTGTCCTCTCGGCTCCTCAGTGAATCACTGCATATGGTGCATGTGCTGAGGCAGATTTTCATCTGCCTGTGCATTCACCTTGTGACTTTAGATTACAGTTCTCAGAGTGAAAGCATGCTCCATTTCTGTTCTGGGTCTTTCCTTTCTCCCCTTTCAGGGAAAACAAGCAAACTGCACACAGCATCTTTTCGAGGTAATTGCTAGTAATGGAGACTACACTGCAATTTCTTTAGCAGTTCAGGCTTGGTTTCACTGAGTCCTCTTACGCAAACTTGTTTATTGGAAATTTTCTTTTGTGCTCTGCCTCAGCTACTCTCTCCATGTTAAAATTGGTTAAGTTCTTGAAGTCCAAAAGGAAGAGCACTGAGTGCTTCCCTCATGTCCACTGCTTGCTCACTTTCTGGTTTCATGAAGAACTATCTTCATTTTCATTATTAACCAAATGTCCTTTGGGTGGCTATTTGAGGACGGTTGAAAGATCCACAGTGGAGGAAGAGCACTGTTGGAGTTGCTAACATGAGTTGCTAACATGGAGAACCTATGAGGTTTAAAGACAGATACACAAGACTGTAGTGGTGAGTGGCAGTCCTAGCATTGCACATTTATGTGTCCTTACTTGCAGGCAGAGACAAATGTGTGATTGGAAGGTGAACTACAGGACAAACATGGGTTTAGTGAAACTGACATTAAATTCTGCACTGGAGATGTTAATTGTTTCTCTGACCTTTAAGTCTGTGAAATCTGTGAGCTCACCAGATCTTTTTACCCACGTAGCTATATTTGAGTCTCGTTTGTGCAGCAGAGGACTCCTGTTTACTGCTGACACTTAAACTTTTTTTGTTGCTTAGATGAGGCCACCATCTTTCTCTCCTTATATTTAGGTGAAATTAAAGGTGCTCCAAAAAGGAAAGTAGGCTTCAGAGTTCTTATAAATACTTAGTATCTTCCATCAGAGCCAAAATCTCTTTAGGAACTTGGAAAAGCTATGCTTCCTGTTTTTGTACAGGGAAGCAGAGTGGTTACTTGCAAGTCTTGCATAGTTCTTAAGTAGCACTTAAAGACAATGTGAAACTCATTTCTCATGCCGCTTTAGCAAAGGAACTCTGATAACATCCTATGTTGGGAACCATTTGAATTTCTGTATCGGTGTAGAAGTTACTCAGCAATAATCTCTCGGCGTCCAAATAGGTGTGCATAATAGGTGCTCTTTCTTTGTCAGGGATATGCAGTCGTGTATGGTGAACAGATGAGAAGCGGAAATGTTTGCTGCTGCTACCTTGTGCAGACTAGCCTCATTCCAGCCCTTTCTGGGAGTTTTCTCCTTGTGCACAAATACATTCGATCCTGTAAATTTATCACCTCTTTGCAAAGACAACAGATATAACTTAAAGTCTGAATTTCAGTAATTTAACTTTGTGGAAAACACTGACTGCTATGAGTTAGCCCAGATTTACAGTTTCTGGTACTGATGGATTGAAAGGTGTCTGTCTTTGATTCTCATTGATTTTTGTGGAGCTTGCTGGAGTGGACATTTGGAAGAAGCATATCTGCTTCTGTAAAAGCACAGTGCAAGCAGCTGTCACACTGCAGCCTATGGATAGTTGTGGATGACACCACGGGGGCTGCTTTTATGTAAAGACTAAGTGCAGGGTTATCTAATTCCACCGAAGCAGCATGATGCCTTAAGTTTCTGGAGCAGAGCAGAAATAAACAATGATAAGGTATGGCAGGGAGCTATGAATTTAGTGATATATAACATTGATCTTGCTGACAAATGGAGACTTAAGGGGGATCTGTTCACCATGCATACTTCTGAGTGCTTTGGAAATAGCTCAGTAAATCATACCTGTTATTTTCACACTACTGGTGCATTGGGTCATTTCACTTTCCAAAGGAAAAAAAGAATAAGACTACTTGGATTTTCTGTGGAGAACTTCACGTACTGTAATGTAGCAAGTGCTTGTGGATTTCTGAAGGTGAAGACATTTGTACTCCAGAGTATTGAATAACCTGGGGAGGGTGAATAGGTTTTCAGAATGTGGAAGCCTGCAAGTTAGCCATCAGCTTCTGCGGGGGAAAGGCAGCTGACCTGGTGGTGTCCACATGGATTTCCATAAAGCTTTCAACAAGGCTTTGTGGCAAAAGCTTTAGAGAAAGCAAAGACCATCAGGGATAAGGAGTTTCTGGATCATGAATATGTTGGGTAGAAGGCGGGAGACAAAAGGTGAGTGGAGATAGTCCCTTCTTGCCATGAGAAAGGATGTCACCTCTGGTATACTGCTTGGAACTGTGCTCATGGACATACTTGTTTAGAGACTTTGGAACAGGGCTTCAAGATGGTCAAAATGGTTAGGAAGGTGTTACTGGAGACCTACATGAAGGTCTTGTATGTCTGTGGGCAAATGGAAGGTGAAACACAATGCAAGTAAGTATCACCTGTGTTTGGGTTATTCTTTCTATGTGTGTGTATGTATATATGTGTATGTATATACACTCATTTCATGCCAAATCACAGGTTCCAAACTCACCTTCAGTATGCAGAACTCCCTTCTGAGGACTGCACCATATGATTCAACAAAAAAATTAGGTCAGTAGCAGTCAAAAATAGCTATCTGCTACGGTGCTGCATGGAATTAAGGTTCATCTGCACCTTGAATAGTAGCTGCAGTTATGATCTTCCTTTATCAATAGGCATAGAGTAGAAATGATAGCTTTGTAGAAGGCAGTAAAGGTGATTGAGGGTATTGAATGGCTTCCATATAAGTAACAAGAAAAGTGGTACTCTTCACTCCTGCAGAGAAATTGAGAGCAAGGAGCTGCAGTAGAAACCTACTGAGTGACATGTGAATGGAAAGAGATTATTTCTTTTCCCTGTTTGGGTACAGAAGATAGGAAATGAAACAATCAGCTGACAAAGCCCCAAACCAAGCCTGTATTTGCATGATGTATAGCTAAGCTGTGGAACTCTGTCACAGAATGTTGCAAACGACTGAGTTTATGTGGCTGCAGTTAGAGACTAGATAAAGTCATGGAAGGGGGGGGGCCCTGCCCATGACAGGGGGGTTGAAAGTAGATTATTTTAAGGCCCTTTCCAACCCTAACCATTCTGTGATTCTAAGATAAGTCCTGAGGCTGTGGAGAATCCTTCAAAACTCTGCCTGGCTTCAGAAACCTTTGTAAGGCGAGCAGTTGGAGGCTGGGGAATGTGGTCTGTGCCTGCCTGGGCTTTTGATCACTGACAGAAGGTACCATATTAAGTAGGCTTCTTGGTCTGACTCAGAACATCTGCTCTTACATCATCCACAGGCTGTCACATACAAACAGTCACAACTCTGCCAAAGTTCAGTATAACATGGATGTGCCAGAGAACTCATGCAAGCTTACATCAAGGATGGTTGACCTAGTGAGGGGGGTGAATTTATCCTAAATTCTTAAAATACATGCCGTGGCACTGCTGTTTTCCAAAACACTGTGGGTGTGTTTCCTAGTCTGATCTGATGTGAGATCTGATCAAAACTCCTGAATTCCCGAAGAGCAAAATCCCTAGCTCATCTCAGACAAGTCTTTGTGCACTAACCTGATGAATGCCACAGGCTCCAGTAGCTTTTGCTTTATAGCTAGGGCTAGTCAATTGCAGCTTTTGAAGGGAATTGCCTTGACTTGTAATGCAAATGTGTGCTTTGTTTCCCAGGTGACCTATTGAGTAGCCTGTTGCAGAGTCCCAGTGCAGCCAAACTATTGAACCAGCCAATCCCCATCCTTGACACAGAAAGTGAATACATATGTTCCCTGGCTCTGGAGTGCCTGGCACACCTCTTCAGCTGGATCCCTTTATCTACTAGTATCACTCCATCACTCCTTACCACCATTTTCCACTTTGCTCGCTTTGGCTGCGACACCCGTGTTCGGAAGATGTCTTCTGTCAATGGCAGCAGCCAGAACTCAGTGTTGGGACAGGAGCGCGGCCGCCTTGGTGTTTTGGCTATGTCTTGCATCAATGAACTGATGTCTAAGAACTGTGTGCCTATGGAGTTTGAAGAGTATTTGCTGCGGATGTTCCAGCAGACTTTCTACCTCCTGCAGAAGATTACCAAGGAGAACAATGCCCATACGGTGAAGAGCCGGCTGGAGGAACTGGATGAAAGGTAAGAGCAACCAACAGCTAAGTAGCTGTGCTAGGGCCTCTTGCTTTCTAAAAGACAGTCTTTATTGCTTTGTAGTCATGCATGGCGTGTCTAATCGCCTTTTTTTCAGAGTGCTGTGCTGAGGGAGACAGACAAAAAGGTAGGTGCCCACAGGTAAGGTTCTTGTGAGGGGCTGAGTTTGCTAAGGGACCATGGTGGCACACATTGGTATTCTGTCCTCTTCCTCCCCTTTCCCCCCGTTCGTCACTGTTTGACTGCAGGTCTGAGGTGGCACAAGAGCCGAACCTGCCCTTCATTCAGTTGTAACAGAAAACAGAAGAGGCTCAGTCAGGTAAAGGCATTGCAGTATCCCCTTTTCTGGTCAGTATCTGCCTTCTCTGCTTAAACTCAAACATACAAAGAGTGGGTAGATATTCTACGAGTCATGACTCAAAAGAAAATAGAAGTAGTTTCCTACCCTTCACTGAGATGTGACAGTTTCCTCATTGCTTTTTCATTTTTACTTTTTTGGTTTTTAAACACCACCAAAAGACAGCCTCAAGAGCTCCATTCATGGCAGCAGTGAATGGCTCTGCTGCAGGGCTGTCTGGCTTGACAGGAGGCAGCAAGGAAGACAGAACATCTTGAGACTGTGCTGTCATTTTCCAGACTGTTACTGCCACCTTTTTTGCCTAAATCAGCTTAATTCTTTGATATCGGATATCCCTACTCCATAGAATCCCAGACTGGTTTGGGTTGGAAGGGACCTTAAAGCTCACCCAGTTCCAACCCCCTGCCACAGGCAGGGACACCTTCCATTAGACAGATTGCTCCAAGCTCCATCCAGCCTGGCCTTGAGCACTGCCAGGGATGGGGCAGCCACAGCTTCTCTGGGCACCCTGTGCCAGTGCCTCAGCACCTTCAGTGTCTTGCCATTGTGTTGAGTGGTTGAATCCACCTGTGGTGGAAGAGGTGAGGGCTTAAAGGCTGCCTGTTTCAGGCTGCTGCCATGAGGAGCCTGGCAGGCTGGGGCTAATGCTGGTGAATAGGTTGTGACTCTGTGAATGTGCGCAGTGTCCTGTTACAGATACATGGTGCTGCTGTGTAAAACTTGATCCCCGATGCAGCTGCAAGGACTTAGAGCTTTTGGGTGCTTTTTGATGGGGTTTTCTTGTTTGTGGTTTGGGGTTGGTTTTTTTGTTTGTTTGTTTGGTGGTTTGTTTTTTTAATACCAAGAATAAAAACAAATTTAGGAGACAAACTGTGGGTCCATTTGTAGAGATGATTTGCATGTTTCTTCTGTAAAATGCCATTTTTCCGTCTCTTTAGATGTGTAAATTTGGGGTGATAAACTTAGATTAATCATGACTTCTGCTTAACAGTGAATTCTGTTTGTTCATTTTTTTACTAACTTCCTCCAACTTCAGTATCACTGAGTCCTAGAAATAAGACATATAAATGTGCCACCATTGCGTACAAGATGTGTGCACAGAGTGCCAGGGTTTTCACTCTGGATTTCAGAAAAGCTTTCCTGGAACCCCACAATCTCTTGTATAACTTTGTTCTTTCTTTTATGGAAAACATGAGCAAGCAGCCTTCACTGGCAAGACTGCAGGAGGTCTCTAACTGTGTTGGCCTTCGTGATATGGTATTGCCATATCATCATGTTCTGCTGCTTAGATATGTTATCCATGGAGATTTGTTGGTGTCTGTAATTGTGAGACCCCTTCATTGTGAAGGTCTGAAATAGGAATGTAACTAACATGTTCTGGAAAGTGGAAAGATTTAGCTGGCTTCTGGAGGAGTAGAGCTTTCTCCAGGCTGACTGTCCTCTCTGAGGAAAGGGATGTGAGGATTTTCCCTTTGTATATAACCCTATAGGGCATAGCTATATTTGTATGTCTAAATATGTCCAGCTGTAGAATCATAGAATAGTTAGGGTTGGAAAAGACCTTAGGATCATCAAGTTCCAACCCACCTTTCTCTCAGCTACCCTGACATCCTGTAGCCTATCAATAGCATCCCGCAGCTCAGCCGCCTGCTGCAGGAGGACCTCTACCAGGGAGCACCGAGTGCAGCCCTGCCCATTGTGCACCGTTCCCTCCCCAGAGCAGTGCAGGCACTCTCTACACCCCGAGCTCTGCACTGCAGGCTCCCCTCTCATCGGCTCTGTCTGGGTGCCTACGGTGGCCACCGCTGGGCCCGCCAGAGCAGAGCTCCCAGACCGGGCCCTGGCCCCACGGCGAGCGCTCACCACCCCGCTCACCACCCCGCTCACCAGCCCGCTCACCACCCCGCTCACCACCCCGCTCACCAGCCCGCTCACCAGCCCGCTCACCACCCCGCTCACCACCCCGCTCGCCTGCCCGCGCGAACTGCCCCGACCCGCGCTGTTCGCTGCGCTCCTGATCGCCCGCGCTCCCTGGGGCAGGTTTTTAACCAATCAGGGCTGGCGCCGCTCCTCCTGGCTCCGCCCCCTGTGGGTCCCTGCTGGCGGGAGCTGAGCTGCCGGCTCCGGGGCAGGTCCTGTCGAGGACTTGAGGCTTCCCCGGTGGCTCTGCTCTTGTCGCTCTGAGTTGAGGCTCCTGGACGCTGATCTCCCCCCTCCGGTGTTGAAGGCGGCCTCTCTCGAGCTACTCACCTCAGCAATACTGCATGACAGTGTCATCTTGGCTTGGACTGAAAAAAATCCTAGAACTGTAGAATGGTTAGGGTTGGAAAGGACCTTAACAATCAAATCCTGAAGAGAACTGGCCCTAAAGAAACTTCAGAGAGTTTGCTGTCTTCAGAACCTGCTTGCCCTGGGTCCGTTCCTTCCCTTCTTGCCATGGTGCTGGTTATTTCTGTTCTTTTACAAAGTGGTTGTGAACAGCTGGTACTACCAGAGTAGTCCAGAAAAGGAGTAAGCTTAAACTATCTTTTACTTTGTGTTTGGTTTTAACTTGAAGATCGCAGAACATGGCAAGTAAGGATACAACCAGTGGCCCAGTGGCTGCAGAAGGACCTTTGGGGCTGGCAGACCTAGGGGCCAAGTAAGAATTTCACTGGTCTGAGATCAGAAGCTCTTCAAGAAATAAAAAAATAAAAGCATGAAGGAGATGTTTGGATGTGGCCTCTTTCTTTTCCTGCTAGCTTTACTTCTGAGGTGTTTGATCTGTGATCAGCTATGTTTAGTGATCTCTTGTGAAGTAGGCAATGCCAAATAAAAAGGAAACTTAATCTTTTTGTGTATTCAAAGTATTATGTGGTTTTGTAGGCTTGTAACAACCAACAGTGTTGCAGCTCTTTGTTAGCTGGCAGTACTTATGGTCTTGAGTGAGACGTCATTAGGAAGAGTAGGGTTCCTCCCCCAAAAAAAGCTTACAGAAGGGAAAAGGAAGGCAGTACAGTAAAACCAGTCTGTTAATGTGTGTCTGCAGCTTTGCTAAGCCTGACTTTTTAGTTAAAAGAAAAACTTCAAGTGGTCTTGCCCTTTAGAGTTCTTGCCATGTGGGAAGGATGAACTTCTCTGTACATAGCCGTGCCACTGGATTGCTGGAGCTCTCAATGTGTATGATGCTGCAATACATTGGTCCTCTGATGAATGCATTGAATTAACGGAGTATTGAACACTTCTGTATAGGTAGACATGAGGATGATTTCTAACCTTGATGAAACTTGTGTTGTGCAGGGTTTGTTCTTAATCCCCAGTAAGAGCTTACCTGCCCCACTGTGGTTTCGGTAATTCCACCGCAGGTGCATCCTTGGGAACCCTCAGTGCTTCACTGAGGTTGCACTCTTGCTGGACTCCTGTAAGTGTTGGTAGCAGGCTTCCTTTGGATCTTCACTTTGTGCAGTCCCAAGCATTGAGTAGTCCCATGCTTTGGAATAAGATTTGTCTTTATCGTGTAATTTAGTCACAAAAGCCTGGGCTCAGTTCAGAAACTTTGGTCTGCGCTGCAGGAGAAACCATTCTTCCCAGGTCTCAGCTCCATGGTGCTTCCACTACCTTGTCTAAATGTAACACATGTATTGCTAACTCCTGCATTAACTTCTTGCTTCCAGCTGAATTCCTCAGCGGTACTATTTATTCCATTAATCCTATCTATGTCAGTAAGATGACCCCTGCTGTTAATTATTCCTCTAGGGTGGGGGGAGATTGTGCTTATTTGCAGCCATGGTTGACCTCAAATATATTTACCTGAATATTAAAGTTGCTTTTGACTAGACTGTCTTTTCTACTGTTTCAGGTATTAACAGAATGAAGGTAGGTAATTGTTGTAGGGCTTTGTATTTTAATTGTTCTACTGGTTGTTAATTGTAACTTTCTTTTATTAAAAGGATTTTGAGTAAATTTGATCACTGTTTCAATGAAGTTGCTTTCCCTTGTGGCATCCTTCATGTTTTCTCAGTTGTTTTCTCCTTTTCCTTGTAGTTACATCGAGAAGTTTACGGATTTTCTCCGTCTCTTTGTCAGCGTCCACCTACGACGAATTGAATCCTACTCCCAGTTCCCTGTGGTTGAGTTCCTGGCACTGTTGTTCAAATACACTTTTCATCAGGTACAGCCCTGAGACATTGTTTTTCCATGGTCTGTTCTCTCTTCTGTTTTGTACAGAGATCAGGGTCAGCTTGTTTTCCCCAGGGAAGCTGATACCTCAGGTTATCCTAGAAAAAAACCTATTAACTTGTCTTTCTGGCACTTCCCGTCTAGTGCTGGGGACTTGGAAATGGCTTAATGTGCCCTTGGGTTTAGCTGGAGACAGGGGTCACATCTTGCAAGAACAACTTGCCTGGTGTTTATCTTTAGTTTTGCTTTTATGTATTTGCTAGTCCTTGGAATGGACATTGTTGCCTGGAACAGTTATGGAATCCCAGACTGCCTTGAATTGGAAGGGGCCTTAAAACTCATCCAGTTCCAACCCCTTGCCACAGGCAGGGACACCTTCCGCTAGACGGTTAGACGGTTGCTCCAAGCCCCGTCCAACCTGGCCTTGAGCACTGTCAGTGATAGGGCATCTCCATCTTGCTCTTTTTGTGTTTGGGGATGCTTTTCTTTCTCCTGAATGTGACTCTTTCATCTGAGGCTTTCTGTGTAAGTTTTGGTATTGCATCAAAAGCTAAGGTTGGGGTTTTATTGTGTGTTACCTTGCTGTAGAAGCTGTCACAGTGAATTCAAACCCCTGTTTGTCCCCATGTATGAATAATGACAAGGCTGCAGATTTATAAAATGCTCGAAGCTGATGCAGCAAGCCATAAGATGGGTTAATGCTGAGAGCAGCTTTGTAATTCCTGGGTTCCTACCCTTGTGCAAAATCTTTTTCTGATCTTTTGCCAGCTATTGATGTCTCCAATGACTTTCTAAAAGTGTTTTAATAAAGCAAGAAATCCTTCCTGTCAAGTGCGTGCTAACTCGTGTTTTCATTATGTGAAATCAGTCTTGCCATAGCTTGCAATACTCATTGTAAATTTTGGGGTATTTCAGCCTACACATGAAGGCTACTTTTCTTGCTTGGACATCTGGACGCTCTTCTTGGACTACCTGACTAGCAAAATCAAAAGTCGTCTGGCAGACAAAGAAGCAGTACTCAACAGGTGAGCAGTGGGGAAGCTCTCAGGATGTCACAGCTCAAAGAGCCTTCATGGTCACCATGACAGAAGATGTGAGAAACAAGCTGTTGCTTACACCAGCTGTGGTTGGGCCCTTTCTTCTGAAATTGTGAAGTAGAAGAAGTGTAAATTTCAGTGTTTCACACTCACTCAAAAGAATTCAAACTGAGCAGATTAGGGTAGAAAACTGCCACATGCGTTGTGTGTGAACTTGGCAGCCAGAGTTAAAAAGCTTTGTGGTCTAAAATAGAACTTCAACACGTTAGCGAATTTTAGAGGATGCTTTAGCACATATCCAGAGTCAGTTGCCTGGTAAGCGTTTGCACAGCTCATACAAATAATTTAAGAATTAGGAAAAAAGATATTTTATTAGGATTTTGAAATTCCTGTTGAAATGGAGAATGTGTTTCTGAGAAACACTGCTGAGACTGTGTTTGGAAGTTAGAAGTTCCCCTTGCTTATCTGTGATGCTGGTTGTGTGCATCAGTTGCAACAGTGGTTGGCAGCTCTGCCTTTGTAGGTGCTGTATCCTGAAATTGGGGGCTTTCTTTGGATAACAGTGCCTTTGCTCCCATTTTAAGGATCTGGGGAATACACTGGTTCTTTGCTCAAGTTTTGGAGGCTTAGAAGTGCCATGGCTTGTGCTGTCTTAAATGCAGAAGGAAGCTGCTTTCCCTCAAGCACACTAAGTGTAAGTGGTTGGTTTTTGAAAGGCAGCCTGGCATCATAACCACAAAGAACAAATGTGGAACAGGCTTACACCAGACACTACTCTTCCTCTCAGCATGGGAACCATGAGGTTTTAGTTTCTCAAGTAGTAGGTATTTGCATTTGAATTTTGTTATAATTTGTTCCTAACTTGTCACTCTCCCCCTAATGCTGTTGAATTCTGCCTTGGTGTTCTGCTCCTCTTCACTTGGCTAATGTGTGCGTAATGTGTACTTGTGTCAAACAGTTTGTGACGGAGAGCATGGAAACATACAATAGCTGTCTGTAGGAGACTGAAGCAGATTAAAAAGCACACAAGTGGTTGGAGCTTGTACTGCTTTGTCCTCAAGGACAGCATTGACACGAGCAGCCTCCTGCATGCGCTCAGGCAGCCGAGTGCTGCACTTTGACAGCCTGGGAGTGGTTGCAGCGCAGGAGCACAGATGACGTTTCCTGTTCTGTGGTTGACAAACTGCATTTTGTGCACACTGCAGCTTTTACTATTGGTTAAATTGCTAAATCGAGAGTTACATCATCTGAATACAAGAAAAGATGGTAGCTCAGCCTCCCTTGCACAGAGAGCCATCAGTTTCTTCAGCCGACTAGGCTGACACTTCGATTACTTGATGCTCTGAATGTCTGGTAGTGTATCCTAATGCCTGATTTTCCAACTTGGTCAGACCTAGAAAAGAGCATGATCTTTTACACTGAAACCCAGCTGAGAAAGAAGAAAGGAGGTTTTTATAACAATCAGATCAGCTCCACTTGAAAGCCCCAAACTCTGATGCTGCATCAGCAGGAATGACTGAATGCTCAGGTGGCTCTGTGCTGATTTTGCAGCTTGGCATCATTCTTAGGTGGTCATTGAGGAGGGTTTTCTGTGCTCTCTACCAGCTTCCTAGCTCTGAGAGATGAAAAGGCATCTTTCAGTGACATGCCTTTTGTGTTAGAGTACTAGTAGTTAAAGGGCTGGCTTTGTTTCAGAGGACGAGGGCCTGAATTCTTTAGCCAACAGTGTAGGGAAAGAGGATAGCAGAACAAATAGCCTCAGAGGAGTCCCCCTTTTGAGGTATGCAGCAGTACCTGCCCTGCTTCACGTATTTCGCGTTCACTGCCCAAAAGCAGAGCATCAGACAGGCTGCTGAGGAGCAGCTTAAGCAACAAGAAGCTTTTGGTGCCTCCTGTGCATGTGCATCTGTTGTTATTCCTGGCAAGCCACTCCTACCTTTCCTGTTTTGAACTTGTGGGCTGCTTCTGTTGCTGTCAGTTTTCCCTTTCCCTTCTGGAAGTAGTGGGATATCAGGTATTACCGACCTGTTTCGTTGCAGGTAGTGTGTGACATGAAATGACATAATACTCTTAATCCCAGGATCTGCTTAGTCTTTCCTCAACAAACCTCTAAAGCTGTGCTGCAGGCTCTTTGCAGTGGCCCACTAGAAATTGTCATCTGTGTGACTTATCTCCTTTGCAGAAAGGGCTGTGGCACAGCAATTCTGCCGAATTTTGTCAAACTCTTGCTCTGTTTCTCTGTGGTCATAGGTACGAAGATGCCTTGGTTCTGTTGCTGACAGAGGTGTTGAATAGAATCCAGTTCAGGTATAACCAGGCACAGCTGGAGGAGCTGGATGACGAGACACTGGATGATGATGTAAGGAGCAGAGTTGAACAAGGACAACTACAGGTCCAGATACAAGCTCTTGCACTGGTAACACCTGGAATGTCATTCCCTGTGCTTTGGAGTACAAGCTGCTTCAGTTGCTACTACAGTTGCTGCTGTGTGGGGTTTGAGGTTTAAAGCAGCATGAAATACTTTTGACAAAACTGGATTTAAAGTCACACTGAAAATATATTACCTTTGTTTTTAACTTTGTTCTTTTAACTTCTTTGGGGGAGAAGGGGATATAGATACGTACATTCTGATTCTCAGAGGCATTAGGTGTCCGCATCTGGTTGTTTTGGAAATTAAGTGCTGAACTATCTCTGATACAAAATCTTTAAGCTGGAGCAGCTCTGCTCTCTAGACAGGCTAAGAGAGCTGGGCTTGTTCAGCCTGGAGAAGAGAAGGTTCTGGGGAGACCTTAGAGCAACCCCCAGTGCCTGAAGGGGCTACAAGAAACCTGGAGAGGAGATTTAGTCTGTAGGGACAGGACAAGGGGAATGGCTTTAACCTGACAGAGGGGAGACTGAGATGAGCTCTTAGGCAGAAGTTCTTCCCTGTGAGGGTGCTGAGGCACTGGCACAGGGTGCCCAGAGAAGCTGTGGCTGCCCCATCCCTGGTAGTGTTCAAGGCCAGGTTGAATGGGGCTTGGAGCAACCTGGTCTAGTGGAAGGTGTCCCTGCCTGTGGAAGGGGGTTGGAGCTGAGTGAGCCTTAAGGTCCTTTCCAAACCAGTCTGGGATTCTATGATATTTCTAAGTTGGTATTTGTAAACATCATCTCAGTACTGATAAATCTAGAATTGGAATAGGTCTATCAAATGGTTGCGAGAGGTTGTTCTGCATAACAGATGCTTGTCATCTGAGCAGTAACTGTGCTTTGGGAGTGAACGCTTATGCCTTACACTCTAGGGAAGCATATGCCCTCATGCCCAAAGCCTGGCTAGGCAAAATTATTCTCCATCAGGTACTTAGTGGTACATGGGAATCACAAGAGCGGTATCTCTTCAGCATCTGGTTGTCTGCAAAAGCCAAGCTCTGGAAAGGAGCTCGCTAGACCCAAACATCAGTTAAGATCTACTAGTCTGCAAAAAGCTGTTTCCCTCTGGATGTCCTGTACTTACCTTGGTGTTTCTTCCCGTAGCAGCAGACCGAGTGGCAGCGGTACTTGCGCCAGAGCTTGGAAGTGGTTGCAAAAGTCATGGAGCTCTTGCCAACTCATGCCTTCTCCACACTAGTAAGTTGTTACCCAGACCAAAGTGCAATGTGAAATGAGCACCAACTGCTGGAGTTTGTTTCAAGCTGTTTAATAGAAGCCACAGTGCCAAAGAGAAGAGGGAAATTTGGTTTTGGATGTAAAACCTTGGCAAGAGGAGACCAGAAACTGAAGGAAAAACTCTTGGGGTTTGGCTTTCTCACATTCCTTGGTGTGTTTTGAAGAGAGTGCTTCAGTGAGCATCTGAGTCCTACTTGCTGGACACTAAGCTCTTTAGACCATCTTTTAAAGTATAAATATTTGGCAGCAGTCCTTCACTGGTGTTTATCTTGGTCTTTATATTAGGTGGCAGTGCTGTGAATTGGGCAGATGGGTCTTAAGAAGAGTGGAATCTTTGTTTAAATGAAAGGCTGGATATAAATGCTGAAGAAAGTGCCTCAGACAATTGGGAATTACATCTGATAAACACAGAGAAGTGCTTTGCTCCAGCTAGTGCCACTGCTTTTGCTAAAATCGGTGGTGTAAAAGCTGTTGGGGTTTGTAGCGTTATAGTGGGTTTTGAGGAGGAGATCTTGAGGCTGTAAGCCAGTGTAGTTCAACATTCAGAGTAGTCAGTGCCTTTTTGCTGGGTGAGAGGAAAGACAAGTAATAGCAGTAGGATCTTAAAGCAAGCCTATTAATTGTCCTGGAGATACTGGGTACCTGGACCTCTGAACCACATTCCCAATAAGCAAAGGAAATGAAGCTGCTGCAGGGGCAGAAGATGCCTGATCTGAACTGCTTTTAATTGATACTTTTATTCAAGAATCATTCTGGCTGAGCTAAGCACTATTCCTAGAAACTGAAGTAGTGAACTTAGCAGCCCTTGTGTGAAAGTAGAAGTTGTTCTGCAGCGTGGCACACGGCATGAGTCTGCAAGAGGCAAACAGAGGAGCAGCTGTTTCACTGAGCATATGGGTCATATGGTGAAGAGCATGTGGCTTCCTTAAAGTAACACATTAACATGAGGAAGACTTTCTGCCCTCTTCCTGCAGTTATATAAAGTATCTACACTGTTATTTAGGCACAGCACGTTAGAAACTTGATGGTGAGTGCTTTCTTGAGCCCTGCATTAGATCACTCTTGTATAGTGGATAAACTGGGAGATTCTCAAGCAGTTTCCGGTGCTTCTCATGGTGCTCTGCAGTGCTGTTGGATGCAGTGGCTGGTCTGTCAGTAGCAAATAATTAAAACAACATACAGCAGCTGCTGTTACTCTGTCCCATGCTGGACAATGAATG
This sequence comes from Neopsephotus bourkii, assembly GCF_033783945.1. Taxonomy (NCBI): domain Eukaryota; kingdom Metazoa; phylum Chordata; class Aves; order Psittaciformes; family Psittacidae; genus Neopsephotus; species Neopsephotus bourkii. Next base: position 1,019,574 of record NW_026901034.1, read on the forward strand.
GCTGTGGCTCCTTCTGCTCATGGATGAGGGGGAACTTTTATAAAACCAACCACTTCTGCCAATAGACTGAAAAGGTTAGAAAATATTTTTTTCTGATGGGATGTCTACAAGGAAAGGGTCAGTCTGCAGTTTTGGCCTGTGTGGATACAAATGCATTCAGGTACATCACAATCTCTTAATTCAGAACACTGAGGTACCTTGGCTAGCTGAAAACTGTTTAGAAGGCTTTCTAGTCTGTGCGCACAATTCACTTCCCCCATGGCAGCATAACCAGCTGAAGTATCACCAGGATCAGGCATCTTTGCTGTCAGTCCTGCCCTCTGTTCCCAGACTGGGATGCATGAGGACTGTGGTAGCTGCTTCCTTGGCTGTTTTCCCCTTAGAGCTTTCCTAATGCAGCCTGCAGCTTACTTGCTGCAGTACTTCCCTTTTACACTCTGCTGTAGAGGCTCTCTGTTTGGAAACTCCTTTGGTGGAACAGTATTTTGGTAGCTGCATTTTGAGGAGCTGATACTTACGAGTGAGATAGCTGCAGCACAGGCATCCTGTGCTCCAAACTCTGCCTTTCCTCTGCTCTGTTTGGTCTGGGTTATACATCCATCTGTATATTCATAGTGGGGCATGCCGTGCCATCACTTAGACTTATCAGACCATTATCTTGTTAGGCTGATTGCTGGTATTTGTGGGAAAGGGAGAGCTACCACAGTGAAGTGCCTTCAGGGTGGTGATCTTGGTGGCTTTCATGACAGCTATCAGGACATGAGAAGCTGTGGCATGCAGGATCAGGCCATAACCTAGCAACTTGCCTCTTCTCCAAATGTCTTGAAAACACTAGGGAAAAGTAAGAAAACTCTGCACTGTGTAATCGGTAGTTGGATGTTAACTGTCTTCCAAGCCCCAAAATCACTCTTGTTTCTTGTCTCTTGTAGTTTCCAGTTCTACAGGATAACTTGGAAGTGTATCTGGGACTCCAGCAGTTTGTAGTCACTTCAGGGACAGGTAATAACCATTGTGATCCTCACTGAATAACTGATTGCAAAAACCATCTAGACCTGCTTTGGTGTTGCTTCTTCCATATTCCATTGAGGGTCTGAACACATGTATGGTGTCTAATGGCTCAGTAAACATCTCAGCAGACATCTAATGTGATTTATTTTCTTGTTAAAAACAGATATGCAGCTCCAAATACTACAGTAACGTGGAGAGGATGACCTTTTTCCTCCCATTAAATTTATTTCAGGAAAGATTGTGCGCCCATTTGCTTGGGGTTCAAATCTGGTGTGAAGTTGTCCACTATAGGAGTATTTTTATTTAGGGTGAATTAAAACTGGTTTGAGTCAATGAGAAGATGAGCTATTTACAATGTTGTAGTAGTTTCTTCTCTACCTGGCATTTCAGGAGTCTTCATGTATAAAGTAGTTTACAAAGACACCAGTGCTTTCAGAATATAAAGCATGAGTGTGGCTTTTTTGCTCCTTCCTGAGAAATAAGGAAAGTCATAGTAGTAAGATCTGTGTGAGGAAAGATTGTAGCTGAAGTATAGCAAAAGAATGTAGCTGGGCTGATTAAAGTTTTCTGGTATGACCAGCAAAGGAATCTCTTGGATTTCACTACTGCTGCACATGGAAATGTGGTATTGCAGAACTGATTTGATTTTTTTAGTTAAAGGTCTGGAGTGTTTGGAAAGCAGGTATATATACAACTGAGTGGTAGGATAATTGCATAAATAATAAGACTGGTAAATCTAGTTATTCATATGTTCCTTATAGGAGAAATATAAAAGTTAATTATAATGACTTTTAATTTTTATTTTATTATTTATTATATTTTTAATTATAACGATTTAATTATAACAACTTAATTATAATGATTAATTATAACGACTTTTCACATCAGAAGCAAGCACTATTGTTACAATGTGGCTGTGCTGTTGGAACACTTCTGACCCTCTGGCCAGGAGAGGGAGTTTGGCTAATTACCTCTACAGAGCTGGGGTGGCTTTCCATGTCAACAGATAGACAGAAAGGCTCCCATTTATGTAGGTATTAACACAAATAGAATAAAATAAATGTATGAAAAGCTGAAGTACTTGGTAACATGTTTCAGCCTTTAAATTGGAATTCAAGCGTGGCAGTCAGAACAGTTCAACTCGTCTTGCCCAATCTGAGTACTTCAGTCACTTGGGCAGTGCTGCGATTTGAACTGTGACCCGCTGCTGAGCTAACTGAAGAAGAATGCTTGTAATGTAATTAGAATAAACTTTGCATTTCCTGTATCACTGTAATTAGGTTTCCCAGCTCAAAGAGCTGTATTTATTAGAACACATAAGACTTTTTGCACGAGGTTTTTCAAGTATGGGCTTTCAGACTGCTAGGCTCTTAGTCAGTGGCTGTTAGCCCAAGCAGTTGTCGACACTGAGGTCTGTTGGCTTCATTGCTATGAACTTTCCTGTCATCCCAGGTCACAGGCTGAACATCACTGCAGAGAATGATTGCCGCCGCTTACACTGCTCCTTAAGGGACCTGAGCTCCTTGTTGCAGGCTGTTGGGCGCTTAGCAGAGTACTTCACTGGGGATGTGTTTGCTGCCAGGTTCAACGATGCTCTGACAGTGGTAGAGAGGTAGGAATGGGTTTTGGGGTTTGCTGTACCCAAAGCAATCGCCACCACTGCAGTGAGTGTGAAAACCAAGGTTTCTTTCTGCCTCCCCTTGTTATGACTGAATTCAGATATGAAGAACTCAATGGCCAGAATCTTGTTACCTTCATCAATGCTATGTTTCCCAGGTAGCTTTCTAAATCCTTAATGAAAAAACTAGTCAAAGGGATTAAATAATATCAGTCACGTGAAAGATTGAAGTACTTGTTTTCCAGCATCTGCATGCATGATGCAATGAAATGTGATGTAGAGCTTGATTACTTCAGAATTGTATCTCTCAAAGCTAAATCACCATAATCTCTTAAGTGGAAAGAGAAATGCCCCATCCCTGGCAGTGTTCAAGGCCAGGTTGGACAGGGCTTGGAGCAACCTGATTTAGTGGAAGGTGTCCCTGCCCGTGGCAGGGGGTTGGGACTGGATGAGCCTTAAGGTCCCTTCCAACACAGACCATTCCATGATTCTATGAAAAGATCTGCGAAAACCAAAAGGCAGGCATCCTTCCATTCTTCCTTCGAGAAACCTAATTAGCATGTGGTTGCAGATTACAGACCTTCAGGGCTTTACATGACTGCATTGGTTATGTTCTTTCATTTTCATGCAGGAACATTGTATTTGTTCCATCTGACTGCAAATTGTTTTCAACTAAATGATCTAAGCCTTGTCTATATATTAGCTAAATATTGACACAGACTTGCAAAGAGTTGCATTCTTATAGATGTTAAAGCAGATTTGTACATGTGTATATCCATCTCACACTGCCATGTACGTGTTCACTTTCAGGTTGGTAAAAGTAACGCTGTATGGATCCCAGATTAAACTGTACAACATCGAAACTGCAGTACCATCTGTACTGAAACCTGACCTTATCGATGTGTGAGTATGAGATAGACAGTGCAAATGGTTGGATACAAACTTGGTATCTACATGGGATGGTACATCCTCAAATGGATGTACTCAGGTTATTTAAAGAAAAAGACATTTGTGATGAGAATTAAAAATACCCATTAGCTCTAAAACTGTTATTCTGCCCTGTACCAGGGGTTGTAAAAGCTTAATTCTTTTGCAGTGTAATTAAATTATGAAATAAAGGGCCATAATAGCGGTGTATTAAGAAATTGGTCTGCTCTCTGTGTGTAGCTCCACTTTATGGTTTTTTTGCTACCAAAGTCAGATCTATGGCTCAGGAAGAAGATGTTTTTCCTAGTACAGGATTTTGATTACTTGACTTCCAAGACAAATGTGCCTTCCAGCTATGCAGGTCATTTCTGAAACAAATGAATACCTTCAATCCAGAAGTTGACATTAAGTGTGAAATTGGTGCTGCTAGTAATACAGCCCCACTCTGACAGCCTTTTAGAGCCCTTCTATTCCTCAGGCTGTGTAGTACAAACTCATTTCCTGCCAGCTGGTGTTTGTGAGCAGAATTTAAGTTTGTCCTTTTGAACACGTCAAGTGCTTGTTCTGGTTTGCAATTGCCTGTACAGGAGCTCCTTGAAACCCCTCTTGAGGTTTCATCATGTAGCTCCCTGGATTTCTCCTAATAATCCCAAGTTACTAGCACTGATTTTTGTGCAGGTAATGTTCTTTTAATGGTCTTTTTCCTTTTCTAGTTTAAAATAATATGGGAGGCTTTTTCCCATGATCTGTTAGTGAGGGGTTTTCCTCTATATAGCCCCAAAGAAATGTCCTGACTCAAAAATCTTAATATGGCCTTGTGTCAGAAGTGTAATTATAAAGACCTACCAGTCGATTAGAATTTGACCTTATCAAATATAATCGATTATGATTTGACCTTTTGGCTTAATACTGTTGCTGAGTGAGTGAGTTCAGTTTCAGCACGTTTAAATATGCTTTGAATATACAGGGTCTGAGGCAAAAAATGGTAGTAAGCAATTTAAAGAAAAAGCTGACAGCTTTGTCTGAAAATATCAATATTCTTCTGCCTTGTGCTATCAGAACTACCATGCTCAGGACATGGGCCCTTCTGCAGCGGTCCTGGAGGATGTGCCTTTTAACCCATGTATGTATCTTATCCTTGCTCTGCTCCTCCGCAGGCATGCTCAGTCCCTGGCAGCCCTGCAGGCCTATGCACACTGGCTGGCACAGTTCTACAGTGAAGTTCATCGCCAGAACCCGGAGCAGTTCATCTCGCTCGTCTCCACCACTTTGGAGGCTATTACACCCCTCATCAGCTCAAAGGTACCTTTGTCAGTTCTGGGCTGAGGGAAGGCTTCCCCTGGTGCCAGAGACCCTCAAGGGGCACAACTGTTGTGTTCACTTGTTTAACAGTCTGCTTTGGACCATGCTGTTTCTCCTGATATGAATCATTCTGAGTCATAGAGTAGTTTGGGTTGGAAGGGACTGTAAAGCTTATCCAGTTGCAGCCCCCTGCCAGAGGCAGGGACACCTTCCACTAGAGCATGTTGCTCCAAGTCATGTCCAACCTGGCCTTGACCACTGCCAGGGATGGGGCAGGCATGATGTATGTCAGGGATGAGAGCTGGGTGTCTTTCCTTTCTCATATAGGGTGAGACCAAGATTAGTCCTAGATAGCATTGTAAATCAGGCTAGTGTGAGATAAGCAACTCAGGCATATAAATTCAGCCTAATGATTTTATGGCTTGAAGCAGGGAAATCTCTTTTTCACACTTTTGAGGGAGCTGATCTGTGCTCTAATTGGCAAATAAATGCTATTAAACAGTCTCGCTTGTGAAAAGCTCTCAATGGCAACTCACTGTGCTATCTGACACCAGTGGTGCATCACATGCTGGTGTTACTGGGCAGCCTGACAAATCTCTCTTTCAGGTGCAGGAGAAGCTGCTGCTATCTGCGTGCCACCTGCTAGTCTCTTTAGCCACCACAGTGCGACCAGTGTTCTTGATCAGCATCCCAGCAGTACAGAAGGTGTTCAACAGGATCACAGACACTTCTGCTCAGCAGCTTCCTGATAAGGTGATTGTCAGAAGCATGAGATGTGTAGATAAGGTGTCTTTAAGAAGCTGTGCCTTGGCTCGTACTTTATGAGGTATAACCTCAATAATAAAGGGCAGGGGCAGTAGTTATCTCTTTCTTGTGGCTATGCAGGAGTCAGTGTGATATAGTTTGTCAGTAATGGTCTATTTCAAGCAACAGAATAAGGAAAAATCACAATTGCACTCCTTAGATCTTATTCCTTCCTCACTTGTTGACACAAGACAGTCCCTGATGATGCATTCTCTTTACAGGAGAGGCACATTGATTCTGACACATAAAAGCTTTTTTTCTGTGAAACTTGTATTATTATTCCACATACCTCACTCCAAGTTAGTATTTATATTACAGAAGTACTGAAAAGCCATAGTGGAGGCTGGGATGGGGTTGTATTGTCTGTTGGCATGGAGGCATAAAGTGCTACACAAGCACAGAAACTTAGTGTATAAACCAGACAAGAAGTAATGAAACTGGTGTCAACTTTGGGTTTATGGATATGAAGAACAGGGACTTACCATTGCTTGGGAGGGATAATAGAGCTGGGAGCTGGTTCCAGCCCTTAAGTCATGGAGCTTTGCTTCTCTCTTACCTTGCAGAGCTGCTAGTTTTTACTTAGGCTCACCTTCCACTGTTGAACTGTTTCCTTCAACAGTGAGAGCTGCTTGATAAAATCATAGAATCAGCCAGGTTGGAAAAGACCTTTAAGATCATCAAGTCCAACCATTCCCCAGCACTGCCAAGGCCACCACTAAACCATATCACCGAGGGCCTCATCTGCATGGTTTGTGAACTTTTCCAGTGTTCACCACTGCCCTGGGCAGCCTGTTCCAATGCCTGACCACCCTTTGGGGAAGGAATTGTTCCTCATATCCAGTCTAACCCTCCCCTGGTGCAGCTTGAGGCCACTTCCTCTTGTCCTACCATTTATTACTTGGGAGAAGAGACCAACCCCCACCTCACTGCAACCTGCTTTCATGTAGCTGTAGAGAGCGCTAAGGTCCCCCTGAGCCTTCTCTTATCCAGACTGCCGGATGAAGAGCCGGAAAACGTCCCCTCACTCTGGGGTTGTGCTCTAGCAAAAAATGCATTGCAAAAAGGTCAAACTTTGTCTCTTGGCTTAATGTGTCATCACTTATAGGCCCAGGTGCTGGTATGCAGAGCACTGTCAAATGTCTTGTTGCTGCCCTGGCCAAACCTTCCAGAGAGCGAACAGCAGTGGGCAGTTCGCTCCACCAACCATGCCAGTCTCATCTCTGCCCTCACAAGGGAATACCGCCAGCTCAAAACCAATGCCATCTTGCCACAGAGGAAGGTGCAGCTGGAAGACAGTAAGTACCATGTTCTTGGTGTCTGCTGTTTTCTGACACCTGCACTGTAAACTGCTGATGGGTGACATTAAGCTGATTTTTCCCAACAGTTATTTTGCCCGAAAAAATGTGTTTAGTGTATGGGGAGGACAGGACAGGAAAGGAGGAATTTCTGTTTTTCTTTCTTTCTTTAGAGACCCTTCTGTGGGGTTTGTGAAGGGCACTCTCACCCCAGCTTGCCTATAGGCTCATCCATCAAAGTACTGTCTTCCTTAGTTGTGCAGGGAAAGTGGGGTCAAATTTGTTGATAAGACTTCCAATAGCAGTGATTGCATTAGGTATACTTCACAGCCTAAGGCTGGAACAGTGTAGGATTAGAAACATTGGGTGGAAGCAGCATTAAATGAAGATTATGGTTATAAAAACGTAAGGGAGGAAATAAGAATTGATTCCAGGCTTGGGAAGAAGTGTAGATGGAGAAGAGCCCTAAACTGATTTGGTCCAGGGACCTTTGGAAAGCTTCTGTTTATATTTTGGGACTGCTTTGGGAGATGTCTGGGAGGTTTTTGGTTGGATTTTATTTTTGAGAATCAATTTCAAACTATTGCTTGTAAGTATGCAGTGTGACGGCTTCTGCCCAACGTGGTGTGCTGGTCAGCTGTGTGTGGGGAGGGAGCATGGTAGCGGTTTGCTCCTCATGAGAAGGGTATCAGAGACTGCTCACATGGGAGGAACCGAGCCAGTTAAGGTCTCCCAGCATTTGGGTTAGTTTATAGTGATAGTGTATCACTCCAGCTGTTATTTCAGAAATAGAAATCTTCAGTATATCTGCCTGTCATAATGTGCTGTTTTTCTTGGTTAGTGTTTCTGTAGCATTAGCATATTGGTAATAATATTGTCTACAGCTCCCCTCCGCCTCTGCACCTGAGCAGCTGAGCAGTGGATGCATCTGTAGAGCAGCAAACCTGTATAACAGAAAGCAAGTAGCCACAGTGACCAAATAAAACCAATTCAAAATATGAGCATGCACTTGGAAACATCTTTGACTCCAACCTGGATGTGGTGTATGTGCTGCGATGTAGGGTTTTTTTAGTTGCTCTGTTTGTGAACTTCATTTCTTGCCTCTTGAGTAGTGTTGACACATGCAGGAAGTATCACCTCTCTTATTTTCCAGCCAAAGTGATCATCCATCAGACACTCAGCGTTTTAGAAGATATTGTAGGAAGTATCTCTGGAGAATCCACCAAGTCTCGACAGATCTGTTATCAGTCGCTGCAAGAATCCGTGCAGGTCTCACTAGCCCTCTTCCCAGCTTTCATTCATCAGTCAGGTATAACCATAGGACAGGTTTTAATGCTGTGAGTAGCTTCATGACCTACTGATGACACCCAGAATGCATCAGCATAGAATCATGGTGGTGGTCATGTGAAGTGTGTGGGCTTTCTGTGACTAAGTGTAAACTGAGGTTGTACTGGGTGGGCTGGGCTGGACTGGAACAGAAAAGGGAGATCTCTGCCATCTAGGATACAGGCATGAAGGTTTGTCAGATTTCCAGAAGATGGAGGTGCCTTGTGTTGTGTTCAGCAGTGAGACAAAATGGAGCTGATCCTGAGCACATAAAAAAAGCTTTAGAATACCCTGTCTAGCTATGTTTGCCACTTAAGTTTTCCCCAGACCCTTGAAAGCAAAGAGGAGACAATCTTATCAGATTAGGTCAAATTATCACAGAATCACAGAGTGGTTTGGTTGGAAGGGACCTTAAAAATCATCTAGTTCCAGACCCCTGATGTGGGTTTATTTTTCTTTCTAAAGGAAAGGCTCCCAAGATGTAACCAGGACTATTGCTTGGCAATCTTCCGGCCAGTGATTTACATTTTGTATCACATCAGAGTAGCTCAGATGCCCAGGACTACAGCAGCTTCTCTCATGAAGACCATGATGTTCCAGGAAAACTTTGGGAGCTAGGTGGGATTTTCTCAGTGAAGCAGGCGAGGGGGAGGCAAAACAAAGTTGAGATGCAGAGCAAATCCAAGACAGCAGGCTGATGCTGTGACTGCAGTAACTGCTGTCTTCAGAACAGGCTTGCAGCCTCATGCCGTTGCTGTTTATTGGCTATAAAAGTCTGTGTGAAGGAGGAGTAGGGCAGGTTCAGCTTCCCCTCGTTATTCAATAAAGCATGTTGGGGCTGATTAGCCCTGGTGCCGCTCAGCTAGTGCATAACCATGTGCTGCAGAGGACTGTTGAAGTTAGATGGATCTTTTCAGTTACTGCCTAGAAAAAAAAAAGCTGGATTGTGCCTCCAGCCCTCCCCCCTGCAAGCTGCAGAGCTGTTTTGGGTTTCTTTGGATTTCCTGTTAACCCTGTACGAGTGGTGAGCAACTGGAGATCACCCCAGACCATGGCCAGGGCTTTCCCCACACACTCTGTGTAGGCCCAGACCATGGCCAGGGCTTTCCCCACACACTCTGTGTAGGCAGAGCAGACTAAGGGCCTCCCTGGTGGTATTGTATTTGATCTGAGCTGCTTGGTGCTGCCTATATTGGTCATCCTCGGCAGTTTTCAGAAACGGATGAACAACCTTTAAACTGTAGTACTGGCTGTTGATTTCAGTTTCTAATGGCCTTCCTGCTAAATTTATTAGAGTAAATGGGGTTCCCTGGAGCAAATCTCACTCATTGATGAATTTGAATGTTACCTTAACACATTCTTTTTGCTTTCTGTTCTTAGATGTGACAGACGAGATGCTGAGTTTCTTCCTCACTCTGTTTCAAGGACTGAGGGTACAGATGGGAGTGCCTTTCACTGAGCAGATCATACAGACCTTCCTAAACATGTTCACCAGGTATTGTCCTGTGTTGGGTGCTGCTTTATATCCCTCAGGATGATCTGCCTTAGTCAGGGGCTCAAACAACAGGTCCCTGTCCCTGAAGAGTGTAGTGTTTCCAATCCAGACCGTCTGTGTCCAAACTTCTGTTATGTTCCAGGACTAAATCCAAGTAAAATGCTTCCAAGTCTGAAGTGACCCAGCCCATGCACATCAATCACACATGCCAGCACAGTCTCAGCTCTCCCACAGACTTTCTAGAAGTGTGTGATGCTGAACTGGACTGTCATGTTGTCTGTTTAGTTCCTACCCAAAATCTGAGGGTGCCCCAACTCTACCACTTAAGCTCTTATTCTGGAGTGGAGTCTGTCAGTCCTCAGTCAAAAACTAGTTCCTTTCTGTGGCTTCATCTCCTTAGCTTGCATTAAACAAGTTCAGATGCACTACCTGCTTTCCAGTAAGTGTGCAGACCCCTGTGAAGCTTCCTGTGCCATGACTGTTTCTGTCGTAGGGAGCAGTTGGCAGAGAGCATCCTCCATGAGGGCAGCACTGGCTGTCGGGTGGTGGAGAAGTTCCTGAAGATTCTGCAAGTGGTGGTACAAGAGCCAGGCCAAGTGTTCAAACCATTTCTACCCAGTGTCATCTCGCTGTGCATGGAGCAGGTCTACCCCATCATTGCGGAGGTAGGGCTGTTCTCACACGAGGTGGAGGATGGGAGAGACTGGAAGGGAAGGCATTGCTGGGGGTGTGGGAGCAATGAAGCCTTTAGCTGTCCAAGAGCTGTAAATGTCAGTCCCGCTGCAGGGAAAACTGGCTAACAAGACAGTGGGAATTGGAAGCAGTGTGGGTGGAGGATTTTGTCAGGAATTGTCAAAAAAGAGGCTAAAATTACAGACATGCCCAAAGCAGGAGGTAAACTCAAAACTCAGTGACGTGTTTCTAACATGATCCAACAGCTGCTGAGTTCTGCGCCTGCCTTGGGTGGAAATGCTCTGATGCTCTGGCACCTTGGCTGCAAAGCACTGCTGGGGGTGGCCACCAGCCGTGGGATCCAGGGATGGTGGGATTCCAGCACAGGAGCCTGCTTTGAGCTTCTTACTCTCTTCTCCTCCTAGCGCTCATCTCCTGATGTGAAAGCAGAGTTGTTCGAGCTGCTTTTCCGGGTCCTCCACCATAACTGGCGGTACTTCTTCAAATCTAGTGTGCTGGCTAGTGTCCAAAGAGGAGTAGCAGAAGAGCAGATGGAGAACGAAGCACAGTTCAGTGCCATTATGCAGGTAACAGCTACTCCTGTGTTTGTCTAGAACTCTTTCTGCAGCAGAGCATATGCTGCTTGTGGCAGTGCATTAAACATGTGGGTGATGGGGTCTTGAGTGATGTCTTGTCTTCAGGACCAGCTGGAAATGAGAGCAGAGTGGTCTTGCTGATGTGCTCACAAGGCACAGTGCCTTGCTGCACAGGGAAGCAGGCAGGGAGGAAGGAATGTTAATTCCTTTCCATGCCTCATCCTGCAGTAAGAATAAATTACTAATGCTGAGCCATTTACTTCTGTTACTAGTGTATGGTTAGCACTAGGACAAACTTCAGTGCAGGAAAGTTTCCCAAGACCAAGATGTCTTTTGGTTTATATGGACTTGTTCTACGCTGTACCGTTGGATCTGGTAGAGAAGGGTCAGTGGGCTAATATCCTGTAGGCTTTTGCCTGGGGAATAGAGAAGGCAAAGGGCTGTCCAAGCGTCTTTCTTTCACTCGTAGCAGTGTAACACTTCCAAACCCACCCAAGTACCTCATTTTGGAAGATCTTCACATGGTAATCTCAGTACTAACTTCAGGCTGGTTGAAAATACTGAACTCTGCTTGTTTTACTACTTTGTTCCTGTTGTTTTAATACAGAGCTCTTCTTTAATGTTCTGTAAATGCTTTTCATGCAACCAGTGTTTTATGTTGAGGATATTAATAGCTTGTGTGATGCTTTCTACCAGAGATCTGAGTCCAGGACTGGCTCAGTCTTGAAGGGACTTGGCCTGGTTTTGTCCATTAAACAAATGGTTGGTGTGGGGAAATGAACTTCTACATTCGTCATGCCTTGAAGCAGCATCTTGTGAAATTCTGCTGCCTGTCTCTGTACAGAGCACACTCCCTGTGTCTGCATCACCTGTACAGTGTTTCAGAGGTTCTCAGTGCGTTTTATTGCAGAGTCTATGCAGGCCAACCAGACTAGTTTAGCAGGATACAGCAGACTTAGCTCCTAGGCTCTTTACTGCTTCTGTAATTCCCAGGTCAGCCTCCCAGCTCCCATCTCTGATGTCTTTCTGATTTAGTGCAGTCACCTTGGTCTTTTGGCTTGGACTGAGAACAGAACCTGTCCATGTGTACTATTGGTGTTCATGCTTCCTGCCCTACAACTGCCTGTCACGTTCACTGGCTACACTGAGAAGCAGCAGAGGCTGCCAGGGGCTTGTTCTGGTGTCAGGGTGAAAATGATGATGATCTGCGTGGCATGTCTGATGCTGTAACATCAAACCCCTTCAATTCTGCTTTGTTTGTAGGCATTTGGCCAGTCCTTCCTGCAACCTGACATTCACCTGTTCAAGCAGAATCTCTTCTACTTGGAGACGCTGAACACCAAGCAGAAGCTGTATCACAAGGTGGGTCCTGGTTCTCCAATGTACACCATGTGCATGGTAATAGGCAGGTGCTGATCTAAGACTCTTTTAAAACTACTCAGAAACTGAAGGTGAGCTTTTTTTATGTCACAGCCTTTCTGTGTTCCTGATGGATATGGTGCTGGTGACAGTGGCATTGCCACCTCCCTGATAACTGATGCAGCAAGCACAGGAGGGATCCCAGCTCTAGTCAAAGCAAAGCCTTGATGTGTTCCTTCCTGTGACAGTGAGGGAAAGCAAAGAGCATACACAGTGACACTGCAGTTTGAGAAAGCAGGAATTGGGATCATCAGTGGGACTGTGCCCAAGTCCCTCCAGCATTCTCACTGTGTCAGTAGCAGCATATCTGATACTTACAGTCAAGTCAGTGCCAGGTGGTTGTCTCCATCAGTGTCATGTAGGACCCACCCTCCAGACCCTCTAATTAGATCTCTGAGCTGCATTCACAATGGATTAAAGTTGGAATCCAGGGTCTTGCCCTTCTGGTCAGGCTCTGAAAGCAGAGCTTTCAAATTCACATCTGTGGTCACAGCTGAAGGACAGCCTGTCATGTTAACAACTGCCTGCTGCAGGCAGCTCCCCATATGTCGTGGCTTTCAGAAGCACAGGGCAGGGCTCAAACTGGCTCAAGTTGGAATGGGACATGAAGCTCTTTGCTTAAAACTTGGGTCAGGTACAAGGGTAAATGTGGCAAACTCGCTGTGAACTTTAAAGCTGATACTATTCCAGCTTATTGTAGCCACTTGGTTCAGGAAACTATCTCTGTGCTCACAAGAGTTGAAGCAGTCCTGTGCAGCCATGTCTGGTCTGCCCTTGATGAGCCTGTATTTTTGGAGCAATGTGCTGGCTGCTGTGGTACCTCCTGTGGCAGCACTGCTGGTGTGAAGACTCCTAACTGTGTTCTCCTCTCGCTGTGCAGAAGATCTTCCGGACAACCATGCTGTTCCAGTTTGTGAACGTGCTACTTCAGGTGCTTGTCCACAAGTCACATGACCTGTTGCAGGAGGAGATTGGCATTGCCACGTACAATATGGCCTCAGTGGACTTTGATGGCTTCTACTCAGCCTTTCTGCCCGAGTTCCTGGCCAGCTGTGATGGTGTGGACTCAAACCAGAAAAACGTGCTGGGAAGGAACTTCAAAATGGACAGGGTAAGAAGGGGGGACACTGCAGCAGGGTATCAGTATTCCCAGGATGCCTGGAACGTGGTGGCAGGAAGCCATGAGCTGTATGGGATGGTGTTTTTAGGCAGTTTTATTCCAAATGCTTCCATACTTGGGCACCTGTAGCCAAAGGTTCTCATTGTAGGTAGCAGAACTGCCATCTCCTCTCTGCTGAATGCTGTGGGAATCAGGGAATGTGCTTCCTGGAGGAAGTCTTCATAGAGGCAGACTGACATTTTCTAGAGTGGGTCACCCAAATCCTCACCAAAATCTCACTCCAGCTGCTGGCCAGATGTTTGAGGGTTGCAGTGGAGACATCAGCAGAGTAGCTGTAATGGCCCACACTTCCTTCAACCTACTGTATGGGTGTGAAGCAAATGGGGGAGGGGTTGGGTCTATAACCTCCCTATGGAAGGGAGTGCAGCAAGTTGTGGCTTCCATCTGCGGGAGCTTGCTTCTCCGTTGAGTGTTTCCTTTCCCATGGGAGATGGAGCTGTGTCCTCTCCCTGTTCATGGGGCACCAAACATCAGGTTCCCGGGGCTCAGGCTCCAGCAGAAGGGGGCTGGGTGTTGGGCCCTCGGTTCCTTTGTGTTTTCCACTTCTTGTAGGTGCTTTCCTGTTTGCAGTCCAATGGGTTGTTTCATCTTTTCCAGGATCTGCCATCATTTACCCAGAATGTGCACAGATTGGTGAATGACCTGCGTTACTACAGGCTCTGCAACGACAGTTTGCCCCCTGGAACTGTGAAACTATAGTTACTGCACTGGACTCCTGTTTTGATCACTGTAGGGAACAGATCCATGTTTCGTTTTGCCACCATCTCTTCTCCTCCCTGGTTTTGTCAGTCCTGCAGGACGCCGTGTCTTGCACATGGGCACATCTGGGATTCACGCACCACGCTTCCTTTCTTTTCCCTCCTCTCCCAACCCAAAGGGCCCCCAGCTGGAGTCAGCACTGTCTGCAGGATGTGTCTTAACGCCCAACCGCCAGGCACCTCAGCTAGAGGAACGTCCTTGCTGGGGTTTGGTTCTACTAAAGTAGCACTTTGTTGCGTCCGGAGATTTCTGTGGAGTTGTCTTGAGAGATCATGTACGTATCAAATGCGAGGCAGAAGCGCCAAAGACTACTTCAGACATTCGTACCTTCGTGTCATTCCACCTTCCTGCCCCTGCCCAGCTCTCGGAGGAGGAGTCTCCTGATGTTGGGACTGTTTTGGCACTTCTATCACTCCTTGGTTTTTAAATTGCCTTGAAAACCTCCCGCTGTTAGGGGGGATTAGAGACTTTTTTGGGGTTTTTTTTAAACGTTTTCTCATCATTCCATTGTGATACTAAAACAACATGCTTAATGGAAATAAAGTGCTTACTTTGTTGTTTTAAAGGACTTGTAACCTGCTTTAGTTTCCCTGTAGGCCTGTCACTGAGCCATTTCACTAGAGGAAAGAGTGTTTTGTACTGCCTGATCAGGCAAGAGGGCCAGCATCACCCATTCCATGCCCTGGGTGCAGAAGGCTCCCATGCAGTCCAGCAGCTCCCAGCCTGCTGCCAGATCAGTGTTGGCTTTTCTCTGCTGTCCCCTCACTGTGTTTCATACCTGTGTTCCCTGGTGTTTTCTGTTGTGATCTATTTATTGCCTCCAGCAGACCATTGTCTGTATTGATCCAAGAGCTGCCTGCTGGCAGAAATCTAACATTCAGGGTGTTGCATCACAGGAGACCGGAGCTGAAGGCCAGCTGCTGGCCAGCCTGACCCGAGAGTGGCATTGAGCATAAGGTTAAAATCCCAGTACCCAGTCAGGAACAGAGTTCTGGGGGCTTGTGAATCTCTGACCATGCAGCTTGGAAGGATTTATTTTTCCCCTGGATCCACGAGACAGGTAGATAGGGCAGAGCTTTAAATCAGTCTTAATTCTCTGCAGTTACCAGGGCAGCTGCATAGTTTGGACAGCACAGGTCACTGTGAAGGGCGAAGCCTGGAGGAGGTGTTCAACCATAAACGTATGTGGATGTGGGTGAAATGCTGCACATGGACAACAGGGATGTGCATGTATCTGGCTGGACTGTAAGAGCACTTGCTTCATAGCTCTTTTATTTCCAGTTTTGTGGAAAACATCCTGCTCTTTTGTGTTTGCTGTTGGAGATGTCTGCTGTTTGGATAACCTGTGTACAGGCAGAGCCTCACATCCAGGCTGTCTGAACTGGGACCAGTTTGATGTTTGGGTTTCAAACCCTCCAGTGAGCAGCTTGAGTTGGAGTTCAGCCCTGCCTCACCAGGTACAGCCACTGTCTGCACAGGTCATGGACCTTTGGAGACCAACATGAAGGTGGGTGATGGATGATCTGTCACTGGGCTGCAGAGATATGACCTCCTCCAGGTGAATGACACCAAGCTCCCAGCAGCTGGAACTCTTAAGAGAGCTGGGCTTGTTCAGCCTGGAGTAGAGAAGGCTCCAGAGAGACTGCAGAGCAGCTCCCAGTGGGGAGGGGAGAGCAGCCCCAGAGGGGCTACAATAAAGCTGGAGAGGGGCTTTGGACAAGGGCCTGTAGGGACAGGCCAAGGGGGAATGGCTTTAACCTGACAGAGGGGAGACTGAGATGAGCTCTTAGCAGAAGCTCTTCCCTGTGAGGGTGCTGAGGCGCTGGCACAGGGTGCCCAGAGAAGCTGTGGCTGCCCCATCCCTGGCAGTGTTCAAGGCCAGGTTGGACGGGGCTTGGAGCAACCTGGTCTGGTGGAAGGTGTCCCTGCCTGTGGCAGGGGGTTGGAACTGGATGGGCTTTAAGGTTCCTTCAACCCAAACCATTCCATGATTTAAGGAACCTGCACTGGCAGCGCATGGCTCAAAGCAGCAGTTCTTGGAGTAACTCTTGGAATGTCATCATCTGCACCTGAAACCTTGAGTCCTTGTTCTTCCTGTTGGTCATCAGGTGGATGCAGATGCAGTTCAGGGTCCAAACCTGGCCCTAGTGTCCTGAGCTGTCCCCTGCTCACCCACAGTGTCAGCCCCTGCACCTCCTACCCTGGCCATTGTTTCCTTCAGTGGGAGGCTGTAGGGGTTTCATGCGCTGCTGGCACTGCTGCCCTCCCACAGTGGTGCTGGTGCTTCCTTCTTGCAAAACCTCTGGTTGACAGAGGGTGAAAGTACATGTTTGCCCCTGCATCAAGGGCAGCAGCTGGAAGGTGGCCAAAGCCCCGGCTTCAGCCTCTCTGCATGCACAGATAAAGAACACACTTCCTCTCTACCCTCACTATAGGCACTGGAGAGGACCCTTTCCCCACCTCAACCCACCTCTGTGGGGTGGGTGCTGCTGTCTATTGCACAAGCTGTTGATCCATTTCTGCTCACAGAGATGCCACATGCGACATTTTTGGAATGGTGTAGAGCAGGGCCTGGGCCCCCCCGTCACCCCCAGGCTGTTTCTGAGATGCTGTCCCAGGTGTGGGGACACCTCAGGGAGGCAGGAAAGAAACAGGAGATGGGGAGTAAGGAGTAAAATGCACATTGGAAACACTCTCAGCTCCGGCCTTGCTGTGCCCCCTCCCACCCTGTTACTTTCACTGTAGGCAGTGGGGGATGTACCTCAACCGTTCATATTATCACAGGATCGAAAACAGCTTCGGCCTGAGCAGGGTTTTCCATAAGCTTGCAGGTATTTGATAGCTCTCTAACGTGTGCTTTCCCAGCGTGGGGCTGGGGCGGACCCCGGAGCACGAAGGCCGCACACCCCTGCCTGCAGGGCGCAGCTCCCTTACTGGTTTAATTCAGCCCCAAGGAGAGCGACTCCGAGCTGGGGCGATGCTGGACGAGGAGCACCGTGCTCTTCCTGCCCGCAGGGCTGTGCCCGCCGCTGCTTCTTCCCTCTCTCTTCTCCATCCCTCTGCAGAGGTTGGGTCAAGGAAGGTGCCTCTGTCCCTGTCCCCACTGCCTGCGCAATGTGACACGAAGCAGGGCTGGGTTGTGGCAGGGTCTGGGCTCCCCCTGCCCCAGGGTCACCCATGGGGTGGGTGCAGGCTCTGCTCTCATTGCGGCAGCCCTTGAAGAGCCCCGTTACAGGGTGCTCCGGGCCGGGGGCTGCCCCTGTCCCGGCGGCTGCTTTAAGGGGAGGGACACGGCAAGCTGCTGACCAGTCCGTGGCCTCGGCCGGGCCCTTAAATCCTGCGCGGGGCGGCCGGGCCCCGCCGCTGCCAGGTCTGACCCGCCGGCCCTGCCATGGGCTCCCTGGGGCGCTGCCTGTCCCGGGGCCTGCTGCGGGGGCAGCTGGGCCAGAGCCGCCCCCCCGGGCCCCGCTGCTACGGCTCTGGTGAGACACGGCCCCTTCCCTCTCCTGCCCCGTCCTCATCCCTGCCTGGGGACCGGTCCCTGTCCCCAGCCCCTTCCCTCTCCTGCCCCGGGGACCTATTCCACATCCCTGCCCTGCCCCTAGGGGACCCTGTCCCCATCCTTGTCCTGACCCTGGGGACCAGGTCTCTGTCCCCACTCTGTCCTCAGCCTTCTGTCCCTCGGGGCTCCCATCCCCATCCTGTCCCCCTGTTGTCCCCCTGTGCCCCCTTGTCCCTCCATCCCAAGGGCAGCCCCAGGCAGGGTGGGCAGCTCACGGCCTCCTCCACTTTGTGGCGTGAGCTGCTCCTGGGGTCTCCTGGCCCAGCCCTGTGTGCCGGGATGGGGCAGA
This sequence comes from Neopsephotus bourkii, assembly GCF_033783945.1. Classification (NCBI taxonomy): domain Eukaryota; kingdom Metazoa; phylum Chordata; class Aves; order Psittaciformes; family Psittacidae; genus Neopsephotus; species Neopsephotus bourkii. Next base: position 1,037,826 of record NW_026901034.1, read on the forward strand.
GCTGCCCCAGCACCACCCTGCAGGTCCCAGCCTTGGTGTCCCCAGGGCTGCAATGGGAGGACAGGTGGGAACCTGGTGAGCCTGGTCCGTGTCCAGCAGCACCAGAGCAGCCGGTGGGCTTGTGGGGTTGGTGCCGCCAGCACCGGCCCAGCCCCGCAGTCCAGGACAGGAGCACGAAGCCTGGGCTGGCAGCGGAGCACCCCAGCTTGGTGTCCTCTGTCCCTCTCCCTTCCTCTTTTTCCTGTCCCCTCCACACCTCCAATGGGTGGGATGCAGTCCGCTGGGGGACTTGTGTCCCCTCCTGCCAACATGGCTCCAGTGTGGTGAAGGGGTGATAGTGAAGCCAGAGCCTGCCATCCCATGGTCCAGCAGCGATGGCACACAGGGTGATGCTGGCAGCACCAGCACAAGGACACAGTGTCTCAGAACCAGAGCCAGCCCATCCCACGCTGGGCTGAAGGGTGTTTCTTGGCCATGGACGTGTCCCCAAGTGCCTGTCAAGGCTTTCCAGCATGTCCCTTGGGTCCTTGTGAGGCACAGCTTGTCCAGGGGGACACGGCCTTGGGATGGGGACAGGTTCACCCTGCCTCAGCAGTTGTGGAGCAGCAGTCTCTGGTACTCCATGGGCAGCTTGGGGTGCTGCTGCCATGTCCCCTGCCCGTGCCCCCCATCTGGTGGTGACATTGGTCCCTCGGTCCCTGTCCAGCCCCCCCAGAGCTGCAGGAGAAGACGCTGGTGCTGGTGAAGCCGGACGCGGTGCAGCGGCGGCTGGTGGGGACGGTCATCCAGCGCTTTGAGCGGCGCGGCTTCAAGCTGGTGGCCATGAAGCTGCTCCAGGTACCCACTGAAGCTGCCACCCGTCCCCCCACGCAGCCTGGCTCAGGAGGTGCTGGGACAGGGGTGTCAGTGAGGAACACTGGCCCTGTGTCCCCACTGTGCCCCCACACTGCCGTCAGGCAGACAGGGGTCTCCTGGACAAGCACTACCAGCAGCTGCTGCAGAAGCCCTTCTACCCCGCACTCCTTGCCTACATGACCTCGGGGCCGCTGGTGGCCATGGTAAGGGCTGCGATGTGGGGCTCGGGGGGCCTGGTGGGGTGTGGGGGGCTCAGGTGTGCCGTGTCCCATAGGTGTGGGAGGGCTACAACGTGGTCAGATCCACGCGGGCCATGGTGGGGGACACAGACTCGGCGATAGCGGCAGCAGGGACCATCCGGGGGGACCTCAGCATGCATGTCAGCAGGTAGTGACCTCATGGCCTATGCAGGGCAGATAGCGGGGCCGGACATGGCATCCCCTGCTCTTGGCTCTGGCTTCATTCCATACAGGAACGTTGTTCATGCCAGTGACTCGGTGGAGACGGCCCAGCGGGAGATCAGCTTCTGGTTCCAGAGGGATGAGCTGGTGGCCTGGGAGAGCAGAGACCAGGACTACACCTATGGGCCATAGGGCAGCCCTTCAATAAACACCAGTGCCTCCAGCCTAGGCTCCGGTCTCCTCCCTTGGGTTGCCACTGGGGCCGTAGTGGAAAGCTCTGGGGGCACTGGGATGTCACTGGGAGACTGGGGTGATACTGGGAAATTCTGGGATGCACTGAGGTATCCCCAGGGGGCACTGGAGTGGCATGGGAAAGATGTGGGAGGCACTGGGCTGTTCATGGAAGGTATTGAGGCGATTCCGGGAAGCTCTGGGAGGCACTGGGATGGCCATGCCTAACCCTGGGTTGATTCTGGGAAGTGATGGGGTGCACTGTGAAGCTCTCGGAGGAGCTGAGCTGTCCCTGGGTGACACTGGGGTGCACCGAGCGATCCCAGGCATGCATTGAGATATCCCCAGGGGGCACTGGGAAGCACTGGGATGTGCTGGTCTGTCGCCGGGGGGGCGCTGGGATGCAATGGGATGCATCGGGCCCTGTGCGGACACACGGGGGCGCTGAGGGACCCAGCTCCGGCTCCGCTCTGTTGCCAGGCAACGCCTGACGACGCCTGCGCATGCGGCTTGCGGAGGCTGCGCAGGCGAAGACTACATCTCCCAGCAGGCTGTGCGGCCCTGTCCCGCCGCGCGTCGCCGCAGCGGGTCAGAGTTCGGGTCCGAGTGCCGGTGCTGGCGGGGGATCGCGCACCATGGCGGAGGCCGCAGCGGGCTCCCGTCTGCCGCCGGACGTGGACAGTGATGAGTGCCTCCGCGAGTACAGGCACCTCTTCAGTCCCGACATCCTGGCGTGAGTGCCTGGACATGGGGCGCCGGGGGGAGGGGTGCGGCCGGCGCGCCGATCGGGGCCGCCTCGGTCAGGGACTGGGCCCGGCGCGCGGCTCTGACCGTCCCTTCGTTCCCGCAGGGGTCAGGTCGCGTTCATCACCGGCGGCGGGTCGGGCATTGGCTTCCGCATCGCAGAGATCTTCATGAGGTACGGCGTGACCGGGGAGGGCTCCCCGGAGTTCCTTGCCCTGAGGCGGTGTGGCTGAGGCGGGAGGGGTGTGCCGGTGGCTCTGGGGGCTGCAGGGCCCCGGTTCCCGCTCTGCTGCGTTGGAAGTCCCCCTCCTCGATTCCCGCGGGCTCGGAGGAGCAGCGGCTCCTCCAGGACCTCACGAAACCGCTCACCGGCCGAGCCCCTGCTAACCCCCGGGCGACGGTCAAGGTGGTTTAGCAGGCAGCGCTGCGAGGTCCTTACCCGCCCTTCTTCGCAGGCACGGCTGCCGGACTGTCATTGCAAGCCGGAACCTGCAGCGGGTGGTGGAGGTGAGTCTGGGGGACACAGCGGAAGGGAGAGCTGGGAATGCCTTGGGTAAGGCAACAGAAGAAATGGCTTATGGCAGGGTCCCAGCGGTGCATGTGAGCCCAGAGGAGGCCACAGAGATGCTGCGAGGGCTGGAGCAGCTCTGCTCTGGAGCCAGGCTGAGAGAGCTGGGCTGGTTCAGCCTGGAGAAGAGAAGGCTCCTTAAGGGGAGACCTTAGAGCACCTCCCAGGGCCTGAAGGGGCTACAGGAAACCTGGAGAGGGGCTTTGGACAAGGGCCTGTAGGGACAGGACAAGGGGGAATGGCTTTAACCTGACGGAGGGGAGACTGAGATGAGCTCTTAGGCAGAAGCTCTTCCCTGTGAGGGTGCTGAGGCGCTGGCACAGGGTGCCCAGAGAAGCTGTGGCTGCCCCATCCCTGGCAGTGTTCAAGGCCAGGTTGGACACAGGGGCTTGGAGCAGCCTGGTCTAGTGGAAGGTGGCCCTGCCCAAGGCAGGGGGATTGGAACTGGATGAGCTTTAAGGTCCATCCAACCCAAATCAGTCTGGGATTCTATGATGTCCTGGCTCTAAGTGCCTCAGTAACAGCAGTGATGGGAGGTGGGTGAAGGTTTAGGGGACGTTGCAACCACCACATCTCGCAGTAGAGCTTAGTTAATTGTGGAAGTTGGTGCCTTCCCCTGCCAGCTGTAGGGGTGTCTGTTCCAGATACCACGTTACCTTTCTGTTGATGGGACAGAAAGAACCAAACTGTGGGGAAGGTTTGTCAGCATGGGAGTGGCAGGGCCCAAGGTCAAACTTGAATCTCAGCTCTGAGTAGAAGACCCCCATGCCAAGCGATCTGTATGTTGAGGTGGGTATGCTGAGCCCCAGGATCTCAGTTCTCTTGTGTTTGGGGGTGAAGATGCAGGTCTGGAACACACTGACTGAAGAAGCTGAATTCAACTATCTCTGCTTGGGGCAACTGAACAGAGCAAACACCCACCCTGGTGTGTCTGACCCCAGCTGGAGTCTGGCTGGTCACAGTCTCTCCTCCTCACCATGGCTTCTGCTCTGGTCTCAGACTGAAAGCAGCCTGACATGAGAGAGCTTTGTGGTTGCGTGTGTGAACTTCACTGCAATATAACAAAGATCAAACCCAGCGCCTGGGGATGAGCTGGCATGACGTGGCTGCCTCCCAGACATGCCTTGCTGTCATTCCACATTCCCTCATGCTCATGTGTGAGAAAACAAGCTGCAAAGTTCAGCAGCTTTCTAGTCCTCAGGGGCTGGAGTTTTCGGAGTACACAGGGACTGCTTGCCCAGGCTCTTGGCATATGTGTGGGTTGGTTGGTGCTCAGAGCTTCCCGCAGAAGGGCCTGACAAGCCCAAGCAGGAACACAGAGCATCACTGGGTGTTGTGTGGGGTTGCTGCTGAGTTCAGGGTCCCCTGTGCTGAATTAGCCAGGGGGAAGCATGTTCTTAATGGGCCCCTCGGGGTGGTTTGTGGCAGAGGCTGAGCTGCAGAGCTGGGCTGAGCTGCCTCTGGGGCAGACACCCTGGTAAATGCTGCTCTGCCCTTTCGCCTACTGACATGTGTTGAATGTAAAAGTTACTTATATCTGCCTCATACTTTGTCGGGGTCCAGCCATTGTACCTGCCCTGCAGAGATGTTGCCAGGGTGTGCTGTGTCGGTGCAGGGTCATGGAGGTGTCCGGGCTTAGTGAGCTGTGGCCCGGAGGCAGCGTGGTGTTTGTTTGGGAGGAGCCGTAGGAGCTTTCTCAGCTATCTCAGGGCTTTAGCTGGAGGGTGCTGCTGTGCTGGAGCTGTGTTGGGGCAGGTCTGTCCCCTGCCCACAGTGTTTGCTGTGTGCTGACCACAGTGTGGCTCCTGCCTGACTTCTTGCTCTGGGACTAACCCCTGCTGAAGAAGGGAGTCCCAGAAAGGATCTCAAGTCTCTTCCTGTTTTGCAGGCGTCCAAGAAGCTGGTGGCAGCCACAGGCCAGCAGTGCCTGCCTCTGTCTATCGATGTCAGGCAGCCCCAAACCATCACGGCAGCAGTGGATGAGGCACTGAGAGAGTTCAAGCGGATTGACATCCTCGTCAATGGTGAGCTGCTGCAGTGGCCGGGGAGATTTGGTACAGGCTCTCTGCCAGGAAAGGCATATTCTGCTCCTGGAGCTGGTCCTAACTGTGTCCTGGCTGCTTGTTCTTCAGGTGCTGCAGGAAACTTTCTGTGCCCAGCCAGTGCCCTGTCCTTCAATGCCTTCAAGACTGTGATAGATATCGACACTATTGGCACCTTCAACACCTCCAAAGTCCTCTTTGAGAAGTATTTCCACGTAAGTGGAACCAGAGCCAGAGGACTCGGTGGAGGGGCTCCTGTAGGCAGGGGGTTAGTGTCAAACAAACCACGCTTTGCTCCTGAGAAATTAAGGGAAGCATGGAGGGCAAAACAGAGCACAGCACCCATGTACCCAGGGCTGTGCTGCTGCCACTCACTCTGCTCAGCCCCAGTCTGTTCCCTCACAGGGACTGGGAATCCTGCTTGTCCCTACCCCTGGAACTTTAACCGTTGTGGCACCTTCCCATGCTTTGCCACATGCTGGGGAAGAAGCTGTGATCTGCTCCTCTTCCAGCTCCTCTGCTTTCCTGTGGCCTTTGCTTATCCCCTGCATCTCCCTGCTCTCTGGAGGGTCCCCACTAGTTGCCCTAGCTCAGTCAGACCAGGTGGGCAGTGATGCCTCAGCAGTACAGAGCTGGCAGTGCCAGCCCAGCTCTTGTCCCACTGCTCTTACATGAGAGCACTTGTGCAGCTCCCAGCCTAACACCACATCTCCTTTCCTTCCTCAGGACCACGGTGGAGTCATTGTCAACATCACGGCAACACTGAGCTACCGAGGGCAGGCCCTGCAGGTGCATGCTGGTACTGCTAAGGCTGCCATAGGTACCTAAGCACTCCTTGCTGGGGCTCTGAGCTGTGTGGGGCCAGTAAGCAAGCCAGTTCTTCACAAATATTGGGGTGGGAAGACATCCTTGGGAGAGGTGAATATGGATTGGTGTGGCTATTACATGCCTGATTTTGGGATGAAGCTCTTCTCTCCTCCAGGGCTCTTGTGGGGCCCTTTGCTCTTGGCCAGTCTTCTGTGTCCTCCAAACATTACTGGAATAGCTCTGCTCTCCTTCTCAGTCCTGTTGTGTTCCCTTCCCAGATGCCATGACCCGTCACCTTGCTGTGGAGTGGGGACCCAACAATATCCGAGTGAACAGCCTGGCACCGGGCCCCATTACCGGCACCGAGGGCTACCGGCGGCTGGGTGAGGGCAACCTGGGGCTCCTGTCTCTGCCTTGGTGGTGGCTTCCTGGCATCTGCTTGGGAGGGGACTGAGGGACCACCAGGGCTGTGCAGCTCATGGGGCTGTTGCTGCTGAGCACGACTGTCCCGTGCCTGCACTGGTGTGTCCCTTACGGGGGCCAGTCCTCCCCACATCCTTGGGTACCTCGCAGGGCACTGATTTTAGTCTCTCAAGCATCAGCTTTTTGAGCTTTGATGACATGATGTAACATGCTCAGCCCAGTCAGCTGCCCTGCCTGATGGCTGCAGTCCATCAGTGGAGTGCTGGTTCAGCCCTGGAGGCTGGGAAGGCTCTACAAGGCCCTGTCTTGAGCTCACTGTACAGTACAAACCCCACTTCTGGGTTTCAGCTCCCCTTGTTTAACTCTACTCAGGCCTTTGGCCCTGGGCTGTCCCCAGGGCTGTGCCAGGATCTCACCAGGTTTCCTGGGCTCTCAGCAAGCCCCATGCAGTGTTTGCCAGCAGTGGTGGTGGGCTGGTGGGCCTGTGATCGAGGCTGACTTCTCTTCTTCCGCTCCTAGGTGGGAAGTTTGCTGAGGAAGCAAGCCATTTCGACATGATACCCCTGCAGCGTGCAGGGAACAAGACGGAGATCGCCCACAGCACACTGTACCTGGCGAGCCCCCTCTCCTCCTATGTGACAGGCACCACCCTGGTCGTGGATGGTGGGAGCTGGCTGACCTCTGCCAACAGCTTCCCTGCCTTGCTGGGTATTGCTTCATCCTCTGCTAAACTCTAGGTGATGTGCATTTCCCCCTCCATGGGACTAGAGCAGGGCCTCTGTCACAAACCCTGTTGCCCTATGGTACTGGGGGTACAACTGCTCTTGCAGTGGGTACGGTGTTACCTTCTGCCGCTGTCCTGGTTGTCCCAGGCTCTACCCCTCCTGAGGCACATACTGTGTTGGGGAAGAGGCAGGTTCTGGGTGTTGGGGTCTGTGGGTGAGGGCAGCCGGCCCAGCTCTCAGTTTGGCAGTGCTTGTTCTCAGACCTTGCTCTGCCTTTGGGATGGAGGAAAAGGGTCACACCCCGTGGTGTTTTCCAGAGCAGGCACAGAGCAAAGGGAGAACATCTCTGCATCCTCATGGAGAGTCCTTAGGGATGAGGTGGGAAGGGCAGGAGACCTGGCTGGGTTTTTCCTCTGAGCTGGCAGTTGACATGGTACTCTTTGTTCTGCCAGAGGATGCTTGTCTGGACACTGCTGTGTGTTCCCTGAAGTGATAGGATGTTCCTTTTCTGTGTCCCACCAGCAGGATTGGGCACAGAGAGTCCTGACAGCCTCTGCCTCCCTTTTCCTTCCTTCCTTGCATGAGCTACTGTAGCATGTTGTGCATTACTGCCTGTGTCTGCAGAGGTGGGAAGGGAGCTGGTGCTTCCTGGGAGAGGGCTCTCCTTCCTTCCCCCTTCTCTCTGCAGGTGCTGCCCCGTGAGCAGGGCAGGACTGTACCCACCTCTGTGCTGTCTTGCAGATTTCTGGGCTGCAGGAGCAAACAAAAATCACTGATGGACAGCCTGAGACTGACTGACGGACAGGAAAGGGACCGAACGCTGCTGCGCTGGGACACCTCGTGGGGTTGGGTGATGCTGCTGGTCCTGCATCAGCTGGGAGGAGGGAGCCCCAGCGGTGCTGTGGGGAGCAAGCCCACCCTTCACCCCACTGTTCTGTGCCATTACTTCCCTCTGTGCTGATGTGGCTGAGGGTGCGGGGACAGCACAGGGTGAGCGGGCTGTGTTCCGAGTTGTTCTGACTTTTCCTATGTCCCAGGCAGTGCCACCCATGGATTGTCCGTCTTCTTCCTCTTCTGTCCCCCATCTCAGCCTGAGAGCTGCCCAGGACCCCCAGCAGCAGCTTCTTTTGGGGCCTGGGGTTCAGTTCAGCTCTGGGGCAAGCTTGGCATGGCAGGAGGAGCTGGGGGCTCTGGGAGGGGAAACAAGGGCCCGGCTGGCCCCTGGCAGTGGGAATCTGACACAGGGCAGTGGTCCCCAGAGGCTGCCATGGATGATGGATGCAGGAGCAGAGGTAGTGTGAGGTCACATCCCACTGGAGCTGGCTCTAGCTGCTGTGGGTCACAGCAGTGTATCTCTTGGGAGCCTGAGGTCTCCAGTTGTCTGTCTGGCAGCCATCTGTCTGTAATGCCAGTATCAGGCTGTCTCCTTCCTCCACAGGGACACTACAGCTGAGGGTCAATCAAGGGCTAGATGAAATCCTCTTCCCAGCAGGGTGCTGAGCTACCGAGCGGCTGGAGCTGAGCCTGTGTCTGGTGCCAGCACCTGGGGGGGGACACACGCTGCTGTGTGCAGCAGCCTGCTGCTGCTGCCAACAGTTTTTAAGCTTATCCTGAATTCTGTGAAGGTTTTCCTACTTGATTGCATTTCCTAATTCATTGTAGACTCACAGGTTTTGCTCCTTCCTCCAGGCCATGAATAAAGAACTTCCACCCTGAGCTGTGATGCCTCTCATCACTTTGACTGTGCCAGGGGATGATCCTGAAGGTTTGGCTGCTGGAAGCTTGGGAATGCTTGTGCTCCTTGTCTTGTGAGGCAGCAGCATCAGGAGCTTTAGCAGTCTTTGGTCAGAGCGTTGCTGCAGTAGCTCGCTGCTGCTTGAGCAAAGCCTGCACGTATGCCCTGCCATGCTGGCTGATCCTGCTGCTCCAGACTGGGCCCTGAGAGAGGGTGGAAAACTTGTTGCCACCAGCAGAGCCTTGTATGGTCCCAGTGCTGCAGGACAGAGGTGCCAAGAAGACTCGGGGGGAGACCCACTGACCCTGTCAGTGGAGATGAGGATGTGGTGCTTGAACTGGGGTCCTTTGCCTGAGTGTCTTCCGGGGTTTGCCTCCAGCCACACTATCCCTCTTTCCAGGTATCAGGATGAGTATTTTCTACTGGAGAATGTACGGGTTTGATGTTTGTTGGTCCCTGCTGCAGTCTCCTGTCTCAGGTTCCAGGAGGGTCCATGTACGGAACCATGTTTTGTTGAACCCCACATAAGCGAGGTGCGGACTGTCCCGCGTGTAGGAGAAGTTGTGGTCCCTCGGAGAGGTCTTGGCTTTAGCCACACCCTGGCAGCCCCTCGGTGTGCGGGGCACATGGAGACACACCCCGACCGCCGGGGGCAGGATCAGGCCGAGCTGGGTGGTGCAGAACTGCCGCTAACGGGCTGGGGACGCCAGCAGCCGCGCGAATAAAACCGGGGGGGTTTGGGCAGTCGGGGGACAGAGGCTGCCCGACCCCGGGGCGGGGCTCAAGGGGCGGCTGGGGGGCCGCTGCCTCCCGGTGACGGTTCCCCCCCTCCAGAGGGGTGCGCTGGCCCCAGTGCTCCCCCCCGCCAGTGCCCCGTGCCCCGCGGGGATGGGAAAAGGCAGCACGTGCAAGCGCCCCGCGCGCGCCGGACCGGGGAAAGGGGCGTGGCCTCTGCGCGGCCTCGCTCGGCCGCCAGGGCGGGTGGGCGGGGCCTCGGCACAGGCAGGCGGGTTACGTCACCGTCCACTGGCCGCCGCTGCGGCGGTGGTGCCAGGTTGGATCTGGGGGTTCTCTGCCGGCTGCGGTAGAGCGGCGGCGCGGGCGGGCGGGTTGTTGGGTTGTTTGTCGGCGCCGCCGCCTCCTCACCGGACCGTTGGGAGCAACCGCGTTCCCAGGCGCTCGGGGCCGCCCCTCCCGCCGGGCGGAGCGGGGCTGTCCCTGGTGGCGGCGGGGTGGAGCGGGGCTGTCCCCGGTGGCGGTGCTGCGGGCGGGGCCGGCGCCGCCTCGCACAAAGCCTTGCGCCCGGGAGCAGGCGGAGCTACCGGCATCACCTCCCCGGTACCGGCAGCGCCGCGCCGGGCGGCCGTGATGTGAGCGGGTGATGGCCGCGGGGCATGGCCGCCGGGCAGCGGCGGGGCGGGCGGCGGCGGGCGCTGAGCGCCGCCGGTGAAAATGGAGCCGCATCCGCCGGCGGCCGTGCCCGAGCCCCCGTTCCCCCGGGGGCCGTGGCGGGACGGGCCGAGCCCGGAGCTGGAGCTAGAGCTAGAACCGGAGCCGGGCCTCTGGGCACCTGAGGCCGCCGAGCCCGCCCTGGGGCCGCAGCCGTGGTCCCCGCCGGAGCCGGGGGGCTGCCTCGACGAGCCCCCGGCCCGGACCGAGGAGGAGCCGCGCCTCCGTCCCGTATTCGACGCCTTGGACTGCGATGGCGACGGCTTCGTGCGGGTGGAGGAGTTCGTCCAATTCGCCACGGCCTACGGTGCCGAGCAGGTGAGGCCGCGGCACCGGGGCACCGGCCCGGGCCCGCCCCGGCGTGGGCAAGGCCGCCTCCCGCACCTGTCCACCGGGGGACCGGGTGCTGCCTCTCTGGTTGGTGTAACCCGGCCGAGCCTCCCTGGGGCCGCCGGTAGTCCCGTGCGTGCCCGAGGGGCAGCTCGTGTCCACGTCGAGCCTCAGGAGAGCGGGCCATGAGGGAGAGCAGTGTCCGTGTCCCGGTGAAGGGCGTGTGCGGGCTTCAAGGGGTGCGGGGGACACGCAGGGAGCTGGACAGAACCGATTTTCCAGGTCCCAATCCGCTTGGAGCAGCATCCCAGCGGTGCCGCTGTGCGCCCGCATCCCCTCTCTTTGTTCTCCATCAGTACCACATTGAGGTGTGAGCAGCTCCAGCGTCTGAGGGACCAGCAGCTGCATCCCGGGATCTTGGGATCGGCTACTTCCCCCCGGCATGGCCTTGCTGTCCCCACGCTGGGTGTGGGGTACCTTGCTTATCCCGGCTCTGTGGTTTTTTCCCTTCCTTTCTGCTGCTTTCGGTCACGGTGAGCTTGTGTTTCCTTGCACCGGATCAGATGTGATGTAATTTGAAGCTGCCTGGTATGACCCAAAATGGAGCGAGCCCCAGCAGCATACCAGGGAATGGGAATGGATTTGTGCACGGTTTGTTGGCCTGTGCTGATGTCTCTACAAGAAAAAAATGTTTATTCTTTTAATGCGTGCAGGTATTGGGAAGTTCCTGTGTGCTCACCCGGGAGATCTGCCTTAATTGTCCAGCTGAAGCTGTTGGGCACGTATTAAAGTGGCATGACAAAGCAAATCATCTTGTGTGAAGGAGTGTTTTTGTGGAGGAAGGGCTTTTCATCTCTGTCCTCATGGTGAAAATGCTTCTTAAAGATAAAACAGAGGCATTTCTTGTAGAAAATAGCTCTATAAAGTGCAGATGTGTGACTTCTCTGCCAGATTCCTGCTGTGGTAAGGGGCACTGTGCATCTCTTACTGCCTCACTGTGTGGTTAACCAGGTAGCGTAATGGCACCCGGGGAGTGTTACAAGATCATCTCAGCAACGTGCTGCTGCATCTGCTGGGTGGGAGAACCTTTATTCAGCGTAAAGCCTCTGACTTGCATCTTCCTGCTGCGGTCCAGGCGCTCCCTGCATCCCCCCCTTGCTCTTGCTGGCAGAGAAAGCAGGAGGTTGTGTCACTCTACGGATGCTCATGAACCTTGGGCGTGATGGCCATGGCTTTGGGGCATAGTGGGAGCTGGCCAGGGGGCTTTTTGCCTCAGTGTGCCTCTCCCTTGGTGTGAAGAAGGTCAAGTGCATGGGAAGCAGGATGTCCAGGGGGGGGTTGTGTTGCTAAAAGCTGCCTGTTCTCATGGACCCCACTTAGCAGTGGCTGGCTGTAGGCTCCTTGCCTTGGCTGTCCCTCTGAAGTGGCTTGTTCCTTCCCACTGCTACCAGTAACACTGTCTCTGCTGAAATACTTTATGCTTTTTAGGCACATTTATCTCCAGCAAGAGGCTTTTATAACTAACTCCCACCATGCACAACAACTGTGTCTCTGTACAGCAAGTGCTGAGCACCCTGATGAGGGTGATGTGGCAGCAGCCAAGCCAACAGGTAACAGGCAGCTTAGGGAGTGCAGCCAGGTTCCTTTTGCATAGCCTGTCAATGGAGAAGAAGTAATATTTGGGGTTCCTCTGCATGCAAGAGGGGTTATTAGGAGCCTGCAGCTTAGATAAGCAAGAGGGCACACTGAGTGTGAAGGAGGAGGGGGTGGGGGTGGGCTCTGTGAGCTCCCAGCAGACATGCAGAGTAATAAAGGGAGATGTTCTGGCGAAGTTTCTTGACCTGTTTTGTGTAAGCAGGTGTAACTTGGGCCAAAAAGAGGTGTTTTGGAAAATGGAAACCCAGTTTGGGTGAAAGTTAAGGGATAGGAGCATCACTGGGTCAGTGAAATGATGTTGAGGCAACTAAAAGGAATTTTCAGGGTGCTGCCGTCAAAGGTTTTAGTACATCTGGAACTGGGAAGCTTGAAAGAGAGGTTCCTGGGTTGGATGCCTGAAGGAGGTGTTGGGTAGCAGTCGGCTGGGAGTTGTTAATGACAAGCAAATTCCAGTCCTCTTACTATCGAGGAGGTACCTGCTTCCTTCCCTTCTGCCTGCTTCCTACCCGTTTCTGGGTGTGCGCATGGGAGGTACGCATGGGGTGGGGGGGGGGCAGATGGGTACATTTAGGCAGAGCAAGTCATCAGCTGATTCATCTGAGGGCTCCAAGAGGGCTGAGGAAGGCTCGTGTGAGTGTGTGTAACCACATGTACCAGGGAGCTGGAGAGCAGCAAGTGTTGTCTTAGCGTTCAGTAAAACACCAGCGGCATTTATGGGCTACTGAGCTCAGCGCTGTCGGGTTACTTGGCTGAAACAATTATTAGCTAAATGTCAAAGGAAAGAGACCAGCTGGCGTTTATTCCCTAAAAATGACATGACTGTGAATCCCTTAGGATGGGGGTTTTTCTTTGCATGATGGCAGTCATGGGTAGAGCAATGGGGGGGGGGGCTTGGTTTGGATTTTGGGTTGGGGTTTTTTTGGTGACGTAGCTTGAGTTGTTGAAAGACTTCCTTAAGGCATTTCGTGGCTGCGGTATGTATCGGTGGTGCAGTGCTGGTACGGGCTAGAAGAGATTGAGGCATGGAAATCTTAAGATGGTTTGTTCTTCTCTGAAGTGATAAAAGTTGATAGGGATTGGGGCTCTCCGTGGTAAAAGGTGTATGGGAAGGATGATGCCAAGGCCCCAGCAGTGAGGTGACACCCTAAATAGGGGTGAGCTTGAGCAAGGACGATAACAGCCATGTGGAGGTCCTCCAGCACTCTGTAATGGGGGTGTTTGGCAGACCCTGACCATTGTGCTGCTTGGAAAGCTTGCTAGGACCTGTTGTACTTGTAAACAAGATGTGGGGTAGAAAAGCCTTGAAGCCAGCTTGACTTTGGGTGTGGAACATCTGGACCACTCATGAGTAACATGTGAGGCAGCTTCTAATGGTGTTGTATTGTCATAGTATCACAGAATCCCAGACTGGTTTGGGTTGGAAGGGACCTTAAAGCTCATCCAGTTCCAAGCCCCTGCCACGGGCAGGGACACCTTCCACTAGACCAGGTTGCTCCAAGCCCCATCCACCCGGCCTGGGATGGGGCATTTTTGCCGTCTCCTTTCCTTCCTCTTTATCGCCGCACTTCAGCAGGGAAGGGATGCTCCCTTGGAGCTCTCTGTGTGCTGCAGCAGTGAAGGGGATCCCTCTGGCTGGTACCAAAGCCTGCAGTAAGGTTGGTTAGGCAGGGAGCTGGGAAGTAGAGGCACACTTAACATAAGTTTTGTGTCGCCTTGTAAAGCAAGGAGGGTCATGTCTTGCAGTTCTGTGGATTATGCAGAATTTAAGGCTGTTGTGCAGTGATTTTAAACCAGCAAATCGATGGTTTGTCTCACCTGTTGTATGGTTGCACTGTGTCTGTCTCACTGGTGACAGAGGCAGAGCCTTTGCTCAGAATCACAGAATCCCAAGGGTTGGAAGGGACCTCAAAAGATCATCTGGTCCAACCCCCCTGCAAGAGCAGGGTAACCTAGAGTACATCACACAGGAACTTGGCCAGGCGGGCCTTGAATATCTCCAACATAGGAAGATTGTTGCTCTAGAAATGCAGGGTTGGGGCAGAGGAGCACCAAGTGTTTGTAGGGCATGAGCAGAGGCTGCGCTGCTGGCATCTCGGGGTTTCCCTCCCTGGTTTTGTTCTTCTTCAGCTCTAGAAGACAACTGGGGTGGAAGAGCCTCTTGCACCGCTTGATCTCGCTGCTCCACTAAGTAGAAGTCCCAGAGTTTGTGTAACCTATTTTCAGTCACCCCGAGCTCTACAACATCCCTGTGCTCTCACAGAGATCTTCAGCCTTATTTTTAATCTTGATGAGCAGGTCAAGCTTCATTTCAATGCGAGTTGTTTTGCTCGCTTGAACATTTACATCCTTTGGGTATCTGTCCTTAACTACAAGCCTTCATCTCCGTATTCAGCTTTTATCTTCTCCTTGCTTGGTGATTTCTGCAGCTTTTGATCAGGTTTGTTGTGCTTTCCTCCCACCACCTTTTCAGCTTCTTGTAGTGAGTGCGTGCCCAGCCTGAGCTGAGTACTGCAGAACTCACAGCTTGGGAGTAGCAGGTATTGCTCCAGGCAGCACCTGCAAAGAGTCCTGGGCTTTAGTTTTAGTTGGACTTGATCTTAAAGGTCTTTTCCAACCTAGTGGATTCCATGACTCTAAACCACAGCTCTTTATTGCCTTCCCCCTCTCAATGAATTCAGGCTTGCTTTTCCAGCTCTCCTCTGATGGATCCTTTGGGAACTGTGCACAGACCCTGGCTCAAATGCTTCTTACCTCCAGTGTAGTCCTCTCAGAGTTGCTGACATTGCATCTGATCTTGAACACCCTCCCTATTCCCCTCAGTCTTCTCCCACTTCCCTGTGAAATCTAGCAGTTTGGATCTCTGTCATAAGGCAACCTCAATTCTTATTTATATTTTGGAGGGCTCTTGCACCCTTTGAGCAGAGGAAATACTGGCTTTGCTCATAAAGGGATTTCTAAAATTATCCTGCATGGATTTGCAGGCTGTGTCAATGTGAGTAAAGCTTAAATTATGTCCAACTGTGTTGCTGCTGCTGCTGTATGTTACAGGGGTTTTAGCTGCTGTTAAACTTTTGTGACCACTCTGGTCAAGTGCCTAAAGGGGCTACAAGAAACCTGGAGAGGGGCTTTGGACAAGGGCCTGTAGGGACAGGACAAGGGGGAATGGCTTTAGCCTGACAGAGGGGAGACTGAGATGAGCTCTTAGGCAGAAGCTCTTCCCTGTGAGGGTGCTGAGGCGCTGGCACAGGGTGCCCAGAGAAGCTGTGGCTGCCCCATCCCTGGCAGTGTTCAAGGCCAGGTTGGATGGGGCTTGGAGCAACCTGGTCTGGTGGAAGGTGTCCCTGCCTGTGGCAGGGGGTTGGAACTGGATGAGCCTTAAGGTCCTTTCCAACCCAAACCATCCCATTGGGAGCAGAGCTGGGCTCGCAGCAGGGCAGTGCTGTGGGTGTGCGAGGTTGAGCATGCCTGTGGACACAGCACGTGTTTTGGGAGAGGAACGCATCTGAAACATTTTGCTTGCTTTGACCCAGAGCCCAGCTCTTCACCGCAGGAATTCCCGGTGGAGCTGCTATTCCTTTTGCTGGTTCCTGGCCCATCCTCACCTTGCAGCCTGGGCTGGCTTGGCCGGGCGCAGCCGCAGCTTTGGCTGCCTCTGTCCTCCTCCCCCTTCCAAGGGTGCTTTATTGTCACTAACAACACATCCGTATTCTGCAGGAGCAGGAGCTTGAGGACGGGAGCTTTTCTTTTTCCCTTGGGGAGGAAAACGCCCCCAGGGCAACATATTGCATGTGGTGTATTTTGGGCGGGGTGGTTGCTGCTCAGCTGAAAATGGAATTTGCAAAGTTTATTCATTTGTAAATGTCCCAAAGACTCCTATAAAGAGATGATTTCTCTGCTCCCGGGTTTTTCCTTTTCCTGCTAAGTTTTGGCTTTGAGCTTCTTGGAGGCATTCCTTCCCGGAATGGCTGGGACGGGTTTGGAGCGTCTCATACCACAAACAGATCTTTGTGATGATGTTTGCGGCCATAATAAGATTGATGGCTTATCCCGCTGGATGCAGCCTGGCAGGACTGTGAATACTCAAAGGCACGGTTTGTCTGCACAGGCTGGGAGGGTAATTTTATCCCAGTTACTAGTTTATTTAAGAAACCTTTTTGTTCTTCCTGTCTCCTTTGCGTTGAGAATACGGCTATTGCTGATGCATTTTAATTACAGGCTTTGGTACAAGTTAGATGTGCTCCTCTGGAATGTGAGATCATTTCTGCAAATAAAGAAACATTCTCCCCTCTCCATCATCCAGGTGAAAGGAAAAGCATCAGTTCGACCTCTGTAGAGTCGGCAAATGCTGGGAGCAAGGGGACAAACCTGGGATTTCCAGGGAAGCAGGGTATGGATGTGGCACTTCCCAGCTGTGAGGGCAGCTTGTGCTGGGTGAGTGCTGCCAAAGGCTGGGTCAGGAGCCATGGCAGGGGAAATGGACCCCTCTAAAGGCTTTCAGTGTGTGTGTGTGTGTAGTTATTCATTAAAAATGCTTGCAAAGGCTTTTTCCTGCAGCTGGGGGGTTTATGCAATAAAAATGCTTCCGAAGTTTTGCTTAGTGTTTGCCACCCAGTGTGGGGCTAATCTCCAGAAGACAGATTGATTCACAAGAGGTTCTTCCTTCTCAGGAGCAGGAGGTATTTTCTGACTAATAACGGTTGGATTGGGGTCATCATAATTAGCCAACTGGAATATGATACTGCACCACGACAGTGATTCAGCTCTTTGAGTGGTTTTGACCTGGTATTGCTTACAATGAAGGCTCCCAGAGCATAGCAGAGTTGCTTGGATCATGGTGGAACTCAATGCAGCCAGTAATTGACAGTCATTACAACAATTGCCTACAGAATTTTTCTGTGTTTTATTCTTGCTTTAACTTTTTGTGCTGCTGGTTGTCAGATGAGATCCACTCAGAGCCCAGCACCTTCTTTTCTTTCTTTATGGATTTTGATTTTTTGCAAAACAGACGATTTCCCATTAGCTGCAGGCTCTGGCCCTGCTTGGGCAGGGTGAGCTCCTTCACTGGGCCACCCTTGCCTTCCCCTCTCTCTTGGGACAATGGGTTCCCAGTGCTGAAAGCCACTGGTACAGTTCCTGTGGGAGCAGTCAGTGGAATGAACAAACCCAGCTCTCAGCCCTCCCTCATAGGGGCATCCTTCCTAGTCCTTTGATGTGGCTGCCCCATCCCTGGCAGCGTTCAAGGCAAGGCTGGATGGGGCTTCGAGCAATCTGGTCTAGTGGAAGGTGTCCCTGTCCCTGAGCTTTAAGGTCTCTTCCAACCCAAACCAGTCTGGGATTCTGTGACTGGTTCCTCCATGTGAGCTTGGAGTGGGCAGTGCCAGCCTTTCCCTCTGCTTGTTTGCATGACTTGGGCACCCATGGAGAATGCAACTAAAATCCTGCCAGGCTGGTTCTGGGGAGTTTCTCCATAGCAGCAGCAGGGCTTCACCAGTGGTTCATTGTACCTGGTGTACTGTGGTTGGGGAGCATGGTGCTGGTAAGGACATGGCAGAAAGCGAGCTCCAACGACTTGAAGCTTAAAGTGCCGTCTGACTCATCAAG
Source organism: Neopsephotus bourkii (assembly GCF_033783945.1). Classification (NCBI taxonomy): domain Eukaryota; kingdom Metazoa; phylum Chordata; class Aves; order Psittaciformes; family Psittacidae; genus Neopsephotus; species Neopsephotus bourkii. The sequence goes on from NW_026901034.1 coordinate 1,055,393, forward strand.
TCTGACCATGGGCTGGCACAAGAAGAGTGGATTATGTGGTGATTTGAGGTCTTGCTACTGTGTTCACGTTGTGAAATGTGCCCGTGTCCTTGCGGAATTGTGCATTTTGTAGTTCCAGTGACTTTTGCATGGCTCCCACGTGCCAGAAGCGTTTTTACCTCCCCTTGGACTACAGTGTGTGCTCCCGGTGCTGTGCTAAGCTGCCTGGAGCTGTTCTCCTGATATTCTCCTGATGGTGCTTTTTGGGAACATCTGCACTACAGCTGCTCACTTAACCAGCCACACCAAGTCTGCAAGACACTTGTACTACCGTGGTGCTTCAAGTCCAACAGAACCCCCAAAGCCTTCATTGTCCATGATAAAAGCATTGCTTCTTTCATTCCTCTCAAACTGATCTTTAACGGGATGCTTCTGTCTGGAGGAGGTCAGTGCCAAGCCGTGCTGTAGCGCTGCTGGTGACAGTGGCTGCACTGGCCTGTGCATGATGCAGCTGGAGGCAGGTCCATGCATGGCCAGGTTGCATGGTGATGCTAAAGCACGAGTGGCACAATGCTGAAGGCTGGTGCTTGCCCCTGCTGCTGCTGCTGAGCTGGAGGTCCAGGTCTGAGGCTTCCCAGCGGAGACAGGAATTCCATCAAGCAATGTGGGAGAGACATCATGGGTTTCATAAAGCTGAAAAATCACTTAATAGCTTCTTAATATCTTTGTGTGTTTCTGCTTGATAGCAGGAAGACACCCACAGGCTCAAAGGGAGCTCATCCTCCATACGAGTAGGGTAGGTCACAGCTAATATCAGTGGTACCTGACATGAACCTTGTTTTGGGAAACCAAGGAATATCCCTGAAGATGTAATGGGGCAGTGGAAATGCCAGCTTGGGCTTTCTGTGCTGCTCCAAGCTGGACAAGTCATCTGTTATTCCCAAGCTTTAGCTCATGATAAGGTTTCCCCTTCTCTGTAGAGTCTCTACTGGAGACCTGCACCACTGTTGTGGTTTTGGGGCTGGGGCTTCCTCAATGGAGGTGAGAGCCCTGTTGAGCTGTGGGTCTGGGATGGGCTCCACTGCTGCTGCTGTGTCGCTGGGAACATCCTGCTGCCTGATTAGCCCTAGTTTTGGTCAGGTACTTCTCCCTCTCTAGGGAGAAAGCAGGTCTGAAAGCAGAGAAATACCTGGAGGCCACATGGTGCTTGGCATGCTCCGAGCACTGCTTCTGCCTGGCGGGCTCCTCATATTGTAACAGCAAAACCTGCCAGTGACACAGAGCTGCTGAATTTGCTCACCGAGCGTTACCTTATTTGATGCGTAATTAAGCCAGAGCAAGCAGTCTTGGCAGTGGCATTAGATGCAGATGTGAGTGCTTGCTTAAATGACACCAGTTCTGGCATTGCCTATGTGGGTCCTGGCGCCGGTGTATCCCCAGCACTGCAGAAGCACCGGGGTCCAGCAGGTGACAGCCCTGGTGATGCCCTGTGGTGTTCTATGGGAAGAGCAGCAGTGCTGCCTGTGTTATAAGGGATTGTTACAGCAGGTGGCCAGACTGCAGGCTGAATGTCCCTCTGTCAGGTTATGCTGTAAGCAGCCCTGCTAGGCTCCCATTTCATTGGGTTTTAGTAATGCATTGTAGGTTGTCAGAAAAAAGAGCTCCCCTTCGCTCTGCTCCAGCATCCCATGGTCAAATACCAGCAGTGTCACAATGTGCTTGAGTCACTGCTACTGGAAGGGGTTTTCAGCTTGCAGACTGACGGACTGTTCCTGCTTGCTCTTCTCTCTCAGGAAGGAGTAAATCCGGAGGGAGAGGACGTGGTGCTGGGAGCTGCATAATCTGGCGTGACTCAGTGGAGCGGACTGCTGACAGCCCTGTGGAAAATCCATGTGCCACAGTCCAGTAGGAAGCGGGGCTCGAGCAGAGTGTTCAGGGGTAAAAGGAGCCCATACCATCAGGTTTAGAGAACAGAAGCTATCAAGGGCAGGGCAAGGCAGAGCGCTGCTGTGCCACATGGCTGCTCCGCGGTGCTGAGCACGGCACGGGATGAGGGGATGCTCCTGGGACCGCCTCCTGCTCAGGGAGAGTGTAGCTGTGCCGAAAGGGAAACTCTTCGGATGGGGAAGTAATGTTCAGCTCTACCTTGGCTTTAAAAGCTGATCAGGACTTGGTGGCCCCTGCCGCTACCTTTGCCTCTGGAGGCATCTGTTCCCTCCCCTCTGCATGGCCATATTCCTGATTTTCTGCCAGGGCAGTGGCAGGTCTTCACCCATCCCACTGCATGAGGAGATTATATGTTGAAAAAAATCTGGATATCCTTGTGGAAGTTTTCTTCCTATGCCTGCTAAATGGATGCAGCAACTAGCTAATCCTGTCCTGACTACTTGGAGCTGTGGGGCTGCTGTGCTGGCAGGAGTGCAATGGAAGGATGCAGAGAGCAGAAGCAAAGCTTGTGGGAGGCTGCTTGCCCTGAAAGGTCCAAGGGAGATGCTGGAGACTTTGGTGTGCATCGGGGGGGTGCTGGTGACCTTTGTGTGCAACAGGGAACTGACTCTTGGACGTTGTGCTGCACCTCCTCAGGCTTGGTGGAGGATCCGTCCCTTGGTGGTGCCTTGTCAGGGGTGTAGTGGATGAAGGAGGGATGCCGGTAGCAGAGGTAGGACTGAAAGCCTGGAGCATGGAGGCAGGTACCTAGTGAAAGGTGACTTGGATGCCAGACCAGCAGAGACCTGCAAAGCCATGGTGTAGCATGGGGAGCAGAATCCAGACCTCTTTCTGCTCCTCTGCTTGGAGGAGCTGATGGTGCTGGGCACGTGGCGGGCACTGGAGAAGCATTAACATCACCATGGCGAGGGGGGGTGGTGTTGTGGTGAAGCTTGTACAGCCAGTGTTTGCGATCCCACTCTGAAGTCCTGGGTTTCTCAAGCTGCACATGGCATCTCAGCCTCTTCTCCCTTCTTCTGAGGACCTGCCTCTGCACCTAGAACCTGCTGTGGGCTTCCCCACCTCTGGCATGTCTGCTTTGTGTACCTGTCTCTGTACAAGCAGCACTTTCTGAGGGCTGTGGGAAGAGTTGCCAAAAGAAGGGGAATAGCTTGAAGCAGTTCTAAAGAGGAAATGAGTCTCTCTGCTTTGCTGGGCTCTGGATTGCTTGTTTGTCTTACAGAAAACTTAGTTGTGACAGTGTGGCAGACTCAGCCTGGCTGGGGAAGGGCAGGGGGCTCTCTTACACTTGGCTCTCTAGTATTTAGCTGCCTGGTTGGGGACAGGCTCGTGTCTTGCACTCACCTGGGCTTCACCTCTGCAGCTGAGAGGCTTCTTGTGCTCACCACATTCCCCAAATTTGCAAGTTGAGAGATGCAGCTCGCTGCCCCTGCTCTTATGGCTTGCTGGTTTGTGCATTGACAGTAAGAGGCTTCTCCTATTCCTGTTGTTATGAGCTTGTTGTAGAGATTATAGCACGATACATCAAGTTTTGGAGAGGGTGAGTTGGTAAAAGTAAGTCCTGAGATAGAAGATTTATTCTGGGATGTTCCATAGGGGGTTCTCACCTGGTTGGGAGGAAACAGAAGCAGAAGCTGCAGTCTTGGGTTTATAAGCCTGGAGAATCTGAGCCCCCATTGCAGACGTACCTGCGTGTGTTGCAGTGGACTTTACACAGAACTATACCAGGAGCTGCAAAATGCTGAGCATCTTAAACACTGGTCCTCAGCGTGTGACCGCCTGTTGCGTTCTGTGGAGCTGATTTCTGTCTTCTCAGATCAGCCCCTAAATCCTGCACCGGTTTCTGCCCGGTTGTGGTGCCTGGCTCTTCCCCCGAGGGTGGCTCCAGCCTACATCAATGCATGTGCTTTATGTAAGAAATAACTGAGCACTGACTAAACCTTTCCTTCCAGGGCAGTCTCCTGCCTCTGAGCTGTGTGTTTGGAAGGGTGAGAACAGGTTTCCCCTGTCATTAGAGGAACAAAAACTAGAAACAAAGCTTGTCATGTGCTGGAGGGTGGAGGAAGAGCACTTCTCAAGTTTCATTAAGCAAATGAATATGCCTCTAGTAGTGTTGCAGGTGAAGCCTTTGAGCACTTAGGTAGCGACAGGAAATCTGGAGCAGTTGAGACAAACACAATTAGACTTGGATAAAACCATTTCAGTGTAACTTGTGTTCCTCTTAATGTTTCCAAACCATCCTTAAAGGTGTTTCTTTAAATACATTTTTATACTTCAGAGACAACAGTGCATAGACAATTTGGAAATAGCCATACTTGATGTTGGAGGGCACGCTTGAAGATGTGACAAAGCTCCTGGTGCTGTGGTGAGTGTAGAGGTGTGCTGCTGCCCGCAGACAGGCCTTGGAGCTGGTAGGGTTACTCCAAAAGGTCCTGTACTCAGGTCTGTTATGTGGGTCAGACCAGAGGAATTTCTACCAGCAGGTAAAACCCCCAAAACTGCTGAGTGAGGGATTTGAGGTGGTGAAGACCTCCTGCAGTTTGGCTCCATGCTGTGCACTGAGGGCCTGGCTGGATGCAGTGATTTGTTCTGGTTTCTTGTGGGGCTGGGCAGGAAGGATATGCGTCCTCAGGCTTTTTTGGCTGCCAGCTCTTTAAAGCATATTCTGGCTTCTCTTTCTTCTTCCTGTTGAATTTTGAGTGTTTAAAGGAAGGCCTTTTCCTTTGCTCCTGATGCATGTGGTGCTCAGGTGGCTGCTTTGGGAGGGAGGCAAGGCAGATTTGCTCCTCTGCATCAGCTTGGGGCTCACAATTGACATAAAACCTCTTCCTTCCCTTTCCACAATGGGAAAGTGATCATTTGCTGGGGAGAGAATTGTCTCCTGATCATTATGCATCCACATCTCTGCTCTGGTATTTCCTGTGCCTACAGAACAAGCTCGCTGACCCTGGGACAGGCTGGCGAGCGGCAGCGTCACTCATGGTTCAGGGCTGAAGGCACCTGGATGTGAGACTGGTGTAGAAACTGCCTGAGTAGGTGACATGCATCAGGGGCTGATGGTGTGCTGAGCGGCTTTCTCCTGGAGAAACAGGAGGGAGGAGGATTTGGTAGGCAGGTGGATGTGTTGAAGGGTGAGGATATCATCTTCCTGGGCAGGTAGGGAAGAGTGGGAGCTTGTTTTGAACTGGAAACAATCAAAGTGATCAAAGGAAATGATTGAGCTGCTGGGCCTTCTCTCCCTTGGTTTGTAGGTGATCCTTCTGCCATTCCAGTTTTAAAATACTTGCAGGCTGGTGGAGGTTTATTCCCCGATTTGCCTTAAACAGTAGGTTTGATTATTTCTTCTGTAGCAGAAAAAGATGAGAATAAACCAGGCTGAATCTTCCCCTTTGTCTCCTCAGAGAGATGTCTCAATTTTTGGTTTCAGGTACTAGGCTGATAATGAAAGGCCCTGCAGTGTTCAAAGCCTCTGGGACTGAAGTGACAATAAGGAGAGGTGAACTGATGTCTGTGCAGGATTAGGGAGGGACATTGCAGAAAGCATCTTCTTGGGGTGTTGCTTATGGTGGCCCTTTAAAGAGAGACTTGGCCAGACACAGTTTGCTGCTGATCTCCTCCTGGAGGTCAGAGAAAAGGCTCAGAGAGGGACACACTCACAGCAGCCCTGGCTAAGTGCTGCCGCTTGCACAATAAATAACGTGGCTCTTGCACTGCTTACTCACAATTGCCCACTGCTTCTGCCTGTAATGAGATCTGCCCCTTGAGGGTATTTCAAAGGTTAGTTAATGAGGTGTAATTGCAGCAGAACAGAAACTTGCTCTGAGGTTCTTCCTGCTTTCTGGAGTGCTAGATCCTTTAGGGAATCACGGAGCCGGTTCCTATAAACATTGCTGGAGCCAGTGCAATCCCAAGTTCTGAGCCTTCCACTTGGCCTGCTTGTTTATGCTGATGAAGCGGGGGGATGGACGTGGTCTTACCCCAGACAAATGCTGCATTAAGAGGGATCAATTCATTTCAGCTGATCACATTGCAACCCATTGATTGAGCGACTGCACGACCTAAAGAGAATGGCTGTATAGGGACTGCTGTGTCTTTGGGAAGTTGCATGCTGCTCCGGAATTTGGCTGCAGAAGGTTCAGCAGTTCCAGCACATTTCCCAAAGATTAAAAAATACAAAGATGCTGGCTTCTGTAATTAGCATTTAATTTATTTTTTTCCTTGAAGGGGTTTAGCCCTTGAGAGACAAAGTGGGTTTTTAAAAACAAAGGAGTACGTTGGCTCATACCCTTCAGTCAAGTGCAGAAGGTAGAGATGCTGCATCCATCCATCTTTGCATAATAACCATGAGAGATTTTCACACTGCATGTGCTAGCTCTCTTAAATTCCAGTATCCACTTCAGGCCAAAGATCTGTCTCAACATAAAGAGAGGAGCATCTGGTGTGAGCCCTCTCCTGCACTCTGTATTGCTAGCTAAAAATCCCCTTTAGCTGCTGTTACGACAATGTGGCATTTGGCTTTCTGTTCATTTCAGTTCAGGGATGTGTGGTTTATGATACTGTTCTCCCCCCAAAGATAAAAGATGCTCAGAGCAGATCTGAGCTTCTTGCAGACAGAATTGAGTAGTCAAAGTCATTCGAGAGGTGCCTGGATTGTCATGTCCTGTTGCAGTCAAGCAGGCTTTGTGGACCCTGTACACCCAGAATTGGTCTGGACCTGGTTATTCAGTGTAAGTGACTTCCCTATGTTTAAAAATCCAGCATCCACTGGATTTTAGGATGGTTTTGATCCTCTGTTTTGCTTGCAGGACCCTTCTTAGTGGCAGCACGAAGTAGACAAACCTGTTACTGCTGGACACAGCAGGCTGTCTGCAAACAGGCCCTTGTAAACCTGCTACAAGCCAAGGGGTGCTTTGAGCAGCCTTTTTTAAAGCCAAACAAAAGATAACAGCTGGCTTGGGGTGTGTTGAGTGGAGCCTTGCACCAAGGCCAGCAGAGACCCAAGCAGCAGAGCATGCAGGCAGCAAAGGGGAGCGCTGGAGGAAATAACTAGGGGCAGATAGAAAAGGCTCAGCATTAGAGGAAAAGCAAACTTTTCTTTATTTTTACTACTTCAGAGCCAGTGTCCAAGCCAGACATCCAGATGTGGGGAACCATGTCCGCGTGCACTGTGCTTGGTCATGCAAAGCTCCATCAGTGCTTTGGAAACCTTTCTGGCCTGACAATGGTGATGGTGAAAAGGTGTGGTTACTCCCTTCCCCCTGTGTGTCATCCCCACAGTCCTTGCCTATCAGAGGGGTAGCAGATTTCCCTCCATAGACTTTCCTCAAAGGTGGAAACTGGTCCTTCAGGAGCTGAAGCTGCAGCTTGTTGAGTGTGGACCCTGCTTTCTTGCCTGGTCCTGCCTTGCTCTGTGTTTATACTTGACCATGAAAGCTCCCATTCCTTCTGGAGGGGAAGAGACAAGGGTAAGGTCCTTAATCCTGTCAGTCTCCTGTAATATTCTGTTCAGGAGAGAGAAATTTCTTTTATAAATAGTTTTGGAAGAGGTGAGGGCAAGAAGAAGCGCATGGGCCTGGCGTGGGCTTGCACAGGGGAGCTGTGTAGGTGCCAGGGGCTCAAGGATGTACATGTGAAACCATGCGTTTTCTCTGCCCACCCAGTCTCATTGCTGGAATGCTGAGTGGTTGCTTTCAAAGCTCTGGTTTGAGTGTCTCAGCGTTTACTCTTTAGGCTAACTCTTTAGCCTTTCTGTAGAAACAGGTTTTAAAAAGTGGCATGCTGAGCTGCTTATAGGTAGCTTTTTGCATCAGTCCCCAGCCAGCAGAGGCTGCTGCCATCAGGTCAGCAAGTTCAGCCTGGGAAAGTCATTTTTGGGTGGTTGTGTTAACGGTTCCTCTGATGGTTTGGGCTGAAATCAAAGCCCAGCCAGCAATGAGCATGCTGTGTCACCCAGGCAGCATCTGGACTGGTCTTACTGGCTTTGTAAGCTTTTTCCTGGCTAGGCTGGTCTGTCCCTGTTGATTGCTCAAGTGGCCAAAACACACGAAGCATGGTGCCCAGTTGAACTAGACCCCAGGTAAGTGTCTGGCAAGGTGTGCCTTACCTGAACAGGTCTATTTGTGTCTTTCAAACAGCTCCCTGGGTTCTTTTCGCACATAATCCATGTGGCAGGTTCCTTTGGGGGCCTGAGAGTGTAAATCATCTGTGAAGCAGACCGGTTCTTCATCCTGGATTATTTTCCCATGACTTACCTTGGCGCTTGTCCTATTACTCTGAATACTGAGACCACATGTCAAACCTTTTCCAAGGGAAGGAGGGACCAACTTCAAGGCAGAAGCATCTGTCTTTGCTTACTGCAGCATGTGTGAGACTGCAGGTGCACTGGTTACAGTGGGAACTTGCTGCCTGCCTCGAGTGTTTGGGGATATTAATCAGGAATATGTTGTCAGTATTGATTCCTCCTTTTGTCTCCTTTGGATTTGCTTCCAGAGTCCATGTAGAGCAAAGCAGTGCTGAAATGCTGACTTATTACTCTGTCTTCATCAAATAAGTAGCTTGTGTGGAGGGCAGGACGTGGCCCTGGTCATGGCTAGGCTGGAAGCATCATCTGTGTGAGATACCATAGGACTGTAGGAGCCGAGCTCCACTGGCTCTTGCTTGTGGGTGCCTGACTGCTGTGACCACTAGAAATCTCCCACCCTCATTTCACCCCTTGGAAGAATTTCTTTCTGGAAGCTTATTCAGCCCAGGATCTGCCAGAATATGAAGGAGAACTTCTGGCAGGCTCAGGGGTTACAGGGAGGTGTTTGCTGGCCAACCAACAGCACTTAATAGAGGCACAGGGGATATCTTGTTCTGCTGAATCCATATGCTGTGTGCTAGAGACATGGAGCATCCATAAGAATAAGCCTGGAGCTTCCTTTTCCTCCTGCCTGCCTGGCAGGGCCACGCGCAGCTGGGGAGTCCCACATCTCCTGGGAAGCTTCCATGGAGTGGCTGCCAAGCCTTTGTGTTCATCTGGGTTTGGAGTTGCCTTTGCTGAAGCCTGAGATCCCTTGGTGAGGGGATTTCACTGGGTCGAAGCAGGGAAGCTCTTTGTGCCCCACATGGCGGGGAGCCTTGGCAGCCAACACAGCAGCACAGTGTGATGCCGAGGCGGCTTGGTCAGAGGAGGTGGTGGGAGGTGGGTGGTGGCTGACAGCAGATCTTACTGGGTTTGGAAGGCAAAGCGCCCTGCTGGCGTGCAGAGCTGTTTGATACTGAAGGAGACGTGGTAATGTGCTTGGTGCAGTGAGCGGTTCCTGTTCTGTTGCTGAAAAGCCGGATGACCTCCCTCCTCCTCCCCAGTCTGCTTCCCTTGCAATGTCCCTCAGCAGGAGAAATCCCTTAGGGACTGATGGCAGGAGCTCATTCTGTGCCTCATCCCCAGCACCAGGGTGAGCACCTCACCACCAGTCCTTCTGCAGGCTTCTGTCCTTGTCCAGCCTAAGATAGAGTAACTTCAAGTAGTTTTAACTTTGTGCTTTCCACCAGGATTTAAATTGGCTATTTAAATCACATCATCCTCTTTGACTCCTTAATGCTCTGTATTTCTAGATGCCCCTTCTTCAAGAAGAGTTTGTAACCAGTTTTGAACACATAAAGAGTTTGTAACCAGCTACAAACACGCATGAATGAAATGTTTATTTTGAATATTTATTGCTGGCCAGAAGCAGGAACCTCCCTGTGACTGTGGCTTGTATCTGCTTGTTTTTACCTTAATGTTGCAGTTTGGTATGATATTAACTTTTGCTTCTGTGCTAATAGGAGCGTGGTGTTAGCTGCTGCATTCTGGCAGATTAGCCTTCAGCTAAACCCAACAAATCCATGACTTCAGAGCTGCTAAGATTTGCTAATCTAAAGCAGTTTGAGCTGCCGTACTTGGGGTTTTTCCCAACTGTCCTAATAAGGTGGTCTGTTTATCATCAACATGAATAAATGGGGAAAACTGACAGAACCCAGGACTGAGATGCTGGGGCTGTTGGGGACCGCTCCAGTGTGGGTGGCTCAGTGCCATGACAGCTCGCTGTGAAGAAGACAGGGAGTATCAGTAACACCCAGGACCTCTGTTTGGCATTGCTCAAAGGTCTTGATGTGTCTTGAATCGCATGTGCAGTTCTGGCCTTCTTCACAGAGGATGGGGACAGGAGAGGGAGCATGGAATGGCATTAAAATTAGAGACATTGGCACAAGGTGTCCAGAGAAGCTGTGGCTGCCCCATCCCTGGCAGTGTTCAAGGCCAGGTTGGATGGGGCCTGGAGCAACCTGGTCTAGTGGAAGGTGTCCCTGCCTGTGGCAGGGGTTGGAACTGGATGAGCTTTAAGGTTGTGTCCACCTCGGACCAGCCTGTGATTCTATGATTAACACCAGCAGTACCTGGGTCCTCCCAGTCACCATGATGTCCTGGGTTCAGCAGCAGCAGTCATTTTTCTCTTTCTTGGTATCTGGTGCAGTGCTGTGTTTTGACTTTCGGGCTGGGAACAGAGCTGATAACAATGATGTTTTGGTTTGGCCAAGGACTTTGTGAGCCTCATGCTCTGCCAGGGAGGAGGGAAGCCGGGAGGAGGCAGAGACAGGACACCTGACCCAAACTGACCAAAGAGGTATTCCATACCACAGCACGTCATGCCTGGGGTGTAACTGAGTTACCCAGAGGGCTAGGACTGCAGGGTTGGAGGAGGTATCGGTCGGTGCTTGGTCGGGCTGGGGGGGCGAGTTATCGGTCGGCTGGTGCTGAGGTGTTGTATTCTGTTCCCTTGTTATTTCCTTTGTCATTACTATTACTGGTGGTAGCAGTAGTGATTTGTGTTATCCCTTAGTTACTAAACTGTTCTTATCTCAACTTGTGGGAGTTGCATTCTTTTCGATTCTCCTCCCCATCCCTCCAGGAGCAGGAGGAAGGCAAGAAGGGGGGGAGTGAGTGAACGAGCTGTCTGGCTGGGGTTAAACCACTACACATGAGAAGCTGTCCTGGGAGAGCAGAAGCTGACTGGAGTTCTTTTTAGGCCTGCACAGCAAATACAGGCAGGTTTGGATCAGCACAGGCATGCTACCATGGACTCGAGCTTCCCAGTAGCTTTTGTTTGCATCCGTAATGTCAGGGTTGTGAAGTTTTAAGAACACTTCCCCTCTTTTCCTCCTGCCCACAGCTCAATGTAAATACATGGTGGCTCTTTTGCATAAACAAAATAGCTGTGTGGTTGCTCTGTCTCTTTTGCACAAGCACCAGTGCGGGAGCAGTGCTTTGCTAGGGTACTGATTGACACAAGGGCTTGAAACCCAGCTTGTCCCTGAGAAGCTGCTAGCACTGTGAGCAGCCCTGCCTGGCATATCCCATGCGTCACCGTGGCTGGATCGTTGCAGAAACTGGAGTGTGTTATGATAATCGCTGATAGGCTGATTAAATGTCACTTGCATTTCTGTTATCTGTATACACAGATAACAAATTAAGCTACAGCTTTTGAACTCAAAAGAAGCTGCCAGATGCATGAACTGGAAGTGACACACTCGGAGTTGTTTTATTAGTCTAAAATACCTTTGTTTGACATGCAAGAAGCCTGACTCATCCCAGTTGATACCCGCTGTGTGAGTTCAGCAGTTTTGTTACCTACCAAAAACTGCCCCAGAAAAGTGGGAAAGGTGCTTGTGTGTTGTCTTCTCCCTGTTCATGATGGAGTAACCTGGCAGGCGGGTAAGCCTGTGCTGTGCTGGGGCTTGGGGATTCTCTCATGGCAACCCTGTAGAGGTACAGTTGAGTTTTTATGGTCTCAGCGCCGTGGTTTCCTTCTTGTTGGCAGCAAACTTGCCACTGCTGCAGGGAGGTGGGATGTCTGAAGCAGAGACACCTCCTGCCTCCCCCAGACATGCTAGAATCCCCATGGATATGCAGGTGAATGGCTCTGAGCATGCTGTGAATGTGAGTTTCCTGCATAAGCACATACCTGGGTTTAGGAAAATAAAAAGTAAGCAGCCCTGCTGCTGGTGTGCATAATGAGGCAGCTCTGAGCCCCATGCCTGGGCTTGGTTGTCCTCCGCACCCTCCAGTGTTAAGTCCCGTTTAGATGTGAGGTTTCCTTCCCTGGAAGATGTTTGGTGATTCACCAGCTTTTTTCCTCCAAGAACAAACCAAAACCACGAGATCACCCGAGTGAGACAAAAGGCAACAGAAGGTTGTGCTCGTGAGAGCTGAACAAATCCCTCACTGCAGGTTGCCTGCAGACTTCCTCCAGTGCATCAGCTACGGAGGAGCAGGAGTGATCCCTGTGTTGAGCAGGGTGCGGGCAGCTTTGGAGTACAGAACTAATTGTCGAGCTGATTGTGCAATTCCTTCTTTCACCTCTTGCACACACTCCCTCCTGGGTTTGTTTCTCAGCTGCAGGATGTGGCTGTCAAATAGACAAATGTGCCTCAATAGCTCTTAAAATGAAGGCTGGATTTTTTTAAAAGCAGGGAAAAATGTCTGATTGTCTCAGCTTGAGAAGCATCAGCAGTGTAAAGGGTTTTCTGCTCGTGGCAGCCTGGAAGGAAAGAACCACATGCACTTGTTTGAAGACTTTGGGCCATGAGGAATGGCCATAGTTAGCCCACATCCTCCTTGCCAGGTCCAGATCTTGTGAGTGGCCCTTTCTCCATGTGTGTGCCTGCTCCAGCACTGCATCCTAATCCTGCTGACGTGATTCTGTCCCCCTTGGGCATTGTCTAATTGTGAAAACGTTTCAATTAGATGGCCTGAATTTGTAACGTGGAGCAGTTCATTATCACTGAATCCTCTTAACAGGGCCCTCCTACTGGGCAGCCTATTACTGAGTTTTCCCAATTAAGATAGGGCCTCTTAAAAAACATAGAGATAAACAAATCCCTGGCAGAGCAGGACCACGTTGCAATGGCAGAGCAGGACCACATTGCAAGAAACAGTGCCCTAACCTATGTTTCAAGATTAAGCAACATTTCCAGCTCCAGCCAAATCCTGATTAACCCTTTGTAGTGATTACTGATGGTCCCTGCAAGAACAGCCACAGTTTGGTGTCAGCATAAGAAGTTCAGTCTCAAATGTTTTTCCTGGGAGGAGGAAAAATGGGTTAGAAGGTGTTGCTTGATGGAAGATGCTGTTTCCCCAAAGGGCTCTGTGGGTAACGCTGCTTTTGTGGTTGCAGGTAAAGGACCTAACAAAGTACCTTGATCCGAGCGGACTTGGAGTCATCAGCTTCGAAGATTTCCATCGGGGGATCCGAGCCATCAAAAATGGAGGTGAGTTTGCTGCTGTGCTGCGTGTGAGGGCAGGAGGGCACCGCATTTCACACCATGGGGTAACAGAGCTGGGAGGTCACTTGGTGAAAACAAGCTGGGTTTGGTGTCCTGAAAGTCACTCCTCTGTGTTGGACAGAGGGGCAGGAGCAGGGGTTGGGTGTGTTTGCTGATGGAGTTGAAAACAGTGATGGTGGCGGTGTGTTTCCCTTTATCAGGGAAGTTCCTTCCTAAGTGTGTATTTGAAACAGGAAAAGCCATCAAGGGAAGATCCGTTCTGGTTTGATGTCTGCTCTCCCCTGTGGTTTTGGGGTGGGGGGAGATTGCTTGCTTGGCTGGCATGCTGCTGGAGATGTCAGTCTGCTGCAGTGTAACGTCTTCCCAGTGCTAAGGACTGATGCATTTGCCTTCACTCCATCCATTTGGAGGATCAGTGTGCTCAGATGATTTCTAGCAAGAAGCACATTAAACAAGAGCTTTGAACTCACTGACTGGCAGGTCATCTTTAAACACGCCTGTGGCAATTCCCATGTGGCTCTTGAGGTGATTGTTGTGAGTACTTCCAGAGCAATAGGTTGGTGAAATGTGAAGTATCTTTCTGGCTGGTTGGCATTTGAACTGCTTTGCTGAAGCAAAGATGTATTTTCTTTGTGGGATTCATCTCTAATACGAGTCTTAGAAGGTCATTTTGGGGAAAACCTGTTGTTAAGGGCAGGGTGTGCAAAACATTGGAAGCCTCCTGCTGAGCAGGTGTCATTTTAAACATGCAAATATGAATTATCATACTTGCATACCGGTAAATTCTGCATATTGATAAATTCTGCTTATCTTCAACTTTGGCATCGCTTTCGTGCAGTGATGAACATGCGCGGTGTAGCCAGCCCTGCACACTGAGCATGCTTTTGAGTTCTGGCACATCTGAAAGATGTGCAAAAACTGATTGTTCCTCTACAAAACATGTTGTTTCATGGGCAGAAAACCCTCAAAGTTCAAGTGACTCCAGTTTGCCTGTCAGTTGTCCATCCCTCTTGCTCCCTGCTCCCACCTCCAGCTCATCTTTGTTCAGGAATGGAGTGCTGGCACTCATTCACTGGAGTGAATGGTAGCTCTGAAGTCCTTGTGGCTGGTGTAGCTTGACAGTGCAGCTGATTCCCAGCTCTCCTGATGCAGGAGGAATTGCATCATGCTATTAATTTGTAATAAATTGCTACTGGAGTAGTGTGTTTGTGAAAGCCCTGGCTTGTGTTTCTCTTCAATAATTGATTGCTCTGGTATTGTGTTGTATTAATTGAATGGAAAAAGCAGATCCAGACAAAGCTTTTAGTTTCTCTATTTATTAAACTTGAAAGAGATTGATATGTATTTATTACAGTGGTTAAGGAAGGCAGAGCTCTGTAACACTGCACAGCATTAAAGCATTATGAAAGAAAACCAGGGTAGGGTACAAAGAGGTTTTTTGAGTCTCACCAGCTGAGCAGTTGCTCATGTTGAAGTGATCTTGAGGACTGGCTGTTGAGACAGTCAATATTGACCATTGCTTTGAGAAGAAAGGTAATGCTTGCTGCTGGGTGCCCCTTTTAACAGGGTTTTGTTAATTAGCTGGGCCTATTTTTGGCCAGAGTTAGTTCTCTTGCATTTCCTGGTATTCTGCTGTTCTTTGGTCAGCCACTGAAGTGGGACCTGGTGTAAGCTTGTGCCTTGCAGAGCCTGTGTTAATGTAGGTAAGGGTTTATTTCTGAAGATGCTCCACTTTTCTTTCCCGCTCCTCCCTCTCTTGGAGGCTCTTCATGGGATAGTTGTAGCTGTGATTTTACTCAAGCCCTGGTCTAGTGCAGTTCTTGCACCGTCAGTTGGCCCACAGGATGTGCACAGTCAGCTGCCTGCCTTGCAGCTGCTTTCGTGTGCAGTTGACCTGTAGGTCCAGGGAAGACGCTGAGCTCCTCAGCCTGATTCTGATGCTACTGTTTGAGGTGTGCTTCCACTGCCTGAGGAGCATGCTGATCTAGGACTTCAGTGCACAGCAAAGCACCATGTAGCCACTCATTTAACCGCTGAAAGCCACGATGCCACCTCTCCACTGCCATGAAGCAGTTCTGATATCTTTGTCCGGCCAGGTAATCTTGACCACGGCAGAGAAAGGACAAAGTGACTTGCATGCTGCAGAAGCTGGATTTGAGGTTTAATAAGAGTCTTTAGCCACTTGTTGCTGCCTTACCTTCTACCTTTCCCAAAGAGAAGACTCAATAGGAAAGTGTGGTCCTCATACATGTGTCAGTGGTGGCTGCATGTATGTGATTGACATTAGGGTGTTCTGGAGAGGCCTCCCCTCTGCAGGAGATGAGCCCATGGCTCTCGGGCAGTTGGGCTCAGTTCTCAGGCACAAGCAGGCTGGCATGGGGACCACAGGGGGATTCCCAGGTGTGGGGAGGCATCTCAATCTTCCCTCTGTCAGGTTAAAGCCATTCCCCCTTGTCCTGTCCCTACAGGCCCTTGTCCAAAGCCCCTCTCTGGGTTTCCCATAGCCCCTTTAGGCCCTGGGAGGTGCTCTAAGGTCTCCCCTTAAGGAGCCTTCTCTTCTCCAGGCTGACCCAGCCCAGCTCTCTCAGCCTGGCTCCAGAGCAGAGCTGCTCCAGCCCTCACAGCATCTCCATGGCCTCCTCTGGACTCACTCCAACAGCTCCACGTCCCTCTTGTGCTGTTGCCCCAGAGCTGGATCAGGAGTGCAGGGGGGAGTCTCACCAGAGAGGTCTCAGCTCCTCACAACCTGCTGTGTCCCACCCCTTCCTGCTCCTGGGCTGCTGGGACACCCTTGTCCTCCCCCTTTCCATGGAGCTTTTAAAGTTAGTGTGAATGGTGGCTGGATTACTGTCCAGTCCTGCAGCTTGTAAATAGCAAAGCAAAGTGGAACAAACACTGGCAGTGAGTCAGGGATGATAAATAACTCTGGTAAGTGGACTTTTATGGCTTTGTATTGTAAAACTGAGAAGCTGATAATGTAGCGGTGGCATGATGCTCATTTGAAGGAGCATGGTATGTTACAGAGCATGCTGAAAGAAGGCAGATAAAGTGTGTAATGCCTGGGGAATCCACAGCCAGAAGAAACCCTGGTGCACCATCAGGGAGATCCAATGGGACATCTTCTAGTCTGCAGGGGAAAAGAAATGGGAAGGGAGCCAGTGTGACTGCTGCATTCATCATGCCTAGAAGCTACAGCTCATGGGGGATCTCTGTGAGAAACAGGTATGAGGGACTGTAGGCAAGCCCCTAGGAAAGCTCAGTCCAGGAGTAAGGTCTCTGTATGGCAGGAGCTGACCTTGGCACAGGGGGGGAGCAAGATGGTGCCTGTCATTTGAAGCCAAAGACCAAAGAGCAGCTCTATTTTGCTGCATGGTGGATGCAGGAACTGCTATAGGGGGGTGAGTTGGTGACACCAAGCACAGGTAGTGTCAGCCACAGCTGGGTGCAAGCAAACAAGGGTTGTGCTCACTGCAGGTCCCTTTCTCTGACGGGGTATTTAGAAACCTTTTCAGCTTCAGACACCTGCTTTTTCTACAGAGGCATCCAGCAGGACATATTTAATGTTTCCTCTTCAGCAGACCAGTGCTCTTCCTTGGACTCTAAAGCAGCAGTGAACAAGTTGTGTGATTCGTGCACATGCCCTGAGCTGAAACATCTGTAACATCTGTCATCCCAAGAAAAGCCCACTGGGAATGGGCTCTGTGCAGGTACTGCCTGCACGTGGGGGATCACTGTTGGGTTCAGTTCATATAGCCACTGGGCAGGCGGGAAAGGTGCATTCCTGGAGCTCCTGGCCTCATCCATCTCTCCTGCATTGGCTTCTGATCCTTGAACAAAGGGGCCCCTGTGCATTGAGAGCAGACAGTGCATCCACTGAGAAATAGATGTGGTCATGAGCTCAGGGCAGGGCCTGCGGATGGAAATAGTCAAATCTGTTTTTTCAAATGTTTCAACTAAAAGCTCTTTGGATTGGGGAGGATGGAAAATCCAGCTCCAGCGCCAACACCCAAACCTGGAAGCTATCACAGAGTTCCTGTTTGCAGGGAATGCAGGAGCCAGTGGGGTGGCCAGACTGGGGAGAGCCCTGGCAGGGGCAGCCTTGCAGGGAGCTGGGTCAGTAGTTAATTCCGTTCTGAACACATGAGCTGCAGCTCAATAGAGATGCTCCTGTGGGGTTAAATAAAAGGCAGTGTGTTCAGCACACCAAAGGCTTTTGAGAGGTTTCCAAATGACAGACTGAAGAAAGAAGCATGGGACAGGGCAGGGTGTTGAACAGCACAGAAAGAGCTGGATGGTGGTCAGGAGCTGGCAGCAGTGTGAGCTCGAGTCAGAGTCTCTGTGGGCCTTCATCCCTTGGTTCCTAAGAGCAGCCAGGGGAAGATTTCAATGGGTGTATCCCTGAAACAGGGGCTGCAGTTTCCTCAGCTGGTGTTTCATGTGCTGAAGTGGTTGGTGTGCTCCTGGTAGCTGAATGCTGATCTGAGAATTTCACAGAAGTCCAGATGGGTTTGGGTAGGAAGGAACCTTCAATCTCATCCAGTTCCAGCCCGCTGCCACAGGCAGGGACAACTTCCAGCAGACCAGGTTGCTCCAAGCCCCATCCAGCCTGGCCTTGAACACTGCCAGGGATGGGGCAGCCACAGCTTCTCTGGGCACCCTGTGCCAGCGCCTCAGCACCCTCACAGGGAAGAGCTTCTGCCTAAGAGCTCATCTCAGTCTCCCCTCTGGCAGGTTAAAGCCATTCCCCCTTGTCCTTACCTTCAGGCCCTTGTCCAAAGCCCCTCTCCAGGTTTCTTGTAGCCCCCTTAGGCACTGGAGCTGCTCTAAGGTCTCCCCTTAAGGATCCTTCTCTTCTCCAGGCTGAACCATCCCAGCTCTCTCAGCCTGGCTCCAGAGCAGAGCTGCTTCAGCCCTCACAGCATCTCCATGGCCGCCTCTGGACTCTCTCCAACAGCTCCACGTCCCTCTCGTGCTGTTGTGCCAGAGCTGGATCAGGACTGCAGGGGGGATCTCCCCAGAGCACAGCAGAGGGGGAGAATCCCCTCCCTCTCGTGCTGCTCACGCTCTGGGGGTGCAGCCCAGCACATGGAGAATTCGGGGCTCAGGCGCTCACTGAAGCCAGGTCATGGGGAGCTGCTCATTGACCAACACCCCCAGGTCCTTCTCCACAGGGCTGCTCTCAGTTGAGTCCATCCCTGCCCCTGGATAAAAGGTGTGAGCATTACATCTGAAAAGGTTGCAGCCAAGAGAGGGAACTGCACATCAGTTATCAGGCCCAGATGTGGGGAATTATCCCTGCACTGTGCACCCCACATGCAGGTCATGCTCTGCAGCCTTACTGCAAGGGGAGCAGCAATGTTCCCTGATCCCTGCTGTGCTGCCAGCTTGCTGATCCCACGTCCTGGAGATGCCTCTGGATCTGAGAGTGCTTAATGACATCTCTGAGATCATGGCTCTGGGTGCCATGAACCACTTGTATGAGGCTCTGGATAGCGTGTGGTGGCCCCAAGTTCATTTCCGCAGTGCCAGGCTGGCTGCTGCCCTGGTGACACGGATCTGCTCTGGCTCTGCGGAGCGTTTGAAGGTACAGAGTGTGTTGGGTATCTGGTAACACAAACCACTGTTTGGTTTCTGTGTAGGTTTGTTTTTCTCCCTCCTCTGTAGGATCTGCATTGCAGATGACTTTTGCTACGCAAAACGAAAGCTTTCCTTGCACAGGGATAATTCCAGAAGCCATAGCTTATGTTCCCTGACTCCCAATCCAGTAATTATTTCCGAGGCTGTGTTTGTGTGCATCTTCAGTGGTGTCTCTTCCAGACTGATGCTGGAAATATGGTAGGATTTGCAACAGGCTGCTGCTGACATCTAAGGACGCTTTCTCAGTGGGGGTACCCAGGCCCAACTTAATATTCAAGGCTTTTTAAAAGGCAGGTCTCACTGAAGCTCAGCAGATGGAAGGAGAGCTCGTGTGCATGTTTGACTAAACTCGGTGAGGATCTGGCACCGGTGTGAGCACTTCCTACGTTCTCATCAGATCTGCTGATCTCTTCATTCGTGCAGCAGTGCTGCAGTGAGGACTTTCCTGCTGATCCTGCCTGTTCCTAAGCCTGGCTCCACCGTTGCCGATTAGGGACACAGCTCATTTGATGGCTGAAGGTAGGACAGATGCCTCTTTGTGTACAGCTGTCGTTCAGAGAATAGGGGCTGCCATGAATGGGGAATCAAGATTGATTCAGGAGCAAGAATGAAATCAAAATTGCTCTGATTATGTCTTCTGCATTTTTTTGCATTGCATCTTGCTCTGTTCTGGCATATATATATATATATATATATGTACGTACTATATATATATATATCTCCTGCTTGTTGGGGTAAGGAGTTTAAGAGGATGAGTGTTAATTCTGCCCCTGAAAGGAGTGAAGATTTAAGTATTTTAAAATTTGTATGTATACTTGAGGAAAAAAATAATCAGACCTGCTCTTCTTTGTAGATCAGAGCTCTCCTCATCCCTCTAGTGCAGAGGGGTGCTCGTAGCGCCATTACTGTGCTTGTTAAGTTTGGAGTCCACGTGTTTGTCATCTGTGACCCCTTCTGCAAGGAACAGAAGCAGTCTTTCATGGAATACTAAACTTGGGGTTTTTCTCAAAGTAGTGGGACTTCAACACTTATCTTGGAAAACACTGGGCCTGCCCTTGAAGATATATGAGGGTTGTCTATTGAGTCTATTAACTCTTGCTGCTCGCAGGGGAGGGGGAATTAGGAGTGTATATGCTGGCCTGTGATGGAGGCGAGCTGCTTTGGTGGTGTCCTGTGGTCAGAATGG
Source organism: Neopsephotus bourkii (assembly GCF_033783945.1). Taxonomy (NCBI): domain Eukaryota; kingdom Metazoa; phylum Chordata; class Aves; order Psittaciformes; family Psittacidae; genus Neopsephotus; species Neopsephotus bourkii. Next base: position 1,075,443 of record NW_026901034.1, read on the forward strand.
TCCGAGGGCTCTCTCCATCCCTCTCCTAACAGGAGAGGGGCAGGTGTGTCTGAAGCACAGAGCACTCTGCTGTGGAAGGCTGGTGCCCAGGGAAGAATAAGTGTGGGATGGAGGTCCTCTGCATGAAGCACAAACAGAACTGAGCAGGTATGAGTCCAGCCCCACTATCATCTCCATTCCTGGGTGAGGGAGGACACAGGAGGGGACCCCAGGGCAGGTGGCTCTCGGGTGTTTGCTCTCTTCCTCCAGCCCATGTCACACCAGGTTTTCTTTGGCGAAGAAAACTCAGCCTAGTGCTCCCAGGAGCCCCAGGTTGCTGCAGAGCGTGTGGTTCCCAGCCCAGCCTCAAAGGGGCTGCCTCCTCAGGTGATTGTTGCTAAATCAATCATAGAATCATAGAACAGTTAGGGTTGGAAAGGACCTCAAGATCATCAAGTTCCAACCCCCCTGCCATGGGCAGGGACACCTCGCTCTAAACCATATCACCCAAGGCCTCGTCCCAACCCGGCCTTGAACACTGCCAGGGATGGAGCATTCACAACCTCGTTGTCATACCTCTTGAAACAAGAGGAAGGCAGACTGCTCGGACACTTACCTTGAGAAACACAGCTTTGTTCTCTGTGCTTATTAATAGCTGCTTGTGTTCTTGCACTGCTGCCACTGAGTAAACAACAGGCTGCGTGAGGAAGATGCTCCTCAGCTCACCCACAGCTGGTGCAGAGCTGGGAGCAGCTCTGCTGCCTCTGTGAGCAGTGGAGAGACAGGAGCTCAGTGCGTGTTCCTCTGTTTTGGAATACTTTCACACAGGAAAAGATAACTCCAGAGTGGTTCAGCTGGGAGAAATGATATTTATTTCTTCACAGCAAAATCAGGAGCAAAACCACCTCCCACAAAACTATGTATCTCCAGCCACATAGCTGCTGGGGTTCAGCAGACTTTCCCTGCGTTAGCCTAAGCAGGGAGATTTGGATGAGTGGGGGAACTGCCTGCTCCCCTTCAAAGCAGGAACAGGGGCTGGGGCAGCAGGGAGTGAGGAAATGCTCCTCATCTGTGAAACTGCTCCTGCTACTGAGCTCTGGAGCAGCAGGGAGCAGAGCTGCACAGCTCACATCACCCTCGAGCTCTGGAGCAGCAGGGAGCAGAGCTCATATCACCCTCAAGCTCTTCTGAGTCACTATTTCTGCTATAATCTTAGAATCCCAGGCTGGTTTGAGTTAAAGGGACCTTAAAGCTCCTCCAGTCCCAAGCCCCTGCCACAGGCAGGGACACCTTCCACTAGACCAGGTTGCTCCAAGCCCTGTCCAACCTGGCCTTGAACACTGCCAGGGATGGGGCAGCCACAGCTTCTCTGGGCACCCTGTGCCAGCGCCTCAGCACCCTCACAGGGAAGAGCTTCTGCCTAAGAGCTCATCTCAGTCTCCCCTCTGTCAGGTTAAAGCCATTCCCCCTTGTCCTGTCCCTACAGGCCCTTGTCCAAAGCCCCTCTCCACCTTTCTTGTTAGCCCGGTATGGTAGGGAAAGGACTCGGATGCTGAACAGGGGGAACTTCTGGATCCCCACAGCCGTTTTTTGGTTTGCATTTCTATTTTAGTTCACATACGTAGTGGGGTTTATTCACTGTTAGTCTCTTGGCAGCCGGGTGAGGGGTTATACCAGGGCCGAGGCAGGCTGCTCCATGTGCACCGTAGCTGAGCAGGGAGCACGTCTTCCCAAAACCAGCCTGGCAGATGACATGCTGCATTGACCTACTTTCGGGAGAGGCGCAGGAGTGTTGGCGAGCAGTGTCCGCAGGCCTCCTCGCAGCACTGGGATGAGGATGTGGGAATCACTCAAATGTGCTGCTGTAAAATCACCAGTGAGGCTTTACAGCTCCCAGGATCCTGATGAACGGGAGATTGGCACAAGCAGCTCTCCCATTTTGAGAATCTCTAGGAACATTTTGAAGCATATGCCAGAGGAATCTCACCATGTCCAGTCACTGTCATGGAGTGTTAACAGGCTGCAGGTCCAAAATACACGGGCAGTCTGAGGGGAATGTAGTTCATAGCTCTGCAAAGCTGCCTTGTTTGCTGCAGCATGCAGCAGATCCTGATTGAATGCCCAAAGCATCACTATTTGCACAGAATTCCTTGTGAGGGGAAGGCATTACCGTACAGCCAGATCTTTTGCAAAGCAGGGAGTGGAGGGAGTCTCATGGTGGCTGTGTAGACCCTCAGAGCACAGTCAACCCCTGATAAAGGAAGCTGGGGTGAGTTAAAATTCCAAAAGAAATGCCCAGGTTGGGTGCCCAAACGAACACTAATTTTTCTGGCAAAGGAGAAGAAAAAGCAGTGCAGGGATTACTTGTTTTCTTGGGAATATGGTCAATATAAAAATAGAGAGGAGTGTTTTATTAGAGCTTTGGAGCGACTCTTAGCGCACTCATCTACAGAGATGATGACTAAAAAGAAAACAAAGGCAACTTCTGTTGCAAAATAGATGTTTCTCATCCATCTGCCACCCTCCGTGTTTCTCCATCATGTTTTGTTTTCTGTGTCGGGAGTGTGCTGGTTTGTTCCACATCTGTTGCTGTTAACGCTTCTGAGAGACAGGGCTCGCCTGTGGCTTGGGGGTGTGTGGGAGGAGGTTTCGGTCCTGCCTGTTTTGATTTCTCAGGTTGGGATGTTGGCTCTGGAGCGCAGCACTGCTAATGCTTGGTTCAACCCAGGAACTGGGAATGTTTCCTTCAACCTCGCCAGGAATGCCTGGGCAGAGATCAGGCAGAGTTGGCTTCCTGAGCTTAGGTAAAGGAAAGTAACCACAGAATCCCAGACTGGTTTGGGTTGGAAGGGACCTTAAAGCTCACCCAGTCCCAACCCCCTGCCATGGGCAGGGACACCTTCCACCAGACCAGGTTGCTCCAAGCTCCGTCCAACCTGGCCTTGAACACTGCCAGGGATGGGGCAGCCACAGCTTCTCTGGGCACCCTGTGCCAGCGCCTCAGCACCCTCACAGGGAAGAACTTCTTCCTGATATCAGATCTAAGTGTTCCCTTTCATTTTAAAGCCATTAAGTAAGTAGTCCATCTTCCTGCCTCTGCACCAGCAGGCAAGCCAGAGCTGTCAGACCATTTCTCGTTAGGAATCCAGTCTATCTGGTGTTATTAATGAAGGGATAATTACTCACTTAGGACTTTTGTTCTTCCAAAAGCTCTGCCTGCTCTGTCACGCCTGTAGGCTTATGACTGTGCAGTGAGTGTACCCTTGTGATGCCTTGACAGATGGATGTGGCAAAGGGTTGTTTCTTCTGAGTGTTTCCTATTTGCTCTTAGACAGGAGAGGATTCCTGTGCTGTGGCATTGGTGGGATATTGGTCCTGGTTGCAGAACTGGTGGGTTGAGCTGTGCTGGCTCTGGAGGGCACCCCCTGTGTTGAGAGAAATCTTGTGTCTGACCATGGCTCACTTTATCTTGATCCTGTTCTGCCTGTACCAAGCAGGGTACTCTCCTGGGTTGGTGCCTGTATGCCTTGGATACCTCTGATCATCTTTTCCAAGTGCATACGGTTGGACTGCTCCTGGACATGCCTAGCCACTGGGCAGCTTATTTCTCCTTGTGACAGGAAAATCTCCTGCTCACAAGGTGCCTAGCGCTGACCTCGCTGGTCAGAGGTTGGCAGAGTGGTGGTGAAGGACTCGTATTTCCTCTTGCAGCACAATGTGTGCACAACAGGGTGGCTTCACTCTGTGCTGCTCTTGTGACTTGGGGAGCAGAGCTGTACTGAGCTGTGACTCGCCTTCTCCCATTGTAAAATCCCGGACTGGTTTGGGCTGGAAGGGACGTTAAAGCTCACCCAGTTCCAACCCCTGCCACGGGCAGGGACACCTTCCACCAGACCAGGTTGCTCCAAGCCCCGTCCAACCTGGCCTTGAACACTGCCAGGGATGGGGCAGCCACAGCTTCTCTGGGCACCCTGTGCCAGCGCCTCAGCACCCTCACAGGGAAAAGCTTCTGCCTAAGAGCTCATCTCAGTCTCCCATTTCAGTTAAAACCCATTACTCCTTGTCATGTCACTACAGTCCCTGATGAAGAGTCCCTCCCCAGCATCCTTGTAAGCTCTTCAGATACTGGGAGGTTGCTCCAAGGTCTCCATACAGCCTTCTCTTCTCCACACTGAACAGACCCAGTGTTTTCAGCCTGTCTTCATACGGGAGGTTCTCCAGCTCCTGATCATCCTCGTGACCTCCTCTGGACTTGCTCCAGCAGTTCCATTTTCTTCTTATGTTGAGGACGCCAGAACTGCACACAGTGCTGCAAGTGGGGTCTCACGAGAGCGCTTCTCTACTTGCTTGGTTTTGAAGACTGTTTTTGTTCTGCATGTAGTTTTACTAATGCAGGTGATGGTTACAGAAAGCTCAGCAGAGATAACGTGGTGACTTCTAATACAAGCACTCCTGTTGAGGTAGGAGCTGGGCAATGTCACGCTTGTAACCTCTCAGCCCGTTGGTTCTCTTCTCAGAGATCTTACATTCTGGATTGAAAAAGTCTAATGCTTTTCCTCAGCTGTCTTCCTTCCCTCTGCAAGAGACTGGTCAGGCACAAATAACAGCCATCGATTCTCTTCTGGCCTCCAAAATGTTTCCAAAACCTTTAAAAGCTGTCCCAGTGAGTTTTATTAAAAGTTGATATTCCCAGGAATTAGTGACTGAAGTGCTGATGATGCCTGCTGGTGCCTGTGTTGTGCGGTTTGTGCCTTTGGAGTGCTGTGTTGTCACTGGTGTATAGGGGCAGGAAGGAAGGGCTGTCCACCTGCACCATACCTCTGCCACCATCCGCCTTGCTTTGGGGAATCTTGCATTAGAAAAAGGATTAAACCCCACTCTTATAGGACCCCCCTCCATTTGTTTTCTGTTGGGCAAAGTTTCTTTTGGAGAAGCCAGTTGGAGCAAAAGCACTTTAACTCCTTCAGTGATGCGTGGGACACAGTTTGGCTCGTTCGACAAGGGATTTTTTGGCAATGTTGGGAGAAACAGGAACGGGTATTCAATCATGAGAGCCTTCAGGAGCATTTCCCTGTTAATCTGCATGGCTTTCAAGGGACTTTGAAGGACAAGGACTCCAAACTGCACTACTATGGCCAGTTGCAGGAGGGCAAGCTGGCTGCCTGATACTCCCTGTGACAGACAGGACACTTGAGCAACACAACCAAGAGATGGCTCAGAAGTGTGAAATGCTGCAGTGGGGAGAATTCTTCCTGCAGGTGTAGTTTGATGTCTCTTCATCTCTTATGATTTGGGGTTTTTTTCCTCCTTAATTCTGGCCAGGACCTATCCTCTGATCTCAGGCTTGTCTCCTTTATACATAACTGTATTTGGGTTTTACTAATGACTTTGTAATTTACTTTTTACTTCATAGAACTCAAATGTTTGACAAGAGCCCAGCCGCTGGCTTCCCAAAGGTCGTGTATACATTGAGTGTGCTCAGTTAGCTAAGTTAGGATGTTCTGTTGCTTGCATAGCTGCAGGCACTCTTCCAAGAGGTCCTGCCTCAGACTTTTCACAGAACAGGGATTAAAGCTGTTGGTTATAAAATCCATCTTTGTTTCCTGAAACAGAGAGCTGTCAGAAGTAGCAGACACCATGAAGGAGATGGAGGACACCATAGAATCCCAGACTGGTTTAGGTTGGAAGGGACCTTAAAGCTCATCAGTTCCAGCCCCCTGCCACAGGCAGGGACACCTTCCACTAGACCAGGTTGCTCCAAGCCCCATCCAACCTGGCCTTGAACACTGCCAGGGATGGGGCAGCCACAGCTTCTCTGGGCACCCTGTGCCAGCACCTCAGCACCCTCATAGGGGAGAGCTTCTGCCTTATATCTAACCTGAACTTCCCCTGCTTTAGTTTGAACCCATTACTCCTTGTCCTATCACTGCAGTCTCTGGTGAAGAGTACTTCTCCAGCATCCTTGTAAGCCCTTTTCAGGTACTGGAAGCTGCCATGAGGTCTCCACACAGCTTTTCTTCTCCAGGCTAAGCAGCCCCTATTTGCTCAGCCTGACTCCTCACAGGCCACCCTGTGCTATTTTGGAGGCTTTATCTCTTGGCCTTTTCTCATAGTGCATCATGAAGTGGCTCTGAACCACTTACTGGTGACCACAAGCCTGCTCCTCGTTTTTCACCTGTCCAGCAGTGAGCCTTTGTTCTAGGCTGACACAAGTCTGGAGCAATTTGGGCGGGTCTTGATGGCTAGCACACACTGAGAATCAAACCAAGGAGTCGTGTGTTAAACTCAGTACCCATCCCACGTGTGTTAGTGGTAGCTTCCTGCCTCTTGTCCTTCGTCATAGCAGAGGCAGCAGTGCTCAGCTGGGCTCTGAGCTGAAGTCAGGGCAGCTGTATTTATGCTTCCAAAGCACTTGGATGCCATGAAGTTAATTTTCTTTCTTATGTCTTTAGATGGAATGTCTATACAAAGCTTGAGGGTCTGCACTGTGAAGAGGATCAGAAGGAATATGTGATAAGCGCCAATCCGCGAGCTGTGATATTCAGGAAGCGAAGGACTGCTAAAAGCTCATTAGTTGAGAGGAGCTCGGATGAGGGTTGTGTAAGCAACCTTAATTCTGATGCTGCCTCCCTGGAGCCTGAGCTTGCCACTCCATTATGCTGCTGTGTGCTTTGGGGTTGTTAAATGTTGGTAACTTCAGCACTTCGGTGAGTGCTGTTGGCCCCTTGTCCCACCTGGGAGAGTCAGCAGGTTTTGCTACAGAAAGCTGCTCTTTCCAGCAATGAGCAGTACTACTGCTTCCTGTGTGAGCAACAGATGATAAATGTGCTCCTGGGTCATGTATGGAAAGCAAAAGGGTGGATGGTTGGGGTGGTGTTAGCTTGGGCCTGCACGGACTAACACCAGTGTCGAGCTTCAGTGGAAGCACCAGACCCTGAGCTACCACTGGAAGTACTGGGCAGGGGCTTCCCCTCTGTGTGTTTGCTCTGGATGCAAGACCCTCCTAAATGCCTGTGGCCTTTTCATACTCAGTTGTGTGTCCTTTTTGCCACCTTATTTTCAACCAGAATGCCCAGTTAAGGGAGCTGGTTTATATCGGTAGTCCTCTCTTAAGCCAACCATAACTTTGTCTTGCATCTTGCCCCTTTTTGGAGGTCGGTTTTGTTCCATTCCTGTAGGTTCCCAGCCTTATCCTGTGTTGAATAAATCAGGTCTGTTAGCTGCACATAATCCATACTGTTCTGTTCACTCTGAGTTTGTGGCTCTGTGGCTTGCAGTGGTATGTACAGTGTGTGTTGGCAGATGACTTAAATACTTCTGAAAGGCTCTGTTTTTCTAGGTCATTCATTTATGAAGCAGATAAAACTGGCTCTGTTTCTGACCTGTGTGTCACTACTGTACCCACAGCTCTTCACTCAAGGTGCCTTTTCACTGAAATCCTGTCTTCTGAAAGCAGTTTTTAGAATCTATTTCAGGAGCTTTCTATACCCCGGGACTTCTGTTCCTGTCACTCTATACTCGGTCCATTTCTTGAAAAGCCCAGGTCACCATTGTACAGCCAATCCCTTTGGAAGCACAGTGAGACATGAAGGGGGTATTTCTGGCTGCTGCAAGAGCTCAGCACATGTGCAGCCCCACAAGGAGCCCAGGACCTGTCCTGCTTGTTCTCTGGCTGTGTGTATGCTGTACATCCATGATAAACCACTGTGGAGCTGGCTGTGTGTCTCCTGTTGGCGGTGTTGCTCCACAGAGGTGCCCTGTGGCTCTAGAGGCTCAACAGACACTGGACAGAGGTTGCCCTTGGCTTGCAGTTGGCTTAAAACAGTGAATGCTCTGCATCAGCATGCAGATGTGTTCAGGCAGAGATAGATGGTCCTTGTCAGAAGCTTTACACAGTAGTGTTTGGGTGTTTGGACAATTATTTTAAATGCTGGGAGGATTGAGGCCAGGTTAATAGGGCTTGGAGCAACCTGCTGTGATGGAAGGTGTCCCTGCCTATGGCAGGGGATTGGAATTGGATGAGCTTTAAGGTCCCTTCAACCCAAACCAGTCTGGGATCTTAAGAATAGAGGGAGACACGGGGTTTAGTGCATTGGCAAGAAACAGGGCAGCAGTGGGGAACACAGAAAACCAAATGTGTGTGAGACAAAGGCTGACTAGTCAAAGCTGGGCTCCTGGCAACAGTTGTGTGACAGCAGATCTCCATCTCCCAAGTGACTGGTGTGGCCAATGCGATGGGCTCAGGAGGTGGTGAGCTCAGTGGAGTTTGAATGAGCACATGCTGGGCAATGGAAGGCTTCAAGGCAGGGATGGGAAAGGTATCAGAAGGATGCTGCATGTGCTTCATAGTAGACTTAATTTGCTTTTTTCATATTTTTTTTTACCTTCTAAATTCACCTTACCCTCACTGGGTGATATAATACATGTGCCTGGTCTTACTGCTCACAATTACTTCCACCTCAGCCACATTACCCTGTTAGAACAGTTCTGCCACAATAGTTCAACTGAAGCTTTATCGAGATGGCTGCTCACATGTTCCAGTGAAATTAGTGCAATTAATTTGGGCAAAAGACCTAGCATATTGCTTATAGCCTTTTTGCAGGAAAATTGTGGGGCAGAAAGGTTCCCTGGAGGGTCTCTTTAAACCTGACTTTTAGCTTCGAGATTTTTGGCTGTACATGGATATAATGGGACTAGCAGTGGGAGTGTTGGATAGAGTGGAAACTGCAGGAGGAACAATAGAACATGAGGTTGGAAGGGAACTCAGGGGTCATCTGGTCTAACCTTTCTTAAGCAAAGCATCATGTCCTAGCACCCTGTCCAGCTGAATATTAACAGTGTCCAATGTTGGGCAATCTACCACTTCCCTGGGGAGGTTATTACAAAACAGAGTCTTTATCTTCTTTGTAGCCACACTTTAAATGCTGGAACATGGCAGTAAGGTTTCCCTTGAGCCTTCTTTTTTCTAGGCTGAACAAACCCAGCTCTCAGCCTTTCCTCATAGGGCAGCCTTCCCAGTCCTTGGATCATCAAGCCGGCGATGGGCACTCAGGTGAGAGGACAAGAGGCAGTCAGTCCCTAATGACATCCACATGTCTGGCAAAAGAGAGGTGACTCAGGGTTTGCTGAGCACATGGACTGTCAAAGAGGAGGAATTGGGGCCTAAATGGGGATACAGGAAACCTGGAGAGGGGCTTTGGACAATGGCTTTAACCTGACAGAGGGGAGACTGAGATGAGCTCTTAGGCAGAAGCTCTTCCCTGTGAGGGTGCTGAGGCGCTGGCACAGGGTGCCCAGAGAAGCTGTGGCTGCCCCATCCCTGGCAGTGTTCAAGGCCAGGTTGGACGGGGCTTGGAGCAACCTGGTCTGGTGGAAGGTGTCCCTGCCTGTGGCAGGGGATTGGGACTGGATGAGCTTTAAGGTCCCTTCCAACCCAGCTCTGTCTGTGAGTCCGTAAGGAAAGAGGTCAAGTGAAATCAAGGACGGATGTAAGAGAGGAAACCACGCTCTGTGGTGTGGGCAGTATGGAGAAGGGCACGTGAGGGAGAGGAGGATGTCAGCCGGGATTTGGGTTTTAGATCCAAAGGGGAGAGCAGAGGGAATCTGAGTGTTTGTGCTCACCACATGCTGCTGGAGCCAGGGCTGTGTGGTGCTGCTGATGCCCATGGCCATCCTTCTGTGCTTAGTGGTGCAGGGTGGGAGAAGAGCGTGCGGAGCCCTCTGCTTTCTCCACATGCCTCCTCCTGCACCTGCAGGAGGGTGCTCTGCTCGCGGGGAGTGCCAGTTGAGCAGCATAGGTCGCTTCGTTTCTTTTTAATTCTCTTCTGGACAGGAATTTGAAGGCTTAATGCAGCCTTTTGTGCTGGGATATGTGCAGGCAAGCTCTCCATGGCAACTCTCCCTATACACAAAGCACCATATGGCTTTTTCAGAGGGGGAGGGAATAAACCAAGCAGAAAAGTCACCCTTTGTTTGTGGTGGTGTTTGTCTTTGCTGTCTGACGTGGAGCACAGGGAAGTGGAAACACTGAGTGCTGTCTCCTGGGCATGGCTTCTGCTGGCCATGCCGCCAGCGAGGCTGCAGGTGAGTTCTCAAGTGGCCTCTCCTTGCTTTTTACAGTGGAGGTTCTGTAAAATACACCCTGCCTGTGCAGAGAACCCCTCTGCAGCTACTGTCACATTCACCCCCACACCAAGAAGTACCCAAAGGGCTGGGATGGCTCCAAGGAGCACGTGGTTTGGGCAAGAGCTGCCCATGAGGCAGCTGATGGCAGGGAGTTGTTTGTGCGCCATCTCCCCACGTGTTACAGCCCTGCTTCCAAAGGGAGCTGGAAGCCTTCACTTGACTCTACATCCTTCCTTTTCAAGTCCCTTTGGAAGGGATGAGCAGAATAAATACCTTCATCTGTGTTGGTAGGAAAGCAGGAAGCTTCGGTGTGTCTGCTTGGAGGGGGAGGAAGAGAAATGACAGGGGAAAAAGCAGAAGGGAGCAGCCTGTGCCTCACTTCACTGCCTTTGGGCTGCTCTGCGGGTCTCAGCGCTGCACTGGGAGCACTGGAAATGGCCTTGCAGGTGTGTTGCCTGGCCGAGGTGTGGGATGAGGCACTGGAAGCACTGGCAGCTTCCCAGCACTCAGCTGCTTGGCTGGAATCTTGCTGCTGTCAGATCAGGGAATCACGTGTTGTAGATGAGGTGTTTGTGCTGTGTGGAGAGGCTGTGGAGAGCAGAGCTGTCACCAGGGCTTGTGCAGGTAGGACATGGTACAGGGCAGAGCCCGGGTTTGATTTATGGCCAAAGCCCTGGGAGCCCCAGACCTAGGTCAGGGGAGGGCTCTTTTGTGCTCAGCTTCTCCCTCCCCTCCAAGGGCTGCCAAGTACCCATCAGGTTGATGGCCCCAGTGTCTCCTGTTTTCATTGAGTGTCATCTGGGAAAGGTACTGGGGAGGGTGTGTGGGTGGGAGGGAGTGTGCACCTTACTCTGTCCTGTGCCCTGACCATATCATAGAATCCCAGACTGGTTTGGGTTGGAAGTGACCTTAAAGCCCATCCAGTTCCAACCCCCTGCCACAGGCAGGGACACCTTCCACTAGACCAGGTTGCTCCAAGCCCCATCCAACCTGGCCTTGAACACTGCCAGGGATGGGGCAGCCACAGCTTCTCTGGGCACCCTGTGCCAGTGCCTCAGCACCCTCACAGGGAACAGCTTCTGCCTCATATCCAACGTAAAGCTCCCCTCTGTCAGTTTGAAGCCATCACCCCTTCTCCCTTGACTTCATACTAGATGTACATATCCCTTAATGAAAAATGGCATTTCTTGCTACCGGAGATGGACCCAAAGTGGGAGCCCGGGCTGTGACTCCATGGGGATTGCATCCGTTGCGGGAAGCTGAGTGTGATCCTGTCTGGGTGGCTGTGCAAAACGTTGTGTGACTTAAGGAGTTCCTTTGGTTGGGCTTGGGTTCAAGTCACACGATGTGGCTGTGCTGCCAGCCTGCTGACCCTGCTTCATAGCTCTGCTCCATCATCTGCCTTGAGCAACCAGGAAAGGAAGGCCTTTCCCTCCACAAACCCAGGTGATGGCCAAGCTTTCCTAGAGCACTGACATAATGACTCCTCCTGCCTGGCCAAGTCTATTGATATCAGACAGCGCTAGTGCTGCAATGTTTGCAGCTCCAAGGCATGTGGTTCTGAGCCTGTTATTTATTTTGGGACTGCAGCATCTGATCTGGATTTGGTGTTTCCAGCCTGTGATCTGGGTCGTGTGCTGGATCGGGCATTAGCTGTTGCTGGAGGGAACATGGGGAATTCATTCTGCCTTTCCTCTGTGGAAGGGCTCAGAAATGCTGCTCCTCTGCTGCAGATGGGTGTTTGGGGGCGGGAGGGGTGATTTTTTTTTTGTAAAGGAATCTCCTTGAAAACCTCCTATTTTCCCATCTGCCTGCAAGGATGGCTCCTGATGTGGCTGGCCATGGGAGGAGCAGTAGATGATAAAAGCTTTGGTGCAGCCTGCTTTCTCTGCGGTTCCCATGGTAGTTCGCTGTCACACATAGATCTAATGTATTCCCTACCCACAGAAGGATTAATGCCTTCTGGGAGAAGACTAAGAGGATGCAGGAAACGGAGGTAGGGAAGAAACCAGGAAAAGGAGTGGAGACCATGGCGGCATAGGGATGAATCCAGTGCTGGCCCCATCAGAGCAGCAAGGGGCCTCATAGGACCTTTGCCAGGAAGCAGCCAGCCTAAGTACCTTCCACCAGAGCTGGTGGTGGGATGTCTGGAAGCAGAGGTCCTCTCTGACAGCTGAAGGCATCGGTGTGTGCAAAAGGAGATTCCTGTCCTGCTGCTGTCAAGTTTCCCAAAACCATCCTTCACTCGAGGATGCGGGTTTCCTTTTGGTAATTCTCTTTCTTCTCTTATCTTCCTCTGCAGATCCTGACAGCCAGTTGTATGATATGGGATACACCCCTGAGGAGGAAGCCCCGGCCTGTCCTGATGAGTTTGATGACTTCGTCACGTTTGAGGCAAGTATGAGCGCTGTTGGCTCCCACAGACTTTGGCTCTATACGGTGTGAGGCTTGAGCATGGAGAGTTTGGCTGGGGGAGATGAGCATTTGCTCTCACAGGGATCAGGGATACTTAACATGTTATAAAGACAAAGCTTTTAATCTAAGGGCAACTGGCCTAGGGGAATTTGCATCAAGAATTTGGAGCTGTTTCAGTAAAAACTGGTGTTCAAGGAAAACCCTATAGCTAGTGCTAGTTTAGCATGCAGAGCATGGTGTCCTGGGTGAAAGAGGGGCCGCACTAGCAATGTGGAAAGGGTGCTTGCTGCTGTTGTGTTTGTCTTAGTAATGAAGTTGCTGAGGTTGGAGAACCTGAGCCTGATTTTGAGATGTCCAAGCCAGGACCCTGCTGGAGAGGCACAGCGGCGCGGTTGGACATTGGCACTCAGTGCTCTTTGGCCAGTAAGAGGCAGAGCAGAAGACAAAAATGTAGATTTTTCCTTAATGTTTTTGGGCTTGATCAAGGATGCGGATCTGGGATGGGTATTTTTCCTTCTGTTAAAGTTACAGCCTTCATTCTTGTTTCCTCCAGTAATCCTTAGCACGCAAGTGTATCGCAGTGATGTCCCATATCTGCTCTCCCCGGGTAGAAAGGAAGCTGCTCCTGCCGTGCCCTGCTGTCTGTGTTTATGAGCCTTTGGGCTTTGCTTGGAAGGCTTTCTCCATTTCTCCTCCATGCCTTCAGCCTGGAGCCAAAGGCGCTGAGGTGCCTTCAGAGCAAAGAGCTGGCTGGCTCCCTAGTCCAGCATGGGGACTGAGAGCTTCTTTCTGCTTTTCCTTTTGTAAACTTTCCTCTTCAGGTTTTTGACTCTTGTGTCTTGGCAGCCTGGATGTTTTCATCACATAGATTGTTACTTGCAAAGGGACTCCCAGCTTCCTTCATATGTGCGTGCAAATATCCATGTCTTTGCTTTGCGTAGTCTGTAGTATGTTGTTTGTGACTTCTTGATAAAAGGCTCGAGCTATTCTTTTGAGTTTTCTAAGTATAAACTGGGTGTTGGGCAACTGCTCTTCCCCGTGTCAGTTAGAAGGTCCATCACTGGAGATGGCTACAAGCTCTCACTTGGGTGACTTAGGCCTGACAGTTGACCAGGCCATTACTCCATTTTCCAACCAAGCAGTGGTTTTCTTGAGCTGATTGCCAGCTCTTGTGATGAAGTCAAGGGACCTGCAGTGTCACCCTGAGCAAGTCCCATATTCCCTTAGGACTGCTTGGATAAATACAGCTTTAAGAGCTCACTTCCTCCCCCAGAAAGCTTTCAAGGGTATCTTGAATATTAGATTGTTTTTCCTTTTTGAGAGAGAGTTACACAAGCCAGGAATAGCTGTGCAGAAAGGGGGGCAGGAAGGCAGGAGGGGAGGTGGGTTTTCATGTTCTCTGTCTGGCACAAGGTCACAAATGTGCTTTTTTATCCACTGGACTGAGCAGTTTGGAGGCTGCGACAGTTGCAGTGTTCATGCAGGCAAGGGCTTCTGCTTTCTGCTCCTCAGACCTGCGTCAAGGAACGGTCTTCTCTGAGATTCAGAGTTAGGGATGTTTTCTAAGGGCTAATTTAACACAGATGAGCTCTGTCAGTGCTGCAAGCTATTCTGGGCAGAAATACCAACAAGCTGGTGTGTGCCCCGCTGGGATGAAATAATTCTGCTGCTGGGCCATCATTTCCTTGAAACAACAAGGTGACCCAAAGGAGAAAAGGTGCTGAGTCCTGAAATCTCCTTCTGAGAAAGATGTAAATGGATTCTTACGTGGAATTCAGGGCAGTCATCTAAAGATCAGAGCTCTGTTGGTGTCTACGTTTAATATGCTGGGGAAGAATTACCTCTGTTGTCTTGGATACATGATTTGAAATAATTTCCAGCCTGCAAGGATTTCGTAGAGGTTTAGCAAATGAGAACATGACCAAGAAATACCGCTCAGCATTGCGTGTGTAAAAATAAACTGGTGTCTTGGGGCGTGCGGTGTTTTGTTCTTGCTCGGCTGAGCCGTGAGCTCCCAACGTGTCTTTTATTCCACATGTCCTGTAATGCTGTACCTTGGAAAGCTTGAGCTGTTTCAGGGAGGGGGGGATGAGAGAAGCTGGATGGGGGAATGAGGAAGCAACCTGCTGGGAGCAGCAGATGAGTGTTTTTCACTGAAGCACTGTGCAAAGGAGCTGCAGGAGAGCTCCAGCAGGCTCCTTGTCATTAGGTGCCGCAGGCTGCTACTCTAGGAACCATTAATACAGAAAACAGGTAAATGGCCTTTTCCAATATATATTCCACCTTGCTTGGATTCATCTGGAAGAGAGGGCAGGGAAAAAGCACCCTTCAAAAGCGAAGGAAGACATTGCCTTTCCTCCGAGCAGAGCTTCCATACCACCAAAAAGCAGTTTGTATTCTCAAATGTCCCCATTTCAGCCCTGAAACCTGCTTCTAAACATGACATCTTCTTTCTCAGCCCCCAAAACACAGCTGGTGGGTTCAAGCAGCGGCTGAGCCCTTCTTGTTTTGCCAGGGCCATGGGCTGAAGAAGCACAGCTTGTGTCACATCAGAGGACCTTTGAAAGGAGCTGAAGGAGAGGTGCCGCATTTGCTTTGCCATGGTACTGGGAGTAATTGAGGTTACTGGATTTGCAGTATCAGCCTGGTCCTCCTTATGCAGCACAAAATTGCGGTGGCTTGAGTGCTTGGCTCTTACAAGTGTTGGGGCCTTGATGGAGAGCTTTTCTTCTAAATGTTTGTTCAAACAAGTGTAAACAAGTGCTTTAAGCAGTCTAAATGAAAATGTCTTCTCTCAGTTAATGCGGTTACTCTTGGTGACTCAGCCCCTCTTCTGGTGGCTGTCAGCAGTGGGAGCTGAACATCTGTGGAAAACCCTGAGCACCCACTATTGGTGTCTGCAGCCAGTGTTTGCTCTACAGGGAGCAGAACCAACACTTCATCTTCCATTAAAGGCGTTAAAACCTCTCGCAGGGGGCAAGATCTTGGCACTTCACACAGGGACCTTTGTAATGTCGAGTACGGCCACAGTTCAGCCACTGGTGTGGCTCCCAGTGTGGCATGGAGCGCCTGGCTCTTGTTGCACCTTGCCAGGTCTGTCCAGCAGACTGGTCTGGCTGTTAAACTGTTCTCAAAGAGGATTTCTGGTAGCATGGCTTCACTGAGACAGTGGCTCGAGGACAGTGGAACTGCAGAGGCCTCAGTTCCTGCAGCCGCATGGCTGCCACCTGCATCCAGCTGTGGCAATCCCCAGTGCTCCACTGCCACACGTGCAAGAGGAATCTCATCCCTATACACCCCCCCCGAACAGGGAGAGCATCACCTCAGTAGGGGTTCCTGTCTGCAGCCCCCAGGTAGTGTTTCTCCCTGCCCAAGGTGGATGCAGAGCAGCTGATGACAAGCTTTGTACTTACACAGGGAAATGCCACCAAAAAATAATGACAGCGTTTCTGGCTACACTGCTTTGTAAAGCTGTGCAAAGGGAGCCTGGAGTCTGTCCACACACCGGAGTGCTCGCCTGCTTTCCCCCAGGTTGGGTTTGTGCAGCTAGTGCTGACTAACTGCAAGGTAGGAGTTATCCTTGCCTCGCGTGCAAGCTCCCATGAAGCTTGTGACTCAGTTCTGGGGTACACGGACTCATTTACAATGCTCTGCAGGGGGACAGGGAAAACTTGGAGTTAGCTTTCACGATACCTGCTGTGCTTATGAGCCCACTTGAACAATGCAGAGCAGCAAGACTGACTCTCCCAGCATGAAAGCAAGCCACAAAACTTTGGCATGCTGCTGGTGCTGAGTCCACCTCTGGAGTCCTCAGTGCAGGAAAGACATGGATCTGTTGGAGAGGGTCCAGAGGAGGACCACAGAAATGATCAGAGGGATGGAGCATCTCTTCTATGAGGAAAGGCTGAGAGAGTTGGGGTTGTTGTTCAGCCTGGAGAAGGCTCTTGGGAGACCTTACTTTGGGCTTTCAGTACTTAAAAAGGGCCTATAAGAAATATGGGGAGAGACTTTTTAGCAGGGCCTGTTGCAGTAGGATGAGGGGTGATGGTTTTAAACTAAAAGAGGGAGACTGAGGCTGAACATCAGGAAGAAATTCTTTACAATGAGAGTGGTAAAATCCTGGCACGAGTTGCCCAGAGGGGTGGTGGATGCCCCATCCCTGGAGACATTCAAGGCCAGGCTGGATGTGGTTATGGGCAACCTGACGTAGTTGAAGATGTCCCTGCTCATTGCGGGAGGGTTGGACTAGATGGGCTGTGGAGGTCCCTCCTATTCTATGATTCCATGAAGATGTGCAGCTGTATGTAGGCTGGAGGAGAGACAGGGCCGGTTCAAGGCTGTGCTGTGCTGTGCTGTATAAGGAATGACCGGGAGCACAGTAAATAGCACAGGTGCTGGGTTTAGCCACGGGAACTCGTGCTTTGGGCCAGCAAGGTCATTGGAGGACCCTTTTTTCGACACCTCAGGACAGGGCAGCCAAAACCCCTGTGTATGAGGGGCCGGGGATGCAGTGCGGCGCTGTGCGGTGCTGTGAGCCTGGTGCAGGGCTGTTGCCATCTGCTGGGCAGCCGCTGTGGCTCCGCTCGGAAGCGGCCGGGAAAATGCATCCTACGGAGCCGTGCACAGACAGCCATGGGAGGGGAGCTGTGCTTTCTGAGAGCAGCAGCACTGACCAGACATGTGCATGGGCACCCTGCGAGCAGCAGCTCACACAGCACAGTTGGAGTGGATCTGGGGAGTGAAATGGTTGTTGGTGAGGTCCCACATCCAGTTGTGCGTGCTCTGGGAGGATGGGCCACTCCAGGCACAGCTGGTGGCTGCTGGAAGAACTGTTGCCTCTGTTAAAGCTGGAATTTCATTTCAAGTGGAGCAACTGAATTTAATGCTTTTTGAAAGACAAAAGGTATCAGAGTGAGACAATTTTAAGTGAGATAGGCCTTGAGCCAATCTGGTGTAGTGGAAGGTGTCCCTGCCCATGGCAGGGGGTTGGAACTGGAGGAGCTTTAAGGTCCCTTCAAACCCAAACCAGTCTGGGATTCTCTATTTGCTTTCCCCTAAGGCAGAGAGCTGTGCCTGGTAGGCGCAGAGTGTTTGGACTTCTTATGTATTTTCTGCCTCTTCTGCTTTGCAATCCCCAGCAGAATCTCCATACCACTGTTACCAGCAGATGCATGTCTACTAGATGCAACTAGTCTGAAAAGATGGGGTGAAGCTTTGCAGCAATCTGCCTCCTGGCTGCCCAGGGGCTTGCAGGGCCAGGACAGGTTCAGCTCAGGCCTGGGTCTCAGCTCACCAGCTCTCCCAGGGAAAATGTGGCCCTGACCACAGGAATGAAGGTCTGCAGTGCTTTGCCACATGGCACCACTGTACCACCGCAACGACAGTGGGGATGGGAAGATGGAGATGACACAGCAGCATTCAAAGACAGCAGCTTCTCCACCCCTTGGCCCGGGCTTTCCTTACCAGTGCTGTTCCTCTGTCTGGAAGGACTGGCCTCAACAGGCTTCTGGTCACAGAGCTAACCCAGAAGCATCGGCATGTCTGAATGAAAGAAAATCACAAACCCTTCTCCAGTTTGGCTGATGGAATTGCTGTTAATTTTGTCATCAACAGCTCTGCACTCAAAATCTTGCAGGTGACCACAGGGCTGTGAAACACAACTGATGCAGTTTGTCTGTTCATCTTCCTATCCCCTGGGGAAGCATGCAGAGCCCTGAGCCATGTCCCACTGTCCCCAAAGCCTTTCTGTTCCTCGTGTGGGGAGGTGAAGGAGCTGCCCATCCTGTTCGCAAGTCCAGGGCACAGCTTCATAGCAAACAAGTGAACAGTCTGTATTCTGTTTGTATTGACTAGGCACAAGAAAATGCAGTAATCAGGTTCCTAAATCTCCTGAACTGAACTCCAGAGTCAGTCCGTGGTGATAATTTGGTACCAAAAAGCCTGGAAATACAAAAGGAATTCATCTATTCAATATATTCGTATATATAGACAGAGTACTGCTTAGAGGAAAGGATGGGAGTGTGATGTGTCCCTGAAGGCAGGACTGCAGGGTCAGGGTGAGACATTTCTTTGCTGGTAGTGAAAGATTCCAGTTGGAGTGTTTGCCCCGCGCAAAACAGACTGGAAGGAGGCTGGAAAATAAAGACCTTGAAGCCGTATCTGGAACTGTGAGCGCAGTGCGTGGGACCAAGAAACTGAGTGGGGCTGCGGCACACCGAGCAGGCCAAGCCACGGTGCAAGCAAAGGTGTCTCAATAAGAGTTTGAAGGGTGAAACTGGCCGTGGTTGCAGCTTCCTCATTAGCTTTGCTGTAGGGGTACCTGTTGTTGGGCCCTTCACAGTGGTGCCAGGCCTTCCCTGAGATCTCAGGGCACAGACAGAGGAGCTATGAGAGCAGAAGGGCAGTGACCTGCTCAGCTGAGTAGCAGATGCAGACAGGGCAAGGAGGAGAGCTCAGGTTAAAGCATAACTCTGCTGCTGCTGTGCTTGTTAGCAGCAGTCCCTGTTTTTTCTGGACTCGGCACAGAGGGTCAGCTGGTTATCAAGGTACAAGACACTGCCGGTGTTGCTGAGTCATGGGTTCTGCTTGGGGCATTGTGCTTCAGGAAGGATGTAGCCCAGAGGAGATAAAGGACAACTCGGAGCAAATGTGATTTGGTAAGGTAATGGAAGGAAATAAGCTTATTTATGCTGACAGGCACGACTGGGGGAGCCAGAGGTTTGAAATATGTGAAGATTGTATGGAGGGGAGACAGAGAAAGAGAGAAACCCCTCAAAACTTGTGGGTTTGAGTGGTGCATTGCAAACCATGCGCTGTCAAGGATGTTGGTTCTATGCGCCAGCAGCTGCTTGGGGGAAGGAGGCTGCTGTGGCTCTGGTCTCCCTGTGGATCAGGTCACCCTGTGGCTCTGATGGAGCTCCTGCGTTCATAGAAGGCACCTGCCTGGGTGAGGGCACTGAGGAGCTGGGGCTGTGGTGGGGTTCATGTGTTTGTAAGCTCAGTTAAGCACCCATGACTGAAGCACCAGCCCTGCTCTGTGGTCAATATCATCATCATATATCACAGATTGCCACCTCAGTCACCCAGAGGGTGATCGTGATTGCCCCTGAGCTTCCCCTGCTGATCATAGCAAGCCTACTTTATTTTTCTATTTGTAGCTCTAAGGAAGGAATTTGTCATTTAGTGCTTAAATATTCACCAGAGCTATCAGGAAGGGTGAGATAAGCCCTGGAAGCCTCTATAGGTCCTCTTCCAAATGAACCTTTTGCACTGGTGATGGTTTCATGGACAGAAGTATGCAGGGCTGAATGCTGTGTGGGGCTTCACAAGTGTGCTTTTATTTTGGTACTCACATAAGGAGGAGGGCTGCAGTCTGAGGGCAGGGAAGTGTGTGTTAGCTCCTTATCGTGGAGGCTGGGAGGTCGGGAACAAAAGGCGCTCTGTTCCGGACCGGCGCCGAGCCGGTAAGTCTCATGCCTGGAGTCTCCTGGACTTTGCTTCCCTCCTGCCTTGCAGAAGCAGCCAGCAGCTCCTGGAGCTGGGTTTGACTTGGGCGACGAGGCGATGTGTCCACAGGTGGGTTTTGAGTGCTAACATGAAGTAAGGGTTTCTAGAGGGATTGCTCTTGGCCCTGGAGGTGCTGGGGAGAGGCAGGGTGGCACCAGGCTGGGTCACTTGTTTTCTTACGGAGTGTGTTGGTGTGTGTGATGTATCCTTCCTCCCTGTAATCCATGGGGTGTATGCACATGATGCATCTTCGTATTCCTCTCTGCCTGGGTCTTCTTGGGGCAGGTGGACCGGGAGGGACTGTAGCTCAGGTTTTTGGGGTGCTGAGGTCAGTCTGCACGATGTGGTGTGTTGTGCATTGGGATTTGTGTTTGTTTTTTGAGGGAGGTGGGTGTTTTCAGTTTGTCCCAGTGGATGCAGTGCATGGTTATCTTGCTCAGTCTTAAAGGGCATAATTGAGTGTAGCAGCCTCAAAACCCAACTTCAGGAGCTGTGTTGTAAAAGTTGACTTCACCCAAGGCTGAGCACAGGCTCCAGTCTTCCCTGGAAAGCAGACATTGCCCAGTATGCGGGAAGAGGCAAATACTGTGGCCAACAGATAACTGCTGATGGCAGGGTCCGATGTGGGATCACTCAGAGGTGTGATGGGCTTCTGGACCATTGCTGGTGCTGGAGGCTGAGCTGCTGTGAGGTGTTTCAGGGCTTTGGGGCTTTGTATTACCATAGACTCGGGTGAGACTGTAAACATAACTCCCTTCTTCCTGGCTTTGAATTGGTTTAAAGCCAATGTAAGGACAGGTTGCCTGCTGCAGCACTTGGCTGATGCCTTGGTACTGTTAGCTGTGGGAGCTCCCTCTGCGCTGTCAGGTCCTGCACCGAGCAGTGGGATGCTCTTCATCTCATCTCCTTTTGGTCTGAGCCTGCCCCACAGCTCTGGTGGGTCTCTGGGTGTTCATGGGGCCAGCATTGGCTTGGCTCCAGGCAGGGCAGCATTCTGAGCCTGATACTGGCACCAGGGCCCTGGCTGTAGTCAGGAGAGGGTGTCCTTGAGGGTGTTTTTTGTAGCTGGTCTGTCCTGTGTGCAGTCAGAGCTGGTGTTCATCATAAATAGGCTCATGCGTGCTGGGAAAAGAGAGTTGTTTCTCCTGTTCCTCTCCCCTCGCTTCCCTTTCTGACCTTCTGAGTATTTGTGCCCAAGGACATCAGAGCTTTGGGATGCTGGGGTGGCTCCGGCCACGAACAGGGACCAGCCCTGCAGAAAATGCCTGGGAGGAACTTCCCTGGGAGCCAGACTTTGCCCTTCTCTCCAAGGTAACGCCTTGCAGGTGATTCCCAATAGTCTTGTTTCCTCTCCTCATACTCTTTTCTTTTAATGAAGATGGGTTTTAATAGCACTTTACAACACTTAATCAAATGGTCTTTACTCCAACATGCAATCAAGTGCCTGGAATAGATGAACTGCTTCTGGGGAAGTCTCCTAAAGGTGCTTGATCATCTCACCAGTTTTATCAGGGCATAATGCATCACCCCAATGCTGATTTCATCCCTTTATTTCCTTTTCATCCATTTATTTCCTGTTTCCTTTAGAAGCAGCAGGGCTCACCACTGGGCAGAGCTGTGCCTGGATGGCCGACATTGTGCTCAGAAGAGGGAACAGGTCTAGCACCAGAGCTGAACCACAATCCTATTTCAGAGGCTCTGTATGTGTGTAGGCCCTCGCTTTAAGGTCTAAGGTTTACCTGAAGCATCTGTGGGTATGTTTCATTTGATAAAATCATGAAATACATTGATACTGGTGACACCAACCCCATTCTGAATGTGGTGGGGGTGTTCCTGGCAAGCCCCCTGCAGCACTCGCAGCCTGGCCTGGCTGTCCCAAGCCCACAGCCATCTTTAAGTGTATCATGGGGTTTTTAATCTGAAGAAGTGTTTGCTCACTGCCTGCTCACAGAAGGGCACAAGCTGCTCACAGCTTGGCCGAGTAAGAGATGTGGCAGGGAGGTTTGAAGGGTCAGTGCACACACCAGCTGCTCTGGTGCCATAAACAAGAGCTTTGTGCGACCTGCGGCGCACCTTTGCCTGGGGCTTAGAGGCTTGGATTTGCTTTGCTTTAGCAAGCAGTGGTAATGCCTTACCCCCTTGGTTTGGCTATCTGCTTTTTGCATCTTTTCCTGGGCTTTAGTTACTTAATCTGTGATGAAATGTGAAGCAAAGTTCTCCACGCTTATGCTCAGAAGAAGGACTTTGTTTATGGTGTCAACTGCCTCTTAACTCATTGACCGCATCAGTTTAATTTTAATAGAGCTCTTGTGTTTGAAATCTCAAGAGACTGTTTTTTCTCCTTTGCTAAACACAAAGAAAGCTTGTAAATTGTGTGATGGGTCATCTTTTTTATTTCTTTGTAAATAAATAAATGGCTGCACATCCTTGTTATGGCTGAAGGAGGGTGGTTAATGTGCTCTTATGGTGACTACTTCTAGCTTAAAGCGTTGCTCCCTCATTCAGCCTGTATTTCTCATCAGTAAGATGTTTTCTGATAGTTTGATAAATAAGTTATCTAACTAAGGGTGCTGATGCCCTGAGCTGTTCAGCTCCTGGTTATGCTTCATGTTGAGAGGGTCAGCAGTGGGTGGGTTTTAATCAAATTATTTGTGGATTGGAGTGGTTTGGGGTTGTTGGTTTCTTTGCGCTAGTTGTCTTTACTTTGTGCTCATTAAAATGCTTCAAGTTATACTTAAATTTCATTTTTTTCAGTGGGAAGGGTTTATTAAAACAAAAACCCCCAAAAACAAAACAACAAGACCGGCAGCATTTACTTTGGAGTCTACAAGCAAAATTATTTCCAGTTTGGCATGAAACTTTCTCAAACAGGCGAAAAGCATCCCTCTGAAGCAAGCAGGGAAATGTGCAGACATGGGCAGCTGCTGTCATTTCTTGGGCCCTCTCTGCTGAGTTGGGTCCCTGCTGCATCCCTCCTGGCAGAGCTGTGCCAGTCCAGCATGAAGCATCATCGCTGCCGGTGCAAGCTGGAGATAGGTTTTTCTCCTAAAATCAAACTTAACCAATGTTGCAACACAACATTGTCCAATACGCTGAAGCCTGGTCTCTCCTAAACTTGGTGCGTGCTGCAGATATAATGGAAGAATACTTGAATTGCTTAAGCACACCTTCTTCTGGAGTCTGGGGAAGCTGCGGGCTCAGCTCAGGCATCAGAGAATCATAAAATCATGGAATGGTTTGTGTTGGAAGGGACCTTAAAGCTCATCCAGTTCCAACCCCCTGCCATGGGCAGGGACACCTTTCACCAGACCAGGTTGCTTCAAGCCCCGTCCAACCTGGCCTTGGACACTGCCAGGGATGGGGCAGCCACAGCTTCTCTGGGCACCCTGTGCCAGCGCCTCAGCACCCTCACAGGGAAGGGTTTTCTCCTAACATGGTGCAATGTCCTCCCCTGCCCATGAGCAAGCCGGCAGACCGAGCCACCACTTCCAGATCTCCTTTGTCCTCCTTCTGCTCGAACATTAAGGGCCCAGGCAGTGTTTCTAGGAAGTGCAGCATAAGTCCAGTAAAGCACTTAGCAAGTCCCCAGCTGTAGGTATATAAGCAGTTGTGTTGGATTTATGCTTTTAAAAGTAGCAGGGGATTTTAGGAGGCTTTTGCTTGTATCTTGAAGGTTAGTAAAGGCCAACTTCTTCTGTGCTGGGAGTGACATTCATCACAGTGGCCTTTCCTCTGATGAGTCTACTTGAACAACCCAACCTCCTCCCCATGCGACTTTGGACTCTGGTCCTGTGGAGGTTTATGTCATGTTTGACTTCAGGGTGGTGTCCTGGAGAGATGCTGATTTCCATAAGTCAGCGTGGGTCCCTGAAAGCTGAGCCAAGCATCCAAGAGGGGCTCCTGGCCATCTCTCTGTCTCCATCCAGCACCCAGCTCACTTGGCACGGGGGCGGTGAGAGCGCTGAGAAGGAAGCACAGTGAGGCTGCTGACTAGATTGCATTGCTCCCCAGTGCCCATGTAGAACAGGAACACTCTTGAGCAGTTCTTTCTCCATCCCTTTGAGGTTTTCAGACCATCTGTACAAGTTCCTGTTCTCCCTTTGTGGCCTCATGCGTGTTGAGGCAGCCTGGGAATTCGTGGGGAAGCAAAATGAGGTGTTAGTTGTGTCTTGAGCCGCTTTGCACCTCTGCACCAGGAAAAGCTGTGGTTCTTTGTGCTGCAGAAACTAACCCAAAACAGGAGGATCAGGCTGGTTTGCATAGGGTACACAACTGAATGTCAGCAGGACGTTTATCCGCTTGGTCTGTGTTTTCCTGTACCCTGCTTTGACTGAACAGCTCTAATGTAACTTCATCCTGCTATTGCCAAGGATGGTCTGTCTGTGTGTGTGTTTTCCTGCTGTAATACAGGGCTTTGAGAAATATTTTTTTCTTGAAAATCCTTGGGAAAAAAGCACTGAAAGCTGCTCTGTGTACCCTCTGGAAGAGAGGTTTGCTTCAGCTGTGCCTGCATTCCAGATGCTGCTGCTTTGCCCTGCTGCTGTGCTGGAGAAAGGGCAGCCAGCAGCTGAGCAAGTTTGATCCATTGAGTGAACTTCAGGTGGAGCAAACAGCTTTTCATGAGCTTCTCTTTATCTTGAGGCCAGGCCCATGGGCTCCTGTCCCTCTGCCTGATGCCTCCAGTGACATGGGTCAGCTGTAGTTCAGAGCTGGCACTGGCAGATCCCACCACAACCATGATCCCAGAGACAAAAATTACTTGGATGGTTCAGAGGTGCACTGGGGAAGTCCCATAAGTGCTGGGAAATGAGCTGGTGCTTTGATGCAACAAGCGCTTTGTTTTAGGAGGGTGTTTCTCCTGCTCCCAGGGCTCTCCTCTGAACATGAGGATAGTTCTAGGCTCAGTGTGTCCAAGCAGGACCATCCCTGCCCACATGTACGAGCACCAAACACTAGCGCCTTCCTGGCGGGCTGAACTGGGAGGAAAACCCAGTCCTCCATGCTCCTGGCGTGATGTGTTAAAAACCAAATCATGCTGCTTTCCTAGAGCCTGCTGCAGGTAATGGTCCAGTGGGTAATCCCTCTTGGACTCAACAAATCCGTACTCTCTACAAGGTCTCCCTCCAACTCTTATGTAGTGTGTATTTCTGTAATCTGCTTTCCGAATGCTGTTGTCACAAAGCACATGTGGCCTGAAAGGCGTGGTGCACCCCAGGGTGCTGCTGGGTCATTGGACCTGGAGATGGAGCCTAACTTGGACGTGGGCTCACACTGTGGTTGGAGGTTGGATTTCTGTGCTTAGAAGTGCAGTGCTGCAATAATCAGCTACCAAATGTGTTTTGTCCTGCTCTGCAGCACGACTGTGTATCTGTACTCTTATTTCTTTCCCTCTTGTGTTTTTACCAGGCAAATGAGGTGACTGACAGTGCTTACATGGGCTCAGAGAGCACGTACAGCGAGTGCGAGACCTTCACGGATGAGGACACCAGCACACTTGTACATCACGAGATGCACGATGAAGTAGAAACAGACAGTGCCATCGACTCCACCGTGCACTCAGAGTTCACAGATCCCATCGAGGAGCCAGAGCATGGGTGAGTGGGGAGGACGGGGAGCAAAACTCACTGTGTGGGGCAGGAAACTGGGAGCAAACCAAGAGCAAGGATTTAAAATGAAGTGGGCTGAGCCTGTCTTGCTGAAACCGGTTGATTCCTTCTTTGTATTTGTAACTTCATGCAAGACCAAAATAGCTCTTCTTTAAGAATAATGACAATTAGACTGCACCATGTGTAGGCTGATTTGGAACTTGGCTTGGCAATCTCTTTGAGTTAATCGTTGCTTTGCCTTTGGGAGAAGTTCTGTACCCTCATTAGCATCCTTAACCTCTAAAATAAGTTCTCAGGTGATCCAAACACCTGAAATGCTTGCAGTTTTTAATCTATCACTTAAGACAGAAATGCAACATATAATTTTCAAGTCGGGAGGGGAGCTCACCATATTCTTGTTTTACCTAAATACGCGTGTGCCCTTTGATGTGCAACCAGCTCCTGTAATAACTAGTTTTAAACTTGTGCCTGAAGCACAGAAGTGTGAGCTAAGATCTTCTTCCCCGAATCTGAACTGCTGCTGGCGAAACTGTTCCTGGGCCCACCTCCTTTCCTAGCTTTTGCAGGAAAAGTGGGTGTCGGGGTGAAACTGGGATGCTGGCAGGCGGGAGGGGAGGGAATAACTCCTTTAATAGTGACCCAAGAACACAGGTCTGCACTGAAACCTCTGGAACAATGATGGGTTAAGGTCTGCTAATACACAGAATTGTTTTTTGCCGAAAACACATCACCCAGGCTCGGTGCTCTGGTGAGGACATACAATTCTCATTGCTTTTAGAAAGCACTGGACTTCCCTCCAGCCCAGAATCTCATCTGGGGATGGCAGGGGGCGCTGTGAGCGGTCAGTGCTGCTGGGCACTCAGCACTGGGAATGAAAGGGTGCTGTGGATTAGAGAATAAATGAGATTATCAGGCTGGGCTCTTCTTGCCCAAGCATTCAGCTCAGTGACTGTTAAACTGGGATACAATGGGTCGCTGAGCTACCCAACCACAAGGCAGAGGGGCTCCGGAGGGGCCATGACAGCCTGCGTGCACTCTCGTCCCCTGGGGAGATTGACGTGCCTTGGATTCACCTGCCTGTAGGTACCAAATACTTTGCTTGGGAACTGATTCTTTAGGTTCTTCTTGAGGGTTCCCGCTACTCCCAGTGTGGGCTTGCGAAGGTGGGGTGTCCTTTGGGTGCTCTGTCCAAGGGCAGTGGTGCCTGTTGACAGGTGTGTGAAATGTACGCAAATTGCAGGTGGCCAAAAAAATCAAGGAGAAAGTTCATTTGGCTTCATGATTTGGAAGATTTGAGATGGAAACCTCTAGAAATCTCGTACTAAGTTGTTATGGGCTGATTTTGGTGCCATCAAAACCCAGGCAGGACAATGGTTTTACACCTCTAGTGCCCAGAGCCCTTCCAAGGGACAGTCAGTAAGTACAGGCTGACCAGCGCAGCTGGGGGACTGAATCAAACCTTCAACAGTGCTTTCCAGTAGCTGTTATAGCTCAGCATACCTTAGATGGTTTGAGGTTAAGTAGTTATTTAGGCTGAATCTAGTAAAGATTAGCTGGACTCTGGATCTTGAAGCTTCTAGAGCACCGTTATAGAGGTATGGGAAATTCTGTACTATTTATTGCCTGAAGCCTGATCAGATTTGTGCAGTGCATGTCAAACCACAGCCCCAGATTTAGAGATTTGGGGTTGGGTTTTGCTCCCAAGATAAAAATTCCACCCCCTGCCTTCTATTCCTGGTGAGGTTTCCAATGCTTTTGGCAGTGGTCTGCTGGGTGCAGCGTCTGACTCACTGCTGGGGAGGCTGGATCCCACTTTGGGAATAGTGGCACTTCGCTAGTGCACAAGGGGGATGTGCAGATGCCCACAAGCTGGACTAGACTTGTCTGCACTTCAATAGAGATCTGCTGCTGTTTTGGCTGGAGGATTGATGTGTTTTTATTAGTGGGATAAGGGCAAATCCTTCAGATGGTGCAGGTTTTTGTCATAAATGGCTTATCTGTAATCTTTTCTTTCTGATTTAGTACAGCAATCTAGTCACGCCCCCGTTTTCCCTCTCCTAGCAAGTGGATGCAGATGAGGGCATAGCCTGAAATACCAGTTTTTATGATAATGCAATCTTTCTTGTTTTCAAGCATTGAATTTTGGAGAAGAGAACAGTGCCCGTCCCCCCAAACACATACCTGTGGTTCAGAGGCACGTGGGCTGCTTTCACAGCCTGGTTCTTACAGATTCCCCCTGGCTTGTTCTCCCCAGGTTTGAAACCTTCTGAAGTCCTGAGCAGGACAGTCACAGGACCACAGACTGGTTTGGGCTGGAAGGAACCCTGAAGCTCATCCATTCCCAGCCCCTTACCACAGGCAGGGACACCTTACAGCAGACCAGTGTGTTCCAAGCCCCATCCAACCTGGCCTTGAACACTGCCAGGGATGGGGCAGCCACAGCTTCTCTGGGCAGCAGTATCCGTAGCTTCTCTGGTATCTCGTCATCCTCAGTCCTCTGAACATGAGGATACTCTGAGTGTGTGTACTGCTGCGTTAGTTTGACTTCATACAGCTATGAAGAAACTACAAGAAAGGTGGAGAGGGCCTCTGGGGACAGGACAAGGGGAAATGGCTTTAACCTGACAGAGGGGAGACTGAGATGAGCTCTTAGGCAGAAGCTCTTCCCTGTGAGGGTGCTGAGGCGCTGGCACAGGGTGCCCAGAGAAGCTGTGGCTGCCCCATCCCTGGCAGTGTTCAAGGCCAGCTTGGATGGGGCTTGGAGCAACCTGGTCTAGTGGAAGGTGTCCCTGCCCGAGGCAGGGGGTTGGAACTGGATGAGCTTTAAGGTCCATCCAACCCAAACCAGTCTGGGATTCTATGAAGAAACAGCATGTCTGCTGAAATGGAGACATGGAAAAGGGATGTATTAGACGCATTTGGAAAGGCTGCTGTGCTGGCCACCCTCTAATGTTTTTCCCTCTTTTCCCACAGATCCCATCCACACGACCTGCCCCTGGGCTCAGACCTCAGCCACTCCATTGTTACTGTCATCAGTGGAGAGGAGCATTTTGAGGATTACGGAGAAGGGAATGAAGCAGATCTGTTCTCGGACAGCTTGTGTAATGGGGAAAGCAGTTTTAATAGCTCCTCGTTCCTCTCTCCCAGGTAATGCTCAGCACAGCACTGGCAATGTTTTAACCCATTTCAGTTGCTTGGTATCTTCGCCTGTACGTTGTGTGTGAGAGTTTTTCCCTCTGGATTTGCACATTGGTCAGCTTGCAGGAAGGGGTTTTTCACAAACTGGATACAAAGGGATAATTAGCTCAGAAGTGGCAGAGGTGTTGCCTCCCTCAGTCTTTCCTTTTCCTGAGCAGTCTCCAGCCTCCCATTCAGAAGCACTAATGCCCAGTAGCAGGTGGAAGAAGAAGTCCACATCTCACATGTGTTCAGGACAGCATCACATTCCCACTCCTATTAGGGATGTGGCTCCTTGCAGAACCTTCCAGTACAGAAAACCACTTCTCAGCTTTCCCCACATCCTGTTGGATGTCTTTATCTTTCGAATTTTCTCTCTTGTGCTTGTATTTTTGGCTTTGATGTGATGCTTGGCTGGATTTGCACAAGCTGCAGCATCCTTCTTTTTCTTTCTCTGTACAGCTGCACTCCTTGCGCTGGGGTCTGAAACCAGGCAAGTACTGTGGCAAGTACAGTACCATGTGGGGTGGACTGAGAAGCTGCTGTGACATTACAAAATCCACCAATACTTACTTTCTAAGATAAAAAAAGCTGAAGCTGGAATGCTCAGCCCACCAAGTCTCTGTGATGACAAATAGCACCAGAGACACGTTCCACCCTGGGGCAGGGCATCTCCGTGCAAGGCAGGAGTGGTCCCTGCCAGCCGCACCCTTGTCCTGAAGACAAGAACATGTTTTATCCTTTGGGATTATACACATTAGTGTCTTCTGCAGCAGTGTGAACTCGTCATAACATTTTTTTGCTGTCTGCCTGTTTTCCACCAGCTTCCCAAAGCCCTTCATAGGGTTTGGGCTGTTCTGGTTGCACAGGGCTGAAGAATTGCTCTCCAGATCTCCAAACCTGCATTTTGCTACAGGCCAAAGCTGACTTTTGTTTTGGAAGCAGCACTTTTGAAGGTGTTAACTAAGCCTGCCA
This sequence comes from Neopsephotus bourkii, assembly GCF_033783945.1. NCBI lineage: Eukaryota > Metazoa > Chordata > Aves > Psittaciformes > Psittacidae > Neopsephotus > Neopsephotus bourkii. The sequence goes on from NW_026901034.1 coordinate 1,105,226, forward strand.
TAGGGGAGTGTTGCTGTGGAGCATGCCTAACCAGTTACTTCAGGAAACCAGCACTCCAGAGCTTGATATGATTGGATACCCTGCAGTGGAAGGGGCACAAGCTCAGCCACACTTGTCCTTTGATTGCACTGGGCAGAAATGCTGAGGGTGGCTGTCTGTCCTGGTGCTGCAGCTCTTGGATAAAAAGCAGCCTTGGTGTTCATTTTGAGGGTGGGCTTCCAACCTGGTCCAGAAGGCTCCTGGCAAGAAAAATACTCATCTGAAGGAGCTTTGCAATCGGGTAGGCTGTATCTTTAACATCAGTCTGGAGCTTGCCGGTTGCCCACACATTCAGTTTTCAAATCTTGCTCTGTCAGATTATTGTCTCCCCTCTGCTCTCCGTCTCTTTGGATTATATCCATGAGATCCTACTCTGCAGCATCCCTCCTCTGCTGGGAGGGCCTCACTCCGCACGTGGCCACACAGCTTGTGGTGGTTTATGCTGGAGACTCACTGCTGGGGCTTGCTAGGGAGATAAACCCTGCACCACCTCCAGAGCCAAGAATGCAGTCTGTTTGAAACAGAGGATTTCCCCATGCCTTTCAGGTCTAGCCCTTACCATGGCTTGTGTGTGGCGGCCCTTAGCTGATTGTTCTCTGTGATTGGGCTGTTTTCCTGAATAAAGCCCTGCCACCCCAATGCATTTAAACATAGGGAAACTTTAAAGAACTACAGGATATTGCTGGTTCAGGCTTAACTCTTTCTCTTTTTTTGGCTGTGGTTTGAATATGAGGAGTGGCATCACTTGTAAATGGTCACATCGCCACGCACTCTTTCTGTGTTACAAGAGAACAGGAATGACATCAACCAGTTTTCCTGCCACAGCTCCAGATCTTCACCAGAGCTCCAGTACAAACCCCAATAAGCACCAGTGACCTGTGGAAGACAAACGTTACTCCACGAGATGGAGGGAGGAGGCGCAAATGCTGCACGTGGCAGTTTGCCATGAGGGGAAGGTGGGGATGCTCCGAGGCTCAGTGCGGTTGGGCTCTCACCCACTCAATGGGCCCACAACCAACGCAGCCGGAGGCCTAGTATACGTGCACGCACCCGAAGAGCTGCCAGGCTGGCCCGTGGGCTCTCCTCCACACTGCTTTTCCCCTGTTTGATTAATGTTTGTTAGATTTGGGTTCACACCTCGCCCAGGGGTGCGCTCAGGTGAGCTGGTTTGGCTCTACTCACTGAGCAGAGCCCAGAAAAGGGCACATCCCTTCTTCAGATGCCACAAAGCTTCTGCCACCTCTTACCCTGTGCAAAGCCTGAGCAACTGAACTGACTGCTGGTAAATAATGGTTACCCTGGTCCAAGCCTGCCCTGGAGGGTAGGGGGAATGTTTCCCAACTAATGTTTTTTTTCCAGGAATGGGAAGAGCTGAGTGTTTTGGCATTTACTGTTCTTCAGTTATTTGTTCTAAGGGAGCTCGGAAATACTGTACAGACAGCACAAGCTCAGAGGCCTGATCATGGGGATGGCAGGGGCACCAAAAATGTCCCTGAGGGGTTAACACAAAGGGGCTGAGTCCTGCTGGGGTGTCCCACGCACTCATCGTCTCCCGGGCCAGGACTTGCCAGTGTGTATCTGTATCTGACAAGCCCTTTCAGATGCCTTTTAGTTTTAAGCTTGCTTGTGTTTGCTCACCCCTTTACCTGTCTTTCTTATTGAACTGCTTTGGTTTTTCGCTATTAACCTTTCTTTGATTCAAATCTGTGGCTTCCAGAAGCATGTTTTCCTACAAGAAGGTTTTGTGGTGTGTAGTTGGCCCCGCAGTACCACAAACTCTTTGCTATTGAGAAACCCTTGGCCAAGCTCTGTCCTACCCAAGTCATGTCAGGTGGGGGAATGGCTCCCTGGCTTGCCAAATGCTGGTGGGTGCCTCAGAGCTTATTGTCCAAATCAGCAGCTGAAAATAAAAAGCTGATCCAGTCCCCTTAATTTCCCAAGCTGTTAAAGCCCTGTAGACACCTTGCCAAATGATGTTCTCTACAGTAAGCCACCACCGCTGCTTAGCTTCCTCATTCTTCATCTTGTAGGACAGAGAAGTTGAATTGCAACCACCTTTTTGAGCTCAGCTTAAAAGCTCCTTGTAATTAAAATCTGCCTTTGTGTGTTACTGAGGTGGGACCGCAGCAGCATGCTGCTCTGCTCTTAAAGCATCCACTGGAAATGATTTGGCTCTCGCGGCAGCCAGCCCAGCAGTGAGTTCAGTCTGCATTTACTGAGGCAAACCAGGACCATTGTTAGAGCATCCTGAGACAGGTTGCTTGGAAAATCCTGTTGGAAAATAAACTTTGTAGTCATGTGGGTTTGTGGAGAGCATGCATGTTCCCTTCCCTGGGCTCTTGGTGGTCCTCTGAAAGAGCTGGCTGTTCAGCTGGCTTTGGAAACATGAGCCAAGCTCAGCTGCTGTAAATTTGGCTTCTAAATTAAAGAGAGGGACAATGGCCCAATCTGCCGTGCGTTTTGAATTGTGAGTCTTGTGTCTGTCCCCCAAAGCTCCCCTTCACCAAAGTACACTCAGCTTGTGGAAGCCACGATGAAGTCAGCCCTGTCTGTTCTGTTCTGTCCTGTTGAAATGACCCTTGTGATCTCTCTAGCACCCATCCGCTTGCTGCGAAACTGCACAGCATTATCGCAGATGAAGCATTTGAGTTTTACTGTAGCCAGTGCCACAAACAAATCAACCGCCTTGAGGATCTTTCTGCTCGCCTGAATGATCTTGAAATGAATAGGTAATTGGGCTCGTGTATGGCCATTTCAGTGTTGGGAGTAATGGTCTGGAAGGGAAGACTCTCCTTTGTCTGGCACAGCTTTACTTTGCTGCTGTGTTGCTTGATTCCTGGTTGGTAAAGGGGTTGAATTCCACCAGATAAAGTGAGCCTCTCCAGGCAGTAAAGGTTGTCATAACCATTATTAAGGTTATTTGAAGGCTGTAATAAGAAGTTCCCTTTACTCTGAGCCACAGAGGCTGGCAGACAATGAGAGTCTTCCCTTCTGCTCCGGGCAGCCTCTTTGCATGTCCTGCTGAGTGGTGGGTGCTTCTCCACACAGAGTTTTGCAGTCCGTGCACTGGGAGTTGAAAGCTGTAAGCTGATTGTGTACAGTATTTCTGTCACCAAGGAAAAGCCCACCAGGCCTTCGGGCTGGTCATACCCAGTGTGGAGGCATGCCTGAGTTACTGGACCAACCTGGAAAAGCAGGTAGAGCCTTCTTCTGAAGACAGCAACTTGCTCTCCATGGCTTGGAACCTCTCCTGTAGATGCTTTTGCTTGCCACAGTAAGATCTCATGTCATCCAGCTGCCTGCCCACTCACGGGCCATTACCAGCTGGGTGGATGTGATAGGAACCAAGGCCTTTGCATAGGAACTTCATGAGGTTCGAGTGTAATGTTTGAGGTCCACCAGCCAGCAGCTGGACTTGCTGATCTGACAGGTGGAGAGGGGTTTCTATTTGGTTTTTAGCTTTTCAGAGCTGTTTGTCATCTGCTGGGTAGAAGGATTGTGGCATTAATGATAATCGTGCTTTTCACATCTGGTGTACTCTTTTAAGCCTGGTTTTCAGTTATGCTCTTGGTCTTTGTTTGTCCTACACAGGGCCAGTGTAACATGGGAGCTCTCTTGGGCTCTATAGCTATGGGAAGAGAACAAATAGGAGCTTGACCTTATTTTTTTTTTTTTTAATGGAAAAAGTACTTCTGTCCCTTTCTTTTCCTCATGTAAAGAGTTGTTGGAGGCCTTAAGGGTCTGTGATGGGTCATGGGTTATGCAGTTAAGGATAACACTGGACTGCCCGTGATGCACCAGTAGCCCCACTCCATTCCAGGCTTTCTCCACGAAATTGACCTGCAAAGCTGAACTAACACCTCAGAGCCTCCCGTGATGGATGGGACTTCCAGAGGAGGTTTCCCCATCCTGTAGTGTTGCGGTGGGAATTCCAGAGGTTCTGATTTAACACGTGTCCTTCAGGCTCAGGGCAAGCAGGTGTTGTCGTTCCTCCATCAGTGTCCAGGGTTTCCCATGCTCAGATTTGCTAGAAATTGGTTTCATGTGCCCTGTGCATGGACCCAACAGAAGGGGCATTGCCCACCCTTTCTCTGTAAGGACGTGTGAGGTGTCCCCATGCAATGTGCGGGATGTGGCAGGGCCTGTGGTTTGCTCCCAGCATCACGAGCAATAGGAAGCCCTTAGTGCAGGGGACAAGTCCCAGACTGCAGGCAAAGATTGCAGCAGGAAATGGACCAAGACCTGAGCCCAACAGTCTCACACTGTGCCTGTTGAGGCCTGAAGACACCCGCTCCACAGACAATGCTGGCAGCTGGGGTGAAGCCTCACTCTTAAAGGCTGTGGGCATATATACAGTGCTTTATACTTGGAATAAGATGGGGAGCCTGGTCATAGCGTTGGGACACTTCTCTCTGAACCTAAGGCATGGGAAGGCGGGGAAGAAATCTGCAAGGAGCTTGGGATGAGCCAGTTCTGTGGAAGTCTTCAGTTTCAGTGTCCTTGACGCAGTAGTTGTGTGTGGCTCATCCGCTCCAAGAGCCACCCGCAGATGCCAGCCCTGCTTTCCCGTAAGTGTTTGCAGGGAAGAATGTTTTTCCTCCCTCCAGTGCTGGGACATGCGTGAATTCCTCATAGGAATTGCTGGCAAACACAAGGCCCTGACCTCGGGTGGGTGTCAAGTGTCCTTGAAGCCCGTCCAGCAGTGGCTCCTGTGCTCCTTGGAAATGTGTGTCTGAGGATGTCCTTTTGACACGAGGGCTGGTGGCTCTGACAACAGCCCCTGGTGGGTCATTGTTGTTATAGAAAAGAAAATTGCCCTGAGCTATTTTTAATTCCTCCTTCTAAGAAGTAATGAAGTTGTTGCAATTCCTGGCAGGAATGGACTCCCAGATGAGTCTTTAAACTGAGCTAAGCACCTGGGAATGCAATTGTTGCTTCTCCACTCAGGCTAGAGCTGCGTTTGCTGCCATCGCTCAGCAGTGATTTGTATCAGTAATGTGTCCCAGTGGCATCTGTTTGACAACAGTGTGTGTTTGGGTGGAAGATGAGGAGTGAGAGCCAAGCCCCCGCTTGCTTCACAAGCACACAGCTGCATCAGTCAGAGCACTGGAGCAGCTCTGCTCTGGAGCCAGGCTGAGAGAGCTGGGCTTGTTCAGCCTGGAGAAGAGAAGGATCCTTAAGGGGAGACCTTAGAGCAGCTCCAGTGCCTAAAGGGGCTACAAAACATCTGGAGAGGAGCTTTGGACAAGGGCCTGTAGGGACAGGACAAGGGGGAAGGGCTTTAACCTGACAGAGGGGAGACTGAGATGAGCTCTTAGGCAGAAGCTCTTCCCTGTGAGGGTGCTGAGGCGCTGGCACAGGGTGCCCAGAGAAGCTGTGGCTGCCCCATCCCTGGCAGTGTTCAAGGCCAGGTTGGACGGGGCTTGCAGCAGCCTGGTCTGGTGGAAGGTGAGAAGCTCCGACAGCCCTGTCCTGAGGGGCAGGGTAAAGCAGACCTTGGCTGCTTGTGCTGTGGGTCATGCTGAACCTGACCGCTGTGGTATGGTGGCAGCTGGGTTGGGAATATACAGAGCCAGGGTGTGTGACCTCCGTCATCTCCTGGTGAGAAGCAGAGCTCATACCCCTGTCCAGCAATTCTAACTGTGCCCGTGCTCATGCTCAAAACCCCAGAAGGGGCCACAATCAACAGCTCCTGAAACACCTGAGCTACATGTAGGCGCCGATTCCCTGCCAAACAGCGAGAATGACCTTTGTGGGAAGTGCTAGGCAGTGCAGAAGGGTGGAAGCACCCATGTAGGGGCAGGGAGGGCCAGGATGCTGCAGGATCCACAGCTCAGTGTGCCCTTGGCGCTGGGCTGAAGCCCACCAACCCCATGGCTATTATTAGCACTTTCCTTGGGGATCAGTTTTCAGCCAGTGAGAGGACACGGCCGTTGCCACCGGTGAGGTTATTCCCTTTGGTCCGGTGTCTCTGCGTTGGCGATGCCTGTGGCTGGGCTGCGCGGGTGCTGCATGCTGCATGGGCGCTCCCCTGTGCCCCGGAGTGCTAGCTGTTTCCTGCTTCCCTTCCTCTCCACTGTCGGCTTTCCTGACGCTTTCCTGTTTGTTCTTCATTCTGCAGCCCCAATAAAAGACTCTCAAGCAAGAAGGTGGCAAGGTAAGCTCATACTCCTGTTACTGCTTGTGGGGGGGTGTCCTTCCTAGCTGATGAGCCCAAGGAAGGAAGGCTGTCAAAATAAGCTTGTAGCTTCTGGATGTGTTGCATAGTGCTGGGGAAAAGCAGGTTTCATTCTGATCCAGTTTGCAATAGCAGTGGGGGATTTCTCACCTGTGCACGCAGCTGGTGCCTACCTGATTTCTTCTGGGGCAAAAGTAGGGGTGCTTTCCCCCACCCATCCTGCATGTGCCCTAGCAGGGGGCACGTGGAGTGGGGGAAGGAGTCTCTAGAAAGGCACATCCCTCTGGACTGCTCAGCTGGGCTCTCTCCTCCCCAGTGCCACCATGGTGGGTCTCTAGAAGACCAGACCACTCAGTCCCCCTACTCTGAGGGATTTCCCCAGAGCCCCCCCAAGAAAAGCTACCCACCTTTAGACGACTCTCTTGGTTCTGACTTTGCTCGGTGTAATCTCAGCACTGGACTCCCTTCTCCATAAAGGGGCTTTGCTCTGAGTCACTGTGCAGAGGGTCCAGCCCCTCTCAATGATACTTGGTGCTCATCTTTCCTTTCCCAGCTCTGCCATCCCTCCTCTTCTATGTCATCCTGCTTTTGAGAACACACTGAGGCTGCCCCTGCCCCTGGTCCTGCTGGCCCTGCCTTCTGCAGTTGTTTCTGAGTGGAATAGGAATGCTGCAGAGGAGCAGCAGCTCAGTTTGGGTGATGCTCGTGCCCCCATGCCCTGGAACTCGATCTGCTCCTTCAGCCTCTCTCGCTGTGCTCTCACACCTTTCCCTTCTCTGTTTTTTTCCTTGTGGTCAGCAAGTTTCCCCTGGCACAATTTCCCCTCCTGGCAAGGAAGCAGGTCCCTGATATTACATTTCCTACTTCCTGTCATCTTACTTTCTAGATCTTTGTTAAAAACACTGGCAGGAAAGAAGGTTGCAGGGAGCAGCTTGTCTCCAGGTTTCCCGGTTTAGAACTAGTTTTTGTCCTGTGTCTGGCAGAGCAAATTCAGGGAGGATTTGAGTTAAACTTGGGAATGGAAGTGCCCTCTTATGGGATTGAGCCCTTCTGGCTCTTTGCATGTGCAAGTTGCTTTTCCGAGACTGGGACTTGTGGGGTTAGGTAAATACTGGTTAATTCAAGAGCAGTCGAGTTTAATTTGTGGTAATAAGAGAGAGAACAGGCTTTTGCTGCAGAGTAGAGCCAGATCCTTAAGATGAACCCACAGAAAGCCCTTTGCAGGTACTGTAATTACTGAATAATACCAAACCATGTGCTTCTAGGAAACTGATTTTGTTTTGGTAAGGGCTCTTTCCTGGGTTTTGTTATCCAGGTTCTGCTTGTGCCAAGAAATTTCAGCTGCTTAGGCTCTGTTGTGCCTTGGCATGATTTAAATGACAAATGTGCCTGAGAGTTTAGAATCTAAATATATATTCAGGGTGAGGATGCAAAATAAGGGTGGTAATCAGCTATAGGCTCTTTGGTAAATGCCACTTATATTTCATGAATATTTGCATGAGGATATTGTGTAGCAGGGTGAATTTGAGAGCCCACCTTACAAATTCCTAAGGAAAACTAAGGCTCAAAGAGACCTCCATGGTTTTCCCATTCACCTCCTGCTCAAAGCAGCACAGGCTGCTCATCATTCATGTTGCAGTGGGGGAATAGAGTGGTTGCTTCCAGGCAACATCTGCCTGGAGCTCACAAAGCTGGAATACAGCTCTCCCTCCCCATGGCAATAGCAGTTTGCAGTGCCATATGCCCATGGAGCTGATCCACAGTGACACCACAAGGATGAAGCACAAATCAGCCCCTCCACAGGGTGTCCTTTAGAGCGCTGCAGAGTGCGGCCACCAGTGTCACAAGGCCTGGGTAATGATTAGCTCACTCTGGGCTGTCGTGGCTGGTGTGAGGAGGTGGGCTGGGGTGTTTCACAACAGCTTCAGGGTGTTGTTTCCTGCCCTTCTTCCTCTTACGTCCACTGCACTCCCTTCTTATTAACCTTGTCAGTGGCTAGAGCAGAGTACTCTGTCCTTTGCTGGATAACACGTGGCCTTGGTGGGTTCGTAACGCAGGAAAGTGAAAAGTGCGAGCTTTTATCTCTTCCCATTCCAAAGAGCAAGAACAAATGATCATGGGATGAAGTCCCAGAAGCATGTCCACGTCTGCGCTTTGCTCAGCGGGCGCGTTTATTCCGCCGGTAAGCAGCCACCCTTCAGCCCTGTTATCTGGGCACACCGGGGTGCTGGGCTTACTGCAGAACTTGATAGTGAGAAGGACCACTGCTCTGCCAGGGACCTGATCCATGCTGCCCTTTGCTGTAAATCCAGCAGCCCAAGAAGGAGCAGTGCTCTTAAACCCCTTTGGAAAAGGAGGTGGCAGCTGAGGAGGGGAGAGAGGGGCCCGGTTGTCATCTGGAATTGCCATGCCCTGCGATGGTCGCTCTAATGCTGATGTTGCTGTGGGTTGGGGTGGTTTGTCTCTATTATAGACAGTTGCATCAGACGAGCACGTCGGCCGGGGGGGTGATGGAGGACTCCTACCGGGACACCCTGGAGTGTACAGAAGAGGACATCACAGACAAGGTAAGGGTGGTGCTGTCTGTGCTGTCGTGGGGCTTGCAGTGCCCTCAGGTCTGCATGCGGGAGTTAGGCTGAAGCTTCTCACGCTGTGAAGCACAGGGTAGATGGGTGCTGGAGCCCTCCTCATTGAGAGGACGGAGAACAGGAGCACTGAGTTGAATTGCAGAGGTCCTGTGTCAGGTCAGGAGGTGGCACTGGTGTCTTCTCCACAGGGTGGAGGTGGGGAGAGGGGGGAGTAGCTACTTGCAGGCTGTATTTTCACTTCTGCTTCACATTAGATGTTCCCAAATTCTGCTTTTCTGAGATGGGCAATGTCTCTCGATGTGAAACAAGGAATTCCTTTCCTTGGCACACTCTTGCTGCTGCTGTTTATGCCACCAGGATGTAAAACCGATTTTGTGCTGGTCCAGTCGGGGTTTACTAGGGTGTTATGAGAAAAGGATTATAGGACAAGATAGGAGCATGAGAAAGGCTTTGTTTGAGCACCTCTAGCTTAAAATAGTAGGGAAAAAAGGAAAGTTAAAGATAGCTGAGCTGTGGCTTGTGTAAATGTCTGCTGCAGTCCTGAGACTCCTTGAAAATGGCTTTTTAATTCTGGAATCACAGAGAGCTGCATGGAGCGGCATGTGAAAAAGAAATACATACACATGTAGCTGCACTCAGGTGTCACTATAATGCATAGAAGATGGTTAATGAAATTAGATATCATAATTTTTACAGGTCTGAAAGATTGATAAAACACATTCCTTAGGCCATCTGGCTCAAGAAACCTTGTATGTACTTCTGGAAAAGAGCTTGTGTCTCCAGGGTTCCTTTTTGAACACACTCGCATGTTGCTCCCTGTTATCCCAGAGCAGTGGGTTGGGTTTTGCAGACATGCTTCTAATTGCCTCTTTGCTGATCATTCTTCTGTGGGTATAAATGGGATTGGAATGAATGGAAATGCAAACACAGCTGAAATAAGCCCCGTGTAGGTACAGAGAGAAAACATTCATCCCTGATCCTTTCCCACCAGCCAGCATTGGCTCCTCCTATGTGACTTCATTCCCATAGAGCTGTGAACCAGCATCTCTCAGTCCTGTTTCAGGCAGCAGGTGGTTATTCCCTGCCTCAGGTCAGAGCAGAGCTCTGGTGATCCAGCTGGTGTCTTTCCCTCTAGAATTCCATGTAGGATGTCACCACAAAGTAAGGAAAGTGTGAAGCCTTTGGCCCCATATTGGTTCATGGGAGACATCAAACCTGAGCAGCTAGGGTGTAAAAGGTGTTTTAAAAGGATGCTTTAAATCAAGGCATGATTCCAGCAGCATCTTAAAGAGCAAACCCCAGTGATGGCTCCTGAAGCTCTGGCCACCTTGTGTGCTGGAGAGCAGGATGCAGGGGATGCCAGGAGCTGTGCCGTGTGCTGGAGGCAGTGGGAGTTGCTCTAGCACTTAGTGCTGCTCTGCCAGCGGGTTTGGGCAGGGTGGCTGATCCCCCTCTCCTCTCATACAGGTGGTGTTCCTGGAGAAGCGGGTGACGGAGCTGGAGAAGGACACAGCTGCTAATGGTGAGCAGCACAGCCGCCTCAAGCAGGAAAACCTGCAGCTCGTACACAGGTAAGGCACCCCGGCTTGTGCTGTGGTCAAAACGCAGCTTGGCATTGCCCCGGGTGCCTTTTCCTTTCCCCTTCAGTGCTCTGCAGCATCCTGAACCGTCCCTGCGGGCCAGCTGCCTGCCTGTGTGCAGGCAGGAGCTGCTGGAGCATGTGAGAAAGGAAGGGGATGGACAGAGAATAGCAGAAAAGCTTCACAGCTCTGCCCTGGACAATCAGATCCTGCCCTGGCAGAGCGCAGCCGTGGTTAAATCCAGCTGGGATTCTGGCTGCCTTCTCTGCTCAAGGGTTATGCCATGCTGCAGGTACTTTTCTGGGGCTCTGGAAAATCCCAGGAGCACAGGAAATGACTTGCAGTTCAGCTGGGATAAGTGTCAAAGATTGTAGAATCCCAGACTGGTTTGGGTTGGAAGGGAGCTTAAAGCTCATCCAGCTCCAAGTCCCTGCCATGGGCACACCTTTCACTAGACCAGCTTGCTGCAAGCCTCGTCCAAGATCTTTGCAATGTTATGCTCAGATGCATGTAACTGTGACAGTGCTCTTTGGATCTTTATTTGAATTTTTTTATGTGCTTCCCTGCCCCACATGTCCATCCTGAAAGGTCTCTGTGGAGCTCTGGAGCTCCAGGGGTTGGCTCAGAGAACCATAGCAGGGGTCATGCTGCTTGGAAAGCCTCCCATTCAAGGAGGATGTGTACTTCATTGTCACTCTGTATGGAATTTCTGGCCTGCATTTTCCCATTACTTGTGGGTAGAAGGGTCAGCAGGGTCCCTACCACCCATCTTTACCTTCTCCACAGCCAGCCTTGAGCCTATTGCCTTCGGATCTGGGCTGGGGTGTAGCCCTTTGGATCCTGCTTGATGTAATCACTGTCTTTACTAATCTGGCAGGCTTCTGTCTCCCAGCAGCGTATTTACCCTTGGCAGATAAACCCAGCCAGAGTTTATCTATAGGGCTGTAAGACTGTTAAGTAACAATCATGTCAGTGATTCAAACAAAGGCTCTTCTAAGCCCTGATGAACTTTGCAGCAGGGAAATGTTTTCACTTTAGCAGCTTGGCCCAGAAGTGTCAGTCGCTTTTAATCAAGCAAAGCCCCGAGTGTAGTCGTTGCTCCTCGAGGAATAGGTTCATGTGGCAAAACCCCTTCTCCACCTGCCTGTGCTATGCAGTTCCATCAACTCTAGCATGCTCTTGGCTCTCCTGCTGCCCAGGCTGGGTGCTTAGTGCAGGGCAGGGATGTGGGTGCCTCTGCCAGAGGGCAGCTCAGTGTGCTGGTTTTTCTCTGAGCAACAAGACAACTTCAGGGCAGAGTAAAGGAGCCCAAACACTAGAAACAGCTGCAGGAGGATTTCTCTGCCATGGCAACTACAGGTGGAACCACAACCCTGGGATTTATGGTTGAATTTGGTGATCTTAAAGGTCTTTTCCAACCCAAATGATTCTATTTGGCTACTGCTGGTTCTGGGGGATGATGTGACTGTGACCCACGGGTTGTGGGTTCTAAAGTGATTACTGTGCCTCCACCCTCACTTCACTCTCTTGTCGGACTCCCACTTAAAGAGAGATATGGGGACATAAACTAGACAGAGACAAACCAGCACGCACCACCTGCTTGTTATATTTGACTGCCATGTTGGTCAGCAGTTGTGTCCTTGGGAGTTTCCTGGGCCATGATACTGTTCTCCCACTGCATCTGCTGGGATAAAGTGAATCACAGAATCCCAGACTGGTTTGGGTTGGAAAGAACCTTAAAGCTCATCCAGTCCCAACACCCTCCCATGGGCAGGGACACCTTCCACCAGACCAGGTTGCTCCAAGCCCCGTTAAGCCTGGCCTTGAACACTGCCAGGGATGGGGCAGCCACAGCTTCTCTGGGCACCCTGTGCCAGCGCCTCAGCACCCTCACAGGGAAGAGCTTCTGCCTAAGAGCTCATCTCAGTCTCCCCTCTGTCAGGTTAAAGCCATTCCCCCTTGGCCTGTCCCTACAGGCCCTTGTCCAAAGCCCCCTCCAGGTTTCTTGTAGCCCCTTTAGGCACTGGAGCTGCTCTAAGGTCTCCCCTTAAGGAGCCTTCTCTTCTCCAGGGTGAACCAGCCCAGCTCTCTCAGCCTTCACTGCTATAGGTGTGCTTCCCCTGAAAGCTCTCTGTGATTTACAGTGTGCTTCTCCCAGTTCTCCTTCCAGAGAAGGGGTGTGAAGAGCATGTGATCCCTCCCTTTGGATGGCATTGTGGCGGGGTTGGGCCATCAGGAATGGTTAATCCTCTGTCTCCTTTTCACAGAGCAAATGCTCTTGAGGAACAGCTGAAGGAGCAGGAGCTGAGAGCTGACCAAACACTGCTGGAGGAGATCAAGAAGCAAAGGGAGCTGCTGAGCAAAATGGAGAGGGAGAAGAGCATTGAGATTGAGAACCTGCAGGCCAGGTGGGGCTGGGGCAGGGCTGGGTGGTCACAGGGCTCCTGGACCCAGATCTACAAGCTGGAATACGTGTACATGCTGTCACTTTGTGACTGCAGCCTTTGGGGACACAAAGTGAGTTTAACTTCATGAAAGGTGTAAACAAAGTCATTATAAACCTTGAGTTTTGGCTGCTTCTTTTACCTTAATTCCAAAAATCAAGTCCCTCCTTTGATCCTAGTCTCAATCTCTGTATTTGAAGTTCCCTGATGCAGTTTCAGTTTAAGGTCACATCCATGTGCTTGCCGTGCAGTGCGTGAATGAAAAGGTTTGGTACTGCTTATTCCCATGAATGACCTGTGGAAGCACATTTGATGCTCACATGTTTTCCACCTTCATGGAAACAGGCAAATACCTGGGAAGGAAGAGTTGTGTGACAGGCAGTGTCCCAGGGTGCTTCATGCTACCTGTTGGCTTCCAAAGGGAAAAATCCTGTGGGAGAGGTTTAATTTGACAGGTTTTTTGCTGCTGTTCAGCCCTTCCAGCAAATGAAGGATGAAGGTGGTGGGGTTTTTTACCAGGACAGTTACCATGGCAAATGGATGTTACTTTACCTGGAGGAAGCAAAACCAAAGCCCTCTCTGAACCCCTGCACTTGCTCTGCCCAGGCCATATCTCTGTTTTTTGGTGCCAAGCTGAAGCTTGTCCATGGACTGATAAAGCTCTTGACCTAAAGATTAGAGTTGGACGTGGTTGAGAAGAGCATGGCTGTGGCCTCCAGACTTGCCAGATGTCGTGTAGATGCCCTGCTTTGTCCCCTGAGAGTAGAAATAGTTGAAGTCTCAGAATTTGCTTTGTAAAGATAACTCCCTGCTGGTTTGCCTTCAGCAGGTCCTAGTTAATATTCCCTGTGATGTTCCAGCCAGGTCTCCCACACTCGGGGTGCTTGGGTGAGTTTCTTACACGTCTCTTTCCTGTTGCAGGCTGCAGCAACTGGATGATGAGAACAGTGAGCTGAGATCCTGTGTCCCGTGTTTAAAAGCCAGCATTGAACGACTTGAGGAGGTGAGGACCAGGGGTGCTAGAGTGCCCACACCAGAGCTCAGTTCTCATGTGAGATCTGTTTAATGTATGAGCAAATCAGTTGTTTCTGTGCTCCAGTCCCTGCAGGTCTTGCCTCTGACTAGAGCTATTCGTCTTGCTATCTGTACAGGATCCCGGGGTTTGGCTTGGAAACTGGGATTAAGAAATCCCTAATAAACCTCTCTGTTCAGTGGTGGCAGCCCTGTCCTGCCTGGTTAGCAGGGGACTCGTGCCCTCTTGTGGAAGCTTGTCCCCATCCCTGCGGCCACAGTCCACAGCAGGACAGTCCACAGCACAGGAGGAGGAGGAGCAGCCGTGCTTCATCTCTACATCCTGCCTGGGCACATGTGCGCTTGCTGGATTGGAGAGTTGAGTCTCACAGATGGTAGAATCCCACACTGGTTTGGGTTGGAAGGGACCTTAAAGCTCCTCCAGTCCCAACCCCCTGCCATGAGCAGGAACACCTTCCACCAGACCAGGTTGCTCCAAGCCTCGTCCAACCTGGCCTTGAACACTGCCAGGGATGGGGCAGCCACAGCTTCTCTGGGCACCCTGTGCCAGCGCCTCAGCACCCTCACAGGGAAGAGCTTCTGCCTAAGAGCTCATCTCAGTCTCCCCTCTGTCAGGTTAAAGCCATTCCCCCTTGTCCTGTCCCTACAGGCCCTTGTCCAAAGCCCCTTTCCAGCTTTCTTGCGTCCTCTTTAGGCACTGGAGCTGCTCTAAGGTCTCCCCTTAAGAAGCCTTCTCTTCTGCAGGCTGAACAAACCCAGCTCTCTCAGCCTGTATTCAAGGCTGATGGGGCTGGGGTAGGAGCTTTGCCAAGGCACCACAGTCTCCACGGGATGGACAAGGTCCTCATTTTAGGAGAGGATGTGAGTTACAGATGTTACATGGTGCAGAGGCTGCATTCTGTTTTTGTTCAAGCTTGTGGCAGATGTAAGATTAAAAATGCAGTGAAATCCAACCTCTGCCTGCTGAAGGCACTCAAGCATTTCATCTACTCACAACCTTTGAGCCCCTGGGGGAGCACCGCAGCTCCATCTCTACTTGATGTGGCCACAGTGATGGTCTTTGTCTGCCAAGACCTTGTAAGCTCAGTGCATGGATGCTGGGGTAGGCAAACTGCTGTGAGCCTGAAGCTAAATTTCCTGCCTAGGTGTGTTTAGCCACACAAAGTTGGTTTTGATCCTTAATCTCCCTGGAGAGCCACACTGCTTTTCTCCACAGTTAATGGGATTAACAAGGAGCGAGAGGTGCAAATACTGCTCCTCCCTGCTGAGGAGAATTTTGTTGTCAGCATTGCATTTCCTCCTGGTGGGGCTTTTGGTGCTCTCCTCCATGGATACTCCAGCCCCAGCAGCTGGAGCTCCCCCTTGGAGCTGTTCTCACCTCTTCATGTCATGGGTCTTCCAGCACCAGTGCTGGCTGGGTTCTTGTGGCATTTTTGGCTGTCTGAAAGCCAAAAGGATCTTTCATAGGGGAGACCAAGTGGGAGAGCTGGGCTGTATGCTTTCATCCTGGTTTGAACTGGTTGTATTCCTTCTTGGATCAGTCCTCAGTTAAGTTCTTTAATATCTGAAACAAAGGATGAGCATCCCTAGAGTAGCTTAACATCTTGGATTCATGGCTTTTCTGAAATCCAGACCTCATTTTGTGTTTCTTCTTGGCCTGTAGCCCTTTGCTGGCTCCAGGCCCACCCAGGCAGTGTCCCACACCAGGGTATTTGCCTGTGTGCGTTTATTCTTGAGTCATCTCTTACTGCCTCTCTCTTAGCAATGCTTTTCTGGTGTGTGGCTCTTCTTGCTGCTGCCAAAGCACTCGGGCTCTGAAGCCCTCCGCCAGTAAATGAAATCCCAGCAGGCAGAGCATCCAAATGCGTCAGCAAGAAGAACCTTCCCCGTGGTGCTCAGCGTGTGCCGTGTCCTTGAGCGAGTGGGAAGAGCCCTGGCAAGCACCGAATGAAAACGGGCCCCGAGACTATTGCTCTGTGTGTCATTACAGGAGAAGCAGAAGCTGCTGGATGAGATCGAAGACCTCACAGTGCAGCTCACAGAGGAACAGGAGAAAAAGAGGAAGATGGGGGACAAGCTGAGTCAGGAGAGGCACCAGTTTCAGAAGGAGAAGGAGTCGACACAGGAGGTAAGTAGAGCTGGGGCTGTTTGCCACAGCCCTGGCCTGCTGTAGGTAGGGCAAGGTAGGGCTGTGTGAGGAAACTGGCCTTGGTAGCCTCCAAAAATAGGTGTCAGTGGAGCTTTTAGTCCTGCCTGGATAGAGAAAGGTCATACAGCAGCTTCAATATAGAACAGCCCTGGCTTTTGGATGTGTCAAAATTCAGCCCAGGTGTCTGCATCTGTAGACCCATGGGGCTGTGCCACCTCCCGTCCCTCTTCCGCATGGGACAAGCGATGATGGGATGAGGGCACGTGGAACCAGCAGGCAGTAGCAGGCAGGAAGAGAGGGGTGCGAGGCTACCTGGGGGAGAGCTGCCAGCCTCTGTGTACTTAGGGGCAGAAACTCAGCCCCTTACAGGCATCTGGGGTCGGTAATTCCAGCTGGAGGCTCGAGCAGGACTTTCTATTACAATTGGAAAGGGACTTTGGGCCTCAAGGTGAAGATTATTGTTGTGGTGATGCCGAGAGCACTTCGGGTGATGGGAAGTCACCACACTGGGCAGGAGGGAGCTCTCCAAGCCCCTGGAGGTTGCTGGTGGGGTCTGTCTGCTGCCCCATGGTGCCCTAGAGAAGTCCTTCCAGGGCTGCAGTCATGGGTTTCAGTAGCGTCCCTTCTCCTGTCTGCTAGAGGTGTGGGAGAGGAAGGGGAAGACCCCGAGAAGGATCTGTTAATCCTGCTGCAGCAATGGAGGGGTCCCCGCCAGGGACCAGGGCGAGCTGCTGGGCTTGCGGGGGTAGTGGCACTCAGTTGTCCTCTTCTCTTGTGCTGCAGCTCATTGAGGACCTCCGGAAGCAGCTCGAGCACTTGCAGCTCTTCAAACTGGAAGCTGAGCAGCGGAGGGGCAGGAGCAGCAGCATGGGGCTCCAGGAGTACAACAGCAGGACACGGGAGACGGAGCTGGAGCAAGAGATCAAGCAGCTCAAGCAGGTACCCAGTGCTGGGCAGGGAGGGAAGCGTCTTGGGGATGCTTGGGGGATGCTGATTCCATGACTCCCTGACCTGAGGAGTGGTCAGCAGGAGCCTGGGGGCTGTGTCCCAAGGAGGTGACCATGGATCTGGCAGCCCCACTGCCTTCTTGCTCTCCTGTCCTGGGACAGGAGAGGTTGGCTCCTTCTGAGAGAGCCCCTCGCTCTGCCGAAAGGAGACTGTGTGCTGTTCTCAGTGCTGTGTGAGCTGCTGTGAGGGCACCACGTCCTTCAACAGCATCTGCTTTGTCTGTTGTGAACAGGATAACAGGAACCTGAAGGAGCAGAATGATGAACTGAATGGGCAGATCATTAACTTGAGCATCCAGGGAGCCAAGAACCTCTTCTCAGCCTCCTTCTCTGAATCCCTGGCAGCAGAGATCAGCTCAGTCTCCAGAGACGAGGTACGTGCCATGGGGAACTGCTTACCTCAGCCACATCTTCCTGGGGTAGGCTGGTGCATCTGCTCTCAGCCAAAGAGGGCTCCCGTGGCCCTGTCTGTAGTCCAGCTCACCCCCAAAATCCACTTGAAAGCTGTTGTGAGCTAAGAACTACCCACACAACTGTTTGAAGAGCTTGCAGGGCTTCCCTGCCTGCCAGCCTCCTTCCTGGGAAGAGGGAAGCTGCTCCCTGTTTGCTGATCCTGGCAGCTCCGCTTTGCTGCCATGTGACAGCCGTCCTCTTCCTGGGACACACCGGCCACCGCAGCATGTGTCTGTCTGCCTGTAGCTGTCTTAAAACCCCAGGACATCTGCCCTGGAGATGGTGGCTGCTGTGGTGTGTGTTCCCCTGCTCCGTGGCTAAACCCCAGATGCTGGGGTGTGAGCCCACGTGAGCATCAGAATTCAATCTTTCAGACCCCCAAAAGTGGGGAAACACCTGGGTGTTTTGGGGGGCAAAGTGAGACGGGTGCTCCCTGCTTTCTACATCCTCTCTGGCTGAGGACTTGAGGAAGGACAAGAGAGGGCAGAACCAGCAGCTGAGGGAGTTCTCCCTGATTGCTTATACATGGCCAGGAGCATCCCAGGCCAAAGTGAAGAAAGGGGGAAACCTCCGTGGTTGCACACAGCTATGAGAAGCCCCGTTCCTGTGCAGGCACTGACCACTCACTCCCTTTCTCCCTCCTTTGCAGCTCATGGAAGCAATTCAAAAGCAAGAGGAGATCAATTTCCGGCTGCAGGACTACATTGACAGAATCATCGTGGCCATCATGGAGACAAACCCTTCCATCCTGGAGGTGAAGTAAGGGCGGCCGAGAGCTGCCGGCTGCCCACTCAGCGAGGGGTGTGCATTTGCTGCTCTGAGAGGATAAAGAGGGACTGGGAACGTCTTTGCTCTTGATGAAGGCTCAAGGAAGCATCGCATCAGGTCGTCAGGTGAATTAGCCGGCAGAGCAGGGATAAGAAAGACCAGCAGCAAGGCTTTGTTGTCTGACTCCAATGGTTTGAAACCCTTCGGCTTTTGGGGGGTGAAAGGGAACCTGGAGAAGAAACATAGGCAATGGGAAGCTAGCTGCCTGTGAAGCTGGGAACTGTCCTCACAGCGGCGTCGGACCCTCTGGGTGCAGGGTGCGAGCAGGAGCTCTGAGGAGATGGAGGAGGAATCAGTGGCGCCGATGCTTTCCCTCGCTGCCCTGTCCAGCTCACGTATCTGCTTTGCCAAAGTGTCCCGGACACACTCACTCACTGGGGCAGATCTGGGGGAGAGGGAAGCGTGTCCCGGGCTTGTAGAGGGTTCTGCTTGGTTTGTTTTTCAGTTAACTTAATGCAAACGTCCTCATTCAGCTGGCGCAGTTAATCCTTGCCCTGCTGCTCCTGTTGGGAAGGGGTCTTGCACTGGCTCCTCTCCCTTGGTGGCAGGCACAGGCAGGGAGCAGCCGTTTCGGGACACTTTGTCACCTGCCTCCTTATTTATTTGGCTGTCCGTGGCTCACTCTCGGCATTCCCGGCTCTGCCACCCTCCTCCCGGCTCCTGCGGATGGCTCTGGGAGGAGAGGCACCTTCAGCCCCCACTGCAGACACACGGATGCTGTCTGTCTGTCCAGCCTGCAGGGACGGAGGGGAAAGGATGCAACTCTTCAGTCTGCACCAGAGGCTGGTCCTGGCACACATGGAGCTGCAGCGGAGAGGGCTGAGCTCTCCCAAAGTCCCCGGCCTGGGGCCAGTGGCCTGTGCCATTCCCACCCGGAGCAGGGCTCTGCTGGTGATAGCTGCAGTCCTGGAGGGAGGGCCTGCTCCGGCTGCCTTTCCCACTGCTTCCCTGTGCTGCAGCCTGGGATGGAGCCGCCGCTCTCATGTCTCAGCCTGGGCTGAAATCCCTCTGTGCTGCGGGGGAGAGGAGACCAGAGGTGCAACAGCAGCTCCCTGGGAAACAAAAGCCATGTTTACACCAGACAGCTTTTGGCTCACTGCACGTAGCGTGACCCTGCGGAGCAGCCGCGAGAGCCAGCCTGCTCCTGTCCGGCACCGGGCCGAGAAGCCAGCAGCCTCCCAAGGATCCAGCTTCAGGTCAGGCCCAAAGAGCCATTCTTCTTCCTGCTTGCAGGTTCGGAGGTGCCAGGAGCGGCCTGAAAACAGAAGCCAACGGCGATCCCTTGGGGGGTGCCCACTCCTCCCCACAGCACTTCCACGCACGCAGTTGGCACCTCTCTTCCCATGGCGGCAGAGCCGGGTGGCACCCGAGGGTGGCACCTACCACGGCCTTATCCCTGCTGGGTGCTCCGTGCGCTGTCGGCATCAACTGCCACCACCCTCCCTGCTCACACCGCTCCTGCGGGTGCTCAACCTGGGGTGAACCCCATCCCCTTGGCCAAGGGGGGTGGAGACCCCCTGCACACCCCATCCCCTCCCTGCCCCGGGTCCGCAGGAAGAAGCCACGTAATGTACATTTCCAGAGAAGTTTTGGGTGTAAATCAGTGTATACTTGGAGAGGGAAAATTTTTCTATCTTGTAGAGTAGGTATTTTTATAGAATGAAGGTTGCTCATTTTTTTAATACTTTAAAGAAGAGAGAAATGTATCTGTGTATACACTAAAGCATATATATATATATATAAATATATAAATATGGGAGATCTGCCTTTCTCCACTTGGGATCTTGGATCCCCAGTTCTCAAACAATCGTCTTTTTTTTCCCTGTCTCTCACAAAGAGGTACTGTAACTGTAAATAAGCACCGGGGAAAAGTTCTAAGCACTGACTTGCACATTCACCATGCTTTAAAATCCTTATGGAAATAGAAACTAAAAACTGGACTTCCCAGAAATGTTCCTCTTTTCCCCACCGGTATGTGAAGGAAGTTCCCTAACCCCTCCTCCAAAAACAAAAGAGGCAAAACCAGTATTGTCTTAAATGATGTATCAATTCTTGTCCGATTAAAAGCTGTTACTATTCCTGCCCAGACCCCTTCTTTCCACATGGATGTCAATGGCACAGAGCATCCCAGTGCTGGCTCCCCAGCAGGGCAGGATGGGGGTGGAAATGCTCCAGCCCCAAAGAGGGCCCTGATTTGGGGAGATGAGGATGGGGAGCCAAGACTTGAATGGCTCCGGAGGGGCTGGAGTGAAGGGGAGCCGAAGCCTCTGTGCAGGTGGGATCTGGGGGGTTTCTCATCCCTGGTGGGATGAGGGACAGTCAGAGCTTTGTCCCTTCTCCATGTGCCCTGCTGCTCTGGAGGCGCTGGGCTGACTGGGGCAGGCTGTGGCTCGGCACTGGTGGGACTCACTGGGCTCTGCTCCAGGTGGGGACCTGGAGGCCTTCCCAAGCCCTCCTTACACTGCACTAAACCTCTCTGAGCACCCGGCTGCTGGAACTGCCCTACAAATCCCTTAAACGCTCTTACCCACCCTGCTAAGCTGCTCCGCACCCCTCTGAGCTTCCCTCCGCCTGGAAGCTGCCCCACAGGGCTTGGGCATGCAGAATTCCCGCTCTGCTCCCAGGGTGCCTCCGGATGGCTCCGGGCTGCTGCTCTGAACTCCTCCAAGGAGCCCTGCAGCACCCAGAGCTGCTGCAAAAGAGCTCCGAGGGCCCCTGTGCTGGGAAGTGCCTCCTGATACACCCTGAGAAACACCCCAAAGCGTTTCAGACTGCTCCATGCTGCACTGAGCAGCACCAGGAGCCTAAAACACCCCTGAGCATCTCTAAAGCACCCCTGTAGCACCCTGAACTTCTCAGCACCCCTCCAAGCAGCTCTAGTGCACACCAAGACTTCTCTGACCACCTCTAAGACTGATTTTACAGCTCCCCTGAAAAGCTCAACCTCCAGCATCCTGAAGCTGATCCAGGAATGGGGGAAGTAGGTGACTGGGAGCACTGGTGCAGTGCTGGGTTGCCTCAAGGAGCTGCAAACTACCTCCAAGCAGCTCCAAGCTCGGGAAGGACAGACACTGGCACAGAGCTGGAGCTCTTGAATTGCTCAAATAGCTCTCGGGCTCCTCAAACCAGCACTAAAAGGCACCAAGGTGCTAAAACCGTTTAGAGCCATTCAAAGTAGCTCTCAAAGCCCTCTAAAACTCTTACAGAACTCATTGAAATAGCTCCAGATGGATCGTAGAGGTCTCGCAGCAGCTCTGAGGCACTCCAAACCTCCTCTGCATGGCTGTGAAATGCCTCAAGTGCTTTAATGCTCCCTGAAAGGCCCCTGAACCTCCTCCAGCCCTCTCGAATGCACCTCTCAGCAGCACTCAAACCTCCCAGGAACGCCTCTAAACTTCTCCAACCAGTTTGAAACCACCCTCAGCCCCTTTTGGGTGACACCGGAGAGGGGTGAGCAATCCTCACCCTGCTCTGTGCTGCTCCAGAGCTGCTCACAAACACACCAACAGTGACCTGTGGCTGCTCAGAAGCACACAGTTTCTCCTGCATGGCCTCTGAAAAGGGCTCCAAGTGCCTCCAAACCTCTCCAGCCTCTTTGAAGCTGCTCTAGAAAAGCCCTAAAGCTCTGAGAGCTCTCCAGAGTCTCCAGAACAGCTCTGGAGCTGCCACAAGCTCCTTGCGCAGCATGGTGCGGGCTTGACATGGTGCTGGTGAGCTTCTGAGCAGCTCCAGGCAGCTCAGGGTTCATCTCCGTTAGAAACAAACCTAAATGCCTTTAAACAAATGTATTTGCTATAGGGTTATAGGTGTGTGGAGCTTCTATAGCTCCAAAGCTCTAAGGGGCAGCTGAGCTGGTTCCGGAGCACTGCTCTGAACACCACTGTGGAGCTCCAGCTTCTCCTTTCCTTACAGTGGGATGCTCTGACCATTGACAGTGGGAACTGGCTGGCTCCAAGCAAGGGTTGGACCCTGGTTGTGGTGCCGGGGTTTCAGCCACCCTAATGTCCTGGGTGCCCCCACACTGCTCCTGGCCTCAGCGGCAGCACCCCAGGATGAGCTTGAGGTGCTCAGCCAGTGCAGGCAGGATGTGGGGTGCAGGTAGGGCTGCTGTGAGTACCCAGCCATCCTCCGGCCCCTGTCACCCACCTGGGTGGTCCTGTCACTGTGCCAGCACGCAGGAATGGGTGGAAGGATGAAGGGCCAAAGCCAGTGGGAATGCTGGGCTGCTCTCAATCTGATCCTCATCCAGTGTGACCCAAGGGCATCAGCCCTCTCCCATCACAGTCCTGCCAGCACCCAAAAAGCTGCAGGATGGGTGGTGGGAGTCCATCCCACGGTGCCAGCGGGCACCTCCACATGTCTGCACAGCCTGGCTACCACCAGGGCCACCACCACCACCATGTCCTGCATCCTGCGGGAAGGGGCCATGTCCAACAGGACCCTATGGGGCTGGGGCCAGTGCAGGAATGTGAAGAGCAGGGTGAGGAGCAGGGCTCCCACTGCAGGACCCTGCTTAGAGAAGGGATTTCCAAGTCCTTCCACATCTGCTGCTGATGCTGGGATGGAGTTAACCGTTGGCAGACAGGGTGGGAGCGGGATGGATGATACCCCGAACCCTATGCATCCCTCTGTGTAAGGGGGGGAGCCCCACTGCGGCCCCTCACCCTGAGGTGCTCATGATCCCTGCGGTTGTTCCTCAGGGATGCTCCAGGAGCTCAGGCTGGGGACACAGCCCCTGGCAGGGACAGTCACACCAGAGAACAAAAGCTGTGAACCAAACACCCCACGCACCCAGCCCTGTCTGTGCCAGCCTGTGTTGAACCCTTGCTCCACGCTGGAAACCCCTGGGGGAGCTGGGCCTGCGGTGTACGGCCTGCCTGGGACCCCCCAACCCTGCCGGGACCCTCAGCCCGGCCCGGAGCCCCTGTCTCGGCGGGTCCCAGGCAGCGCCCCCAGCGAGCAGACCCCAGGCAGACGCTGCCGCAGCGGGGAGGCCCGGGCTGGTGCGATGGGAACTGGAGCAGCGGGGCAGGGCCCGGGGGTCCGGTTGGGGCGGGGGCTGCTGCAGCACCTCCCCCTGCCCTCCCCCCGCGCCGGTCCCCTCCCCTTCCCTCCCTCCGAGGGCAGCCGGCGCCGTCCCGTCCCGTCCCGGGGCTCCGCTGCGCTCCCCCCGGCGCTGCCGCCGCCCCCCATGCGGGTCCTCCCCTCCTCCCCGCCATGGCCCGGCTCTCCGTTAAGGAGCATCTGGACGGGATCCTCTCCGACTTCGAAGGTGCGGCCGGGGCTGCGGGACCTCCGCGGGTGGGGGGCCGGGTGCCAGCGGGGGGTACCCCAGGAGGCTGGGTATGAGCGGGGAGGGGGGGGCGTTTGATGCAGCTTGTGCCAGGCAGCCTGTGGGGGTGGGATGCACGTCGGAGGGAGACGGGCTGTCCCCCCCAGTCCCGCTCGATGGGGCACGGTGGGGGCTGTGTTCCCCCCCCGAGGCTGGGTATCGTGGGGAGAGATGCTGCTCCTTGCGGGGTCGTGTTAGGGTGCTCATGGGGGGGTGTGCCCGACGGGACGCAGGCTGCGCGGTGCCGGGGGCGGGGGGCTGTGGGTGTTGGCACCCCCCCTGCTCGCGGTGTGCGGGCGGGCCGGGGGCTGCGGGGTGGGGGGTCCCGGGCCGGGCTCGTCTTTCTCCCGCCCGCGATGATTTCCCGGCCGCTTCCCAGAGGCCGCGGCGGGAAGAGCCGGGAGCGCGGCCGGGGCGGGCGGCGAAACCCGACCCGGGGCCGGTGCTGCCCGCGGCGGGGAGGAATGTGTACACCTACCCCGGCACCTTAACCCCGGCTCTGCCGGGCTGACCCCACATCCTCACCCCCTCTCGCTCTGCGCCCCCCCGCTGCCGCCCCCCATCACTGCGGACACGGCCTGGGGTCTGGGTGAGGATGGGTCAGGGGCCAGGGGCAGGTTTGGGGTGAAAAGAGGCGTTTTGGCATGTCTTGGGCAGTGAGATGGATGCGGGGAGGAGGACGCCGGCCCCATGGCCCCCGGCAGCTCTGGCCGGGAGGTGGAGCAGGGCAGGACCGGCGACAGAAATACCTGCCCTGGGGAGGGCTGTTATTAGCAGCGCCCGTGCCCCGGCCCCTGACCCCTGCCCAGCCCCGGGCACAGAGGTGAACAGGGGAGGGGACCAGGACGGGACCCCCTCTGCCCCCAGCACCGTGGCCAAGCCAGAGGGGCAAGGAAGAGGAGGGTGAGGACAGCTTCGTGCCGTTGGGTGCTATGCTGGGGCAGGCTGGCACAGAGTGGGGATGAAGGGGCCTCCCCACAGCAGGCAGCCACCCGCTGCTTGGAACAGGGTGAGGAACCTGCTGCTGGCACCAAAGGTGCCATTCAGCAGAGCTGCTGCACGGCAAAGGAACTTCCTTCCTGCGGGAGCTTCGCGGGGGTCCCGGCTGCTCAGAGCTGCCGTGGTGGTGCCAGGCAATGGTGCACGGGGGAGAGAGCACCCCCTCACCACAGCCAAGCGTCCTGACTGCTCTGCCAGGCGGCTTTGAAGAGGAGCCGGGTGCTGTGATGCCCATGGGGTGGTTGGGGGAATCCATGTGGGGGGCACATCCCCACCAGCAACCCGGGATGACGGCTTGGGGTTGTGGTTACCGTCGCTCCTGCGAAGCTGCATGGGAGGCATGGCTGCAGCCCCCTGCGTGGACTCTGACCGTATGGCTGCGTGTAGGGGTAGCTCTGGCCATCAACAGGCATCAGGGTTAATGCCATGAGAGGGGGTAGGAATCCTCCCTAGGTTGGCTGTTGGGATGGATGTAGAGGGAGAAGGTCTGTGGTGGAGGATCCGGTTACTCGGGAAGGATCCCTTACAGGGGAATAAAGCAAAGGATCTCTTACAGGGGAATAAAGCGGGCAGTGTGCGGCACCGGCCGGCCCGGCACAGATAAACCGGGGAAACAATGCGGCAGCGCCGGGAGGCCGCCGGCGCCGGGCTGGTTTCCCATGCGGGGTGGGCTCACAGCGCACCCGGCTGCACGGGGGCACCTCCATGTGCTGGCACGGCTGGGGAGGGGGCAGAGCCCAGCCACGGGTGCCACCGGGTGCCACTCTCATGCCACCATCTCTCTCTCTCTCTCTCTCTCTCTGTCCCCAGCGCTCAAGAAGTCGTTCGAGGCGGAGGATGGGGACGAGGCGCCCTGCTCCCCGCTGGTGTCCCCGCTGCCCTCGGGCACTGGCGGGAGCCCCCGGCCGCCGCAGCCCGGCCACCCCCCCTGCTCCGGCAGCGCCGCCAGCCCGGCCCCCAGCCCCGTGCTGCGCAGCCGGCTCGGCGTAGGCTCCTTCCAGCCCTGCCAGGGCTTCCCCGCAGGGCCGGGCAGCGACGGCGAGAGCCTCCGCAGCTCCTCCTCCAGCCTGGAGAGCCCCGCGCCCACCGGGCTCCCCCCGCCGCCCCGCACGCCCCCCCCTTCCTCCGGCCCTGGCCTGAAGAAGGTCCCGTCCCACGGCAGCGTCTTCCCGGTGGAACTGGAGCACCCCTTCGGCGGGACCGCCACCAGCCACGGCTCGCTGCCAGCGCTGGACCTGCACATCGCTGAGGAGCCGGGGATGGGCACCCCCTCGCCAGACCCCCTGCTATGGGGCACTCTGAGCCCTTCGACCCAGCCGCACGCCCGGCAGCCGTCGTCCTCCTCCTCCACGGCCCCAAACGATGGCATTGAGGCAGCACTGGGGCTGGCCGAGGGGCCAGGGGGGCGGGATGTGGCCCTCTGTGCACTGCCCCGGCCACAGCCGAGGGTCAGCCTTGGTGCCAGCCCCATCCCATCCCACCGGTCCCCAGCACTGCCCCGAGGCCAGGGTGGGACAGCCCCGGCCCCTGCTGCTGCCCCTTCCCCGGGGAGGGCGGAGGGGCCACCACCAGCCCCACAAGCCGCCACCTTCAAGCTTGTGTCGCAGCCACAGACGGTGCAAGTGAGCTCCCAGCCTGCTTTCCTCGAGGGGCTGGTGCTGGTGCCGGCACTGGGGACCCCAGCAGTGCCTGGTGGAGTGGGGATGACCCTCCTCAGCGCTGGGCTGCGTGGACCCTGCACGGTGGCAGAGGCTGCGGTGACACTAGAGCACGGTAGGACTCTCTTCTGTCCCTTTTCCCCACCAGGTCTCCCTTGCTGGGCACAGTGTTCCCGTTGAGCTAATGTGGGGGTGAGGGTTGGTGCAGGGTGATGGTGACGCTGGGGATAGGATGATGCCCACCAGCTCTGGGGGGCTGTTGGGTGCATTGTGCATGGTGAGGGGGCCGTACGTGTGGAGCCGAGCACGGTGCTGGCAGCACTCCCAGCCCTGCGGTGCCTGGCAAGCATCCCGTGCCGCCCTGGCACTGATTGTTTTCCCCAGTGCAGGGAGACAGGTCAGGACACATGTGGCCCATCGGCAGCAGCGCCAGGCCTCGCGCGTGCCGGCTATCGCCACGATCTTGTCCCACCTCCAGCACTTTCTTCCCTTCTCATCCCTCTCCTCACCTTGGCACAGGGATGGATCTTGTTACTCCCTACCTGGGGGGGGCAGAGGAGGTGGCAGGGGGCCAAGGTGCACTGGGACTTGCTTGGCGCATGCTGGGGAGAAGATGCTCCCGGTGCAGCCATGCCCTTGGCTCCCACCATGCCGGCGTGGGTGCAGCCAAGCTAGTGCTCTCCCATGTGTGGAGTGTGGGACCCCCTGTGTCCTCCTTCCCAGTGGCTGCTCTGGGGAAGGCTGGAGGATGCCGGGGTGGTAGGAGACGGTGCTTGGGGCTCATTGGTGTCATCAGAGCTGCTGTCGCCTGGCTCTAAGTACTGACGCTGGCAAAGGCATCCATACATCTGCTCCGGGCTGGTGTGAATCATCTCCCAGCAATGCCCGTGGCCGCACTGCCCAGCCAGCCTGGCTGCCCTGCCGACCGACCGGCACTGCCCGCGGCACCAGCCAAGTGCATGGACAGAGCTCCAGATGAGCCGGGGTTATGGGGACATGGGAGAACAATGCTCAGGACCCAAGTGGGGGAATGAGGATGTGGGAGGATGATGCTCGGGGCTGAGCCAGGGTGATGGGTACATGTAGGATAATGCTCAGGACCAACCTGGGGTGGTGGGGATGATGCTTGGGGATGGGCTGTGGTGATGGGGATGATGCTCAGAGCTGACTGACGGTGATGGCAAGGTGGCTGAGCATGGCATACAGAGCAGGCCATGAGCCATCGAGCAGCGTGTGGGCACCATCTGCCTTGCAGATGGCATGGGGTTGGCAGGCACTGCTTGGGCATGGCAGTTTCTCTGCCAGGAAGAGGTGTGGATGCACTGCTTCCTCTGTGGGGACCAGCGCAGCCCCCAGCCAGTGCCACCCATGGTGTCCGTGTGGCACGTCAGTCCCGCGCCCCACGGGAGGATGCACAGAGCGAGCCACTGTGTTTCACTTCCACACGGAGCGAGCCCGGGTCACCCACGCAGGGCTCGGGGCGAGGAGGAGGAGGAGCAGAGGAGGAGCCGTAGGCTGCAGCCGCCCTCCCTGCCTGCACCCCAGGAGCCATTTGGCCTCGGTGACCAGGTCTTGGTGGCAGCATCCCCGGCTCTGGCCAGCTCGCCCAGGTAGGAATGGCATTGGGCAGGGTGGCAGTGGGCAAGGCAGGGTGAGGGTCCCCAGTCCCTGGCAGGCAAGCGGTGCTGTGGGGTGCAGGGTTTCACTGCGTGGTTCACTTCTGCTTCTGCTCACCACCAGTCCCCAGCGGTCCCAGCTCCATGCTGTGGCTCCCACAGCCAGGCAGGCAGGCTGGCTCCAGGTCCAGCTGCAGATGAGGTTTGTCACCACTTGTCCCCTTGGGTTGTGCTTGGCACTGGAAGAGGCACCAGCATGCCTGGGTCATGCTGGTGGGTAGAGCTGTGGTGAGCTCCTCACTGGTGTGCTGGGCACCGCTCCCTCCACATCCCCAAATCCTCCATCTCTTTGCCAGAGGGCTCAGCTCCCTCCGTGCCCACCCACTGGGAGCCACACTCTCCCCACCCGATGTCCTGTTTGGTGCAGCAGCGAGTGACTGGGACGGGAGCTCCTCTCCCAGCACCCTCCACCCCAGAGACTTATTACAGGGCAACCAGCCAATTAGCCCTGCATCAGTCATTAAATCCATGGAGGACACCATGGACCTGGACTGCTTGTCCCTTCCTGGAAAACAAGAGCATCCTTAATGAGTCCTGGAACAGGTCTGGCTGCAGGAGCCATTAGCCCTGGAGGTGCGTGGGGATGCCAAAGAGCTTCCACGTGTCTGTGGCTGCTGGCCATTGCCAGTGGGGCTTTTCAGCAATGAGGCCAGGGACATGGTGGGCTCCAGCCCCACAAGAGGAGGTAGCTGTGGGTGCTGCACCGTGGGGAGCACTGTGGGGAGCATGCAGGGAGCTGGGGGTATGATGCAGGCACCACATCCTGCCTGCAGTGTGCAGCCTCCCTGGGTGGCTCCAGGCAGTGGCTGCATCGCTTGGTTGTGGATGTGTCCTGGCGATTGCTGGGGGCTGGCAGGAGGAGGGTGGGGGTACAGGGGTCCCCTGGAAGTGGTGGCATGCCCAGGTCAGCATCAGGGGGGTCCTACCTACCTACATACCTACTTGCCTGCCTGCAGGCCCTTGGCCCCCCCCCGCTGGGTGTCACTGCTGTCACCAGGAGGCCCCCAAGTGTTTCACCACTTCCGAGGAACACCCTGACCCACAGAGCATGGAGGGGGGAGCCCCAGCCGTTCCCAACCCCGTCACTGTCCCAGGCGGTGGGTTTGCACCCACCCGTGGGCACAGGGTGCCGGGTGGCCCCTGGGACGCTATTGGCAAGGCAATGGGCATGTCCAGCTCCATCATCTGGTACTCGGGGCTGGATCCTACACGTGTTCCTGTCCCCGGGTTGTGTCGCACAGGGCTGTGTGCTCGGCAATGTTTGGCTCCTTTGGCCCCCTCGGCCTTCCTCAAGCTGCCACTCGATCCTTGCCAATGCTGGGAACTGGCTGGCACATATGTGGCAGGCTGCAGCGTGGGGGACGCAGGCGCCGTGGGGCACTGCGGCAGTGCCACCACCCCACACCTCACCTCACCATGCCGGGGCTGGGCATGGATGCTGCTTGGGGGGCACAGGGTGCTCCCGGTGACAGGGTGACAGTGGGGTTGGGTACTCGCAGCCGAGCGCTCCCGTGCCCCTTCGGTGCCACCCGTGGGTGTGCTGGGTGCTGTGGGGTGGGAGGAGGCATCCCCGTGGGGGGGTGGCACCGGCAGACTCAGCGCAGGGGATCGGCTGTGTGGGGAGGGGGCTGCGAGGGGAGGGAGGGAGCAGGGAGGGATGTTGCCATGCTGGTCATGCGTGGGAACCGCAGCCTCGCCGGAGCTGGGTTTGGTGCCAGCCGGAGGAGAGGGGGCCGGGCTGCGGCGCTCATGGGGCCGGGGATACTGGCGGCGTGCAGGGGACCCCCCCTGGCCATAGCGGGGTGCTGAGAGAGGGCACCGCCGCGCCGAGGTAGGACTGAACAATGGCTGGGTCGGGCAGCAGCAGCAGCAGGAGGAGGAGGAAGATGAAAGGGCTCGGGGGCCCCTCAAGCTGCTGCACAAAGGGCTGGAGTGGGTGTGGGGCTCTGGTAGCCCCCATCTGGGCACAGCAAACCATGCATGGCCCCGGGGTTGTGCCAGCGCCTGCACTGCTCCTGCCAAGCACCCCCGGGACCACAGGCAGGTGCTCCTCTCCACGGCAGGCACTGGTGGGTATGATGGGGGGTGGCAGGTCCTGCCCCACAGCCGGAGCCCCCCGGGTGAGCAGCCAATGGGACAGGCAGGGTGGCGCAGCCACCACGAGGATACCCCTGTGGCACATTCCCGTCCCCCTCTGCCCGTGGGCTGCCCGTTGCCATGCCGAGCCTTGCTGGATGCCAGGAATGTGCCGGGGCGGCTGCTGCCGGGACAACGGCCCTGGCAGAGGGGTCTGGGCTCACCCGGCTTTGCCCACCCGTGCAGGGAGCAGCCTGGAGCCTGAGGAGCGCAGCATGGAGCCGCCGGCTGAGCTGGAGGAGGAGGTGCCCATCACCACGGCGCCCAGCCCGGTGGGATGCCAGCTTTTCGGTTACGTGGGAATCGAAGCTGTGCTGGACCAGATGAAGATCAAAACCATGAAGACAGGCTTCGAGTTCAATATCATGGTTGTGGGTGAGTGCCAGGCACGGGCTTCATCCTGGCTGGGGCAGGAATCCCAGCTCTGATGTCACCATGCCAGGGGGAATCATGCGCTTAAGGGATATGAAGGGTTTTAAGGAGCAATAAATTGAAGAGCAGCATCCCATACCCCATAATGCAGTGATGCTGGTGGGTGAGATCAGCTCAGACTCTGGGATGCTCCCACATAGGTACCAAGGAGTTATTGCCTTGGGAATAAATCTTTTGGGGAAATAGACCAGAGCTATCCCAACCTCTGGGATTCTCCCAAATAGGTACCAAGGTGCTATCATCCTGGGGAATAAGTTCATTGGAGGGACAAACCAGAGCTATCCCAACCTCTGGGATGCCCCCAAATGGATCCAGAGTGGGATTAATTTGTCATGGGGGACAAACCAGATCTGCCGCATCCCTGCAGGGCAGAGTGGGCTGGGGAAGTCGACAATGGTGAACACCCTCTTCAAGTCCAAGGTGAGCCGCAAAGCCTCGCAGCCCAGCCAGGAGGAACGCATCCCCAAGACAGTGCAGCTGCAGTCCATCACCCATGGTACGGTCACCACCACAGGGTCGTGATCCGCCAGCCCTGGGGAGGAGCAGGGGGCGCTGTGTCTGAGGCTGCATCCACGGCCTCAGAGCATCCACCGCAGATCCTCTGCTGCTCCCCATGTCTGGTCCCCGCTGACCCACATCTCTGCCCCACAGTCATTGAGGAGAAGGGTGTGAAGATGAAGCTGACGGTGACAGACACGCCAGGGTTTGGGGACCAGATCAACAATGAGAACTGGTAGGACACTTTGGGGTGCAGTATCCCAGGTTGGTGAGTGGCAGGTTTGGGTGAGGGTTGAGCTCAGATACTGTCTCCCAACTCCTCATCCTCAGCTGGGACCCCATCATCAAATACATCAACGAGCAGTACGAGAGGTACCTGCGTGAGGAGATCCTCATCACCCGCAAGAGGAAGATCCCGGACACCCGGGTCCATGGATGTGTCTACTTCATCCCTCCCACGGGTCACTGGTGAGTCCCCACTCACATCATCCATGGGTGCTCCCTGCTTGGTGTTGTGTGTCACCCCAGTGATGATGGTAGGGTCACCCTGGGGTGGTGGTGGTGTGGTTGCCGTGGGGTGACGCTGGTGGGGTCACCCTGGGGTGATGGTGGCCTTTGTCAGGCTGCGCCCACTGGACCTCGAGTTCATGCGGCGGCTCAGTAAGATTGTGAACGTGGTGCCGGTGATCGCCAAAGCCGACACACTCACGCTGGAGGAGCGAGCGGAGTTCAAGCAGCAGGTGAGGACAGGACCCCAACGGGCTCCCAGGGTGCCCCATGTGCCCGTCAGCCCCGTCTCAAACCCTGTGTCCTGTAGATCCAGGAGGACCTGAAGACCCATGCAATCAGCGTGTACCCGCAGGAGGACTTTGACCAGGACCCAGATGACAGGGTGCTGAACGACAGGATTCGGGTGAGTGCTGGGATGCTGGGACTGGGGATGCCAACCCCTGGAGACCACACCAGGGCTGAGCACAGCACCCTGCTCTGCACTGGCAGGAGAATATCCCCTTTGCTGTGGTGGGAGCAGACCAGGAGCACCAGGTGAATGGCAAGCGGGTGCTGGGCCGCAAGACCAAGTGGGGCATCATTGAAGGTGAGTGGAGGCCCTCACATCCCCAGGCATAGGGGGGCTGTCTGCTGGGGGCGTGAGGAGCAGCACCTATGGGTGCATCCCTGCCTAGGGGTGCGGCATGGTGCTGTGCCAGTGCTCTGGTGGTACCCAGAGCCTGTGGGGTGTGCATCCTGCGATCCCTCCACCCCCTGCCCCTCTGCCTTGCTTTGCAGTGGAGAACCCGACACACTGCGAGTTCCCCCTCCTGCGGGACCTGCTGATCCGGTGAGCAGGGGATGGGGTTGGGGGTGCTGCACCCCATGGAGGGGACAGTGGGGCGATGGGGCTGTGGCCTGATGCTCTCCCTCCCCGCTGCTGCCCTGGCAGGTCCCACCTGCAGGACCTGAAGGACATCACCCACAACGTCCATTACGAGAGCTACCGTGTGCGGCGGCTGAACGAGAGCAACCGCCTGGCGCTGAGCCCCCTCAATGGGCTGGCTGGCAAGGGCGAGGCTGGCAGCGACCTCTGAGCCACCACCTATCCCCCCGGAGCCACCCCTGCGCCCTGCCCCGCGTAAGAAGCCCCCCCAGCAGTGCCAGCCTGCCCTGGGCCAGGTCCTCCCTTGTCCCCAAGCACAGACCCCATTGGACCCTGCATAATGGTAAAGCTCAGCCTGGAGCTCTCAGCCTTCACCATCACCATCCTCCTGCTGGACTCCCCACCTTTGATGTGCCACCGCTCTCCTGTGCTGCTCTGGCCACTGGGACCATGGGGCAAGAGACAGACACCCCTCAAATATGCTGCTGGGGTGTAGGGTGCCAGCACCAGCCAGGCACCCCCGGGGCAGTGTCAGTGCTGTGGTGGTGCCATGGGTGGCTGGGTAGCAGGTCCCCTCCCTGCGGTCACCCCACCTGCCCTGCCCGGTGACGGCAGCTGCCATGGCCGGACTTTGAGCCACTTATCGGTGGCAGAAGTTCCGGATGGGTGTGGAGGTGCCAGGAGTGGTGTGAAGGTGCCACCCGCAAAGGTGTGAGGGGCTACACCCAGCTGCTGCTTGCTGGGACACCCCCTGCTAGGGCACCACCACAGGGTGCAGCCTCCCAACGCCTCAGGCGGACCCCACAGCCCTGGCACAGTGTAGGGATGGGGGTGTCGGGGGTCCCCCCAGTGCTCTGGGGGTGCATATAAGGCTCCTTTGTGGCTCCCGCTGTGGGTGCAGTGTCAGGATGGTGGCACCCAGTGGCTCGCTGTCCCCCCCTGCCTTGGCCCCACCGCAGGGCTCGGCGTCACCGTGAGCACCAACACCCTTCGCCCGGCCCCACGTTAATGATCCACCCGCCTGTGCCGCAGCCAGCAGCCACACCGGTGAGGGCGCGTGGTGTGGAGCTGGAGCTGCTGGAGCTGGTGGAGGTGGCAGCAGAGCTGGGCTCTGCAGCACAGGCAGCTTGGGGGGCCAGCGGCTCGCTGCCCCACGCCGCACCCTCCGTCCTGCACCCCAATAAGAGCAGACGCCATCAGCACCCACTTCCCAGCACGCGGCGTGGCTGGGAGAACTGGCCGGGACCATGGCGGTGGCCACGGTGAACCTCCATGCTGTCACCTCCTGGGTGGGCATCGCCCGGCTCTTTGCCATCGTGTTGTCCTGCATCGCCTTCAGCTTGGTGGCCTCCACCTGGGACTTTGGGGGTCCCTATGGGACGTGGTGCATGTTCACTTGGTGCTTCTGCTTCGCTGTGACGCTGCTGGTGGTGCTGCTGGAGCTGCTGGAGCTCTACCCCAAGCTGCCGCTCTCCTGGGATGACTTCACCTCGGCTTTCTCCATGCTGGCGACATTGATGGTCTTCACCACCTCCGTGGTCTTTCCCTCCACCTTCATCATCAGCCCCTGCAGTGGCAGCAAGTGTGCCCGGCAGGCCATGGCCACCGCCATGTCCTGCCTCTGCTTCCTTGCCTATGCCATTGAGGTGGGGCTCACCCGTGCCAAGCCAGGGGACATCAGCAGCTTCCTCTCCACTGTGCCTGGGCTCCTCAAGGTCTTTGAAGCCTACATGGCTTGTCTCATCTTCTCCTTGCTGGATACCTTCAGTTCGGAAGCCGGCCTGCAGTGGTGCGTGGCTGTCTACTCCATCTGCTTCATCGTCACCCTCCTCATCATCATCTTCACCATAGGCCGGTGCCTCACCTACATCCCCTGCCCGCTGGAGAAGATGCTGGTGGTGTACAACGCCCTGGCCCTGATGATGTACATCACCGCCACCATCCTCTGGCCCCTCTACAGCTTCAGGGGGAGGAGCCGCCCCCAGAGCTGCGGCAGGAACTGCTGGTGGAACAAGCACCTGGGGGTCACCTTCCTCACCATCTTCAACCTCATCGCCTACCTGGTGGACCTGGTCTACTCCACCAAGATGGTCTTCATCAGGGCACCTCCATAAAGGCTGCAGGTGGCCATGCTGGGGCGAGGGTGGTGGGACGCGGCTGGGTGCCGGTGGAGCTAAGGAAGAGGCCGGACACCTCGGAAAGCTCCTTCTCCCCATGCCAGAGTGGAGAGCCATGGGTGTTCCAGGGGGTGTGCTCAGCTTGGGGACCCCCAGGCTGCCTGGAGCTGGGGAGACACACCAGGGTGCTCCCAGAACCCTGGAGCTGGGGGCTTTGGGATTAAACTGGGTCATTTTTCACTTGCTTCTGCTTCCTCTTTCTTCCCCCTTCCTGATTTTCCGCAGGATTCCCTCCAGCAGCATGGGGCGCTCAGGGGTACTGATGGCACTGGGGGGACACTGGGGGTTGTCAGCAGATCCTCTTTTTAGCTCCTTGTTGACTTGGAGCCGGAGCAAAGCAGGGCATGACCAGGAAAAACCTAACCCAGATGCCTTTCCCTTGGCACCCACACAGGACCCTGCGGAACGGGTTCCAGAGGAATGTGGCTGCTGGGGGGGCTGAGAGCCTGCCAAGTCCTTGTCACTAGCACCACCAGGTCCTGGTCACCACCACTGTCACCCAGCAGGAGCCCTGCTGGATTTGGTCCTGGCTGTGCTGGTGGGAGACCTGTGTCTCCTGCGTTACCCTCTGGGGACTTCCTGGGGGACATGGGGAAGGGATGGCTGTCGCCCGGTGCCATCAGAGCTGGCATTGGAAGCACGGTGGCACTGCAGGGGGAGAAACCAGGAAGAAGGCAGCAGCATGGGGCAGGCAGATAGCGATGGGTGCAGGCAGGTAAGGTGTGCCCGCAGGCATTGCTCCTGGCATGGCACTCCCGGATGTGGGATATGTACCCATGGGGCACCCCAGAGGGTTTTGGGGCCACTGTCCCCAGCTCTGCCACTGCTTGCTCTGGTTCCACTGCAGCTGGGTGCCCACCCTCACCACCTCAGGGCTGCTGAGTGCTACGGAACAGCATCACCAACACCATGAGATGGCACAGCCCAGCTGCCCCAGTGGTGGTGAAAGAGCCCAGGCCGAATCTTTGGCACCCCAGGGCACCCATAGCTGGCGTGGTGCCTGGGCAGTACAACCTCCGTGTCCCATGCCAGAGCCACTGTGGTAGCACCGGCTGCAGGGTGGCCTGGTGGGTGTCCCCATAGCGGCCATCACCGAGTGACTGCAGCACCCTGGCACGGCAGGGGCTGCTCCCCTGCAGCAGGCAGCCAGGCTGGACTGTGCCGCGGTGCCACGTTCACACCGAGCGGCGCGGCCGGGCTGTTGCTGTCACCGGGTGGGAGTTAAGTGTTTGGCTCTGGCTGGCAGTGCCGGCGTATGGGGCACGATGGTGCTGGGTGCCAGCGCTGGGCTGGCAGTGGGGTGTAGGGGACTGCAGTGCAGGGGGAGGTTTGAAGAGTCCCAGCTCCCTACACCCGGCTGGGGACCCCGGAGCATCTCCCTGCCAGGGCACACAGTGACTGCCGAGGGACCCCGGGAGCAGCCAAGCCCCGGTGGGTGCAGGAAGCCCCGGTGCCGGTCTGGGCTGTGCCACGGAGCCCCGGTGCTGTGCCGTGTCAGAGGGCCTCCCGCTGGTGGTGCCCTTGTAGTGTGATGCTGGTGCAGGTGTGGTGCTGGTGCCGGTGCAAGTGCAATGTCAGTGAGGTGCCAGAGCCTGTGCAGCACCAGTGCAGTGCCGGTGCAGTGCTGGTTCAATGCCAGCGCGGTGCCGGTGCCGTGCCGGTTCGATGCCGGCGGGGTGCCGGTGCATTCCTGCCCCTAGGGGTCGGTGTGCCGCGGTGCGGGGGGCGGTGCGCAGGGCGGTGCGGGGGGCGGCCCGCTCCTGCGCACGGCCCGGGACGGCCGGGGCACGGCGGCAGCGGTGGGGAGCAGGTACCCAGCGGCGGGCCCGGGTGAGTGCGGGCGGAGCGGGAGGGCGGCGGCAGCTTCAGTCTCGGGAGGGATGCGCGGAGAGGCCGAACCGGTTGCGGGCGGCGGGGAGGGGGTGGCGGGCCGGGGAAAGCGGTGTCGATGCTGCCGGTCCCGGCATCGCCCAGCGCGGCCGGAGCCCTCGGGCACAGCCCGGGCGGTATGTGCGTACCCCCGCCCCGGGCAGCCACAGCTCAACCCGCGCAGGTCTGAGCTGCTCCGGTGGCGGGACGGCACGCGCAGCCCGGCTCCAGCCCTCAGCCCTCCTCCCGGTCAGCAGGGTGCTCCCGAGTCCCACAGGGATGCCCCAGTGCCTCCCCGTGTCCTCCAGGGACGCCCCTGCGTTCCCCAGGGATGCTCCTGTGTCCCCAGCCGGACAAGCTGCCTTCAGACAAGACCCCGTGTGAGACCCCATGTGCCCCCTCCAAAGCCTGATGCCCCGCTCAGGGTGATGCCCCGGGGTGCTCATGTCCCCTCCCTGCCCCATGGAGCTGGAGGTCACAGCTAGGAACCCCCAGAGCTGCTCCATTATCTACCCTAAGCATCCCTGGGATGTATCCCTGGAGCGGGGGCCGGGGGGGGATGAGCAGGGCAGCCTGGAAATACTGGATGTGATGGGGGCTGGGGGGCAGCCGTGGGGGGCCTGGGGAGCGCCTTCCTCGGAAAGGGACCTCCCACACCAGAGACATGAGCACGGGTGCTTCCCGAGGGCCGTGGACCAGGTGGGTGCCCCCGGGGTGGGGCCCCATGGGCATCAGCATGTTGGATCCCATCCTAGCATCCCTGCTGGCCATTGGGTGGGTGTGGATGTGGCACCCTGAAGGCGCGGCACCCTGAAGGCATGGCACCGTATCTTTTGGGGGATACGGGTGCTCCAAGACAGGTGTATAGGGAGGGGAAGAGAGTGTGTGTTTGCCCAGCAGGGAAGAGGTTAACACCGGGGGGGTTTGGGGTGTCCCCAGCCGGGTACACCCAGACTCATCCTCGTACTGGTGACCTCACACCACTGCCATGGCAACGGCTCATGAAGTCGCCGGTATCCTCTAGCATGGGGTGATGGGATGGGAACATGGGGAAGCTGCCGCGTGCTCACCACCCACCCTCGGGCCCCCCAGAATGAGCTGTGCCCCCGCCAGCACCCCAACTCCGCCTGACCCTCTGACCCTGGCACCATGCTCGTCAAGGAGTACCGCATCTGCATGCCACTCACCACCGAGGAGGTGAGGAGGGATGGAGGGAAAGGGGGTGTTCATTGGGAAGGGGGGTGCAGTGGCAGGGAGTCTCCAAGCCCCTGGGTGCCAGGATCCACCAGTGGAGAGGGCTGTGGGTGGGGTTACCCGCAGCAGTGGGGTGACTGCTCAGAAAGGGGCTGGGGGACACGGTGGCCCCATTCCCATCTCCTCATGGCATGGCTTGTGGCAGGGACCTTGGCTGAGCCACAGGGTAAGCTTTGGCCATGGCTGCTGGGCTTGGGATGCTCTGTGTATGTGCTGAGCCATGTTTTGGGGTGCAGAGCGAGGACATCTCGTCCCTGGGCACAGTGACCTTGGGACATGGATCCCAACGGGAGCACCAGGGGTCTGCTTGGGGCAACCCAGTCCCAGGACCACGGGATGAACCTGTGGGCGAAGGGCACCAGGGTTCAGGTGCTCCGATGGGGAGCACCGTCTCAATCACTGCTCCAGCAGGGAGCTCGAATTCCCAGCAGCAAGTCAATAGCTGGCAGTCAGCAGCATTCCTGGACAAAGGATGCTCCTGAGCACTGATGGGGCTGTTTTGGGGATCTGCAGCCACGGTGCATACATTGGGCAGCACCAGCTCTCCCCAGGCTTGAGGTTGTGGTCACACTACAGGGAGGTTTTCAATGGGGCAGGGAGGGGCTGGTGATGGATGGAATCCTCAGTGGAACAATAAAGCACTTATTGCACAGCCACGTCTTCAAATACACACACATATATATCCATATCCATACCTAGGTGTAGTTTTCCCTGGGTGCCAGGTAGCTTGCTGAGGACAAAGCCTCCAGGCATTCTGCAAGGCACCTGAACAGTGCGGAGGAGCTGGGTGGGTACAATCCAGCTTCACCTAGGCACTGGAGCAGCCATTGGGCAGGGATGCTGGAGAAGGGTGCCCTAGGAGACCCCTGCCTGCTGCACAGCACTTGGTCTGTCACCCTTTGCTCCGTGCCTCAGTTTCCCTGCTCGGTGGTGTCTCTGGAGGGTGCCGGGCAGGGGTGGCACTGAGCCGGGTGCTGTGGTTGCAGTACCGTGTGGGGCAGCTCTACACCATCAGCAAGCACAGCCACCAGGAGAGTGAGAAGGGCGAGGGCGTCGAGGTGGTGAAGAACGAGCCCCACGAGGACCCCATCCACGGCCATGGCCAGTTCACTGAGAAGCGCGTCCACCTCTCCAGGTGAGGCCCTACCCCTCCCTCCTCCACAGTTCCCAGAAATATCCATTCTGGGTGCTTGGCACCCTGCAATGGGGCTGCACCCATCTCCCGGGGGTGCACCTGGAGTACACCCATCTTTGGGGCCTGCACCCAACTTTGGGGGCTTCACCTGTCTCTCAGGGTATGCCCATTTCCTTGGGTGAGCATATCCTGGGGAGCTGCACCCACCTCCTGGGGTGCACCCATCTCCCAGCCATGCACTCTGCCATCTTCGAGGGCTACACCCATCACTCAGAGTGAACCCATCACCCAGGGTGCACCCATCTTTCGGGCTACCCTCCAGGGTGCACCCATTCTCTGGGGTGCCCCCCTCTCTGGGGTCTGCACCCACCTCCTGGGGTGCGCCCATCTCCCAGGCACACACCCTCTCTCACGGTG
The DNA here is from genome assembly GCF_033783945.1 of Neopsephotus bourkii. NCBI lineage: Eukaryota > Metazoa > Chordata > Aves > Psittaciformes > Psittacidae > Neopsephotus > Neopsephotus bourkii. The sequence goes on from NW_026901034.1 coordinate 1,144,482, forward strand.
AGCACCCATCTCCAGCGCCAGAGGGTGCCTCGGCTGCGGTGCAGGGCTCAGTGGGGATGCCCCAGCTGGTGCTCAGCTCACCCCGGGGTTGTCCCGGTGTCCCCGGTGCCCGCTGGCAGCCGGTGTCCCCCCCACCGCTGCGGCACACCGCGGCGCAGCACCGGCAGCGCTGCCGTGACTCAGGCTATTTTTAGCAGCGGTGCTCACGATTCCCCTCCTGGGGATGGTATTTATAACGCCTGCGGATGAATCAAACCACCGCCCAGCTCCCCGGGACCCGATCCTACCGGGGGGGGGCAGCAGCATCCCGGGGTCCTGGCCCTGGGCACAGAGAGGGGGTAAGGGTGCCTGAGGAGGAGATGGGGGTCCTGGGAAGAGGATAGGGGCATGGGGGTGCAGATGAGGGTGCTGGGGAGGTGCCAGGGTTCCTTGGGGTGATGGGTCGTAGGGGATGGTCCTGGAGGGATCCTGGGGTGGAGGTGAGGGCAGTCCCACATGCAGGGCTGTGTCTGGGGGAGCAGGGCTGGGTGGCACTGGGTGGTGCTGTGGCCACATCCTGCCCTGAATGGACCCCTATATGCTGTGGTTCCTGCAGCAAACTGCCGAGCTGGGCACGGGCAGTAACCCCCCGCATCTTCTACATCACAGAGAAGGCCTGGAACTACTACCCCTACACCATCACTGGTGAGCCAGGGCAGGGAGAGGGGATGGGCACCCCCAGGCACTCTGCCCCTCTCCATCAGTGGCCATTGGGTGCCGGGAGAGCCCGGCTATAGCCACTGCCCAGTCTCACCTCTCCCTCTCTTCCCCATGGTGCCACCCCCTGATGCTTCTGATGTGTCACGCTGTCCTTGCAGAGTACACAGTAAGGAGATGGCATGGGGGGACTTGGCCCTTTCCCCAGCACCTACCCTGACTGGGGAATGGGGCACTGGGGGAAGTATCCCCCAGGGCTGGGTGTTCCTGGGGTCAGCAGTTTCAGGGGTGGGGTGTCCCTCGAGGTGGGTTTCCCATGGGGTGAGTACCCTTGGGTTAGGTGTCGCTTGGGTGGGCATCCCTTGATCTAGGTGTCCCTTGGGTTGGGGCGTCCCTTGGGGTGGGTGTCCCTTGGGACTGGGCATCCCCTGGGGCTGAGTTTCCTTGGGGTGGGTGTTCCATGGGACTGGTGTCCCTGGAGCTAGGTGTCTCTTGGGACTGGGCATCCCTTGGGGTAGGCATGCTTGGGGCTGGGTGTCCATCAGGATGGGTGTTGTTTGAGGTGGGCATCCCTGGGAGTGTGTCCCCCTGGCTGGGGGTCCAGCTGACGGCCGGTCCCTGCAGTGTTCCTTCCTGCCCAAGTTCTCCATCTACATCGAGACCAAGTACGAGGACAACTGCGGGGACAGTGAGAACGTGAGTCTGCGCAGCAGCTGGGACCTGGCAAACTCCTCACCAGGGAGGACGCGTGGCACTGCACCGGCACCTCTCACCCTTCCTCCCCTCCCCAGATCTTCCACAGTGACAAAATCCTGGGCGACCACGAAGTCTCCTTCCTGGACATCGCCTTTGACGAGATCCCCGAGCGGTACTACCGCAGCCTGGAGGTATCGCGGAGCTCCCAAGGGCCACCCCCTTGTCCCCTGTGGCAGGCTGGGGGCTCACAGCCCTGCTGTGCTCTCCCAGGACCCCCGTTTCTTCAGCTCGGCCAAGACGGGCCGGGGGCCACTGCGGGAGGGCTGGCGCCAGCACACCAAGCCCATCATGTGCTCCTACAAGCTGGTGAGCGTCAAATTCGAGGTGTGGGGGCTTCAGACGCGGGTGGAGCAGTTTGTGCACAAGGTGAGGGGGAACTCCAGGCCAGGGGGAGACACTGGGAGGACAGTGATGAGGTGTTGACCTCCATGGTGCGTCACAGGTGATCCGGGACATCCTGCTGATCGGTCACCGGCAGGCGTTCGCATGGGTGGACGAGTGGTGTGGTGAGTCCCCCCGGTGCTGCCGGTGGCAGGGGACACGGGCCGGGGGTGGCTCCAGACCCCCAGGGTGGGAGAGGGCTGCGAGTTTAACCGTAATGCCACTAACCCCATAGGCAGCTCCCACTCATCCTCCAGCTCCCTGTATTCTGCTGCCTGCGCTGCTCTGCTCCCTGCCCTCACCCCTGCCTGTACCCCAACACACTGGCCATTCTTGCTGCACGCCTGGGGAGGCTTGGCTGACGTGAGGGATGGGGAGCACAGCCCGAGCACCCCTGGCTGCGCTGCTGGCACTGCCTGCACCCTGGTCTGGCAGCAACACATGCTGTCACACATGGACACGGGGATGGGAGCCCCTGGTTTTGGCAGCGGTGCCATCCCGGCGAGCAGCTCTCTGCCTTCCAGACATGTCCCTGGAAGAGGTCCGGGACTTCGAGACTCAGATGCAAGTGGCCACAAACCAAAAGCTGGGGAGCCAGCATCCCTAACCCCCTCCCCCCCCATGCTGTCTGCAGGGCACAGGGACCCTGAACCCCACCACACTGCCTGCGGGTGGGTGCAGGCAGGGGGGCTTGTGCATGGTGCACGCTGAGCCCCCCCTGCACCCTGAGGCAAGGGTCCCCCTCTGCTCTGCCTGCGCATCCCCTTGCCTTCGCTGCCTGCCCGTCATTTCCCCACTGATGCCTGGGCTGGTGCCGGAGGTGGGGGCAGCGTCCCCTGCTCTGCGAGTCCCCCTGTCCCCAGCACCCAGCTCGGTGAGGAGCCGGCGCACGGAGCGCAGGTTTGTCCGTGCCGAGCGGCTCCAAGCGCGGCTGTGCTCGCAGGAATGACGATGGAGGAGGTGAGGCGCTACGAGCGGGAGACGCAGGAGGCCACCAACGAGCTCGTCGGGCTGGTGGCCCCCACCATCGCTGTCAGCGAGGTGGGGCAGCCCACGGCCACGCACTCGGCGCCCGCCAGCGCCCCCTCCACCCCGCTCAGCGACGACTCCCCCGACTTCCTCGCCCCCCCCAAAACTCGGCCGCGCAAGAAGTCGGCGCCGGAGACACTGACGCTGCCCGCGCTGCGGGAACGCACCGGCGCCGAGTGATGCCGGCGGTGCCGAGCCGGGCGGGACTGTGCCGGCCACGCTGCCCACCGCAGCCACGGGGAGGAACCCGCCGCTGGGGCGCAGGGAGCCCTAGGGAGGGTGCGACCACCCGGAGCCATCGCGGGTGCCCGTGCAGGTCATTGCCACCATCTAGCGCCGCTGCCTGCACCGGGAGCAGTCCCCAGCACCATCAGGCAGGAGCCGGTTCGCTCAGCGCCACCCGCCCCGGTTACCGCCGAGGCTGCTGAGTGGCACCGCGGTGGCAGCCGGTGCCCATGTACCCAGTGAGTGATGCTGGAGCTCCATGCTGTAAGGTAGGCACCGGCGCAGGGGCACAAGAGTGTGTGACAGTGACAGGAACCACCAGGTGTTGGTGGGGACTCCCCGCAGGACCCCTAGGCACAGCAGGTCCTGCAGCAGGGTCCCCTTTGCCGTCCCTTCAGAGGCCATGGCTGCCCAAGGAGGGCTCAGCCCTCTGTTTTCTTTGGGAAAACACAGGCCTTTTTGGAAATAAAGCTCGAGACAAGCCAGCCGTCTGCTGGTGGAGGTTTATTCGATGCCATGGAGGGGTGCTATGCCTGTGGCAAGGTGCTGTGTGTCCCAGGACTGGATGTGTGCAGTGAGGAATGACTGGATCACCAGTTCCGGAATGGGGAGATAGGGTGCTGTGATGGGGCAGCGAGGGGCTGGGAATCCAGTGGGCAGGATGGTGCTGGCTGCACTGGGTCAGGCCAGCCCTGGGGTGATGCCCCCAGCCCCACCAGCAGCACTGGGCTCCTCTCCCCACCCACCATCACCATCCTCCAGGTCTTCAGCACCCGGCACAGCTGATGCCACCGGCCCCAGCAGGGCGATATAGTAGGAACTGCAGTAGACGGGTGCCTTGTTGGGGCTGGAGTAGACCTGCTCAGGCCGCAGTGAGGCAAAGGGGTTGGTGGCATAGCCCATGATGCGCATCTCGAGCTCCACCAGGAGCTGCAGGGAGGACTTCAGCTCCTGCTCACTGCCAGGGAGTAAAGGCCAGGCCCTGCTATGGTGTGCTGGTGGTGGTGCCAGCACACCAGGGTAGTGGGGCTGTGCTCACCTGTACACGGTGAAGAGGACCGGCAAGCGGTAGTCCCGCAGCAGCAGCAGGGTGGGCAGCCAGCCTGCCAGCAGGTCTGGGCAGGCATGGAAACCTGTGGGGACACAGTGGTGAGGGTCCCACCTCTTCCTGTGCCACTCTGACACTGGATCTAACAGCACCCGTTCATGCTGGGGTGCATGGTGACACTGGCAATAGTTTGTCACCCTTAGCAAGGTGAGTACCATCTCAGCAGCATGGCTCTGGGTGCCTGGGCTGAGCCACCACACTGAGAGCCACAGGCAGGGACCCTTTTGGGAGCTGCCTATGTGGCAGGTGGGTGATACAGGCAGGACACTGAGCACCCGTAGAGGGGGAAAGACAGCCAAGCCCAGGGCATCACCCTGGCTGCATGGTTGCCTGTTGTAGCTTGCAAAGCCCTGGATATGTCCCAAGCCACCAGCAGGCACTGCTGGGGTGCTGAGGGACCTGCACCCTTCTGGGGATATCCTGCTGCTAGCAGTGTGGTGGTGAGGGTCCAGTCCCCTCCACAGAATCATAGAATCACAGATGGTTTGCGTAGGATCATCTTAAGATCACCTAGTTCCAGCCCCCTCCCATGGGGAGGGTCACCTCACCCTAGACCATGTCGCTCAAGGCTCTGTCCAATCTGGCCCCAAATGCTGCCAGGGATGGAGCATTTACCACTTCTTTTGGCAACCTGTTCCAGTGCCTCACCACCAGCACAGTAAAGAACTTCTTCCTTATATCTAACCTGAACTTTCCCTGGTTAAGTTTTAACCCATTACCCCTTGTTCTATCACTACAGTCCTTGATGAAGAGTCCCTCCCCAGCACCCTTTTAGGCCCCCTTCAGATACTGGAAGGCTGCTATGAGATCTCCACGCAGCCTTCTCTTCTCCAGGCTGAACAGCCCCAACTTTCTCAGCCTGTTTTCCTACAGGACGTACAGGAACTCACCTGGGTGAAAGCCCACCACCAGGTCAGGGCGAGCGGCCAGCTTGGTCTCCACGTGGCTTTCCCAAAAGTCATGGTAGAGCCCCTTGTAGCTGCTGAGATAGACCCTTCCCCGGGGGGCTGGGGTGGCCAGGGGTGGCCTCATGATGGGTCCATCGACCACATCCACCCCCACCATCACCACCTCCATGCCGCGGTGCCCCGGGAACATGCGCGTCAGCTCGTCGTAGTCTGTCAGCCGGGCGTTGAGGGTCTCCACGTGGGATGCTCCCACCACGTGCACAGTGAGGGCCTTGGCAAGGGGCTCAATGCTGAAGAGCCGCAGCCCCAGGCCGATGGTGAGCGGCCGCGAGTGGAAGTCGGTGACCAGGCGTCGGACGGAGTCACGCAGCTCCCTGTCCTCTGGCCGCGGCTTCCCAGCGTTGGCCCACAGCAGGGTCATGTATCGCCCGGCCAGGATGGCGCCCAGCTTCTCCTCCAGCTGCTCCTGCATGGAGAACCAGTCCTCCCAGCCCTCCACATCCCAGGGGGACTTTGTCCAGGTCTCTGTGGGAAAAGGGATGTCTCCTAGAGGAGACAGAGAGAAGCACTGGGGGTCACAATGGTGGCCCCACAGCCCAGGCTGCCTGTCCCACCAGACCCACAAGCCAGGAGGAGGGACTCCCCCATCCCTCCATGGGATTTCTGCAGCATGGTGTGGGGGTCAGGCAGGCCTGGAGGGGTACACACAGTGTCCCCTGCCCCACCTGTGAAGACAAGCCACTCCACCAGCCGATCCAGGGCCACCAGTTTCAGCTTCTTGCAGAACTTCTTGTGCAGCGGCCAGTTGGCACGCTGGCACACCACGCCGCAGTAGTACACGTTCTGGCACCTGGGGACACAGGGAGAGGATTCTGCCTGACAAACCAAGGCTCCCTGACAGCCCTCCCAGATCTGTGTTGCTGTGGTTTGAGGGATGCCCTGTAGCTAGAGGTGGGTTTTGGGACAATACCCCCCTGGCTTCATCTTGTTTGGAAGCAAGGGGATGGATTCATCCCCATGCCATCAAACCACATCCCCTTGACATACCTCTTGCATCGCCGGAGGCTTTTGGGGTCCGGGAGAGCATCGGGGAGCTTCCTGCACTCAGCACAGAACTTGAAGGTGTCCTCCATCTTCTGGAACATCTCAAAGTAAGTCCGGATGCCAAAATCGCTGCCGCTTTTCCTCCCATCCATGGCAGACCTGCACATGTATGGGGAATGAGAAGGATCCAGCAGAAGCTGCTCTGCCACCACAGTGAGGCCAATGTCCTCTCTCTAAGGCCACCAGGACTTCTACCTCCAGCCAGGAGCATCCTGTCCCGGGACAGAGAACCGGGAATGGGCAAATGGAGGGGTGTACCCAGGAGCCCCATCAGAGCACCCACACACAGGCTGAGCCAGGAGGGTGGGATGAGCCAGAGATGTTCCAGCTGCGAGGACGCACACGGGATGCTCTGTCCGTGGGGGGAAAACACACACCCATGGGTGCTCACTCACTTGTAGTCCTCATAGCTCTTCATGTTGAGCTTCTGGAGGATGACATGGGACAGCCCCGGCACATTGCGGTCCATGGCTTGAAAGCCCAGCGAGTCCACGTCTGGCGCCCTCGCCTCCGGCTCCTTCGTGGGCTTCTTGGTGCGGCCGGGTCTGGGGGCAGCGCCTGCGTTCCTCTGAGTCACGGTGGTGGCTGTGGCAGACGGGGGTGGGGGTGCAGGGGCCGGTGCGGGGGTCCCCGGGTGCTGCCGGGGGGGCCCCCGTTTCCCGCTGCCCCCACGCCGCCGGCCGCCCGCCATCCCGCTGCGCTCAAATGTCAGCCCCGAGGAGATAGCGAGGAGAGGAGCGCCTCGGCCCCTCCGGGATCGGGTAGCGCAGCTATTCTGGGCATCCCCTCCCCGGGAACCGGCCAACCCGAGCCGGGGGTCTGGCACCCGCCCCAGCGCTACCGGGTCTGCCTCGGAGCTGCTCCCGCGCTGCACCCGGGGGGGCTGCACAACCTCTGCGATCTGTCCCCAGTGTTCCCATGGGACCTGCCAACCCCCCCGCCATGAGGCCCTTTCCCTTGGGCACCTTGGTGCAGTGTGAGCTGGGTGGGCACCACGGTGTGTGCCAAGCAGGGCTGGGGGGCAGCAGGCGTCAGGTGGGGACATGGTGCAAGTCCTACACCTGGATTGGTGCTATCCGACACACAGCTACAGGTTGGGCAGAGAAGCGATTAGGCCCTACCCTATTATTAGGGGCCCTTGTTCTACTATCCCGAAAGCAATCTTTCCATGCACCTTGAGTTTTTCCATTTCCCGGATAGTTTCTTTTCCCTAAGGCTGCACTGGTTGCATGAGTAATTGTTCAGCTTAATTTTTGCCTTCCCAACTGTGTCTCGGTTGCGGCACACCCTCCATGCTTCCTCAATCAGCTTTTTGATATCTCTCTGGTCCTCTGCACTAAGTTTATGTAGTTTCTTTCTAATACCATTTGAGGATTGTCCTAGAGAGATATCAGCTGCTGCTCTCCCTGGTCTCTGGAGGGGTCCATGGTAGTATATTTTTGCATTGCTCCCGTAATCTGTCAAAAAATTCTGTAGGAGTTTCACCTGTGTTTTGTTTGACAGCACATAAAGCTCCCCAATTCATGGACTTAGGAATTGCATGCTCCAATCCAAATGTTTCATACCTTTTGAGAAGTTGATAATGGTTGGGGTTATTATAATCCTATTGTGGTTTAGCTGTAGGGACATAATCGTCCGCATTTCTCTGCAGTGTTTCTGCAGCAATTAATGCCTGAACATGGGTTCTGGCAGCTTTAAGTACTAGTTCCTTTTCAGTGCCTGTGATTGCATCTAACATGAAATCAGTATCATCCAAATCCAGGTCTACGGCTTTAGTGAAGGTTTTGAATATTTTTGCTGCTCCTGCGGGATCATCTCTATAGGTCCTTGCTATCGATTTTCAACTTTGTAAGTCTCCCATACAGAAATTAACCTTTAGTCTCATGGGTCCCTCAGGTCCCGCAGCTTCCCTAAGGGGGGCTTGTATCACGCCTTGGGTGCCATGTTTATCCCACTCTTTCTGCCACTCTGGATGTTCCCAGAGGGGGAAAAACATATGCATGAAAGACTTCATCCCGCTTTCCTTCCCTTGGTAAGAAGGGCATCAACTCTAACATTCTATCATAGCTTAAGGATGTTTTCTGGCTATTTTTCTCCACCTCCCAATTTATACAATGGCCACCACTTGTTACAGTATTTCATCAAGGTCTTTTTGCTTGGGATTCCTCCTGGGAGAGCCCCAGTTTCCCCCCAGTGTCTTAGGACGCATTCCAGTGGACTTTGAAGACTTGTATTTTAACTTTCCCAGTTTCCCATTTTTACTCTCCCTGCTGACTCCCCACCTTGCTGATATTTTGTTTTCTCCCCCGCACCATACTTTAATTACTCCCACAACCTATACTGTTCAGACCAAATTCTGCACCCCGTGCAGTAAAAATCCCATTCGAATTTTACCCAAACCTTTTTGTTACACTGGTACAATTTAGAACACAATCTGTCTCTCATTCACTACCAGGACGAAACAAACACACCTCAGTCTCAGGGTAATACATATTTTCCTTTTTGCTTTGCCTGTTTCCAGCTGTTTCAACTGCAGGAGAACAAAACAACGGATCAGAACTTCGCACTCACTTCGTACTTGGCTGTACATCTCACACATAAGTTCATATGGTCCCTGCCCGTAGGGGGTTGGGGCTGGAGGAGCTTTAAGCCCCCTTTAACCTCTCTGTTACCCCGCAGCACTGCCGCACGCTGCCCACCTCCACCACTGCGGCCGCAGCAGCTTCACGGCCGAACCCCATAAACACGTGGTGCAGCGCTGAGATCTCGCGAGACTTCACGGGAGCAGTCGCGTCGCCGTGGTTACCGGTGGACGCGCGGCCCTCCCGTTGAGGCAGGTAAGCCTTGGTTCGCGCCCCGGGCCGGTGCGGGAGGGTCTGCAAACCCAGCCGGGAGCGCCCTGACCCTGTTGGTGGCGGCAGGACGGTGCGCTGAGGCGGTTGCCAGCGCCGGGGTGAGGCTGGTACCTCTCATCTGTCTGGGGTGGCTGGAACTGGGGGGAGCGAGGCTGTGGAGTGCTGTGGGGTGCTGCAGACAGGCCCCTGGTGCGGGATGGAGCCAGTACCTGGGGCTGCGGGAGCCCTGTGGGGCCTGTCAGGAGCTGAGGCCTTTGGCCCCACAGCCTCCACTGTCAGTCAAACGAGAATCACAGAATCCCAGACTGGTTTGGGTTGAAAGGACCTTAAAGCTCATCCAGTCCCAACCCCCTGCCACAGGCAGGGACACCTTCCACTAGACCAGGTTGCTCCAAGCCCCGTCCAACCTGGCCTTGAACACTGCCAGGGATGGGGCAGCCACAGCTTCTCTGGGCACCCTGTGCCAGCGCCTCAGCACCCTCACAGGGAAGAGCTTCTGCCTAAGAGCTCATCTCAGTCTCCCCTCTGTCAGGTTAAAGCTGTACCAGGGTGAGCCTGGCTGAAAGTAGCAGTCACACCGAGCCCTCCCCTTGTGCAGAAGGCGCTGGGAGCTGCAGCTGGGTTCCTTTTACTGAGCAGCATAATTTTGGCATTACATGTCCTCCCTATGCTCCTCATGAGAGCTTCCTCACTGACAAAGCCCTGTACTTTCAGTGGTGTTTTGACAGCCAAGCCTAGAATAATGCCAACAGCCATGGCTGCTGGGCCCTGCAGATGCTTCTGGGAGAGGAATTGAGCAGTTTCATATTTCTTTTCCCCATTCTTTTTCCTGCAGAGCCATGGAGGTCTCTGGGGGGCTGTCTTCCAGAAAAGAGTCCACTGTATCTGTTCCCAGTGAGTCACAACCAACACCAGTACAGATCACAGTGCTGAAAGCACAGGACCTGGTAAAGCTCTTCTGAAAATGGTTTAATAAACAAAGCTAGAGTGATGTTGTGGGCTGTGATCCTGTTTGAGAGGAGCTGTGAGGTGGTTAGGGTTATTGGAAGGATTGGTGGGAATATCATGGATTCAGCTATACAACACTGTGGCTTCCTCTTCCCCACTGAGGGCTTGTTTGCACAGAGTAAAGGCTTGTGATTCATGTAGGCTGGGGAATGCACCTCCTCAGCAATGCTCCAGAGATGGGTTGAAATATCTCTCTCCACCTTCTCCGCCTATCTCTGTGTAAATGGCAGCTTTTTAAAGCAAAACAGAGTGAAAAATATGTATCAGTGAGACAAATACCTCTCCAAAGGTCTCACTTTGGATGTAAATTTGGCTTTTCATCCCAGCTACAGCAGTTTATATCATGTTGAAACCAAGAGAGTGGCTCCAGTTAGAGGGAAGACTGTGAGGTGGTTCTGATCAAACCATGACTCCTGCAATTTCCATGTGCAGCATGATGCACCCTGCTGGCCTTAAAGTCCTCTAGAGGCCCTAGCATTTAGGAGGGAATGCAGAGGAGAAGCTCAGCTAGAAAACGCAAATCCCTGCTTCGGCTCTAGTAGCAGGCAAAACCAGCAAACCAAAAGCAGCTCCCTGGGTTGCGGTTTTGAGGTTTTTATACTGTAGTTTTTGACCACCTCTCACACTGACAGGTTCATCAAACAGCATCTTAGGTGAGAAGTGTAAGGTATGAGGAGGAAAAACAACGCTAAAAAGGATAGACCCATGGATTAATTGAACGTGAAATGTTGCTTTGTGGTTTCTTATTGCTCCATTCTGAGAAACAGCTCTGGGAACAGGAGGGAAGGTTACGAAAGTGTGATAGTAAGAACAACAATATGAGAAAAAAAAAAAAAACCAGCTGTAAGAAGTGTGTAATCTGCTTAATTAGAGGTAATGGAGAGAAGTGTGAGAGAGGAGCCCAGGATAATTAATGGGACAAGGAAAGGTTAATTGGATTCTTCTGTTTAGCCATTCATAGAATGTACGCTCAAGGAGAGTGAGAAGGACTGAGAATTAAAACCAAGTGAATGAAATCTCCTTTTGTGCAAGAGCCAATACGGAACTCATTACCTCACCAACAAGGAGGGAGGGTGCTGAGGGTGGAGATCAGGTATCCCTGTGGCTCAAGACTAAAGAAAAGCTGGGTTTGGGTACGACAGCCTGATGTTCAGAGCGGTGGCTGCTGCTCCCTGTGTGGAAAAATAAACCATGTTCCTCCTTGAAACTGAAACCTCCTCATCTCTGCTTGAAGCAAGTGGTATGAAGGTGGTGTAGCAGCATATGGCAGAGCTCCCCAGAGAGCTTGCTGGAGCCCTTCTGTCATTTCAGGCCACTGGCAGCCATGTGATAGACACAAGTGACCTCTCAGCTCAGCCATGTAGCTGAGGAAACTACAAAAGTCTTGAGCTTCCTGGAAGCACAAAAATATCAGAATCAGCCAGAATCAGAGACTGGTTTGGGTTGGAAGGTGCCTTAAATCTCATCCAGTCCCAACCCCCTCATCCACCAGACCAGGTTGCTCCAAGCCCCGTCCAACCTGGCCTTGAACACTGCCAGGGATGGGGCAGCCACAGCTTCTCTGGGCACCCTGTGCCAGCGCCTCAGCACCCTCACAGGGAAGAATTTGTTCCTCATATCTAACCTAAATCTCCTCTGTTTAAGTTTGAGGCCATTACCCCTTCAGTGGGGTATTTTAGGATTTGCTTCAGCTGTGTCTTTCACTGCCTCTCATGCAGTGAAGCCCAGACCTCTCCCTCTCTGCTGCCGCAGATTTTGATAACCCCTGGGGTGTCACAGCATGGGAAAGCAGGAAAGTTCCCTCCTAAAAGCCAGGGAAGCCTAAGGTCTCAGCATGGCCAAGCTCTGCTCCTGTTCCCCATTTCTGTAGGGAATAGCAAAAGACCCCACTGGAGAACCCTGTCCTGGGCACTGAATTGAGCTGCCTGCCAGAGGCAACTTTGATCCTAGACCTGTTGCCTCAGAGCCAGCTGCTTAATGTGCCTTTTCTTGACAGAACACTCTCAAAAGCAACGTGTCAGTCACTTCAGTGTGCGTGGAGTTCAATGGAGTGGTCCTGGGAGAGTCCTTCAGGACTAATGTCCTGCCAAAGGGGACAGCAGACTACAATTTCACAACCAGCTTTGAGAGCAGCCCCAATGGGCCCAACTCCCTGAATGACATTGCACAAACCCCTGTGCTCTGTAAGTACCTGAATGTCCCTGGTTGGAGGTGGGAGTCACCAGCTGCCCTGCCCTGCCCTGCCCTGCTCTGCCCTGCTCTGCCTGCCTGCTGCGACTCTGACTGCAGGAGTCACACATTAAGAATAGCACTGCAGTGGTGGCAGGGTCTCAGAGCTTCTGTCCCCATCTCTGCCAGCTGGAAGGGTCTCCTTTCATGTTGGCCTGTGCTCCTTGGCTTCACTGTTCTTGTAAGCCCTGGGAGATGGAGTAGTAGCACATGCCAGAGCTGCCCTTTGCAGCCCCTGAACTGCTGGTCTGAAGCTGTCTGAGAAACTGCCACCTCCTCTCTTTTTCATCCCTCTAGTGACAGTGATAGAAACATTGCAAAAGGACAAGAAACAGAAGGACAGGACCACACCTCTTGGCCAAGCAGTGGTGGATCTTCTACCTCTGCTGCAAGGTACAACACTGACTTCCACAGCCTCTGTAACTATTTCTTACTCCCTGGCACTTTTGGATCTTTTCTTATGGATCCCTGACAAAGGAATTGAATCATAGAATGGTTAGGGTTGGAAAGGACCTTAAGAGCAGTTCCAACCCCCTGCCATGGGCAGGGACGTCTCACACTAGACCATGTCACCCAAGGCTCTGTCCAGCCTGGCCCTGAACACTGCCAAGGATGGGGCATTTACCACTTCTTTGGGCAGCCTGTTCCAGTGCCTCACCACCCTAAGCACTTCCCTCCTTTTGACAAAATGCTCTTTGTAGCACTGGGGAAGATGGGGTGACATCAGTAGGCCATGATTTCCCTAGGGAGGGTCTCACTCCATGCTCTCTCATTCCTGTTTCTTTCCAGGACAGTGTTCATTTCAGGTCACAGCTCCTTTACATGCAGTGCCTACCTCTCCATCAGAGAGCCTCCACCCAGAGGCCAAGGTATGTGGAATCTGGAACTGTTTCTTTGCCCCTTCAGCTCTCTGCTGCTTTTTAATGGGAAGATGAGCATGACTCAGCCACCTGGCTTATCACAGATGTTAACAAACTCTGTATATTACCAGCTTGGAGGCCTTTCCTTCTCCTCTTGATGTCTGTCCCTTGTTGCCTATGACAGGTGAAATCGTGCTAAGAAATGTTAATGTGTGCAGCCACCAAATCACTCTGTAAACAAACATTCAAGATGGAAAGCCCAGTGCTGAAAACCCAGAAAGAGAACAGCAGCATTAGCTGCCTGGCTTGATTAGTCTTCCTCTCTGTGGGTAAAATATCTCAGAGTCTGTTATTGTACCAGCTCTGACTGCCTTCCCCGCAAGGTCCTTTTTCATTCAGGTGGTTGAAAAGTACCTGGTGAATAAAGCATGAGACTGAGAAAATGTGTTTCATTTTGCTTCGAGCCTGCCTCCAGTTAGCACCACCAGTAAATTGAAGGGGAGGAGATTGCACTAACTTCTCTGTATCTAAGAGGTGTTACACAGTGTATGAGAGGGGCTCTCACTAGGGAGGAGAGATAATAAATGCTGAGCAGCTGGGTTTCGCTGCACACCATCTATTGGATTGGGACAGGTAATTAAGACTGAGATGGGGCAGCGCCAAACTGTGGCCCTGGCTCAGCATGCTCTGAATCACTGGGTGAAAAGTGATGTTCTTTTGCTGTGGCTCACTTTATGAGACCCTGACTCTTTCTCTGTGGCTCATTTTATGAGACCTGTGGAGCATGTGCCCTGCCTCGAGCAGGCTTCAATTTAAACAGACAAATCACCACAATTCAGACAAAGCCATCGTGAAATTCCCTTCCTAAGCTGGTCTGTTCTCTTTCATATTCAAGGTGAGGAAGAAGGCATTATACATTCTGGCCTTGGGTTTCTGCTGGCTTCTCCCTCAAGAGCAGGAGTGTTATAACTGTGAAGTTACTGGTTCTACTTTATCCTTGTTTTCTAGGGTGGCCTTGAAGTGACAGTGCGCACCAAAGAGCCTTTGCTTTCTGCCACACAGCTTTCAAACAGTAACTTCCTGAGCATCACACTGGAGGCAGCTTATTCTATCCCTGAAACGTTTGCTGCCACAGGACCCCTGCAAAACTACATGGCTTGCTTGCAAGTACCAGCAGCTGGGGAGGTGAGGAACAGTCCTGGCACATTGAAAGGTGTTTGGCTGCTTCAAAGTGGAGTGTTCTCCCACACTATGTAGCATGGAATAAGGCTGTGGGGTGCTTAGCTCATGTGCTTGTCCAACAGCAGCGTTTGCTGTGGGTGCTTGGGATCTCTGTGGTGTGATGTGTCTCTTAAACACAAAACAAGGTCTGCTCAGCAAGATTTGGATTGAAATGGCAGGTTCTTTTCCATGTGGCTGTTCGTTTGGTTTTTCTCCATTCTTTGTGTGTGGTGGAGTGGATTTTCCAAGCCAGGCCCCTGCGCTGCTGCTTAGCTTTGTTAGACCCAGCTTAGTGCAGCTGGCACTTGCTCCTGCTCATGTTGGACATGCAAGTCCATTCATTCTCATGTTTCTCTAGAAAGAACTCCCCTTGCTCTTCAAGAATGGCATCCTGAAGCTTGCTGGTGAGAAAGAGCCATTACCCCGGCCCAAAAAGTGGCCCCTTGCTAACATCATGGCCCCTGGCGCTCTGAGCATACCAAACTCCTTCATTGTTGGTGGTCCCTATGAGGATGAGGATGGAGAGCTCACAAAAGGAGAGGTGAGGAAGGACTGGCAGTGTCATGGCTGGGAGAGAACCAGCAGGTCTCACTGAAAGGACTGAGGAAGACTTGCATAGACTTGTTACAGGAGAAAGCAGGTGGTCGGTGCTCTGCGCAGTGTGCAGACACACAGATGGGTCCCCTAGGACAGCAGAGGAGAGTTCTGAGGGACCATGGGGCAGGTTTGGTGCCCAGAAAGCTACCCAGCCCTCAGCTGCTGGGCTGAGAGTTGTGTCGTTTCCTTGTGAGCCAGGCTCCTAATATGAATGGGATCTGGTGTCTGCAGGAAGGGCTGCTTGCTTACTCTGCTATGGTGATGGTGATTTGGACTCCTCTGTCTGACTTCCGTTCTCTCCCAGGGAACATTTTGGGAATGATGTAGATTGCTGTCCTGGCTCTGACCATGTGCTGTTTCTCACAGGACAGGGAATTTAGGATCCAAGCAGAAAGCATGAAGAGAGTTGTGTGGGACATGGAAAGTCGTTGTTACCTGGATCCTGCTGCAGTAGTCACGTAAGGGACCTGAGAGCTTCCCTTCCAGCATGGGGCAGTGGGGATAAACCACCCCAGAATGCACTCAGTTGGGTAACCTAAGGCAGGGAACAGCAACATGCAGGTGGTCTCACACCTCTTACATGATCAAAGCGTGGCTCTGCCTTAGTTCCCATGGCTCCTGTGGCTCACTGTTGGACAGAGGTGTTAACACAAGCAAGGGAATTAGGTATACGCCTTTAAGTGCTGGAGCAGCTTAGTTCTACAGTGGGAGAAGATGAACTGCCTGTAGCTGCTGTCTCCAGCTCATGCTGCCAGTAACTGGAGGTGGTGACTGCTCCCTCTGCTTGAAGGAAAGGACAGCACAGTTATGGAGGAGAGTGGCCCACACAGCTCTCCTCTGAGCTGCTAATTAAGTTTTGCTGAATTCCCAGTACATTAAAATCCTTTCACTCCATGTAGGCACTCTTCATGTGCTTTTTTATTGGATAAATGTTACCTTTAAAGCTCTAGACACGCTCAACATCAAGATGAGCATCCCATTCCTCTTTGAATCCCGCTTCATTCTTGGCCTCAGCTGCATCATCGCTGTGAGTTTCACAGCCAAATTAGTCCTCATGTGGAAATATTTCCTTCTATCTGGTTTGCTATTTAATTCTTTTCCCCCTACACTTTCATCAGCCTGCCTGCTGATTTCAGAGTTACCAAGCACATTGAATGGGAGCTCAGGGTCCGCTTGCTCTGAGCAATTCAGGATTTATACCAAAGTTCATAATGTTCCTTTGTATTCATTTCATTTCTGAAGTAGCCAGGGGAGAGAAGAAACCCAGCCTGTTAATCTTATGATTGTTTTATAGCTGCTTGTGCCATAAATGCACACAGTGGTGGATGGAGAAGAAAATGTCCCCAGCTTGCCCCAAAGCACGTACGTTCCAGTGGCCAGAGTTTCCTGTGTCCCATGGGAGCGGGTGGGAACAAACCCAAAGGGGGATGTTTTGGGGCAGAAAGGAGGGTGGTTTGGCTCTCCAGCTTTGTTTCTGCCTCTTCTCAGTGTCTTTCTTTGTGTTCAGTCTGCAGAAGCGCATTGCAGAGTGCCAGTACTGGCCCATGGAGGTCTGCAGGATATCTGCGGCCTTACCCAGCAAAGGGAAAACCAGCAAAGCTGACAAGGTAAAGTGGGAAGGGATGCGTTGTTCTGGCTTGTGGAGCAGCATTGTCCTATTGAGCATTTTCCTTTCAATGCCTTTGTAATACCAAAACCAGCCTTGAACCAGGCAAAGCGAGTCAGAGAGCTACCAGCTTTGTGAAGGGAATAATCAGCTTTACAGAGCTGTTAAATAGACAAAGGATCATATTTTTTTCTTATAGCATACAGAGCTCTGGCTGATGGTCTGTGGCAGCCCAGTGGGAAGGGGTCAGGGAGAGGGAGCTTTCTGAGAATTAAGGTAATTCACTGGAGCTGATGGGGTTGGAACATCTTGAAGAAATTCATGCCTGCTTTCTTGGGTGTAAATAAATTATGCTTTTGCACAAAAACTGGCGTGCTTTAAGAAAGAAACAGCCCTTCAGCTATGGTTCTGTTCATGGCAGCTGATTATGTGAGGGGTCCTAACCTGTTGCAATGCAAAGTCATTTAAGTTTGTCTAAATCCCTTTCAGCACCCACTGGTGCCAGAATGGAGACCCTTGTCACTTACCCTCACCAGTCTGCTGCTACCCCAGACACTCAGACCTCCTTAGCTGCCTTGATTCCTATCAGGGATGCACACCTCTGATAGGGTTACTTGGATTTCTAAGCACAGAGTAGATAATCTTACAGCTGTATCGCAAAAAGACCACCCTGAGGAATGGCATGAGAGAGAAAAGCTGCCCTGCACGCACTGGGATTGAATTGATATTCTACATATTGAATGACTCCAGTGTATTTGGCCAGGTCGTCTCGGCTGTGTGCCAGTGACAGAGAGCCACTGCCTCATCAGTGCAGCAGTTTGCTCTGTGGGCTCTTCTTAATGGGATTGGTGGCCTTGTTTCCTTACAGAGAATCACAGTCCGTTCACTGTCTCAGTCCCTTGCTCTGTGTTTCCAGGGAGATGAGGAAAAGCAGATTTCCTTCCATGGTGTGGCATATGTCAACATGATGCCTTTGCTCTGCCCTGGTGTGAAGCAGATCAGAGGTGCTTTTCGTGTCTGTGCCTACCAAGACAGCGAAGTGTTCAAGAAGGTGAGAGCAGACCAGACAGCCAAGCTCAGCCCCAGCTCTGCAGTTGGATTTGCACATATTGGGGTCGGGAGCAGGCGGCACAGGCAGTGTGGTGTTTGGGAGCAGGCACATGGGCAGTGTGGTACTCAGAGGCTGACTCCGAAACTTCATTGACTTTCTGGTGCTGGAGAAAAATAATAAGACAAGCTTTTAGGTGAAGAATCCTCAAAGGCAGGGGATTTTTGGGCATGCATGGGCAGGTTTGGGGGCTGGGAGAGGCTCTGAATCTCACTCCACTCCTTTCTCTGCCAGCAGCTGAGCAGGAAGAGATGTAAGAATGCTTCTCTCTCCCCAGTCTGGAACATGGGCAAATGAACTGTGCTGCTGGGAAAAGCAAACAGTGGCTCTAAAAGGATGGCGTTACCCCAGGCAACAGCCAAAAAAAGCTGTCACTGGAGCTCTTTCAGCTATAGCTCATGGAGGTTTATTTGTCTTTGCCTTTCTCCCACCTTTGTTGCTAAGAGTGACAGCTGCATCTCCATTTTCCCCCAGCACTCCTAGACCAGACCTGAGCTTGTTTCAGGAGGGCAGATGCACAAACCTGTTTTTTCTGCCCACATTCCCTGGAGTGCTGCTGTCCAGGCCACAGGAGCTGGGTGAATTACAGCCTTTCTCTCTGCCTCCACTGCTGGCTGTGGCAAATCAGAGCTTAGCACACAGCTTTCTGCTGGTCTCTGCTTCATCCATGTGAATAATGGCCTTATGGCTGTGTTGTTCTAATTGTCCTGGAGCATTTATCTGTCACAGTGCAGTGACACTGTCATTCTCATCCCCTGATTTTGTGGATGATTTGGGCTGCTCCTTGGGTCTAGGCAGTCTCAGTACAGCTGCTCCATCTTCTTCCCAGGAAGTTCTTGCTAGCCCAGTTCACATAACAGTGATGGCTGGGAGGGAGCAGCCTGTCTGTGGTCAAACTGTGTGTAAACAATCTGCCAAACCTGCTCCTTGACATGTGTCAGGGAAGCTGCTCCATGCCAGAAGGTGAGGTAGGAGCTGAGAGTAATTGCAAGGCAGGTTGAGGCACCCAAAACTTACAAAGCAGAACTGAGAAGTGTAGTCACATTCATCCAACAGTCTGCACCATCAGGCAGGTCCATAGCTGTGGGGCAGGTCCAGGTTCAAGCGAGGAATTCAGGCCAGCAGGTCAGGATCAGGGCAGCCCAGGGCTGGGTGCCAGCCTATCTAACATAGCTCAAGAATCAAGTGCCTGTGCTCAGTGGAAATGCAGCTCTTGAGAGAAGACAGAGCGCGCCTACAGAGATGTTCTCAGGCAGCTTGTTTCATAGTCTGACCTGAGGCTTCACAGCTATATGGTATCAGAGCTGGCCCTGAGCACCACAGCTAAACTAGGAGTGGAGGTTGAGCTTGTGTAGCTTCTTAATGTGTTTAGGACACTGACAATGTGTTTTGTGATGTGAGAGGTTAAGGCAAAGGGGTGGGGAAGCCCTAGTCTGGTCCTTGAATCTCTGTTCCTTCTGGTTTTGCAGACCAAAAGCCAGCACAGCGTTTTCCAGGATCTTAGGGGGCAGCTCAGTGTGACTCGGATGGGCTCAGGGACCTTAGGAATCGGTGCTCCCCTTGACCGAGCTGCTCCCAGCAAGACTCAGAAGGAAGACAAAGAGAAAAGCACCAACAAGAAGGTGAGGTCTAAAGAGGTACGTTGCAACACGGTTGCTCCATTTCCCCATCAGAGGTAGCTGGAGGAACCAGGGACTGATGCTGGGGTGCCTCAGCCAACTGAGAGATTATCTTTGGGAGATAGTGTTATCAGTACCTGCTGCCTGAAATGTCCAACTCACACCCTGGACATGTGAACGTGTGAGGCTTATTACATCTCAAACAAGACACATCTTTTCTTCTTCTTCTTCAACAGATGTCCCACATGCCCAAAGTCCAGTTGCCAAATGGCACTGGGGAAGCAGAAAACGCCGTGCATCTCAACCTTGAAGGACAGGTAATTATGTATCTCTAAAGAGAAGGAGACTTGCCAGACCATCACCGTGCTGGTGTCTCACACCTTGCATGCAGTTAAATTCTTCAAGAGTGAGCTGGACAAGGGATGTTTTGCGTCAGTGCTGTCCTGGAGTCCTCCCAGTGACGTCCAGCTGGAGGGCAGTCTAGCACTGCGCTAGAAGGTCTCTCTAAATTTAAAAGGGCTCCTTCAAATTTTGGCTTATTCCTCAGAACACTGAGAATGCAGCTTCATTCTGCAAGCAGATTGATTATCTGGGCCTCCTCATTTTTCCTAGACTGGCTTCTTGAGCTGAATTTTGCTGCAATCAATCATTCTCGGGTTATAAAACAAGCTGTATCTCTGCAGCTTGAAGGGGATTTGCTGAAGATCTGTAGCTATATGCTCAGTCTTCCATCATAGTGTAATGGCTCTAGACAGCACGACACTGAGACAGCAATATTTATCTTTATAGCAATACGTTGAAGCAGGAACATTCCTGGTGATGGAGATAAAGCTGTACAAGGCCTTGGTACCAAGAAGACTGCGAGAGGAGCTCACCAAACAGTGCGTAAAGCCCTGCTATGACGCACGGGCTGACGGCTCCTTTCCGCAGGGTAGAAACAGGGCTGCACAGAGAGCTCCCCCTAGGAGTGCTCCATACAGAAAATGCAAGGGCCTGAGCCAAAACCCACTGGAATCAGGGGGAGGATTTGGCCAGACTCCTTAAGGGGTGGTATGTGGTGTGTTGGGAAAACACTTATGTTCATCCCAGCTGGCATCTCCCTGCTATTCCTCTCAAAAGGAGAGATACCAGAGAAGCACAACAGTGCCTTTGTTCCCATCAGGGCTTTGTTTCCCACTAATCCCTGTGTGCTTGCCTCTTGCATGTGCTGCTTGGTCAGAACTGGCCACCAGTGTGGACTCCCCTGAGTAGCACTGCTCTAACTTCCCCATAGCCTTCTATCTTTTGGGTTTTACCTTTACAGGAGTTTTTTTTTTTCCCCCAGTCTTCTACCCATTCCTCAGCTCTCCTCTTAGTTTTCAAGTTGAACCACTGCAGAGCTGCTCTCATCTCTGCTGCTTTGATTCAAACACTTATCTGTCTGATTTGAGGCAGTTTCTTCCTCTCCAGTGGTAGCCCTGCTGTGTTTCAGTCTAGGAAAGGTCTAGCATGTATCATTTATTGACTAAAACAGAGAAAATGCAGCAAATGAATGAAGTATGACAAGTGCAGGTGGTATGTCACTCTCAAACAGAATGCAGCAGCCATTCCTTGCAAAGAAAGTGTGTGTGCCATCTTCTGTGCTGCCTGCTCTCTGCTAGGAAGAACAGGTTGAAGAAGGTGAACCACTGTAGAACGTTTTCCTGGCCCTCTTTATACCATTTCTACCCAACTGGAACTTGCTTAAATTCAGTGTAATTCCTCCACGTTGGCCTGCCATGAAGAATCCACCCTCCTGAGGGCTCTGAGTCTTGGGGAGCTCCAGCTGATGCTACATACATATGTCCTTGAAGAGGAGATCAGCAGATCTTTTTGGGGAAGGGCATTTAAATACATGCCTTAGTAGAAAAGCATAGCTCTCTTTCCTGGGCTCCACCCAAAAGCCTCTGTCAGCCTCTTGCAATTTGGTTTGCTAGCTGGGCAGGAGCCATCACACCTTTGCTTGGTGGGCTGGATTGTGTCCTAAGGACTGAAGGTGTTTTGGCTATCAGCAAGCAGGAAATCTTGATTAAAATCTCAATAAATTAACACTGTTTTGACACCAAGGGTTTTAATAAGTTCTCAGTAAAAGTTCTGGTAATCCCTGTGGGGTTTTGATGAGTATTTGAAAGGTCAGTGTAACTCTAGTAGTGGTAAAGCCAGGGTTGGGATGGTGCCAAGGGGTCAATGCCTGCCATAACCACACCATGATGTGTTGAGAGCTGCTGGGGTGGTGGCCTGGGCTTTAGAGTGAGAACGTTCTACAGGCTGATTTCTTCCATCCTCTCATTGACAGGGTCAAGCAAATGATTCCTCCTCGCCCTCTGCTGCCTCCCTGGACTTTAGGAGCCCAGAAGGTACATGCAGGAGCCTGTGGCCTTGCCTCTGCCACCTCTTCTTGCCCTCATACCTCTCACACAGAACCTTCATTCTCAATCTTAGCTCCACAGCAACATATACATGAGGTTTGAAGAGGAAATACACAGAAAGGGAACTTCTGGATGTGTTATCCTTGCAGTAGTATGCCTGCATCATTCATGTTTGCAGCCCATACAAAATGGAGAGATGTAGCAAGAGCAGGGAAGGCAGCAGTGGGAGTGTTTGGAAGGAAACAGGATGCTGGACAAAGAGGCTACCGGAACCTTAGAATCATAGAATCAACCAGGTTGGACAAGACCTTTAAGATCATCAAGTCCAACCATTCCCCAGCACTGCCAAGGCCACCACTGAACCATGTCACTGAGGGCCTCATGTACATGGTTTGTGAACACTTCGAGGGATGGCAACTCCACCACTGCCCTGGGCAGCCTGCTCCAATGCCTGACCACCCTTTGGGAAAGGAATTGCTCCTAATATCCAGCCTAAACCTCCCCTGGCACAGCTTGAGGCCCTTTCCTATTGTCCTACCCCTTGTTTCTTGGAAGAAGAGACCGACCGCCACCTCACTGCGACCTCCTTGGTAAATCTTAGATTTACCCCAGGCAGTCCCGGCAGTTTCTTGTCTCAGATTAGCCCATGTGCTTCCTCAGACCCAGACAAACATGAACAGAATCAGCCCTGAGCACTCTCAGGTCACCCAGAATATCTGAGGACCTTTGTGTGTGTGACACATCCTCAGGAAATGGTCTGACAGTGCTGGCTCATCTGTGCGCACAGAGCAGCCATCAAAGGAGAATGTCCCCAGGTGGCCCCTGGACAATAGTGAATTCAATGCACAGCGAGGAAGGAGCAGCACTGCAGTGACTGACCCCAGTGCTGCTGCAGAATTGATTCGTGCTGGACTGTCTGGAGTGCTTCCAGTGCTATATTTTGATTGTCACAGCACATGGAAGCTTCTGCCATGGAGAATATGGAGATTAGACACTGCTGAAGAGGGCTGCCTATGGGTTTAAAAGGCTTCCAGCAAATGTTTTTCTTACAGCCAATTTTACTGCTATAGAAGAGACACCAATGACTTAAATACTGGGTTCTGATGGAAAAGTATAGCAGAAGCAATATCTAATTATGGAGCTCTTTTGTATTGACACGTAGATGTATTCACAGCCCTCTGGCATGGACAGGAAGGGATGAGTGACAGACTAACTGGGACTTGCCTCAGGTGGAGTTCGTGGGAGGTGAAATCAAATCCATTTCAAGGTTGATGGCATGAGTGCCTTGTGAAGGGTGATTATTTCTTTATTTGTTCGTAGGCTGTGGAAGATTATCACCATCACATCACGAGCATTGCTGCTGCCATCCTAAATGAATGCCATGAGCTCTTTGGGAAGCAGCTGCCTGACCAGACAACGACAGATCACCAAACCCTGGAGGAACAGAAGCGTCAGCTCAACTTCGAGCTGAACAGCTCTGGCAAATATTTTGCTTTTAAGGAACAGCTAAAGGTAAAGAGTCCATTTGTGCTTTTCACTTCCCTACTTGTTTTCTCCTGTCAGTTTCTCAGTGAGGAGCTGCTGCTCCATGATGTGTGGCTCCAGATCCCATCCTGCTAGCTGAGGCTGTTGCAGGACATGGGGAGGGGGGATAGGTTCTCCTTCTAATGGAGCAGGCAAAGCTGCTTTGATCACACACCAGAAGAATCATTCCTGTCAATGGCGGGAGACTCCAAAGCTGGTCATATCCATTTGCCCGATGTTAATAGCCTGAGGAAGGCAAAACCTACTCTTACACACTCAGTCTGCCCTGGCAGACAGAAGGGGTTCCCCTGTCTCAGCTGGTCAGCCTTGGCCATGCTCCGCCTGGGGACCCCTTCTGTGTGCCAAGGGGACGAGCCTTCCCACATGTCGTTCCTAAAGGGGCACCAGTGTGTCAGGGAGAAACAGGGGTAGGAGGTGCAAAAGGAGCTCACCCCTGCTTGTTTTTATCAGTTCTGGGTTGGGATTCTTCCTCAGAACTAAGCTGGCTCTTCAGGCACAACCAGTGTGTTGTGGCTCTGCATGATTACAGAGCTGGAGGGGGGCACAGGGAGACCTGTCTTGTCCAAAGAGTCTCATGTCTCCACAGTATGCTGTAGTGAAGATTGTGAGGGAGAAATACCTGAAGACTACGGCATTTGAGAGCCAGGAGCAATTCCAGGCATTCCTCAGTGAGCTCTACGTGTACCTCATGGACCAGATGCACATTGCCCTGAATCAGGTAGGGAGAAAGCTGGGATACGACTTCACTGTGGATCCAGGGCTAGACACTGCATCTAGTGAAAGCCAGGGGACTTTTGCCTTCAAGACAGACACAGGCTCATGCTTTCCTTTGCTGCAGTTATCACAGGTGGGCCTCAAGCCACGTTCAGAGGCAGGGGAGACTGAGATGAGCTCTTAGGCAGAAGCTCTTCCCTGTGAGGGTGCTGAGGCGCTGGCACAGGGTGCCCAGAGAAGCTGTGGCTGCCCCATCCCTGGCAGTGTTCAAGGCCAGGTTGGACGGGGCTTGGAGCAACCTGGTCTAGTGGAAGGTGTCCCTGCCCATGACAGGGGGTTGGGACTGGATGAGCTTTAAGGTCCCTTCCAACCCAACCAGTCTGGGATTCTATCATGATTCTGTGAGTTGCAAGTAGTGGATATTTGCTGTCTCTGTGTGGCAGATGTACCTGGGAATGACAGAATGTGTCCCACCACAGGACAGGACGTCTTGCCATTCAGCTCCAGCCATACCAGGCTGCACTCGGCATAGTGCCAGACTGAGGACTGCTGCTGTACTGGGATGAACCATTCTCACCCTCTCCAGGGTAGCACTCTGTCTCTCTTCTTCCAGCTGCTGTTTGAGGAAGCTGCTCCTTCTGCCCCTCCATCTCAAGTGACCCAGAAGCAGCTCTTGCTCTTTGCTCATGAGGCTCAAGTCATCAAGGACTATAAGCTGGCATCTCTCTACCACCAGCAGGTAAAGGAGCCCCTGTTCTTTCCTGACCATCTCCCATGTGTCTGGGCTGGCAGCCAGCGTGGGGCCATGCTGCTGACAGCCCTGACTTGTGCAGGGAGAAAGGAGGAGAATGTGATGGGGATACTCAGGCTGAACATGTGTGAGAGATTTTCTAGGGAGATGCTGCTCTCTGGAGGATATGAGACAGGGCCTGGCCAGGTCACTGAGGGTGTCAGCCTTGAGGCCAGGGCAAATGGGGTGAGCTGCTCCAAAAGGCATGCAGTGTCAGTACTGGGGACACTGGGCCCTCAACAGGAAGCTAGGAGGATGTCAACTGAAGTTGGAGGATGTGTGTTAGGTGAAGGAAGTTTAGAGGAAGCCCAGCACAATCCCAGTTAAGGGAAATCCTAGCATGTGATGTAGACGAGGGCTTGGTTGTTGCTAAACTGGGCTGGGGTAGCCAGAGGAAAGCTGTGGTCACTCCAGTATTGTCTCCAGTCCATTGTGTGTTCTGAGCACAACTGCAGCACTCCTCACTCCAGCAATAGTCTCTTTTTGTCTAGAGGATAGCTAAGGACCAGTACAACGTCGAGTGCTGGCTGGACTATGGGGCATTCTGCCTCCTGATCGAGGAAACAACCAAAGCCCATGAGTGCTTCCAGCAGGCCCTTTCTCTGGATCCCAATCACATCCAGAGGTGCTGTGTGCTCCTGGGGGGTGGCCAGGTGTGTGAGGGTGTCCTGCAAGGCTAACCTGCCTGTCCCTGTCCCCAGTTTGCTGCTGTGTGGGATTACAGCTGCCATGCTGCAGCACGATGAAGAGGCAAAGGTTTTATTTGAGGATGCCTGCTGCTTGGAGCCATCCAGCGTGGTGGCCTGGACACTTTCAGGTACAAAACCAAGCAGCCTGTGTGCTCGAGACATTCCTCTAGAGCCAAGCATTGCTGCTGCTCCCTTCTCTAATCTAAGGGCTAAGGGAAGGATTTTGCTAAGGCTGGATGTCTGCTTGCAGTTCTCTTTCTGTCTCACATAGGTTTGTTTTATGAGCTGCAGGATAATAATATTCAGGCAGAAATGGCCTTCCGTGAGGCTAAAAAGCTCTTGCAAGCACAGCTCGCCAAGGAGAGGAGCATCCCTGAGGCTGCTGAGGGAGAAGGAGGTAAAAAAAAGCCCATTTCTGCTGGGTGTATGAGGTGTCACAGCCCAGGCCCAGAAGACGACTTGCCAGGTAATGCTGGGTGAAACCAGGAGGTGCCCCAGCAGTGGCAAGAAGGGGGCTCAGAGCAGTGAGGGAGATGGTGAACAGTGGAAGGGGATGCAACACTTCTAAGTGTTTCTAAGAGGAGAAATAGATTTATAGAATGGTTTGGGCTGGAAGGGGTCTTCAAAGCTCATCTAGTCCAACCCCCCTGCAGTGAGGAGGGACATCTTCAACTACATCAGGTTGACCAGAACCACATCCAGCCTGGCCTTGGATGTCTCCAGGGACGGGGAATCCACCACCTCTCTGGGCAATTTGTGCCACTGTTTTACCACCCTCATTGTAAAGAATTTCTTCCCCACATCCAGCCTGAATCTCCCTCTTAGTTTAAAACCACTGCCATCATACAAAGGCTAAGGGAAGATGTGGTCTGTGAGCTACAGTAGACCACAACTTCACTAGCGAGAAATAACAGCACAAGTGTGCTGCTTCAAATGTTGAAGCTCCCTGAAAGCATCACAGCCAATGCCTTGTCTTACCCACAACCTACTAAACGGACCAGTCTTTGAACTTACTTTTCTGCCCCAGCCCAGTGCCACTGATAAACTGATGTGTGCAAAGCAGCCAGGGTGGCTGGAGGAGAAGAGTGTGCTTCTGGAGGCTTTGGGAGGGCAGAGATGCCCCTGTGCCAGTCATACATGACACTCACGCCGGTTTAGCTTTAACCAAAGCTGTTGCTGTGACTTCCCAGTGCAACCTGGAAATCACTGCCTCATCAATTCAATGGACAAACTGCTGGGTGGTGATCCTGAACATCAGGCTTCCTCTGGAGCCCCACTGAGTCCAGCCTAACTTTGAGCCAAGACTTACTGTCCCAAGGCCCAAATATGTGGCCAGGCTGCGGGAAATGTTTATTTTTACTGTTATTACCACTCCATGCCCAGTGCCTCATGTCGTATGCCTTTTTTTCCACCTTCTCATTATGAGGAAAGAGATATTCATAGAATCCCAGACTGGTTTTGGTCGGAAGGGACCGTAAAGCTCATCCAGTTCCAGCCCCCTACTATGGGCAGGGACAGGGGAGGGACACCTTCCACTAGACGAGGTTGCTCCAGGCCCCATCCAACCTGGCATTGAACACTGCCAGGGATGGGGCAGCCACAGCTTCTCTGGGCACCCTGTGCTAGGGCCAACCTGTTTCAATTCCGTATTGCCTCATTTATACCTGTTTCTAGCTTCACATGGTAATGTTGTACTCAAAACACTAGGCCCTCCTACAAAGAAACTTCTTCCCAGTTCTGAATATCTTGTAGATCTTTTATATTTTCTCCCCTCCCCATTTCTGCAGAATCATAGAATGCTCCAAACTGGGCAGTTTATGGCAAAACTGTTTGCATCTAATAGCTTTTGGGGATTTCATTACAGAGAAAGTTCCAGATGGTTCTGCTGACAAACTGACAAAGGTGGTGGAGCCTGCCCCGGCTTGTGTGGCACCTAAGGAAGAGGCGACTGCACCAGAGGCAGCCCCGAAAGGTATGGAGATGAAGGAGAGTATCTTGGGAGCACTGAGCTGTGACCCTCCTGATGCCAGGTCAAGATATCATGGCTTGTTCTTTCTAGCTGGGAATCTCCAAACAAAGTAGGTTCATTCTGATTTCCGGAGCAGCACATCTCAGGAGGGACAGCCAGTGGGCGAACACAGCTTCCTCCCTACATGTCAGTGCACCCAGTGGCTTTTATTGGCTACCTAGGTGTCTCCCTCCTGAGATGCCAGCTCTTAAACTGTCCCTGTGGATCTCCCCTGCTCGTGTGTTGTGGGATTTGCCTCCTCTACAGCTCCACTTTCCCAGGGGTGGCAAAGAGATGGCAGTGCTGGGTGCTTTGGGTCCCCCTGGGTTGGTTTGGGGGGGGGCAGGGGCCTCACAGTAGTTAACTCTGACAAGCTTCACTCATAAATTCCTACCTTTTCTTCCTCTGAGCTTGGACTGGAAAGCTACTGGGTCTAGAGCATCATTTCTTTTCACATCTCTTACAACACTTAAACCCTTTAGACAGAAACACCAAGTTAATCCCTGCTTCAGCCCTCCCTGCCACCTCCTGGGTTTCACACTCTGTTGCTGGGATTCCTCTGTCCCTGCCAGGGTCTCAGGCCCTGCTCTGGCATCTGAAATACAACTTGCCCCCGGAACTGACACATCTTCTTGCAGCGGTGTCCCCTGCTTCAGGACTTGGACAACCTCCCTGCACGATCTTCATGGAGACAGTGGAATTCCTGATGAAAGCCAATGCTGTCCAGGTCAGCTCAATGTGGAGTGGAGGAGTGGGAAGGGAGGTTTGGTCTTCTTCCAAAGAGCTCCAGCGAACTCCAGCAAACCCCCTCTTGGGCATGGAGAACAAGCTGTGGCTACTCCTAATGCTGAGGGAAAGAGGGAGCAAACCCACCCAGAAATGCAAACCCGTTCAGCCCAAAATGCTGGTGGTGGACATGGTCCCCTCAGGTAGGTTCTCGGGGTGCTCAGCTCAGCACCACTTGCTGCTGAGGGAGCAGCCAAGTCACAAGTGGTGAGATGCATTAGTGTGATGCTTCCAAGACTCATTCCTTGTTTGAGACACTTGTGTATGTCAGAGTAAGTTTTGTGTCACCTGTGGAGTGTCCCTCTCCCACACAGCCGGCTCTGTGGGACCTCTCTGACTACCACATGATGCTGCCTGCCTTAATTTTACATGGCAGAAAGAGTTTCTTAAAGCAAACCAAAACTAGAAGTAATGGAGTTAAATATTTAAAGGAGGGATAAAGAAAGAAATCTCCTGTGTGTTTTGTGTTCATGGAAGTCAAATAAGTGCTAGTCAGCCTTCCTGCCATGTCCTTCTGGGGTGCCTATGGTTTGCCTGCTCTCTTAACGTGATGGGTGTCCTTCTTCCACAGTTTATTCACAAGGCCCTTGCCCACGAGCTGCTGAGCCTCCAGGGAGGTCCCTCCAGTGGGTACTATTTGGTGCTGGCCCAGACTTACTTGCTGAAAGAAGAACTCTCCAAATGTGAAGAATGTCTCTGTGAGGCTGTTAGGATTGACTGCATGGTAACCCAGTGTGTGATCACTTGCCTCCTGTCCTCTCCCACACAGACACGCAGCATTTCTGAGTGGGGACGCCTCTCCCTGTAGCATCTGCCTTTCTTTTCCCTTTGAATGTGTACAGCCTCTTTCTATTTGTGGGTCAGTCTCTGTTTCATGAGGAACAAGGTTGCTATTCAACAGTGGCAAAGTGGCTTTGGGGAGTTGGGTTGAATGGAAGGCAGGTTGAATGGAAGGCAGGGGGAAGCTTACAATCCTGAATGCTCTCTGCACATTCACCATCCCTGGGGAGCTTGGCATAACCAGGACACTGTGCAGGGAATGTCTGGAGGGGGCTCCCATTGCAGGCAGCCACTGATCTGGTTTTAACTCTGTACATAGAAATCTGCCCTGCTATAATTAAACGCCGCTCAGCTCTTCCTTTCTGCTGCTGACTGGGTCCCTGCCCCTCTCTCAGTCTCCCTCCCTCTCTTCTCTCAGCTACATCTCACTCCTGGGTTTGTGTGCACAGAATCCAAATGTTTGGGCTCAGAAAGGGCACCTCTGCTACCTGAAGAAAGACTTTGGTGAGGCAAAGGAGTGCTATGAGCGAACCATGGGGTTTATGGAGGATGCTGCGGATATGCACTTCGTCTACCTGCGCCTGGGTTCCATCTACCTGGAGGAGAAATTGGTGAGGAGCCAGCAGGAGTGGCAAAAGGGAATCTGTCACAAAGCAGAAGATTCCAGACCCTGGGTATGAAACACCATGAGCTGTTGCCATAGCCAACATATCACAAGCCAGCAAATCCTGGAGTGCTGTGTTCCTTTGTGCCAGCTCTGCATCCCAGGTGCAACATCTCTGGGTGCTGCTGAGCCATTTCTCATCATCCCAGACACCAGGTGACTGTACCAGTACCTGCCAGCAGAGTCACTACAGCAGGGGCAGCAGGCAGGCTCCAAGTCCCCCAGTGGAGACAGTGGGGGTCTGAACCCCACCAGAGATGGGAATTGGGTGTTTAGCAAATTCACAGAATCCCAGACTGGTTTGGGTTGGAAGGGACCTTAAAGCTCATCCAGTTCCAACCCCCTGCCACAGACAGGGACACCTTCCACCAGACCAGGTTGCTCCAAGCCCCGTCCAACCTGGCCTTGAACACTGCCAGGGATGGGGCAGCCACAGCTTCTCTGGGCACCCTGTGCACCAGAGAACCTCAGCACCCTCACAGTAAAGAACTTCTGCCTTACATCTAACCCGAACTTCCCTGCTTAAGTTTGAACCCATTCCTGAGAAAGGGGGTGCTGTCTGCAATGATGTGTTTGCTGCAGAGTAACGTGCTTGTGTACCCTCTGTGGCAGTACGGTCGGGCGAAGAAGATCTACCTGCTCGCCTGTGACAACTCCGCATCCTGCCTCACCTGGCTGGGGGTGGGAATCGCCTGCTACAGGGTAAGTGCCTACAGGTGACCTTCCTTTAACTGGTGGTGTGGCCTGGGCTGCTTTTCCCCTTGCCCAAACTAAAGCTCAGCTCCCTGTGAAATGAACACTCCTGAGGGATGCCGTGTGCTGCGCTGTGCAGTCCTGCCTGGCACCGTGGGCTGCTGGTATAGGAGATGTTGGAGCCGTCACCCCCACAACTGCTTTGGGAGCAACAATCCTTCCCCTCATCCCACTGCCAGGGCCTTCCCCAGGGTGTCCAAGCATCATGTAACCCAGCCAGGCCTGAGTTCTGCTCCAAGCACTTGTCCATGACCTGCACGTCACCACAAAGGAACTAGGCAGAATGTCAGGAATCTCAGTGCTTTCCCTGCCTTGAAGAATCCAGCATCTCTGACAGGCTGCCAAGGACACTCTGACCCTGGCACTGTGGTATCAACCAGGGGTTCACCTCATGAGGCTTCTCCATTGAGATGTGGCTGAGGGAAGAAACAGGGAGAGGACTTGAAATTCTGTTTCCCCCTTGGCCAAACATGCATCCCCTGGGAGCCAGAGAGGTGAGTGGCAGCCTGGGAGCTGGCTGCAGCCTGCTGGGCACTGGCTCCTGTGCCTCCCTGAGCCACCCTACACGAGGAAGAAGGATCATAGAATCCCAGACTGGTTTGTGCTGAAGGGACCTTAAATCTCATCCAGTCCCAACCCCTGCCACAGGCAGGGACACCTTCCACTAGACCAGGTTGCTCCAAGCCCCGTCCAACCTGGCCTTGAACACTGCCAGGGATGGGGCAGCCACAGCTTCTCTGGGCACCCTGTGCCAGCACCTCAGCACCCTCACAGGGAAGAGCTTCTGCCTAAGAGCTCATCTCAGTCTCCCCTCTGTCAGGTTAAAGCCATTCCCCCTTGTCCTGTCCCTACAGGCCCTTGTCCAAAGCCCCTCTCCAGCTTTCTTGTAGCCCCTTTAGGCACTGGAGCTGCTCTAAGGTCTCCCCTTAAGGAGCCTTCTCTTCTCCAAGCCGAACAAGACCAGTTCTCTCAGCCCGTGTTCACTGCTCAGTTCCCCAAGGCGGAGGAGTTCATACTGCTTTCCTTATGCCTGGGTCTGATGTGTAAATAGCGGGTGCTCCCACAGGGGGTCGGCAGTCAGCAGTGAGAGGCTTATGTTTCAGCCTTGACTGCTGGATGCTAGCTCCAGGGGTAACTGGTTGTTTCTGCCTTAAATCCTTTCCCCACATCCCTGTTGGTGAAACCCTGCCAGATGCTTTTGTTGCACTGAGACCTTCGGCTGTTAGAGAGATTCTGAAAACCCTTCTCCCTCTGTTTGCCTCCTGTCCATGACTCTCCTCTCTCTCTCAAGCTGAAGGAGATGGTGGAAGCAGAAGATGCCCTCTCTGAAGCCAATGCCCTCAATAACACCAACGCTGAAGTGTGGGCATATCTCTCCCTCATCTGCCTGCATGTGAGTGCCCAGCCCACCACCCCCATGGTCTATTGCAACTGCTCACGAGCCTGAACAACATGGTGTAGATCTTGGTGGTAAAGTCTGGGGGCTGTACTGGGAGAGGGTGAAACATTCTGATGAGCATAGCAGTGCCCTCCTTCACTGCCTGCACTCACTCCTCCAGGGCCCATCCTTTGTGCTGAGCTTTCTTACCATGTGTGATCTCCCCGAGGGAGATGATCATTATGGGATGATGCCCTCACTGCTCTGTGTCCTTTTCCCAGGGAGGACGGCATATGGAGGCAGAGCAGTGCTACAAGTACGTCCTCAAGGTCAGTGTCTGCACTGCTGCAGGGTGGCCAGGGCAGGGCAGTGTGTGGCCAGGCACTGGCCAGAGTGTGCCCCACTATGAGTCATGGAATCACGGAATGGGTTTGGGTTGGAAAGGACCTTAAACTCATCCACTTCCAACCCCCTACCACTGGGGACAAGGAAGAACTTCGTTATATCCAACCTCAATCTCTTGTATTTAATTTTGAATGTATTACCTTTGTCCCATCACTATACAGTCCCTAATGAAGAGTCCCTCTCCAGCCTCCTTATAGCCCCCCTTCAGATATTGGAAGGCTGCTATGAGGTCTCCACGCAGCCCTCTCTTCTCCAGGCTGAACAGCCCCAACTTTCTCAGCCTATCTTCATACGGGAGGTGCTCCAGCCCTTGATCATCCTCATGTCCTCCTCTGGACTTGCTCCAATAGCTCTGTGTCCTCCTTACATTGAGGACACCAGAACTGCATGCAGCACTGCATGTGGGGTCTCACGAGAGCAGAGCAGAGGGGCAGGATCACCCCCTTTGACCTCCTGGTCAAAGCGTTTGCCCTTTGACTTGCGAGCTGAGTTCGATGGTTCAGCACGGAAGGGCTGAGGCAGGAAGCCATGGGAGGGTTAAAGCTGCCCTGCCTGTCGCCCTTGTCACGGCGGTTCTGTCCGGGGGTCGGGGGTGTGCTTGTGCTTCTGCCCTGCCTGACCCGCCGCTTTCCCCGCAGCTGGGCCTGACGAACGACGCGCTACTGCGGGAGCTCCGCGCCGCCCAGCTCCGGCTCGGCTTCGGCAACCCGGAGCTCTGAGCGCCGGCTCCGCAATAAACCCCCCTATCCCCACCGCTCCTGTCCGGCTCCTTCGCGACCGCGCCGGGCCCGGCCGCTGGGGGGCGTGCCACGCACGCGCTGAGGGGCGTGGTTCGGTGTGCGTCACGTGACGGGGTGGGGCCGGGCGGCGGGCGCGGATTTGCGGCGGGCACGCGGGACGGTTGAGCCGGCGGCGCGCGCTATGGCGGCAGGTAGCGGCGGGGGGGAGTGTGGGTGCCCAAGGGCGACGAGAGGCTGGGGACGAGGGGAGCGCTCGGAGCACGATGGTAACGGGGGTGTCACCGGGGCTGGCGCGGCAGCGGAGCGCGGGGGGAACAGGGGAGTCACCGGGGTAAAAGGGAGGCTCGCGTCATGGGGGGCTCCGGATGCCGAGATACCGGGGGTACCACCGGGGCTGGGGGCTCGGAGCATGGGGGTGTCACCAGGCATGAGTGCGACACCGGATCTGGAGGGGGCGACACTCGGAGCACGGAGATACCGGGGGCCTCACCGGGGTTGGGAGGGTCGCGTTTCGGATTAAGTAGGGCTCCGGACACGCAGATAACAGGGATGCCATTGGGGCATGGGGGCTCTGCCCATGGGCATTCAGAGCACGCGAGTAGCAGGGGTGTCACTGGGCTGGGAGGACTCGGAGCTCGGGGATTACCATATCTGGCACTGGGCTAGAGGCAGGGTGGTGACACTGGGGCTAGGGGCAACTCGGGTTGTAGAGGTAATGGGGCCATCACTGGGGATGGAGGGACCCAGAGCATGAGGGTAATGGGGCTGGTAGCGGGTCTGTCACCAGGCTCAGGGCACAAGGTTGACACCGGGGCCGGGTAAACTCGGGACATGGAGATGACTGGGTGCCAACAGGACGGGGAACCTCGGGACGCAGGGACAGCAGCGGGGTCCGCGGTGCGGGGGGCACCGTCCCCCCAGCGCTCGTGGTACCAGCAGCCTGGCAGCGGCCATACCTGAACATCTTCAAGCACTTCCGTGTGGAGGAGTGGAAGCGCTCTGCCAGGGAGGGGGACGTGGCCACCTTCATGGTAACACTGGGGACACTGGCACCAGGGCACGGGGGGACTGGCTGCAGTGGGCACCGCTGATCCCCCATGGCCCTGTGGTTCTGGCAGGACACAAGGCTGAAGGGAACTGTGTACCGGATACGGGGCTCCATACCTGGCAGCAGCTACCTGCAGCTGCCCCGCACTGGGACACAGTCACTGGGGCTGACCGGGCGCTACCTCTACCTGCTCTTCAGGCCTGTGCCTCACAAGCACTTTGTTGTCCACCTGGATGTCACCACCGAGGTAGGACACTGGGCAGCCTCGTTAAACTGCCATCATTGTTATTGTGGCTAATGGAAGGGTTGAGGGGTGGCACTGGTGGTCTTTGGGGGAAAAGGTTGGCCGACCTTTGTTGTCACTGGTGTTTTATCCTGGAAATGGTTTCTGCCCTCGTGGCATTTCTGCTGGTGACAGGAGACAAGGAAGGGACAGGAGATAGGATCACTCACCTTCTCCCCTGCAGCATATCCCTGCTGAAGCCACCAGGGTGACTAAAGCTGTGTCTGTGTCTGTCTCCTCAGGAAAAGCAAGTGGTTCGCATCTCCTTCTCCAGCCTCTTCAAGGAATTCAAATCCACGGCCACCTGGCTGCAGTTCCCCTTCGTCTGTGGAGCTGCCAAGGGCTCGGCCAGGTCACCCAGGCATGGTGAGGAGCATTTGTGCTGCTGCTCATGGTGCACAACACCAAATTCATTGAGTTTGGGAGTGCACTTGATGTATTTGGGGAGAGCGAAGAGCAGGAGACCCTCAGCAGATGGGGGTCAGAGCTGTGGCTCCCAGGAAGGATGTCCCTGCTTTGCAGCAATGAATTACTGGGCATATTTTCCCATCTCCCATCTTGGCGCAGGCAAGCCAAGCCTCGTGGGAGTCATCCCTGGTGAATAGTACCACTTAACCACGTTAATCTTGCATCTGTGTTCTGTGAAGCCCAAGGTCTATAGCATCTTCTTGCCTTTCACCACTTGCTGCTCTCCTCCCCAGAGCTGGTGGGAGATGCCCCCACTGACGTGCGCTGGACCTGCCTCGTGCTCGACCTTCCCTCCATCCTCTCCCTCTACCTCAACCGCCACTACAGCCACCTCAAGAGCATCAAGCTCTGCTCCAGCCTGCTGGTGAAAAACCTCTGCACCAGCGACTTGGTGTTTGACCCAGGTGAGGAGCTCAGCGTGGCCTCTCATTTCTCCTTTGACGTCAGCCCAGTCTTAATGGAACCCTGGATCATACTGGCTTCTGCAGCGTGATGCTGACAGGGCTGTTAGCCCTGGCTAAGCACCTGGCTGCCATTATGGTAGGAAGCAGAAAGCCCAAAATACTTGGTCTGACGTTAAGTTTCTGTGTGTGCTGGTGAATACAATCTCCCAGCCTCCAGAGGAAAGCGTTGTCTCGTTTTCCAGCTGTAGAAGTGAACAGTAAGAGCAAAGTTAAATATCGTACTGAGGTTAGAATTCTTTTTCAGGGGTAAACAATTCAAGGTGTTCCCAAGCCTCGTTCTCCAAGGCCTGTGCTTTCATCTGCTAGAAGAGCCTGTGGGTTCTTTTGTCTCAGAAATCTTCCAACCTGCTTTTTTGATCCCCCTGCTCAGTGTGGCAGAGATACTTCAATCAGAACCTTTGGTTTTGCCTTTCTTTCTTTGCACCGGTAATCTGCCCGAGCTAACTGACTCCATCAGTGGAGTTTCAGGATGTTCCAGGTGCTGCTTTTGGATTCGTGGAACTTGTTCTGTCTTGGAGACTTGCATGAATTTACAAACATATGAAGGACAGAAGACAAGCAAATGTGTAAAGAGCCTTAACACAAATAACGTGAAATTGCTGAATCACTGAATCTGGGGAATCTTGGGCCTGGGAGGTACAATCCCAGACTGGTTTGGGTTGGAAGGGACCTTAAAGCTCACCCAGTTACAACCCCCTGCCACAGGCAGGGACATCTTCCACTAGACCAGGTTGCTCCAAGCCCCGTCCAACCTGGCCTTGAACACTGCCAGGGATGGGGCAGCCACGGCTTCTCTGGGCACCCTGTGCCAGTCATGGGTTTGTGCTCTGGGATGTCCCTTGGAATACCTGTGCAAAGGTGTGTTGTTGCACACCTCGGGCTTGTGCTCTTTGCTTTTCAGGTGTTCTCAAAGATGGAAGCGGTTTGAGCCCTTTCACTGGAAACACGATTGCAGCTCCACAGCCCTTGAAGACCTGACCCTCTTTCTGTCCCTCTGCCCCCAGGCATGACGTTCTCCGAGGCCCATCAAGCCGAGCTGGCATGCCATGGGGTAGTGCCCATGCCACGGGAAATGGCATTCCCTGTGCCAAAGGGTGAGAAGTGGCACGACCTCTATGACTATATCAGGTACGGCTGCTCCTGGCTTCACTGACCCCACTGCAGCTTCAAGACCTCTGGGAAAGGTGCTTAGATAACACTGCTTAAGGAATGACAGATCCAGACAAACGTGGGGCTCAGTGGAGACATTGCCATCACCCCAAGTCCAGCATTTAGGTGTTGTTAACACTTCTAGCCTGGTCTAAGCTTAATGCTGATGGGTGATGTTTTGGGGCAGGAAAGAGGCTGTAGAGCACTTCAGTGTCCCGAGTTAACACCAGTCCTCTCTGTCAGTGACCTCTTGTTGGGACAGCTCCCATGTAACACCTTGTTGGGGGGCAGATGTAAAAGTACAGCCCCTAGCTCCTGTGCTGGGTTCCTGTTGGTGGTGTCAGAGCACAGGACTCCATTATATCTGGTGAGACCTCCCTGCAGTCCTAATGCAGCTCTGGGACAACAAAACAAGAGGGATGTGGAGCTGTTGGAGCAAGTCCAGAGGAGGCCATGGAGATGCTGTGAGGGCTGGAGCAGCTCTGCTCTGGAGCCAGGCTGAGAGAGCTGGGCTGGTTCAGCCTGGAGAAGAGAAGGCTCCTTAAGGGGAGACCTTAGAGCAGCTCCAGTGCCTAAAGGGGCTACAAGAAAGCTGGAGAGGGGCTTTGGACAAGGGCCTTTAGGGACAGGCCAAGGGGGAATGGCTTTAACCTGACAGAGGGGAGACTGAGATGAGCTCTTAGGCAGAAGCTCTTCCCTGTGAGGGTGCTGAGGCGCTGGCACAGGGTGCCCAGAGAAGCTGTGGCTGCCCCATCCCTGGCAGTGTTCAAGGCCAGGTTGGACGGGGCTTGGAGCAACCTGGTCTAGTACAAGGTGTCCCTGCCCATGGGAGAGGGTTGGAACTGGATGAGCTTTAAGGTCCCTTCCCACCCAGTCTGGTCAATGTTGTCCCTGCCCAAACCATTCCATGATTCTATGAGGTTTTTGCCAGAGAACCCTGTTGGTCATAAACTCAGCTCATCACAGTATCAGGTTAGCACGTTACCTAAAGTGTGCAGTGCCAAGTTAACCCCTGGAATGTGATGCTGTAGATGAGACCTGGGAGGTGCTTTATTTAGGGGAGGGTGGGGCAAAAGGGGAAATCTAACAGGACACACGAAGAAGCTTCTGTGTCAGGCCATGAGTTACCAAGTGGTATTCCTTGTTGCCACGATGTCTTCCTCTGATTTTGGTCAGATTCCCATCCGAGGGGTCCAAGCTGCCAAAGGACTCCATCCAGAAGAGCTGTCCTGGCCCTGTGGCAGGTGGGAATGCTGGGGATGGCAGCCAGGGTTGGATGCTTTGGGTTTCCCAGGGAGCCCAGTCTCCTCCTCGTGTTACCCAGGTGGCCAAGCCCCAGAGGATCCCATCCAGCAGAAGCCAGTGGCGCTCACCAGTGCAGTCCGTGACCGACTGTCCCTCATTCAGCAGATAACCAGTCCCAAAGCTGTAAGTGCCTCATGGAGGAGGCTGCAACTTCTTCCCTTCTGCCTCCTGTGTTTTTTCACCACATCTTCTCTTTGAGGGCCTGTATTTAAGAAGCTGCTTCTTGTTGTTTGTGGCTGATCTGACCCCAATTTGGGCAGTCTGTTGACTGCAGCCCTGCAGTTACTGATGGGGTGGCTCAGTGTGGCCCAGTGCAGAGCAGAGCTGAGCTCAATGCCAAGCACTTCACAATCTCCAGACACCTCCTCCACATCTCAGCTGAGGCAGCAAATAGTTGTGTCTTCAAATTATAGATAAGAAATGAGGGCTGGGGCTAAAGAACCCAATCAGGTGTCCTTTGGGGCAGAACAGTGTGTGGAGTCTGGACTGCTGGGACCACAGAAGCTGCCCTCACCCCTGATTTCCTATTCCCCACTGGTGATGGGGAGCTGCTACTCAGCTAGCTGACCGGACAGCATGATGACAGGCTTTTGGAGAAAGATGGGGAGAAGGCATCCTTCTCACACTGTGGAGAGGGAGAAAATGAGGAGTGTGACCACATTGCTGCTCTGAACTGGGATGTGCCAAGCTGGTGCTTTTAGCCTCTGCTCAGTGGAGAGCAGCTCTTCGAGTCTGTTCCAGGCTAGGTCTCTCGTGGGGCTCTGGTTTGCTGTCTGGAGGAGATGAACTGTGTATGGACAACATTAGGAGCACAGGGGGAGCGGCTGGTTGACATACATGGCCTAGCTGGGTACCCACAGGGATACTCTGCCTCCATGCTGCTTTGTGTATGGCTGTGAAGAGTCATTTGGGAGACACGTGGGTTCCCTTGTCTCTGCCTTTGCAGCAGGTGGGAAGTATTCAAGGAGGGCTGATCTCACTCTGAGGCTTTGCTCTTTCTCAGATGCCACACCACTGTGCTGTCATTCCAAAGAGCATCCCTGAGGTTCACCTGACAGCCTCCAGGCCTCCGAGAGCTATGCCAGCTGGGGACCAGGAGCTAGAGCAGAATCAGAAGTCACGCAGTGGGGAGGACACTGGCCAGTCTCCAACAGTCGGCGATGGAGGCATCCATGTGTACGCTCACCAGAGGAGCAAGCAAGCCACTCGAGCTGTCCACGCTGCCTCAGAGGAGGTGGGTGAAGCACTGAGCAGTCACAGCAGCCCAAGGGTGGCTTTGGGATGCTTACCGCTGATGCTGAAGCAGCAGAGGGAACACAGGCTTCCAGATGGAGTTTCAGTTAATCCCTTTTGCTGGCGTTATTTTTCTCCTTTCCACTTGCTCACCTTGAAGGAGGGACCCCGTGTTCGGATGCACTGATCTTGAGCTAATAATGTGTGTGTATTGATTTGCCCAGAGCACATCCAGGAAGGGCCCTGGACCAGGTGTGCTGCCCAGTAGGAGAGCTGCTGCCTGCAGGGTAAGAGGCTGGTGCTTCCCCCAGCAACCACTGGCTCTGGGCATCACCAGGACGCTGCAAGGGCTGGCTGTAACCAAGCCTGGGTGGAATTGCTGCTTAACACTGGAAATCCCAGCTCTTGGTGACAGATCTGGCTTCTGCCAGGTTAAATACTGTAAAGCCATCCCCTCTAGCAGGAAAGAACCCCTGTGCTTTAGAGAGAAACCAGCAATGGGAACGGGAGGGTGGAGGACCTCTGTCTGGCTCTACATACAACAGCTCTGTCTCTTTTAATTCCAGAGGCTCTTACCAGATCCCATCCTGAAGCTGAGTATGATTATTGGCTTTGGAGGCTGCAGCACCAAGTGGGTCAGTAGCTCGGATGGTTTGGGGAGCTGATCTGTAATCCCATGCCCAGGGTATTAACTTTGGAGGTATGAAAGGAAGTTGAATGTACTGCTCGATAGGGAAAACGACCCCAAAACAGATGGGTACAAGCTTATGTTTGTGCATGAGTCTGCTGCTGTTATGATGGTGAATTAGAGATCAGGGCACCTTTTAGATCTCGTAGCTTCTGTGGTTTAACATGTTAAAATAGAGATGCTTTGTAGGAGTCTGCAAAGGGTTTCATACTGTTTCCATATGGCGCTGTGCCTTGCAGGAGCCCAGCTTGCAGTGTGTGTTTGGGTAAAGACAAGGTCATTTTGGTTCAGTCGTAGAATCATAGAACCAACCAGGTTGGAAAAAACCTTTAAGGTCATCAAGTCCAACCCTTACCCCAGCACTGCCAAGGCCACCACTAAACCAAAATTTCCATCTTGGAAATTCTTCCCCATGTAAGATCCCCCCCTGCCTATAGACTACTGCAGTTCACACTGGAGGTTCCTGTTTTCTTGGCTTAGCAGCTCGCCAAGGTTGCACCTCATAAGCTCAGCAAGCCTTTGGGGAAGGAATGGGATCCCTTGGAAATGATGCAACCCACCTCGGTCAGGCTGAGAGAGCTGGGCTTGTTCAGCCTGGAGAAGAGGAGGCTCCTTAAGGGGAGACCTTTAAAAAAACTTTGTGAACATGTTGGTGTAGATCCTCCAGTCCCGCTCGTTCATTCAAGACCATGCCAACCTCTTTTTCCTTGTATCTGCTGTTCATGTAGTAGACAGGATTGTACAATAAATCCACTGAGTGAAGTAGGATTTTAGCTGGGCTCTTAGTTTTCCATTGTGAGCTAGAATAATACTCATATGGGATGTACACATGTGTGTAGAGCTCCTGGGGAAGAAATCCCTGCAGGTCCAGCCCAAAGACCTGGGGCACCTCTGGAGGGTCTGCAGCCCTCTCATTCCTGTCTGGGTCCTGCAGGCACTGTGGGCTCAGAACAGCACTGCAGTGGTCTACCCCTGCCATGCGGTCATCGTGACCCTGCAGATCCACTCCAGGAAGCAGAGGTTCTTCATTGGGCACACGGATAAGGTGAGCGTAACTCCTTACAAAGCCCCATGGCAGCGCTGCCCATGCACCCCAGATGTATCCCCAGTCCCAGCTCTATCCCGGTGCTTCCTGCAGGTGTCAGCACTGGCCTTCGATGGGAGCAGCACCTTGCTGGCTTCTGCTCAGGCTGGTCCCCGGAGCGTCGTGCGCCTCTGGGACTTCCCAACAGGAAGCTGCCTCTCCGTGTTCAAAACCCACGTCCACTCCCTCTTGTCCTTGAGGTGGGTTTCAGCCTGAATGCAGGGATGTGCTTGGGTGGGTAAGGCGTTGCAGCACGGCAGCTTTCCCATGCCATTCCTGAGTGATAAACGAGGGGCGAATTTCAGCTTCTGCTTCAGCCTGCTGGCAACCTGGCCTGGAACAGCCAATATGCTGCCAGCTCCCTCATGAGTTTATCCCTCAGGTCTTGCTGTCTCCTCATCCTCACAACTTGTCTCCTTTTATTCCCTGTTGCGATGCGCTTGGGGTACCAAGAGCTGCATTTCACCGTGTCTCTTCTTGCAGCTTTTCCTACAGTGGAACTGTTCTGTGCGGCGTCGGAAAGGATGGGCATGGCAAAACGGTGAGAACTGGGGTTTGGGTTTGGAGGTTTCCCTGCCCTGTGAGTGAGCAAGTGCCAGGATTCTGCAGTTATTTTGCAGACAGACCTCTGCTCTGGGCCTTCCTAGATGTGTTCTTCACTGCAGTCAGAGGGAGTTCCCTTTCTCATTACCCCCTTAGAAGTCACTTACCTTCTGCTTGGTGCTTGTGAGCATTCACACACATGTTCCTCAGCGGGGAGCAAACAAATCCTTTTGGAAGCAGCCCGAGGGATCAGCTCAGTTTGAGCTTGAGGCTGTTTCTCTCCCTGGTGTGGTGCCAGCTAGGAGCCCAGATGGGGCGATGAAGGCAGCTGTGTGATTCTGCCTGTACCCATTGCTTCCACAGCTTTCCAGCCCACTGGGCTGAGGGTGACATGTTTGTGTGGCATTTTGAGCTGGCAGGTTTGCAAGCATGTAGGGGAGGAGAGTGGGAATTGGAATGGGAGGTTCAACACTGTCCAGAGTCCCAAATCTGAGTTTTTTATAGCATTTAGGGCAAGATGTGAGGTTTAATCTTTCAGTCCTGAGTGTTACAGGCATCACTGCTGGGAGGGATGCTGGGCACTGAAGCTGCCATACACCACTGTAGGTGGGCGATGATGCAGAGTCCACGTGTAGCAGTCAAAAATGAAACTGTTTCATGGGGCTGTGGGTTTGCTTTATCAGTGGGACTGTTCTTATCCACTGATCCCTTACTAACCACCACCAGCAATTAGCTGTGCTGTTGATCACTAGGTACTGCCTGCAGGAAAGCCAAACACTGCTCCCTTATTTTGTCCCAGGACATGGCAGTGGTCCCTGAGCTGCATGGGAGCAGGCAAGCTGCAACTGGGAAGGAGGGACTTATAGAGTGAAAACAGGATGGGAGAAAGGGGGAGCCCTTGGTGGGGGCTGGCCAGGACCACCTCTCCCAGGGTGATGCTTCATCCCACCTCAGCCTCTGAGGTGGATTTAACACTATTCTGAATGCAGAGCATCAAATCACCTACAGTTCTTCCCCCATCTCTCTCTTTCCTTTGGGAAAAGGAAACTTGCCCCTCATGATGGGCACTGTGAACAGGTGACCCCCCATCAGAGCAAAGTCCTGTGAGAGCCAGTGCAGCCAGACTTGTGCTATCTCCAGCTCCCACGGAGCAGCTCAGGCCTGGTAGAGATCTCGTATCTCAGCAGCCAGAATTCCCACTCTTCTGGATTTTCTTTCCAAGTCTGATCCCTGTTGCCAGGCAGGCCTGGGATTCAGAACCTGTAATTATGGATGCTAGAGAAGCATATTCCCATGAAGCTTTATAAAGCTCTTGGACTGTCCTGAACCCTCTGTGTGAGGGTTTTTTATTTCCCCTGCTTCAACTCTGTGATCAGTACTTTGTGTCCAGCTCTGGGGACGTTCCCATGTGTGCAGCTGGTCAGATGTGTGACAAAAGCTCCCTTGCTGCCAAGGTTTCCACGTTTGAGCAGCTCTGTCAGTAGAGAACACAGAATCCAAGACCGGTTTTGGTTGGAAGGGGCTTTAAGATCATCCAGTTCCAACCCCCTGCCATGGGACACCTTCCACTAGACCAGGTTGCTCCAAGCCCCGTCCAACCTGGCCTTGAACACTGCCAGGGATGGGGCAGCCACAGCTTCTCTGGGCACCC
Organism: Neopsephotus bourkii; assembly: GCF_033783945.1. Classification (NCBI taxonomy): domain Eukaryota; kingdom Metazoa; phylum Chordata; class Aves; order Psittaciformes; family Psittacidae; genus Neopsephotus; species Neopsephotus bourkii. The sequence continues at coordinate 1,187,347 of NW_026901034.1, forward strand.
TGTGCCAACACCTCAGCACCTGCAGAGTATATATACCTTCCTTATATCTAACCTGAACTTCCTCTGTTTTAGTTTGAGCCCATTACCCCTTGTCCTATCACTGCAGTCCCTGATGAAGAGTCCCTCTCCGGCATCTTTTCTTGCTTCAGATGGTGGTGGTGTGGAGCACTGCTCAGGTGACCCGAGGTGGAGAGGTGGCTGTGCTGGCCAAAGCACACACAGATGTGGACATCCAGGCCTTGAAGATTACTTCTTTTGATGATACCAGGTAGGGTGCAAAGGAAATAAATCAAAAGCATTGGATCTGGCACAGCCTGGAGGGTAGAATCATGGTGCTGTGTACCTGTTCTCAGTCCTCACTGGTAACTGGTGGCCCTTGGGGCATCGGCCTGTCATTGGGAGAGTGCTGCCCTGGTGCTCATGCAGCCTCTCCCTGGACAGGATGGTGTCATGTGGCAGGGACAACATCAGGCTGTGGCGAGTGCGGAGTGGAGTGCTGCGTTCCTGTCCTGTCGACCTGGGCGAGTACCATTCCCTGGAGTTCACTGGCCTGGCCTTCCAAGACGGACACGCAGCCGAGCGGGAGCACGAGGACTGCACGTTGTAAGGGGCTGAGGGAATCACTGGGGTTGCCGGGTGAGGAGGGATGCTTGGCATTCTCTGCATGAGCACAGGGTATTCCCGCTAGAATCAGGTGCCTTCTGAGGCTGGGAGAGCTTCTCTCCTGTTCAGCACACTTTGCTTCCCAAAAGAGATTTGACTGCCTGAGAACAGCCCAAGAAACATGATTTTCCTATTGCCATTCTCTTCATTAGGGACTGTAGGGACAGGCCAAGGGGGAATGGCTTTAACCTGACAGAGGGGAGACTGAGATGAGCTCTTAGGCAGAAGCTCTTCCCTGTGAGGGTGCTGAGGCGCTGGCACAGGGTGCCCAGAGAAGCTGTGGCTGCCCCATCCCTGGCAGTGTTCAAGGCCAGGTTGGACGGGGCTTGGAGCAACCTGGTCTAGTGGAAGGTGTCCCTGCACGTGGCAGGGGGTTGGGACTGGATGAGCTTTAAGGTCCCTTCCAACACAAACCAGTCTGGGATCCTGTGGTTCTGTACTGATGTTTTGCCATATTTAATGAATTTCTTCCCCACCTGAGACCTGTGTTTTGCTTTCTGTTGGCAGTGTGGTGCATAGCCTCTTGCATATAGGCAGATACATGCTTTTTTCCCCCTTGTTTTATTTTAATCATCAAAGCCAGATCTTTGTTGCTGCCACATACCATTCCACAAGCAGAGCTGTCAGCTCAGCTGGCCCTGTCTTCCCTGGGGCTGTGTCCTGTGGCAGAGAGGTTCCTTTCTGAGGTCTGTGCTGAGCTTTTAGCTCTTTTGTTAATTAACCTTTCAGGAAATAAGAGTGGGAAGCTCTTGGTTGTAGATTTGCCCTTGGACCTAGTTGACTAATTATATTGCCATGAACCAGGATTGCTTTCCGTCAGGCAGTTGAATGGCTAAACAAAGCTGGGTTTTACTAAACCACGCTGGCACAGCCCCTCTTAATCCTGGTTAAGCGGAGCTTAAGTGTCAGAGCAGGGATCTTTCTCCTCTACAGCTTTGTCTGCAGCAAGAGCGGCCACATCTTGGAGGTGGACTACCAGAACGTGAGCGTGAGGAGCGCACGGCGGCTGCTGCCTGCGCCGCTCCAGGACTGCCAGCGGCTGGACAAGACAGGTAGGAGCATCTGCAGGGAGGAGGGACCAGCCAGGAGCACCCCACCGTCATCTGGGGGCAGAAATGAACTCACCTCCCTGGTAAAATAAACCAGTGGTTTACCTACCTAAGGGTTATTTTGGGTCAATTAGAGCATTTGTAGCTATTTGCTTCTGAAGTACCTCAGATAATCCTTAATACAGCAAAGCATCATTCTGAGAATTTTAGCATCTAAAATGCTGATTGCACTTTCAGAGAAACACCACTTTTAGAAACATGAAATAGTCTTAATTTGCTGATGGGAGTCTTAATGTAGAGATGGAAAAAGAGCTAAGCAGCCCACTAAAAAAAGATGAATTTGGGGATGTTTCTCACTTGTCAGCCTGTGCAGAGTGTTTGGGAAGTCTTTGTTGCTGTGTACAAAGCTTTGCAGCTTTCAGCTCTTCCATTGATTTTTAACAGCAGGAAGAATTCACTTTCAAGTGTTATTGCTCTCATATCTCAAAACCTAGTGCCCAGTTTGCTTTGGCAAATTGAGCTGATTAATGTAGGGCAAGCCCTTTTGAGATGTGTGTAACTGTGGTTCTTGCTTCATGGGTGAGAAAGCACCCAAGAGGAGATGAAACAATGTCCTTAGGTGTCCTCCTGGTACCAGTGCTGGCTTTTGCCAGTGCTTTGACCAGTAAACTTTATACCTGAATCAAACCCACAGTTTTGGAATCACAGAATCGGAGACTGGTTTGGATGGACCTTAAGATCATCCAGTCCCAACCCCCTGCCATGGGCAGGGACACCTTCCACCAGACCAGGTTGCTCCAAGCCCCATCCAACCTGGCCTTGAACACTGCCAGGGATGGGGCAGCCACAGCTTCTCTGGGCACCCTGTGCCAGCGCCTCAGCACCCTCACAGGGAAGAACTTCTGCCTAAGAGCTCATCTCAGTCTCCCCTCTGTCAGGTTAAAGCCATTCCCCCTTGTCCTGTCCCTACAGGCCCTTGCCCAAAGCCCCTCTCCAGCTTCCTTGTAGCCCCCTTAGGCACTGGAGCTGCTCTAAGGTCTCCCCTTAAGGATCCTTCTCTTCTCCAGGCTGAACCATCCCAGCTCTCTCAGCCTGGCTCCAGAGCAGAGCTGCTCCAGCCCTCGCAGCATCTCCATGGCCTCCTCTGGACTCACTCCAACAGCTCCACATCCCTCTTGTGCTGTTGCCCCAGATCTGGATCAGGACTGCAGGGGGGATCTTCCCCAGACCACAGCAGAGGGGGACAGTCCCCTCCCTCTCGTGCTGCTCATGCTCTGGGGGTGCAGCCCAGCACATGGGGGGTGGTTCTGGGTTCAAGCATTCGCTGCTTATGGGAAAGAGGAGTGCTGGAAAAGGAGAGGGACTAGACATGGTGTGAGACCTGAGAGGGGCTGTTCAGACTCTTCAACCTTTGTTGTGAGTCAGTTGTGGGATTCCTGGGTGCTGCTGCTTCTGAGGGTTCTGCTGCTGGTGCAGGTGGATTGTTGGACTGTTCTGGGATGGAGCAACTGTCAGTCTGAGTTTTCTTGTTCTGACTGTACAAGGTGCTGTTGTTTTTTCGTTTCTTCAGGTGCTGGGATTGCTATAAACAGCATTAGCATCTCCTCACACTTCTGTGCCACGGGTTCAGAAGATGGCTACCTGCGGCTGTGGCCACTGGACTTCTCGGCCGTTGTCGCAGAGGCAGGTGAGTAGAGCTGGGAGCTTCTGAGCTCCACACCTCTTTCAGCCTGCTGCTGTGAAGCCAAAGCTCCACTGCCATGTCTCCTAAAGCTATTCTTAGGAACTCAGTCTCTCTCCTAAAGCCATTCTCAGGCATCTTTTGTGCTTGCTGTCATTAGGGGTGACTGGCTTGGAAGTCTTCTACTCCAACAAGCCTTACTGATGTTCATTCTTGTAACTTATAGGAGAAAGGCAGGATCTCCTGGGTGAGCACAGGCACTCTTGTCTGACTTCTGCACCCTTGTACCTATGGCTCATCTGTCCGTGGAAAATTAGGGGAGAAATCAAGCAGTTCTTCACAATTCTTGAAACAATCACCATCACAGCAGAGTCCCGGGGCTTCTAGAAAGGGCAGAGACAAATTTATCACTAAACTCAAACCTGCAAGCATCCAGTCTTCAGATGGTGGGATGCTCATTACTGAATGCGAATCTGGTTTGGTAGCTGTGTTCCAGCTGCTCCTGCTCCTTTTCCAGGGGGGGCTGCTGACTCCTGGGTCTCTCCCCAGAGCAAGAGGCTCCGGTGAGCAGTGTGTGCATCAGCCCAGATGGCCGCAGAATCCTGTGCACAACAGCTGCTGGGTACCTGGGCTACCTGGATCTCCAGTCCTGGGACTCCAACACCCTCATGCGCTCTCATGAGGACTCCGTTCTGGCGTTCTCCATGGAGGGGGTTTGGAAGTGGATGGCAACGGTGTCTCAGGACAGCACCATCCGGGTTTGGGACCTCGTCTCCATGCAGCAGGTGGGTCAGATGAGACTTGGAAGGTGTCTTGTATGTATTAATAGTTTCCCTGGTCTATCTTTGGTCCAGTTACCAAAGCTCCACAGTTCAAGAGCCCTTAAATGTCCTCCCTGGAGCGTAAGGGGCATGGGCAAGAAATATTCTGGAATAATGGAATTCTGAGAGGTTTAGCTTAATGCATAGTTTGGCCTTAGCTCCTGCAGGTTTTGTTAAACAGCAGTATTTCCACTTCCTCCATCTTTTGAATCACAGACAGGTTTGTGCTGGAAGAAACCTTAAAGCTCATCCAGTCCCAACCCCCTGCCACGGGCAGGGACACCTTCCACCAGACCAGGTTGCTCCAGGCCCCGTCCAACCTGGCCTTGAACACTGCCAGGGATGGGGCAGCCACAGCTTCTCTGGGCACCCTGTGCCAGCGCCTCAGCACCCTCACAGGGAAGAGCTTCTGCCTAAGAGCTCATCTCAGTCTCCCCTCTGTCAGGTTAAAGCCATTCCCCCTTGTCCTGTCCCTACAGGCCCTTGTAAATAGCCCAGATTTCATGTAGAATCTTGCTTTTCAATGAGGCAGAATAACCAAGGGTTTTATCTAGATGCCAGGACTTCACTGGGCTTCAGATCCATCCAGGCAGGACCAGATTTCCGTTGTAAGACATGCTTCTGGTGGAGGTCTGAGGCTGGTTAGTTGAGCTTTATCCAGCTTCATGCCTGTGGTGTGTCTCTTCCCCACAGCGGTACGACTTCACAGCTGAAGAGGGAACGCCATGTGCTGTGGCCTTTCACCCTACCCAGCAGATGCTGGCCTGTGGCTTTGACAATGGAATGGTGTGGACCTTCAGCCTGGCCACCTCCAGTCTCCTGGTGGAGCACAAGTAAGGGCTGTCCTGGCAAGAGCCACAGTGATAATCATGGAGGTGGGAGAGTGCTTTACTTGGGCTTGGCAATGCTCATGTACCAGCTGAGTGGTGTTCAGGCAGAGGTGGCCTGCTCTGGGTGGGAAAAGTCCAACCTGGGAAGGCTCTGAGGGCCTTCTTTGTGACATCCCAGTGGACAGTTGGCCCACATTAGGAAAAGCTTGTCCTAGAGAGCAGCTGAAGACGGAGCCCTTGCAAGGCGTAGCATGGGAAGCAGAGTGGTCCAGAGGGAGAGGGAGCACATCCCGTGGACAGCTGGAGTGCTGAGCTTGCTGCTCAGTTTTCCATGAAGTTTGAGTGTTGATTGCCCTGAGATGCTGCAGGCATGAGCATGGTGGGGTCCTGCCCCTGACTGCTTTGTTCTCCTGGGTTCTTCAGCATGTTGTGCTCAACATTGCTCCTGTTTTCTGGCAGTTGGTTTGTTCTTTCCCCACCCCTGTTTTATGTTTTCCACCTTCTTTCAGGCAGCACCGCACTGTTATCACTGGGCTGACCTTCTCTCCAGATGGCAATTTCATGTTCAGCTCCTGTTTGCAGGGAAGTCTGGCTCTTTACAGCTGCATGGCACAGAAAAGCCACGTCTTGCGAGTCCTGGGTAAGACCCTGTGGCTGTGGGTTACCTTTCTTCTTTTCTGAGCACAGACATCTTAGCACCAAAACCAAACCTGACTCAGAGAGCTCTTCTGATGAATCTTCTGAACTGTGACATTTGTGTTAATGTGTGAGCAAACCCTTGCGACTGCCACCCCTTCCATACCCCTCCCAGTTCAAACACTCTCCACTTGCTTGGCATTATGATTCCATGAACAAGCTGGAATCACAGAGACTTGTTCATGCCCAAGCCCTGAATCCTTCCATCCTATGGATGTGCAGTTTGTTTAAACTGGATCATTTCCCTAACCCTGCCTTCAGCTGTGCCAATGATCAGAGAAGGTGGAGAGCTCCAGGCAGGGGAAGCAGTACAGGGGCAAGGCAGTTTGGAAATGTTAATGTCACATTTAACGCAGCCTTTTGAAATGAGCTGTGGCAGCAGGAGAAGCTTGGGCAGGGAAAGGGAGTTCTGTTATTGTACAAAGAGGAGGATCCTGCCCCAGGAAAAGTGTTCTTGAAGTAGGTGAGAAGGAATAGGGGCTTGGACAGATAAATCACCCAAGTTTGGTGTCAGTGCTGCAGCTGGACCTTCGCACGTTGACTCTGCTCTGAAACCCTGTTCACTGCCTGGCCGTGTTCCAGGGACAGAACAGTGGCAGTGGAATAAAAACCAAGGATTGCTGTGATTTCAGTGAGTTTTAGACTTCTGGGTCTTTCTGCCCGCTGGGCTGACATCAACACAGAGGAGTTTGGCACTGACCTCATGCCACACAGGGTTCAGATGCCCAGGCTGCAGCTACGACCTCACATTCACAGCTTCTTGTAACGTTAAAAAAGAAACACTAAAATCCATTTTATTCCCTTGACTTCGTTCTGCTGTCCTTGAAAACACAGCACATTCAGTCAGGCAATGAGCCATGACCCTAGACCTTGTCTTTGAGGTCTACAACTTTGAGTGTTGCTGATAAAATGTGTAGTATCTTCTACAACAGAGTTTGCTTCTTTCTGAGACCAGAACATTAACCCAGGGCTGATTGAGAGGCAGGAGAAGCTGCAGGGCCAGCAGCACCATCACAGGGTGAGCTGGCTGCAGTGTGGGCTTTGCTTCTCTCTTCACTTTCTCTGGCTGTGGCCCTCAGGCAATGTGGTGGCCCCGGACACTGGGAGCAGTCCAGGTGTGCTGGTGGTCAGTGAGGACAGCCATCTCCTCGCCTTCGTGGGGCCCTCCAAGTATGTTGTGACTGTGATGGAGGCCTGCTCACTGGATGAGGTACCCAAACGGCTCCCCTCGTCCTGGGAGAGGGTGGGAGGGCAGCATGGGCTGCAGAGTGCTGTGAGCAGGAAAGGCAGTTCCCATGGGCTGCATCAGATGGGATGGATCAAGGGCTTTGGGCACCAGCAGTGTTGGAGAGGGCCCTTCCTGCACAGCAGACACTTCCTCAGGGTGCTTACAGTGAGGTTGGTTTTCCATTCTGTGAAACAGAAACAAGTCAACCCCCTCCATGGCAGGGGTTTGGAACTAGGTGGTCTTTAAGGTCCCTTCCAACCCACACCATTCTGTGATTCTATGAAGGTTTCTTCTCCAGCTTCAATCCCCTCTAGAAAGATAATTTGAAGAAGTGTTGTGTAGACTGTCAGCTCCAACTTCTCGTTGTGAGCTGCTCTCTTGGGCAGCAGGGACATAGCCTGGACCCTGTAGCCCCTCATTAGGGGGGAAGGGAAGGGTCTGGGGGGGTCCATAGCCTCGTGCTGGGAGAGCCACTAGAGCAGTTCTGAGGCTTCTGCAGTATTTGCTCCAGTATTTGTTCAGTATCTCCTTGTTTGACAGCTGCTGAGGGTGGACATCAGCATCCTCGATTTGAACAGCACAGCCTTGGACTCTGCAGTGGGAGTCTGCTTTGCTCCTGTGCCTCGAGGCGAGCTCCTGGTGGCCACTTCTTCCAATAAAATCCTTGTGCTTGATGCAAAAACGGGACGACTGGTGCGAGAGGTAGGACACTGAGAAATTCATGCACTGAGGTCTTGTGTCACAGAAGCCTTGGGAATGTCACTGTAGGAGGGGAAATGAGAGAAGAGCTCGTTCTGGAGTTCACAGGCTTCAAAGAAACACAGCAGTTGGCAAGCCTGTAGCTATCCTGATGCGGTCATGCTCAGGGTGAGCCTGAGCTTGTTTTCAGTGTTGTTGCATTCCTGCCTTCTTGCTGAAGCATAAGTAAGGACATGAGCTAGCTCAGTTAATGCTGCTGGTGGTGTTTCTTGTCCTCAGGTGTCTCCTGTGCACAAGGTGTCCTGCTCTTCCTTGGTGCTGAGCAAGGACGGCAGGTACCTGCTCACTGCTGGTGACAAGGTCATCAAGGTGTGGGACTATCAGATGCACTCCAATATCAACTTCCAGGTACTGCCCACAGAGGGAGGGAATGGGGTTGCTGTTGCATTTCTGAACTCCTGGGGAAGAGAGCAGCCTGTGCCCTCTGTGGGACTTGGCCCAGTGTCCCTGTTTGTGCAGCTGGAGCAGCTCTCCTCTGGAGCCAGGCTGAGAGAGCTGGGCTGGTTCAGCCTGCAGAAGAGAAGGCTCCTTAAGGGGAGACCTTAGAGCAGCTCCAGTGCCTAACGGGCTACAGGAAACCTGGAGAGGGGCTTTGGGCAAGGGCCTGTAGGGACAGGACAAGGGGGAATGGCTTTAACCTGACAGAGGGGAGACTGAGATGAGCTCTTAGGCAGAAGCTCTTCCCTGTGAGGGTGCTGAGGCGCTGGCACAGGGTGCCCAGAGAAGCTGTGGCTGTCCCATCCCTGGCAGTGTTCAAGGCCAGGTTGGACGGGGCTTGGAGCAACCTGGTCTAGTACAAGGTGTCCCTGCCCATGGCAGGGGGTTGGAGCTGGATGAGCTCTAAGGTCCCTTCCAACGCAAACCAGTGTGGGATTCTATGAAATGCAGCCCTATTCCTATGTTGTAATAACACTCGGCACCAAGCACAGGCTGGGCTGCCAAAGCACCAAGCTTAATGAGACCCTCTGTGAAGGAGATGTAGGTGTGACCTCAGTGCTAGGAACAGAGCCACCCAGAGAAGAAAATGTCTTGCCCAGTGTTCCAGTAGCTATTGAGAGCTAGTTTTAGATCTTGGGTAGTTTCAGCTCCTGCTTGCTTCTCCAGATGTGTGTGAGGACGGTCAGTCCTAGGTTCATCAACCCTAGGTGTGAGCACTTGCAGGTATGCTGCTGGCCTCTGAGAGGATCTGCTGAGCTGTGTAGACACTGGCTGTGAGGGCACAGAGTGGAGTAACCACCATGCTGATAGGACAGGGTGGTGCTGAAGTTCAGTATGTGTTCTATCCCAGGTGTACATTGGGCACTCAGAGCCAGTGCGCCAGGTTGCCTTCACCCCAGACCAGCGGCATGTCATCAGTGTTGGAGATGCCATCTTCCTATGGGATTTCCTAGCTCTGCCTGAGGAGAGATCACCACCGGCTGGGTAAGTGCTCAGTGCTGGGCAGTCTTCCCCTGCCTCCCTTTACTCCTCTGCCCCATCCTCACTTGGTCTAATGCCACTCTCCTGCCTTTTCCAGGCTTCATTCCTCTGAGTCTGTTCCACTGCTGGGACCAGGTGAGTTTGCTTCCTCCCATGAGTTGACACTGCAGCTCTTCCACCACTGCTCTTCATGGCAGAGGGGAGGGGTTGTGGTTTTTTGGTTCCTTCCCTTAGGGATTTACATAGCAGCAGGGTGGGGGTGGGGGGTATAACCAGCTAATTAGCCCCAAAGGATGGTCTCTAACTAGCACTTCTCAGTAGGAGTCTGCCAGGGAGGGGATGTTCTGAGCAGAGCTGCTCTGGTTTTCTGTTAGGTCTTTCAGCTTTTGCCTTGTCTTTCCCTGCCTCCATCTCTTCTGTCTTCTTTTTCCCTGCCCTCATTGTTCCCCTCCCTCTTTCCATCCCTCTCTTTAGTGACATGTTTTAGTGGTGGTCTTGGCAGTCTTAGGGTAAAGGTTGGACTTGATCTTAAAGGTCTTTTCCAACATAGTTGATTCTATGATTATTTCTTGAAGAGCAGAGGAAAAATGGCTTCTCCCATGTAGGAGGAAGCTGGAGAAATGAGCTTGGAGGTATCATCATTGATCAGCCCAAGAGGATGAGGGAATCGGGGATGAAGGAAATTGTACAAAACCTGTTATTTTCACAGAAGGCAGCTCTGAGATTCTGAAGGATGCCTCTGAGACACCTCGGCAGGCAGTGCCTCTTCCATTGCTGTCCTCACCACCGTGTTTGGATGTCAGCTCTGTCCACCAAACAGGATGTCAAAGTAAGAAGAGCTGCTTGCAGGAAGGGGAAAAATAATCTTGTTTTAGGAAAAACTCCTTGTGTAGTTGAGCAGTATCCTTGGAGCCATCCCTGCCCATGGTCCCCTTCCTGCAGATTGACAGACCAGGCTGTGCTTTTCTTTCCCTAAGCTCCTATCCCCTGCTCTCCTCCACACACTAAGCTGCTGGCACAAGCTTCTCTGAGGGCTACAGTAAATACGTTGTTCGACATACCCAGTAGGAAATGTCTGCTTTGCCCTCCACCTGAACAGATGGACTGTTACACATAGCAGGGGCATGACACTGGCAGAAATCAAAGGGTTGGTCACACGTGAAGTGTTCCTGAAGGACACAGTGGCTCTCTCCTCCCACCAGGTATCTTTTCCGAGTCAGACAAAGAGGAGGAAGCAGATCCACCAGGCAGCAGCAGGATGCTGGTGAATAGAGACAAAGATGCATCGGTCCTTGTGGTGGAGCCAGTGAGGAATGAGGAGCTCATTGTGGTGAGGCCCAAAGAGAGGCAGGAGAGCTCAAGGTCTCCTGAAACATTGGCAAGTGGTAAGTCAGAGGTATTGCCATCTTGTACAGAGCATGACCCCTTTGGGACACAGTATGCACAGGCAGCTTGGTCTGTCCCTGGAAAATGAAGAACATTGATATGGTACAGGTAGACCCAGACACGTGCTCAGAGTTGTGAGGTGAAGGGCAGCAGCTGTGGGGCTTTCCCTTTGCCTGTGATTTACCAGGAGGAGTCAGTATTGAGAGAAGCTCGCTGTAGTCCCCAAGACTGCTTGTTTATTCTGGCTCTTTCCCTACTATTGCTTCTAGGCACACCAGAAGCACCTGTTCAGCTTGGAGCCAATATCATCTCCAAGTGGCACGTTCTGTTAAAGCTCCCCATGTCTCTATTAATAGATGTACAGCCTCAAAGCTGCAGCAGTTGGTGGCCAGCTGCCAGAGCAGGCAGGAGCTGTTGGAAAGCTTCAACACAAAACTGTGCCTCTGCTTCTTCTATCAAGGATGTCTTTCTAGCTGAGTGGCTTATGCTTTCACAGCAATGCCCAGGGGATAGGCACAGCATGGATGCCCAGGGGCTGATTGCAGTGTGGTGTGGCTGAGCAGGGTGATGGGTGGCAATGGAGGTTCCTCGTTCAATCCTGGAAAGCTGGTGCTTTTCCTACAGCCAGTTGTGTAGGAGCACATCTGATGCTGCAGTGTGATTTTTTTGCCCTCCCTCTCCTGCTGTTCATGCTCTGGGGGTACAGCCCAGCACATGGGGGGGTTCTGGGCTCAAGTGCTCACTGAAGCTGGGTCATAGGAAGCTGATCATCGACCAACACCCCCAAGTCCTTCTCCTCAGGGCTGCACCATCCAGTCTCCCCCTGTCTGTGTTTGGGTCCATACACAGCATGTGAGCAGCTCACAAGCCACAGCCTAAGTGCCGCTCCCAAACCGTTCTCGAGAGCAGCATCTCAGAGGTAACAACTGTTTAATTCTCTGTGTGACAGAACCCAGAAAGGAGACCACAAACCCCAAGCCCCAGTGCTCTGTGCGCCCAGACTCCTACCGGCATTTCACTCCTTGCTTCAAGGCATCAGTGCTTCCCAAGGTGAGAATTGTACCTGGGCAGGTGGTGAATGCGCATTTTGGGGCTGGGATAGATGGCTTTTCCAAACTACTTCTGGTTTATTCTGTTTGAAAGTAGTTTGTGAAATGTACTCCTGCGCCTGATGCCCTATTACAAACTCCTCATGATAGTTACCCTTTCTCCTCTACATGCGGCTCTTTCCAGACTAGTGGAAAGAGAGTTGTGATCAACTCTTTTTTCGGTTCAGCAAATCTGCATACATTTTTATTCCAAACAAATGCAAATGGCATGTGCTATTGAAAGGGAAAGCCGAGTGAGCAGTGGAGTGATTCATTTCACACCCGTGTTTGCGAGCAGATGCGTTGGCAGAGCAGGCTGGGGAAGGCAACCATTGAGCGTGGGGAGGATGGGCAAAGCCCAGCTCTGGCTCCGTGAACAAACAGAGCAATAATAAACCAGAGACTTAACCTTTTCCTAAGCTCTCAGCTGTTCACTGTGCTCCTCTGTCCCTCTACCCAGCAGCATTTCCCCTCCCCGCTGTCTATATCCCAAGTGAGCAAAACCCACCAAACTCTTTCCCAGCAGGATTAGCAGCTGCTAATCAGTTGCTGCCAGCCTGGTTTGTGCCTCATCTGAAAGCACCTCTGCCTGGTTTTGCTGGTGCTGTCTCCCTTTTGTATGTGTAAGTGTGCTTTGGTACTCATCTGTTGATGTGTTGAACCTGAATGCTGTGAGTGCTGGCATGAATTTGGGTGTTGTGTGCAGGACAATGTGTGTGTGTGCTTGCACTCAGGCTTTTTCTCATGTGGGTGTTGAATGCACCTGCCTGGGCCATTCCTCTAGAGCTTATTTTAAACCAATGTGTATTTTTCTTGCAGAGTTTCTTACCTCCTCCAACTGGCAGTGAGGTCTTGAAGCTGAAAGCAGTGATCGGCTACAATGGGAATGGCAGAGGGAATATGGTGTGGAACCCGGACACAGGTACACCAGGAAGGCTCTGGAGGGGTGGGAGAAGTGTGCACTGAGCCAGGTTATGATCTTCTAGCTGTTGGGTTGGGATCTTTGCTTTAACACAGGGGTTCTTTGCATTGGTAAAATGCAGTAACAGGATTGGAACTGGATGATCTTTAAGGTCCCTTCCAACCCAAACCAGTCTGTGAAACACTGGCACAGGTTGCGCAGAGAGGTGGGTACACAGTCCCTGCGAGGTTCAAAATCAGGCTGGGTGTGGTTCTGGGCAACCTGATCTAGCTGAAGATGTCTGTGCTCATTGCAGGGGGCTTGGACTAGGTGACCTTTGAAGGTCCCTTCCATCCCAAACTGTTCTATGATTCTGTGATTCTGATTCTGCTTTGTTCAGCCTGGAGAAGGGGAGACCTTATTGCAGGCTTTCAATACCCTGAGGGGGCCAACAAGAAATCTGGAGAGGTCCTTTTTGAAAGGACATGTAGTGGCAGGACAATGGGGAATGGATTCAAATTAAACAAGGGTATACTTAGATTTTGTCTTAGGCAGAAGTCCTTCCCTGTAGGCTGGAGGGATGCCCAGCAGCTTTGCTCAGGTTAGGGGAAGGGAGATTTTACTCCACCCCTAACCTGATGGGCAGGATGCTGACACGCTGTGTTTCTACACAGTCAGCTTTTACCTCTTAGCAAAACCCAGAATTTAACTGAATTGTGAGGTAGTGGGTGCTGTATGTGAAGCCTTTACATGAAAACATCCCATTTCCTCTTCCACAAGGCTTCTTCGCTTACACCTGTGGCTGCATCATCGTGGTGGAAGACCTGCACTCAGGATCACAGAATCACTGGCTTGGCCACGCAGAGGAGATCTCCACACTCACTGTCAGCCATGATGCCCAGGTAGGAGAAACTTCTGCTGCCCCAGGCTGGGTTTTGTCCATGTCGCTCTGCGATAATGGAATGTTACAGGCTTAAAGCCTGTTTGTCTGTTCCTCCTTCTGTGTGGAGACCTGGGCTTATGGAAATGCAGTGAATGGTTTTGAAAGAATGATAGAATCAACCAGGTTGGAAAAGACTTAAAGATCATCAAGTCCAACCATTCCCCAGCACTGCCAAGGCCACCACTAAACCATGTCACCTCATCTACATGGTTTTTGAACACTTCCAGGGATGATGATTCCACCGCTTTCCTGGGAAGCCTGTTCCAATATTGGAGCCTCATCCATTGTTCTGGCTCAGTGCAACATTAAAGGCTGCTCCCTCCCTCCTGGTGGTGGCCCATTCCCTCTTGCCATCAGCTGATGGTTATTCTCACAGGATTTTCCATGTGCCAAACTTCACTTTGAGACTAATTGTTTCTAAGACTAACAAAGTATCTCTAATTACTTACCAAGGTCTCAATGACAACATATTGTTCTGTTAGGTTCTTGCCTCTGCCTCAGGAAAGAGGAATGGAGACTCTCATTGTCAGATCTGCATCTGGAACGTCCCAGATGGGGTTTGCACAGCAAGTCTCTTCCACCATGAGACCCAAGTGCAAGCCATGGCATTCTCTCAGGATGATCGATTCCTTGTCACCCTCGGTGAGTACACCCATAACGTGGGGTGTGGGGCATTCTACAGCAGACATCTCGTGGGAGGGTGATGCTATAACTGTGCAAGACCATGACACATGCACCAGGCTTGTGGCTATGAAGCTGTTCCTTGGTAGCCTTGGGGCAGTGCATAATGCAGCATATAATACTGGAGGTGATCTTGGATCCTCCTGGGAGTGACTACCTGCTGAGGCACTTCTTCCAGCTGAGTGTGGTCCAGGACACTGTCACCAGTGTTTCAAGGGGAAGCATGCATCCTGTGCATGAATATGGAGCTTCCCAGCTCCCCTTCAGTCCTTTCTCGTTGCCCCAGCTAGCTCGTTTTCCTTCAAGTTACAGCTTGCTTCTGGCTCACAAGTCCTTGTTAAACCTGTATAAATAGTTTCCAGTTACTATATATAGTGTCCCGAGGGAAAAGCCTTTTTCTGGACTTATTGCTGCTTAGGTGGCATTGCATGGAAGTAGCCAGGCTTCAAACTGTGAGCCTCCTGCCAGGCAGCAGTACGAGCACGAGATGGACACTCAAACTGTCTGTTTAGTTTAGGCAGGGGACATTTAAAGGACAAATATGCAATTAGTAAGCTCTTGTTTTGCATGAGAGAGGACCTATGGAGCAGGCAACAGGCTCACTCTGGGCTGGTGAGTCTGCCCTTGGAACAAAGCAGCCTTTGCTGGAGAGAAAGAGCTTTGTGCTCTCCATGGAGCAGTGTGGGAGAGCAGCCTCCTCCTCCAGCTCCGGTCTGGGCTGCAGAGGAGAGAAAAGCTGGGAGTCTCCACTAAGCTTGTGGAGCTTGAGCAAGGCAGCAGAGAGCACTGTGCTCCGGAGCTGTCTGGGAGCTGGGGATGTTTGCCATCACCAAAGCTGGTGCCTTCTGCCACCCAGATGTAGTGGCTTCCATTCAGGTCAGCTCCCGTCTCAGCTGTGACCTCAACAGAGGTGACATCCCTTTCTGATTTCCAGATTGTTGTTAGCCCTGAGTGCACAATACCACTGAAGGGCTTGTGTGGGGCACACATGAGGTGTGCAGTAGCTCATGAGGATGTAGAAACAGCAGGAAACCTGCTCTTGCCTTGAAATCCTTACTGAGCGCTGGCTGCAGACCCTCTGCTGGGCCAGATTTGCTAAAGACTCCACTGTGAAGTGTGATAGTTATATCTGTCCTCAACTTGGATAAGGACCCATCACACTGTGCAGCTTTCACTGTGTGCAGGGAGCTGTGTCCACTCCTGGGATGGTGTTTGCAGCAGTCATCTCCGAACAACAGGACGAGGGAGTGACACAGCTGATGCAAGAGCACAGTGCCTATGCTGTAAGCAGCCTGGGGCTGCAGAATTTCCTCCTACTCTTTCATGTTCTGTCTAGGGGATTACAGCGATCAAACCATTGCTCTGTGGAACACCTACACTTATGAACTCATGTGGTCAACTTGTATCTCAGAGCCAGTCCATGACGTGGCTTTTAGTCCTTTTTCTCACAGAGAACTGGCCTGCGTGGGGAATGGAACTGTGATGTTCTGGCTGTTGGAGCAGCAGGGACCTAATGTCCACCTCAAGGTAAACCTCAGTTTTACCTTCTTCTATAATTCGTGATTACAAAATCATAAAATAGTTTGAGTTGAAAGGGAACTTCAGATCATTCAGTTCCAGCCCCCCTGCCATCGCTGGAACTAGATGAGGTTGCTCCAAGCCCCCTCCAACCTGGTATTGAACACTGACAGAGATGGAGCATTCACCACCTCTGACTTCTTTCCCAAGCCCCTCATTGAGTGTGATGGAGGCTCTACCCCCAGAGTCTGTGACAGCTGATGATTTCTCTTAAGGAGATAATGTTGGCTGGCCATGAGTGGCTTTCAGTTATATTTGAGTTATATAATACATGAATTTAGGAGGGGAGGAGGGTTATTTTACCTGATGTAGGTAAGCACCATATTCTCTTTGACATTGTATGTGCTCCTGCAGGTTCATCGTGCCTCTGCCCCAGATGTGCTGGGGTCAGTGGAGCTGACCTCTCTCTGTTACGGTGCTGACACTCTTCTTTATAGTGGGACCAACTCAGGCCAGATCTGTGTGTGGGACACTGAGACTAATTGCTGCTTCATGACGTGGGAGGCCGATGAGGGCGAGATCGGTGGGTGCAGGTGCTCTGGCCATTTCTTGGGGCTGTAACAAGGAAAGAAGCATTGAACTTGCAGTCCTCCAGTTTCAGCTGTGCTTGGAAAATGAGTTTGCTGTGTCAGATGCAGGGTGCATGGCGTGGCGATGGCTCTGTGTCCTGGGTTTCCTCAGGGTCCTGGGTTTCCTTGGGGGGTTCACCTCTAGTCTGCCCTGCCTGAATGAATCGGTGGCCTGGCTGTGAGGAACACATGATGGGTGATGGCTGGGAGCAGTGGATGTTCACAGGTACCCTTTGTCCCCTCCATGGTCTCCCAGGTGTGCTGGTGTGTCGGCACAACAGGCTGCTGAGTGGCAGCAACGCGAAACGCATCCGTCTGTGGGCAGTGGCTGCTGTGCAGGAGCTGAGGCTGAAAGGTCCTGATGCCAGGTAGGAGGTGGGGGCCCTTGTGCCTGTCTCACTGTGCTCTGGAGATGCTCTCCCCCTCATCCAGCAGCTCCTTGGACCTGTCTGAGAGGTGGCTTTTCACGGACAGACGTCAGCTCTGCCTGCAACCACGCTGCTCCTGTTGCTCTTCATTCTTAGCTTTTCCTGTCCATGCTGTGACTACTGATGCTTTCTGTCTGGATCTTTTTACTGAACTTTTGCCACAGGTAGCTGAACCCTCTTAATACTGGAAATGGGTGGAGTTTGGCATGCCTGAAGTTTGTGTTAGTGATTTGTAGGAATTCCTGATGAAATAGGAACATTGAAAACATTGCCTCTGTTTCTTCTCCCGCACTGCTGCATTCCTTTTTTTTTTTTTATTTATTTTCTTTCCTTTTTTTTTCTTCCTTCTCTTCCTTCTTTCTCTCTTCCATTTCTTCCCTCTCTTCCGTCTCTTCCTTCTTCTCTTATCTTTCCTATAAAAGACGGTTGTAGTGCAAATGCAAGAGTAGTCACTGTTAGTGTAGAGGAGCCCCTCACTGAACCATTAACTGCAAACACATGACTGGCCTCACTGGAAAGTTGCATTTAAAGGAGGCAAAGTGACCATTCCAACATTTGAGCCCGTTCTTCTCACATCCTCCTCTCCTCCAGGTCTAACTTGGTCCTGTTAGAACATGAGATCACCCTTGACGGGACGATAGTCAGTGCAGCCTTTGATGACTCTCTGGAAATGGGAATTGTGGGCACCACGGCAGGAACCCTGTGGTACATCAACTGGGTAGAGAGCACGAGCATCCGACTGATCAGCGGCCACAAGAACAAGGTTAGAGGTGGTCTGCCCCACAGAGCAGCAAGTGCTGTGTGTGCTGCCCCTGCCCTGGGAAGCACATGTGGGCTGCAGCAGCACTCCCTGGTCTGGCCATTGGAGAGGTCAAGGAGCTGCGGGGCAGATGGGACAGCACGGAGGAGTCTACAGGGAACTGTGCACACTGAGGAGTCCAGCCTGAAGAAGTCTGAGCTCATCCACTCTTAGCCCTCAGTGTTCAACAGTCTCAGGCTGGGAGCAGCTGTGGGCCTTTCTGCTGGAGCACAAACATATAGTTTGCAATCACTAAGGCTTCATTACCGAGTACTGCAGTTTCTGTTTGCCAGCTGGACATCCATAGTGAATAACATTTGCTTTGCCAAAACCAGAAAAATCCAAACCCAGGTGAAGAATGACTGTTCTGACTTCTGCTGTTGCTTTGCGGTATCGTTATGCTCTAGAAAAAAAGAGTTCAGATGGTAGAAGAGAAGGTATTTTATGCAGACCTGTGCTGCACAGTGCCTGGTCCTACCTTTGGGGTTAGGTTTACTAACTTACATTACAAGCTTAGCTATCATCCCAGAGTTTAAGCGCAAAACCAAATCACCCACCTCTCTTTGCCTTTAGGATTTCTTGGCTGATGCTTCCCATGGGAGAGGTCCTGGGGGGGGTGAGAGGGGGAGAGGAGCATCTGTAGATCCCTGTTCCCCATCTTGTTTCTCGCTGTAGGTGACTGAAGTGTGCTTTGGTCCTGATGAGACTCGCTGTGCAACGTGTGGGGAGGACGGTAGTGTGAGGATCTGGTCTCTGGGCAGCATGGAGCTGGTGGTACAGTTCCAAGTGCTCAACCAGGTAATTGTGGTGCATTAACCTCTTTCTCCTGGGAGAGGGCACAGGAGGAAGGAATCCTTGCTTGGGGTTGCAAGGACTGCTATGTCCTCATGGAGGAGATAAAGCTGGGGAAATACTTGTAGGTGGAGCTTGTAGTGCAGTGGACTGCACAGTCCTGCTGTCCTCACTGTGTCATCAGGTGTCTGCCCTGGTTCCTTTGCAGAGCTGCCAGTGCCTGGCCTGGAAGCCTCATCCTGTCGTTGCATGGAGAGCTGAGAGCCAGCACGTAGTGGCAGGGTACAGTGATGGCACCATCCGTGTGTTCAACATTTCCAGGACAGAGATGGAGCTGAAAATGCAACCCCATGCCGTAGCACTGACCGCGATTGCCTACTCCACAGATGGTGAGGCTGCCGAGTGTGGAACATGGCTTGGTTGTGCCTGGGTTACCCTGACGTCCAAGTGCTCTGCACACCATCAACCTGCCCAAAAACATCTCATCATACCCAGCCCTGACTCAGCTGTTCCCAACCTTTCACAGTGTTTTGGGACATTGGTATCCATGTTCTCAGACCTTTCTCCTGTGAGCTTTTTCTTCTACAAGAAGTGTCACTTCTTTTTCTCTCTCTGCCCACAGGAGAAATGATCTTATCGGGAGGCAAGGATGGGCTCGTGGCCGTCAGCAGCCCTCGCACTGGAATGACCATCCACGTCCTTGCTGACCACAAAGGCTCCCCTATCACTGCTCTGCAGTGCACCATGAAGCAGGTGAGACCTCACCTTTGCCCTGGCCCTGTGCAGCAGCAAGTCCCTGTGGGTCACTGCACAGCCATGTCAGTCAGTGAGTCTGCTTTTTTTGTCCCTTGCTTTTCCTCTTCGGGCCATCAACCCCTCCAGTAGCTTCTGTTCAGTTTTTCTGGCTCTGTACTGTCCCTCTTCGGAGCTGGGAAGACTTGGCTGTGCAGCAGTGTGATGGTTTTAGCATCTCCTTTGTCCTCCTCTTTATGGGGAGTCTTCTTCCTTTGTGCAGTGGAAATGACAATAATTTTGCCTAAGTTTTTAGGCTTTAAAATCATCCACACTGCAAGGCTGGGCTCCCTGGGAATTCTAGACTTGGGAGTTCCTTCTCAGTTTTAGGTAAAGGATGTTGTTAGGGGACACACAGTATCAGCAAGGACTGCCCTATGACAGGAGCAGGTCCAGAGGGCGTCCCAGGGAAGAGATCCATGTTGCTCAGGCCAGGCACTCTCCCTCCTCCAGCAGCCTCTTCTGCTGGGTCTTTCAGCCCAGAGCATGCTGCTGGTTTCTACACAGCCTCATTCTCCTGTTGGATTTTAAGGGACTTTAAGCACTGCCCAAATGGAAGTGAATTGATCCCCTGCAGCATAAGGCCTGTGTTCCCACCAGCTCCTGCCCCATACTCACGCTGGTGGCAGCTTCTGGACTAAACTTCAAGCTTAAACTCACAGCACTGTGCTCATCTTCTGCAGTACCGGGACTTTGGGGTAGAAGGAGGCGAGCTCTGGCTGGCCACCAGCTCGGACCGGCGGGTCAGCGTCTGGGCCTCCGACTGGCTGAAGGACAAGTGTGAGCTCCTCGACTGGCTCAGCTTCCCTGCTCCTGCCAGCCCCGAGGTGAGTGTTCCACTGCCAGCCTCTGCCTGTTTGTGGCACAAGTCTCAGAACCAGCAAGCTGGAGAAGGAATGACTCAAGGCTCTGAACAGGATGGGGCCAAAGAGAGAGGGTGAACTTCATCAGTCATAGAATGATGGAGTGGTTTGGGTTGGAAGGGACCTTAAAGCTCATCCAGTTCCAAGCCCCTGCCACAGGCAGGGACACCTTCCACTAGATCAGGTTGCTCCAAGCCCCGTCCAACCTGGCCTTGAACACTGCCAGGGATGGGGCAGCCACAGCTTCTCTGGGCACCCTGTACCAGCGCCTCAGCACCCTCACAGGGAAGAATTTCTTCCTTATCATTTTAGTCATCCTTGTTAATTCTGCTGCTTGTAGAGTATATTGGCAATGCACTTTCTTGTCTGTTGAAGAGCAGTGGGAATGGGAGCAGTGCCTGACTTCTGGGAAGCACTGACTTTATAAGCGTGAGGAGACAAAACTGCATCTGCAAAGAGCTAACAGCCCTGTGCTGCGCAGAACAGAGCACAGGCAGCAGTGAGCACAGCACCCAGGAGTGACACCTCATTATGAACATGCTGCCAATTTTGACACTCCCAAAGAGCATGAATACTCAGAGCCAGGAGCCCAGGGACCAGCTCATAGACCAAGTACTCAGCCTTGTGTGTCTGTGATGCTTTGCAGAACCCTTTGGCTTCAACCCAGGTGTGAGACTTAGGCAGCAGAACACTTGCTAGAAGGAGAGGAGGGTGTATATCAGATGTGGACATGATTCCTTGTTCCGCGAAAGAAGCTCACTACAGGTTTCCCCACAGTGAACAGGGAAAAGGTTGATCTTGCATCCACTACTAAAGATCTGTCTTATGGGCCCTATTTTCTTGTGTTAAACTGATCCGTAATCCAATCCCACCTTCAAATCCATGTACCAATAATACCTCAAAGGAAATTCAACCCTCCCATGTCCCACTCCTACAACAATAAACAGTTTGCTTTAGGTTTTTGTGGCAATGTGTGGTTGCTCATTGCTTTGCCATGAGCATGGCTGAGATGGCAATGCAGGAGGGAGGAAACAGCCTCCAGCATACTAATTTCATACTGCTCAGACACCACAGCCCCAGGACAGGTGTCTTCATGCTCTCCTTTTAGCCCCCACTGGGTTAGGTCAGGCTGGAGAAGCTGGCCTCAGTTTTGTTCCCTTTGGTTCCCCTCACCAGGGTCTGGACACCCTTCCGCCCAGCCTGGCTGTGTTCTGCCCATGGGAACACGGCACCCTGGTCTATGTCGGCTTTGGGAGGCAGAAGGAAGCCTTGTTTTACAGTCTGCACAAGAAACAGGTACTTGTGCCCTGCCAGGGCAGCTTGGGTACTCCTCAGCTGCTGCGGGGCCATGGCCACACGGAATGGAGTGCAGTGGTGGGGAGAAGCAGCACTGCCCTGTGTATAAAGTCATGCCTCAAGGTGCGAGGTTGGCCCAGGTGAGCAGCTGCTCAGGGAAACAGCTTTTCATCTCAGAACCTCCAGAGGCCCTGGTCTGGGCAGGCTGCCAGCCCCGCTGCTGCCTTTCCATCCCAGTGGAGGGGAAGGCATTTGCTTTCAGGAGCACCAACACTCCAAAATCTTTGAGTCAAATCTCCCCTGGAAAGTCAATGCCTTTGGCAGGTTTCCGAGCTCTGAGAAGTGCTGTGCATCTGTCAGCCTCCCCTCTGAGAGGAGCCCTTTGCCCTCCTAACAACCATCACTGCAGCAGCTCTGGCCTCCCGCTGCCTTTCTGAGGTGCTGTTTCTCTTGCTGGAGCACAGGTAGTCATGAAGATCCCCTTGCCATACTTTGCCACGTCGCTCAGCCTGTCTCCTGCAGCACGCTTCATGGCTGTTGGCTTTGGGGGTGAGTACGGGAGAGTGCTGTGGACTCTGCTGCCCAGGCTACCTTTTGGTGGGGAGGGATGTCCCCTTCTTCCTTTGAGTGGGGGAAAACAAGTCTCCCCTTTCCTTTAAACAAGCACCCTGTATTCTCAGAGCTGGGAGCTGTGGTCCTGGGCAGAGTATGCACTGGGCAAGGAGAAAGCACTATGTGACTGATAGGTCAGAAATGAGATCCATGAGCTCAGTCCTGTTTGTCACTTGAATGATGACTTGGGGTTAGGAACTGTCTTTGTCTCTAGCTGTGTAAGCTACAGCTGAGGAGGCAGAAGGCACTTGCCCACAGCCAATCTGGGACAGTCAGCACCCTGCTCCTCTCAACGGCATCTGGCTCCTAACCCTAACCCTACCCTAACCCCTAAAACCTAACCCCTAACCATAACCCTAACCCCTAAACTCAAACCCCTAAAACCTAACCCCTAATACTAACACTAACCCTAACCATAACCCTAAACCTAACCCCTAAACCTAACCCCTAACCCTAACCCCTAACTCTAACCATAACCCCTCACCCTAACCCTACCCCAAACCCAAACCCTAACCCAAACCCTAACCCCTCATCCTAAACCAAACCCTAACCAAAACCCAAACAGAAACCCTAAACCTAACCCAAGCCCAAGCCCTAACCCTAACCCTAACCCTAACCCTAACCCTAACCCTAACCCAACCCTACCCCAAGCCTAACCTTAACCCTAAACCAAACCCTAAACCAAACCCTAACCCAAGCCCAACCCCTACCCCTAACCCTACCCCTACACTAACCCCAACCTAACCCTAACCCTAACCTAACCCTACCCAAACCCACACCCAAACCCCTAACCCTACCCCAAACCCAAACCCTCGCCCTAGCCCAAGCCCAAGCCCTAACCCTACCCCTACTCCTATGCCTAACCCTAACCCTACCCAAACCCAAAACCAAGCCCAAGCCCAACCCCTAACCCAAGCCCAAGCCCTAACCCTAACCCTAACCCTAAACGAAACCCTAAACCTGACCCTAAACCAAGCCCAAGCCCTAACCCTAACCCAAGCCCTAACCCTAACCCTAACCCTAACCTAACCCCAACCCCAAGCCTAACCCTAACCCTACCCTAACGCAACCCAAACCCTAACCCTAACCCTACCCAACCCCAACCTAACCCAAACCCTAACCCTACCCCAAACCCAAACACAAACCCCAAACCCCTAACCCTACCCCAAACCCTAGCCCTAGCCCAAACCCAAACCCCTACCCCAAACCCAAACCCTAGCCCAACCCCAACCCCTACCCCAAACCCAAACCCTAGCCCAAGCCCAAGCCCTACCCCTACCCCTACTCCTACACCTAACCCTAACCCTACCCAAACCCAAGCCCAAGCCCTAAACCAAACCCTAACCCAAGCCCAAGCCCTAACCCTACCCCTACCGCTACGCCTAACCCTAACCCTACCAAAACCCAAGCCCAAGCCCAACCACTAACCCAAACCCTAATACAAATCCTAACCCTAAACCTAACCCAAGCCCAAGCCCTAACCCTAACCCTAGCCCTAGCCCTAACCCTAACCCTAACCCTACCCTGACCCCTAACAAAGCCCAAGCCCAAACCCTAACCCTGCCCCTACCCCTACCCCTAACCCTAACCCTACCCAAACCCAAGCCCTAAACCAAAGCCTAAGCCAAGCCCAAGCCCTAACCCCACCCCTACTACTACCGCTACGCCTAACCCTAACCCTACCAAAACCCAAGCCCAAGCCCAACCACTAACCCAAACCAAAACCCAATCCTAACCCTAAACCTAACCCAAGCCCAAGCCCTAACACTAACCCTACCCAAAAAGCTAACCCTGACACTAACCCTAGCCCTAACCCTAACCCTAACCCTACCCTGACCCCTACCAAAGCCCAGGCCCAAGCCCTACCCTAGCCCTAACCCTACCCAAAACCCTAACCCTGACACTAACCCAAGCCCAAGCCCTAACCCTAACCCTAAGCCCAAGCCCGAACCCTAAACCGAACCCGAAACCAAGCCCAACCACTAACCCAAACCCTAACCCAATCCTAACCCTAACCCTAACCCAAGCCCAAGCCCTAACCCTAACCCTACCCAAACCCTAACCCAAGCCCAAGCCCTAGCCCTAACCCTGCCCTAGCCCTAGCCCTAGCCCTAACCCTAACAAAACCCTAACCCTAACCAAGCCCAAGCCCTAACCCTAACCCTAACCCTAGCCCTAGCCCTAGCCCTAGCCCTAACCCTAACCCTAACCCCTAACCCTAACAACACCCAAACCCTAACCCTAACCAAGCCCTAGCCCAAACCCTAACCCAAGCCCTAACCCTAACCCTAACCCTACCCTGACCCCTAACCAAGCCCAAGCCCTACCCATAACCCCAACCCTAACCTAACCCAAACCCTAACGCTAACCCTAACCTAACCCTAACCGTAACCTAACCCTACCCTACTCCTACCCCAAACCCCAAGCCCTAACCCCTAACGCTAACCCTAACCTAACCCTACCCTACTCCTACCCCTAACCCTAACCTAACCCAAACCCTAACCCCACCAACACCCAAACCCTAACCTAACCCAACCCTAAACCTAACCCTAACCCAACCCTAACCTAACCCCTAACCCTACCCTAACCCAAGCCTAACCCTAACCCAACCCTAACCCTAACCCCTAATCTCTAACCCTGAACCTAACCCTAACCCTAACCCTGGCTGAGGAGGCAGCACATGTCCATGCTGTGCTGAGCTCCATCCCTGCCCCCTAGCTGTGGGGCACCGGCTGAGCCCAGGACCAGCTGTTTTAGGGGTCTGTGAGCTAACAGAGCTGCACCAGTGTCTTCTGCCATACCCATCACTGCCCTTGGACAGCCTGACACACAGCAGGGAGCTGTGCCATCACACTCCCCCTGTTACCAGTTGCCTACTTGCCTCAGCAGGAGCTTGTCCCTGCCTCTCACTTGACTGCCTGTCAGCACTGAGGTGATGGGCACGGTGCTAGTCCCAGCGCCCCTGCCCAGGGCTGACCCCTGCTTTCTCCACAGCCCGGCTGCTGCGGCTGCTGCGCTGTCCCGGCGAGGCGCAGGACTACGCCGGCCACGATGACACCGTCCACCGCTGCTGCTTCGCGCCGTCGGGCCGCCGCCTCCTCACGGCCTCGCACAGCGCCGTCCTGCTCTGGGAGCTCACTGGCGGCTGAGCCGCAGCTCCCGGGCCCGCGGCGCTCCTCCAGGAGTAAGGCATGGCCATGGTATCCCGCGGGCCGGGACCCGGCTCCGCCGCCTCGGCGCTAGGCTCTGGGAAAGGCCCCGGCTTAGGCCCCAACTAGGCCCCGACGCCAACGTTCCCCTGGCTGGGTCCGGCCGCGGCGGCGGGGTGCGGGGTGTGTTTGACGGCTCTATCCGCCCTTCCACCTTTTGGTTTTGTTTAATAAAAACACCGAGAGCCGACGGGTTTGGGGTGCTGCGCGACGTGCTCCGCCTGCCCGCCGGGGGGCGCCGCTCCCTGTCCTGCGCCTCTCTGCGCCGCAGCTCGCTGGTGCGGCCGGAAGCGGGAGGTTGTGGCGGAGAGGGGGCGGCCGCGGTAGCGGCGGCGGTGCCGACATGAAACGGGACGTGAGGATCCTGCTGCTGGGGGACGGTGAGGCCGAGCCGGGGCGCCCCACTGTGCGGGAGGGCGGCTGCGGCCGGCCCTGGGAGCAGGGTTCTGCCTGCCCTCAGTCTGGCGGCTCCGGCGCCCTCCCTCTCTCCCCGTGGCTGCCTCCAAGCGGGCCGGGGTGCGCCGTCCTCCGCCTGGGGCTTCCCGCTGGGAGAGGGCCCCGCGGCCGGGCCGGTGCCAGCGTGCTGCCTTTCTCTCCTAGCCCAGGTGGGGAAGACATCCCTGATCATGGCCCTGGTGGGAGAGGAGTTCCCGGAAGAGGTGAGCGGCAGCGGCGGGACGCTGTGTCCCGGGTGGCGGCCGTGGGGCTGCGGCGGGTGAGCGGAGGGCTTCCGCCGGAACGGTGCCGTCTCCGGTCTGCGCTCTAATCCCTGCCTTGCGGAGGAGTGTAGGGACCTGGAAGGCCTTGCTCCGTGCTGCTGGGGTCTCTGTGGCACAGCGGACCATTGGGCACAGCCTTGCCACGCAGAGTGGAGCCATTTGTTCCCCAGCTCTGGCCTTTCCCTGGTGGCACCAGCACACCGCCTTTAGAAGGGGCTTGCACCACGTTCCCTGTTCTGTGCCCATCTGGAGACAGGCTTGGTGCTTTGAGCTGGGCCACCTGTGAGGAGCAGCACCCAGCTGGCCCCATGGAGCTTCCACATGGGCAGCTTGCTGTCCCATCACAGTGTGGGTAGGAAAATGGGGTCGTTCTGGCCAGGCGTGTGTGTCCTGTGCTGTCAGGTGGCTTCCCCCACTGGCCACGAGCAGATGGTGCCCTCTGCAACATTCCTGCTGGGAAACATCAGCTCTGGGGGCTTGGGAGAGGACCGTCCCTGAGCACCTTCCTGTGCTCTCATGGCAAAGCCTGGACAATCAGATTAGAGCTTCTCCCAGCTGCCAGGAGGTCTGTCTGGAGAGCTGGGGGAGTGCTGAGGGCTTATCTCTGGAGCAGCAGCGTGGGCAGCAGCACTGGAGAGGCAGCTTCCCCAGCGTCCTGCGGTAGGCTGGGGTGGCAGCTGCAGCCCAGGGAGTCAGGAAAGAAGCCATCCCTGGTGTGGAGCTCGTCCCATCCCAGCATCGAGGGAGCTGGGGAGCAGCCACACTGGGCTCTGAAGTCCCTTGTTGTCATTCCTCTCATCTGTGCTGGGCTGGAGCGGAGGCTGTTGGCTTTGCAGGTGCCGCCTCGTGCAGAGGAGATCACGATCCCGGCTGATGTCACCCCAGAGAAGGTCCCCACACACATAGTGGACTACTCGGGTACGGCTTGTGTCCCCTCCCTTCCTGGCTGAGGGGAGCAGGAAGGGGTCCAGTTGATGATGGGCTCTTCTCCTTTCAGAGTCCGAACAGACGGAGGATGAGCTGCAGGAGGAGATCTCTAAGGTGAGCAGGGCTGGACAGGGGTGTTGCAGGGCTGCTCACTCTCCCTCTTAGCCAACCAGAGACACACAGGTTAATGCTCTGGGTTTGTTTAATCCTTCCCTGTATGTAATCTGGTGTGTGTGGCTTGTCCCAGCCCTCTGGGGATTCTTCAGAAGGAGAGCAGAAGGGGGCAGCCCACCAGGAGGTAGAAGAGGCTACTGAGCAGAGGACATGCTCTCAGCCTCAGGATGTTCCCCATGGACTCAGAAGAGGGGAGAAGTAGTTGCTGAGCTTGGGTGAGCCTCCCCTGCTCCCTTCATTAGGTCCTTGTGGCTGCATGATGAAGTAGTTGCCCAGAGGAGTTGGTTTGGGAGCTGGAGCCCTGGAGAGTGATGGGCAGGGAGGAACGAGGGCTCCCATGTGTCTGGGAGCAGCCATGGACCAGTAATCCCCTTGGCTGGCTGGGGTGGGCCCAGCTGATCTTCCCTGCCCTGGGATTAACCCTAGCTCTGCAGAGGGGAGGACTTCTTGATTATGGATGATAAAACTGCCTCTCTTCTGCATGTCTCACGTGCACAGAGCTATTTAATATTTCCACCTCGATGACTGAATGGCCAGGGAGGTGAGCACAGGGATCTTGTTTCCTCTACACAGGCTTAAAACAGCTCTGGGAAATCCTGCCTTAAACCCTTGTGTGTCCTCAGGATTAGCACTGAATTCTCTCCTGAAGGGACCAGTGATCCCTCCTGTCTGCTTCAAACACAGAGCTGGGCTCAACCCTGCATGCACGGGGTCAGGAGGGGAGGGGGGCAGTGGCCCCTGGACCAGCTCAGCCGCTGAGGGGTGGGAGCAGGGAACCAGGGCTCAGGCCTGCAGGCAGATGTGCTCAGGGGGCTCCTGGAGCAGAAGAGCTGGTCTGTGCTCTGAGCACCACCTTGCAGAGCTTGTGTTGATGGCGGATGAGTGTTGCTGTGTGTATTTGCTGGGTTTTAGTGCAAGGGCTGTGCCGTGGGCTCAGAACTGCAGTGACCCTCACTCACCACCCTCTGCTACTTCTCTTGTAGGCCAACGTGGTCTGCGTGGTGTACGATGTCACCAAAGAGGCCACAATTGACAAGGTAACGGGGGTCCCACCAGAGTCCTGAGCAGCAGAACCAGAGGGAGAGGGGTGCCCAGTGCTGGGTCTTCACACTCTGCCCTGGCTTTTTGCTGTGGGTGGATGTTGGTGCCCCCCAGCCTTGTGGAGGGGGTTTGGGGTTTTGAGACCCCTGTAAGCAGAGGCAGGCTGAGCACAGCCTAAGTGTGCTCCCATGCTGGCTGTTGTCCTCGTGTGCTGTGGGACAAGGCTTGCTGGATCCTTCTGCTGGCATCCAGCCTCCCTGGGGCAGCTGAGCCTGCTGGTGCAGGGAAATGCTGGGAGCAGATGGCTGCAGGGATGTGCTGGGGCTGCACTGACAGGCTTTTCCCTGTGCTCACCTTCCAGATTCGCACAAAGTGGATCCCCATGGTGAATGGGGGAGCTGAAAAGGGCGCCAGGTAACATGTCTGGTGTGGTCTGTGTGTGCAGATCTGGGGGGTTATGGAGGCTGCGGGATGCCCACCACCCTCAACTCCTCCTGTGGTTACTGAGATCAGACCAGCTCTGTGGCTTGTGACATGACCACTTGTAGCTGAAGAACACAGGGACTTTTCTCCTTCATGGATCTAGCTGAGGGCTCCAGGAGAGGGTTCCTTCCCCTCCTTGATCCCTTCTAAGCCAGGCAGGGAGAGGAGCCTGCAAAGGGAGGCTCGGATGCCTCAGTCTGTGTGTGGATTGCTTGAGCAGAAGGCTGCTGTGCTGAATTAAAAGCTCCTGAGCATATTGTTGCTCAGTGAAAGCGTAAGCAGGATCAGGCAGCCTGTTCTCCAGATGGACGCTCCCAGCTGCTCTGGACCTTGCAGAGGAGGGGGGTTGCTCCCAACCTGCTGCCCGCGAGCTCATGTGGCTGGGGCAGCACTGGCCTCACTCGTGCTCTCTGACATTCCGTCTCTTCCCCAGGATCCCCATTATTTTAGTGGGAAACAAGTCTGACCTGCAGATGGGGAGCTCCATGGATGTCATCCTGCCCATCATGAACCAGTTCTCAGAGATTGAGACCTGTGTGGAGGTGAGGGAACTCCAGAGCCTTCCTGAGGGATAGCAGCACTTATCTGGTGTGAGTCAAGGAGCCTTTGTGCTTGTGGAGATGATGTTGGGGCCTCCAATACAAGAGGGACATGGAGCTGTTAGAGTGAGTCCAGAGGAGGCCATGGAAATGCTGGAGGGCTGGAGCAGCTCTGCTCTGGAGCCAGGCTGAGGGAGCTGGGCTGGTTCAGCCTGGAGAAGAGAAGGCTCCTTAAGGGGAGACCTTAGAGCAGCTCCAGTGCCTAAGGGGGCTACAAGGAAGCTGGAGAGGGGCTTTGGACAAGGGTCTGTAGGGACAGGACAAGGGGGAATGGCTTTAACCTGACAGAGGGGAGACTGAGATGAGCTCTTAGGCAGAAGTTCTTCCCTGTGAGGGTGCTGAGGTGCTGGCACAGGGTGCCCAGAGAAGCTGTGGCTGCCCCATCCCTGGCAGTGTTCAAAGCCAGGTTGGATGGGGCTTGCAGCAGCCTGGTCTGGTGGAAGGTGTCCCTGCCCATGGCAGGGGGTTGGAACTGAGTGAGCTTTAAGGTCCCTTCCCACCCTAAACCAGTCTGGGATTCTATGATCTTCCCTGCTAACCCTGCACTGCAGAAGTCTCTGTCTGGATCTTGAGGGCCTGTGCTTTAGGCATTCTGTCCTTTGTCTTCCGTGCAGGGGGCGGCTGTCAGTGTCTGCCCACTCTGGCTCTTGCTGTAACTGATGGAGGTATACACAGCCCATGTTGGCTCTGGGGCGGTGGAGCAGGCACCGCAAAACCACAGCACAAACAGGTTTCCCTCTTGTGAGCAGATGTTGCTCTGTGCTTTGGTGCACAATCTGTCTGGTTCAGGGAGCTTGCGTCCTCCTCCCTCTGCTCTGTGTCACCAGCCCATTGCCTGCCCTCACTCACAGGGCTGTCTCTTCCTTTGAATCCCCAGTGCTCTGCCAAGAACCTCAAGAACATTTCTGAGCTCTTCTACTATGCCCAGAAAGCTGTGCTGCACCCCACTGCTCCTCTATATGACCCAGAGGAGAAGCAGGTAAGGTCTGCTCAAAGCCCCTTGGAGGACCTCCTTCCCATCACAGTGCCCTGGTCTGGTGCTGTGCTTTTGCACCTGGAGTGTTTGGGCTAAACCAAGGGGAAAGCACTCATCTCCTGTGCTCAGCACAGCCAGCTGAGCATGGCCAGGTCAGTGAGAGGCCAGGAGCATGGTGGGGTAGAAGCCATTATGCTGTAGGCCATGTTAGCCATGGTGGGAAAGGTCCAGGAGAAGACTTCCCCTGGAGCTGTGATACTGGCATAGCTGGACTGTGCTCCCAGCCAGCACAGGAAGGCAACCCCTCTGCACACAGGGTTTCAGGAGGCAGAGCCAGGCTGATGGTGTTGCCTTGTTTTTTGTCACCATGGTTGGTTCCTTGCAGCTGAAACCTGCATGTGCACGAGCACTGACACGGATTTTCAACCTCTCGGACCAGGATAACAACCAGATCCTTAGTGATGATGAACTCAACTACTTCCAGGTAGGGCTGGCTGCAGAGCTGAGATGATTCCCAGCCCCTCATGGAAAGCCCTAGTGTCCCCTTCCCATCCAACACCAGGCATAAAGGCAGACACAGCTGTCGTGTTTGCATCCAGTACTTCTGCTGTTGAGCAGCTGTAGCTAAAGCGCCTTAAGGTGCATCTTGTAGCAGACGGTGATCCACAGGTCTTCCATCTTCACTAAGCTTGGACTGAGTTTGCTCTGCAGTGGGAATAGCAGGAGGCACTGGAGCTGTTGAAAGTCATGTATTACTGGGATGCTGAAGAGCAGGGGTTTGGTGAAGGTCCAAGGCAGGAGTCCCTGGTCTGGGTGGATTTTCTCTCCTAGAAACTCACATTCCCTTGCCAGGGGAGAGGGATGCTGGTGAGACAGAGGCTTGGGCTCTCTGAGTGCTTTGCTGACAATGACCTTTTTTCTCTTGGGAGGCAGAAATCCTGTTTTGGAAACCCACTGGCTCCCCAGGCCCTGGAGGATGTGAAGGTGGTTGTGTGTAAGAACACCACAGACGGGGTGCAGGACAACGGCCTGACCTTGAACGGTAACAGCACAGGGGCTCTGTGCCCCATCCCATCAAGAGATGGGGACCCCCCCCTTCACCACATTGTGAGGGGCCCTGACATTGGTCTGAACCACCCAGCTGTCATTCCAAGCATAGTTAGTCCCTCTTGTCAAAGCCAGTCGGAGCCTGCTCTGGCTACTAGAGCTCTCTGTCCAGCAACATGTTTTCCCAGGGAAGGTATGGTCCCAAGGAGTGGATCCCTGAGGCTGAGGCCCTGCTGTGTCTGAGCCACCTGATCTCTCCTGCAGGCTTCCTCTTCCTCAACACACTCTTCATTCAGAGGGGCCGGCACGAGACCACGTGGACCATCCTCCGCCGCTTTGGGTACGACGACGAGCTGGAGCTGACAGATGACTACCTGTACCCACAGTGCGTATCCTGCCTGGGGTGGGGGGGCCGGGTGTGACACCCCCCGTGGTGCACAGCTTGAGCTCCCCAGCTTCTTTGCTGGCTCCTGCCCACACCCTGCTGCGTTCCTCAGCTGAGGCTGAATCCACACCATAGCTCATGGTCAGGTTCATGCTCCTACATCTTCCCCAGTGGGCAGGAGCTGACCAACATGGGGTTGGCAATGAATGTAATGGGCCTTGGAGCTGCTGGCTGTGCTGCTAGCTCTGATGTAGGCAGGCAGGGAGGTGGGGAACAAAGGCCTGTCCCTGACCACGTTAGCAAGGGTTTTTTGAAGGCTGCTCCATCTCTGAGCTGAGGCAGAACAGCTCTGTCAGGAGCAGTGAGCTGTCAGCATGGCCCTCCCGGCTGATTCTGCAGCTGCTGCCTCTTCTCTGCTCCCTGCCACTCTGGAGATGGTGATCCAGCAGTAATGAAAGGGTTTGGCTTGTGAGCTGCCTTGTCTTTTCCCCAGACAGCAGGCTGTGCAAGGAGGCAACAGGGTGCATGCTGGTGGAAAGCACCCCGGGGAGAGTGCTGTGCCCTGCTGAAGCCTTGGGTGTGAGGCTCCATCATCTCCCTGCCTGCTTTGGATGTGCTGAGGCCACTGTGCACCCTTGAGGGCTTCTTCCCAAAACAAAGGGCTGTGGCATGGGGCTGCCAGGCCTGGAGACAACTACTGATCTTGAGCAGGGAGGGAGTGGGGAGCTCTGGCTTGGTTGCAGTCTTGCTCAAGCTCTGCCCTTGGTTCAGAGCTCACAGAGGGTCACTTAGGTCTCCTCCACCAGGTTCCGGCTGCCCCCTGGCTGCTCCACAGAGCTCAACCACTTGGGCTACCAGTTCCTCCAGCGGCTGTTCGAGAAGCATGACAAGGTGGGCAGAGTGTGCTGGAGCTGCCTGGGAGGGGGTGCTCTGCTGGGCCTGCACGTAGCTGCTCTCCTCTGCTCCAGGGAGCAGATGTAGCCTCAGCTGAAGGGCTTCCCTCTGCCACAGCGCTCCCTTCAAAGCTGCTTGCCCAGGCTTTGGGAGCAGGAATTGGTCACAGCAAGACTGGTGGCATGTCAAGGGGTTGTGGTTGTGACCCTTGACCAAGGGACAGCCAGTAAAGTTTGTCCCTTCAGGGGCTGGGTCCAAGTTAACAAGCTGGTGCCTGGCTGCAGCATGAAGGGAGGCAGGGAAGCAGGCAGAGCTGCTGGCCTGCAGCCACAGACCAAGAACGAGCATTCACACAGCTGCCAACCCTATTGAGGGGGTGCCAGGCTGGATAGGGAGAGAAAGCAAGTGATCTCTGCCATGCTCTGGTTCTTTGGAGAGAGGGAGAAGGGGATGTGCTGGATCTGCTGTGCACCTGCACACAGTAGTTACTCAGATGTTGATGTGCACTGGGGTACAGCAGCTCTGTGGCCACGGGGAATTTGAGCACTGAGGTGGTGTATGTCCAAGTGTGCCCAGTGCTGCAGATCCTGTGGTGGTGGGCACACACAGATGTTGGGTGCTACCCTGCAGTGTTCAGCACCAGGCTGGACCAGTGCAGGCTGCTGTGGGGTGGCTGGCCTTGGGGAAGCCAGGAACAGCAGCTCAGGGCTGTGGGATTAATTTCTGCTATTGGAAGCATCCCTGTGTCGTTACACAGCAGCAAGCAAGGTGGCTTGTGTCCTGGTGATGCTCTCTGGACCTTGTCAGTGCTTGGTGTGGCTGCAGAGAGCTGCTGGCACTGCCCAGGCTGTGTCCTCAGCTGCTGACTGCTCTTTGCCTCTGCAGGACCAGGATGGAGCCCTCTCACCCACAGAGCTGCAGAACTTCTTCAGCGTCTTCCCCTGCATGCCCTGGGGCCCTGAGCTCTACAATACGGTATGCACCACTGATAAAGGCCTGCTTTCCCTGCATGGATTCCTCTGCCAGTGGACGTAAGCTCAGTCCCTCTCCCTGCCTGGACTCACATCTCTTAGCCCTTGCTGATCCTGTTGGCTTCCTGGTGTGCTCCATCTCTGCAGGCTCATGGCTTACCTGGACGTGCGGCACTGCCTGGCGTGCCTGGGCTACCTGGGCTACCCCATCCTCTCAGAGCAGGACTCCCAGACACAGGCCCTCACGGGTACAGCCATGCCCTCCCCTCCTGTCACGGCTCAGGTTCCTCCTCTCACTCACCCAAGCTCTTTCCTGCCAGTGACCCGGGAGAAGAGGATTGACCTGGAGAAAGGCCAGACCCAGAGAAACGTCTTCCTCTGCAAGGTGCTGGGAGCCAGGGGAGCAGGCAAGTCTGCCTTCCTGCAGGCCTTCCTCGGCAGGAGCCTGGTGGTGAGTGCTGCTCCCCTCTTGAGAGGGGAGGCCCGGCCGAGAGCCCTGCGGCCCTTGAGCTGGCCAAATCTGCCCATGGCCAGATCCCAGCAAAGGGCTTCACAGCCTGCTCCATGCTGGTTGCTGTGGCTCTTGAATCCTTAACTTTGGCAGTGGGCCCATCCCCTCTGCTTGTCCCGAGGGGCTGGAGGGGCTGTGCCTTTCCCAGGCAGCTGCACCTTCCATGTCTGGGCAAGGTGATACTGGCTTGTCCTGCATTACAAACAGCCCCGTGTCTCATGCCAGGCACTGGCTGGCCTTCCAGTGGCTATTACACCATGGGGACCTGGGGCAGTATGAAATATTCTCCCTCCCTCAAGCTCTTGCTGCTGGCCCTCTGAGATGGTGTTTTCATGGCAGGCTCAGAAGGAGAACCCAGGAGAGCCATCCCTCTATGCCATCAACACAGTGCAGGTCAACGGCCAGGAGAAGTACCTTATAGTAAGTTGGGGAAAGGAGGGAAAGGCTGCTGTGCCTGTCTGGCAGCAGGGCTGGCACGGTACCTGGTGCTGGTGTTGGAAGTGGCCCATCCTGGTGACACAGTGCTGTGCTACATGTCCTTTCCCTCCCACTCCAGCTATATGAGGTGGGCACTGACACAACGTTCCTGAAGCCATCAGACACAGCCTGTGACGTTGCCTGCTTCATCTACGACCTGAGCGAACCCAGGTCCTTCAGTTACTGTGCCAGTATTTATAAGGTAGGCGCAGGGGCCCTGGGGGCTTTCAGCCTCTGTAGCAGCCCCACATCTCCCAGGCTTGGTGGCTTACCCCTTGCTGGAACTTCTTGTCTCTGCAGCAGCACTACATGGACAGCCAGATCCCCTGTGTCTTTGTGGCCTCCAAGACAGACCTGCCAGAAGCGAGTCACCAGCCTGGCCTCTCCCCTGCTGAGTTCTGCTACAAGCACTGCCTCCCACCACCCTTCCTCTTCACCTGCCATGGCCAGGGGCCACCCAGCAGCGCTGTGTACACCAAGCTGGCCACCGCCGCCACCTTCCCGTTGGTATCCTTTCCATGGAGGGTGCTCTTGGTGGGGAGCAGAGCTTCGGGGGCCAGGAGGGGATGTGTCCAAACCCTGCCTCTGCCACAATGCCTTGGGTTTGGTTTCTCTGTAAGCTTCTGGTGTCATCTGCTCATACAAGTAATCAAAACCAAAAGGGCGCTTTATTCCTTGCTTGGAGTGGGTGGAAACTCTCTTCTGCCTTGTGTGTGTCTCTGGCAGATTTATTAGATAGATCCTGCCATGGGAGGTTTTCTTTCTGAAGCCTGAGATGAAGCTGCTGAAGGGGAGCAGCCAGCCTGGTTTGCCGAGGCCCACAGAGGGGGGTGGCAGCTATTTTCTCTCAATGAGGTGGATCAGACTGAAAAAAGAGGTCAGCAAAGCAAGACCTCTGTTCACACAGCCTCCCTTTGGGAAGGAACACCACCTGAAAGGGGCTGGATAACAGGGCAGGACACGGCCAGGGACATTTGGGAAGGAGAAGGAGTCTGTGTGTGGCATCACCCTGCTTGAGGAGCAGAGGAGGGGGCTGACGGTCAGCTCAACACCGTGGGTAGAGCCCTCCCAGGGAGAGTGTGTGGGTGCCTTGGGAGCCAGGCTGGGATTACCAGTGAGTGGTTTTCCCTCCAGCTGCTTTTCAATAAACAACTTTATTTTTAGAGCTGACACTTCTTTTTATTTTTTTCCCCCTCTGCAGTATTAAAATTTAAATATTCTTAATATATCTTAGGGTATGTGGTATAAATAAATAACAGCGTAATGGAGGGCCAGGGATTGGCTCTTCCCCCTCGATTTAGTGGGGAATGAATAATGGATATCTCTTTCCTCCTCGGAGAGGAGCATGTTGATGCTGGACAGCACATGTTTAGGAGGGGAATGTGTACACTGGGCATGATGGAGCCTTTTCTTCCTCCCTGCGCTTCGGTTGGTCTCTGCCTGCATCCGCTCCTGGGTCTGTGTGCACTTGGAGTTGGGAAAGCAGCTTGACCTAGAAAGGCAGCTCCTACTTCATACCTGTTATTAGGGGTTGCTGTGCTATTTCCAGGATGGATAGAGCCACATCTGTCTCACCAGAGGCTTGATGATGATGCTGATGCTGATGCTACAGTGTGCAGGGCAGGGGAGGCTCTCGGTGCTTTCTGCCTCTGTCCCCAGCCTGGAGCTCGCTGTGGTTGCTCTCTCTTTCCTGGGACACCCCAACCTCACTGCATGGGGTGGAAGCACTCTGGGCTGTCGGGGATCTTGCTGTTAAACAGTTGCTGTGCACCTTCTCACTACCCTCTCTCTTTCCTTGCAGTCACTTGAACGCCGTGGAGCTGGGAGCCGCATCCTTCTGGCTGCGGGTGGCGCTGGGGGCCGCGGTGACAGCGCTCGTGGGGTTCACGCTCTACCGGGTGCTGGGCAAGAACAAATGAGAGGCCCCTGCAACCTGTCCTGCTGTGACACCAGCCTCCCCCTCCCCAGCACTGCCCCAAGGGGCCCTGCCTCAAGCTGGTCCCTGGTAAGAAATGCTCCTTTTCGCCCAGCCTGGATTGCAGGACCAGTGAAACCAGAGCTCCCAGTACCAGCAGGATCGACCCCCCAGCACCAGCCACCCTGACCCTGCCGTCCTCACAGCCCCTGCCCAGCTGTTGGGCCGGGGCCAGGCAGCTCTGCCGGGGCTCTGCCTCGCCGCCACGGGAGGGATCAGCCTCATCTTTTATTCTGTTAATATTTTTTAACGTTTTTAAGCTCAAACGTCAGTGTTTCAGTGTCTGTGGGGCCGGGCACACCCCTTCCCCAGCGGCCTGTGCTGGTGCTCTCATTCGGGGGGGCAGCACTCCCAAAGCACCTCCAGCAGCAGCAGAGCCATCCATCGGGCTTGTGGCTTCAGCCCCCGGGGTCACACCTCTGTCCCCGGTCCCTGTGTCCCTCAGCAGCCCTGGGAAAGGCAGACCCCTGTGTTTTGGGGTTGGGATGCTGTGGCTGCAGCTCTCCCTGCAAAGGGAGCAAGTGAGCTCCAGGACCTGTCTCAGGCTCCTTCTGTCTCTTGTTCCAGCACAAAACCACTCTGAGCCCTGCAGTGCACCAGGCTCCTGGCCCCTCTGCCCTCCATGAGGGCCTGGCACATGTCAGGACTCATCCTGCTGGCCCCAGTGTGGGCCTCTGGGCCCGCTGTGGCTGTCCCCAAGCACAAGGCTCTGCGTGTTTTATGTCCTGGTGCAACTGAAGCTGTTTTCTCCACTGTCCTCTGCCCTCACCAGTGTTAATGCTGTTACTTCAGCTCAGTGCAGATCTGAGGCCAGGGTCCAACATCATCCCCATCTCCATGTCCCAGAGAGCGAGGCCAGCATGTGCCAGCCCCTGTGCTTTCCTCAGCATCGCTGGGCTTCCAGCCTCCTGCAGGGAGTCTGGGTCAGCTCCTGCCTGCATGACCCCAGCTCCTGGGCTGTGAGCACACTCAGGCCACGGTTTGTAGCCAGCAGCTGCTGGGACAGCACCAAGGTCACTGCCAGAGCTGCTGTTTTGTCTCTTGAAACTTCTTGTCGGGGCCTGGAGCCAGCAAGGCGGGTGTCTTCATCCCACTGCTGCCCATCCCAGCGCTGGCTGGAGCTGCTCTCCCATTGGGTGCTCGTTGCTGACCTGGGGTTCCCATATACCTTTTCCATGTGTGGCTGTTGGCCAGGCCCATGTCCTGTGCTCTGACCCTGCTCCCAGCACCGGTCTGTGCCTGGCAAAGCCACACTTTGAGGTTTGTTCTCTATAGCAGAATAAATTTTTACACACCTTCCCCTTGCACAGCATGTCCTGTGTGTCCTGGGGAGCAGGATGGAACTGGGGTGGGAGCGAGGACACCCCGAGGGATGGGCCTTGGGGGTTTGCTCCTGTTTGGAGCAGTTCCAGGGATTTAGGGCAGGCTGAAGCCTGGCCCTGTGGGAGGCAAGGCCATGTGTGTGTGTCCCAGGGGTGGGAGCCAGAGTATCCAGGAGTGCCAGGGCAAAGATGGGAAGCGGCACTGCTGTGTAGGACAGAGGAGGCGATGCCAAGGTGGATGTGACACACGGTGCTCCCTGGTGAGTCCAAACCAGGCCTGGCCCCGTGGGAGCAGCAGGCCAGTGGTGAGTTATTAATAGTGCCAGTGTGCTGGGTCTGTGTGCATGGTCCCTGAGGAAGGAGCCTGGGAATTGACCCCCTGCCTGGCATTCCTGCCTGCACAGGGCAGCCGCATGGCAGGCAAGGCTGTGACGTACTGAGCTCCCCGCTTGCAGTGGGGATGAGCTGTGGCCCACGGGTGGTATCCATACTGGGATGCTGGTACCCATATTGGAAGGGTGGTACCCATGCTGGAATCCTGGTACCTGTACTGGGATGCAGGTGCCAGGCACCATGCCAGGGTACATATTCTTGTAGCAGGATGCTGGTGCTGTACTGGGATGCAGAAACATGTACCAAGATACAGGTACTATACGGGGGTGTGGGTACCCGTTCTGGGATGAAGGTGTTGTACCAGGATGTGGGACTGTACTGGGATGTACATACCAGTGCTGGGATGCAAGTACGTATAATGCGATGTGATAACCATACTGGGATGTGGGTGCTACACTGGGATGTGAATACTCGACCGGGGTGCAGGCACCGTACCGGGATGCAGGTCCTGTGTTGGGATGCGAGTGCTATACTGAGATGTGGATACCATTTCTGGGATGTAGGTGCCAGGGCCGGGATGTGGGCACCCTACCGGGATGCAGGCACCGGCTGCGAGTGCCGGGAGCCCTCCCTCCTTCCCTGCTGGGAAGCGGGGCGGGTCCCGGTTCCCGGCGGCGGGGGGGGGACCGTTGTGGGGGAGCGCTGCGCCGCGCGCTGCGGTGGGGGCGGCTCCGCTCGGTTCCGCTCCCGCCCCCGCCGCCGCCGCCGCCGCCGCCCCGCTGCCACCGGCGGCTCCCGGCGCCGCCGCTGCCGCCCGCTCCCGGGCCCGCCGCAACGCTGGGCTGGCGGGGAGAGCCGCCCCCCCCGGAGCCCCCGCCGCCCGCGCCGCTCCCCTGCCCGGTTCGCCGGCCCCGGGCGCGGGGGAGCGGCGGAGCCCAACGCCCGCCGGGTGCATGGACAGGAGCTCCCTGCTGCAGCTCATCCAGGAGCAGGTGAGCGCGGGGGGAGCACCGGGCACCGCTCGCGGGTGGGGGGCGCCGGGCTCCGCTCGCGGTGGGAGGATGCTCGCCCGCACGGGGCAGCGCTGACCAAGGCTCCGGCAGGCACCGGGCAGCGCTGCCGGCCCAGGGCGGCTCCCGCGCCCGCTGAGCATCCCCCGGTGTCCCCGGCCCTGCCCCGGGGGCCCGGACCCCCCTCCCGCTGTTACGCCGCTGAGACCGCGCAATTCAGCTCACTTGTGGCCTCCCTCTCGGCCCGGGGCTGCCCCGGGCTGGGTCCCGCCGGGCTCTCCCTCAAGGACGAGAGGTGCTGGGTCCCCCCAACCCCGCCATGTGCCGAGCCCTGGCGCTGGGCGCAGGATCGGGCCCGGGGCTCTCGTGGAGCTGTGCCCCGCCTCGGTTGGGCTGGGGGGGGCCGCATCCAGCCCCGTGACCTGATTGCAGGATCAGGCCGTGGAGCGTTGACGCCGCGCTGGGCTCCGCTGGGATGGGGGAATCAGCTCCCCCCGCGCTGGCACCCGGTGCCCCGAGCGTCCCCCCTTGTGCTTGGCCACCTCATCCCTCCCTCCCCGCCGGCCCTGGGCCAAACCGACTGCTCTGCCCTGGGGATGGGGAGGGAGTTCATTGGGGGTCAGGAATATTAACGGCCCCCCTCGCCCCCCACTGGCTCCGTGACCTTGGCCTTGTTCCCCAGCCCAGGAGCTGGGGTGCATCCCCCGTGTCACGCCAGCTTCACCATGAGGGCTCCGGGTGCCTCTGCACTGTTCAGGGATGGGCAGCATCTTCACAGGAGAGAGTGGGAACTGGGAGAGCCGAGAAGGGCTGGGGGGGCTGCAGGGCGGCTGCGGGGAGGCACTGGGGGGAGATGCACCCCAAAAGCAGAGAGGGGCTTCGTGGCTGCTCCTTGGGCTCGGAGGACCATCGAGCTCAGTGTGTGCCAGTGCATTGGGAAAGCATGTGCCAGGTCCCGGTGTGGCACATGCACGTGGCTCCTGTGGGGCAGCAGGGGGGCATGGGGGATGGGTGGCACCAGGGTGCTCCTGCACCCCAGTGCCTCGGGGTGCTCTGAGGATATAAGTGCTGTTTTCACCCCACGTCCTGCACCCACAGACTGCACCATGCATCCCACCTTGCACCCTGCATCCCACCCTGCACCATGCATCCCACCTTACACCCTGCATCCCACCCTGCATCCCACGCCGACCTCAGCAAGGCTTCAGATAGCCGCACCAGCCTTGGGAAAGAGGCTTTGGCTGTTCCCTGCCTGGAAGGGATGGTCTGCACATCGGGATGGAAGTACAGTCCTGCCCATCCCATGAGGATGGTTTCCTCGCCTGCATTTCATTCCCTACAGGAGAAAGGTCGAAACCCAACACTCATTTCAGGGTGATGCTGCGGGGTGCAGGGTCCTGGCCACCCCCAGCCATAGGTGCCTTCTCCCCACAAGTGGGACCACACTGGATGCCCAATGATGCTGGGTACCAACGGTGCATGATGCCTGGAGGGCTCAGGGTGCCCCGGCACAGGGTGCCTGGTGTATTGTGTGCAGGAGGAGCAGGAGGATGAGGAGGAGGCTGGTGCCAGGGCTGCGCGTGTGTTTAGCTTCGTGGCTTCCTGGCTGTCAGGCTGCTGGCGGCAAGAAATAACTGAGTGGGAGGGTATTGGCTGTGCCAGGGGAAGATGGGGATGGTGATGGGAACACTGGCAGGGCACCGGGGCACCCACATGGCACCCCCACCATGCAGGGTGCAGTCTGGGTGCGGGCTGTAGCCTCCTGCAAGACAGGCAGGGGCTGGTGGTGTTGTGAAGCAGCATATGAGACCTCCAGGCTTGAGGCCAGGGTGAGAAGCACTGGGTGATTTCCCCGGGCAATGAGGGAGCTGCATCCCGGTGATGCCTCGCACCGTGCCCCACAGCTCGACCCTGAAAACACCGGCTTCATCGGGGTGGACACGTTTGCCAGCCTCGTGCACAGCCATGAGCTGCCCCTGGACCCCGCCAAGCTGGACATGCTGGTGGCCCTGGCGCAGGGCAATGACGAGGGGCAGGTCTGCTATCAGGAGCTGGTAGACCTGGTCAGTGCTGGGGGGGGTGCACTGGGATGGTTTGGGCACTGGGCATCTCCTTGTGTCCCTGGGGACGGGGGGGTGGTGGTGTTCCTCGGGGGGCTCCCCTGGCATGACGCAGTGATGGGGGGGCTTGCCCGGGCCGGGCTGCGGCGATGGGCAGGGGGTGGCCTGTCCCTGCAGATGAGCAGCAAGCGCTCGAGCAGCTTCAAGCGCGCCATTGCCAACGGGCAGCGCGCGCTGCCCCGCGACGTGCTGCTGGACGAGACCGGCCTCGGCTTCTACAAGCGCTTTGTGCGCTACGTGGCCTACGAGATCCTGCCCTGTGAGATGGACCGGCGCTGGTACTTCTACCAGCACCGTGCCTGCCCGCCCCCTGTCTTCATGGCAGCCGTCACCCTCACACAGGTACAGCGGCCCTTGGGTGTGCAGGATGGGTGACCCTGGTTGTGATGTGCCAGTACCCATGGGGGGATCAGATCTGGCATGGAAGGTGTGGATGACCCCAAGTATGATGTCCTAGTGGCCATGGGGGATCAGATCTGGAGGAGAGGAGATGGGTGACCCCAGTTGTGATGTCTTGACAGCCGTGGGGTATCAGACCAAGGGTGGAAGGGATGGGTGATCCCAGTTGTGATGTGTCAGTGCCCATGGGGGGCTCAGATCTGGCATGGAGGGGATGGGTGATGCCAGTTGTTATGTCCTGGGTGACCAGACAGGGCTCAGACCCAGGGCAGAGGGCATGGGTGACTCCAGGACAGAGAAACAACGAGGGTGATGGTCTCAGTGGTATGTCTGATGGTGGCTGTGGGCTTTGGTGCAGATCATCGTGTTCCTCTGCTATGGGGCCCGGCTGAACAAGTGGGTGCTGCAGACCTACCACCCTGAGTACATGAAGAGCCCCCTGGTCTACCACCCAGGGCACCGCGCGCGTGCCTGGCGCTTCCTCACCTACATGTTCATGCATGTGGGGTAGGTCCCTGATGCTGGGATGGACACAACAACAGGTCTGGGGGGTACACCCATGGGCTGAGGTGTCCCCTCCCTTGCTGCCTGCGCAGGCTGGAGCAGCTGGGGTTCAACGCGCTCCTGCAGCTGATGATCGGGGTGCCCCTGGAGATGGTGCATGGCATCCTGCGCATCAGCTTCCTCTATCTGGCCGGGGTCCTGGCAGGTGGGTGTGTGGTACTTGGGGGGTGGGGGGACAGGACTGTCCCCATTGGTCCCCATCACCAGCCCCTGGGGAGATGCCCCCTGATGGGGATACGGGGCTTGGCTTTTGACTGCTGGGTACCAGCAGCATCGCGTGCCCCACGGAGGCATCACAGCCCATGATTGATTAATGTGGACATGATTAATTAGCGGCATGGGGGAGGCCCTGCGCTGAGCCCTGCTGTGCCCACAGGCTCCCTCACCGTCTCCATCACGGACATGCGGGCGCCGCTGGTCGGGGGCTCAGGGGGGGTCTATGCGCTCTGCTCAGCACATCTCGCCAACGTCGTCATGGTCAGGCAGTGGGGGGCACTGGGAGGTGGGAGGGCAGTGGGGTGGGGTGAGCTGGGGGGGGATGCCATGGGGTGGTGGCATTGGGTGTCATTGCAGGGTGGGCAACAT
Organism: Neopsephotus bourkii; assembly: GCF_033783945.1. Lineage (NCBI taxonomy): Eukaryota > Metazoa > Chordata > Aves > Psittaciformes > Psittacidae > Neopsephotus > Neopsephotus bourkii. The sequence goes on from NW_026901034.1 coordinate 1,229,942, forward strand.
GGTTGGGTGGATGATGCCTTAGGGTGGCATCACAAGGTGGGCACCATCATGCGGGTGTCATCTTGGGATGAGTGTGGCTGAGAGAAGAGGGGACACTGGGGGGGATCCATGTGGCGAGGGCAAAACTCTGTTGAGGCACACTGTCCCATAGTCCACCCATCCATCTGTCCGTCTGCCTGTCCGTCCACCTGTCCATCCGTCCGTCCATCCACCCATCCATCCATCCGTTCGTCCGTCCGTCTGCCCACCCATCCACAGAACTGGGCTGGGATGCGCTGCCCCTACAAGCTGCTGCGGATGGTGCTGGCGCTGGTGTGCAGTGAGTACCAGGGGCCAGGGTGGGCAATGTGGGGTGAGGGGATGTAGTATTGGGTGGGTTGGGCAGTGTGGGGTGGAGGGTTCAGTGTGGGGCAGGGGGGATACAGTGTGGGTTGGAGGATGCAGTGTGGGGCAAGGGGATACAGTGTGGGTTGCAGGGTGCAGTGTGGGGCAAGGGGATACAGTGTGGGTTGGAGGGTGCAGTGTGGGGCAGGGGGATACAGTGTGGGCTGCAGGGTGCAGTGTGGGGCAGAGAGACACAGTGTGGGCTGGAGGGTGCAGTGTGGGGCAGAGAGACACAGTGTGGGTTGGAGGGTGCAGTGTGGGGCAGGGGATGCAGTGTGGGTCAGAGGGTGCAGAATGGGGCAGGCAGTGCGTGTCGGGGCGCACTGACCTCCGCCCGCAGTGAGCTCCGAGGTGGGCCGCGCCGTGTGGCTCCGGTTCTCACCGCCGCTGCCCGCCGCGGGGCCGCAGCCCAGCTTCATGGCGCACTTGGCCGGGGCCATCGTGGGCATCAGCATGGGGCTGACGATCCTGCGCAGCTACGAGGAGAGCCTGCGGGAGCAGTGCGGCTGGTGGGTGCTGCTGCTCTCCTACGGCACCTTCTTCCTCTTCGCCGTCTTCTGGAACATCTTTGCCTACGACCTGCTGGGGGCACAGATCCCGCCCCCGCCGTAACATCCCCCCCAACCCCTTTATGTTGCTCCCCAAAAGCTCGCCGGAGAATGAAGAGGTGGGGTCACACGCGTGACATGGGGACAGGCCAACCCCCTGCCCGCCTGCCCCCTCGGTGCTAGCGAGCGCGATGCCCCCCACCGCGGGCTGTGTCCACTCCATAACATACCCCATGGACCCCCCATCGGCTGTGCCCCCCCCTCACCCCAACGATGCTCCAGCCCTGCCCCGGCATCCCCCCTCCCCGGGTGCCCGCAGGGCTCTGATGTGCCCCCAGGGATGGAGCTGAGCAGTGGGGACACCCCGCTTGCTCCTGTACCCCCTTTCCGGGGGAGAGGGGGCTGAGCTTGCCCCCCAGGACCTGCACTTTCACACCAAGGACTGGTGCCAAAATAGGAACCATTTATTTTTCTATGCCAAAATAACTATAAATAAGAGAAAAAAAAGAGAATAACGGGGGGGTAGGGGGGGCGCAGCCAGAGGCGAATGGGCTGAGACCGGCACAACTCGTTTCAGCAGTGTCCCCCCCACCCCCTCTCCCCCGCTTTGCTGCCACCACCCTCCCCGTGGCAGGGGCGAGCCCCGGGACGGGGTCTCGGGGGGGGGGGGGGGCCTGCTCCAACCCCCCCCAATTCCCAATTCCCCCTTTCCCGGCCTTTTTGGAGTATAAATAAATATTTTGCACACTGCCGGGGTGCGTATGTGAAGGAGGAGGGCGGGGGGCCGAGGCTGCGTCCCCATCCCTGTGTGGGAACTGGAGCTGGAGAACGCGGGAAGCGGCGGGGGGAGGGTGGCTGCAGCCATGGCTGGGCACTGACACCCCCCCCAAGCACCCAGCCCAAACAGCCAACACCTCCCCATTCTCCTGCACCCCCCATCTGCGCCACACCGCCTTTGTAGGCCCCCACGCTTCCCTTCACCCCCCCATTCAGCCCCGCAGCCCATAGCGCCCATTCGCTCCTTCCCGATCCCCATAACCCGCAACCAGCCCCCCCCAACCCAGCCGCCAAAGCGCACCCCGCCCAGCCTCCGCCTGTTGGCCCCGCCCCTCCTCCTGATGACCACGCCCCTTCGTCTCTCTCCCCCCGCCCCTCTCCTGTGGCCCTGACCCCCGCAGAGGCCCCGCCCCGGCGTAGGCCCCGCCCCCGGAAGCGGCGCGGCGGCTGTCGCAGTGCGCGGCCGGAGCTCTCGCAGCCGCCGGCCCGGGCCGGGCCGGGCGGTGCCATGAAGGGGAAGGAGGAGCGGGAGGGCGGCGCGGCGGGGGCCGGGTCGGCGGGGCCGGGCGCGGGGGGCGCGGGGGGCGGCGGCAGCCCCGAGAAGAGCCACAGCGCGCAGGAGCACAAGGAGCAGGGGAACCGGCTCTTCGGCGGACGCAAGTACCCCGAGGCCGCCGCCTGCTACGGCCGCGCCATCGTGAGTGTCTGCGGCACCCCCACCCGGGACGGGACGAGAGGAGACAACGCCGGGACGCGCCCCCTCCGAGCCTGGCCTGGGTCCCCCCGGGACGGGACGGGACCTACCCCTGCCTGGATCCCCCCCCGGGCCTTGATCCCCTACCTGGCCCCGTCCCATCCTTCCCCTTGGCATGAACGGCTCCTCCCAGGCCTGGCTTAGACAGCCTCGCACCCGGCCTGGCTCCAGCCCCATCCCTGGGCGTGGGTACCCCGGCCTGCCCCGCTCTGAACTGGACCCTCGGGTGTTCCCCCCTCCATCAGGCTGCCCCCCCGGGGTGCTCCCAGGTCGGGCATGGGGCCAGGGGGGTGTCCCCAGACATGGGTGCCCCATGGGGACTGACCCCAAGTTGTCCCACATCCATCTGAGCAGCTCCCCTCAGGGTGCAAGCTGGTCACCACAGTGACAGTGTTGCGCAGCCGGCTCATCGAGTCACCCTAGTATCACCCTGTTGTCACCACGTCTCACCCGTGCCAGCAGTTGCTGTCTCTGGCCATGACACCAGTGTCTCTTTGCAGAACCGAAACCCCTTGGTGGCTGTGTACTACACAAACCGAGCCCTGTGCTACCTGAAGATGCAGCAGCACGACAAGGCGCTGGCGGACTGCAAGCGAGCGCTGGAGCTCGACGGACAGTCAGTGAAGGCTCACTTCTTCCTGGGCCAGTGCCAGATGGAGATGGAAAACTATGACGAGGCCATCGCCAACCTGCAGCGAGGTGAGCAGGAGCGCTGCCAGTGTGCCCACTGTGCCCTGCACCGGGAGGCGGCCAGGCATAGCAAAGGGGAAGCCAGATGCTGGCTCTGAGGTGCTCATTCTGCCCCCAGCCTACAACCTCGCCAAGGAGCAGCGGCTGAATTTCGGGGATGACATCCCCAGCGCGCTGCGCATCGCCAAGAAGAAGCGTTGGAACAGTATTGAGGAGAAGCGGATCAACCAGGAGAACGAGCTGCATTCCTACCTGACCAAGCTGATCATGGCGGAGAAGGAGAGGTAAGGTGCCAAGGGGCAGCACCCAGCAAGGCCGTTTTAGTGCCACAAAGCACATTGTTTGTGGTGGCTCCTCCTTCCTGGAGGCACCCAGAGCCCTGCTGCTGGGGCAGCAGCAGGGAAGGGAGTGGTGGTGTCCTTCCATCCTGTCCTGATGTCCCTGTTCTGTCCTAGAGAGCTGGCTGAGTGCAGGAAGACTCAGCAGGAAGAGAACGCCGACGAGAGCCGGAGCCGCATTCAGCTAGCCAGCATCGAGGCCAAACATGTGAGTGTAGTGGTGGGGCTGCTTGTGGAGGCTGAGGTAAGCTCGGGGACAGCCTGGAGGAGAGAGAGGCTGTGTGGAGACCTCAGAGCAGCCTTCCAGTATCTGAAGGGGCGTATAAGGATGATGGAGAGGGATTCTTTATCAGGGACTATAGTGACAGGACAAGGGGTAACGGGTTTAAACTAAAACAGGGGAAGTTCAGGTTAGATCTTATGCAGAAGCTCTTCCCTGTGAGGGTGCTGAGGCGCTGGCACAGGGTGCCCAGAGAAGCTGTGGCTGCCCCATCGCTGGCAGTGTTCAAGGCCAGGTTAGATAGGGCTTGGAGCAACCTGGTCTACTGGAAGTTGTCCCTGCCTGTGGCAGGGGGTTGGAACTGGATGAGGTTTAAGGCCCCTTCCAACCGAAACCATTCCATAATTCCATGACATCCTTGCCTTATCCTCATGCTGTGGTCAAGGAAGCTGCAGGGCCATGCGGGCCAAAGTCAAGAGACCCAGGGGCAGAGCATGGCCTCTCAGCCTTTACTGTGTGGTTTGAGCTGCTGGTGCAGGGCTTTTGCATCCCTATGTGACACTGCCCCTGCTCTGTCACCTGAGGTCCCAGCCCTTCCTGTTTGTGCTCCCTCATCTGCTGCTCCTGTTACTCTCCTGTTGTTGTCCCAGGGCTCTCAGCCACATGTGGGTCTGGGTGACAGCATGGCGCCGGGCACTAATCCTGGGATAAAAATAGCCCCTCCTGGAGGGTTATTTTTAAGCTGGATCACTCCCGCCCTGCGGTTCAGCCTGGCTGGGGCTGTGAAGGCAAAGGGGCCACCAGGACCTGCCACAGCATCCGTGGGTGGGAGGCCTTGGTGCTGTCCTCTGGGGACCCCCATACACCAGGGTTCCCTTCTCCTCAAGGCCTTCTCTTTCAGGACAAATACCTGGCAGACATGGACGAGCTCTTCTCTCAAGTGGATGAGAAGAGGAAGGTGAGCGTGCCCCGGCTTGCGCTCCTGGCTGGAGCTGCTCGCCATAAACGTGCTTCAGTCCATGCTCCCACCTCTGCCACATTCCTTGCTCCTCGCTCCGATCCAGCACAACCTCCCAGCCCTCTCTTTGATGCTGGTCTCCCCCAGCCCCTGCTGACCCAGCTCTGCTTCTCTCCAGAAGCGAGACATCCCCGACTACCTGTGTGGGAAGATCAGTTTTGAGCTGATGCGGGAGCCGTGCATCACGCCCAGCGGCATCACCTACGACAGGAAGGACATCGAGGAGCATCTCCAGGTACTGCTGGGCTGGGAGCACTGGGGGCTCCCCAGGTCCTGTCCTGCCTGGGCTTGGAGGCACCTGCTTGCCCAGCCAAGGGCTCAGAAGCTTCCTTGGGCTTGGTCGCGGGTGCCTGCCCGGGCAGCTCCTTGAGGAGGCGTTGGGACATGCAGGAAAGCAGCAGGCACTGCCCAAAGCGGAGGTGGCTGTTGGCAGGGCCTTGGCCCTGCTTTGGGTGGCACTGTGGGAGGGGACTGTGCCTCTGTCCCCTTCCTTCCGCTCCCGGCATGCTGTGCCGGATGCCCCAGGGCTGAGCGTGTGGAGTAACCGGTTCACATGGAGGTGTCCTCCCCTGCAGCGTGTGGGGCACTTCGACCCGGTGACGCGGAGCCCCCTGACCCAGGACCAGCTGATCCCCAACCTCGCCATGAAGGAGGTGATTGACGCCTTCATCTCGGAGAATGGCTGGGTGGAGGATTACTGAGGGGCCATGGTCCCGCGGCTGGCACCAGGCCTTAACTTGCTCTCTGGCTCTTCCCCCTCTGCTCTGGGTACCCAGAGCCCCGGCGGTGGCTGGGTGAGGGCACACTGTCACCACCTCCCCTTCCTGAGGAGCCACAGTGGCTGGGTGGGCGTGAAGGCTCCCCAGGCTCCCCTCTCCACCAGCTTTTGTTGAGCAGGCTGGCTCATTGCAGCAGCCTGGAAGGTCTCACCATCATCTTCATTGCCCAGAGAGCAGCGTCCCCCTCAGCTCCAGCAGCTGACAATCCCCAAAGATCCCATCCTGCGCCAGGGAGGTGCTGTGAGGAGCTTGCTGGGATGACTGCCTGCTGCTGGTCTGGCCCCCTTCCCTCCCGATGTACATAGTTGTTTCCTTCTCCTGCCTGGCCAGGGTTGAGTCCTGCTCTTCCTTGGAAACAGCCACTTGTGAGAGTGGCAAGGGAGTCGCCTTGGCTTTTCCTGGGAAACAACAGCCCCCTCGGGCTGGATGGGGCTGGCTCATGCGTCCCCTCAACCCGCTGGGACCGTGGTTCCCTGCAGACAACCACCCGAGTTAAAAAGTTCTTCTTCCTTTTACTGAAATCCCTTGACAAACAACAGAATAACCACCAGACCTGCACTCGACCGAGCCTCCAGGTGTTCGGGTGGCTGCCGGGCTTCGGAACACCTCTGGAAGTGGCAACTTAAGAAATATATATATGAAAATAAAATTACTTCAGCAATAAATGTGGAAAATCCAAAGCTGGGGTGGTTCATGGCAGACAGCCAGGGAGAGCCTGGTCTGGGAACCAGGGCCTGTCCGCGTGGGCTTAGGCCACTCCTGTGGCGGTGGGGATGGAGCAACACACAAGGAACAACAGCAGAACAACTTTAATCCAAAGGGGAGGGAAAAGACCAGTAAAAAACAGAACTTGAGGCGTTTGGTCCCAACACCTGGTGGCTGCAGGAGCGGGAGGACACAGATGTATCTCTGTGCTCCCAGCCTTACCCCAGGAAGGTGGAGATGAAGACGCTGGTGTCCAGGTTGAGCGTGGCATGCCACCAGTGGTCAGGGAAGTACAGGACCTGCCAGGAGGTGGACCCATTGGTGTCCTCCCTAAGGGGAGTGCAGAGCAGGGGTGCTGTGGGCCCTGCTGGTACTCACCTCCCCAGGGCGGAGGGTGCACTCCAGTGGCCTCTCAGCTGGTGGCAGCGTGGGGTAGGTGTGGTGGAGCCAGGCCAGTGTTGTCTCGTTGGGGTGGAAGTGGGGTGTTTTCTCCGGTGGGTACAGAAACCAGCGCTGGAAGACACCAGGACACACACACCCCATCTCCTGTTTCCCTCGGGCTCAGCCATTCCCCATGTTGGGGGATGCCTATTGGGGTCTTCCCTTCCCCTAAATACACCCCCCAAAGCTCACCTTCCTGCCGAAAATCACCTCAGAAAAGCCAGGGCCGTGCCAGTGGAAGGGAACACCAGAGCCTGAGCCTATGGCAGAAGTGGGGAGGTTGGGTGCTGGGGAGAATCCCCCCACCCTGGGGCTGCCCGCACCCACCGTCCTGGCTGGCAATCCTGATCCCACCTGCGATCCCAAAGCTGTAGGCAAGGCTGGTCCCCGGGAGGCGGAAGGGGGGGGGAACATACTGCTGGAAGAGGGGGCCCCATTCCGTGAGGTTGTTGTCCCCGAAGAAGTAGAGGGTGTCTGGGGGGGGGGGGGGCAGAGGGGAGGTTGAGCCCAGCGAGGCAGTGGGTACCGGTGGTGGGGAGCAGGACGATGCTACCCACCACTGCCCAGCCTGCCAGGATCCTGCGGCTCCAGCAGCTGCTCCACGTACTCCGTGAAGGGCACGTCCACTGCGGGCAGGGGCGGGCGTTAGGCCGGTGCCCCCCGGACAGGCTCTGCCCGCCGAGGGCCGGGTCCCCGCTGCTCACCCTTGCGGTAGGAGTAGGTGTTGGCCGTGCTGAGCCGCACCGGGGAGGACCCGAAGGCCGCCAGCAGCTTCTCCCGGGTGCACAGGGCTCGGAAGGCCTGGGGAGGGAGCGCACAGCGGGGATGGGGTGATGCTGCCGCCGCCGCTCCCGGGGTACCGAGGTGTGCGTGTCCCCCCAGGTCGTGCCCGGACCCCCCCGGTCCCTGTCCCGGCACTGACCGAGTTGTCCGTGAACCCTTGGAGGATAACCGGCCGGGAGAAGGCGAACCTGGGGAGACAGAGCAGCCACACCGGGTCCCGCACGGGCGAGCACACCGAGACCTGCCCCACAACCGATCCCGGGGCACCGGGACCTGCCTCCCTCCTTCTCTCCCTGCACCCCCGCCTGGGACCCCCTCTCGGTTTAGCGGCCTGCCCGTACCGCTGCAGGAAGAGGGGGTAGGTGAGGGAGGCGTCTGCCCGCTCCACGGTGCACCGCTGCTCCTCCGGCACTGTGCCCAGCAGCCTGCAACAGGAGGCTCCGCTGGCCACCGGGCTCGGTACCGGTACCAGCACCGGCCCAGCTCTGCCCCCCGTGCTCACCAGCCGCCGCTCGCCGGGTCGGTGCATGCCGCGGGCCGGGCCCAGCCGAGCGACATCAACAGCAGGAGCAGCCGCCCTGCCACCGACATCACGGACCGGCACCTGGGACACCGGCGGACTACGCTTCCCGGCAGCCACCGCGGGCTACTCCGCGCACCGCCATTGGCTGGGCGCGCAACTACGGATCTCCGCAGGGGCCATGATTTAGAGGAGCCACGATGTCTTAAAGGGGCCACGGCATCTTAAAGGGGCAACAGGAACGTGGGAACCACAAGCTGCAGAATAGCTGGGCCCCAGCCCCAGCCCCAGCCCCGAGCCCCGAGCCCCGAGCCCCGGGCCCTGCTGCGGACAGGATATGCACAGACCAGAGGCAGAGCTCAGTTCAGCTGGTGTTTTCTTTTAATTCAGTACAAAAGTGCCGGCCAGGGAGCTGGCCACACACAGGGCCCCTATTTACACACAATAAATACCAGAGGGAGGCACGGGGCAGGCAGCTGTGCCCGCCTGCCCGCAGCCTCCCCGGCCGGGCAGTGCTGCTCAGGTGTATTCGCAGAGGTGGCCACAGCCCGCAGGGCAGTGGGAGCTGGTCTCCAGCCACTTCATGATGTGCTGGAGGTGTCCGCCGTGGCTGCAGCCCTGGCACCACACGAAGAGCCCCTTCACGACGTGGTGGCAGACGGCACACATACTGGCACACTGCCGGCATCTGCATGGGCAGAGCGGGGAGTATGGGTGGGGCAGCCCTGGGGAGGGCAACACCAGGGAGCAGGAGGAACCTACACCATCTTCCTGCCTCCCTGGGCCTCCCCTTGGAGATCCCTACCTCCCTGCCCTCACCGATCACAGATCCAGCCCCTGTTGCTCATGGGCCGCTTGCAGTTGCTGCAGTTGATGTGCAGGGTCGTGGACGCCTGGTTGAGGCAGTTGATGGCACGGCACGTGCTCAGTTTGATCACCTCGTTGGAGATGTTCCAGAGCTGGAAGCGCTGCAGCAGGTCGATGTAGGACGTGTACCAGTGCTCCTGGGGATGATTGCACACATCCAAGCCTTGACAACTCCCCAGAACCTCCTGAGGACTCAAGCCTTGCATCCCAAAGGGAAGGGAGGAAATGCTCTGTGGGGATGGGAAGAGGCATCCTTCCCCAAATCAACAGGCCAAGGCCACATCCCCCTGCCGACAGCCCCTTGGGTCCCTGCTGGAGTCCTGAAGCTGCCCACCCAAGGTTAGAGCCAGCTTGGAGGAGAAGGGAGGTGCCCAGAGGCCAGGCAGGATCCCACCCCATTGGGATACACCACCCCTGGGTCCCACCACAGAGCCACCTCACAATCACACCAATTTCCCTGGAAGGAAGGCTCAGTTCTGACACAGCCAGGAAGGGGATTCCCCAGATGTACCTGTGTCTGCTCATCGATCTCCTTGCGGATGCGATCCCCCAGCACAATGAGGACAGACACGGCCGTCTGCACGTCCCCCTGCTCGGCATAGAAGAGGAGTGTGTCCCGCACGATGGGGTTGAAGAAGTCTGAGGGCAGGCGGTTCTCATACAGTGAGTGGGAGATGGAGATTAGGGAGAAGGACTCCACAGGGGTCAGCGACACTGTCTCAGCCTCGTTGCCGCTGACGTGAGGTGAGTCAGCCTTGTCCTGCAGGTGGTCCAAGGCCGATGGGTTGTCCACGATCTCATGGCGGAGGGGGAAGGCTTCCTGGGGAAGGCTGTATTCCTGCTCTTCAGCTGTAAGGAGTTTCAGAAATGAGAAGGGAAGGCCAGTTCCCTGCCTGGTCCAGGGAACACCTCCCAGCACCCGCTGTGCACTCACCGTGTGGGTTCTCATGGTCCATCATATACAGGTCATCCTCATCCGCCTCCACATCTCCCAGCAGGTAGTCTGCAGGGACATCACTGCCCTCCGTCTCCTCGTTGTCTGTGTGATGAGGGAGAGAGAAATCAGCTAATTCCCCCCCCCCCCCCCCTTGGATGCATGGCTGGATCATAGAATCACTGAATGGTTTGTGTTGGAAGGGACCTTAAAGCTCATCCAGTTCCAACCCCACTGCCAGGGAAGGGGCAGCCACAGCTTCTCTGGGCACCCTGTGCCAGCGCCTCAGCACCCTCACAGGGAAAGGCTTCTGCCTAAGAGCTCATCTCGATCTCTCTCCTCTGTCAGGTTAAAGCTTTCTCCTTGTCCTGTCCCTACAGGCCGTTGTCAGAAGCATGCTCCCTCGTGTACTGCCCCATGTGCGGGTCTGTGTCCGAGCTCCATACCATGGTCACGTTCCTGGCTCTGCAGCCATCACCACAGGGCCCACAGGGGCAAATTGCCTGTCTGCAGCACTCCAGGTTCACATGCTGCATGTGGGGGCTGCAGCAGGTCTAAGCCCCACAATGCGCAGGGTAAATTCACTGGTTTGTCGTATATCTACAGCTAAGGAGGGAAGAGCTGTAGGACCCGGACTGCCCCTGCCCCATGAACATTACCCTCATTGTTCATCAGGGTGGAGGAGGAATCCATGAGGATGTTTTCCGAGCGGCTTTCTCCTTTGCTACGGTCCAGTCTGGACTCGCTGCCCAGCCCAGAGGGGATATCCTTCAGGTTAAAGCTGAGAAAGAAGCCAAATTTCAGTCACAGAAGTTTACAGCAAGCTTCTAGCCAGCAAACAGCCTGGATAGAGGTCTCCAGTTGCAACTTGAATGGTGAAACCCCAGATAGGGCAATTTCCCCAAGAGTACAGAAGTCAGCTGCCCCGCTTGGCATCTTTCTGAAGGTTTGTGAGCTCAGCACAGGCTCTTGACTCCCTCTTTTAACATATACCTTCACCTCAGAGGCAGGTTCAGGAGCTGCCTTGCTACAAGATGCTTTGCTGTTTTCAAAGCACCAATGCTCCCCACCTTCACAGACAGAGAGAAGGAATCATGGAATGGTTTGGGTGGGAAGGGACCTTAAAGCTCATTCAGTTGCAACCCCCTCCCATGGGCAGGGACACCTTCCACCAGACCAGGTTGCTCCAAGCCCCGTTCAACCTGGCCTTGAACACTGCCAGGGATGGGGCAGCCACAGCTTCTCTGGGCACCCTGTGCCAGCGCCTCAGCACCCTCACAGGGAAGAGCTTCTGCCTAAGAGCTCATCTCAGTCTCCCCTCTGTCAGGTTAAAGCCATTCCCCCTTGTCCTGTCCCTACAGGCCCTTGTCCAAAGCCCCTCTCCAGGTTTCCTGTAGCCCCTTCAGGCACTGGAGCTGCTCTAAGGTCTCCCCTTAAGGATCCTTCTCTTCTCCAGGCTGAACCAGCCCAGCTCTCTCAGCCTGGCTCCAGAGCAGAGCTGCTCCAGCCCTTGCAGCATCTCTGTGGCCTCTTCTGGACTTGCTCAGTCATGGAAGGGAATGGGGCTGAAGGACAGCTGAGATCTTCAGTGTGCTGCCTGCAGTGTTGAAGTCAGGGACAGACAGGAACTTGCTAGATGCAGGGCTGGGCCAAGGAGAGCATTTCCTTTGATGTTACTTGAGGATTTGCTACTCACCCGGGGAACCTGGCCCTGAAAGGCCTGACAGCTAACATGGAGTCCTCACCCCTCACTTTCAAGAAGAAGAAAAACAAGTCTTCCTGCTTCATCAGCCCACAGTGGGGCTCTCCATGCCAGAGAGCAGCTCACAGAGCTTTCCTCTCCCTTTGAAAGCCAGAAGACAACCTCTCCACGACAGCAGTGAGACAGTTTATCCATCCCCAGCCCTGCCACGGTCACTAATGAAGTAACCACAAAGCTGGTTTCAGTCCCACACCCCACTACAGCTCCAAGCTTTGTTTAAGTAAGAAAGGGAGCAGAGCACAACGCTGCAGGGCTCAGGCCTGGGCTGGCCATCACTTCTCACTCCCACGTGGAGAATGGGCTGCATTCAAACGATGCCAACCTGCAAACCAGGATGACCTGAGCCTGGGGAGAGTGTCCCTGCTGCCACCCCAGGGCTGGCTGCAACTCCAACCCCCCTGTTACCTGTTCATTAGGGGGAGGGTAGTGCTGCCCTTCCCCATGCTGTGGTTGAGGTTGGTGGATGACACGGTGCCGAGGCTGGAGTAGATAATGCGCAGCATTGTCCAAGTTTGAGCCACCTGCATAAGACAGCTGGAGTCAGACCCTGACAAGTACAAACCCTGTGTAGCCATGTGCCTGACAGCAAACTCTAAAGCTGGACAGGCTTGTGGGCGGCTCAGTACTTCGAGCAATGATGTACGCTTGTTGTAGGCGGCAGGTTTGGTGCCAGGCAGAGGTCATGGAGCTGCCACCGAGCTCGGGTTGAGCACCCTTCAACCTCAGCACCAGCCCTGGTCTCAAAGGAGAGCCTGCAGCCCTGGCCTCACCTGGTTGCGGTCCAAGCCCTTGGCCACCTTGGCATTGTGGTCGCAGAGCTCGGGCAGGGGCCGGCCGGCCAGCGCATACTGCTTGGCTGTGTGCACAAACCAGTCCATGCTGCCGCTCTCCACGTCTGTCTCAAAGACACTGAGGGCACTGGAGGAGGAGATGTACTCAAACTGCTCCGTGGGGTCCAGCTTGCGCTTGAAGAAGATGGGGTGCCGCCGGTCGCCAATGTAGGGCTTGCGGTTGGAGTCGGAAGAGATGAGGCTCTCCTTGGCGGCGAAGGCCAGGTCCCCGTAGAGGCTGTAGCATAGCCCCTCAGGGTTGGCCCTGTCAATGGGCTGGCTGGCGTCCTTGAATATGTGCTGGTAGAGGGTGCTGTCCTTAGAGCCCGACAGGAGGAAGTATGGGTCATGGAGGTGACGCCACACGATGCCCGTGGTGACGTCCTTGTGCTCCTCGAACATGGCGGAGGGGATGAAGGGCCGCCGCACATCCCAGACGTAGATGTTGTGGTCCACCATCATGGAGCACGTGGCAATGTGGTGTTTGCACTCTGGGCGCCACTTCACCCGTGCCACCGAGGCGATGGTCTGCACACAGTAGATCTCCTTCGCCCGTGTAGTGTTCATGTCCCACACCTTCACCATCTTATCCCGTCCGCCTGTTGCTAGCCAACCCCTGAAGACGGATGGAGGAAAGACGGTTAGATGCTAGCTTGGGCCAGGATCTGTGCTCGTTCATCTCTTCTTTCCCACAGTGGCACAGGAACACTCACAACACAGATATGCCAAGGGATTGTTCCTCTCACGTGCTGCCCTAACACCTCCACTCTCCAACAACCAGGTCAGGCAACACCTCTCCTTCCTGGCCCCATTTAAGGCCCTGCATCTTTGAGCCACGCTCATCTGAAGGGCTCCCAGCCAGACCAGCTCGCGCTACCCCTGATTTCCACTTGCCAGGGCCAACAGATAGGGAAAAGGTCCAGTTATGAACAGACTTCAGGGCCTCTCTAAGCTCATGAGGAGTTGCAGCACTGCATGACAGGGAGCAAGGAGGGACCCAGGTACCACAACAGCTATTTCCACACACCCCCCAATTACCTCCAGGCAAAGGCAGGAGGGAAACATGATCAGACACAAGCAAGGCCTGACCAAACACAAGGAAGCCGTGTCCCAGAGCAGCCACACAGTGCTCCCCCCAGACCCAGCACCCAAGCAAAAGCCTGCCCTGGCCGGGGGCAAACCAGCAGCTTGCTATTCCCGACCATTCTGAGCTCCATCCAGGGCCTCAGAAGTGCCCAATTTGTCAAAAAAAAAAGCCAAAACACCCCAACACTCTGCCAGCCCCTCCACCCCAAATCCTCAAAGCAATCATTGCTTCCATCATCCATCAACAGCCCAGCCCCTGACACAAGGGGGCAGGGTATCAAGAGACCCTGCTTTGTCCCCAACCCCATTTTTAGGGCCTCCCTCGCCTGTCCTGAGGCCAGGGAGCTGGCAGGGCCCACCCCCACACAAACCGGTCCTCCGGGTGCCAGTCGCAGCAGAAGACAGGTCCATTGTGGGCGGTGAACATCCTCTCATAGCGGTCGGGCCGGCGGATGTCCCACAGCTGCACGTTCCCGTTCTCAAAGGTGGCAGCAAAGGTAAAGTAGTCCCGGATGCTGAACTGCACGTCCCGCACACTCTCCGACTGGCCTGAGGGGACAGAGAGCGTGAGGAGTGCTGGGACATGCTTCAGCAAGGCTAAAAACGCCACTGGAAGAGCCATGGGGGTCCCCCGCCCAGGGAGGAGAGGAAGCAGGGAGTGATGCGGCCACCTTCAACCTCCCTGCAGAGCCAGCCCACTGAGCAGCCAAAACTGTCACAATCATGGAATAGTTTGGGTTGGAAGAGACCTTAAAGCTGATCCAGTTCCAACCGCCTGCCACAGGCAGGGACACCTTCCACTAGACAAGGTTGCTCCAAGCCCCATCCAACCTGGCCTTGAACACTGCCAGGGATGGGGCAGCCACAGCTTCTCTGGGCACCCTGTGCCAGCGCCTCAGCACCCTCACAGGGAAGAGCTTCTGCCTAAGAGCTCATCTCAGTCTCCCCTCTGTCAGGTTAAAGCCATTCCCCCTTGTCCTGTCCCTACAGGCCCTTGTCCAAAGCCCCTCTCCAGCTTTCTTGTAGCCCCTTTAGGCACCAGAAGGCTGAAAAAAACCTGCCAAAAAGCTCCTCCCTGCCTGCTCCAGACATCCACTCCTGAGCAAAGCCTCCCCCTGGGCACAGGGAAAGGGCAAAGCCACAACCTCTGCCTCTCAACAGAGTAAGGGGGCAAATAACAGCCCATGTTCCTACCAGAGAAGGTGCTGACAGAGTCCTTCTTGCGCAGGTCGAAGCACTTCATGTAGCCATCCTGGGAGCCACTGAGGAGCATGTAGACCTCGGTGGGATGGAAGCAGACCTTGTTGACGGTGCGCTTGTGCTCTGTGAAGAGCTGGTCCTGCTTGTTGCGGGACGGCTTTCCCAGGTTCCAGGTGACCACCACGCCATTGGTGGCAGCAGTGGCCAGCAGGTTCTCGTCCATCTGGTGCCACACCACGTCGGCGCAGCTGAAGTTCAGGGAGGGTTTGCGGCCGACGCGGAGGTTCAGCTTCTCCACAAACTGCTCCTCCTCGATGGAGTAGATCTTGAAGATGTTGCGGCCGGCCACCACCACTTGGGCAGCATCGCGGCACACGCTGATGGCATTGGCAGGGGCGTCCAGGTGACAGAACATGGTACGGCCCGTCAGGGCACTGCCCCCCAGGGCCGTGGTGACCCTGGCCATCTTCTCCATGGCTGTCCTTGGGGCGCACTCCCCTCTCCAGGAGCTGGCTCGGAGGCTTGTGTCCTCACTGGCTGCATTCACGCCCGCACGGCTGCCCTGCTCCACCTCCGCCAGAGCTGGGAAGGGACAGGCTCGGCTCCTGCAGCTCCTGGCAGGACCAGGCAGCTCTAACCACAGCTTTTTGTAGCCACATCAACAGGAGGTAAGAGGCTAAAGCCCGGCTGAGACCTGTGGGAACAGAGATATGGCCCCACACTGGGCTTCTCCTCCTGCTGCCTTCTGTAACTCCCTCCCAGAGAGTTCTTGAAACCCTTCCTGGGTTCCTGGTTCCCTCCTTACTTCAGTGGCTGCTGGTGACACTACAGGATGTCGACTGCAGTGTCGTGGGCTGAAGGTGAGCAGAGTCCCCAACAGGAGGTTGAGTCATCTCCATGAGGCGTTCCTTGTGCCCCAAGCCGCTGCAGGAGGCAGAGGGGCTTACCCTGCTTGCTAGCAGAGGGGCCAGCAGCTCCCCCTGGGCACCGGAGCGAGCCGGGGCGCTGGGCAGCTGCTCTGGGATGCCCAAAGGCTACCACAAGCCAACCCCCCTCGAGCCAGGCTGAGCCCCTGCCCTGGCATTGCACTTTCCTCCCCGCAGCTCCCCTGAGCCCACATTCCCCCTCCTCAGGGCCCGCCCCTGACCCACAGCCACCTCAAGGCCTCCTCAGGACCCCCTCCAGCGTGCTCAGAGCCTCTTAAGGGCTCCTCTTGGCACTCAGGGCACCCTCATAGCCCGATCCTGCCCCACAGCCCCCTCAGGGCCCCTTCAGAGCTCTCAGAGCCTATTCCGGGTCCTCTGCCACCGCTCGGAGCCCTCAGAGCCTCCTCAGGCCCTGCTCGGTGCCCTCAGAGCCCCCCACTGCCGTACCGGTGCTCGGCCCCAGCAGACACCGCCGCCGACACGGAAACAGGCGCCGCGACACGCCCCCTTCCGCCGGGCCACGCCCCCTTCCGTCGGGCCACGCCCCCTTCCGCCGGTTCGCGCCCCCTTCCGCCGGGCCACGCCCCCTTCCGCCGGGGGGCGCGCGCGCACCCCGTCCCAAGCCCCGCCCGTAATTCGGACCCTGTCCCCCGGCTCTGAACTGGGGGGAGCGGGACGGGGGGTGCGGGGGGAACAGGGTAAATTGGGGGGATGCGGGGGGAAGTGGGGGTGCTGAGGGGTATGGGGGTGTCAGGGGGACATACGGGGAGAACTGGGGTGGGGATGTCAGGGGGACGTGGACTGCAGTGTTTGGAGGTACCGTGGAGAGAAGGGGAGTGTCAAGAGGGTATGGGGTGCGTTTGGGTGAGAGTGCAGTGGGGGAATGGGGGTGCCTGGGAGATATGGGATGAATTGGGTGTGGGTGTGCAGAGGGACAATGGGGGTGTCGGGGGAATACGGAGTGCATTGGGGTGGGGGTACACGGAGGGGAATGAGGGTGTCAAAGGGATATGGGGTACATTGGGGATGCAGAGATACACTGGGGGGATATGGACTTGCACTGAGGTGTGGGGCTGCTTAGGGGTTGGAGGAGCTTTGGGGTATGGAGGTACACGAAGGTTTAGGGGTACATGGGAGGCTGATATGCAGGCAGTTCCAGGGCTACACTGACGTGTGGGTGTGCAGGGGTTGAGGGTGCAAGGGGGGTGAGGGGGCGTATGTGGGTCCATTGCCATGGGGGGCTGCAGAGGGGGGTATGGGGACACCAGAGCCCCAGCACTGTGCCTGTTCTGGGGGTGTGGGACCGTGGGGGTGAGCAAGGCTGACAACACCCCCCAACTGCAGCTGTCCCCTGCTGCTCTTTCCCCCTCCGTAGGGGGACCCTCCGTGTGCCACAGCCCCGTCCCCAGCCCCTCACACCCATGTCCTACGGGCACCGGTGGGTTTTGGGGTTGCAGGCTGCTCCCTGCCCCACAGCCTCGGTTGCTCCAGATGCACCCCAAACCCTATTCCAAGGCCAAGAGGATCCTTGCACCATTTTGGGGCCAGAAAAGGGCATTTTGGACAAAGGAGGCAGCGGAGGCGGTGGTTGGTGCAGCAGTTCCTTCCCGGCCGGTACAAAGGCAAAACAAACCGAAAGCGTGTCCGTGCCCGTGCCCGTGCCCGTGTCCATGTCCGTGCAGGCAGCCGGTGTGGCAGCAGGGACGGCCACCGAGCCCCGTCCCGCGCCAGGTCCCCGTGGTCACCCCAGCCCCGTGCCCGTGCTCTGCTCATCCTCTGTTCCCCGCTTGCTGCCGGCGTCGGGTGATGGCTTTCCAGCTGGAAGCGTGCTGGTGGTGGCAGCGTGTCCCAAATACCGCCTTCCACCTCTGCTCCGCGCTGCCAGTGTCTCCGCGGTGGCTCAGAGCTGGCCCCGGTCCCCTGGATGCGCCATGCCAGCCGGATGGGTCACTCGTCGGCGTCGATGTAACCCCACCAACCCCACATAAACCAGGGTGCAGCGGCATCCCAAAGGCGAGGGGGGAACCAGGGGAACCCAGAAGCAGGATCTGGCCGCGTTGAAGCCATATGAAAGAGCCAAGTGGAGGCTGCCACTTGTAACCATCCCCCCGGGTACCCCAGAGCCTGCTGTAGCACAAGAATGAAGCAAGCGAGCATGCGAGGGCAGCGGGCGGGCGCAGAGAAACATCCTATTCACCAGGAGAAAGCGCCGGGCATCCCAGGTGCAGGACTGGGGGCTCGGGGGGGGGACACGCAGCACAAGGGGGGGTGGCTCAGTGACCCACTCCGGGAATGCAAGGGGACCTATCCAGCCTCCACCGCTACCCATGGGTGCCAAAAATAAGCGTCCTCCTCTCGCCCATCCCTGGGAGCATTCTTTGGTCCCCAAGAGCATCCTTGGTGGCAGGGCCATGCACCCATATGGCCCTGGGGCAGAGGGGGAGCAGGATGCGGCCAGAGGGGGTAACACCACTGTTGCCTTCCCACTTTGGGTTTCCATGATGTCCATTTGTCTGTCCAGAAGGGATTGGCAGGACACTGGGTGAAGGACGGGCGATGTTGGCAGTGTGGGAGAATTTACAGGGTGACCGGGGGGGCTCTGGCAAGGGGTGACACTGTCCTCATGTCCCTGCGGAGCCGCACGTCCCTCGGGGTGTCAATGCAGGGGATGTCCGGGGTTGGTTGTATTCAACAGTGTCTTTTGCATCCCCAAACAGACGGAAAGAAAAGGGGATGGGTGATGTCAGATGGGGCGGCAGCGGGAGCGGGGCAGCAGGGGCCAGCACTACTCGATCACCATGCAGCACGGGAGGTGCTGGGAGAAGTACTTGAAGAGCTCCGGGGTGGCGCCGGGGCAGTTGGTCAGCTCCAGCTCCTCCAGCTCCTGCAGCTGCACCAGCCCTGACAGCCCTGTGGTGGTCAGCAAGGGGCAGCCTGCAAGGGGACAATGTGCACTGTCACCCCCAAAACACCAGCACCCAAATAAACCAGCACCCCAAGAGCCCTGTTGTGGACCCATCCACAGGGAGGATGCCTGGGAGGAAGCTGGCTGTCCCGCAAGGTATCCCAAGGCTGTCCCCACATCCAGTGTCTCCCCAGCCCCACGGGGTCCTGGCCACCCCATTCCCAGGGAAGCAAGGGAAAGGATCTCACCAGCCAGAGAGAGGAGGCGCAGGCTGCCCATGCTCAGAAGATGCTTCAGGCCGAAATCCTGCACCTGGAAAAGAAAACAGAGTGGGAATGGGGGGGGGGGACAAATGGGGGGCAGCCACCATGGGGGCTCAGCAGTGCTAAGGCAGGATGCTGGGTGCTGGGGCAGGGAGCCTGAGCAGGGTGCGGGATGCTGGGGCAGGGGGTAAGGAGCTGGGTGCTGGGGCTGATTGCTGCTGAGCTCACAGGAGAACCCCACTTCCCAACACCAAGTCATGAGGGCCCCAGCTGGTGCAGGGCACCCATCCTGAACTCGTGGTCTGTCCCCAGGCCAGTGCCAGCCACTCTGACCTCCCCGCCATGCCAACCAGGACAGGCGCAGCTGTGTCCCCCACCTACCTGGCAGCACCAGCGCAGGTAGAGGCTCCGTAGGGACGACATGGTGGACAGGTAGCTGAGGCCGGTGTCGGTGATCCGCACGCACCTGATGGGACACAGGGTGACAGGGCTGGTCGGGAGCAGGGCACCCATGGGTGTCCCCTGACCATAGCCCCACGTTGCACCCATTGCATCCAGCATGGCACGGCATGGCTTGTCATGGCTCAACATGATGCAGCATGGCATGGCATGGCATGGCTTGACATGGTACAGCATGGCTTGGCGTGGCATGGCATGGCTCAGCATGATGCAGCATGGCATGGCATGGCATGGCTTGATGGGGCACAGCATGGCAAAGGTTGGCATGGCACAGCACAGGCCAGCACAGCACCATACCTGTCGAGCACCAGCTCCTCCAGCTTGTGCAGGTCGCAGGCGATGTACTCCAGGGCCATGTCAGTGATCCGAGGGCACCAAGAGAGGTCAAGGCTGCGCAGCTTCCGCAGGTTCTCGGCCACCAGTTCCACGCCGTCATCAGTCACCTTGGAGCAGCCTGAGAGGCTGAGGACGCTCAGGTTGGGCAGGCTGTGGACCATGTTGACCACGCCGTGGTTGGTGATCTCCCAGCAGGAGTTGAGGCGCAGGGTGTGGGTGGTGTAGCCTTGCTTGGCGGTGAAGTAGGCGAGCGCCGTGTCCGTGACGTGGTAGGCTTGCAGGTTGAGCTCGGTGAGGTTGGGCAGGAGCTGCGAGATGGCGGCGATGGCGTCGTCGGCCACGTTGATGCAGTCGCTGACGCTCAGCGCTGTGATGCGGGCATTGAGGCTGGACCACAGCCCGGCCTCCGTGAAGTCGTTGCAGCCCGACAGCTCCAGCCGCACCACACCTTGCATCTGCTCCAGCATCACCTGCAAGGGGCAGAGAGTCAGTGCATGCTGGGCACTGCTGTCACCCTGTGCAACACTGGCTCCCTTTGAGCCTTTCCACTGTCACCAGCCTTGACTGGGTCCAGCCTTTGCAGTGGGACTGCCCTGGTGCGGGAGCAGTGTCCTGCTCTAGGACATGGGGGGCTGGACTAAATGACCTTTGAAGGTCCCTTCCAACCCAAACTATTCTGATTCGATACCCGCATTGGTGGGGAATGGGAGGGGACAGGCAGGAATCCCTGGCCGCGGCCCCTGCTCTGTACATGGTGTAGACAGGGGAAGGATTAACCACACTCCCAGCATGGGCAACGCTTGGGTAGGATGTAGCCACGGAGCAGCTGATGCTGTGTGAGGCCATGTTGCAGGGCAGGGGACCTCTGTGGAGATGTTGCTTGGCTCTGTGCAGGACCACGAGTTGCCCCATCTCCACCTGAACCACAGCCCCCTGCCTGCATGTCCTCCCCACAGCCAGCCAGGAGGGATGTCCCTGTCCCCAGCATCCAGCTCATTGCCCACTGCCACATCCGTCGCCCAGTGTCATGGCCACCTCATCTGGCTTTGCTTTCCCAGCAGCATGTGCAGGAAGAATCAGTGGGCAGCAGGGATGAACCCTCCCTGAATGCATCCTCACCCCATGCCCGCGACCACAGCACAGGCTGCAGCCCACCCCACTGCCCTGACCACATTCAGGGACTCCCAGTGTTGCCTGCCTGCAATGCTGCTGTGGATGGGATGGCCATGACACCTTCCTGCTCCATGCCTGTGGCTGGTGAAAGCTCTGCCCATGCATGTGTCCCCAGGGCCACTAGAAGTACCCACCATTGCCACATCTCAGCCACCCTGGTCACCACAGTGGGGTCACCTACCTCCAGCCCCGCATCCGTGATGGTCGACCTCTTAAGGCTCATGGACTTGACCCCCTTCTTGGAGAGGGGGTAGTTGTCAATGAACTCACAAATGTCCAGGTCAGAGACACCCACGAGGCAGAAGCCTTCGAAGCCACGGACGGCGAAGCCCTGCAGGCTGACAAACTCCTTCTCCCCACCAGGCAGGACATTGTAGAGCTCTTTGGTGTGCAGGACAGGCGTCAAGCCCACCCAGAACTTGGGCTGGTAGAGCACGCGCCGCCATGCCTTGCACACCTGAGCCAGCACACACTTCTCGCACGCCGAAAAGTACCAGAACAAGCGGTTGAGGATCTTCTCGTCCACCGCCAGCTGCCTCTCCGAGGGCGAGCCGGGCAGCCGCTCCGGAGAGGGCTGCTCCGAGCCTTCGCTCGTGTTCAGTCCCACCAAGGAAGCGCCGGGAGGGGAGGAGACGCCGGCCAGAGTGGCCAAGGAGAGCGGGGAGGCCAGGCTGGGGATGGGCAGGTCGCTGCGGTGCGCTAAGGCCGGGCTGAGGATGGCAGGCACGGAGGAAGGCTGGCACAGGCGGTTTTTGACAGCGGGGGTGCCTTTGGTGATGCTGGCGGAGCCGAGGCCGTTGGGTTGCGTGGGGATCTTCACCAGTCCATTGCGGGGCAAACATGGGGGCTTGGTGTCGCCGTTTCTCGGGTTCGACATCTTCCACAGGTCTCTCTGCAACACAGGGATGAGGGCTGAGAGGCTGCTGGTCTGGCAGGGAGAGCAAGCAGGAGGAGTGGGCAGAGCTGGGGGACGCCATGGCACCAGCAGGGAGGGACACCCTGGAGGTCCCTGTGCAGAGTGCACAGGGGAGCAGACAGTGCAGGGCTGCTGGGCCCTGAGTGGGATCCTCCAGGAAGCTGCATGGCCCTGGTGTCCCCCATAATGGGGGTGGATGGGTATTTATCCCCAGAAATTCCCATCCATCTCAGAGCCTGGGCTCCAGCAACCAGTGGCAGATGGCACAGGATCATAGAATCACGGAATAGTTTGGATTGGAAGGGACCTTAAAGCACATCCAGTTCCAATCCCTTGCCAAAGGCAGGGACACCTTCTACCAGACCAGGTTGCTCCAAGCCCCATCCAACCCGGCCTTGAACACTGCCAGGGATGGGGCAGCCACAGCTTCTCTGGGCACCCTGTGCCAGCGCCTCAGCACCCTCACAGGGAAGAGCTTCTGCCTAAGAGCTCATCTCAGTCTCCCCTCTGTCAGGTTAAAGCCATTCCCCCTTGTCCTGTCCCTACAGGCCCTTGTCCAAAGCCCTTCTCCAGGTTTCTTGTAGCCCCTTTAGGCACTGGGAGCAGCTTTAAGATCTCCCCTTAAGGATCCTTCTTTTCTCCAGGCTGACCCAGCCCAGCTCTCTCAGCCTGGCTCCAGAGCAGAGCTGCTCCAGCCCTTGCAGCATCTCTGTGGAGGGCAGAGAAGGCAATGGTGGTGGCAGAGCTGCCCATGCTCACTGTGCCAGCCAGGCACTGGGCAGTGGGGCCATGCCTGCCATAGCCCTGTTGAGCCCCGTGGCAGTCAGGCGGCTCCAGCAAACCAGGCCAATAAATATTGCAGTGGCAGTGCCCGGCTTTCAGCGCCCTCCACACCCACCATACATTATTCAACACATTGCCCTCTATAAATACAGAGGTGAATAATTGATGGGGGCTTGCCCCCCCCTCCTGCCCCATCTGGTGCCTGGGGAAGAGCTGGAGCCCAGCAAAAGCGGCTTCCAGCCCAGAGACCAGGAGACAGGAACATGGTTCCCAAGTCCCAAGGGATGGCTGGCATATCATCCGGACGTGTCTAATGTGACCTGAGGACTCCTTCCATTGCCAGCTTACCCCAGAGCAAGCCAAAAGTGAGAGAATAACTTTTAACCACTTGATTTGGGATGGAGATGGCCAGGCCCTGATGGAGGGGCACTGAGGGCGGAGTGTCCCAGCTGGTGATGCTCATAGCCCAGGTCCATGGGCTCTCTGGATGCTCCATTCAGCCTGGGGAGGGTGGGGGGTGGCTCCTAATTGGGGTGCAGCCTAGATCCTTGCTGCCCCCAGCCCATCACTTTCACCCTCACAGCCCCCTCACAGCCCTCCTGGGTCAGCCAGGGCAGGGTGTGTGTGTGGTGTGGAATCAGGCACCCAAAAGGCACTACGAAATTCTTGGCTCAGCCAGAAAACCCCATGGGATGTGTGGAACATGGCATCTCTTGGGGATATCAGGACAGGGCTGTGGGAGAGGGCTGGTGGGAGCTGCCGAAGCCTCTCCGTTAGTGTGAGTGGCAGACAGCCCGGCCTGGTGGCCTCTGGGGATGATCCCGGCCCTGTGCAGACAGTCTGGCGCCGCTCCCCACTCGGATGCAGCCTCTGCTGCCTCTGCTCACTCTGCCCAACAGAAGAGCTGGGCCTCTGACGCTTGGACATGTGTTAAATTCTCTTGAAAGCAGGAGAAGAGGAGGGGAAAGAAGGAAGAAACTTAAAACCAGCAGCTCGGTGCTTGGCAGCAATTACAGAAGCAAACAGAACATGCACCAGGGTGTCTAACACCGCCACACAGCACAAATCCAAACAGATAATTACCAGGCGGCACGGGAAGGCTGTCGCTCCAGCATGGAGCCCACAGCCAGACCCGTTCAGCACACTGGTTGTCCCCAGGGGAGAGGGCAGGTGGTGGCACAAGGGCAGCCCGGGGCCTCGGGAGCCCCGGAGGACACTCATGGGAGGAGACAGATGCTGACAAGTCGCCGGTCTGAAATGCAGCCAGCGGGAGGTGTTGGCAATGGTTCCAACCAGCTCAGAGCTCGGCTGGTCCCTGAGGCCGCGTTCAGGGGGGATTCAGCAGCTTTCCTGTCCTGCCTTGGAAAGCTGAGCCAGGTCCCCCTGCCCCAGGCACTGGGGCCGCCTGTCTGGCTCACAGAAACCCTCAACTGTGAGTGAGCTGGGAAGTCACTTCAAATAGACAGACAGGGATTCAGGGCTTCTGAGCACAGGAAGGCTCTACATGGCATGGGAAATGGGCAGGCAAGGTTCTGGGGATTCCTACTACCCCAAAAGGAGCAGGACTGTGCTGGGGGCGGGGTGGGGGGGGAAGACCTCAGCTTGGAGAAGGTGGTCTGAGAGAAGGTGGGGAGTGGTTCTCCACTGTCTCCTCTGTCTCTGGCACCATGGAGCAGCGCTGGGATCTGCCTGCTACTGCTGCAGGAAAGCCCTTGCCTGCAGCCCCAGGTTCCTGCAGGCCACATCACTCCAATGTACAAACCGCAAGTACCACATCCCATGGAGACCAGAGCTGCTCTATGCTGGGATACCCAGCACACGTTCTGCCCTGCCCCAAGACCTCACTCCAAACCACTGAAACAGCAGAGGGGGAGGGAAATACAAAACTGTATGCCTTGGAGATCTCACTACTGAGCCCACCTGATGTTCAGGCATTTCCATGAGCTCCCCCATATGCTTTTTGGTCACCCCAAAAGTGCAGGAGAGCAGAAATTTGGCCTTTCTTCCTCACACCATAACTCACTGTTTGCAGGTTGCATGACTGGGCCAACCACAACATCATCAGGATAGGTCAGCACTTGGTACAACCATCTTTACTCTGGGATTCCACAGGAAGGGCCCAGCTTTGCATGCTCTCCCCAGATGCTCCCTGCAGCTCTCACAGGCCACAGCTCACGGGGGAAGCACCTGCCAGCAGTGGAGTGCTAGCTCCCAATCCACGGTGGGAGGAACCCTGACAAAAGCAAAGGGCAAAGTCTTTCAGTCTTCCAAATTCACTCCAGGGAGCACATTTCACAGAAAACGTCATTGCCACAGAAGTCAGTCCATTCATACAGGTTTTGTCATCCACAATGAGCAATGGTGCAGTGGTGGGGGGCGGATTTGACGCAGGAAGAGAGAAGAAAGAAGAGGGTCGAAGAGCCTGTCACTACAAACATTGCACAGACAATGAAGATGCTGGGAAGAATAGGATGAAAGCTGCTGGGAAGACAGTGCTTGCCCAAGCTGTTGGTGAGTTTACCATCCCCGTGTAGCGTTGAAGAGGAATGAGGGCCTCAAGAAAGAGGCAGGATAACCAGTCACACTGTTCGTGCCACCCCTGTGAGGGTGTTCGCTGGGAGACCCTGGGCTGTGGCAGATGAAACCGACTGGCCAGAGAATGCGAACCGGTCTGCCCTGCTGGCCGGACTGAAAGGTTCAGCACCACAGACAGCGGCCGGGCCGAGTTAAGCACCGCGGACAGCGACCGCTTTCAGCGCCGTGAACAGCTGTACTGTGCCTCGGGGCCGCGGCACCCCAGCAGGGCACCCCGCAAACGTGTCCGTGCGGGACCCCTCCGCCCCAGCGGCCCCCTGCGAGGGTCCGCCATTCCCCACCAGGTCCCTGTGCGGACCCACCATTGCCCTTCAGGTCCCGGTGAGATCCTTGATGTGGCCCCACAGTCCTCTCTCTTGCTGCAAAGCCTTGTTATGGCCCTGCCACAATCCAAACCTGATACAAGATTCTTTCTGTAGAGCCACTGCTTCCGTGACAGAGCTGCTCGGCAGCAAGCAGCCATCACTCATGGCTTCCTGCACACACACACACACACACACACACACAGAGTCACCTCGTCAGAGCCCCAGGAGCTGGCGGATGCACCTGATGTGAGCCTTGGCATTCAGCTGCACACATACACGCACACATCCACACACAAACAGAGAGGAGCGCATGCACGCACACACACACAGAGGGTTGCATCAGCTGAATTCATTAGCCCATCTATTTTTACTAATGCAGCAAATCAAGTTGATCTACAGGCAGAGAAAACACACCCGAGATGTGGTGCTGTGGCAAGGCTTTTGTCCAGCACTCTTGTGGGGAACAGCTTTCCAGGACTCCCTCAGCTCTACGCAATATCCCAACCAGCAGCCGTGCAAGGCAGGGTCTTGCTTTGGAGGGCTGAACCTACAGGTCAGAGTGCATGGTAGTAATAAAGACACCTCACTAAAAAGATTGCCTTCCCCAGCAGTTCTTAGTGGGGTAGGAGCTGCCTCCTGCTTTTATCCACCAAGTCAGACCACTGCCATGCTGTGAGTAGTGCGTGTATGACCACTGGCCTCCAAGGCCAGGTCGCCTCAGAGGGCTTGGATCATTCCAGGAATGGGAAGGAACTACAGAAGGCCCTGAGGAGCCACTGGCTCCCCTGGAGTTGGAGGGGCAGTGGCTGTGCTTGGGGAGAGAGAAGCTGTACTTGTGTGTGCAGAGGTGGATCTGCAATCCAGGGCTCAGCACTCACACAAGTCAGCTGGGAGAGAGGCTCAGAGCACAGCTTCAAGCTCAGTGCCGCCTATTCCCCACCACACAAGCCAGGAATTCATGGTGGGGAAAGACCTTGCTGCTCTGTGTGGCCCTGGAGACTTGCCATTTGTGTGATGGGAGCCAGGAAACTCCTTCCCAAGATTACCCTGAGAACTCTTTGGGAGTCTGGAGGGCTAAGAGCAGCTTTCCTGCTCCCTTGTTGGCTCCCAATAACACCAAAGAGGGTATCCCACCTTGCAGTGGACAAAGAGGCTGGGAAAACAACTGGTTTGAGTCCCATTCCTGTTGGATGCTGCTGTCAGTGGTGGGCTGGCTGGTGAATCCATTGCGAAGTCTCAGGCAGCTCATGGCCAGGCAGTGGAGCTGTCACGACCAGGCGTCCCCAGCACTGCTCTGCCCCAGGTCCCACAGCTTTAACAGCAAGACCTGGAGCCAGGTTCTGTGGGGCCAGCCCTGTGCCCAGGGAGCTGGGGAAATGCTGGCTGAGGGGCCCAAGCCAAGCTCTGCTGCAGACCTACCACGTTCTGCTTGTCTGAGAGAACAGCTCATGTCCAGGAGCATCAGGAGATGCAGCTCCTGTACCCAAGCCCTCAGCATGGGAAGCTGTAGGGAGGAAGCAGAGCACCAGCCCTCCCAGCCTGGCCAGGCAAAACTTCCTTGCTCTGGCTGCCACAAGCCCTTCCTGCAGCAGCATTTATCTTCTCTGCTAAGACCCAAATCTCCCAAGACATCAAGCCCTGACCTCCATCCCTATCCCAGGCAGCCCCACATCCCCTCAGGAGGAACCCCTTGCCCAAGAGAAGCACAGGATGTCCAGATCAGGGCAGAGCTGGATCTCAGCCTCTTCTGAAGGTCCTGGCTCTCAGCGCCATGGGAGGATGCTTGTGCTTCAGCCTATTTCCCCACCAGCTGAGGGCAGGGGAAGAGGGAACGGCTCCTCTTGTGACAGCTCCTGCCCAGCCTGGCTTCCCCTCACTACAAAGCCAGCCAGAGCTCAACCAACAGCACCGACTGTGTTACAGCCCTTCTCATTGTCCCTCTTGGGCCCAGAAAGGGGTGAACAAACATGCAAGATCCCACAAGGAGAATGGAGACCGTGGCCCATGGCTGCCGCTGAGCCCCCTCTCCCCAGGACACAGATGTTCCCTTAGGAACTGCTGGGAATTGAGTTTCTTCTTCAGCCCCCTTTATCCCTCCAGAGAAGGCAACAGCCATGCAAGCAGCAATGCCCTCTGCCCTGGGGCTCAGGAGTCTGGCCAGGAGACGGGGTTGAGGCAAGGTGGGCAAACACTTCCAGCATGGAGCTAACAGCACCAGGGTCGTGGGACACTGGGGCATCCAGAGCTCCTTGCTGCACGCAGCTGTGAGTGCTAAATGCCAACACAGGCTCTGAAAAGCTGCACTCTGGAAGCAAAAGCAAGAGCCTGATCCTGCTCCCCCAACCAGGAGATGGGCACAGGTCACACTTCCAACAGGGAAAAAGCCTGGAGAAAGGGCTTCTGATGTCCTGAGCCCTCAGCACTGCTGGCTGTGGAGCACCCCGAACAAGTGTGGATGGTCCCCGTGGTGGGTGGGCAGAGGTTGGCTGCGGGTGGGATGCTGCTGAGAGAGCCCTGCACACCCACGCACTCTATCCTTCTCCCTCCCACACCATCGACACCCACTCGCATCCAGAATCCCCTTTTGCCTCCTCTGGGTGCTGCTCCATCTGCACAGGCAGCGGTGGGGAGCAACAGACCATGGCTTGGAGATGGCTTGGGAAACAGAGGTATGGGAATGGTGCCGTGGATTTGCCATGGAGTTGCCAGTCTGAGCCAGGCACAGCTCAGATCTGCAAAGCATGAAGGCAGGATCCAGCCCCCCAACTCAAAGTGATCCTACTCCAGCCCTTATCCTGGCTGGAGCATGGCCACATCTCCATGGGATGGTCAACATGGAGGTGACCCCACCAGAGTGGACAAGGGGATCTTTTCCCTCCATCTGCCATCCCATATGTGCCACATGGCCCAAGAGAGGGTCCCTCCACCCCCAGGAGCAGGATCTGGGGAGGCAGGAGGTTCCCAGCGCTGGGGATGCTCATCCTGCTGCTCCCCACTGCATGGGGAGCTGCTGGCACAGGGAGGGGAGCAGGCCCGGTGGATGGCGAAGGATCGATGTGGGGGAAGCCAGCTCGGGGAAAAATAGATATCTAGCTCATTAAAAATGGATGCTCAAACGAATCCTCCCCACTCCAAAGCCACCTCCCTCCCTCTTCCTGGTAGCCGGAGTGAAATCAGCAACCAGCTTTCAGAGGAGGGGAGATGCCAGCACGGCACAGCACTTGCTCTGCGCCTGCTGCTCCCATCCTGCTGTGTGCCAAGACCCTCTGGGTACTGGGGAGGGGACCCAATAGCCCCTGCACCCCCAGCAGAGTGTGGTTATGGAGCAGGACCTCTTCCAGAGCATTACTGCTGCAGGGACTACTACATTCGAGTCTTTACTGCCTGGGCACTGCCACGTCCCACCAGCACTGGTGGATGTCCAAGAGCCAGAGGTGCCCCGGCCCAGTTCTCCATGGCACCCATGGAGACCATGGGAGTCTCTCCCTGGTTGCTGCCACAACCCCTTGCCTCAGTTTCCCCCACCTATGCCTGGCCCAGCTCTTCCATGGGGCTCAGCCTGCCTGGCCCCCAGACCCACCTGACTTCAATCACAGACCACTCTATTTGTCCCCATCCCCTCCCCTGCCCAAACAACCTGCCCTGATCCTTTGCCCCCATCCTTGCTGCTGAGGTGTCCCTGGCCTCACACTGGGCTCTGTGGGACCCTGCTGTGGGGCTCAGCCTCCTTGGCCCTATCCCAGCCAGGACCTTTCCTTCCTCTGTCTCATGGGCCTGGGGATGAGCGTGGCCGCCCCTGTTCCCCCCCCCCGCCTGTGTCACCCTGCACCCAATAAAAGCCCCACCAAGGTGTTGGGGGGCAGCTCTGGGGGTGCCAGTGGTCCCATGGTGCCACCAAGGAAGACAAGGGTCAGTTTGGGGGGGGGGGGGCAGCAGCAACCCCACACCCGGGTGACACTGTCCCCACAGCGATGTCCCCCCAACCCCAAAACATCCCGCGGTACCTACCCTGCCCCCACCCCCCCCTCGCAGCTGCCCACTCGGTGATGCTCGGCCATACGGGGAGGGGGGGGGGGAAATCACATTAACCCCCCACCCCCTAGCATTCCCCCGGTCCCCAAACCAGGGCGCTGGGGGCGTGATGCAGCATCACTGAGGGGGGTCACACCGAACACCATCCTCGGTTGAGCTACTGTTAGCCGGCGGGAGATGGGGGGGGGGGGGCGCTACGGGACCGGGAGCCCCGGGGCCGGGCCGGCTCCGCCGCCGTTATATAACGAAGCTCCATGTTGCGGGATGCGGCGGCGGGGGGTGGATGCAGTGTCGGTGCCGGTGCCGGTTTCAGGAGCACCGGCACCGGCTTTGTGTTGTGAAGGGCTTTCCCGGGCGGCTCTTACCTCCAGCGCCGTCTCCCGCAGCTCATGCCATGCCTTCTGCCCGTCCTCTCTCGGTAGCAGGAAAAAAAAACACCGGGAAGAAAACCGGGAAAAATTCTCCCCCTCCAAATCCCCGCTGGAAAAGGGGCCGGATCCTGCCCGGCCCCCGCCCCAGCCCCGCTGAACAACAGGAAAAATAAGCGGGGAGGGGGGTGGGAGTGGGATGGGGCCGGATCCGGGGAGGATGGAGAAGGGGGGTCCCTCCTGCCCGCCAGCCCGGGGAGCCGGAGCTGCACACGCACACGCGCGGTTCACACACGCACACGAGTGTCAGCAGCTGAGGCTGTTA
Organism: Neopsephotus bourkii; assembly: GCF_033783945.1. Taxonomy (NCBI): domain Eukaryota; kingdom Metazoa; phylum Chordata; class Aves; order Psittaciformes; family Psittacidae; genus Neopsephotus; species Neopsephotus bourkii. Next base: position 1,259,964 of record NW_026901034.1, read on the forward strand.
AAGAGACACGGTCGTCGGAAGCGGTAATGGATCGAGGTGGGATGGCACCGGCACCAGGAGCGGTGAGGTGAGCGGCGAGGCCACCGGTAAGAGATGCGGGGGGGAGCGGGCAGGGCTGGGCTGGCAGCGGGGTGTGCAGGCAGGGGGAGAGGGTGGGGGGGAATGCAGGGGTGGGATGATGGGGGGGATGGAGGGAGGGATGGGAGATGGAAGGATGGGAGGATGGGGAGAAGAATGGCTAGATGGGAGAGGGATAAGGGATGAAGGAGCAATGGAGGGATAAAAGGATGGAGGAGATGAAGGGATGAAGGGAAGCAGGTATGCTGGAAGGGTGGATGGAGCAATGGAGGGATGGAGGGATGGAAGGATGGAGGAGCGATGGAGGGATGAATGGAGGGATGAGGGGTGGAAGGAGGGATGGAGGTCCGGGTGAAGTGGTGGCTGGAGGGCTGGAGGGGTGGCTGGCAGGCTGGATGGACAGAAGGATGCTTGCTCTGGCTCTCTCCCCAGCAGGGCGCTGGCAGCCGGAGATCCTGGTGCAGACCCCTCGCCTCAGCAGCCAGCTCTGGCTCTGCTTGACAGCGCCTAGAGCACAACGGGAATGGTCGCTGCAGCTCCAGCAAGCCGGGGTGCTGCGGACACCCGGGGAACGGGGGTGCTTCAGCTGACCAGGCCATAGCTGGCAGCAGGACCTGCAGCTGGGGGATGCCCCATTTCCCACCCCCCTAGCTCAGCACCCACCCAGCAGGCCAGGGCCCAGCTTCACCACTGCTCCCCAGACTGCAGGGGACCGGTTAGCTGCCACATTTAGCCCCTTCCCCTGTCCCTGGGGAGGCTGATGGAGCTGCCTGGATCCGGCGCCTGGCTCCTTCCTCCATTATTTATGAAGCAGGTCGGATTTCGCACTGGCAGCCGGGAGGGAGCCTGTGGGAGGAGACTGGGCATATACACACACACTCACACTCACACTCACTCACACCCTGCCCAATGGGTGACCAATGCAGATAAAGGTGCCCTCCAGTGACTGTGGGGATGTGCAGGTCAGCATCCTCATCATGGTGATGCATCTTCTCCCCATCGCATAAGGAACTGGAGGTCCTTCACCTTGTGAGCCCTTGTCCTCACCAAATGGGGTGTCCCAGGGCAATTGCCAGTCCAAGAGCAGCAGGTGGTGGTCCAACTCCCCGAGTGATTGCAGTGATTCCAGGCACAGGGAGACAGCCGGGTCCCAGAGGGTCCTTGCTGTCCTCTTGGGCCTGGCACAGCTCTGTTGTCACTAATTCCTGCCAGCTCCAGGCACAAGGCAGAACATGTCTGGGTGGCCCCATGTCCTGGGCACATTCTCATACCAAGAAGGTTCACAGCTGCTGGTGAAACCCCTGGGCAGGGAGATTCTTCATGCACATGTTCCAAGTGGGGGAGCACAGCTCGGTGGGGGTATCCACATCATGGGGTGCCTAGTGGGGTGTCCCAGCTCACCCTGCAGCCACTGGCAACTCTGTGCTGTTGGCAGACCTGGACCCTCGAGCCTCCCTGGTCCATGGGGTTTGTCCCCCATGGGTACCAGCAGGGTGGTGGCCAATAACCCCACACTCAGGCTGGGTCAGCAGCCAAGAGCCAAGCGACACCACTGCTCCCCAACTCATCTTTACGCAGACTGCCAGCACCCCATTGGCCCTCCAGCAGCCCCACCGCCCTGGGGGTGCTGACGGGTCACACCCCACACTCCCATCAGAGCCCCATAACGACACGACCCTGGGCCGAGCATCACTGGTCGGTCAGCCGGCCCAGGGGTGCGGAAGCTGGACCGCAGTGCGCCGGGGAGGGGGCTGTCGCCGCGGCAACCGCCGTCGCCTAGCGCCGGCTGTCTCCCGGTAACCCGTCGCCTAGCAATGGGGGATTTCACAGCTCGGGATGAAGAGTTGAAAGTTATTTTTAGCCCGGGCTGTGAATCAATAGGCAGCTCCATTCGCCGCCCCGCAGGATGCTCCCGCGGGGCCTTGCTGTGGTGGTGGCAGGGGGGCTGCCATGGGGACCGCATGGCCTGGCCGGCCTGGGGTCACCATCCTGGCACAGCCCATCGAGGGACACACAGGGCTCAGCCTCTCTCGGCTCCCCCCAGTGCCCTCCATAGGGTTCAGTGCCCCTGGACCTCCCCTGCCAAGGATCTGACACCCCCCAGGGTGACAGCCCTAAGCAGGGGAGGGCTGGTGAGGGCAGGATACCAACTGGACCATTGCTTTGCTATTAGGACCCTCACCTCACTGTGGGGGTCCTCTTTCAGTTGTGAGCACCCTCATTGCAGCTGCTGGGAGCCTCACTGTGCCACGGGGACCTGCTCCCACTACCGTGGTCCCCCACTAGTCCACAAGGGATGTAGACATCCCTTGCCATGGGATGCTCTCCTTGCCATGGGAATAATCTTTATGCTGTGGGGACCCTTGCCTTGACATGTGGACTCCTCTTGCCCACTGCACCCTTGCCCTGCCACAGGGACTCCCATCTTGCCATGGAACTCCCACCTTGCCATGGGCACTCCTTCCTTGCCATGGATATCACCTTTTTCCTGTGGGGATGCTTGCCCTGGCATATGGTCCCCCTCTTTGCCTTGGGGACTACTGCCTTGCCATGGGGGACCCCATCTTTGCCATTTCACGGGGACCCTAATCCAGTGTTTCCCCTCCTGACAGCCTCCCTGAGCTTCTCCAGGGTTCATGCCTGCCCTCAGGGACACCAGCCTGGGGGTGTGGGACACCAGCCTGGGGGTGTGGATACTCAGAGTCAGTGGGGGGGATGGAGCTTGCTCAGCACACAGGTTCCATGGGGAAGGGCTGGGGGTATCCCTAATTGCCCCCTTGCTAGGCTGGGCGTTGAGGTGAGGCTCCTCAACTATTTTTGAACGATGAGGTGGGTGCCTGGCACAGCTGCTTCTCCTTTGGGTGCTCAGCTGAGCTCCCACGCAGCCGTGGGAGGCCAGGCAGCGGGATGCAGAGGATGGGGAACCCCAAAAAGGGGGCTCTGAGCAGCTCCTCCCGAGTCCCCTTTTTGCCTTTGCAGGAGGGTTTTTGCTTCTGGGCCCTGCCCTTGCTGTCACCCACCCACAACACAGGAGCACCCACGGCCCCCTTTGTCCCCACTGGTGAGAGACACTCCATCCTGGAGCGCATGTTTAACGCTGGGGTCCCAGCACAGGGCAGAGCTGGAGCTGTCAGAGAGGGTCCAGTGGAGACCATAGGAATGGCTGGGGCTGGAAGGTGCCTCCTTCAGATGAAGGCTGGGAGAGGTAGGGTGGGTGAGCCTGGAGAAGACATTCTGGAGCCTGTCAGTGTATGAGGTGCTAATAGGGATGATGGAGATGGGAGAAGGGTGACAGCTTTAGGCTGGAAGAGGATGGATTTAGGTTGGATATAAGGCAAGGAACACGGGGTAGGAGGGAGCTGCCTCCTTGACTGAGGGGAGATGTCCGTGCCCAGGGCAGGGCTTGGACCAGGGGATCCGTGAAAGTCCTATTGGATGAGCCCATCCCCTGCCCCGCGGCGGGACATGGGTCCTGCCACAGACACCCCATCACCCTGAGAGCCCGGCGTGTCCAGCCCGAAGGGGTCTCCGCCGGGGGCGGCGGGAGGAGCAGCCGCAATGGCCGTGGTCACAAGAGGGCACTGCGAGATCGAGCGTCCCGGGCACCGGACAGGGGAGGGACCGGTGACCAGAGCTGCCAGGACCCGCTGCCGGGTCCCCTACACCCTGCTCGGGCAGGTCCCGGGGGGCAGCCGGTCCCCGGCCCCGCAGCCCTCCCTCCGGCAGCGGGGACACGGGGTGACAGCTCCTGTGAAGCCCGGGGATGCTCTGCCCCACGGGGGTGGGGCTTTGCCCTGTCCCAGCTCAGCCCCAGCTCCAGTGGCTGCTCACTGAGTGCTCCGGGCCCCCCCGGCCAGTGCCCGAGGCCAGGAGCGGCCCGGGGTGGACACGCCAGGGGTGTCCACGGTGGCTTTGTCCAGCTGTGGCCGAGGTTCCTCCCAAAACACCACGTTAAGGTGGATCGGGGATTTCCTCCCCCTCCCGAGCTGGGGGAGGGGGTTCAGGGTGCAAACCCCCCGCGGGGTGCTGCAGTGGGGCTGGGTCACACTCACCGCCGTGTGCCCATGCGGACACCGGGATCCAGCCTGCGAATGGCAGCGTCCCATCTCCCTGCACGCTCGGATGTCCCAAGGGAACCCCTCCCGAGGGACCCCACGGGACAGTGGGAGTCAGTCTGAGAGAGGTCCCTGCCTGGGGACACCAGAGCCTGGTGCCAACTCACTGCCGTGCCACCTCGGCCTCGGGCACCCGGCGGGGTCTGTCTGTGGGGTCCCTGTACCCCATGCCGGGCAGGGAGCACACCCGGCCCTGCTTCCCCAGGAACCAGTCCCGGGACACATCCCCCCGTGCCGGGGTCACTGTGACCCGCAGTCGGGCCCTCTCTCCCCGACACCCACGGCAGACCCCAGCATAAGGCTCAGTGGGTACAGAGCCCCCCTCGCAGACCTCTCAGCACCCGACCCGCCCGCCCGACCCGCTCCACCTTAACCCGCAGCCCCTCCGGCCCCTCATTTTCCACGGATTCCAGCAGCCTGACTTGTTTCAGCATCGCTCCATGGCGGGAGGGCCACGAATCCCCCTCTCCCGCCTGGCCCACTCCCCTTCCCCCCCTTCCCCTCATTCTTTTCACCCTCCAAATTTACAATCCCTCATTTCCATTCCGCTCCACCCTCTCACTAGGACTTTGTTCCCGGCCTGTATCATCCCATCCCAATTGTTCCCTGTTTATTTCAAACGTTTTGGCGGGCTGTCACTGGATGGACACTTAATTAATTGTGGGGCTGGCACAATAGCGGCTGGGGGGGGGGTGTAAAATCCCAAGGGGGGTTGGGGGGGATTGGAAGTGGGGGCTCGGGTGTGCAGAACCCGCCCATGACAGACCCACACCATGTGTCTCCATGGCCCCTGTTAAGGGTGTCCCCGTGGGGAGGGGTGTGCTGCTGCTGGGGGGTGTGCATGGAGATTGGGGTGTGTGTAAGTCTTGGGGTGCACAGTTCTAGTGGTGCACAAACCAAGGGCCTGGATTTTGGTGTGTGCAGCCTGTGATGTGCGTAAGTCAGGCTTTGTATAGGTTTGGGGTGTACACAGTGAAACTGATGTGGCCTATTGTGTACAGGGGGGTTGTACAAGGGGGTTAGACAAAATGTACAGGGGGGGTTGTACAAGGGGGTACTGCTTAAGTCATAGCTGGCTTGACAAGCTTAGCAGATGCCTTATCAGGCAGTACTAGGATAGAACCTCCTAAGGAGGAGAACAGAGGGGTTTGTACAAGGGGGTACTGCTTAAGTCATAGCTTGTTTGACAAGCTCATCCCCCGTGCGCCTTCAGCTGAATAAAGCATACCTACTTTACAACTTTAACGAAGTTGTGAAGTCTATTCCGCTATCAACAGCCTGAGGTGTGCACAACTGGGGTGTGTATAGTTTGGGTGTGCATAGTTGGGGTGTGTATAGCCTGCAGTTCCTGTTGCCTGGGTTGTGCATAACTTGAGGTGGGCATGGCCTGAGGTGTGCATGGCCTGGGGTATATATAGCCTGAGGTGTGTGTAGCCTGGCGTGCATAGGGCCTGGGCTGTACATATCTTGGGGTGCACATAACGGGTGTGCGCAGTTGGGGTGTCGATAGTTGGGCTGTACATAGCCTGAGGTGCCTGTACTCGGGGTCTGCATGACCTGGGGTGTGCACAGTTGGGCTGTACCACCCCGGGGAGCACCACGCAGCCCCAGCCCTGCCCCGAGGCTCAGCCCCTGCCCACCCCCCACCCCCCCCCCCGTGTGTCCTCCCCGGTGCCGCTGGGGGGTCCGGGGATGCCGGTGCCGGCGCTGCCGGTGCCCCAGGCAGCGGGTGCGGGGGGAGACGCGGGGGGGTGGGGGGTGTCCGGCCCCGCCCCACAGCCGCCATTGGCCGAAAGTTTGGGGCGCGGCGCGGGGTGTCGGCCCCGCTCCCCGCTCCCTGCCCGCGGCCGGTGCGGGCAGCGCGGGCAGGGCCGGGCCGCCCCGGGGCCGCCGCGGCCGCGGCCATGTGGGCGCTGCGAGCGCTGTGCCTGGCCGGGCTGGGCGCGGCGCTCGGCGGCGCCTCTGCGGATCCGTGCAGCTGGAGGGGCAGGTAGGGACCGGCACCGGCACCGGCGGCACACGCGGGTCCCCGGCTCAGCATCCCCCCTCCAAACCCCGCTGCCCGGCTAGCAGCCCGCCCCCCACCCGGGAGCATCCCCCTGTGCAGGGGCTGCCACCGCCTCCTGCGGGGCTGGGTCGCAGTGGGATGCTAGGACCTGCTCCTGCCTCAGTTTCCCCATCCCAGGGATGTGCGGGGTCCGGGCCCGCCTCACCGGGAACGCTTCCCGCAGCCCCTTCCCCCGTGAATTGCAGCCCCGCGGCCCCTGGGGCCCCTCGGCAGGGCTCGGAGCGCCGCTGGCCGTGGTGGGAAAGGCATCGAGCTCCGGAACAAAGGGCCTGGGCTGCCGCAAGCCCCACGCGAGGCCGTGGGGGGCACGGGCGGGACACAAGACCCGGCAGCAGCGTGGCCGGGACAAAGCAGCCCCACGGCTGTCTCCGCTCCCCCGGGCAGGGCTTTCCCGCTTGTCCCCTCCCCTAAATATTCAACAGGCAAGACGTGGCTTCGGGCAGCGGTTCCACGCGAGCCCGAATCCCACGGGGATGGTAACCCCCAGCCCCCACAGGGCATCCCCCAAAGTTGGGTTATGCAAGGAACAGGCGACCCCAAGGCTGTGCGTGCCGTGGCTTGGGAGGCTGGGGAGTCCATTCTGGGTGCAAGGGGGGGGTGTGTGCTGCTGCACACCCCCCACCCTCGCGGCACCTACCCAGGGGGTTGGTGGGGCCGAGAACCCCCAAATGATACACATGCAGCCTGTGGCATCGAGGGTTTGGTGCTATTCCTCCCTGTGTTCATCCTGCACAGCTCCATGGAGTGCTGGGAGAATAAGGGCTGGGGGGGGTCCCCATCACCTGGGGGGACACAGGCTGGGGCTGGGGGTCCCCATCACCCGGCATGTCCCGGTGACGGGAGTGCTGTGCCTCGCAGCGGGCTGTCGCAGGAGGCGGGCAGCGTGGAGCAGCTTTCCCTGCCCTGCGCCGAGGGCTCTCTGGAATGGCTGTACCCCACGGGGGCCCTTCGCCTGCGCCTGGCCCCCCGCCTGCCCCCCGCCACCGCCGCCGCCACGGGCGGGAGCCCCCAGCACGTCACCGCCTGCGTGAAACCCGCGGGCACGTTCCGTGGGGCTCAGCTGTACCTGGAGCGGGACGGGGCGCTGGAGCTGCTGCTGCCCGAGGCGCCGCGGCCCCGCGTGCGCTGCTTCAGCTGGGCGCCCCAGGAGAAGGTGGCCCTGTTCCTGCAGGCCACCCCGCACCGCGACATCAGCCGCCGCATCGCCGCCTTCCGCTACGAGCTGCGGGGGGACTGGCTGGCCCGCCCCGCGCTGCCCGCCGCCAGCCTCACCGGGGAGGGTGAGTGTCCCGCAGCCCGGCTCGGCCTGCCCCAGCTGCCATTGCCGGGTGTCCCCCGGTGTGCGCGGAGGGGCCGGTCACCGGTGGCGGGTGGTGACGGGCTGTGCTTGGCCATTGCAGGGGCTTGCCGGCCGTGCAACGACACCGAGATCCTCATGGCCATTTGCACTAGTGACTTTGGTGAGTGCAGCCCCTGCCCGGGTGCTGGGAGCCCAACAGGAGGGGAGGAAACTCAAACTGGGGGCCGAAGCCCCCCCAGGCTTGCCCTGCCTAGGCATCAGTACAGAGCCTGCTGCCACATGGGGATGGGAACAGGGATGGGGATGAGGACAGGGATGGGAGCAGGTATAGAGATGGGGATGGGAATGGGGACAGAGAAGTCTATGGGGACTGGGATGATAGTGAGAGAGATGAGAATAGATGGTGATGGGAATGGTGGGAATAAGGATGGGAATGGGGGGAATGAGGACAGGGATGGAAATGGGAATGGGGACAGGGAAGGCCATGTGGATTTGGACAAGGATGGGGGTGGGTGGCAATGGGAATGGTGGGAATGAGGGTGGGCACAGGTATGGAGATGGAGATGGGGACAGGAATAGGGATGGGAAAGGCTACAGGGATCATGACAAGGATGGGGACAGGGATGGGGATAAGGTCAGGGCCATGCTGACACCCATCCCTCTCTTCCCCTCGCAGTGATCCGTGGCAGCATTCGGAGCGTTTCCAACGATGTGGAGCTGCAGGAATCCATCATCGGGGTGAGCGCTGCCCGCATCCACCGCCAGAAGTTTCCCCTGTTCCAGGCAGGGGGGCGGCCAGTGGGCAGCATCCACACCCCGCTGCACTGCGGCGTCAGGCCAGGCCCCGGCACCTTCCTCTTCACGGGCTGGCTGCACTTTGGTGAGGCCTGGCTGAGTTGTGCACCGCGGTACCGGGACTTCCAGCGCATCTACCAGGGGGCACAGCGCGCACACCAGAACCCCTGCGAGTTCCCCATGGACTGAGTGGCTCAGGGGCGGGAAGGACAGCTCGGCCCCGCAGGTGCTGGGGGGTCCCACAGGCAGCAAGAGCATCCCTGGGGTTGAATGGCGCCTGAGAGCCTGAGAGGAGCAGTGATTTGGTCCTTGCTGTGCAGCCGGGCTCCAGCAGCATCCACTGATGGGCTGGGGGGGTCCCGAGAAAATCCTGCTGGAAGGGAAGGGGTTTTCCCAGGGAACTGCCCAGGTGAGGGGTGCTGTTGTGTGGGGCAGGGGGTTAGGGGCTCCCAGGGAACTGGGGTGCTGCAGGCTCAGGGGATGCTGTGGGTGCAGCACGATGGGGGTGGCTGTTGTTCCCCCCGGGAGGGCACGGTGATGGGTGGCCATGGCAGTGGGTGCCACAGTGGGGTGTGGAAGGGCCAGGAGGTGATTTGCAATGTCAGGGGTGGAAGTGGGAGCAGGATGGCAGTGAGCCTTGCCCTGACCCTGCCTGCAGTGGAGGGCTTGGGCAGGGGCCATGGGGTGGATAAGGAGGGAGTGAGGCTGAAGAAAGCAAGGGGATGGCAAGGGGGGAGGAAAGCTGGTGCAGGACCAAAGCACCGATGCAGGAAGGTGCCGTGAGAGTGGGTAGAGGTTGGGACAGGCCGGGACGTGCTGCCCATCCTGCCACCGTGGCTTCGTGGTGTCTGCCGGGTCATCCTGGTGGGTCACAGCCTGTCAGCCAGGGGGAGTGGTTTGACCGTGGGGGTGGGGGGCATTGTATGTGCACTACAGTGATAACGATACCAAATGTGTGACCTTTTTGATAAACTAAGCTGTCTTTGTAGAGCACGTGTGTGAGACTCCTTGGTTTGTAGGCAGCTGAGCGGGATGGCCTATGCCTCCCCATGTGTCAGCTCCAGCCACTGACCCTGCCCTGGAAACAGCCCTGCTCTCTCTTTATCTCCCTCCATAAAGTGATATATTGCTGTTTCTGAGTGCTGCATCCCTGGGATGGGTCATTTTGAGGTTCTTCTCCCTGGGTACTGGGGGTGGCCCCATGCCGGCGGGTGAGCAGCCACTGTCAGGGCTCATTCTCGTCAGAGTCACCAGCCACAAGGCTTCATTGTGCTGGGCTGCACCGTGCTGGGCCCCCAGCCCCACTGCTTCCCCCCTCCATGGGGTCCTGTGGGCTGTGTGTGGTGGTGGGGAGGGAGACAGGAGCCCAGCGGGGATGGGGCACAGGAACCCTGGCCAGGACCTTTCCTCCACATCAGTGATGCCCACAGGAACTCAGTGCTGGAAAAGCTCAGCCCCTGAGCACCCAGAGCAGAGCTGCTCCAGCCCTCGCAGCATCTCTGTGGCCTCCTCTGGACTCTCTCCAACAGCTCCACGTCCCTCTTGTGCTGTTGCCCCAGAGCTGGATCAGGACTGCAGGGGAGATCCTCCCCAGAGCACAGCAGAGGGGGACAATCCCCTCCCTCTTGTGCTGCTCACGCTCTGGGGGTGCAGCCCAGCACATGGGGGGGTTCTTGGGAGCTGCTCATTGACCAACACGCACAAGTCTCCTCAGGGCTGCTCCATCCAGTCTCCCCCAGCCTGCGCTTGTGCTGGGGATTGCCATGGCCCATGTGCAGGACCTTGCACTTGGCCTGGTTGGACTTCATTTGATGTCCTTGCTGTCTACAATGCACTTTTCCTTGCCAAGAAACCATTTCCAATGAGTGCCGTAGGCTTTGGAGTTCAAATATGTACATGTAAATGTGTGTGTGTATAAAATGATCTGCTTGTGATATGATCCTGCCTGTGAGGTGGTGGTGGGCTCAATACACAACACATGTTTTCCCCAGGGAAGAATGTGATGCTTATTTTATGCTTTCCTGCCAAAGGGCTGGTGCTCATTTTGGGGACAGGCTGGGCCCGAGGGCAGGATCCATCCCTGGCAAATCTGATGCTCCATGCCAGGCTCTTGAGGATGCCAGAATCCCCCTGGATTTTGGCAACAGGCAGGAACTGAGCAAGCAGTGGGAAAGAGGAAGGAGTGGGAAACCCAGTGGAGGAGGAGAGAAAATGGGGATGGAAAAGCAATAAATGAGGTGCAAAGGGAATTGTGCTGCCCACGGCATCCTCCGCACACATCGAGGGTAAATCACGGCTGCTCTGACCCTGCCGCAATCCCGCGCATTCCTCTCTGCTGAAGAACGGGATTTAATGTGTTGAGCATCCGGCGGCATCTGCCCAGCACCAGAATCTCCTGTTTTGCTTCAAATCTGTTTATTTGGCCAGAGCAGCTCGTTCTGCTGCTGCGGAAAGGGCTGCTCTGTGCCTCGCTCACCGCTGCGGGGGGTTCGGGCTGTTTTTGGTGCCCTCTGCCCTGGGTCATGTTGGGTTGGCTGCTCTCACTTCCCGCAGCTGGGCCCCAGCCAGGGCACAAGCACTTCCTATGGGACCATCCCACAGGGAATCCAGGCAGCCAGTGCCTCAGTTTCCCTACTGCAGGAAAGGGATAACAGCCCTTCCCTGCTGCTCAGGGCTGCCGTGGCAGCATCCTGCATCCCGTAGCCCCATCGTCCCCATCTCCCCAGGGCTGGTTGTCCCACCGATTCCCCGAAAGCAGAGTCCAGCCCCAGCCAAGCCAAAATCCTGTCCAGCCTCTTGGCCACAGAGGGTAAAATCACAATGAGCCAGACTCCATTCCGGTTACTATTTCCTTGGCAGGATGGAAAATGTGGTGGGGTGAGGGGGAAGCGCTAGGGACCATGTTGTGACAGGGATTGCTTTGGGAGGACCAGACAGGAGCTGGGGGCCTCTGGAAGGCAGCTGGAGCCCAGCTGGGTTTGGTGAGAGCAGTGACAATGGCCAAAGGCCTGCGGGGAGCGTAGGGAAAGATCCCCCTGAGGTGCTCACCTGGACAAGGGTGGATGCAGCTCCCCTGGGGATGAACCTGCCAGACCCGCTCCAAACCCATCTCCTGCTATGGGGGGTTTAGGGACACCACGGAGGGCAGCACCCCCAAACCATGTTCCTAAATGGCAATGTGCCCAGGGAGGTGCCCAGAGTCCTCATCCCATGGGATCAGCAGCATTGTGGATGCAGGTGTCCAGGCAGGGGACACACACACACACAGAGCCCTTTGGTCATGCTGCCAATGAGTGTCTGTGCTGGGACAACAAGGCACAGAGGGGTGGCACTGCCGAGGTGCCCCCGTCGCTGTCCCCAGCCCTGCCGCACAAAGGCAGCGCCGTTTCCCGCCACCCCCCCCACCCCCCAAGCCCTTCCTCCCCCTCTCCTGCCCCTTCACCCTCCTCCTCCCCGGCTGCTGCCGAAGAAAGCCCAAACCAGTGAATCGAGGGGCACAAAGGGGAGGCACAAAAGGGAGGCCCTCTCAGCCCCCCTGCGGCCCCTGCAGCCACCCTGGGATGACCAGTCCTGTGCTGCCTGCCCTGCCCATCCTGTTCATCCTGCCTGCCCTGCCTGCTTTGCCTACAGCACCCAGGAGCTGGCACAGGGCAGGAGGATGCTCCTGGGACCCGAGAGGGGCCCATAGGGTCAGGATAATATCCTTGGGGTTTACAGATCCTCTATAGGGGTGGACAATGTCTCTGGGACCAGGGAATGTACTATAGCCTCAGATTTATGCTCCTGGGCCAGGTGGTGGCCCATAGGGTCAGGATGATGCCCTTGGGGTTTGGGAGTGCCTTATGGGGTTGGAAGATGCTCCTGGGACAGAGATGCATCACAGCATGAGGATGATGCCCTTGGGGTTCAGGGATACCCCATAGAGTCAGGATGATCCTCTGGAGCCAGGGGAAGCCCCGTAGGATCAGAATGATGTCCTTGGGGCTTGGGGTGCCCCATAGGGTCATAATTAAGACCTTGTGGTTCACAGATAACCCAAGGGTCAGGATGATGCCCTTGGGCCAGGGGAAAGCACAACAGCAGAAAGGATGAGGCAGTCTGGGTGTCCTCATTGGGCAGCAGAGAAGGGACCTGAGGGCAGGACCCTCAGCACCAAGAGAAGCGGGAGCCTGGTGGCCCCAAGGACACCGACACCCCCCAGCCCTTCCACCCCTTGGGGAGGTGTGCCCCAAAGCCTACCATAAGGGGTTGCTTTGAGCGCCCCGTTGGGCTGGGTCAAAGCCAAGCCAGCAGCATCCCTCTGGCTGGAAGGGATGCTGGGGGCCCTGAAGCCCCTCACCCCGGCTCTCCTGGTCCAATACGCCTACGCTTGGTGTGTCCGGCTGCCAGCAGCTGTTGGGAAGCAGCTTTCCCAGCGCATAGTGACAAATTCCTGGCGGCTGGGGCTGCTTTGCAGCCGCCGCAGCCCCGCTGGGGGGAAGCTGCCCTGGAAAGAGGTGGATTAAAAGCTCTTTGGCTCCAGTGGTGCATCCAATGGTCCCCTCGCACAGTTCCCTGATACGTTCCGGACACTGCGGGCTGGGGCAGAAGTGGGATGCTCCCACCCTTCACAGTGTCCCAGGGGCCCAGCAGGGAGAGCTCAGCTCTGCCTGGGAATTGCTTCCTTAATTAATTTGCTTTGCAGCATCACGGTGGGGCCTTGGGCTGCCCCAGGGACCAGCTTGTCCACACAGACCATCCTCCTCCTCCTCCACATCCCCTGCCCCCCTCTTTTCCCAGCTCCTATTTCCCCAGATTTTCTGCTCACTCTCAGTCTTAACCGGCCCCACCAGAAAATCGGAGCAATCCCCATGGCCCCCGATTTGGCTCCAGCCACATTAGGGTATGGAGGGGCAGCACCCCTGAGCAATATCTCTGGGCTCTACAGATGGTGTTTCCTCCCCAGTGGAGCTGCCCCACTGCTCCCTGGCTGGGTTTAATTGGGTCTGGTTGTTAAGCACCCCAAGCTGCATGGTGCGGTACAAGGGTAGAGCACACATGTGCATGTGTGTGCATTCTCATTCCAAGGGTGAAGTATTTGGCTCCCACAAGGAGAAGGCTGGTGCCTTCTACAGGGCTGGAGAGGTGGGAATCCCGCTCCACAGTCACAGAATCATAGACTGGTTTGTGTTGGAAGGGACCTTGAAGCTCCTCCAGTCCCAGCCCCCTGCCACGGGCAAGGACACCTTCCACCAGACCAGGTTGCTCCAAGCCCCGTCCAACCTGGCCTTGAACACTGCCAGGGATGGGGCAGCCACAGCTTCTCTGGGCACCCTGTGCCAGCGCCTCAGCACCCTCACAGGGAAGAGCTTCTGCCTAAGAGCTCATCTCAGTCTCCCCTCTGTCAGGTTAAAGCCATTCCCCTTGTCCTGTCCCTACAGGCCCCTGTAAAATGCCCCCCCAGTCTCACTCCCCTCCACCCCAAAGCTGGGGCTGCCCACAAGTAGTCAGTGATGGATGTCCCAAAGCCCTGGAGGAGGCTGGTCACCCTCTGGGGTGCCACCGGCCACGGCACAGACCCCTGGGGCCATCCCCATCTCCCAGGGGACACCCCAACATGCTGCTGGAGGGGACCCCCCGGAAGCCCTGACCCAGAGGCCCGAGGAAGGCCCGAGAGGAAGGTGACAGCGGGGCCATGTGGGCCGGGAGCTGCTGCCCTTTGTGTGCGGCTGCCCTCCTGAGCCGTCATTGTTCCCACGTTGGGGTTGGGTTGGGGGGGGTTAATTGCGGGTGGGCAGGAGCTGTGGAGCCCAGCCCCCCCCCGCATCCCACAGCCTGGAATTTTCCCACAATCGTGGCTCTCTCGCAGGAGGAAACCCACCGCCTGTGGCACGCACAGCCGTGAACAAGCGTGCACACCACTGCTCACAGCCGTGCATGGCTGCACAGCCACGCACAGCCGTGTACAACTACATGAAAGCGCGCACAGCCGCACGCAGCTGTTCACAACCTCACACATCACCATGCACAGCCGCCCGTCTGCTCACAACCATGCCCCACTGTGACTAGCTGCGCACAACCAACAGCAACAGCACACCGTCAGTGCACAACCGCACACAGCGGTGCCCACGTGCACAACCGCGGCTGCAGCCCCACAGCCGCGCACAAGCCCGTACCGTACCGTACCGCACCGTACCGTACCGTACCGCACCGTACCGTACCGTACCGTACCGCACCGTACCGTACCGCACCGTACCGTACCGCACCGTACCGTACCGCACCGCACCGTACCGTACCGTACCGCACTGCACTGCACAGCCGCACGCGAGCGCGCACAGCGCTGCTCAGCCACAACCCCCCCTGCCTGCACAACGGCGCGCGTTCACGCGCGGCTGCCCATGGCCACGCACAACCGTGCACGCCCGCAACAGGCGGCGCCGCTCCTCCCGCCCCGCACACAAAGACCCGCCGGTGCGCAGCACCGCTATGCCCCGGCCCCTCCCGGTGCGGGCAGCCTCAGCCCGGCCCGGCCCCCGCGGAGGGCGGGAGCTGGGGAGCCGCCCCTTCCGCCCGCCATGGAGCCGGGGGAGCCGGGGGAGCCCGGGGAGGCGGCATGGGTCGGGCCGGGCGGGGGGCCGCTGGGCGGGCGGTCGCTGCTGGAGCTGGCCGTGGCCACCGGGGTGGCTGCTTGGGCCGCCTGGGCCGTGCTGCTAATGCCCGGCTTCCGTCGGGTGCCCCTGCGGCTGCAGGTACCCCCGATGCCCCCCCCCGCCCCTCCCAGTCCCGTGTCCTCCCGGTACCGCCGGCGCTGACCCCGCTCTCCGCAGGTGCCCTACCAGGCCTCCAGCCCGCAGCAAGCGGCCAACGCGCTGGCGCTGCTGCGGGGACGCACCGGGAAGACGGTGGATCTGGGATCAGGAGATGGACGGCTCGTAAGGGCGGGCAAGGGGGTGCGGGGAGGACAGGGAGGGGGCTGTGCTCAGCAGGAGGATGGATGCGATCCCCCCCTGAGCAGCTGCTGCCGTGCACCCGGCTGGGCTTCTGATGGCCCTCCTGGCTGGCCCTAGATAATCCCAGACAGCTCCTAGACAGTCCTAGGTAGTCCTAAACAAGCTCCAGGTGGCCGTAGACAGCTCTAGACAGGTCTGGGTGGTCATAGACAAGCCTTAGGTGGCCTAAGACAGTGCTAGGCGGTCATAAATAGCCTTGGACTGTTCTCTGTGGTCCCAGACAATCCTAGGTAGTCCTTGATGGCAACAGAAGACACCACATGCAGTGAGCAGCATGGGAAGGCACTGTAGGAGGGAGGTGCCAAGGCCTGAGGCCACCCTGCCTCTGAGGAGGGAGCGAGTGGAACTGGGACACAGCCCCTGCCCCCTCAACTGGCCCCCAGACTCGACCCTGATGTTTGTTTTAGTTGCAGCTCTCTGTCTCTCCTCAGGTGCTAGAGGCTTATAAGCAAGGTCTGAGACCAGCCTTTGGCTACGAGCTCAATCCCTGGCTCCTGTGTCTGTCCCACTACCGGGCCTGGAAGGCTGGTTACCATGGGAAGGTTTTCTTCCTGAAGAAAGACCTGTGGAAGGTAACAGTGTCCCAAGGCGTGTCTGTGTTCAGGCCAGCGCTAGGGCTTGCTTGTGGTTGCTTGCTCCTTCCTCAACCTGTGCTGCTCCCAGGAGGTGGAAAACCATCCTCGTTCCCAGGGGAATGCCAGCCTGGGCAGCCCGTGGCTGGCTGCTGGTTCAGCAGGCAGCAGTGCTCCTTCTCAGAGCAGCTTTGATGAGAGGCATGAGGTGCTGCTGACACATGGTGGCCTTCAGAGGTGTGCTTCTAAAGGTGCCTGCAGCCTGACCAGAGAAACCCAGCAGGGAAGGTGGATGTGGGATGATGCCGGAGGCAGGCACTTGCGAGTAGTGCTGCTCCCAGGCACACCAGCACATCCTCATCCCACATGTTGTGGGGCGTCTCTGCTTCCTCCAAGGTTCAGAAGATCATACAGAAGGTGGTGAGATACTTGGTTTCCCCCTTGTCCCCCTTTGCTTGTTGCTTCTTGCATTCCCCTTTTCCATCTCTTTTAAGGTGAATCTTTCTGATTGCCACAATGTGATCGTGTTCCTGGCCCCCAGCGTGGTAAGTCCATCCCTCCCTCACACCCCAACTTCTTCAGAGCAAACTCCAAGGAGGGTTTTATTAGGAAAGAGAGATAATCTGGACAGTGGCAAAGGCTCTATGAGTGGTTTGGTGCTCAGCACCATCCACATTTATCGAATCATAAAATCATTAAGGTTGGAAAAGACCTTTAAGATCAAGTCCCACCATTACCCCAGCACTGCCAAGGCCACACTAAAATGTGTCCCTAAGTGCCATATCTATACATCTTTTAAATACCTCCAAGGAGGTACCTGCCCTGGGCAGCCTGTTCCAATGCCTGACCACTCTTTGGGGAAGAAACTGTTCCTAATACCCAGTCTAAACCTCCCCTGGTGCAGCCTGAAGCTGTTTCCTCTTGTCCTGTCTCTTGTTACTTGGTTCTAGTCCCAGCCATACACAGGGCTGGCACCAGCCATATGTTTTGGAAGGGTCCTTGGTTGATGGAGCCTGCTTGGGCCCCACCAGCCCTCCCGAGAAGCTGTCCTGTGGTTGCTGGTGGCACTGCACCACATGGCTGGCTCTTTCTCCCCAGAAACCTCCCCTGGCCACCAAGCTCCTTGCAGAACTCCCTGACGAAGCCCGGGTGGTGGCTGGACGCTTCCCCTTCCCCTCCTGGACCCCCACCAGCACCCTTGGGCAGGGGCTGGAGCAAGTCTGGGCATATGACATGAAGGAGGTGCGGCGAGCAGCGCAGAGCAGTGCAGAGGGAAGCCAGGTCCAAGAGCAGGCTCCTTAAGCCTGGCATTAAGCACTGGAGCCCTTTCAGTCCTTGGGCTCAGCTCAGAGCTGCTTGGCCAGGCTTTTGTTCCGGAGACTTGCAGGCTGGCAGTGCCTCAGTTTTCCAGTGAATGGGCAGTTGGGGGGAAGCAAGGGAGGGGAAAATCAGACCTAGAAATCCTGGAATTATTGTAGGATTTAAGGGCTAAGCCTCCAGTGCCTCTTTATGTACATTTGCTACCTTATTTCTAGTTAAGTTTTCAAAATAAACGTTTGATTGGTTCTTCCCTTGAAACTTTTGCTTTGCTGCAGGGTGCTCCTGGAGCCAGAGCTGCTCCTGGCCTCAGGCTTTGCTCTGCTGGCCCTTTGGAGGCAGCTTTGGAGGCAGTTTGTCCAGCTCCCCTCCTGCTGAAGAATCAGTTTGGTCCTGCTCACGGTGTATAATATCCCATTTTCCAGGAAAATGGAATGTAATGAAACAGGAAAAAGGGGCTTTCTCACCATAAAAGAGCAGCTCACCCCCTTTCTCTAGCCTGTTAGACCAAAGTCTGTCTCGAGCTAGCCCATGCCTTATCTCTTTGAGAGGGGAGTGAAGACAGGAGCAGAGTTAGCCCTTGGACTCCAGTCTAGGTCTGACCCAGGAGAAATGTTACCACAGGAATGGGAACCTGGAGCCCCTCAGTAAAAAGCTGCCTGGGAACCTGACCCCGTGTCCCAGGCATGATGTGCTCAGGGAACAGCAGAATTCCTGCTGCTGAAGGGTCAGGACAGACATGCAGTTGTCTCATGTTAGTGCTGTGAATTTGAGACCCGGAACACCCACGTGGTTGCCCTCGCTGTGCCTCCCAGCTCTCAGCAAGGAAAGGATATGTGCCCTGGCCAGTCCACAAAGCAGAAAGCTCCTTCCTTTGGAATGCTGCTCTTTCTGCTCTTCAGAGCCGTGGTGGATAGCTATGGTTCATGCCTGACAGTCCTGGCTCTGTGCAGCGAGTATCGGCTGCCCCAGCACTGAGCGCACGTGGCTTCCTCAGCTGGAGGATCTCCTGCTTGTACCTGCAGTGGGGAATTAGCACCATGGTTGCCTGTGGACTCACTATCCTGAGTGATTTGTTTAAAGGGACACTGCACCTTGTGTTTGCCAAGGACACACAGCGTCAGTTAGTGCAGAGCAGCCAGCCCAGGCACTGAGCCTGCTGGGAACTGAGTCCTGGCAGATACAAACCCAGCCTTTTCCCAGGGAAGAGGCTTTTGCCAGGTAGTAGACCTGTGAGTCTGACCTGAGTTCACGGCAGGCACCGAATATGTGGAGTTAGAGGAGGCACAGCTGGACCATTGCTCCAACAGATGTGCTCTACTTTTTCTCACCCTTCCTTGCCCAAGCAGCTGTTCTCCCTGCTTTGGGGCATGATGAGCCACAAAGTCAGAAAGGACTGTACATTAGGGGCTGCTGGAAGATTTCAGCTAAGAGAGGGATTGCTTCTCTTAGCTTCCAGCTAAGACTTCCTCTCAGATTCCTCCACAGGATGAGTGAGCACACAGGTAAGGCCAGATTCTACCCCACTGCCCTACAGAAGGAGGGCTGGTGGCAGCTGCAGCACATCTGGATGTGCTGTGGGACATTAGCCCTGCTGGCAGTGCTGTGGAAAAGAAGTGGCAATTGTTCCTGGAGCACAAAGAAACTTGGAGCACAAAGCAGAGAACGTGTGAAGGGGGATCCCACCATCTCACCTTGCAAGATGCTTGTCTATGTATTCCTGCAGCTCTGACACCTGCTCTTCTGCCACAATGGCCCGAGTCAGCAGCTGGCTTCTCTCCTCCAAATCCTTCTGGAGGGGCAAAAACCATAGAGAAAACTGAGATGGGAGTGACCACTTCCCTATCACTCGGCTCCAACACCACTTATCATTAGGCTACAGAAGCAACCCCAAACTGATGTGCTCAGGGAAGGGAGCCTGGTGATGACAGTGCAGCTTTCTGCAGGCGTCATCAGCTGAGCTCCCCTCGCTCACCAGAGCACAGGCTTGGGTGCCAGGGCCACCACAGTGCTGCCAATTGTGATGTCCTACTCCAGAAGCTTCACAGCTGAAGCGGTGGTCACTGGATTTGGCACACAAACAGCTTTCACACCTCTACACCAAAGGGAACCCTTTGCAATGAACTTAACCTACCCTTTTAGACAGAACCCCAGTTTTTGCACAGTGTCTCTGGGCAGTAGATGACCACCTCACCCAAGGTAACCATACAGTCCCTGTGTCACCAGGAGAACCTGAGGTGTTTGTCTGAGCTCACTTGCAAGGTGCACAACAGAGCCAGGAGCAGGACCTGCTCTGTGTGCAGTGCTCTGCCTCAGTCACAGCATCTCCATTCTTTTGGCCACAAAGATACACCCAAATTGGATGTTCATCTTTACCTGACCAGACAATAGTGAAGCACTTCCTTAGGCTGCTGTGGTCGACATGGAAGGGGTCTGGGAGCACATCTATAGCTTTGTCTACCACAGAAAAACAAGCCTCTGCTTGGTTTCCAAAACCCTTTTCCCCAAGTGTGGCAGGGACCCCAGCACCAACTCCTCTTCCCACTGCTGCCATCACTAGCAGACAGCAATCCCCACCTTAGACAAGCCTGCTCACATCACCTCAGTTTCCTCCCCGTGCTGGGCCAGCCCATTCCCAAGTGTGGCACAAATATTCATGTGCCCAGGGGGAACCACACTGGAAAGCTGATTGAGATGCAGCCTAGACTTGAACCAGCTTGAACACAGACCCAGTTTGTTGTACAGATGCCTTAATGCTTGTGCTGAAACATGGGAGAGACCAATATGGTCTAGCAATGAGCAGATACAAAGGTTGCTACCCTTCCAGTAGCCTTGAGAGCATCACTTGGGCTGAGGCCAAAACCACAGCAAGGCTCTGTGGAAAGCCACCCTGCTCCAGGCAGGAGCAGTGTGTTTGCCCTAGCAGCGGGCTGGGGCAGCCCACCTTTGCATGTGGGTTAGGGACAAGCTTTTATTGGGATGGGCTGTTCCAGGCCTTTACCTGGGTGGTGTGTGTGAACTCCTGGAGCTGCTTCCTGACCTCTGCCCAGCCCTCTTCATCCAGTGGCCTGAGAGGGAAAAGCAGAACTTGATCATGTTCAGACATTCAGATCCAGCCCAGCCATAGGTCACACAGCTCTGGTGAGGGGCTGGACACAATTCATGCCCATCCAACCATAAACCCCAGTGCTCTGAACCCTTTTTTCTCCTGATGCCCCAAACTTCAGGGCATGCAGCATTGTCCCTGTGCCTGGGCACAAGAGTCACAGCCCTTCTGCCAATCTGGGATGCCACACTGCAATGGCTGGGTTTGTTCCAAGAGCACATCAACACTCATACATCAGAGCACTCCGTGCAGAAAGAGTTCTTATCCTGACACTGAATTTGATGGAAACAGTGATCAATGCCAAATGCTGCCACTTTTCACGTTTCGGAGCACAAACCCACTTGTTCTGGTCACTGAGCATGATAGGTGCTGAGCAGTCTGTGCAGCCCAACGTGGGAAAGTTCTTCCTCTTCTGTCCCTGTCTGAATAAGCAAGATACAGGTCACATCTGATGCTGGAGGAATTTGGGTTGTATGGAGGAAGGAATGCATTGTGCTCCAGAGCTACGACTGCCCGAGTTCCCTCTGGTGGCTGCAGCCTCCCAGTCCAGGCACACAGGAAATCGTGGCCGAGATTCCATGGGAGCAAAGGGAACAATAAACAGTGAAGCCACACAGCTGATTGCTAGAAATGAGAAGTAGCAAGAATTATAGCTACGTGCTGCAGTAACACCAGCTAGAGGAACAAGGTAACAGCATGGATAAACCATTAGCATGCAGAAAACAAATATATCAGGTGGTCAAGTTTTGTGGCAGCTAAAAAGTGGCACCTCAAGAGCTAGATATATCATTAGAATTAAGGGTCTGGACTTTCTGTGTCTTATTCCTGTGGTGAGTCTGCCAAAATTAATGCATGTATTCAAGGATAGGTGCATTCATATCTATATGTTCAGCTTGGAGAAGGCTCTGGGGAGATCTTGAAGCAGCTTCCAGTGCCTAAAGGGGCTACAAGAAACCTGGAGAGGGGCTTTGAACAAGGGCCTGTAGGGGCAGGCTAAGGGGAATGGCTTTAACCTGACAGAGGGGAGACTGAGATGAGCTCTTAGGCAGAAGCTCTTCCCTGTGAGGGTGCTGAGGCGCTGGCACAGGGTGCCCAGAGAAGCTGTGGCTGCCCCATCCCTGGCAGTGTTCAAGGCCAGGTTGGACGGGGCTTGGAGCAACCTGGTCTAGTGGAAGGTGTCCCTGCCTGTGGCAAGGGGATTGGGACTGGATGAGCTTTAAGGTCCCTTCCAACCCAAGCCAGTCTGGGATTCTATGATGCTGTAAGGACTACAACTACTTTTCAATGTGGAAAACATGGCAGAGCCTGGTCAAGGCTCAAGCTCTTCTCTGAGAGACTCCAGCTCAGGCACTGACTAGTCAGTGCTGGCATCCAGTCAGTGAAATACATGACATGTTTTCTAGGGTACCAAACTTTTAAAAGGCTGAAAAATCCCAGCTCAGATTTCTTCACTGTTTTGTTCCACCTTTACACAGGTACAGTTGATAGAGTTTCAACTGAGTAACAGAGCAGGGGGATGAAACCCATCAAAAAGGAGCGAATAAAGGGCACGTCATGAAGCCAGGGCAGTAGCAGGGTCACTGAAGGTATCCAACCTAGCTTCTGCATTGGGTAGGCCAAGAAATAAGACCATCCCAAACTGGTGGTGTTTCACTTGCCTTCCCCAGGTTGTGTTCCACCAAAGCACTGGGGTGTATGTCTAACTTCAGCTTCTAAAGAGATCAGTGGGACTAAAAACATGATGAAATCAAACATGAGGTTAAGAGCTTTCTTGGACCAAAGCCCAAATGACCAGTTCATTTCACTGCAGGGAATGCTGAACTGAGGTGACAGCTGGCTTTTCTTCTCAGATGAGCCCCTATCAGCTCGCTTTCTCTCTATTTATTACCACCTCCAAGTAAATCAGAAAAGACTTCTCAATCCACACAGCAAGGAGAGTGAATTAGAAATATCCCAAGAAACAGCACTTACTGCTCAGGAGCCAGTGGAAAGGCTGAGGTTTCTTTCAGGGTTTTCTGAAGGCAAAGGAAGAAGAGTATTCCCATAAACTTTAAACCATTGCAGTTTCACCACAGACCCCACCGCTTTGAAGTGGCACATCATATCCTCACAGTCCAATAGCCACCAGTGCCCTGGCAGGGAATGATGTGTGGTAGATTCTTAAGGTTTAGGTCTCACATCCTCTGAACTGTTAAATAAATGCATTTTGTGCAATTCAAGAGACATGTCTCTGCCCAGGCAGGTCCAGTGGGAGGACATGGAGGTGACTGGTGGGTTTCTGACGGGGGTCTCCTGATCAGTTAGCAGAGGCATTCAATAGAAAGCCCCGTCCTACTTTCCGTTCTTCACTTCTTAGCAGGGAGTGCGTCTGCTGTCCTGGCAGCTCTCCCATAACATCAGCTACTCCTCAGCCCTCCCAGAGCTCAGCAATCCCAAACTATGGGGCTGCCCAGCCAGTAACTATAGCTCAGCCCTGCACAGCATGGTTGAAGCAATGAGGGGACTGCTTGGACATTCCATCTTCTCCCCAAATGAGAAAGAGAGCAAGCACCATCCCTGCCTGTGCTGCAGGCACAGCAAACCCTCAGAATGCCTAAGGAGGGAGGTGAATCTGGCTTGTGAGAATCTTCCCCACCCCCCACCCCGAAAGCCAGCAGCATAGCCAGCACCTTCTGCAGCTCATGTAGCTCCATTTCCAGTTTTGCTTTATCCTCCCGCAGCCGGTTTAGCTCCCGTGTGGTGTTTGTCAGCAGCTCTGGGTCTGTGATGGAGAAGTGGAGCTCGGCAGGGCCACAGTCTGCAGCGGCGCTGCCTAAGGACCGGATCTGCTCTCGCTGCAGCCTGGAACATACCAGAGGGGTTAGTGCCTGTTATCTTTGGTTAGGTCATAGCACCGAGTGTTTCTGCTGCTGATGGAGGTACCATTTGCTTGAGAGCTGCTGGCTTCTGGCCACCAAGAGCCAGTTCCCCTGCAAAGGATAGGCAGGAGAGCCCAGCAGTATGCATTATATTCCTGGGAGTGTTTCTGAGGGGAGCTTGTCCTAGAGCTATTTGTGGCTTTTATGCCACAAGAATTTCTGCTGCTTCCCACAGCCCAAGCTGCTGAGAGCTGTGGAGCAGAGCTGAGAGCACTGCAGGAGCAGGCTGGGAGGCAGGAGTTATTTGTGGTACCTCTGCCTTTCCACACCATCCAACGTGGAATCACTTTCTCACCCTAAATTTGACACAGAAGAAACGTAAGTGCAAAGCAGCTCCAAGGTGTTCAGAGCACCCTGAGGTGCAGCTGGAAACACCTTGCTCCTGGCTTGTCAAGAGCAGGGAGATCAACATGTATTCCAGATCCTCTGCTCCACCTTGGAGCCCTGTTTGACTCTGTCCCCACCACAGGTCTGGGTGTTCCAGGGCACTTCCACTTGGGCCTTTGCAGCAAGTAGAAGAGACAGAGGAAAACCAGACCCTGGGCCTTAGCCCTACCCGTAAGCAATGAGCAGGTTCTCATGCTTCTTGACCAAGTCCTTCATGCGTTTCTTGTAGCCACGTGCTGCTCTGGCTAGCTGCTCCTCCCGAGCCCTGTAGGAAGCCCTGATGTCCTTCAGCATGCTGTCCACAAAGCGTTTCATGGGAACATGAGCAGCTGGGGCCTTGCTAGGCTCCATAACATTGCTGGATTTGCTGTCCATGAAGTCCTTTGAACATACAGAGAAAGACATCTAGGTGATTGAGTCATTCCCTAAGGCATGTAACCCATTTCCCAGAGACACTACAGGCATTTATGTGCTCACAGCACAGAGGATAAGGCACATCTTCCATTTTCAAAGAGCAGGAAAGACTAATTAAATTCCATCATGGACCTTCAAGACAGAGAAGGCATCTGTGCTGTACCAGATGTACATCTGTACTGTACTGTATCCCTGCCTAGGGAAACACGAGTTGGTGTTGGGAGTTATCATTTCTAGTCCATTCCCTTTCCCACATTCTCTGCTAGCTAGGACATGGTTCAACATTGCCCTGTTGGGAATTAAACTATTCTTAACAGTAAAGATTCCTTTGCTGAGTGTCCTGATCCATCACCACACTGTGTTCTTTGGTACCAGCCTTCTCCCAGCACAGAAGCTCTTGCCAAAACCTGCTTACAGCTAACTAGGGGGATTGATAGAGGGTGCCTGGAATCTCCTCCTCCAGGCCAAGGCAAGGGTACAGAGCCCCCTTCTAGCTGCAGGCATTGGCTCCCTAAGCCCCACAGCCAGCAGGAAGGGGAAACAGCCTGCAAGAAGAGGGCAGCCAGCACAGAAGGGCTTTCCCTGCAAGGAGAGCCCCTGGGGCTGGGGGTACCCACCGCCACGTCCTTGATGTACTGCGCCAGCCGGGAGCGATATTCCTCATTCAGCTCCTTCAGACGGAGCTGCAGCTGAGAGTTCTCCGCCTCCACCTCTTGGAGCTGGCTCTGGGAGCTGAGCAGCACCTAGGCACAGCAAACATGCTCACTCCTGCCCTCGTCCTCTGGCCACACAAGGGGCACTAAAAAGCCCCATTAGAGATGGATGACTTCATTGCCAAATATCCAGCTGCATTAGAGCTGAGAAGGACCTGGATTTTCACAGGATCCCACTGGAAATGTTCATCATCTCTATTCCCCTGCTACCTGCTGTCATTTACAATCCCCCTCTGCCTTGTGATTACACCAGCTCTTACTAAACAGCAGTGAACAAAATTCCTCCCACCACCTGTGGCAAACAGCACCTTCCACCAGCACTGCACCCCTGCAGAAGCAAACAAGCATGAACAGCAGGTTGAGAGAGGGGATTCTCCCCCTCTGTTGCTCTCTGGGGAGAACCCGTCTGCAGTCCTGATGCAGCTCTAGGGCAACAACATAAGAGGGACGTGGAGCTGTTGGAGAGAGTTCAGAGGCCAGGGAGATGCTGTAAGGCCTGGAGCAGCTCTGCTCTGGAGCCAGGCTGAGGGAGCTGGGCTGGTTCAGCCTGGAGAAAAGAAGGATCCCTAAGGGGAGACCTTAGACCAGCTACCAGTGCCTAAAGGGGCTACAAGAAACCAGGAGAGGGGCTTTGGGCAAGGGCCTGTAGGGACAGGCTAAGGGGGAATAGCTTTAACCTGACAGAGGGGAGACTGAGATGAGCTCTTAGGCAGAAGTTCTTCCCTGTGAGGGTGCTGAGGCGCTGGCACAGGGTGCCCAGAGAAGCTGTGGCTGCCCCATCCCTGGCAGTGTTCAAGGCCAGGTTGGACGGGGCTTGGAGCAACCTGGTCTGTTGGAAGGTGTCCCTGCCTGTGGCAGACGGTTGGAACTGGATGTGCTTTAAGGTCCGTTCAACCCAAACCATTCCATGATTCTATAGTTCTATGAAGCAGTGCAGGGAGAAGCACCTTGATATGACAAACTCCTTGGAGAAGGAAATACGTTGGAATACCTCAATACGAGACATCCACCCCCGGCTAGCTCTAGGAGAAGCTCATGGTGCCCCGGAGGAGCTGATGAGCACAGGCAGTCCTGGAGCCGGGGTGCCAGGGGCTGGAGGGAATCCTGCCCTTACCGCTGACTGCTCCACCAGCTTGCGCTGGGTGTCCCCAGTCGTGCACTTTGCCTCCTGCAGCTCCTTCTGCATTGCCATCCTGGACACACAGGAAGAAGCCGTGTTTATTTTAAGTCCCCAGAGTTCTCTGTAGGTCCAATAGAGGCAGTTTTGAGCAGGAAGTCACTACAGGATGACAGAAATCTCTCTGCAGCAGATACCAGCCCCCAGATGTGTGCCAGCCAGCAGCCACAGAGCCCTCACAGCCAAAGGTGACTATCCTCCCCACTCAGAGGGTCTAGTTCTGTAGTGTTCCTGCTGTAGCAGCCTTTGCTGGGACACCAACCTCATTGCAGCCTGTCAATGGAAGAACAGCCATGGGGGCAAGGGCTGTGGCTGGGTTCATCTCTGGACTGTCACACATGTGCTGTGTGCATCACAGAAGGTGGATTTTCAGAGTTGCATAGGCCAGTTGAGTACTTAAACACAACCCACTTCTAAGCAGGCAGTTAACCCTCTAAAGAGTGTTGTAAACATCAGGTTTTGCTTCCAGGCCTCACTTCTCCCAAGAGTGAATCACCATTTCCCACCTTGTACCCCACCAAAGGCAGGCTGTCTCCTCTCCTGCTCCCAAGGATCAAATTCAGCTGCAACAAGCTCCATACATGCCCAGCCAAACAGAAGGATGTGCCCTCAAACACTCACACTCTCTCTTCCATCTTCTGTTGCTGCAAATCATAGGTTTTCTTCAGATTTTCAAGCTCTACTTTTATGTGATCCTGGTTTCCAAGCAACTGAGGGACAAACGAAGAGGAAGATGAGACAGAGGGCTGAGCTAAGAGAGGGATTCATGAAGGGGGAAGAAGTGAGGACAGCCTCCAGCTGAGCAGTGACATACTGGGGAAAGGACAGGTTTCACTGGGAGTGACCAGCTCTGTAGGACATCAGAGGCTGTGTGTGATCTGGAGACAGGGCACACATGTTTCTCTCCCAGAGGAAATTCTCACACTGAGAGTCAGATTCCCAGCAGGAGTTGGTGGCAGAGCCTAAGCTGGTTTTGCATGAGCTGCAGATGGGAAGGAGGCAGGGAGCATTTCTGTGCTCTCAGCTTTGGGTGCTTTGTCATCCCCATCTTTCTCAAGTACTGGCAAGAAGAAAAGAAGTAGGTGTCCTCTGCACTTGTTGGCTTCTAAACCTCTGCCTCTGTTTAGCAAGGGGAAATGAGGGAACCACAACTGCCCTCTCTCAGCTTCTGCCTGCACAAGATTATTGTAGTATCATTTTTCAACTGCACTGCTTAAAAAATAATAACTTATAATCAATCAAGGCATCATTGAACAAAATTCAAGTTAGCACCAGGAGGTGCCAGCCACAGTTGGAATAAATTCCCCCTCTTCTTCCCCAAGGATCTGGCACCAGACCCCCACACACTCACTTTTTTTTCCAGTTTTTGTTGCTCATGTTCAGAGGCAGCAACATCTTCTGTCTGGTTTTAGTAAGAGACCAAAGAAGGTGCCTGTTAGACCCTTGTTCTCCAAGGAGCTGGTGGCAGGGCATCCTTACCTTCACCTTCCGAGCGGAGAGGTGACGCACCATTGCCCTCGCTCTTCCCAGCTCAGCAAAGGCTTCACCAGCCATGGCAGGAGAGCGGTTGGCATTGGCCAGGTTGAGCAGTTCTTGGCTGAGCTCTTCATTCTTCATGACCTGCCAGGTCAAACAAGAAGAGAAGAGCTTCTGAAATGCTGCCTCTCCAGCTCTGCACAGTGTCTGTTCAGCACATACCTGCTGCTCTTGGTGTGTGCACAAGGCAGGCACTCGCATCCCCTCCTGAAAGCAAGCTTTATTCTTAATTGTCTCTTATATGTTCAAAAATACCAATGATTTTCTAATCCTCATGGAAATGCAGGATGCCATCATAGATTAATAGAATCATTGAATGGTTTGGGTTGGAAAGGACCTTCAGATCACCCAGTTCCAACTCCCTGCCATGGGCAGGGACACCTTCCACTAGACCAGGTTGCTCCAAGCCCCTGTGACCAACCTGGCCTTGAACACTGCCAGGGATGGGGCAGCCGCGGCTTCTCTGGGCACCCTGTGCCAGCGCCTCAGCACCCTCACAGGGAAGAACTTCTGCCTAAGAGCTCATCTCAATCTCCCCTCTGTCAGGTTAAAGCCATTCCCCCCTTGTCCTATTGCTAAAGTCCCCGATGAAGACTTGCTCCCCATCATTCATTGCCAGGCATCAGGATTATTCACATGGAACTTTTCTCCCTCTGCCCATCTCATCCTGGCATTGAAATCCACAGCACAGTGCCAGCCCAGCCCAGCTCTGCCACCTCCCCTCCATCCTGAACTCCATCCTCCTTCCTCACTCTACCCTTGCACCCTCCACACAGCGCTTCAGCCACGTTTCTCCACACAACAGCTTTGAACAGTGCTGGACTCCATGTGTAAGAGAAGGGCGAAATCATCCATCCATCCATCCATCCATCCATCCATCCATCCATCCACCCATCCATCCATCCATCCATCCATCCATCCATCCATCCATCCAGGCTGCCGCCACCCAGCTAATTCCAGGTTTGTTTGAATGCATCCCCCCAGCAGCAGCCAGCCCACAGCACCATGTAGGCAGTGAGATTCAAAGTGCTGCTGGTGTGAAGTGACACATTTCCAAAAGATAAAGAGGATCTGAATGAGAAAGGCTCTGTTACAGGTGATCTGGAAGGAACACTGGGGGAATTCATGTCTCACGGGAGGGTTTCTATGTTGATAACAAAGCTTTGATGGGGTTTATGACTGGGGACAAGCTTGAGTAATTGTTACCATGGCAGTGAATCGGGAGGATGGGATGCAGAGGTCATCTGAGTCATCCGTGGAGAGAATAGCTTATCAAAAGATAGCACAGGGTGGGCTGAGGGGGAGAGAGGAGAAAGGAGGCTGACAAAGAGGTGAGATATACAGCTGTGAAAACTGACAGCTACGCAGAGACAGGCTGCTTGTTCTCCAACCGAAAATGATCCAGCTGCATCTGCCTGCCCTGACAATTCGATCAGAGGGGGTTACACAGGCTCAGAAATACCAGCCTGGGGAAAGAAAGAGGCAGTTCCAGGTTTGGAATGGGTATCGCTGCCTTCTCTGTGCCCCCAAGCCTGGCCTGGCTCCAGGGAAAACCCCAGCGTGGAACCAGTTTGCAGCCAGTTGGGTTCCCTCCACAGCCTCACTTTGTACCGCCGCAGACGTGAGCCTGTGGAACAAAGGAGAAGGAGGAAACAGAGAGTCAAGGAAAGGTCAAAGGCTTGAAAAGGAAGAATTTACAACGAGTTAGAAAACAGGCACAAAGTGCCTGGCTGGCATCTTCTGGAAGGCACTTCCCCAGGGACAGGCAAGGCCAGCTCCATGCTCCTTTGCCCGGGACTATGTGTGAATCGAGCCATACAATGAGCACTGAGGACAATCCAGAGGCTCTCACTGCTCCTGTACAAGGGACCATGAATGAGCTCGCCGAGCTGCTGCTGCGCCAAGCAGCCATGACAACATATTGGCAAGGTCACAAGTAGCACTTGTAATTGGGAATGTGTAAAAGGTTCATTGTCTCCCCCGAAGAGCGCTGGGGAAGGGGAGGGGGCAGAACCACAGGCTGCTTTTCCCATTTCCTTTGGGAAAGTCCACACTGGGAAAATAATGAGCAGGAGGCCCATGCCATGACAAGTCCCAGCCTGCCAAGTTGGAACCTCTTTCGCTTCAGGCAGGGATAGTTGGTAGTCAAAGCCAAGAAACTGGGGGGAAACCCTCAGCCTACCAATTACAACCAAGGATTCACGTTTGGCTTCTGGACGCTGCTCCACCACCTCTTCAGGATGACTGAACCCAGGTGCTTTCACTCTCTTAAACATTCCAGGATCCATGTGAAGCCGATGTGTTATTACTGCTAACCTGCTAAACCCATCATTGAGAGAGAGCAGCCACCTCAAAATCCCATTTTTGACAAACACATTGCACCCCCTTGGGGACAAGAAGCAGCTGAGACTGCTGAAGGCTGAGCTGCTCCCTGGTGAGCCTGGCAGTACCGTGTCCCAGCAGCGTGCTGCCTTGCTGGCAGTCAGCTGCACGCGTGCTGCCTCGTGCTCTGGCAGGACTAGGGGGCAGGTTCACACCCCTGCAAGAGCTGAGCTTGCCTCCTCCTAAGACATCTCCATTTCTCAGCTTATGGGAGACAAGTGATAGCTTCACGAGTCACTAACTCACTTATTTGCAACGGGTTGATGATGATCTCATATCCTTAGAGCTCTCCTGAGCAAAGCTCCCCATAAAACCAGACCAGAAACGGCAAAAACCAGCACATTTGGACCCAGCCCCACATCTTCCCATCACAGCTCTGCACAGGACCAGCATGGGAAACCAGGTCATTTGGCTGAAACAGCTAAACTGTCTGCTGGGGGAGGGAGGCAGGAGGGTGTCAGTCATTCAATCCAATTCAAAAAGGAGAGAGCAGGAGGGGGAGTGGGAGGGGAGAGAGGAGCAGCTATTATTGCCAAAGAATTGCACAAATCGAAGTCCAAATAACTTCATTAATAATTGCTAAACTAACAGTCATCAGGAAATTTACTATATTTTAAGGAGCAATCAGAAAACTTGCTTATATTCAGTGTTTTTCTAAACTTGCTGACCCCAAAAACCTCCAGGGCCCTTCCCGCAGCCATCTGAAATGAGAGAGACTACAAGCAGTTCACGTGCAGCCTGCTCAAGCCATGCAGAAGGAAAGGGAAACAAAGCATGCTGGCAGTCAGGAGAGACCTGCAGCGTGCACTCAGACCAGCCCCTCAGTGACCCCTTGGTAATGCTGGAGACAGGCCCTGGGATGGAGTGAAGAGAGGAGGACTCTGACAGCGGGGTGCCTGCATGAGCACAAGGTCAGTGTGGGCTCAGCACTGTCCCTGCTGAGCAGAGTGGCTTCTGCAAGCCCTGTGAGAAGGTGGTCACCTTCCATGAGCCTGAAAATGAACCCATGCCCAAGCTCTGCTGGCTCACAGCTGCCAAACCATTCTGGACCCAAGCTATGTTACACAACCCAAAGCCAAGTTGTGTGTAGATTGGGTGAACTGGAGAGCACCAGAGTGAACAGTGTCTCACCTCCTGGTCCAGCTCTTTGCCTAGGGCTAGGTAATTGCTTTTCAGAATGATGTACTCATCCGCCAGCTCCTTCCGGCTGGTCTCCAGGGCACGCAGGCCTTCCTGCAAGGCATCTCGCTCCCCACTGACCTTCTCACTGCAGAGCTCCAGCTCCAGCACACGGGTCTCCAGGGCCAGGATCTGCAGAGGGGAGGCAGCAGAATTAGACTGTGGCACAGATTAGCAGCAGTCACAGGGTATTTATTTGGCCAAACAGGTTCTGGAAAGGCTATAACTTAAAGAGAGATGAGTTTCATGTGAGTTTTCGGCCAATGAGGAGGAATCCCTTGCTTTAGCTAAAGCTAGGAGAATATGCCAAGCAAAATAAAGATGGATGTGCAACAGACTGCAGTTCTGGGTAAAGGTGTTGGCAGAGCTGAAACCAACTACTTCAAACTTTGGCATACCATGTTCTTCAGTTCAAAGTTCTCTGCCTCGTACTGCTCCTTCATTTTGTTTGTCTCGATCTGGAGATCAACGAGGCCTTTGGAAATCTAGGAGAGAGAAAGTATACTATAAAGCCATGGATTGTGAGGCCAACACACTGTTCCAACAAGGAATTTGAGCACAACACATGCTACCCCTAGAAAGAGGCATTTCCCACCAGGTTTTCCACCACAGATCTACTGGTCTCATGTGGCTTCATGCCTCTGTTCTCTCCAGCTCCCCAGGTATTTGTTTTACCTTCAATTTTTCCTCTTCACTGAAGCCCATTCTGGCTGACAGATCTGGTTTGGAGCCAGTCACCTTCCCCATCCTCTCGGGCAGGTCTCCGAGCCATCCCAGCCTCTCATCCCCATCCTGAAGCTGCACCTAGGGACACACAACAGCTCCCACAGCTGGTGCCAGCCAGCAGAGCCCTCTGCTCCCACAGCAGCACTGCTGGAAGAGCACAGCACATCCAGCTGTTCGGAGCCTGAACAGACTGCAGATGGGATTTTCAGCTGCTATTTTCCTCCTGCCATTCAGATTTCATTTGCAGAGTGCTGGTTCCATGAGCTAAGAAAAGGCTGCAGTCCTTCATACTTAGATTTTCATTAGCAGGACGTTGCACGTGTTCTGTCAGAGTACTTACATTCTCCTTCTCTGCAACAACTCCAGAATCCATGTGTTTGGAGGCCAAGGTCAACTTGCACGGCAGCGACTGAAAAGCAAAGGCAGGATCTAAGGATCTCTATGGCACTAAATTTCCCCTTGAGGTCCAGCACAAGCCATGTTGCTATCAACTTTGGTTACCACAGGGTGCGGCATCCACCTGGGGTTTAAGGTGGAGCCAGTTATTACAGTCACCCCAGGAGGTGTGTGTGTATGCCTTTGCTAGAGGCAAAGAAATGATGCTTGTCGAGAGGCTTCTGTATTCATAAGACATCACACGGCAGAGACTGAAACAAGAAGCTTAACAGATACCTTCGGTGAAGCAATATTGCTAGCTGGGAGGTACCACTCTGTATTAAGGACCATTCCTAAAATCCAGCTGTAGGGATGGCCTTCATCTCTATTGCAGGCTTCTTTAGAGAATTTAAGATCTGACTAACTCATTAATTAAACCATTCATCCAACCACCCAGCAGCATCTATCAACTTGTTTCCAAGCAATACTCTCTCGATCTCTGCCATCCTCATATCTTGTGTGCCAATGAGCCATCCAAATGGTACCAGGGTGTTCAAGAATTGCCAGTTGTTCATCTCCTCACTTCAGGCTCATTATTGCTGCTATTTCTGGAGAGCAGGTGAGTTTAGGTAAGAATCTGTCACAGAAGGAAAACTTTTGATTCTGAAGAAGTCCTTAGTACCTGTCAAAGCTAAGAGGAGAGAAGAGGGATGAGAAGCTCTGTGCTGAGCAGGGTTTACCAGCTCCTCACCAGCAGTGCCTGGTTCAGGCTGTTGGAGACCCTGTAGCCTCTTGACATGGATTGCATGGACCATGCAAGTGAGATCCAGGGGCTGAGTTCTTTTGGGGCTCAGGGGAAGGAGAAGCTAATGAAACACACAATTGTGTTATATTTTTGCAGAAGAACTTAGCAGACCTGAAGTGATTGTATTAAGGTAATGAAAGTGCTGATGGGAGCTCACATTCTTTTTACACCCACTGCTGAGCAGAAAGCCAAATTCACACACCGCCCACAGTGCCGAGGGGCTCACAGGTCTACGGGTGCTACAGCACGTGAAAGAGCTGAGCTGCAGCTCCGCTCCCAGGGTGCACGTTGGCTCCTCCAGCCCCCAGGCCCATACGGGCCGGGCGAGGACAGGAGCTCCCAGCACACACTGCCCAGAGAGGGGCGAAGGGTGGCTCATGCCACTGCCACAGACAGCCCCGGCCCCAAGCACTGGAGAGACCCAATTCAGGAGAGCAAACAGCCCACGCCTTCGTGCCAGCAAAGCTGGGTGCACCCTGAGCTGCAGCAGTGCCTGTTTCATAGAATCCCAGAATCCCAGACTGATTTGGGTTGAAGGCACCTTAAAGCTCACCCAGTCCCAACCCCCTGCCATGGGCAGGGACACCTTCCACTAGACCAGGTTGCTCCAACCTGGCCTTGAACACTGCCAGGGATGGGGCAGCCACAGCTTCTCTGGGCACCCTGTGCCAGCGCCTCAGCACCCTCACAGGGAAGAGCTTCTGCCTAAGAGCTCATCTCAGTCTCCCCTCTGTCAGGTTAAAGCCATTCCCCCTTGGCCTGTCCCTACAGGCCCTTGTCCAAAGCCCCTCTCCAGGTTTCCTGTAGCCCCTTCAGGCACTGGAGCTGTTCTAAGGTCTCCCCTTAAGGAGCCTTCTCTTCTCCAGGCTGAACCAGCCCAGCTCTCTCCAGAGCAGAGCTGCTCCAGCCCTTGCAGCATCTCCATGGCCTCCTCTGGACTCTCCATGTGCAGGATCTTGCACTTGGCCTTGTTGCACTTCATGAGGTTCACACTGTCCCACCTCTCCAGGCTGTCCAGGTCCCTCTGGATCCCATCCCTTCCCTCCAGCACATTGACTGCAGCACACAGCTCCATGTCATCAGCAAATGTGCTGAGGGTGCACTCAATCCTCCACTGTTTTACCTCACAGACAGCAAGATAAGACACATATTAACAATATAATAATATAATATATATAGTATAATTAAAATACACTTATAGAGTGTTACTTATGGCCCTGAAGTGCCTGGGAGGCTTTTGTTGCATGTGCCATCCCAGCACACGGAATGACAGCGACCACTTTTCCCGTGGTTTGGAAATACGAAGCAGATTTTGTCCCAGTGGATGTCCCTAACAGCAAAACGAATGAGGAACGAAGCTTTAGGGGGTCGCTGCAGCCCCGAATTCCCACCACTGCTTCATGTGCTTCCAGCGCCAGCGAAGGGAATCTACCCTCGCTCCGGATCCGCAGATACTCCCTGGGCAGGCAGTGGTGCTGCGGAACTACCCCGGTGTGGCCCCATCCCGCCCCGGCCGCCGGGAGCTGCCGCCACCGCCCCGGTACAGGCCCCGCCGCGTCCTGTTTCCAGGGAAACGGCACTTCCGGGTGAGGGCGGTGGAGCGGCAGTGCCCCCTGTCGGCAGGAGGTCTGGGCTGGCGGCACCAGCCCAGCCTTGAGCCGGAGCCCCCTGCCCCCCGTGTTCCTGCCTCTATCCAACCTAAATACATGCGCTTCCAGCCGAAAGGTGACACCTTTCTCCGGTCTCCACAGCTAAAAAGCCGCCCTCCATCATCCCTACCAGCCTCTGACATGCTGACGGGCTCCAGAAAGTCTTTTCCAGGCTCACTCACCCCCCCTCTTCCAAGTCTTTTTCCACAGGAGAGTCCTTCCAGACCCTGGCTGCTCCCGTGGTCCCCTCTGGACCCACTCTGACAGGTCCAACTGCCTCATGCTGGGACCCGGCACTGGACCTGTGCTCCTGGATGGGGTCTCAGGGGACTCAGTGAGGAGAGTACCTCCCTCGTCCTGCTGGGCACGCTGCCTGTGATGCAGCGCAGGAGATGAGGGGTTTGCCTGGCTCCAAGTGCCCACTGGTGGCTCAAGTCCCATTTGTCACACCCTGGCACCTCCAGATGCTTCCCTGCAGGCTGCCACCATGGGGCTGCTCCTGCCATCGCCATCAGCCTTGGAGCAGCCTCTGTGGGGCTTGGAGCAACCCACCAGCAGGAAGGTCTGGAGAGCTTATATGGGATATGGAAAATCACAGAATCCCAGCCTGGTTTAGGGTGGAAAGGACCTTAAAGCTCACCCAGTCCCAACCCCCTGCCATGGGCAAGGACACCTTCCACCAGACCAGGTTGCTCCAAGCCCCATCCAACCTGGCCTTGAACACTGCCAGGGATGGGGCAGCCACAGCTTCTCTGGGCACCCTGTGCCAGCGCCTCAGCACCCTCACAGGGAAGAGCTTCTGCCTAAGAGCTCATCTCAGTCTCCCCTCTGTCAGGTTAAAGCCATTCCCCCTTGGCCTGTCCCTACAGGCCCTTGTCCAAAGCCCCTCTCCAGGTTTCTTGTTGGCCCCCTATTACCCTTCCTATGCCCCAGCACACTTGCCCTGTCCTGGAGAGGAGTTAAGCAACGCAGCTGCTTCCCATGCCTCTGTTTGCCCCGTATCCAGCTTCATTCTGCATGATAGCTGCCTCTGGGACAGGCTTTTCTGCCAATCGCTGTCCCCATGTGCCTTCAAACCTTGCTCCCAGTGACAGCTCTTTTCCCCCAGACCTCAGGGGTTGGGACATTTCCCACGTGTGGCCACCCTGAGTCACAGCTCTGGGCTGTCCTCACCTTTCCCAGTCCAACCAGCCCAGCCAGGCAGGAGCTGGTGACGCAGTTTCACGTGGACACACGGGCCGCTGAGGTAATGGTGATGGCAATTACCACGGTGGTAATTACCACCTCCAAGCGCCAGCAGTTCATCAGCCACCTTGCCCAGCTCCCCACAGGAGCTGTGGTAGTCATGGCACATCTCCACCTGGACATGCCAACAGGGACCTCTGCCAGCAGCTGCCAAAACCTTTCACCACCACTGCCAGGTCCCCATCTCCAGTGACGTGGGACCTTTTGAGTGTGGGACCAGGAAATCAGACAGAGGTCATCTCCAACTGGATCTTTTCCAGGAGGGAGCTTGGTCCCTGCAGGTGTCCCCAGGAGAGCAGCACAAGCTCTGGGGTGCTGTTGTAACTCCTCCTGGCTCTCTTGGGCAGTAGCATCAGGGCTCTGGATGAGGAGCAGAACCAGTTGCCCTGGCAATGCAAGATGTTCTCCTCTGGACTGGGACAATATTTGGCAAGATCTGCTAAAAGGAATCCCTGGTGATACCACCCGTGTAACATCCCTGCCCCCCACAGGGCTCGAGCCAGGTCAGGGTTGTCCCTGCTGGTACCCAGAGCTGGCCCAGGAACACGCACCCTGTGTAGGATGGGCTGGGAAGCTCCAGGGGTCCCACAGCAGACGTGGCAGAGCCACCAGCACCCATCCCTCTGGGGCAGCTGGGGACACAAGAGGGAGCTGGGGACAGCCAGTGGCATCTACACACATGATGGGATGCAGAGGGAGCTCCTGGGGTGGGACTTGCAGGCCCGGAAGGGTAAGTGACTCCTTAGAGTTTAACTAGTTTAAAAGCCATTTTGTTTATGATTTTGCTGCTTTTCCTAATACCATTACAGCCTTCTCCATGGCAACCAGGTGGGACAGGTCAGACTTTGGTCCCGGACAGGGAGATTAGCTGCCGGGGCTGAAACCAGGGGGGATTGGCTGGGGAGGTCCACGCTGGCCAGAGCTACCAGCACGCCCTTGGTGGGGTCGCACACTGAGGTCCCCATGGTGGCTATGGTGCTGCTGCACAGGCACAAGGTCCAGGTGTGCAGGATGGGCTCAGGGTGATGCTGGAGGGACCAGCCAGGGTGTCAGAGCATCCCCTGCCGCAGCGGTGGGACGTGTCTGGAGGAGGTGCCCTCAAGAAGGTTTAAAGGTGGAGACAGGTCTAGCTCCTCCCTTCACCCCAGCCGTGTTGGGAAGGGTTTATTATTGACCCTCCTTATTTTTCCTTTGAGCTCTTTAGGTGTTTTTCCTGGAGAGGGCTGTTGGAGGCCGGGATGAACCTGCTCCCAGCCGCAGGAAGGGCTAGTTTAAACTTCCCAAAGAGGTTGTGTGGGTTTTGGCTGGCTGGCCCGTGCTGGTTCAGCTCTTTTCAGCTTCCAGATTGATTACACCTTGTGTCAATATGTGCTTAGTGCTTATTAGTGGGTGCATGTATCTCCGTCTCTCATTTCACCCTTCTGATCTATAATTTCCCAGAAGAGAGGATTAAAATAGAAGAGGGGGGAGAGCAGTGCTCAGGGCCTAAAAAGAAAGGGAGAAACCAGCGCTTGTGGGAAAACTGGGTGGCAAAGCTGGAGCCTGGCTGTCGCTCTCCAGCACCTCTTCCCATGGGCACGGCGCTGCTTTGGCTGCTGAGATGGTTCCTTAAAACCACCTGAGCTCTGTGGTGAAGAGCTGAGATGTGCCCTGCAGAGAGGAGGGGGTGCCAGGCCCCCACGGGGACGGGTGAGGTAGGAGCACGGTGGGGTGCCCATGGCATGGGGCTGGTGGTGGAGAGTGTCCCTGCTCCATCTCCATCTCACCACCGGCACAGGGGGAACCAGGGCTGAGAAGAGCAGCTCCGGTGGGAGACACCCATTCCTGGAGACATAGATGTGAGTGGTGCCAGCCCCATCCTGGTGCATCTTCAAGGAGGAACGGTACTACCAGGACATGGGGAAGGGTTATCCCCAGCAGCAGCAGGGCTCCTCTCACTGGGGCAGAAGTGGCTTTTTATCTAGTTCTTTTTTGTTTTCTTTCCTGGAAACTGGTAAAAGATTCTGCAGAAACCATGTTGGACCCGGGTGGGGAAATGACCTGGGACACAGAGCAAGGTCACCAGCCTTCCCTGGGCTGGTTTGATGAGCTGCCAGGCAGAGAGTGCGAGCTGCCAGCCCCGGAGCATCACTCACCATCACACACACACACACAGGGGTAGAGGAGCCGAGGGACCTTCACAGCCATCACCTCACCGGGGGGACCCAGCTCTGCTCTCTGCTTTTCCCCTTCAGCATGAAAGCACCAAGCCAAGCAGTGTGTAGAGCTCCTGTCACCATCCCCCCCACAGGATAAGATCCACCTGCAGGAGGCGGCTGCAGGCTCAGCCCCAATGCTTCTAATGCCACATGGATAAAAGATTTTCCCCTTTCCCAACTCATTTCCCATCTGCATCACCATAATGCTTCAGGTGTTTCAGCCCATCTACTGATGAGATTAACCCCACACCTCTACACCCCTGTGCAGTACAGATGCTCCAAGCTCCATGGTGTGTATTTAAGGTCCCAATGCAGCATGAGGAATAGCTTCCAGGGCTCACCGTGGGCACCCCCAGCTGAGCAGGGTCAGTGCTGCTGTTTGGGATCCTCAGGAGCACAGCACATGGTCATGCCCTATCCATCCCTCTCTGCTCGCAGCCCCACCATAGCCTGTCCTCCTGAGCATTTCATTCCCCCTCCCTGTCCCATGAGGGGGTCTGAGCACTGCCATAGAACCAGTTACAGACCAGTGAGGAGGAGCAAGGAGCCCATCAAGGTGACACCAGCCCCAGCCATGGCCCGTCCCAGCAGCAGTAGGGTTAAGCCTGGCCGGGCGGGCGGCTGGACAGGCGTCAAGGTGGTTGCTCCATCCATCCCTGCGCAGTCCCAGGGGCCGGAGCGCCGAGAGGGAGCTCTGCCCTGCCCAGCACCATGAGCGCAGGCAAAGGTAAGGCAGGGATCCCGCCTGCTCACCCAGCTGCTGGCAGGGGGCTTGGAGGGGAGACCCTAGAACCCTGCCAGGGCTTCACACCCAAGTCACCCTTCACCCTTCTCCCCCCTCCCCTGCTAATAAGAAATCTGGGGATCCCCCGTGCTGCCTGGGTACATGCAGAGCGCAGAGCTGGATGGGGGCTGCAGGGATGGCCAGGAAGCATCAAGACCCCTCTTCTCTGAGGAAGAGCAAGTTAATGGTGGGCAAGCAGAAGGAAGGAGGAGACTGAGGATGTGTTCCCCTGAGAGGGAGAAGCTGCTTCTGCAACACAGATGAATGTGTATGGGGGTCCATGCACCCAAGGGATCTGAGCTGCAGCAGGAGTGGGGGGTGGACCAGCGGCCTCTCCCAAGGGTGAATCCAGCTCCCCACCCTTCACGCAGCTGCTCAGTATGTGCAATGGGGTGGGACTGACCCCCACCATGGCCCTGGCAGCACAGGCACCCAGAGGGGGGGTCCCATGGGGGTCCCCATGAGCACCCAGGGTTGCACTGATGCATCCCCTTTCCTCTGCACCCTGCAGCGGGCATCACCCTCGTGCTCCCCTTGGCCCTGCTGCTGGTCACAGCCTCCCAGCCCCCTGGGGGGGACACCCCGAAGGAGCAGGGGGATGTGGACCCCCCCCACTGCCCCAGCCCTTGCGCCTGCAGCTTGGATGACTACACCGAGGAGCTCAACATCTTCTGCAGCTCCCGCAACCTGACGCGCCTGCCCGAGGACGTGCCCCCCAATGCCAAGGCCCTGTGGCTGGACGGCAACAACTTCACCCTGCTGCCGGCCGCTGCCTTCAGGAACCTCTCGTCCCTGGACTTCCTGGACCTGCAGAGCAGCCAGCTGGCCGCCGTGGAGCAGCACGCCTTCCACGGGCTGCGGGGCCTCTACCACCTCCACCTCGAGCGCAACCGCCTCAAGCACTTGGCTCCCCACACCTTCCTGCACACCCAGAACCTCGTGTCCCTCAGCCTCAACAACAACCACTTCAGCAAGGTGGAGGAAGGGCTGTTCGCTGGGCTCTCCAACCTCTGGTATCTGAACCTGGGCTGGAACTCGCTCGTGGTCCTGCCTGACAAGATCTTCCACGACTTGCCCAACTTGAGGGAGCTGATCCTGGCCGGGAACAAGCTCCCCTACCTCCAGCACCAGCTCTTCTGCAGCCTTACCGAGCTGAAGGAGCTGGACCTGAGTGGCAACGCGCTCAAGGGCATCAAGATCAACATCTTTGTCAAGCTGCAGAAGCTACAGAAGCTGTACCTGAACCACAACCAGATCAATGCCATCGCACCCCGCGCCTTCATGGGCATGAAGTCCCTCCGGTGGCTGGACCTGTCCCACAACCGGCTTGTGTCGCTGTTTGAGGACACGTTCCTGGGCCTCCTCAGCCTGCATGTCCTACGCTTGTCCACCAACTCCATCACCAGCCTGAGGCCCAGGACCTTCAAAGACCTCCAGTTCCTGGAGGAGCTGCAGCTGGGGCACAACAGGATCCGGAGCCTGGCAGAAAGGACCTTTGATGGGTTGGGCCAGCTGGAGGTTCTGAGCCTCAACAACAACCAGCTGCAGGACATCAGGGCTGGTGCATTCTTGGGGCTGTACAATGTGGCTGTGATGCACTTGTCTGCCAACTGCATTAAGGTGCTCCCTGACTACGTGTTCAAGGGGGTGACCAAGCTGCACAGCCTCCACCTGGAGCACAGCTGCCTGGGCAGGATCCGGGTGCACACCTTCTCCAGCCTCACCAGCCTGCGGCGCCTCTTCCTGCAGCACAATGCCATCACTGTCATTGAGGACCAAAGCTTCAGCGAGCTGCACGAGCTTCTGGAGCTCGACCTCAAGCACAACAGGCTGAGCAGCCTCTCACCCCAGCTCTTTGTGGGTCTGAGCAACCTGGAGTACCTCTTCCTCTCCTCCAACCAGCTCCTCGAGATCTCTCAGGACACCTTCACCCCGCTCCAGAGACTCTTCTGGCTTGACCTCTCCCATAACCAGCTGGAGACACTGGACAACTCCATCATCTCCCCCCTGGCCAACCTGCGGTACCTCAGCTTGAGGAATAACTCACTGCAGACCTTCTCAGTGGGCTTTCTGTGCAGCCCCTTTACCCTGGAGCAGCTGTGGCTGGGGGGCAACAACTGGCACTGCAACTGCTCCTTGAAGGGCTTGAGGGACTTCTCCTTGCAGCACCCTGTGGTGGTCCCACGCTTCGTGCAGTCTGTGGCTGAGGGGGATGATGCCCATGTCCCTGTTTACACCTACAACAACCTCACCTGCCTCCACCCCCCAGCCGTGGCAGGCCTGGACCTCCGCGACACCTCTGAGGACAGCTTTGCTCACTGCTGAGCTGTGCTGGCCCCAGGGATGGACCCTTGACCTGCCACCTCCCTGGCCCTGGCCCAGGCCCAGGCTCCAGGGGCAGCAGCAGGAGCTCTGGCTTTGTGGTCACCGCAACTCAGGCCACCTTTGCCACCACCTCACCTTGGTGCTGCCCAGGCAATGCCAAATGGGCACTTGCTCCCCAGGCTTAAAACTGAAATGGTTCAGGCCTTGACTATTTAAACAGGAGCCCCTGGGTCAGGAAGGTTGCTCCCAATGGGAGCATTCCCCAACCCGGAGTCTCAGGGGGATGGGGGAAAGCTGCACCTGCAGGCTGGAGCCCTCCCCACAGTGAGGGGCAGTGCTGCTGGGGCTGGGACTCCGCAGTGGGACAAATGAAAGCATCTTCCTGCCGTGAGGAGCTGAGAAATCCTCAAAGCCCCCTGGTGAGGAGGGGGCAGACCTGCTTTACTCATTCCTTGCACTAGCAGGTGTAGGCAGGTTGCAGAAAGCCACATTTGTCACCTGATAAACCGTAGCAGACAAATAAACCTTTGGAGCTATCGCAACCCATCTTGTAAGTATGTTCTTTCCAAAGCACATGCTGCACCCAGCCCGGGTTTCTTATCGGAGCCCATCAGGGCTGCAGCTGCAGGGCAAGTTGCTCAGGGTCCCCAGGGTGCTGGAGGAACTTGCAAGCCCTGGGTGGGTGACATGTGCCCAGGGTGGGAGGAGAGCTGCCCAGCCACCCCACAGTAGCCAGCAGCTGGGTCAGTTCCCGGTGCTCCAAAACCCAGATAACTGACCTTTGGCCATGCAGCAGCACATGGGGAAACCTGGTCAGGTGAGTTCCTGCTGTGGCACAGCAGGAGCAGGGACAGATGCTCCTCCTGCTCGCTTCCAAGTGATGCTGCCAGCTACAGCCTGGTTTGGTCAGTGGAAATCCTAGATTCCCCCCCATCTCCCCGAAACAGCACTATGAAGGCAAGTCCCAAGCATGGACACAGGCTTAGAGACCAGGAGGGAGGGAGGTAAGAGGCAAGGATACCACCTTTGTCTGCTTCACCAGCTTAACTCAAGCCTGCAAGAGGAGGCAGGTCCCACAGGAGCCATGACAGACATAACAGCATAAAAGACAGAACAACAAAGGAGGAACCATGTGGGGACCAGAGTAGCCTCATGCATGGCAGAGATGTGGAGAACAGCCATGGCAATACATGCCTCAGGCCAGCTTCCAGCAAGACAAGGGACCAGCCAGATCTGGAAGCTGAAAGGAGGATTGATTTAGCTGAACCTCAGCAAGGAAAGGGCAGAGCAGGAAAGACGTGGATGTACACACAGTGCTTGTAAGTCGAAGACTCAGCTACAATGAGCCTGAAGCCACGGAAAAAACTGGATTTTAAGACTTGGATTTTAAGAAAAGTATTTACTGCTTGGAATCTTTACAAATATTCCTGAGTGATAACCCCCAGGAACCCAAAAAGGCCTCATTTCCAGCAGGAACTCAGCACTCAGGAGGGTGGCAGATCTCCTAAAGACCTTTTCTCATGTGAGACGTACTGTGTCCCCACCGGCCCATCAGGAACCAGCGAGCTGAGACTTCACAGCAGGGTGGCCTGGCTCGAGTCCACATGGAAGCATCCAGCCACTGAACCAAGTACCATCTAATCCATTATGCAAGAAAAGCAATAGAAGGCAGCAGCACATGGAGCCACGATCAAGATGTTTGGTGCTGGTTGGGCTCAGTGAGTGAAGAACAAATTGATGGGTCTTTTTAGCTGTACCGGGCGAAGGCCAGAAGCACCACAGCATACAGAAAACTGGGGACACAAACTAGAGCTCCCCAAGCCCCTTCACAGGGGCAGGCTGCTGAGGAAGTCATCAGGAACAACTGTACCACCTGGGCAGAGCATCACATCAGAAAGGCAGGAAGCAGGCTGCTGTCTGTGCAGGGGCTCTTTGGATCCAGAGGGATGGAGCAGAACTTCCCTTTTCGGATCACTGCAAGCAGCATCAATGCTGTGCTCCCTCCCTCACCTCCCCACTGAGACAATTCATAGCTTAGCAGCTTTCACAGCCGCTGCTCCATCACCATGGGCTGTTGGTGGTGCTGCGAGGGGCTTGGGCAGGAAGTCCAGCCCCACACTGTCCTCAGGAGCATTGCTGCAATGTACCATCCAAGATCCGCTGGGCAATACGAGTCAAGCAAGTGAAGGCAGGGCTCCTGGGAAAGTCTTGGATGAAATCTCTGCCTTCTTCCAAGCTCTGGCTGAGTTGGGGGTCCAGAGGAACACAGCCTGTGGGATAGGAGAAACAGAGACAATGACTGCTTGCTCACTGTAAGGCAAAGGCCTGGAGTCAGGATTAAAGAAATATCCTGGTGGAGCCAACTCCAGGAGAAGCGGTTGGGAAGAGCACTACCCTCACTGAGCTCTCCAGGAACAGCTTCCTCTTCATGCAAGACCCCCCCACACCACATGCTTCATGACAGACATTCTCCTCTCACCCCAATCCAGAGCCCTCAGCCCCATTTATCAGGGAGGCTCCAGGGCATTTCAGGACAGCTCTTGTGCAGCTCCAGGCTTGCTTACTCCATCAGAGCAGGCTGCCCATGATCACCTCCTCTGCCCCAGCAGGGCCAGGTGCCCACTCAGAGCAGTTTGGATGGCAAAAGCAGCAAAGCAAGAACCACCCCTCACCTCTGAGAGGGTGCCATGGCTCACAGGGACAGAGCCCAGCCTGAACACCCCTCCAACGCTGTAGCTCTACTCCCACAGCACAACACAGACACCACCTGTGACACAGCGAGCTCTGCTCAAGAGGCCACTCACCCAGGAAGGGGACCCCAGCGTGCTTGGCCAGCTCCTCACCTCCTCCTTTGGAGAAGATGTTTGTGCACTCCTGAAGGAGGAAGAGCAGAGCAGTGAATCAAGAACTCCAGAGCACTGTGCAGGCGCTGCCTGCACATGAGAACCAGCTCCCCTCTGCATTCCAGCCTCAGGGCACTTTTCCATTAGGAAAGCAGAGCCAGTGGCTTCTTCCAAAGCTGACACGCAGCAGCTCATCTCCCTACATCACCCTCACAGCATTTGCACGTTTTCCAACCCAGGC
The DNA here is from genome assembly GCF_033783945.1 of Neopsephotus bourkii. Classification (NCBI taxonomy): domain Eukaryota; kingdom Metazoa; phylum Chordata; class Aves; order Psittaciformes; family Psittacidae; genus Neopsephotus; species Neopsephotus bourkii. Next base: position 1,304,201 of record NW_026901034.1, read on the forward strand.
ACTACATCTTACAACATCACATCACAACTGAGGCCCCACAATAGCCCCAAGGGCACGACAAACTCACCGAGCAGTGCGGGCACACAAAGCCACTCATGTTCTCCACGATGCCAAGAACTCTTAATCCTGTCTTCTTGCAGAATGTCAGCTCCCGCCTCACATCTCCCACAGACACAGCCTGCAGGGGAGAGCAGCAGGGGTTAGGGGTGCCTGTCTGCCCAGGCTGACCATGGGTCTGGAGCAAGCATGCATCACAAGGCAAATGTGTAGAACAAGCAGCCACACACAGGCTGGTGCCAACACCCACCTCGGGTGCATGCTTTCATCCTCCAACCATGCCTGGAGGCAGAAGCCTGCCCAGGAGCCCCTGTTCAGGCCGAGGCAGCTGCCCTACCTGGGGTGTTGTGACCAGGATTGCTCCAAGCAACTTGTGAGGCCTCAGGGCCTCCACTGTGGAGATGTGCTCATCAGATGTGCCCGGCGGTGTGTCCACAATGAGGAAGTCCAGGTCCCCCCAGGCCACATCAGCAACGAATTGTTTGATCAAAGCTATGGAAATAAAAGGGGCAGGAAAAGAAACTTAACAGCTCTTAGCGGGTGCTGTGGGGGCTGTGGACCCAGCAGAACAGGGATTGGGAAACACCCCAGGTGACAAGGACCCAGGGAGAGATTGCAGGGCACACAACACATGCTGCACTCTCCCCATCTAAGCAGTCTGAACCCACTCCTGCAGAACAGGAGCCTTGTTCCTCCAAGGAATGACCTGTCCCCAGCAGGATCCAGCCCCACCTCCAGGAAGGTGGACACTTCCTAGCAAAACCCAACCATACCATTCTTCTTGGGTCCTCTCCACACCACAGCATCATCAGGCTTCTCCAGCAGGAAGCCGATGGACATGAGCGAGATGCTCTTGTCCTGGTCCACATAGACCGGTACCCAGCCGCTGTCACACTGGTGCACATCGCTGTCCTGCACCTGGAACATGCGGGGTATGCTGGGGCCACACAAGTCCACGTCCATAATCCCCACCTGCAGCAGGAGAGGATGAAGAGCCCTTCAGCCTGGGATGAGCCTGGCGGCTGCCCCCATCCATGCTTCTTCCCAGGGCAAGGGAAGGCAGTATCTGGATTTCAGCTGCTCACAGCACTTTACTTCAGCAGCTGGATTTGAAACACAAAGAGCTGCTTTCAGGTCTCACCACCCTCCTCACCCCCTTCTCTCAGAGGAGCATCTCCCAAGTATTTCCAGGTGCTTTGGAGAGATTGCCAGACACCTACCAGGATCCAATTGCTGCACAGAGCCTTTAAAAGAAATCCTCAGGGAATTCTGCCTGCCTCGTGCCCATACACAATCCCCTTTTGTCCCCATCTTAAATCTCTCCTTCGGCTCCCCCTCTTTACTTTGCAAAGGGAGTGTGCGTTACACCACAGAGCAGCAAAATCATTTCTCAGCACCAAAAAACAGCAAGTTTGGGGTGATTTTAGCCTCTTGGACGAGAGGGGAATGAACCTGTGCTGGACTGAGTGAACACAGAAAAAAGGATTCATTTAAATTGCTGTCAAAGACAGCATTTTCACACGCTGCCCACACAAGACACAAAGGATGAGCAAACGCAGCCCAGGTGGAGGTTATGAAGTGTCAGATGGAGCTCAGTGCCCCCCAGCCCCTCACTCACCCTCCTCCCGGAATGCCGTAGTGCCAGAGCCAGCTGGGTGGAGATGGTGCTCTTCCCAACGCCACCCTTCCCGGAGAGCACCAGCAGGATGTGCCGCACCCCAGCCAAGTTGGTTCTCTCTGGGAGGAAGAATAAGGAGGCATCAGAGTTTCTTCTGGTGCAAGACAGGAGTACCTGCGGGGTCACCACGGAGACACGGTCCCCACTGAGGGTGACAGCGGCTGTCACTATCCCAACAAGTCTGGTTTAAGCATAAGGGACAGGGAATGAAGAGGTGGGCATGCCGCGGGCCTTTCACCATCGGGGAAGGGACAATACGAGCAGGGGCAGAGGCTTTGTTCCCATGACCTAAGCGGCTTTGGGGCAGCGCAGCAATAAACATCCATAGGTCACGCTACGCCAGCGCCGGGCCGAGCCCTCCCGGGGCCACGGTGAAGTCAGGCCCTTGGCGTTTCCTTCCACCACACCGCCCAGGCCGCCTCCCCGCGGCCACAGGCTCCTCTCCAACCTCCCTGCAGCGCCGGGCTCGGGCCCACCGGTGGGGAACGCTCGGGGCCGGCTGCCCCATCCGGGGGTCACGGGTGTCAGCCGGTCGGTTGGGCTGGGCTGGGTCGGGTCGGGTCAGGTCAGGTCGGGCCGGGAGCCCACCCGGGTCCGCGTTCCCGGGCACCTCGTCACCGCCGGACACTGACTCACCGAGCCAAGGTCTCACCCACCCCGCGCCGCCCCGGCCTCATACCGGCACCGGCGGCATGGAGCCTGCACGCACCATGGCGGACCTCATTCGCACCTCCACCGACGGTAACAGGGGAGCGGGGAAAGAGGAGGCGGGGGGCGGAGACGGAGCCCCGCAGCGAGGTGCTCCCGGGATTCCACCCGCTGATACCGGTGGCCCCGGCTCCTCGGCGCTGCCCCCAACGGGAGCCTAGGCCAGGGCTCCGGCAAAGCCCAGCGACATCACCCTTCCCCCCTGCCCCGTAACCGGGCCCCACCGCTTCGAGGCCGCGGCCCAGACCGAGCACCGCTGGGCTCCCCTCACCAGGAGCCGAGGCCCATCACCGCGGCCTGGTGACAACAAAGGCAGGGCCCGACCACCTTACAATGGGACGCATTCCACCTCCCCCCCTCCCGAGGCCCCATCGCCCCTCACCCCCGGCTGCCTCCTCCATGCTGCTGCCCGGGGGCGCCCGTTTCCGCCTTCCGCCGGGTTAAAGCCCCGCCCTCTCATACTGTCGGGCACCGACCCCAATCACAAGCCGCTTCCTCATAGAGAGCCCGCCTTTCAGGCCTCTGCAGCCAATCAAACCTTCTGCCCTCCCCCTTCGCCAGCCAATGGGCTTAGTGACTTCGCTAAGTGACGGGCGCTCGCCCTCAGCAGTGGTCACCCAATGGCGCGGCTCTTCCGGATTGACGTCCAGTGCAGCCAATGGCGCTGAGCTGCCCTCTGACACCGCACCCTCCTGACTCCTTCAGCTGTGAGTGACGGAGACCTTAGCCAATCGCGAGGGGGAACGGTGCAGGCTCAGCCAATGGACGCTTGAGGGGCGGTGTCAAGAGAGGATTGTTTATGTCCCGGGACGGGAATGTAGGTCAGAGCGCGGCGGCAGGGCCGAGCCAGGCTTGGGGTAACACGGGGCGGGACGTGCCGGGCAGGCAGGCAGGTAGGTCGGGACCGGGCCGGGGACCGGGACGCGAGTGGGAACCGAGGCCTGGCCTGGCCTGGGCTGTGCGGTGTGGCTTGAGGCAAGCGCTGCGGCCTGGCCTCATCCGGCCCAGCTAGGGCCCTCGGTCCCACAGCCGCGGGCTGCCTCTTGTTCCGCCGGTTCTGCCCACCCCAGCGGTGTGCTTCGCTCGGGGAGGAGCTGCCGGCGCCGCCCGCGTCGAGCGGGTCGCGGCCTGCGGGAGGGCCCCAGCAGCCCTTGGTGCCAGAGCACTGTCCGGGACAACCGCCGCGCTGGGCCAGCGCTACCCCGGTGAGCCGGCCGGAGGCCTCAGGCAGGTGCCGGGGAGCGGAGGTGATGGGTTCGGCTGCTGCGGGGGGCGGAAGTGCAGTGTTCAGAGCCGAGCAGGGCGGCTTTGCCGCGGTGTTAGTTGCTTTCCCGGCAGAGCTGTGCTCGGCAGCGGTGGGATCCTCCTGATCCTGGGCAGGGGGATGCCCGGAGCCCTTCAGAGCATCTGTGGGCACCGGCACGACCAGTCGTGACTCAGCCTGTTCTGCTTTTCCAAGAGATGCCATCCAGTCGGGGAATGAGGTGCAGGACTAATGAGAACGGTGCTGTTTGAGAGGCACCGGCCTGGGCTGGCCCACCACATACTTGCAGAATTCACACGCTGCTAGGGCAGCGCCGGAGCCGGTGTGGGTGCACAGAGTAGCTCACTGTGGAAGGCAGCAGCCCCAGAGGCTCAGCAGAGGGAGTGGGTGTGAGTGGGATTGCAGCCCTATGGATGCCTCTTGCTGAGGAGCTGTTATTTGCATCACCCCTGGTGCAGCGCTCCTATGGGGTGGCTGGGAGCTGCTGTGGCCTGTCAGGCTGTACACAGGGAAGGAGCCTATGGAAATCTGAACAACACCCACTGGAGTGGGGAGACAGAGAGCTGCTTCACTTTTGTCTGGTGTCCTTGAGGCAAGTCAGGACAGGTCCATGTAAAGACTGGTTTTCCTTCAGCAAGAGAGCAAATGGTGTCTCCCCCACCCCAGCCACTGAGAACAAAGTCTTCTCTCCATTGGCAGTTGCTCAGAGGTGAACAAACAGCCTTCCCCACAGCAAGACACACACAGCTCAGGCACACAGGGGACACGGTGGTGGCCAAGCAGCACCCAGAGCCCATGAGGGTGACAGGCATTGGAGAGGCTGGGTTTCGGTGGCTGATGATCCTGGTGGAGCCAGGCCAGTAGGGAGATACTGGAGAGGGAGCTGCTGCTGCTGCTGGGTCTTGAGAGCATTTCTGGGGTCTGTTCAACACATGGGCTCAGGGCGAGGTTGTCCCTGTGGGAATGTTTGTGGTGTGGGAGGAATTGTTTTGCATTGGTTTGCTGATGGCGACTGTGCAGACCTGCATTTGTGCTGACCCGTTCCTGGTGCTCTGTGGGGACCTGGGAGGGGTTGCTTCAGTGGCTGGCGACTGAAAGCAGGCCACAGGTGCTGTGTGTAAACTCTTGTCCCTTGTTCTGCAGCTTACCTGTCTGGGAACAGCATGGCGCGGCGCCCGCGGAGCTCCAGGGCCTGGCACTTGGTGCTGAGTGGGGTGCGGCGCGAGGCGGACACTCGGGCACTCGCCCTGGCCAGTGGCACGCGGGGCTGGGGCTACGACTCCGATGGGCAGGTAGGCTACTGTGACACTGAGTGTGCAGTGACATGGGGGAGAGGTTTCCCTTCCCCGTAGAATCACAGAATCAACTGGGTTGGAAAAGACCTTTAAGATCATGAAGCCCAACAGTTCCCCAGCACTGCCAAGGCCATCACTGAACCATGTCACTGAAGGCCTTGTCTACACAGTTTGTGAACACTTCCAGGGTTGGTGTCTCCACCACTGCCCTGCGCAGCCTGTTCCAATGCCTGAGCACCCTTTGGGGAAGAAACTGTTCCTAATATTCAGTCTCATCCTCCCCTGGTGCAGCTTGAGGCCATTTCCTCTTGTCCTATTGTTTGTTCTTTGGGAGCAGAGAGCAGCCACCTCCTGGCTCCATCCTCCTGTCGGGCAATTGTAGAGAGCGATACGGTCCCCCCTGAGCCTCCTCTTCTCCAGACTAAGCCCCACCAGGTCCCTCAGCTATTCCTCATCAGACTTGTGCTCCAGGCCCCTCTGCAAGGTCCATGTAACTGAGGAGCCAGCAATTGGCTCAAATCAGAACAGACTTAATGAAATCAGAACACAAATAATGAGCCTCCTCCAAGCTCCAGCATGGGCTGTGGGGCTCCCAGCATATCTTCCCTAGGCAGGGAATGCTGAACTGCTCCCCAGCCATGTGCCACAGCTCTCAGCTGAGCCAGGGAGTTGATTGACACTAAGCTAGAGACTTTTTAAAGCATATAAAATGTGTGTGATGTATATAAAGTACATACAACGGATTTTAAATATTCTTTGTTAAGTAGTGATCTAAATAAGCATTAAATTGGTTCAGTTCTGAGCTCTGGCTCGCTGTAGGGCAGCGCTGACGTCTGGTCTTTGTGCAGTGGGAGTGAAGCTGCTTCAGTCTGTGATGTTACAGCCTCACATATCCTCAAAGTGGAATTCCTGCTCTGTAATGTGCACATCACTTCTGAACCTGGCCCTGGAAGATGGGAACCCAGTGGGGAGAAGTGGTCAGTAAAACAGAGGTGTGACTTGGGTTCACCTCCACCGCCCTTTACTCTTCTCCCCAGTTCTTGAGTGTGTGCGTTCAGGTCCCTGTGCAGCAGTGGGGACGCAAGGAGCTGCTCCTGGAGCTTCAAAGCTAGGCTTAAGCCTTGCGAGGCCCCTGCCAGAGCTCAGTCCAAACCCAGGCACTGTGCTCCCAGAAGATGAGTTTTCTGTGGAGCCAGAGCAGCTTTATGTTTCTGCAGTAATGGGAATGGTAGGATTGCTCCAAAGCAGTGGTTGGGAAGTGCCAGTGAGAGATGGAAGTCAAGCTTCTTAGTATGCAGGTGAGAGAAGGAAGGGTGGGAACTACCTAAGTAAGCCCAAGTCATTTCAAGTTCCACTGTCTTAGCCACAAGAACATGAGTTTAAATACGGGCTTGAAATACTGCCTGCAAAGTCTGCCAGGGTATGAATAATGAGCAGGTGCACCTGACAAGTATGTAAACCCAGAGTAACTTGCTGCAGTCTGTCATAAGAGACTCCGTGAGGTGACACCAAGCCTCCCATAGTGGGAGTGAGATGGGGCATTGACTCTTAACAGCATCGACTGAAGGGACCCTTTGGTCTCATAGAATCAGTTAGGTTGGAAACTAAGATCATCAAACCGGGGTCGGGGGGGAAGAAGAAATCAAGTTTTTGTGCTCGTGCATGAAGGTCAACAAAAGCCTTTTGATCCTCCTGTGGGTTCCCTGTGGGTCTGTCTGCACTGCTGGCACAAGGAGCTGCTGCCCTGCTGCTGAGCTGCTTCCCCTCCTGGCCCTTTTCCTCCTTGTCTTGTTTGCCTCCCTCTCCTCTCTCTCAGCTTCCAGGCGCTCCAGAGCAGCAGTTTCAGCTGTGTGCTCTGCTGTTGTGACACCTCAGCCAGGGTTTCCAGCTGGCTGTAACCTGCCCGTTGAAAACCACAGCTGTGTGATTAGACATGACCTGTCCCACTGTGTGCAGGCTATGGCAGCTCCTAACCCCTGGAAGGCACAAAGACCATACCTCCATCATAGACTGCCCACTGCTGAGAGGTCTCTGTGGCTCAGACACATACTAACCAGGTCCCATAGTGGGGCAATTTGCCTGACACAGCCCCTCATGTCCCTGCATGGTGAGCCTGGCCAGGGCACGATGCAGCCGTCTGCCAGCCCATCTCCATGAGCCTGGGCTCCTTCAGTAGTGACCAGGGGAAACAGTGAACAGGGCAAGTTCAGGTTAGATCTTATGTAGAAGTTCTTCCCTGTGAGGGTGCTGAGGCGCTGGCACAGGGTGCCCAGAGAAGCTGTGGCTGCCCCATCCCTGGCAGTGTTCAAGGCCAGGTTGGACGGGGCTTGGAGCAACCTGGTCTGGTGGAAGGTGTCCCTGCCTGTGGCAGGGGATTGGAACTGGATGTGCTTTAAGGTCCTTTCCTACCCAAACCATTCCATGATTCTATGGCCATTCCTGTGTTCTCTCCGGCAGCACAGCGACTCTGATTCGGAGCCGGAGTTCTCCTCCCTCTCACCTTCCATCCCAAGTGCCATCCCTGTTACTGGAGAGTCATACTGCAACTGTGAGAACCAGAGTGAAGCTCCCTACTGCTCCAGCCTGCACGGCCTCCACCGCGTCAAGGACTGCCAGTGTGGCGAGGAGGACGAGTGTAAGGGAGGGGTTCCCCATCACCCCACCATAGTCCTTTGGCCCTGAGGATCCAGCATGGAGCCCCAGCTCCTTTGTTTACACCTCAAGGCCACACAGGCTGCAGGGAGATTACAAGCATGTGCCTTGGTGGTGTTTCAGGGGCTAAGTGCTGAGCTTGTTAATGCCTCAGAGTTCACCTCTGGGGACCTGCTTGCAAATCTGGCTTAGGCCACTGGTGAAACAGGCTCTTATGGTTATAACCCTCTTTACCACTGATCCTAGCAGGGTGCTCAGAGCAGGGGGGAAAGGTAGGGAAACTGTAGGCTTGAGCTGGCTGAGAAAGCCTGTAGCATGGTGGAGCTGCCACTTGAGCCTTCAAAGAGTGCAAGAAGGAAGGAAAGAGGTTCCATCTGGGTCTGTGGAGCCTCGTGTTGGCCAAAATGGGAAGAGGTGAATGCCAGCAGCTTCAGGTTCAGAGCATTGAACCCTTCCCAGTGGGACAGCACAGAATAGTTCAGCCCCCAAGGAACCCTATGCACAGCTTAGGATTTACCCTCTTAAATGGTAAAAACCTAAATAAATAAACCCCACGACAGGCCTTCAGATCGAGCACCCACCTGTGCTTTGGCTTGGGGATCACTCCCTGACGGCCTTTGTCAACCGTGTCCCCTCTCTGCTTCCTGAACAGATTTTGACTGGGTGTGGGATGACCTGAACAAGTCAACAGCCACGCAGCTGACATGTGACAACCGCAAGGTGAACTTCCACATGGAGTACAGCTGCGGCACTGCTGCCATCCGTGGCAACAAGGAGCTGGCTGAGGGGCAGCACTTCTGGGAGATCAAGATGACCTCCCCTGTCTATGGCACAGACATGGTACGTGCAGCAGAGTTGTTTATGGGCACATAGAAATGTCCAGTATTCCTTGAACAGGGATTGTGAAAATGAAGTACTGAAATAGGAGAAGATCAGGTTTGAGACTAAGGAGCCTGAAGATGCACAAGTCATAGAATCGTAGATTCACAGTCTGGTTTGGATTGGAAGAGAACTTACGATTATTCAGTTCCAACCCCTTGCCATGGGCAAGGTTGTCTCACACTAGACCGTGTTGCTCAAGGCTCTGTCCAACCTGGCCTTGAACACTGCCAGGGATGGGGCATTTATCACTTCAGGTCCATGGGACATGAGTAGTATCTGAGGGTGCTGAAGAAACTGGCGGATAAAGTGGCCAAGCCACTATCCAGAATATTTGAGAAGTTGTGGCAGTCCAGTGAGGCTCCCACTGACTGAAAAAGGGGGAACACAACCCCTATTACTAGAAAGGGAAAAAAAGCAAGACCCGGGTAACTCCAGGCTAGTCAGTCTCACTTCAGTGCCTAGCAAGATCATGGGGCAGATCCTCCTGGAAAGTGTGCTAAGGCACATGGGCAGTAAGGGGATGACTGGTTACAGCCAACACAACTTCACTAAGGACAAATCATGCCTGACAAATCTGGTGGCCTGTGATGGGGCTGTGGCCCCATGGTGGGTAAGGGACAAACAACTAAATGGATTTTTGCAAAGTATTTGACTGTCCTGAACAGCAACCTTGTCTCTAACCCGGAGAGACACAGATTTGACAGATGGACCATCACTGTATAAGGAATTGGCTGGATGGTCACACTCAAAAGTTGTGGTCAGTGGCTCAGTGTAGGGGTGGAGACCAGTGATTCGTGTTCCTCAGTTCAAAAGGCCAAGTGCATGGTCCTGCACTTGGATCACAACAATCCCCAGCACAAACACAGGTTGGGGGAGACTGGATGGAGCAGGCTAAGGACTTGGGGGTGTTGGTCGATAAGCAGCTTCCTATGACCTAGCCTCAGTGAGTGCTTGAGCCCAGAGCCCCCCCATGTGCTGGGCTGCACGCCCAGAGCGTGAGCAGCACAAGAGGGAGGGGATTCTCCCCCTCTGCTGTGCTCTGGGGAGACCCCCCCTGCAGTCCTGATCCAGCTCTGGGGCAACAACACAAAAGGGATGTGGAGCTGTTGGAGCGAGTCCAGAGGAGGCCATGGAGATGCTGCGAGTGCTGAAGCAGCTCTGCTCTGGAGCCAGGCTGAGAGAGCTGGGCTGGTTCAGCCTGGAGAAGAGAAGGCTCCTTAAGGGGAGACCTTAGAGCAGCTCCCAGGGCCTAAAGGGGCTGCAAGAAAGCTGGAGAGGGGCTTTGGGCAAGGGTCTGTAGGGACAGGACAAGGGGGAATGGCTTTAACCTGACAGAGGGGAGACTGAGATGAGCTCTTAGGCAGACGTTCTTCCCTGTGAGGGTGCTGAGCTGCTGGCAAAGGGTGCCCAGAGAAGCTGTGGCTGCCCCATCCCTGGCAGTGTTCAAGGCCAGGTTGGACGGGGCTTGGAGCAGCCTGGTCTAGTGTAAGGTGTCCCTGCCCATGGCAGGGGGATTGGAACTGGATGAGCTTTAAATTCTATTTCAGCCCAAACCAGTCTGGGATTCCTCGAACAGGACAGCAAGCTTCTCCAGCAGTTCAGCTGGGCCTCATTTAGCAGAAGAAATTGGAGCTGGGTGCCTCCAGCTCATGAAACCTCTGTCTTGGCATCACCAAAACCTCTGGATTACTTGGACTTTGCCAAGAAAATCTGGGGAGAGCTGGAGGCAGGGAGTCTTAGTTGTATCTTATTGCTTGGAAAGACACTAAGCTTGTGTTCTCTACCTGGCCTTGCCTCCCAGATGGTGGGAATTGGGACATCGGATGTGAACCTGGACAAGTACCGCCACACTTTCTGCAGCCTGCTGGGCAAGGATGAGGACAGCTGGGGACTGTCCTACACAGGTGATACAGGCAGGGTTGTGGCAGGGTGGTGGAGGGGCAGCATCGGGCACAAGCATTTTCTTAGGGGGTTGAAAACACTCTGAAGGGGATTGAGGCCACCAGACCCATGAGTCCCTTTGTTAATGACAGCCAGTGCAGGTGCCAGCAGCTCCCATCAGTCCAGGTACCACTGGTGAGGGTTTCATGCTGCTGCCTGCACTCTGGTGTTGCAAAACCTCCACTTACCCCCTTCTTGTCACCCTACTCTGGGGTGGGAGGGAAGGGATCAGGCAACAGAGGGGTTTTATAGGCACTGGGTGAGGCTGGAGTAGTGGGAACTCTCAGTGCGGGAGTTGGGATGAATTTGCAGAGCACAGTCTTTCCACTGAATGCCTTTGTGTGTTTGTTTGAAGGACTGCTGCACCACAAGGGAGACAAAACAAACTTCTCATCGAGGTTTGGGCAAGGCTCCATCATCGGGGTGCATTTGGACACGTGGCATGGGACGCTGACCTTCTTCAAGAACCGCAAGTGCATAGGTAGGACTGAGGGCAGATGCTGGCAGGGGACATGTGGCTGAGCTCAGAGTCAGGCTGCAGGAGGAAACACCAGCAAAACAGGAGCACAGCATGGAGCAAGTGGGAGGAAGGCTACAATTGCTGTTTTATGGATTGGCATTTCCAAGAGCTGTTTTCCAAGTGATTCAAACAGCTCTGTAGTTAATAGGTTCAGGGGAGCTGGGAGGAGTGAGGTCACCTGGTGAAAACTAACGTGAAACCTGCCCTTGGTGTCCCCTGGCAGGGGTTGCAGCCACGAAGCTGCAGAACAAGAAGTTTTACCCCATGGTGTGCTCAACAGCAGCCAAGAGCAGCATGAAGGTGATCCGGTCCTGTGCCAGCTGCACATCCCTGCAGTACCTCTGCTGCTACCGCCTGCGCCAGCTCCTGCCCAACTACGTGGACACACTGGAAGTGCTGCCCCTGCCACCGGGACTCAAGCAGGTGCTACACAACAAACTGGGCTGGGTCTTGAGCATGAACTATAGCACATCGAAGCCTTCCTCCTCCTCGTCCTCGGGAAGTGACTCAGACAGCTCCTGTGGCTCAGATGCAGAGGCCTGCCAAAGGAAGAGATGCCGGAGGACATAATGTCTCTGCAGAGGAACTGCTGTGAGGGACTCAGTGGGGTTTTGTTCTGCTGTCTGTGAGGGCTGCCCAGGCCCAACACGCCTCTTTCTTCACAGGGATGTCCATTTCTACTCAGTTGCAAAGGTTTCTCTGTTGGAAATCTTTAGCCTAAAGATCCATCACATGCATTGAAAAGCCTTGTTTGACTCAAAGAGGTCTCAGCTCTATGTACCAGGTAAACTGCAGCCAAATATCTGTGCTTCATCTCCTGACTTTCTGTCAAAGCCATCGCCTCTTCCTGAAGGATCTCTCTTCTCACCTTTGGCAGAGACAACTAAGGTGATTTCCTGTTTTCAAAGCACATCAGAGTCTTGTCAGATAGCAGACTTGACTCATCAAAAGACAAAACTCAAAGACCAGTCCATGTCCTCCTAAGTGTTGTGTGTTGGTTTAGTGTCTGCCATGAACTCATCACGCTGTGGGGCCCGATGGAGCAGCAGCATGTGGGGACGTGGGCTCCTGGGGCTGTATCCGCATCGCTGCTCTGTGGGAGCAGTTACATGAGTTGAGCTACAGGTGAGCTCACTCCAGCCCCTGATGACTTTTAATTGCTTTGCATGTTGGCTCCTGCTGGTTCTCCTCTATCAAAGACTGTATTAAAACATAATAATAAAAGTAGAAACTGTCTTTGGTTCCTCTTATGGCCGTTGAAGGCAAGAATCTGAAAATGCTGGCCAAAAATAGCCACACTGGGACAGCTAAGAGGCTGATGGGGGTGTTATAGGTGCCACACTCATGTCCCATCAGGAGGAGGTAAAGGCAGAGGAGATTCCCGTGCCTCTGCTCTGGGGAGGGTTCTTGTGCTTCCTGCTGAGGCTCCTGGTGGGCTGGGATGGATCTTCAGCACAGCCAGAAAAGCACCTGTGGCTGTGCACTGGAGGATAGGGAGGCTGCAGGATTTTTGTCCTCAGCTCAGGACAAGCCCCCCCCTGCCCCAAATTCAATTCACAGGGCAGGATGAGTGCAGCATCTTCACACAGAATAGCTCTCACCGAGGCTTTCTGTGAGCAGAAGTGCCAGGTTAGAGCCTGGGTGAGCCACTGATGGAGCAGTGGCCTGGTTCTGTTGCCTGCGTGCTTTTTGCAGTTGAGCCACCCTCAGTTTTATACAGGGAAAAGGAAGGGAAAATACTTGAACTGCTCCTCGCAGAGGACACAAACTGCTCAGGAAGAGCAGGGTGAGGGTGCTTCAGCAGTTCTCACTGCCCAGCTTGTGTCATGCTGCTGGCACAGGCCAGCTCCAGGAGCCATCACAGAGGTGATCTGGTCATGGCCACGTTTGGCACCTCCACTTTGTCCTGCTTGCATCCCTCAAAGCTGCAATTGCACTGCTGTGAGAGCGGATGGGCAGGACGCTTAGAAGTGAAATAAGGAGCTAATAAATATATTTATGAAATAAGTATGATGCTATAAATGGCTTTTAACCTGTCTTCTCCACAGGATTCCTCCCAGCCCTGTCACTGAGAATACAGAGCTCCAGGTGCTTCCTTTTCCCCTGCTCCTGCCCAGGACTGGCAAAGGTTCTGGTAGAGCTTTTGCTCCATGTGCATTTATTCCCCATGGAGCCCTGTGACTCCATACTTTCCCTTCCCACACCCCAGATCTGTAAGCAAAGGTGGCTCTCGCTTCTCTTGTGATAGGCTTTGAATGAGAACCTTAATGAGTAGGACATAAAAAGTCAGGACACGCTGCAGGAAATACATGGCTCATTGAACACCTCAGTGAAAGGCAGACCCCAGATGCTGCAGTCTTCCTTGAGCATGAAGCAGTGGGCAAATATTTTACCCAACTCAATTTTCTTTCCTTTCCTGGAAAGCTCCAGAACTCTGGAGTGAAAAGATTTTCCTCAGGCTGTCATTTCCCCTCCACTCCCAGTGCTGAATCACCACTGCATTCACCACAAGAATAGAGGATTTCCATCAGCACAAGAGACTGACAGTCATCTTGGGACACATCT